>NC_137095.1:14377442-15577442 GCF_951640355.1 Cnephaeus nilssonii | reverse complement strand
GAAAACCAGCACCCACTCCGCAGCTCAATTCATTCCAAGCCTTTAGCCCTTAAAAATATGTTTTAAATACATATATATTTAAATATATTTTATTGATTTCAGAGAGGAAGGAAGAAGGAGAGAGAGAGAGAAAAAAATATCAATGATGAAGAGAACCATTGATCTGCTGCTTCCTGCACGCCCCACACTGGGATGGAGCCCACAACCCTGATGGGGGATCCAACTGTGACTTCATAGGTTGAAGCTCTACCCTTGAGCCATGCCGGCTGGGTCCAAAGCTTTATAGCCTTTTGGTCTTAGGGTGGTACCCATGTCTAAAGAGCCTTTAGAAGTCTCAGAAACTGGCCTGACGTCTCAGCTGGGCGTTTGTGGAGGCCACCAAATGGTGGACAAGCCAGCATGGGGTCCCTGACAGGGAGAGGCAGGTGAAAGAGGGGCAGGGCAGCCTCCCGCGCCTGCAGCCCCACACCTGCGGCCCCACACCTGCTGCTCCCCCGTGCGTTCCCTGCACCAGGAAGGGGGCACAGACACCAAGGAACATCCTCTATGCTGTCCCTGTGTCACAGGGCTTCCAGAAAATTCCCCCCCAGCACCGTGAGGTGACCTCCAGGATACACTACGCACCTTGCCCCAACCTCTCGCCCAAACCCCTTTGAGGATGCTTGGCACCAGCCTTCTTCTCAATCCTTCAAAAAGCGATTATTCTCACCCGGCCGGCGTGGCTCCGTGGTTGAGCATCGACCTAGGAACCAGGAGGTCATGGTTCGATTCCCGGTCAGGGCACATGCCCGGGGTTGTGGGCTCGATTCCCAGGAAGGGGTGTGCAGGAGGCAGCTGATCTATGATTCTTTCTCATTATGGATGTTTCTCTCTCTTCCTCTTCCTTCCTCTATTAAATCAATAAAAAAATATATATATTTTTTAAAAAGTGAATATTCTCAGAGACATCCTCATGTTAAAAAAACACCAAAACAACAACAACCACAGCTCACACTTGCCTGCTCTGATCTCTCCAAGGGGGGGTTGTTACCATGATCTGTTCTTAGGGACAATCTGTATGTAGGAGTCGCAGGGGTCCCGGTTACACATTATCTGAATGCGCCCCTAAGGCCAGAGGCCGCATCACAACACAGCATCCTCAGTACCATAGGATGTTGTTCTCACCGCCCCCCCACCACACCCCCTTAAAATCCCTTCCAAAAGTTAGCAGCCTGGCCTGGGCAGGGCAGCTCTGCTCTCCTCAACGCCCCGAACATCACACGCCTTCGCACAGACACGCAACTGGGAGGCAGGGACCCGGCAGGTACGTGGGGACAGGTGTCCGGTGTGGTGTGCAAAGTGTGCAAAGTGTGCAAAGCGCGCACGTCGGGGCAGAGTCACGTATGCGCCCGTCGCCATGGCAGCGGCGAGGAGAGAAACAGGCAATCAAGGATAATAAGCCCCCGTGGGCGGGAAGCTGCCAGAGAGAAGGAGCTAAGCCCCCCTCAAGCTTCCTTTTCATTTTTCCCCCACCCACACAGTCTCTCTGGGATGGCAACAAGCGTCAAACTCCAGGAAAGTGGCGGGGAGGGGGGGGGCCTCTCCAGGGCTCCATGACAGCTGCCCTCTCTCCCCGCTGCCTCCCGCTCACGACCATCTTTCTGCAAAAACGCCTCCACTTCCCTCAATCTGGTGACAATGTGGCCATGTCACGACTCGAGGGTGCGTGACCCGGACAGTGACTAATGCAGCCGAGACCGAGCAGAGGCTGGGCAGCTAAGACCAGAATGAGGCTGCTCTTTCTTCAGATTATTATTTTAAAAAAATAAATTAAATAAAATAAAAAAACAAAACAAAGGAAAGTTAAAGGATAATAAAGGAAACCTCTGTAAGATCATTACCTAAATTCACCAATTGTTAACAATTTGGCACATTAATAGTCTATGAATCTGTGTCTCTATGCATCTATCATATTTATTTTGCTACTACATTGTTAGGATATAACTAGAGGCCCGATGCACGAAATTCGTGCAGGAGTAGGCCTTCCTTCCCCTGGCTGCTGGCACCCGCTTCCCTCTGGCACCCGAGACCCAGGCTTCCCTCGCAGCCCCGGCTTCGTCCGGAAGGTCCTCCGGAAGGACGTCTGATCTAATTACCATGTTACTCTTTCATTATCACAGATTATTATAGATCACCTCTGAGAAGATGAAGATCCATTCAATCATGTTATTGACTAGGTAGTCCATGTTCAAATTTTTTCAACTGTCTGCCTGGCTGGTGTGGCTCAGTGGCTGAATGTCAACCTAGGAACCAGGAGGTCACCGTTCGATTCCCAGTCAGGGCACAGGCCCGGGTTGTGGGCTCCATTCCCAGTAGGGGGCGTGCAGGAGGCAGCCGATCCATGATTCTCGCTCATCATGGATGTTTCTAACGCTCTCTCCCTGTCCCTTCTCTTCTTTGAAATCAATTAAAAAACCACACATTAAGATGTACACTATGATGAGTATTCATGTCCATACAATCATGAAACAATCACCACAATCAAGATAACATTTTCATCACACTCTTCCCCAATTTTTGTGACCCTTTATAATTTCATCCTCCTGCCTCCAATTTCATCACTAGGCAACCACTGGTGTGATTTCTTTCACTGTAGATGAGTTCACACTCCTTGGAACTTTATATACATAAAATAATGCACAGCAGGTGTGTGTGGTTTTTCTGGTTTCTTTACTCAGTATAACGGTATCGATTCCACAATAATGTGGATATTGACAGGCTGTTCCTTTTCATTTCTATATGGTATTCCATCGTCTTTGTAAAATTTTTATTTTTTTGAAATATATTTGTATTGATTTTAGAGAGGAAGGAGAGGGAGAGAGAGGTGGAAACATCAATGATGAGAGAGAATCATGGATCGGCTGCCTCCTGCATGCCCCTTATTGGGGATCGAGCCCGCAAGCCGGGCATGTGCCCTGACCGGGAATCGAACCATGACCTCCTAGGTCGACACTGACCTACGCCGGCCGGATTAAAAATTTTTGAATTTAAAATAATTTAACCCTTGCTGCTGTGTGGTTCAGTTGGTTGGAGCATCGTCCTATACACCAAAAGGTTGCAGGTTTGATTCCCAGTCAGGGCATATACCCAGGTATGGGTTTAATCTACAGTTGGGGCGAGTACAGGAGGCAACTGACCGATCTCTCTCTCTCTCTCTCTCTCTCTCTCTCTCTCTCTCTCTCTCTTTCTCTGAGACAGTATCAGGGAGTTTGTGCACTTTATATACATACCTCTCGGACATGCAAAGCCCCAGCCCAAACCCTGGACCACACCGGTCCTATGTCAACAATGAAGCAGGTGAACAGAGCAAGACAGTGGTTATGGACCCGCGTCTCAACCTCAACAAGGGGATGCACAATAGAACAATCCTCCAGGAACCGTGAGCTTTGGAGGTGGATGGGGACAGGGACCAACTGAGGCAGGGAAGAGAACAGAAAAACAAACAACTGCCCGGCCCGCGCGGCTCGGTGGTTGAACAACAACCTATGAACCAGGAGGTCACGGTTCGAATCCCGGTCAGGGCACAGGCCCGGGTTGCGGGCTGGATCCCCAATGTGTGGCCGTGCAGGAGGCAGCCGATCCATGGTTCTCTCTCATCACTGATGTTTCTCTCTCTCTCTCTCTCCCTCTCCCTTCCTCTCTGAAATCAATATGAATATTTTTTTTTAACAAAAAGAAAGACAAGCGACCTTTCTTTCCCGCCCCCGCAGGTGACCTACATCGATAAGCTGGAGAGACAGAAAAGAATCAGCTCAGGGGAGATGCTCATCGGAGGCGGAATGAGCTGCTGCTGCCTCCCTCCCCCGCCGCGTGCCCTCCCCTGGCTGGACAGCGACACCTCTGTTCCCTGAGGGGGTCCAACCTGCTAAGACTTTCACTGGACACTGCATATTCCCTGATGCAGTTTTTTTTTTTAATTGATTTCAGAGAGGAAGGGAGATAGAGAGACAGAGACAGAAACATCAGTGACGACAGGGAATCATGGATCGGCTGCCTCCTGCATGCCCCCTGAGGATTGAGCCCGAAACCCAGGCATGTGCCCTTGACCGGAATAGAACCCGGGACCCTTCCGTCCGCAGGCCGATGCTCTATCCACTGAGTCACACCGGCTAGAGCCCCAGATGCAGTGTCCAACAGTGACTCCAACCCTACCACACAGGGGGGCACGGCCTCCCTGTCCTTCGATCCAAACCACCTGCCCCGGGGCTGGTTCTGGGGTGAGGACGGCAGCTGGCGAGGGCACGGCTCATGTTTCTGAGATCAGCAAGGCCGGTCCTTGGGTGCTGCCTTGCGGGCCATTTGGTCAACCAGGAACCCCCTCGGACTCCCGGAGCCCTGGCCTCACCCCTCTCCCACCCCCCAGTCAACTTTCAGAGGATTTTTCCATTCCTTGACTTAAATAGATCACGGGCAGCTGTTCTTGTCCCGAGAGTCTCCGTGTTGCTTAACCCCCTGTCCAGCCTCGTTCTCATCGTTAACTCTAGACCAGGGGTGGGGATCGAGCCTGCAACCGAGGTAGGTGCCCTTGACCGGAATAGAACCCAGGACTCTCTTCAGTCTGCGGGCTGACGTGCTACCCACGGAGCCAAACCCGCCAGGGCTGAAAGAACCACTTTAAAAAAAAAAAAAAAAAAGCAAAAGCAAAAGCCTGGCCCCAGGTCTGCATGTTTTGGCTCCTAAAAGCATGAATCACACCAGACGTCCTCGCCAGATGCCCCAGCGCGAAGCCAGAAAATGCTTCTAGGAACGAGCGAATGGGACGAGGAGACGGATGAATGGGACACGGGGGATGCTGTGGGGGGGGGGGGTCCTCTGCGTGAGGCATGGCCCTTGTGTCCACAAGAATGTCCTAGCGCTTCCTGACTTCTCCCAGCCCTTAGCTGGCTCCTTGCAGAATTCCATGTCTCAGATTTTTTTTTTTTAATTACTCATCATCAGAGTGTTTTCGTGCACCTTCGTCAGGGATCAGCTTCATCCCGTGGTCGGCAAACTGGGGCTCGCGAGCCGCATGCGGCTCTTTGGCCCCTGGAGTGTGGCTCTTCCACAAAATACCACGGCCTGGGCGAGTCTGTCTTGAAGAAGTGGCGTTCGAAGAAGTTTACGTTTAAAAAAATGTGGCTCTCCAAAGAAATTTCCGTCGTTGTCCTGTTGGTATTTGGCTCTGTGGACTCACGAGTTTGCCGACCACTGGCTTAATCCATTGCAAAGCCTGGTGACTACCGTGCATGTCGACGGGGAAACAGGTGGTACCCAGGGAGGACGGATCCAGCCGTGTTTTGTTCTGTCTCCATGGCAACAGGCGAGAAAAAGGGCAGTTTGGATGCCTGGGTTCTAGCCAGGCAATAAGCTGTTCTTTCCTTCTTTCCGTGTATCCCCAGCCTAATGTCTCCCCCTCTTTTCAAAAAAAAAAAAATATATATATTTCTATTGATTTCAGGGAGGAAGGGAGGGGGAGAGAGAGAGAGAGAAACATCAATAAGAGAGAATCACGGATCGGCTGCCTCCTGCACGCCCCGCACTGGGGACCGAGCCCGCCACCCGGGCATGTGCCCTGATGGGGAATCGAACCGGGACCCCCCGGGTTCATAGGTCGACGCTCAACCATGGAGCCAAGTCGGCTGGGCTCCCCCTCTCCTCTAGGAAAAAAATATATATAAACAAGGGGGTGACACGGGTACAAAGAGAGAACACCCTGTTTGTTACACCCGTAATACCAAGTGGGCTCCGTGAAGCTGTCTCGAGCTCAGGTACGTCTCCCCGTGTCCCTGCCACACGGCAGCCCATGCTTATCATGGGTACCAAGCACGGCCTCCCACTTGCGCACGAGACTATCTCCCTTTCCCCCATCCCCTGCGTGTACATGTGGCTCTGCTCCGGGCGATGGAATGTGGACGGCGGTGATGAATGCCACACACCCGGGAGCGCCTGAGCGTCAGCGCATACTTCTGCGGCCGCTTCTGCTCCTTCTGTCGCCGCCGGAATGCCAGGCCCGGCCATGCGGCTCCCAAAATAGCCGGGACATGTGGACAGCTGTCCTTGGCCCCCATCCCGCACACAGGCACCGTGTGTGGGGACGAGGAGAGGAGGCTTGCGACGGTGAGCCCTGGAGACTCGGGGGTCCTTGTTAACCGCAGCCATCACTTAGTGGAAAGGAATGAATGGGGGAATCGGCCACCGCTGGGAAGTGCCACCCGAACAGGAAACTGAGACCCGGGACAAGTCCTGACCGCAGGCACGTACAAAGCTGTGAGGAGGCCTGGCCGGTTTGGCTCAGTGGATTGAGCATCGGCCTGTGGATGGAAGTGTCCCGGGTTCGATTCCGGTCAAGGGCATGTATCTCGGTGGCAGGCTCCCGGACCTGGGCCCTGGTCCGGGGTGTTTCTCTCTGTCTCTTCCTCTCTTGTCCACGCTCTTAAAAAGTCAATGGGAAAAAAAATATCCTCGAGTGATTTAAAACAAAACAAAACAAAAAAAGCGGTCATGAAGGCCTGAAAGAAATGGCGTGCCCCACGCTTTACCGACAAAGTGCTTGCTAAAACTTGCATGGGATGAGTTAGGACCAGCGTATGGAGTTAGGGAAAGAGATGAGACACTGAATGTCAGGAGCATGCCTTCGCTGTGGCCGGCTACTCTAGGAAAAGGTCTGATCAGGCACGGGGAATTTCAGAAAATCACCTGTGAAGTTGACAGCAGGGTTGAAAGACGGAATCATTGATCCTCTCCCAACGGTGGGAGGTGAAATTGAGTAACAAAGATGAAAACTGGGTGTCACAGCAAATACCAAACCGAGAGTCTGACCTCACAAACTCGGGTTCAACCTTTGCATGGATCAGAGGGACAGTCACCCAGTAATTTTATTTGTATAAAATGTCTCAGGAAACAAGACAAACACATCACGAAAGGCTCTTTCTCGGAGGCCTGATCACTTCTGGTTACATCAATTTATTTCAGATTACCTTCAGCTAACGTGGAGAGGGCCTCGGAAAGCATTGTGGGTATAGCCACGGGCTCGTCGGAATTACACAGAATAAAAGCTAACGAAGTTTGAGAGAGCCGTGCTGTCAGAAACACCAGCCTATATTAAAATAGCCCGTGGCCAGTCTGAGGCGGAAAATGATCTTTGGCAACGCCAATATTCTGTCTGCCCTCAAAGAGGTTTTCTAAAATATATTTGTATTGATTGCAGAGAGGAAGGGAGTGGGGGAGAGAGCTAGACACATCCATGGTGAGAGAGAATCATGGATCGGCTGCCTCCTGCACACCCCCTGCTGGGGATCGAGCCCCCAACCCAGGCATGTGCCCTGACGGGGAATCAAACCAGTGACCTCCTGGTTCATGGGGTCCTCACTCAACCACTGAGCCACCCCATAGGTGGAATCTAATGAACAAAATAAACCGATGAGCCAAAGAGATCCAGAGACATAGAAGCATGGAACAGACTGTGGAATCTCCGAGGGAAGGCGGCGGTGGGTGGGTGGGTGAGGCGAGATCAACCAAAGAACACGTGTGCATATATGCATAACCCATGGACACAGACAATACGGTGGTGAAGGCCTGGGGCGGGGACAGGGTTGGGCTATAAGGGGTCCACGGGGGAGGAGGGGGCACATTTCTAATACTTTCAACAATGAAGATTTAATTTAAAAAAAACAAAATTTTTAAAAAAAGACAAATAGCCCTAACCGGTTTGGCTCAGTGGGTAGAGCGTCGGCCTGCAGACTCAAGGGTCCCAGGTTCGATTCCGGTCAAGGGCATGGACCTTGGTTGCGGGCACATCCCCAGTAGGGGGTGTGCGGGAGGCGGCTGATCGGTGTTTCTCTCTCTTTGATGTTTCTAACTCTCTCTATCCCTCTCCCTTTCTCTCTGTAAAAAATTAATAAAATATATATATATATTTTTAAAAAAGACAAGCTGTCCATACTAGGTTTGCAGAACCATACTTCCACATCGTTTTTCCCTGGAGAGAATTGTTTATCAGAGACGCCCATTTCAACGTCTGTGTGCGCTGGCCCGACGCGAGCAGCCATTTGCAGGCAGAGTGATTCTGGAAATTGGCAAGAGGGATCATCAGTCGGCCCGCCGTCCTGACTCATGGTTTGATAGCTGCTCGGCCTGCGGCTCAGCCTCCCTGATGCTGCACCAGGATGCGTTCGCCCAGGCGGATGGCCTTGGGGGCCAATTCTTCCGAAGAACAACAATTGAGAACGCTGTGGATCCAATCCAATCAATTTCAAGCCTGGTGCCTTGGGCTCGGATGAGTCACACACGGTGCCCTCAGCGCCTCATCCGTGCGTGGGCTCGGCGAGAGAGCGCTGGGGTGCAGCCGGCATGGATTGTGTAGAAGAGTTTTAAACTCTCCGGGGCTTTCAATCTCGCCCACACAGGCCTTCCGCCGACGCCCGTGAAAGTGCACCTGTCTCACCGCCCCACGTCATCTTTCCTCTTTTTAACATTTTGTTGAAAGCATTATTTTCTCTTCTTCTTCTTTTTTTTTTAATTAAAAAAAATGTGCCCGGCCAGGGTGGCTCAGTGGTTGAGCATCAACCCATGAACCACGGAGGTCACCATTCCATTCCCCGTCAGGGCACATGCCCGGGTGGCGGGCTCCATCCCTAGTAGGGGGCGTGCAGGAGGCAGCTGATCCATGATTCTCTCTCATCACGGATGTTTCTATCTCTCTCTCCCTCTCCCTTCCTCTCTCTGAATCAATAAGAACATATTTAAATACATATTAAATGTAAAGAATGTTTTCCGTCGCCGTTGACATTCCTTGTATTAGCTTCAGGTGTTCAGGGTCGTGCTTGGACGTTTCAATAACTTATACAGTGATCCAATGGGGCTACATCAAACGGAAATATGTTTGCACGGCAGAGAAAACCACCAACAAAACAAAAAGGCAACCTACTGGATGGGAGAAGATATTTGCCAATAAACCAAAACAAAAAACAAAACAGTCAACCAGGTGTTCAAGGGGAAAGGTTCATAATGCTGAAGCCATAGAAAGAGGTAGGAATCAGAATGCGGGGGGGGGGAGGGTGCGGCTTTACTATTGAAGAGGGGCTTTACTTCATGGCCCGGCCATTGTGGCTCAGTGGTTGAGTGTCGACCTAGGAACCAGGAGGTCTCAGGTTCGATTCCCGGTCAGGGCACATGCCCGGATTGCAGGCTCGATCCCCAGTGAGGGGCATGCAGGAGGCAGCTGATCCATGATTCCCTCTCATCGTGGATGTTTCTATCACTCTCTCCCTCTCCCTTCCCTCTGAAATCAATAAAAATATATTTTAAAAAAATTTTTAAAAAACACTTTATGAAATCCCTGTATCCCTAGACATGGATTTTACCCAAGATTATAGAATGTCCTCCCCCCCATCCCCGTTTCAGACCCCTGTGACTGACCAAACCAAGGAAGGCAGCCCCAGACACAAACAGCTGCAAGATACACACTAGTTCGGCGTGGTAAGACGTGGGGAATGCTCGAAGCCCGGAGAACAGACAAAATCAAGGTCACCGAAGGAATGCAAAGCCCCTGGTGCCTATAGCTACAGCAAACATTAAGCCAAACACGACTCTGGGCCAAACTAACACCCATCTTCACGCTAAAGTCCTAGGCATTTCCGTTCCCGTTAGATAGCAGAACATGTTTAGCTTTCAACGAGAGAAAGAGAAAAAAAAAAGTCCATGCCGAGAGACAAGGACGAGGACAGACCACCCAGGGCAGTCAGCAGGACCAGACTCCTCCGATGGGACCGAGGCTGAAACCCTTGGCCAAAGGGATGGAGAGATGCAGGATGATTGTCACGGGGCTCTAATGGAAACGTGAGAACACCACGCGCAAGCCGGGGTGGGCAATGGGAGCGGAGATAGGAAAGTCCTAAGAGATGAATCCCAAGCAGCCTCTTTGGTACCACGTCATCGTCACGGGAGTCGTGTGAAAATGCGTGTGAAGGTAGGGGAGGGTGGGGGTAAGGGGGAGAGGTCAACCAAAGGACTTATATGCATGCATATGAGCCTAATCAATGGACACAGACAACAGGGGGGTGAGGGCATGAATGGGGGGTGGGAGGTAATGGGGAAATATGGACACATATGGAACACCTTAATCAATAAAGAAATTAAAAATAAATAAATAAATAAAAATAAGAACTTCAAAAAAAAGAGTAAGAATGCACGCGGCAGAAACGGTTAAGTACCACTGCCTGGAGGGTGGATACTAGTAGGACTCTTCCACGTCCAGTGGAACCTCGGTTCTCGAACTTCATTCGTTCCGGAAGGAAGGCCGTTCGAGAGGCGATTTGTTCGAACACCAAATCGTTTTCTTCCCATGAGAAGCGATGTAGATGGAGTCCATCAGTGCCAGACCCCCAAATGATTCCCTGTTTTAACCGTTCTTATATTGTTAACCTTTCTTACACACAGTACGTGTCTAACATACTGTCCAATCTATAAACAAACACTTCTTTTTTAAAAAATAATTTTTATTGATTTCAGAGATGAAGGGAGAGGGAGAGAGATAGAAACATCAATGATGAGAGAGAATCATTGATCGGCTGCCTCCTGCACGCCCACCACTGGGGATTGAGCCCACAACCCGGGCACGTGCCCTGACTGGGAATCGAACCATGACCTCCTGGTTCATAGGTCAGCGCTCAACCACTGAGCCACACCAGCCTGGCAACAAACACTTCTTACATTGATTGAACCACACCCCCCCCAAGTAGTCTTAAATTAATTTTTTCATCTATCACTGCCTCCGATTTGCTATCGCCAGCTGAGTGCTTTTCCTTTATCCAAATTATGTTTTTAAATATATATTTTTACAGATTTCAGAGAGGAAGGGCGAGGGAGAGAGAGATAGGGAACATCAGTGATGAGAGAGAATCACGGATCGGCTGCCTCCTGCACGCCCCCTACTAGGGATCGAGCCTGCAACCCAGGCCTGTGCCCTGATGGGGAATCAAACCAGTGACCTCCCGGTTCATAGGCTGATGCTCAACCACGGAGCCATGCTGACCGGGCAATGGCTTTGGTATGTTTTAAAATTGTGCTAACCATCAATTTCTCCAGCAACAAAAGCATCATCCTCTCTTTTGTTGCCTGAGAGACGCTTTTGGTCATGCTGAGGCGTCAGCACGAAAGGGCTGTCAGGCCAAAAACGTAAGTTTTGTTCCACAACCGAGACTTTTTTTTTTTTTTTCCTGTGAACAACTTGGTCGAGGACCAAATTGTCTGCGATGGGAGATGTTTGAGAACCGAGGTTTGACCGTATCTGTCTAACCCAGTAGTTCCCAACCTTTTTTTTTTTTTTTTGGCCACTCCCCACCTAAGCATCTCTAACATCCTGATGCCCCCCCGCCCTCCATGACATAGAATTCTTACTATTCAAAAAGTGAACTCCTGTTCACGTGGAGGAAGCCTAAAAGGCCATGAACTTGGTCTAAACAAGTTTCCAAAGAACATGGCATCCATGAAAGATAAAAATAAAAGGACGAAAGGACAGTGGACGTACTGAGGAAGAAATCACTATGGAATTGTTTTTAAAAAATAATAATAATATGAAGGGATATGAAAACATAGCAAATAAAGTTTCAAAACACGTCATAGAGACCTGAGATGCATAAATGTGTCACGGTATATTTTTATAGGCTGCATATGAGGCTCCTAGAACCCTAAGAAATGCAGAACATTCACTGTGAATAACTCATTCTCAAATTCCCCCCCCCCCCCCGTTAAAAGTCAAACTGCCCCCCTGTGGGGCGTGTATGCCCCACGTTGGGAACCACTGGTCTAACCTGTTGATGTGATAACGTTATAGAGACAGCCAAGCACCAGAATAGCCAGCGACAAGGTGCTGTATTCCAAGGAACGGAGCCAAGAAAAATAGAGAATTCCCAGGGCGTGTGTGTTCATGTTAAGAGTAAAAGTCAAAAGACAGCCCTGGCCGGTTTTGCTCGGTGGTTAGAGCATCCGCCTGCAGACCCAAGGGTCGTGGGTTCGACTCCTGGTCAAGGGCACGTACCTCGGTTGCAGGTTCCCCAGCCCCAGTAGGTAGGGGCAACATGTGGGAGGCAACCGATGGATGTGTCTCTCTCATGTCAATGTTTCTCTCGGTCTCCCCCCCCCCCCGCCACCCTTCCACTCTCTCTCCAAATCAATGGGGGGGAAACATATCCTCGGGTGAGGATTAGAGAGAAAAAGTCAAAGGACAAAGGGAAGGTTAATGAAATCAGAAGAGGATTACGAAATGCTCGAGTGGGAGAAGGGATGATTCTAGTTGATAGAGGATTTATTTTTAATAAATGTGTTCTTTGGCGTTAGTCTCACGGTGTGATCTCTCGAGCGACCAGGCTCTAAGGAGGATATTAATAAATACCCCAAATATCCTATTCTTTAAAAAAAAAAAAAAGAAATGAGTCAAAAGAAAATACCAGAGCCCTGGCTGGGGTGCTCAGTGGTTAGAGCACCGACCCTTGGACGGAAGGGTTCCAGGTTGGATTCCAGTCAAGGGCATGCACCTGGAGTGCAGGTGCGACCCCCAGCCCCATGCAGGAGGCAACCCGTTGATGTGTCTCTCTCCCATTGATGATGTTTCTCTCTCTCTCTCTCTCTCTCTCTCTCTGCCCCTCCCTTCCACTCTAAAAAAAAAAAATCAATGGAAAAAATATCTTTGGGTGAGGATTAACAACAACAACCCAAAGGATCTAGGCTAAGGAGGTCCACCCTGAGGAGGGAGACATCCCAGCCCCCCACCAGGAGCCCCGGCCCAGAGCACCAGCACTGGGAAGAGGCATCCCCCCAACATCTGGCTGTGAAAACCAAAGCGGGTGTCATCAGGGTGAGATGGAGGGGCCGCTGGAAACCCAGGCATCCTCTGAGAGAGCCGGAGCACAGACTCACGCATTCCCAAACGCTCACCCGAGGCTCCAGCGGAGAGACAGCAGTTCTCAGAGCCCCAGGGAGTTATGGGGAGAAGCTGAATCGCCTGGCGCCAGGCTGAGGGCTGGAGGGGCGGCTCTCGGGGAGATGAAAGCGTTGGCAAGGTGCCATCGGTCCTTTGTGGAGCCCTCTCCCCGTAAAGCCAGCAGCCTTAGGCAGACACCAAGTCCACCTACAGCCAAGGCGACTCTACCCGGCAACGGCCACGCTATCATTTCGAATCCAAAGACAGATCAAAGAGCTTCCCAGATAAGAAAAAGCCAAAGGAGTTCATCGCCGCCAAACCAGTATGACAAGAAATGTTAACGAAACTTCTTCCAGCCCCGCGGGTGCGACTCGGTGGTTGACTGTGGACACATGGACCAGGAGGTCATGGATTGATTCCCGATTGGGGCACATGCCCAACTTACTGGAATATTACTCAGCCATAAAAAAAAAGCATAGCATTTTCCCATTTGCAGCAACACGGATGGACTTAAGAGGGAATTAAGCGAAGTGAAATAAGTCAGAGAAAGACAAATAGCGGCCCTAACTGGTATGGCTCAGTGGATAGAGCGTCGGCCTGTGGACTGAAGGGTCCCAGGTTCGATTCCGGCCAAGGGCACATGCCTGGGTTGAGGCCTGATCCCCAGTAGGAGGCGTGCAGGAGGCAGCCGATCCGTGATTCTCTCTCATCATTGATGTTTCTCCCTCTCTCTCCTTCTCCCTTCCTCTCTGAAATCAGTAAAGAAATATAAAATTTAAAAAAAAGAAAGACAAATAGCATATGATTTCACTTACGTGTGAAATTTTTTAAAAAATAAATAAACAAATCCAAAGAGAAACAAACTCACAGATGCCGAGAACACGCTGATGGCTACCAGACGGGAGCGATGTCCTGGGGCTGGAGGGAAGTGGCGAAGGGATTAAGAAGGACCAATTGGTAGTTACAGAATAGTCATGGGGTGTCAAGTTCAGCACAGGGAATAGAGTAATAATCATGTAATAACTATGTCTGGTGCCAGGTGGGTACTTGACTTATCGGGGGGTAGGGGGGAGAGAGATTGTGTAAGTTATACCAATGTCTAACCACAGATATTGAATGTCAAGAGTAATGAAAAACAAAACAAATAAAACACATAGAGGGGAATGCCCCAATGGAATACTCTGGACGATCAAAAGAAATGCACTACCCAGCCCTACGAAACCACGGAGAGATCTGACGTGTATACTGCCCAGCGAGGGACGCCCATCTGAAAAGGCGCCACACTGTGCCATTCCGTTTATATCACCTTCCGGAAAAGGCGAACGCACAGAGACGGTCAATAGACCCCCGGTGCCAGAGACGGAGGGAGCTGAATGACAGAACACGGGAAAGACGGGGGGGGGGGGGGATGGTGAGCCCAGCCAGGGTGGCTCAGTGGTTGAGGGTGGACCTATGAACCAGGAGGTCGGGGTTCCAGGCCGGGTTTCTTGGTCGATCCTCAGTAAGGGGCGTACAAGAGGCAGCAGATCAATGATGTTCCTCTATCCCTGCTGTTTCTATCTATCCCTCTCTCCTTTCCTCTCTAAGAGAAAAAAAAATCAATAAAATCTTTTAGGGCACCGTCACAGTGGATAAAGGACATTGGGCATTCATCAGCACCCCTAGAACGGCAACACGCAACCTTCCCAACAACCCACGGTCACGGTCAAAGCCAGTGCGTGCAGAAAAGGCCCTGTCCCCGTGATCATTTTGCGAGAGGTGGGGACTGGAGGAAGATGGCTCCCCAAAACACAGGCCGAGAGGCCATGCCTGTATTCATGCCACATTCTCTACCCCAAACCGTGCCTTGGAGATGTGTCCCCCCTCCCCACCCCACTTTATCTCTCCAATGCAAACGTGCACGCATCCCCCTTGGAGGCCTGATGTAAACATTCTATGGGTGTGCACCGCCCCATCGCTGCCCCCACTCAGCCTCAGCTCCAGGGATGAGAGGGTTAACGGTGGAGCAGGGACCGACCACCGGAAGCAGGGATGCGGGCCCGTTCTTCACGCCCTCGCCCTGGAGCCTTTAATTATATTCTGTGAAGCATCACTTGTTCCTTTATCCCAATTCCCAGAAGCCCAGGGTATTTTAAACCTATCTGACGTCCGAACCCGAATCTGAGCCACTCGGGGGCCCCACTCCACATCTGAGCCCACCCGCGCCACGAATAGGACGCACGCAAGATCGTGCGCAATCCTGCTCAAGTGTTTACCTCGGCAGCACGAAGTGGGAAATGGTTTATTAATAATCGTGACGCCCAGAAGAGGGAGGCAGGGGAGGGAGGGGAAGGGGGGGAGAGCAGGGAGGTGAGGACAATGCCCAGCCTCCTCCCCTCTTCTGCACCAACCGCCCCCACCGTGCGCCCTGCCAGCCCCCGGGGGTGCACAGGAGGGGACCAAACCGTGTCCCCCCACCCCCCACCCCTCTCCACAATGCACCCCGGAGACTGGCTCCCCAAGACCCCTCCCGCCAGCTCTGCGGCTGCAGAAACAAACGGGTCCGGGGGCTGTAGACTCAGGATCGCAGCCTTTTTTGACCGATGGGGCCCAAAATCAACTTTTCCCTCAGGCCCGCAGTTCATTCCCAAAGGCCCGCATTCGGGCCTGACCACTCCGGAGAAGGCAGCAGGTGTTTAACAAAATTGTCTTTCCGGGCGACGGGTCGCCTTGGCCATTAGGAACGACGCCCCTCCAAAAGGGAAACGCGGCACAGAGAGGACCCTGGGCTGACCCAAGCCCCACCTCCTGGGACCTCTCCTGGGAGAAGCATGTGGAATGTCTTGGAGGCCCTGTAGCCAGCCCTGAGCTAGGCATGCTTTGGGGTGTGGGACAGGTAACATGGAAAAAACCCCCAAAAAACACGGTTTCATGGGTCACGCTCACATGTCTGACAGCAGGGCCTCCGAAGGCTCTGCCTTTTAAGTTTTTTCCTTTTGCGTTGTTCTTGAGGTCACCCTGGGTTCTAGGAAGTTTTTCTTTTCTTTTTTTTTTAATTACACTGATTGGGGTGACCTTGGTCCACAGGATCTGACAGATAGGTTCCAGGGGAGGAGGAGGGGGGGGGGTCGTTTCTTTCTATGTCACCAGCTCTGTAGATTGCACTGTGGTGCCCGCCCCCCCAGAGTCCAATCTCCAGCCACTGCAGGTGTTTAGGAACCCCCTTCTCACCTGTTGTCGGACTCCATCTGCCTTTTAATTCCACCTCTTAAACCACAGGTGGCCAGGTAGGTCTTCTCCATCCGGCCACACCTGAGCCGAAGCCCCGACATGTTCCATCCCCGAGGCCCACACCCACGGCGGGGCGAGGGGCGGGGGGGCGGGGGGCATAGGGATGGAGAGCAGATGGACGAGAAAAGGCAGAAACACAACCACTGGAGGCTGTCTGCCTAGGAAACAGAATCGGAAAATGGCTGATGGATGGATGGATGAGTGAATGAATGAATGGATGGATGGATAGATGGATGACAGCCCCCAGGAAAAGGTGATGGGTTAAGGGGGTGGGCAGGGCATGAGCCCCGTGTATCTCCCTACGACTCCTACCCCTGCGTCTGCCGTGACCCTCAAGGAAACAGACACAATGAGGGACTTGCCAGGCATCAAAGCACAGTGAAAGGCCGGAAGCCCCCTCCTCTCGACGGGAGGGCTCACGGCTAGCCCCTCCCCCCTGCACCCCCTCCTTCCCAGCTGTCTGTCCGCACATTTGTTCTCAGAGACAAAGCTCTCACGCAGGCAGCCCCCTCGTGCACCAGATTTCCCGAGAACACCCCTCCTCTCCCAGAGTCTCCATGCCTCGCTGGCTGTTTGGAGGGGGTGGGGGTGGGAGGGGGGGAGGGAAAGGCAACCGAATGTTGGGTTTGGCAGGTGTGGGATGAGGACTATGGCAGCCGGTGTTTCTGAAATCTTGCGGGGGGGGTGCTACCGGGATGGTGTCTCTGCCACCTATTCATTCAGACGTCACGGGAGACCCCTCGCTCGCGCTGCTACACACACCCCCTCCCCAACTCAGTTCACACCGTCCAGCCTCCGCTTTCATTGATTTGCTGTCTGCCTCCAGGGAACCTCAAGGGTTGTTGGTTGTTGTTTTATGATGATGATGATGATGATGATGATGATGATGATGAACCTTTTATTCCCGCATAGGCACCAGAGTTCCCTTTAGACATGGCTGGGGCCAATCAGCCAAGGAAGGCAACTTAACGTGGAGGCGGTGGGAGCCGGGACACCCATAGAATATAAAATAGGTGGTGGGTGCTCCAGAGCTCTGATGGAAGAATAGGCTGGAGGATTAGAATAGAGAAAAGAGCAAAGCCTTCCACCCCAGGGCCCCTCCCCCAGCAATCTGCCTTCCCTGTGCAAGAGGGAAAAACAAAAAACACAAAAAACCAGGCACAAAGAGCACCCCTTGGTAGACAAAGCCCAGTGTGGAGACCTGGGAGACACAAAGAGGACGCCCCCCCCCCCTTGTCCCCTTTTTCAAACACCGTGCCCCAGGCTGCCAGCAGCTGTGCCCCCCCCACCGCACCCACCCACACCCTCTCCACACCTACACCCTGGACACCACGTTCTCTGAAGTGCCCTGGTTTCGAGCACTCTGCACCGGGTTTGGGTTTATTCACGCGGGCGTCTGCCGAGTCCCTTTCCTCCGGGGTCGGAGTGCGAGATGAAGTGGGTGAGCCAATCGGTGCACGTGGCACACGCGCACGCATCGTGTCCAAAGCTGTGGCCGTCCTGTTCTACTTCTTTTTATGTATTTGTGTTGATGTCAGAGAGGAAGGGTGGGGGAGAGAAAGAGAAAACATCCATGATGAGAGAGAAGCATGGACCGGCCGCCTCCTGCACGTCCCACACTGGGGATGGAGCCTGCAACCCCGGGCATGTGCCCTGACCGGGAATCGAACCCGCCACCTTTGGGTGCAGGGGACGGCGCCCAACCTACTGAGCCACACAGGCCATGTTTTAATCACCTGTCCAAAACAACGTCAACTTTCTTTTAAAAAAGGCAGAAAAAATAAAAATCCAGGTGATCGGCGATGTAAAAGCCACAAATCTCAAGACACAAAACAAACATCTCCAGGTAGGTAAAGAAAAAGGACGCTGAGACCCCACGCCAGGAGAAGTCTGTAAAAATAAATAGGACTCAGGAGTGAGAGAGAAGGATGGGTTTAGCAAATAAGTAAAAACCCATTTGACATCGAGGCCCAAGGATTCAAAGAAAACTTGGACAGAATAGGAACAACATAAAATTAAAAAAAAAATTAAACGTGTAGAGCTGGGCAGTATCGACAGTGAAGCGAACCATGCATCGGAGAGGCCAAAGATTAAATACTGCGGGGAAGTGGGAAAAAATGTAAGATATTGCAAGAATAAACTATCCAAACACAGGAACAGAGACTCAAAAGTAAACAGGGAGTTAGGGAACTATGGCTGAGCAGATAACCGATGGAATGAGAAAAAAATATTTGCTGATGGTGTCTGATGTGCAGTGAATTTCCACAGCATACAGGGAAACCGTACAACAGACGACGTATCGGAGAAATGGACGCTTGAAGCCTCCATAATCTTAGTAACCAATGTCACCCCATCCAATGTAATTTTAAAAAAAATCTAATGTTCATAAATGGGCAAGGGACCTGAATAGACATTTTTCTAAGAAAGATAGTGAAATGGCCAACAGGTACAGGAAAAGCTGCCTCACATCACGAATCATCAGAAAAATGCAAAGGAAAACGACAGTGCAATATCACATCATAGTCCTAGCTGGTGTGGCTCAGTGGATAGAGCGTCGGCCCATGGACTGAAGGGTCACAGGTTGATTCCAGCCAAGGGCACGTACCTCGATGACAGGCTGGATCCCTGGCCCTAGTCAGGACACACACTGGAGGCAACCAATCGATGTGTCTCTCTCACATCGATGTTCCTCTCTCTTTTTCTCTCCCCCTCCCTTCCACTCTCTCTAAAAATCAATGGAGCCTGGCCGGCATGGCTCAGTGGGTGAGCGCCAACCTATGAACCACGCGGTCAGGGTTTGATTCCCGGTCAGGGCACATGCTTGGGTTGCTGGCTCAATCCCCAGTGTCGGGCATGCAAGAGGCAGCTGATCCATGATTCTCTCTCATCATTGATGTTTCTCTCTCTCTCTCTCTCTCTCTCTCTCTCTCTCCCTTCCTCTCTGACATCAACAAAAATATACTTTAAAAAATAAATAAAATAAAAGTCAACGGGAAAAAATAGCCTCAGGTGAGGATTAACCAAAAAAAGGAAAGAAATATCACGTCACACCTGTTAGGAAAGCTATTATCAAAAAGGCAAGAGATTTGAGAGATCTGTTAACCCTGCCGAGGACAAGGGAAAAGGGGAGCCCTCGTACACTGCTGGCGGGAATGTACATTGGTGCAGCCACTGTGGGAACCAGTATGGAGGTTCCTCAAAAAACTGGAAAAGAGCAGTACCATATGACCCAGCAACTCTACCACTGGGTACTTTTCCAAAGGAAATGAAATTACTATCTTGATGAGATAGCTACACTCACAAGTTCGTTGAAGGATTATCTACAATAGCCAAGTCATGGGAATGACCTGAGAGTATGGTAAATAATACAGTAATTCTATCTAATAAAGAGGGAATATGCTAATTGACCCTCACGCCATCGCAAAAGATGGAAGGCCCACAGCCAATAAGGAGGGAATATGCTAATTGACTGTCACGCCCTCAAAGATGGCAGTTCCCATAGCCACAAGATGGTGGCGCCCAGTCCCCTCAGCCCCCCAGCTGCCCAGGGCCGCCCGAGACTCAGGTAAACAGGGCCTCCTGAGGCTTGTGCTGCCGGCAGTGGCAGCAGCAGAGGTGTGATGGGGTGTCACCTTCCCCTGATCACCAGGTCGCCTCCTGCCCCTGAGGTCTCCCAGACTATGAGAGGGGGCAGGCCAGGCTGAGGGACCCCCCCCTCCAGTGCATGAATTTTTATGCACTGGGCCTCTAGTTAATAAATAATAATACAGGAATAAACTGTTTCAGGTACTCAAACTGTAAATCTGCATTTGCCCCACCATATATATATATATTTAGATATTAGGGAGATATATATATATCTCCCTAATATCTAAAAGTAGGGTGTTCCTACAAAACTTTTAGCCCTGCCGGTGTGGCTCAGTGGTTGAACTTCAACCTATGAACCAGGAGGTCACGGTTCAATTCCCAGTCAGGGCACATGCCCGGGTTGTGGGCTCAGTCCCCAGTGGGAGGCATGCAGGAGGCAGCTAATCCATGATTCTCTCTCATCATGGATGTTTCTATCTCTCTCCCTCTCCCTTCCTCTCTGAAATCAATAAAAAATATTTATTTCAAGTTTTAAAACTTTTAATAAGCAGATAAACAGAAATGGCATAAAATGAAGAAGCAATGACTAGTGATTTTTTTAATTGATTTGAAAGCGAGAAAGAGAGAGAAACATCCATTTGTTGTTCCACTTAGTACTGCATTCATGGGTTGTTTCTTGCTTGTGCCCTGACTAGAGACCGAACCCGCAACCATGGTGTATCAGGATGAGGCTCTAACCACCTGGGCTATTCATTTATCTGAGGAACTATTAACTTCTATGAGAAACGATTGATTTCTATGAGAAAAAAATGTTCAGTGTTCCCAGGCTCCGAAAATAACCCACCAAACCATCCCAAGTATCACATAAAATCTGCCATCACAGCAACACGTAGCAGGAGCAGGAATGCGCAACATAAACCGAGATAACGCCCAGATGTTCAGGCGCGGTTCTGAGAGCGGCGACGGCGGCCTCCGGCTTAGACCCGGCGCCTGGCCCTGGGAAGAGGCCTGCCTCGGCCACTCTCACCGCCTCTGTTGGTGGCTGCAAAACAGCACTGGACACTCTGTTTGCGTTTTGCCCTTTTTTGGGTAAAAGCGAAACCCCTCTTGGACGTCCTTCGCTCAGTGAACACAGGCACTGAGGTCGGCCTTCTGGAAAAGGGAAGTGGCGTCGGCCACCTTTCGAGAAGCAGGAGGTCCCTGGTCATACACGGGAACACTCTTCAGCCATAAAAAGAATGAAAAGCCCGTCATGGATGACAACCTGGGGGATAAACCTTTGAGGGCATACGCTAAGGGGAGCGACTCAGCCAGAGAAAGACAAGGGCTGTATGATCACACTGACACGTGGGATCCAAAGAAATTTAAATGGTGTGTGTGTGTGTGTGTGCGTGTGCGTGTGCGTGTGCGTGTGTGTGTGTGTGTGTGTAACGAAATATTACTCAGCCATAAAAAAGAATGAAGTCTTGCCGGGACCGGTTTGGCTCAGTGGATAGAGCGTCGGCCTGTGGACTGAGGGGTCCCAGGTTCGGTTCCGGTCGAGGGCATGTACCTTGGTTGCGGGCACATCCCCAGTGGGGGGTGTGCAGGAGGCAGCTGATCGATCTTTCTCTTTCATCAATGTTTCTGGCTCTCTATCCCTCTCCCTTCCTCTCTGTAAAAAAAAATCAATAAAATATATTAAAAAAAAAAAAAAAGAATGAAGTCTTACCATTTGAGACAACATGGATGGACCTAGAGGGTATTATGCTCAGTGAAGTAAGTCAGATGAAGGAAGAAAAATACCATAGGAAATAAACCAAACAGAAAGAGACTCCTAACTCTATTAGGGAACAGACCGAGGGCTGTCAGATGGGACCGGGGTTCGGGGGGCTGGGTGGAAAAGGTGGAGGGATGGAGACGTACAGATGGGTGGTTACAGGACAGTCATGGGGATTGAAGTGCAGCATAGGGAAGAGAGTCACAATACTATTGTGATAACCATGCGTGGCGCCAGGTGGGTGCTGGAAATATCGGGGGGGGCCAGTTTGTTAAGTATCCGATTACCTAACCACGTTCGCTGTACGCCTGAAGCTAACACACCGTAACACCGAATGTCAACTGTAATTGAAAGGTAAAAAATCATAAAAGATAGAGAGATAAAGAAAGAAATAATGAAACTCAAAAACAACACACACAAGAGAACAGACTGGAGGTAGCCATTACCAAAGTTATGACGGGCATTTCAGGTTTCACGTTTATCGGATGCCTTTTTGGTCATAAGGACCGTTGTCGTTATGCCAACGGGAAGCCAATCGCTGTCTCTCACACGGCTTTAAGGTACGGCCGTGTCTGGAAATCTTCTGGTTTCAAACCTCAGCAATCACAGTGGGGTGACCCCCGGGGGTTTTGCCATATAAATCCCAGTTCTGCATTAATGGCGATTTCCAGATACTTTCAAACTTCTATCAGAGTGTGTGGGTCATAAGGGCCCAAAGGCACTGATGGGCGACTGGCTAAAGAAGATGTGGCACATGCTATACACCGTGGAACACTACTCAGCCGTACAAAAGGCTGAAGGATGAGCACCCGCCATCTGAGGCACCAGAGATGAGCCTTGAGCGCAGCCTGCCAAGTGGAAGAAGTCAGATGGAAAAAGATAAGCAGCGTAGGATGTCACTCCTATGTGGGACCTAAAACACGAAGCGGCAAACGATAAAAACAAACAAACTCCCGGGCACAGACAACAGAATGGTGGTTACCCGCGGGAAAGGGGGTGAGGGAGGAGGAACAGGGTAAAGGGGCCACAGACACGGTGACAGGAGATTAGACTCTGGGTGGTGGGCACACGATGCAATGTGTCGATGATACGTCATACAATTGTCCGCGGACATATATCATGGTATTAACCAGAGTCACCCCAACACGGTAGAACCTTGTTTCTTGAACGTCTCCCATCTTGAACAATGCGCTTCTCAATCGGACCCCCCTTTCATGCGGATACACTCAGTCACACATCTCTCAGGCGACAAAGGAATTCGCGAATGTGAGTTCACTTTCCCGCTGTTCAAATCTCAGGATATTGTGCTGTGAATGTTTTCATGGGTTGTTGTTGTTTTTTTTATGGGGGGGGGGGAGGGGTTGCTTTTGTTGCTGCTTATAATGATGGTTAATTTTTTATATACATTTCCTTTCCTTTCTATCAAATGTTCATTTACATTTCATGTCCTTCTTGTTTTTACAGTGTTCACTTCTAGATGAAAGCGTACATAAGAAAGGTTATCACAGCCGAAACCGGTTTGGCTCAGTGGATGGAGCGTCGGTCTGCGGACTGGAAGGTCCCGGGTTCGATTCCGGTCAGGGGCATGTGCATTGGTTGCGGGCGCGTCCCCCCGGTTGGGGGTGTGCAGAAGGCGGCTGGTCGATGTCTCTCTCTCATCGATGTTTCTAGCTCTCTGTCCCTCTCCCTTCCTCTCTATGAAAAATCAATAAAATATATTTTAAAAAAAAAGAAGAAGAAAGGTTATCACAGGGAATCGTTTAGGGGGGGGGCGGGGGTTGGAACGGACTCGTTCCATTTACATCCTTTCTAGCGGGACAAGATGACTCGGTTTTCGAACAGCCTTCCGGAATCAATAAAGTTTGAGAAACGAGGTCCCACTGGACAATTAATGATTACAACCACACACACAAAAAAAGGGTGCCTGGGCGAAGTCCAAGAGCAATCACCAGCAAGCTTTCAGTTGTCCTCTCCCCAGGGAGCCATAAGGATGTGCCCATTTCCCGTGGCAGCGGCGTGTGAGAACAGGTGGGAACTCCTATCCACAAGGAAGCTCGTGGGAACCTTTGTGTGTGTGTCTGGGGGGTGGGGGGATCCTGAGGACCGCTCATGGGAGCCCCATCCTCATAACTAACCAGCAGCCCTGCAAACGCCAGGCCTGCAGAGCACACTCAGCCGTTTGCCATAAATCACACTTTTAGAATAAACGATCTTATCAGGGTGGTATTAGGGGGTCCAAGGCCTCCCTGCACAGCCACTGCTTATCAAGACAGGATATTCCAAGGGTCTTAAGAGATTATCTCCCAAGACTGGGCCAAGGATTGGCCCTGAAGACATGTTTTTCTTGGAAAACAGTCAGGGTTGAGCAACTGTGGCCTGCTGGGTTAACCCTTTCCTGCACATCCCCTCTCGGATGGTATGAATCCATCATTACCTGCATTTTTTTTTTTAAATAAAAAGAACTTTCGGAAATGAAAAGGCCAAGATTGAACACCAATTTTTTTCCCCGTGAACACAGCAGCAAAAATACTTAACAAACCACGAGTAAATGGAGTCCCAGAATATTTTCAATGTCTAATCCTCGAGGACCAAATAGGATTTCCCCCTGAAGTATAAGGTTCCTTGCACACTTAAAATTAACCAATGGGGCCCTCGCTGGTTTTGCTCAGCGGATCGAGCATTGGCCTTCGGACTGAAGGATCCCGGGTTCGATTCTGGCAAGGGCACTTGCCCAGGTTGCGGGCTTAGTCCCCAGTAGGGTGTGCAGGAAGCAGCCTATCAATGATTTTCTGTCATCATTGACGTTTCTATCTCTCTCCCCCTCTCCCTTCCTCTCTGAAATCAACAAAAATATTTTAAAAATTAACCAGCGTAATTTACCATACTTATATAATAAGTGAGAGAAATCATATGACCATCTTAGTAAATGCAGAAAACTCATACAACTAAATCACAGCCATTTATGATAAGATTTGTCAAAAAAATATATATGATTAGAAGAGAGGTCTTCAAGCTGATTTTTAAAAAAATCTATGAAACAACTACAAACAGCATCAAACTTACTGGAGGAAGTACTGGGTGCGTTCTGCTTAAGAAGAGAAACACAGCACGGACATCCTCTGTCACCACTTCTCAGTCAACGTTGTATCCCAGTTTCTAGTCACTGCAATCAAGCAAGAAAAACAAGTAAAAATCCAGACAGGTTAGATTATAACAGGCAAAACTTCCTTTATATGTGGATTAAACATGTATCTCTGTGAAGAAACTTATTCTGAGAAAACTTAAAAAAAAAAAACACTACCAGATTTAGTAACGAGTATAGCAAGATTGCAAGATCCTATATAATAAAAGCCTAATATGCAAATTGTCCCCTTGACTGGGAGTTCGACTGGGAGACCGGGAGTTCGACCGCTCGCTATGACGTGCGCTGACCACCAGGGGACGGTGGCAGCAGAGGTGCTGCTGGCCCCGATGAGAGCAGGACCACGGAGGGATGGTGGAGCAGGTGAGTGGGCGGGGCCAGGCCAAGACGGGTTCGAGAGTGGGGGCCGATTGCCCCACCGATCGCCACGCAGATGGTGACAGCGGTGGTGGCAGTGGAAGGCGGGGCCGCCGCCCGGCTCCCAGGCGCTGAGGGAGAAAGGGCAAATAGCAATATTAACCTTTTGCACTCGGATGTCGAGTGTGACTCAACACAGTTAGCATTAGAATAAAGGAATTGAGAAAAAAGCAAGCGAGTGCAAAGGGTTAAAATATTTCTTCTAATTATTTTTTTTTCAATGTGCGTGAATTCGTGCACCGGGCCACTAGTTAAAAAAAAAAATCGCCTGGCCGGTGTAGCTCAGTTGGTTGGGAGTCATCCATGCACCAAGAGGTTGCTGGCTTTGATTCCTGGTCAGGGCACATGCCCAGGTTGCAGGCTCTCTCTCTCTACAATCGATAAAAACATGTTTTAAAGGATACCTATACAAAAATCAATTTTATAGCTATACCATTTACAGTTGGAAAGTATAATTTAACATAGCATTTAGAATGCCACTTAAATATGTGTTAAATATATATATCATTTTAAATGCCATGTATTGTGTATGTCTGTGTGTGTTATTCAAGATAACTGAAAACTTGCACCGGGTTTCTATGGGACTTCACCCTTTCTTTCTTTTTTTAGATTTTAACATTGTATTTTACTGTAACAAATAACATTGTGAGTAAACAGCCTGTCTGAGCCCTGTGAGTCGGTTTAGTTAATCACTGGGCCAGAGGGACTCATTTTATAAACCTAGTTCTCAAGTTGGTGCCCGAAATATATATATAATCCTATATAATAAAGAGCTAATATGCTAATTAGACCGAACAGCAGAATGACCATCCGGACAACCTTCCGGACAAAGCCGGGGCCGCGAGGGAAGCCCGGGTCGTGGGTGCCTGCTGGCAGCCAGAGGGAATTTCGTGCATTGGGCCTCTAGTATTATCTATAAAATATTGGTAATAAGTTTAACAAAGTGTGTGCAGTAGTTCTACATTAAAAACTACACCTCATTGCTAGAATAAGTTAAAGATAACTTAACCTAGCCTAGCCGGTGTGGCTCAGGGGTTGAGCGTTGACCCATGAACCAAGAGGTAATGGCTCGAGTCCCCATCAGGGTACATGACCAAGTTGCAGGCTCAATCCCCAATAGGAGGTGTGCAGGAGGCAGCCGATCGATGTTTCCATCTCCCTCTCCTTTCTCTCTCTAAAAAACATCAATAAAAAAACATTGAAAAGAAAAGACAGCCTAAATAAGTTCACACACTGAAGACTCAGTTTTACTGAGGTGTCAGTTCTCTGAAACAGATCTACAGTTTCAATGAAATACAAAATAAATCCCAGTAGGGTTTTTGTTTTGTTTTGGTAGAAATTGCCAAGCTCGTTCTAAAATGTACACGGAAATACTAATACACGTGAAGTAGGCAAATAGTTTTCCTATTGGCCATTTTCTTAAAAAGATATACAGTAAAGCCACAGTGAAAGTTGGTTCCTTGCCTCAGGATAGACATGGAGATGAATGGATAAGAAAAATAAATCCAGCCTGGCCGGCATGGCTCAGTGGTTGACCATTAAACCAGGCCGTCACCGTTCGAGTCCCAGTTCAGGGCACACGCCCGGGTTGCGGGCTCGATCCCCAATGTGGGCCGTGCATGAGGCAGCCGACCAATGATTCTCTCTCATCATTTCTGTTTCTCTCTTTCTCTCCTGCTCTCTTCTTTCCTCTCCTCTCATGTCCTCTCTGAAATCAATTTTTAAAAAATCGATTAAAAAAATAAAAAATAAACCCAGCAATAAACCTACACTTCTCTGGTCAATTGATCTCTGACAGAAGTGCCAAGTTAACTCATCCTGGAAGAACAGCAACAAATGAACCTCAAATATTTTTTTCCCCACTGTCCACAAAGGGCCTGAAAAAATAAAACCTTAGCCCTAAAGGTGGGAACTAAACCTTTTTTAAGATGTTGAGAAGTCAGAGGAAGAAATCACCAGGCAGGGATCGAATACCACGGAACGCTACTTCGTCGCCGATGTCCACTGGCAAAACCAAACCCAGAGGGAGGCCTCATAGTTTGAAGGCCATGCGTGCCTACGGCTCTGGATTCCTGGCCAACCCCCCACCCCTGCACTTGGTGCTGTTTCTTCTCACATTCCATCCGCTCGGCCCCACTTCAGCCCCAGCAACACGGATTTCACAGACGGCCTTGCATACCAGATTTCATGGGAGAGCCCCGGTCCTAAACGGAATCGAGTCTGCCTCCTAAAAATATACCCAAGTCCTGGACACAGAACACGACGTGGCCTTACTTATTAAAAACAGGGGGTTTTGGCAGATGAGGTCAAGTTCAATATTTGGGTTCAGATAATCCTGGGTTTAGAGTGCTCCCGGATTCCAATCACTTGTGTACTTCTGCGAGAGACGGGACAGAGATTCGAGACGCGGGAGCACGCAGAGAAAAAGCAGAGGTTGGGGAGCTACAGCCGCCAGCCACGGAAATGCAGGGATTGCTCACAGTGACCGGAAGTCAGGAGATAGGTCTCCCCCACAGCCTTCAGGGGGACACAAGTCTGTTGGCACCCTGATTTGGGATGGTTGCCCTCCAGAACTGTAAAGGGACAAATGTCTGTTGTTTCTGCGATCTTTTTTTTTTTAAATGTTTTATTGAGCTCAGAGAGGAAGGGAGAGGGAGAGATATAAACAACAATGATGAGAGAGAATCATGGATCAGCTGCCTCCTGCATGCCCCCCACCCTGGGGATGGACCTCCCCCCCCCAACCAGGCATGTGCCCTGAGTGGGAATTGAACCATGACCTCCTGGTTCCTAGGTCGATGCTCAACCACCGAGTCACGCCAACTGGGCCTGTATTATCGTTTTCTTGTTTGTTTGTAGGATATCTGGTGATGCGTCATCCTTTCACTTCTGAAATTTCTAATTTGTGTGTCTTCTTAAATTCATTTGATGCGTTACAAGTTTACCAACTTTATAGATCTTTCTAAAGAATTCATAATAGCCCTAACCGGTGTGGCTCAGTGGATAGAGCGTCGGCCTGAGGACTGAAGGGTCCCGGGTTCGATTCTGGTCAAGGGCATGTACTTTGGTTGCGGGCACATCCCCAGTAGGGAGTGTGCAGGAGGCAGCTGATCGATGTTTCTCTCTCATCGATGTTTCTAACTCTCTATCCCTCTCCCTTCCTCTCTGTAAAAAATCAATAAAATATATTTTTTTTAAATAAAGAATTCATAATATACCATCCCACCAAGAAAAAGAAAAGACCCCACCCATGTAGCTTCACTGGTGAGTTTTATAAAATGTAAGGAAGATTTTATAGCAACCCTACCAAAACTCTCCTTATAAAGGAAGGATGGAACCTTTTCCAACTTACATTTTTGTATTAGGATTATTATCCTGATAACAATATGAAAGACGGGCATTACGGGGGAACTTCAAACTAATTTCCTCATGAGCACAGATATAAAACTTAATAAAATATTAGCATAATAAATCCAGCAACTGTACAAAATATAATAAATGAGGATCTAGTGAGGATTTTGCAAGTTAGGTTTAATATTAAAAAGTCAATCCGTATAATTCATCATATTTACAGACTAAAGGGAAGGGATTATATAATCATCTCAAGAGATGTAGAAAGGTCATTTGGCAAAATTCAACCATCCTGGCTTGATAAAATTTCTCATCAAACTCGGAATGGAAAAAGAACTCCCTCAAACTAATAAAAGGCGTCAAAGATAAACCTACAGCTAGAATTATACTTAATGACAAAAGACTGGATGCTCTTTTAATACTTTCAAGAATAAGACCAGGAAGTCCATTTTCACCATTTCTATTCAATATTATACTGGAAGTTCTAAGCTGTGGCAATAGGTCAGAATTTTTAAAAATCTATCTTTATTCCTTTATATATTCGGAAGGAATATTTATTTATTCGTGTGTGTGTGTGTGTGTGTGTGTGTGTGACATGTATGATATATAAAGGAATAAAGCTGTATTTATTCACAGATAACATGATCATATATGTAGCCAGTCTTATGGAAACTACTTACACTACACTTGATTTTAGCCAAAAGGCTGAGAAGCGATAGAAACTACTTATAAATAATAAGTGAATTTAGCAAAGTTGTAGAACACAGGATTCATGGGATGAATTCAATAGAATGGACAGAATAGAGAAAAATGCCCAGGAACTTAATGACAGAACAATAGAAATTATCCAATCTAACCACAGAGAGCAAATAGACTTTAAAAAATAAACAGAGCCTCAGAGACCTATGGCTCTATAATAGAAGATCTAACCTGTACATCTTTGGAGTCCCCGAAGGTGACATGAAAGACAGTGTGGATGACAAAAGAAGTAATGGCTGATTCCACATATACGTGAGATCATGTGATATTTTTTTCTTTCTCTGATTGGCTTATTTTGCTTTGCATACCAATCTCCAGGTCCATCTAAGCTGTCCCAAAAGGTAAGATCTCCTTCTTTTTTATAGACGTGTAGCATTCCACTATGTAAACGTACCCACAGATTTTTTTAATCCACTTTCTCTACTGATGGGCTCTTGGGTTGTTTCCTGATCTTGGCCACTGTAAATAGGAATCTAATCATTAAAATAAACTGACAAACAAAATAGAAACAGAGGCATGGATTCATGCAACAGACTGACAGCTGTCAGAGGGGAGAGGGAAGGCGGGGCTGGATGAGAGAAGGTGAAGGGATGAGCCAAAGAATATATATCCATAACCCATGGATACTGACAACAGCGTGGTGATGCCCAGAGGGAAGGGGGTGGGTTGAGGTGGGCCAAAGCAGGGGTGAGGGTGCGGGTGGGGAATGGGGACATCTGTATTGTAATAAAAATAAAGTTTAAAAAATATTTTGTGCAATGGTAAGATATGTACACATATAATACCTTAATTTAAAAAAACAAAAAATATTTTGTGGGTGGGGAGGACAGGAGAGGGCTGGAAGAGGCTAATGTGGGGGAGGAGGACCTATGTAATATTTTCAACAATGAAGATTAAAAGAAAAAATACTTTAATGAAAGGGAAGGGAAGGGAAGAGAAATGGAGAAACATCGACGTGAGAGAGAAGGGAAACAGCTTTCTTTTGCTGACACACAGAGAAAGGTTTAGTGGTCTGGATTGAAGATCAAAACAACCACAACATTCCCGCAGGCCAAGGCCTAAGCCGGAGCAAGGCCCCAGCTCTCTTCCACCCTGTGAGGAAGGAGAGGGATGAGGAAGCTGCAGAAGAAACGTCTGAAGCGACAGGAGTTGGCTCATGAGCTTGGCAGAAAGGAGCCGTCTCCGTAAGGGCCAGGGGGGAGCAGCAAGTACTGACGGAGGAGCTACAGCAGCTTGTCCAGGAGATGTAGCTGAGCTACTCCACCAAGGCAGCTGCCCTGAGCAACAGGTCTTCACCGGGCCGTTGTGTCTCAATGGCTGAGCGTAGACCTGTGAGCCTGGAGGTCATGGTTTGACTCCCAGTCAGGGTTTCATTCCCATGCCCGGGGTGTGTGGACTTGATCCCCAGTACGGGGTGTGCAGGAGGCAGCTCATCAATGATTCTCTCTCATCATCGATGTTTCTATCTCTCTCTTCCTCTCTGAAATCAATAACAATGTTTTAAAAAATACATATAAAATAAAAAAATTGTGCCCTAGCTGGTTTAGCTCAGTGGATAGAGCATCGGCCTGTAGACCAAAGGGTCCCGGGTTCGATTCTGGCCAAGGGCATGTACCTTGGTTGTAGCCTTCTCCCCGGCCCGGGCCCTGGCGTGGGCAGGAGGCAACCAATAGATGTGTTCCTCTCACATCGGTATTTCTCAATGTCTTTCTCTCTCTCTTCCACTCTCTCTAAAAAAATCAATGGAAAAAATATCCTCGGGTGAGGATTAAAAATAAATTGTAATAATACTGTAATATCTATGTGGGTACTTGAAATATCAGAAGGAACACTTGGTACAATATAAGATTGTCTAACTGCTGTACTGTATACCTGAGACTAATACAAAATAATACTGAATGTAAACTGTAATTGGGGAGGAAAAACACACGAATTGGGCTCAATGTATTCTGCCTGTGCTCCACAAAGAAAGCAACAAAGTCTGGATGACAGCACATCTGTTTGCAACATGGTTTACTGAATATTTTAAGCCTAATTTTGAGAGCTGCGACTCAGAAAATAGGATTCCTTTCAACATATCATTGCTCATTGACAATGGGCACGGCCCTCCCCAACCCGAGAGCGCTGATCAACATGTACAACAAGATTAAACATTATTTTTTTTCATGCCTGCTAATACAACATCCTTTCCACAGCCCATAGATCAAGGAGTAATTTTGACATTCAAGTCTTATTCGCACCTCTCGCCCAGGCCCGGACCATTTTCAATGGCTGTTACTCACAAGTGGCTGGCCTGGCCCATGCTGTAGACTTCCTTAAAATCTCCGAAAGGCTTAAAAACCCCCAAACAAGCAGCATCTGGCTTCAGGGTGCCCGGTACCTCTTGCTAAGTGGGTCCAGGCTGGGAATAGGCAGCAGCTGACCTGGGCCTCCACCGGAGCCTCACCCAAGAGGCCCAGAACCAACACACCTGGTGATGGGCTTCAGACCACACCATAGCCCCACTCAATTAGCTCGCAAATGACACACCCAGAGGGCTTACAGCGAATCCTCGTCCATTCGGGCAGCCCCTTCATAACAGCTCACCCTCTGTAATCAGAGCCAGTCCTCACAGCCTGTCAGCTTGGGGGTCAATTCCCAACCCACTGACCTCCCAACAGAAATCAAGGCTCACCTCCATCAGGAGGGCTCACACAATCTCAAAAAAAAAAAAAAAGAGAGAGAGAGAGAGAGGATAATTTAAGGGACCTCTGGGACAACATCAAGTATGCCAACATTCACATCACAGGGATGCCAGAAGGAGAAGAAAGAGAGCAAGGAATTGAAAACCTATTTGAAGAAATAATGACAGGAAATCTCTCTATCCTGGCAAAGGAAATAGATAAGTCCAGGAAGCACAGGGAGTCCCAAACAGAATGAACCCAAAGAGGCCCACATCAGACACATTGTAATTAAAATGCCAAAGGGTTAAAGACAAAGAGAGAATCTTAAAAGCAGCAAGAGAAAAGCTGTTAGTTATGTACAAGGGAGCTCCCATACGACTGTCAGCTGATTTCTCAACAGAAACTTTGCAGGCCAGACGCGATTGATGAAAAGCAAGGACCTAGCAACCAAGATTACTCCACCCAGTAAAGCTATCATTTAGAATGGAAAGAGGAATGAACTTCCCAAACAAGAAAAAGCTAATGGAGTTCATCACCATCAAACCAATATTACAGGAAATGTTAAAGGGATTTCTTTAAGAAGAAGGAGGGGGGAATTTTTTTTTAATATGAATAATAAAATGGCAAAAACCACATACCTATCAGTAATTAATTTGAATGTAAATGGGTTACATGCTCCAATCAAATAGATTAATGGTTTCCAGGTGGGAGGGGAGTGGGGGGCTGGGTTAAAAAGGTAAAGGGATTAAGAAGTACAAATTGTTAAAACATAGTCACAGGGAGTAAAGTACAGCATAGAGAACATAATAAAAATATATACACAGTATTATATGTATGTATTAATAACTATGTACGGTGGATAGTAGGTAGACTTCTTGGGCAGATCACATCGTCAGTTATATAAATGTCTGAAACTAATATAATATTGAATGTCAACTGAAATAGAAAAAAAATTTTTAAATAAGGTAGAATATGTTTTAAAAAATTATGATTGTAGGGAAACTTTAACCAAGAAAAGGACATAAGCCCTAGCTGGTTTGGCTCAGTGGCATCAGCCTGGGGACTCACGGATCCTGGGTTCAATTCTTGTCAAGGGCACATACCCAGTTGTGGGCTCTATCCCCAGTAAGGGCATGCAGGAGGCAGCCGATCAATGATTCTCTTTCATCATTGATGTTTCTATCTCTCTCTCTCTCCCCCTTCCTATCTGAAATCAATAAAAAATATGTTTTAAAAAAACAAACAAAGAAAAGGACATAAGAATATGAGGATGCAGCTGTAGGAACTCCATGGATACTTCTTGTGTCCGGCGCAAGAGACATTATCTTGAAGACAATGTCTGGAAGATTCTACTTTGCCATTGTTGGCCACTATGATAAATAGTCTGTAAAAGTTGGGGGTGGGATGGGGGGGGGAGACTGAGGACACTAAATAGCATGAAAGCCTATAGGGGGGGGAAACAAAGAACTCCCTCCATCCCTGCCAACAACAGCACAACAGCAAAAGCTAAAAGGAACATAGCAGGAAATCTATATCGTTGCTGTGTCCAGTCATCAAGTGTTCCCAGGGACTATAAGAATAAATAAGCAATGTATAATCAAAGGATATGAATGGTTTTGCTCCCAGTTACATACACGCACAGTAAAACCTGTAGATAAGTAGAACCTGGTTAATTATTAAAGGAAAGCGAAGATTCTACTTTCTACTCGTCCAGTTTAGGAACCACGTTTAGTCCTTAAATGGAACATGAGCTCAAGTCGCTGTCAGGGGTTCTCATGTCTTGATTACGATGCGATAATACACAATAATGATGTACTACACAACAACGATGCAATAGTGTCTCGAGAATGATAGATAGAAACATCAATAATACACAATACGTGTCAGTGGAGATGGAGCCATTGCATTTGGAAAGCAGAGGACACCGTAATCACTCGCCAAACAAGTATTTTCACTCTTTTCTCCACTGACACTATCCCATCAAGCTTATCTGCGAACAAAATCGGTCAAAAATGGGGGTAAAGGGAATACCAACTTGGGCCCAGACCTTCCGCATCCCTTAAAAGCCACCCTGAAGAATTGGAAGCAACCTGAATTTCTAACCACAGGATACAACAATTAATTGAATAATGGAGACCATGTGGTGTAGAAAAAAAGAATGATTAGGGCTCTCCAGCACTTGGGAAAAGGCTTGTGAAATTATTGCTAGGTGAAAATCAGCATATAAATTATATAGAGTAATCATTTCAACTACTTGAAAGACATTTTTTTCCATATGCAAAAAGGACTAACCAGGCGCACACGCAATATTACAACATGTATTAGGAGTGTGGCATTAAAATTCATTTGATGAGGGAGAAAGAATAATGGGAGGGAATGAGAAGAGAGGGAAGGAAATCAGTCCTTAGGCAATGAGTGGAGTGGAAACTGTTGCCAGGGAGACCGGTTACTAGGCTGAAATCGTGTAAATGGGAATTGATGAAATTCTACACCAAGGCAGAGGCTGTGGAGATTAAAAAAAAAAAAAAAAAGGAAAGGAAATATCGAGGCTATTATTTTTTGTCAAAGAAAAACCATATCAGAAAGGAGGAAGAATTATTTTTCTTCAAGAAAAAACACAGAGGGAAAAAAAAGTTACATGGCCCTTCTGACGATGAGAATAAATTAAAACGGTGATATTAAGTAATGTTTGTTAATTACTTCATCGGTGATGGCGATTGCCTCTCTTGTCATCTTTTTATGCAGCCGATGAGGTTGTTTCCATCACTATTGTAATTTTAAAGAGGAGATGATGAAGGTGGAGAGAGCTAAGTGTCTTGTTCTCTATTACATAGCCAGTGAGTGGGAGATCTAGATCATTTCCACCAGATATCGAACCATAACTTGGACCCTGAACTACATGCTCAGTGCCTGGACAAGGATGGTGGGATATACAGGCCTGGACCAAGCCTGACAGTTTAAAACATCCTTCCTTCCTTCCTTCCTTCCTTTCCTTCCTTCCTTCCTTCCTTCCTTCCTTCCTTCCTTCCTTCCTTCCTTCCTTTCTTCTTTCCTTCCTTCCTTCCTTTCTTCTTTCCTTCCTTCCTTCCTCCCTTCCTTTTCCCTCTTCTCCCTTTTGCTCCTCCTTTCTCTTCTTCCTCCTCCTTTCTCCTCTTCTTCCTCCTCCTTTCTCCTCTTCCTCCTCCTCCTCTTCCGTTTTCTTCTTCTTCACCGTATTTCTGGAATCCTTGTTCCTCTTCACGCTAGTTAATTTGCTCTTCTGGTGATGGGGTTTTGCAGTGTTTGCCTCTCTGGGCAAGGTGAACAGTTAACAGGTGTACAGAATGAAGACTTAGGAACTGTCTCCCAAATTATCCCAGTAAAAAAGAAGAGGGGAGTCAGGTTCACCCTTCAAACATTTGTTGGGGGTGGGTGAGGGGAGCTGAGAAGTCGGAGGAGCTGGTGGTGGATCTAAGGGACTATCAAAATGTGGCCTCTTGGCGTGGCTCCGTGGTTGAGCATCAACCTATGAACCAGGAGGTCAGGGTTCGATTCCCAGTCAGGGCACATGCCCGGGTTGTGGGCTCGATTCCCAGGGTGGGGCGTGCAGGAGGCAGCCGATCCATGATTCTCTCCCATCAGTGATATTTCTATGTCTCTCTCTCCAGCTCTCTTCCTCTCTGAAATCAATAATATATATATACTAATCCGTGCACCAGTAGCTTGCTCCCGCCCTCCTGTAGCTCTCCACCACCCACTTGTAGCTCGCTGCCCCACTCTCCTGCTGATCCGGTCTTTACGTGGTCGGTCATTACGCTTCAGTGGCATAACGACCATTTGCATATGACATCTTTATGATATAGGATATATATATATATATATATATATATATATATATATATATATATATATATATGATATGTGGTCTCTTTTCCACGGGAAGGGAAGAAGCCCAAGTCCCTGGCCCTCCTTGTGGTTCAGACCTTGGAAGACTCTGGCAGAGAACGTGCTGACAAGACAAACTTGAAGAAGAGCACAGGACAGAGGAGCTGCATTGCTGAGACATTTGCGATGAACCGTCAGTGGGAAGAGACAGGAAGAGGAATACAATTCGCCCCCACGCACACAGGACGAAGATGGGCCCAGGAGAGCTCTCCCACATTCAAAGCGGCTGCGTTAGAGCCAACGGATTATAAGGATGTTTTGCTTCTGTTCCGTGTTGTTCAAACCTCACAACAAAAAACCTACACTAGATGCAAAAGTGACTTAAAACCCAAGGAACTGGTTTGCTGCCTTTCACGGCCTCGCCCTGGGGCCGACTTAGAAGCACTGACTGGGTCTCCAGGAGAACCCGGGACTCCACCTGTGTCCTTGAATGGATCATCTTGTCACAGCTTCCTCTGCTCAGGTGTTTGTTCTTTCAATCTTCTCGTGCCTATCCCTCCGAGTCACTAACCAAGGTCCTTTCCCCAGGACAATGCCCCTCAAGGCTGGACTATGGCTCACGGTGTGCATAACGGGTTTAATCCTACATCCAAGTGGAGAGGACAGCGCAGGGAAGGCCAACCAGTAGAAGAAATCACAACAGGAGACTGATTTTGATTTACAACTATGGTGCTAAGAAACAGCAAAACGATTAACAAGCAAGACGTAAAAATAATGAGAGATTATCTTCCCTCTGTGTGGTCAACAGGTAGTTCAGATCCTGACCTTATCTATAAGTAAAAGGCAAATGAAAAAAAAAACAAAACAAAACCAAGAACATCCCTTTTCAAAGTAATTTAGAGAAGCAAATATTAACTCAGACATTCATTGTAAGGTGGCTGGCCTCATTGGTATGAAATACATTTATCTTTAGAAGATGATTTACCAGTAAACAGTGTTAATGTATGTGAGAGAAATCGACATTAAAGGGATACTGGTGGACTCCAAACTTGTGAAATGTATATGAAGGCAACTGGGCAATATATGAATAAAATACTAATTTATATTCTTTAATACAGCAATTCCATTTCCAGAAATATGTAAATTAAATATTCAAAAATGAGGACGTCTATTGTGTCAATTAATACTAGTAAAAATGGAAAAATATTCCTAAATGTCTTTCTATAAGAAATGTTTTAAATATTCTATGCCTAGTGAACGTAATAAAATGTTGAGCATTCCTTAAAAAAGGTATTGGCATGGAAATACATTTTCAACATTACAAGTAATATAAACATATATTATTCCATTTTTTTTTACAGTGTATACATGTGCAACACCATTGCAAATAGATAAACTAAATTGTGGTTATAATGAAATATGGAATTGCTGGAGTGTTTTCTCTTTACACACATCTATGTTGTCATTATAATTTACACTTTATTTTAATATATTTTAAATTTTGTTTATTTATTGTTTATTGATTTTTTGAGAGAGAGAGAGAGAGAGAGAGAGAGAGAGAGAGAAAGAGAGACATCGATTTGTTATTCTACTTATTTATGCATTCATTGGTTGACTCTTTTTTTTAATTTCTTTATTGATTAAGGTATCACATATTTGTCCTCATCCCCCCATTCCCATCCCACACCCCTCCCCACACATGCCCCCACCCCCCTGTTGTCCTTAACCGCCGGTTAGGCTCATATGCCTGCACACAAGTCCTTTGGTTGCTCTCCCCCTTTACCCCCACCCTCCCCTACCCTCCCCCTGAGGCCCGACAGTCTGATCCATGCCTCCTTGTTTCTGGGTCTGTTCTTGTTCATCAGTCTATGTTGTTCATTATTTCCCCTAGATGAGTGAGATCATGTGCTATTAGAAATACACTTATAAGAACCGAAAATGAGACAAGCAATAATGGTTATGGTGACAGGCAAGTGAATCAGTGTGTAGTGAGTTTCTTTCTGGGCCAACAATTCTTTTGAGACCCAATTTCAATGTCCAACAGTTCCTTATGTGTACATGTCGGCACTGACATTTCAGTTCTGGATGGTGGACAAATGGTGGTGATGCAGGTCCGACTCTGTCCGGGGTTTGGTCCTGGGCAATGTGCAGTGATGCACAGCTGCTAACTGCTAGTATGGGAAGGCCACGTCAGCGTCTTCCGTCTCTGGACTGCTTCTCTTCTGTCTTCATGGCTGGAGTAGTCCTGTCGATTCCTCTCTGTTGCTGGAATCCACATGGTCTCAGAGTTGTTTGCTGAAAATATACAAACATATTCTCGACATTGGTGGACTCTTGTATGTGCCCTGACTAGATATCGAATTCGAAACCTTGGAGTATCAAGACGACAGTCGACTCCAGTGGTCGGCAAACTGCGGCTCGCGAGCCACATGCAGCTCTTTGGCCCCTTGAGTTTTTAGCAAAGGCCAGCTGAGGAGGACCCTCATTAAGTTAATAACAATGTACCTACCTGTATAGTTTAAGTTTAAAATGTTTGGCCCTCAAAAGGAATTTCAATCGTTGTACTGTTGATATTTGGCTCTGTTGACTAATGAGTTTGCCGACCACTGGTCTACCCAACTGAGCTACCTGGCTAGGGCAATACATCTTAAATTTATAAGTATGAAACAATATTGTACTTTGAAAAAACTAAACCATAAACACTTAAAATGGGCAAAGACAGAGAAATTAGAAATATAAATAAATATAAGACAATTGTCTGACCTTCCAAATAATTAAACAAATTCAGAGTGACATAGCACTTCCATATATCCAATTTTCAGGGATGAAAAAATAAGTACTGCAATGTTGATGAGAAAACATAATATCTTTTGCACCCCTGGAAATTAACGAGGCAAACCCTAGCAAGTACACTGAAAATGCCTTACTTTTTCTGAGTTTCCACATTCAGGAATCAGTATGGAGCACACAATAAGAGACTAGACAATAACTTCTCTTTTTTTAAATATATTTTTATTGGTTTCAGAGAGGATGGGAGAGGGAAGGGAGAGAGAGAATCACTGATCGGCTGCCTCCTGCACGCCCACTACTATGGATTGAACCAGCAACCGAAGTATGTGTCTTTGACTGGAATCGAACCCGGGACACTTCAGTACACAGGACAACACTCTATCACTGAGCCAAACTGGCGAGGGCACAAGATGTATTTTTATACTTTCTTAGGATGACAGTGGCACTTACCCTGATTCCACCTAGGGTTACCACGGTCCTGTACCTGGGATAAGGTCATCTTTCCACCGAAAACTCTAAATACAACATCTGGCTTGCTTGGTGACATTTTTGCTTACCCATTTACCAGCTGTCACGAGGATCATGTTCCTACTGTGGAACGTTGCTCGGGGCAGAAATATGAACTTTGTTTTTAAAAGGAAAGGTCAGCGCGCATTTTTGACCTGTCATGCAGTTCCTTGATGGGGCGGAGCAGGAGCCAACACTTGTTTTCCCCCACCTTGAACTAGAAGACGAAGAAACATCATCACTGATGTTTCTCTTTCTCTCTCCCTCTCCCTTCCTCTCTGGACTCAATAAAAATAGACTTTCGAAAATAAATAAATAAATTGTACCCTAAATCTAATGACTGATGTGTCTATCGGAGAAAGGAGAAGACTCTTCCAGCTACACAGACTCGGGCGGGGGGTGGGGGGGCGGCAGGCATGGAAATACTCAAGTAAAGATGGAGGTAGAGATTGGAGTTATTTGGCCACAAGCCAAAGAATTTCTCCAGAATCTGGGAGAGGCAAGGAAGGATTCTCCCCTAAAGCCCTCGGTGGGAGCGTGGCCATGCCAACACCTTGGTCTCAGATTTATACTGACAGAAGGAGGAGAGAATAAACTGTTATTTTAAGCCACCCACTCTGGTAATTTGTTACAACAGTCCTAAGAAACGGATGTAGGGGAACGGCTCACTGTTTGCAAAACAATTAATGTGATGTCTACCGTCCACCAACCCAAGGATGAGAAATCATGTAATCATCTCCATAGATGCAGAAAAAGCATTTGACACATGCAACCTCCATCGACGATGATGAAAACTTTCAGCCAAGTGGATAGAGAAGAAATTTACCTCAAAATGATACAGATCACCTATGACAAGCCCACAGCTGACATCATACTCAATGGTGAAAAGCTGAAAGCTATTCTTAGAAGACAAGGATGCCCACTATTATTCAATATCGTATTGAGAGCCCTAGCCACAGTAATCAGGCAAAAATTCAATATGGTTAACAAATGAATTCAGCAGAGTAGCAGGGTACAAAATTAATATACAGAAATCAATCATGTTTCTATACATTAATAATGAAAAATCAGAAGGAAAAAAATGGAGAAAACACTCCCATTTACAATTGCATCAAAAAGAATAAAATACCTAGGAATAAATTTAACCAAGGAGGTGAAATACCTTTATTCTGAAAACGACTAGACACTAGACAATGAAGTGAACACAAATAAATGAATGGATAGTCCATGGATTGGAAGACTTAATATCATTAAAATGTCCAGACTGCCCAAAACAATCTACAGATTCAATGCAATTTCTATTGAAATACCTATGGCATTCTCTCAGAATTATAAAAAAAAAAAATCCTAAAATTTATATGGAACCAAAAAAGACCCTGAACTGCTAAAGCAATCTTGAGGAAGAAGAACAAAGTTGGGTGGATCATGCTTTCTGATTTCAACCTATACTACAAAGCTATAATAACCGAAACAGTATGGTACTGGCACAAAGACAGACACAGAGTACAGTGGGATGGAACCCTCAGCAAAAGATAAGCAAATTCCAACAATATGTGGGGACGGGGGGAGAAAAAGAATTGTGCATCCCATACTTGAACCCCGGGGTCTGCGTGAACAGGGTTTAACTTCCAGAAGAGCGTTGAAGATGAAGCAATCTATTTTGATACGTCCCATAAATAGATATGGAGAGGAAAATCCTATGGCCATCTGGTAACGGGCTTAGGTGGCCTGGGCCTGTTGGTCGTCTCTGCTTCTCGTTGTGTTTTTCTTTTCAATGGCTCTCAAGTAGTGTGGGGAGAAGTTCACCTTGTGGCTTTTCTTCCACTTTACGTTTGTTTTCTCCGTGTCTGGAGGGCATTTATACGTGTGTTTATGGGGACAGAGGTATGAACCTCTGTGGTGTGCGTCACACTTTCACGCAATGAAGAATTATTCCACCCTAAGAACACCCCTCTAGGCACTCTCTCTGGGTGATGCGATTTACTTTCTTCACCTCCCAAACGTGGATTCCCTCTATTCCCTGCCACAACATCGAGTCCCCTTCGCAGTATGCATTGCAAAAAAATTATTTTTTAAGACTATCCCATTTCTAGGAGACATATGTAATACTTCCAACGGTAAAGAATTAAAAAAAAAAAAGTGTTCCATGTCTGGGTTTTTTTTTAATAGTGTATTTTTCTTTTTATATTTTTATCGATTTCAGAGAGGAAGGGAGGGGGCCAGAGAGAAACAACAATGATGAGACAAGAATCAGGGATGGGTTGCCTCCTGCACAAGCCCCACTTGGGGATCGAGCCCACAACCCGGGCATGTGCCCTGAACGGGAATCGAACCTGATCTCCTGGTTCAGAGGTCGAAGCTCAACCACTGAGCCACACCAGCTGGGCTCAGTCAACGTATGGACTGAATGCAGTGATGGGATGACTCATTTGCTCGTTTGCTTAGGGGCCCTTTTCCTTCCACCACTTCCCCTCACTGTGGACGGCAGAGACCACCTCCCTCCTCGTTATATCCCGGGAACAATGGCAGCAGCGTGGGCAACTAATAGCTGCAGCGTGAAGAGGAGACCTGTTGTTTTTCCTTCACTCCAAGGAGTCCCGGGGAAAGGTCTCTTATCCACCTGCAATCTTATCTCTGATTCCCAGCTGACCTTTCCAAAGATCAGTGCCTCCGTGCAGGCAGACCAGCTGCCTTGTGGGTGTGGGCGTTTCAGTCCTTCGGCCTTAGCTGGCCAGGCATGTGCAATGCCCCCCCCCCCCCGACCTTAGGGATACTGGAGAGGCCGAGGGGCCAAGGTCGAGTCCGCTCCCCGCCCAACGGTGACAAGCAGCAGTCCCTGGCCTCACTTCTTCTTTTCTAGCAAAAAAGGGGGGCCAGGCTGCCAAACAGCTACTCCTCGCACCTGAACTTCTTCCTGCCCTGCTGGTGGGGCTCGGTGGTGGAACATTGACCTATGGATGAACCAGGAGGTCACGGTTGGATCCCCACCCGGGCTGGATATCCGGTGTGGAGCGTGCAGGAGGCAGCCCATCGGTGATTCTCTCTCATCATGGATGTTTCTCTCTCCTTCTCCCTTCCTCTCTGAAATCAATAAAAAAATATACATTTTTTTTTAAATGAACTTCTTCCAGGCACATGATATGACATTGCTCAATAGTTGCTAAGCACATTCCTGGGAGTGCTCTTTCTCAATCCTTTGGCCTGTCTTTGGGGCCAGGATGGGGGCTCCAAGGTTGACTGAGGTTGCAGCCAGCAGCCTATGTGGACAGGAAGGAGCCAGAAGGATTCACATTTCATGCGGGATAGGGGAAAGGGGGGGGGGGACAGGGAGCCTGGGCCTCTGTGCTGGGAGCATGCGCACTATCCACTGGAGTCTCTGGGGGCGACCCCCACCCCCTTCCCCTGGTCACTATGGAAACCAGCGCTGGGACAAGGCTTCTCCTAGTCCCGAGCCTGCCAAAAACAGCCTGTCCACAGCTGTGTGATCTGTTTCACATTACAGTTTGAGGCAACCCACCCCCAAAACCGTCCCGCCCCAGAAGGTTTCATGACAATGTCTCCATGTACTTCCTGCATCCCTGGAGCTTGATGGACAGAATCTCCATGCAAAGAGTAACCCCTTTTCCTGAGTTTGACTGGCAGGTGTTTTTTTTTTTGCAAACTCCAGGCTTTCGTTGCTAAGCCGCTGGCCCCTGAGGTGACTTATTTTCCATGTCGAATCGGGTCAACCTGGGAGAACCCGGCCAACCCAATGTATCACTGGAGCTCCAGACCCCAGTCTTGACCTCGAATTAAACAAGCCGTAGAAGGCCCTGGCCGGGTGGCTCAGCTGGTTAGAGCGTGGTCCAGAGACACCAAGGTTGCAGTTTCGATCCCGGGCCAGGGCACATACAAGAACCAACGAATGGACGCAAAATTAAGCCGAACAACAAGTGGATCTTTCCCTCGCTCTCAAAAAAAAAAAAATTTTTTTTTAAGGAAGTTGTGTCTGCCTTCTTGTCCACAGTGCCATCCGTCCCGTGAGAAGGTCTGGACCTCATTGGATAGCAAGGAAGCTGCCAACCCCTCTCCCACCCCCCAAAGGACACTTCCTGTACTGGACGCCTATCCCAAGCTTTTCATTTTCCCCGCCATCCCCCTCTCCATGAATCTTCTTCTTGGTGGGAAATGCAGCCTCACCAGTAGATCTTTTCCTGGGCAGAAAGGATGTCCTAGGGGTCTGCCTTGTACTTGGTGCCAAACTTGAGCATCAGTCCCAATGCTTGAAAACCAGGGGTGGGGAACCTTTTTCTACCAAGGGCCATGTGGATATTGACAACACCTTTCGAGGGCCATATAAAATTATCCACTTAAATATTAGCCTGGTCATGTTATTTGCAATAGCTGAGATCTGGAAACAGCCCAGGTACCCAGGTATCCATTTATCCATATGTCCATATCAGTAGGTAAGTGGGTAAAAATTCTGTGGGACATTTACACCATGGAATACCATGCAGCTGTAAAAAAGAGGGATCTCGTACCCTTTGGGACAGCGTGGATGCACCTGGAGACTGTTATGCTACGTGAAATGAGCCAAACTGAGAAAGAGAAATGGTCTCACTTGTTTGTGGGATCTAATGAACAAAATGAATGGACCAATAAAATAAAACCCGAAGCAGGGAGGCATGGGACAGACGGACATACCTCGATGTGGGGCTGTGAGGTAAACCAAAGAACTTACATATGTGCAAGAGGCCCGATGCACGAAATCCGTGCAAGGAGCGAGGCCCTCACAGCCCCGCTTCGTCCGGAAGGTCATCTGGAAGGATGTCCGGTCTAATTAGCATATTACGATTTTATTATTGTAGATATGCATAGCCCATGGACACATGGACACGGGGTAGTGAAGACCTGGGGGTGAGGGGGTGGGTAGGGGCTGGGAGGAGGGGGAACCGGGGGGGAAATGGGAGATATCTGTAATGCTATCAACAATAAAAAATATACTTAAAAATGAGAGGGGAAATTAGCCTCCTCTATTTAATTAACTCGCCCCTCATGCCTTGGCAGGGCCAGACCAAATGATTTGAGGGCGTTCCTTCTATGGCCCACGGGATGGACGTTCCCCACCCCGGCCTTAAACCCTCTGAGCATAATACCTCACAGTGGTCCTAACGCTCAGGCCCTGGCACAGTATTAAACAACTCTCGTCACAAGTGAGGAGGGAAGTGAGCTGTCGTAGAGGTGGGGGTCTCTAGGTGACCATGAACGACCGCACCGGAATGAGGTCAAGTCCAGCGCACGAGGCAACGAGAACCCAAGCAGCCTTCTGGCCAGAGCTCTGATTTCTCACGGCAGCCGGAGCTTTTATAACTTTATAATTGTTTTTATAATAACCGCATTTATTACTTTTTTTTAAAATACGCAACGGTGTTCACGCTTTCACAACGGTTGTGCCCAAGTTTGAAGTGTAATGTCATGAATCCATTAAATCCAGGCAGGAAAAATAGGAGGATGCAATTTTAATAACTTTACAATGGCAAAAATGATGGCCCATGGCCCACGCTGAGCTGAGATTTAAATAATTGGCTCAAACATTTTCATTAGAGGGGGAAAAAAATATCTTCGATGAACTAGTTTGCCAGAATCATTAGAAAATAATAAATATCCAAGTGGACAGAAGGGGGAAAAAAAGGAAATGAATGGATATAAAATGCAAGAAGTGAGGATGATCTTGAAGAAGCATGTGGGCAATAATTTGATGCCGAGCCCTTCTTAAATAATAAAAAATAACATAACTGAAAACACTCTGTCAGATGTACTGAGAAAAATAGAAATCTACAAATTAAAGAAGAACATGAAAAATGGGAACAATCCAACTAAGATATATCTGAAAGATATGTAGGCATTAACCTTGTGAAGGGAAATGTTAGGAAATCCTATCGGAGGGACTGGGGTAGGGATGATCCCCCTAAAAGTGATACAAGCAGGAAAATCCAAAGAGAGAGAAACAGCGTGGAAAATCCTTCCCAGTCAACCTACTCGAGAGAAAAATAGAGAAATGAGAAATGGGATACAAGAAATAAAGAAAGTGCTAGAAATGCCCAGACAATATTGGATATAAGCTTTGGGTTTCAAGGGACAATAACCAGACACAAGATGGCATACTTTTTTTCCTTTTTTATTCTTTGTTTGGGTGGTATTTTTAATTGATTTTTTTAGAGCGAGAGAGAGAGAGAGAGAGAGAGGAAGGGAGAGGTATAGAGAGATAGAAACATCATGGATTGGCTGTCTCCTGCATGCCCCCCCCCCCCCCCAGGGAATCGAGCCTGCAACCCGGGCATGTGCCCTGACCAGGAATCAAACCAGTGGCCTCTTGGTTCCTGGGTTGACACTCAACTGCTGAGCTACTTGGGGGGGAAGGGGGGGCCAAGGTGGCCTATTTAATCGGCCCTAGCCAGTGTGGCTCAGTGGCTAGAGCGTCAGCCTGCGGCCTGAAAGGTCCCCTGTTGGATACATGCTAGGGTTGCAGGCTCGATCCCCAGTAGGGGGCGTGCAGGAGTCAGCCAATTAGATTCTCTCTCATCATTGATGTTTCTCTGTCTCTCTCTGAAATCAATAAAAAATACATTAAAAAAAAGAAGAAGAGAAGCTTTCAGCTTGAGGAAGCGCAGAAAGGACTGAAGGCTCACGCCAGGATGCTTCCCTCCAGGGGCGGGGGGCGGGGGGTGGTGGTGGTGTCAGCTTTGTTTTGCCCACTGCACACTTGTTTTTATAAAATACCCAAAAAAAAAAGAAATTAGAAAATACAGCCACCAATATGTGAGCGAGGGGGCCAGATATCATCTATGCTACCAGGTTTGAAAACAAGTTCCGCGCGTGGCTGGCAGGTTGGGACCAGCCAGGCGCTGGGAGCAGGTGGAGGTGACATTTCCCCGTGAACTCGGAGCGGAGGTCGCAGGCCGCAGTCGTCAGGGGAGGGAGGGTGCTGGGCAAAACGGAGGGGAAAAGGTCTCCTACACGTTTCGGGGAGTGAACATGGCGATCTTGGGAAGGATGGGCACTTTCCTGGGAAAAAAAAATAAAATAAAGTCAAAATGACCCCAGGGACGTGGGAAACAAAAATCGATGGCTAGTCCCCTGGCCGGGTTGCTCAGTGGTTAGCGTGCGGGGACCAAGGGAGGAGGACACCTACTAGGGTTGCAGGCTCGAGGTCAGGTGCATGCTGGGAGGACGCCTACTAGGGTTGCAGGCTCGAGATCAGGTGCATGCTGGGAGGACACCTACTAGGGTTGCAGGCTCGAGGTCAGGTGCATGCTGGGAGGACACCTACTAGGTTTGCAGGCTCGAGGTCAGGTGCATGCTGGGAGGACACCTACTAGGGTTGCAGGCTCGAGGTCAGGTGCATGCTGGGAGGTAACCAATCCATGCGCTTCTCTCACATCCATGTTCCTCTCTCTCTCCACCCACCCTTCCACTCTCTCTAAAAAATCAAGGGGAAAAATATCGCCGGGTGACGATTCAAACAAACCAATAGAAAATAAACATATAAATACACATTTTTTTAAAAATCAATGGTAGGGTTCAATAAAATACGTTAAAAAAATAAAATCCATGACTATTCACACACGACCAGTGTCACCCGGGAAAGTCCCATGGGCCCATGGGGGTTGACGACATTCGGTATTTCTCTCTTTTTTCTTTTTAATTTTTATTGGTTGGTTGATTTGAGAGGGAGACCGGGAGAGAGAGAGTTGCTGCTTGCACGTATTTTTGCATCCCTTGCTGGATTCGCGCCTGCGCCCTGGGCTCGAACCCGCAACCACGGCGCGGCCGGGGCTGCCATGTTTTGTCTCTGTTCCTCAGTCTTTCCCGCGGGAAGCACGGCCTCCGCCCCCTCTTTCCGCATGTCTTCATGCCGTCACCCCTCTGCTCTGGGGGGGGCCTCGACGGGGCGCGCCTGGCCTCTGGGTTCCCACGTCCGACCGACCGACCGACCGACCGACCACCGACCGACTCGCCACGGAGAGACCCCTTTTCTCGGCGTCCCCTCGCACCCTCGGGGTCCGGACGCCACGCGGACACCCCGGCCTGGGTCTCTCGGGGGCTGGACGCCTCTCGGAGGTGATTCCGCGTGGAACGACGGCCATTTTTCCTCAGAAACACGCTCCCCCCGGCGCCTCAGCCGTCCGGGAACACCTTACCTCGTCCCTGTCCAACTTGGGCGGCGCTCGGCCTTCTCCCTCCCCATCTCCCCGCGACCCGCTGCGGGCACACGGGACACTTCGGGGGGTCATGGCTGCTATCCATTCCAGGGGGGGGTCTGGGCCTTCTGGGGGGCGGGGGGCCTCGCCACATTCCCGACCCGTCGGGCGCGACGCCCCGCCCCGCCCCCCTCCGCCGCAGCTGGAAAGGCGCGGGCTCGCGGCCGCGCATGCGCAGTGTCCCGTCTGTCCGCGCTCCCGCCCCGTCGGGCGCCGCGCCACGCCCCCTCCGGCAGCTGGCACGGCCCGGCTGGCGGACGCGCATGCGCGGGGGGCCCGCCCGGCCGCTGGCCCCGCCCCCGGCCCGCCCGCCGCTACGGAAGGCGCCGCGCGCCCAGCGACGCGCACTTCCTCTCCAGGCGTCCGTCTGCGAAGGGAGCGCAAAGGCTCGACGAGCTGCTGGACGCGGAGGCCCTGCCCTTGTCGCCCGGAGCAGTCATGTCCGAAGCAAGTAAGCAGGGGTGCGACCCCGACTTTGCAGCCGAGGCCGCCGGCGCCGAGGCGTGCGGCGGCGGCGGCGGCGGCCCCGGGGTTCCCGGGGGGCCCCCCGCGCTCGCGTCCGCGTCCGCGTCCCAGGCCGCGGCGACCCTGGCGGGGCCCGACAGCCCCCCCTCAGGCCCCGGCGACGCCCCCGCCGCCTCGCCGCCGCCGCCGCCGCCCGAGGCCTGGAGCGACGAGGAAGACCCGAAGGCGCTGCTGCAGGCCGCGGAGGAGGGGTGCGCCCGCCAGGCCCCGAGCGCGGCCCAGCCGGTGCCCGCGCCGCCCACCGCGGCGCAGCTGGTGCAGAAGGCGCACGAGCTGATGTGGTACGTGCTGATGAAGGACCAGCGGCGGATGATCATCTGGTTCCCCGACATGGTGAAGGATGTCATCGGCAGCTACAAGAAGTGGTGCCGCAGCATCCTGCGGCGCACCAGCCTCATCCTGGCCCGCGTCTTCGGGCTGCACCTGCGGCTCACCAGCCTGCACACCATGGAGTTCTCGCTGGTCAAGGCGCTGGAGCCCGCCGAGCTGGACCGGGTGGCGCTGAGCGGCCGCATGCCCATGATGGGGCTGCTGCTCATGATCCTCAGCCTCATCTACGTCAAGGGGCGCGGCGCCCGCGAGAGCGCCGTGTGGAACGTGCTGCGCATCCTGGGGCTGCGGCCCTGGAAGAAGCATTCCACCTTCGGCGACGTGCGCCAGCTCCTCACCGAGGAGTTCGTGCAGCAGAACTACCTCAAGTACCAGCGCGTGCCCCACGTGGAGCCCCCCGAGTTCGAGTTCTTCTGGGGCCCCCGCGCCACCCGCGAGATCACCAAGCTGCAGATCATGGAGTACCTGGCCCGCGTCTTCAAGAAAGACCCGCAGGCCTGGCCCTCCCGCTACAGGGAGGCGCTGGAGGAGGCCCGAGCCCGGCGGGCGGCCGCGCCCCCGACCCCCTGCCCCCGCAACAGCTTCTCCGAGGACTAGCTGGGTCCTCGGAGGGAGGCGGGGAGTCCCCTCCCGGTGTCTGATCCTCTCTCACCAGGCTGGTGGGGGGGGGGAGGAGGAGGGGTGCGGGAAGGGGGCCTGTCGAGTCTCTTAAGGGGGTTTCCAAGCGCAGTATTTCACGTGTTACACGTTTTAAGTTTTTCAGTCCCCGTGCTTTTATACACCTTTTATTAATGCCATGTTGTATTCCTTGCAGCCCTCTTCGGAGGAGGTAGTGGGTAGGAGGTCTCCCCTGCATGTCTGTTTTATAAGTAACCTCTCTGTTGGTGCTTTCGGCTTCTGTGCTGCCTTTCTTGAATTTTTTTTTTCTTCCCCTTTTGTACCAGAGACGTGCTAAAAAAAAAACAAAAACACACACACACACACACATACAAACAACCCACACATTGAGAAGTTGTCCATCTTAATTCTCTTTCTATGGGACGGAGGACATGGTGTGCATCGGGGTGGACTGTGCCCCAGGAGAGTGTTGATGGATGAGAAGGACTCCACCCGCAAAAAAAAAAAAAAAAAAAAAAGCTGGCCTTTGCGAAGCCAAGAGAGAAAAAGTCAAGGTTCCAGCCCCTCCGGCTGGTGACCTCGCCATGGGCACAGGCGGCATCCGTGTGGCGTGATGTGGACTGGACTGGACTGGTCTCGTCTCAGTGTGGGCACTTGGCACCGTTGTTTACTAAAACCCGAGTTACAGACCCCCACCCCTGAGTAAACTTTAAAAAAAAACACACACACACAGTAAAGTTCTTGTGATACGATCATTTCTGGAGAGAAGCGTGCTTTTATCTTTTCCGCCGCCGCCGCATGCATGTGGGTGGGGTGGGGTGGGGTGGGGGAAACGGGGACGTTTACGAGGGGGAGCCATGACAGCTATTTCCGTGGGGCTGGGACAGCCACGACTCATGGTCACTCATAAACTGAACTTCTATAGTTTCGTGTGTGTTTTTTTTTTTTTTAATGCAACACACACACGTTCAGCACTTAAGCCAATCCAGAAAGGTACAGAGAAAGCACAAAAAAGCTCATCGTCCCAGTCCAGAGAAGTAGCGATGATTAATAGGGAGGGTAATTTCCCTTTCTGTGGTCACGGAAACAGCACTTGCTGTTTTTTAACTTAACCCTCACGACAGCCTCTTGCACCGGGGAGGAAGGTCAGGAACAAAGCCAGCATTTAACTTGCCCGAGATCATCAAGTTTAATGAGAGGAAGGGCTGGGGTTTGAACCCACACGGGAGGAGCCCAGAGCCTCAGCCTCCACGTTTCCCCACCTGCCTGCCCACAACGGCCCCCTTCCCCGTCCCTTTCAGTTTACTTCTTTAAAAATTTCACGTTATAGTCCCTACGCTTGGTTCCCTACCCCAAATGCGTGTACACACACACACACACACACGCACACACACACACACACACACACACACACGGCTAAGGGATCCTCCCATTAATCTTTTAGAGAAAGCAATCCCATTCGGGTTGTACAAATGAAGAAACTTGGTTTCAGAGAGATTAATGGGCCTGATCAAGTCACACTCCGGCTTAGCCGTGAAGCCAAAGATTTGAAACGTGGCCCTCCCTGGAAGGGCTGAAGTGAAGGAGCCAGAACACCCGTGGGACTCCCGGGGGAGGGGGAGGGAGGAGGGGTGGGGAGGGGTGGGGTGGGGTAGGGTGGGACGGTTGTCTGTCCGGACACCTGTGGCCCAGCAGGTCTTGAATTGCAAAGCGCCCCTAGCGAGTCCTCGGAGGGTGGAATGGGGTGAGGGTGAGGGTGGGGTGTGGGGGGTGGGAGAGAAACCCAGGAAGATTTCAGTCTTGCGAGCGGGTGGGGGAGAGAGAAACGGGCCTTGGATGAGACCAGACACCCTTCACCCTTCAGGAGGTTGGAAAAGACCGTGTAGGAAGCGTACAGCCACAACCACTCCGTGGGGTGGTTCAGTCACCGCTCGTAAACGCGTGAATTTTATAGTTTTATTCGTTTTTAAGTGCATCTCACGTGCTCAACGCGTCGACCAATACAGGACAAGGTGTAAATAAAGCCCCAAAATGCTCATCATCACAGCCCATAGAAGTAGCAGCTATTAATACCTGGTCAAAGCCATTTGGTGGGGGGGAACATAGACGATGAGAGGAATGCATCACCCCTAAAAGGACTAAACAGGAAGTTCTATCGGGGTGAGGGGGTTCGGTCCTGCTTTGGGAGCATAGGATTCCCAACACTTCATGGCAATACCCAACAGGTGGGTGGGTGCAGGTGCTGAAGGGACTTTCTGGGGTGGAGGGGGGCACATTTCGGCGAAAACTCCAGCAGCCGTGACCTGACTGGGATGTCCCCTCTCACCCAGAGCCAAGGGGAGTTCATAGGAATTTTAGAATTGTGAAAAATATTTTTACCCTGCCCGGCCAGTGTGGCCCAGTGGTTAAGCGTCGGCCTATCGAGCCAGGAGGTCACAGTTCAATTCCCAGCAGGGCACGTGCCCAGGTTGCGGGCTCGCTCCCCAGTGTGGGGCGTGCAGGAGGCAGCCGATCCCTGATTCTCTCATCATGGATGTTTCTAACTCTCCCTTCCTCTCTGAAATCAATAAAAAAATATATTTTTTTAAAAAAATGTTTTACCTAGCCCTGACCAGTTTAGCTCAGTGGATAGAGCGTCGGCCTGCGGACTGAAGGGTCCCGGGTTCGATTCCGGTCAAGGGCAGGTACCTTGGTTGCGGGCACATCCCCAGTAGGGGGTGTGCAGGAGGCAGCTGATCGATGTTTCTCTCTCATCGATGTTTCTAACTCTCTACCCCTCTCCCTTCCTCTCTGTAAAAAAAAATCAATAAAAAATATATATATTTTTTAATGTTTTACCTAACCCCGCCCCCCCCCCCCAAAAAAAAGAAACTCCCAAAGAATCAACATCCATTGCTCCTTGGAATGTAAAATGACAGCGCTATCCAGGAGGCCCCATGCCTGGGGCAGGACCGGGCTGTCACTCCTGCCCCGGCGGCATGCTGGTCGTGTTTTCGAATGCCCTCGTACTTGGTTCCTTGTGCTGTTCTTTCCTTCAAACCCAGTCCCTGCCAGACAGGCCCCTCAACGCCCCCCATGAACCCTGTGTTTGGGCTCTCGCTCATCGATGCTACACGTGAGAGGTGGCGAGAACTCCACAGCCGCCCCCAGCTCGTGGACACAGGGATAGGAGCCACACTGCAGAGGACAGACCCTCTGGAGCAGGACGGGGTCATGAGAATCAAGGAGCTGACCCCAGAAAGTCACATGGGCCGGGCTGCCCGGCTCCTGTCTTCGGCAGCGAGAGACTTCCCAGGTGTGCAGCTGACTTCATTTCGGATCCCTGGTCCTGCAGGGTCAGCAGCTTGGGGCTCAGGGAAAAGAACAGTCAACAGTATCTTCGATTTTTCCCCCTCCTCCTCCTCCTTCTCCTCCTTCTCCTCCTTCTCTTCTTCATCTCTTCCTCCTCCTCCTCTTCTTCTTGTTTTTTTTTTTTTTGGTCAGATTTTCATGCGAGGCTCCATTCAAAGGTTGGAGGGTTTGGCAAATATGTCCCAAACGGTGGTGCTCTATGTAACTATGAGTTCTTGCTTTTATTCATCCTCACCGGAGGATGTTTTTCCATTGCTTTTCTAGAGAGAGTGGAAAGGAGGGAGGAAGGGAGAGGGAGAGGGGGAGGTTAGAAAGGATAGAGAAACATCATCCACAAGTGCCCTGACCGGAGGCGGGGATCGAACCTGCAGCCCAGGTACGTGCCCTTGACGGGGAATCAAACCCACCGCCGGTTCAGTGCCTGGGCCAACGCTCTAACCACTGAGCCACACCGGCCGGGGCATATGTGTTTGTTTCTTAATTCCACTTAGAAGCGAGATGATACCCTATCTGTCTGACTTATTTTACTGAGCACAACACCCTCCCATTTCACCCACGTTGTCACACATGACAAGTTTTCCTTTTTGTGGCTGAATTATACACATATATCTCCACGTTATTCTACCAACGAACATTAAGGTTGTTTCTGTGTCTTGGCTATGACAAATAACGCTGCATTGAGTGCAACAGAACTACAGATATCTTTATGGGAGAGCAGATACCTTCCTGAAATCATAATTTTGTTCCCTTTGGATAAGTGTCCAGAAGAATTGCTGGACAACATGGTTTGGTTTTGTTTTTAATTTTTTTTTTTTTTTGAGGAATCTCCATCCTGTTTTCCATAGTGGCTCCATCAATGTACATTCCCACCAACCGTTCACCCAGGTCCCCTTTTCTCCACATCCTTGTCAATGCATATTTATTGACTCTTTTTTTATATATATATAATAGCCATTCGAACAGGTGTGAGGTCATTTTTTTAAAGGAGAAATACGGCAGCCCAGCTGGTGTGGCTCAGTGGACTGAGCATCGTCCCATACACCAAGAGGTCACCGGTTCGATTCCCAATCAGGGCACATGCGTGGGTTTCAGGCTCAATCCCCAGTGAGGAGCAGGAGGAACATGCCCGGGGGGAGGGGGGATGAGGGGCAGCCGATCCTTTCTCTGAAATCAATAAAGACATATTTTTAAAAAATAAAATAAGTTGCAACAGCATGGATGGAGCTGGAGATATGCTAAGCAAAATAGGCCAGTCAGAAAAAGAGAAGGATCACAGGATCTCGTTCATATGTGTAATCTAATGAACAAAATAGATCCAGAGACGTAGGAGCGTGGAACAGACTATGGCAGGGGTCGGCAAACCGCGGCTCTCGAGCCACATGCGGCTCTTTGGCCCCTTGAGTGTGGCTCTTCCACCAAATACCATGGCCTGGGCGAGTCTATTTTGAAGAAGTGGCGTTAGAAGAAGTTTAAGTTTAAAAAATTTGGCTCTCAGAAGAAATTTCAATCATTGTACTGTTGATATTTGACTCTGTTGACTAATGAGTTTGCCGACCACTGGACTATGGAATCGCAGAAGGAAGGCGGAGGTGAGTGGGCGGGCGGGTAGGAACGTGTATGCATAGATGCATGACCCATGGAGACAGACAATAGGGTGGTGGGGGCCTGGGGTGGGGGTGATGGAGGCCTGGGGGGGCAGGCTAAAAGGGGTCAACGGAGGGGGGAAAAAGGGGCATATGTAATACTTTCAACAATAAAGATTTTAAAAAATAAAGTAAAATCTCACAACTTTTCCAATTTGATGTGTAAGTGTATTTGCTTACATATCGATTTAATGGAGACTATTGCCCTTTAACTATATGGCCACAGGAGGGCTAGGTACACGTCAGTGAATTAGTTCAAAATGGCCCCAGGCCCATTTTATTGATAAAGGCATCACGCTGATCCACCCCAACACAAAGGAAGACAACAATCAAACGATCCCTTACGTGCAATGCACACCGTTGGATAAGAAGGTGAAAGAAACCACTTGTGGTCGGCAAACTCGTTAGTCAGCAGAGCCAAATATCAACAGCACAACGACTGAAATTTCTTTGGAGAGCCACATTTTTTAAACTTAAACTTCTTCTAACGCCACTTCTTCAAAATAGACTCGCCCAGGCCGTGGTGTTTTGTGGAAGAGCCACACTCAAGGGGCCAAAGAGCCGTATGTGGCTCTAGCTGGTTTGACTCAATGGATAGAGCTTGGGCCTGTGGACTGAGAGGTCCTGGGTTCGATTCCAGTCAAGGGCATGCACCTCAGTTGCAGGCTCCTCCCCAGCCGGAGCCCTGGTCAGGAGGCAACCCATCGATGGGTTTCTCTCCCGTAGATGTTTCTCTCTGTCTTTCCCTCTCTCTTCCACTCTCCCTAAAAAAAAAAAAAAAAAAAAGGAAAAAATAAATATCTTCAGGTGAGGATTAAATAAATAAATAACAATCAATCAATCAATGATTTTTTTTTCCCAGAAAAAAATATCCCTAGCCGGTGTGGCTCGGTGGATAGGGCGTCGGCCTGGGGACTCAAGGGTCCCAGGTTCGATTCCGGTCAAGGGCATGTACCTTGGTTGCAGGCACATCCCCAGTAGGGGGTGTGCAGGAAGCAGCTGATGGATGCTTCTCTCTCATCATTGATGTTTCTTTTCTTTTTTTCTTTTTTTTAAGCCTACAGCACCCGGTATTCCCAGGCGGCCTCCCATCCAAGTACTAACCAGGCCCGACCCTGCTTAGCTCCCGAGATCAGACGAGATCGGGCGCGTTCAGGGTGGTATGGCCGTAGACCTCATTGATGTTTCTAACTCTCTCTCCCTCTCCCTTCCTCTCTGTAAAAAAAAAAAAAATCAATTAAAAAAATATTTAAAAATAAATAAATTACTTGGTTCACGTGACAGGGAATGGTGGCTAAGGAAACAGGCACCCGAGCACAAAAGCGTTTTCTGGAAAAGGTGAGATTTAAGCGGATACTTAAAGGATTAGCAGGGATCTAAGCAATATCAAGCGGGAACATGATCCCAGGCAGAAACAAACAAAAAAAAGGCGCACCTCGCAGCACCCACGAAAGCCAGAGTTAATTAAGGGGATTTGCGGTCTCCCTCCTCAGCGGGAGGGTCGGGCTGACCAGCCAGCAACACCCAACCACTCTTTTTCTCCTGAGAAAGTGCAGGCTGCATACTTGGTTTATCAGCCTCCCGGCCGCATTCCACCCCCGAGCCCTCAGGAAAGGGCGGCTTGCACTTTCCCTTCCCGGCTTCCTCTTACTATTATTACTTTTTTAAATTTCATTTCATTTTTAAAATATATTTTTATTGATTTCACAGAGGAAGGGAGAGGGGGAGAGAGAGAGAGAATCATGGATCGGCCGCCTCCTGCACGCCCCCTCCTGGGGATCGAGCCTGCAACCCGGGCATGTGCCCTTGACCGGAATCCAAATCGAACCCAGGACCCTCCCCCCCTGCATCCTTTTACATTGAATGCACAGAGCCAGGACAAGAACACAGCAGGACCTGGCCCGTGTGGCTCAGTGGTTGCACATGGACCTATGAACCAGGAGGTCACGGTTCAATTCCTGGTCAGGGCACATGCCCGGGTTTCAGACTCGATCCCCAGTGTGGGGCGTGCAGGAGGCAGCCGATCCATGATTCTCATCATCAATGTTTCTCTCTCTCCCTCTCCCTTCCTCTCTGAAATTAATAAAAATATATTTATATTTAAAAAATATATAAAAACACAGGAGGGACCTCAGGGGCCGGTGCAGCTCCTGGGATGACCAGGATCAAAGAGTTGAACCAGCCCTGACCAGTGTTGCTCAATGGTTAGAGCGTCCACACTGGGACCAAAGGGTGGAGGGTTCGATTCCAGTCCCCAGTTGGGACATGTGTGTGGGGGGGGGGAGGGGCGGGCAACCCATTGATGTGTCTCTCTCACACAGCAATTTTTTTCTCTCTCTCTCCCACCCCTCCCTCCTCTTTCTCCCTTTCACTCTCTCTAAAAAATGAACGGACCCTGGCCGGTTTGGCTCAGTGGATAGAGTGTCAGCCTGTGGACCAAAGGGCCCCGGGTTCGGTTCTGGTCAAGGGCACGTACCTCGGTTGCAGGCTCCTCCCCGGCCCGGGACCCTTGTTGGGGCTCATGCAGGAGGCAAGCAATTGATGTGTTTCTCTCACATCAATGTTTCTCTCTCTGTCTTTCCCTCTCTCTCCCACTCTCCCTAAAAATCAATGGAAAAATATCTTCGGGTGTGGATTAACAAAAATAAATCTAAAAAAATTGAAAAATAAGTAAAAAAAGAGCTGAACGAATCCGAGATGTTGGCCTCTTTAAACCCCTTAACAAATATCAATAGTCATCTACTTATCTGTGTACCTCTTTTCCTCCCCACCTGGTTGGGATGCGTGCGGGGGGCAACCGATCAATGTTTCTCTCTCTCTCCCCACCCCTCTCGCTCTCTAAAACCAATAAAAAACATATTCTTGGGTGAGGATTTAAAAAAAAGAAGAAAGGAATGTCTTCATCGCACCCAACCGTGACCTCCATGTTCACAGGTTGACGCTCAACCACTAAACAGTCTTTAATTTTTTTTAAAAAATTTTCATTTATTGATTTGAGAGAAAGGAAGAGAGAGACAGAGAGAGAGAAAGAAACATCAATTTTTTTTTTTTTACAGAGAGGAAGGGAGAGGGATAGAGAGTAGAAACATCAATGAGAGAGAAACATCGATCAGCTGCCTCCTGCACTGCCAAGCACCAATTCCGGCATGTAATCATTACAAGAGTTTTACCAAAAGGTTGGTGAGGCTCGGGGAGCTCAACGGGGTTGAGTCACATGTAGCTTACCTGTTGGAAACGGCTAAAAAGCACTTCCCCCAAACCTGAATAGGATTGCCTGCTGCCAGACAGCTCAGGGCATTCTATTGCCTCCTGTTGGCCAAACACCTGAACAGCTGTAGGCTGTTCCCCAAACTGACAATGCTTCTGTACCTTTTGATACCTTACCCTTTGAAGTGTATATTTCCACCTTGCCTTGGGACAAATTGTGTTAGAATAAAAGCACGGGTCCTTGGTCAAGGAGGGTCTTCAGTCCCGTTAGCTGAAGCTCCCCTGACCCCCAATGCCTTTCAAAACTATCTTTCCTCTTTGGACTCCTTCTTGAGTCTACGAGCAGCCCCTTTCTCCAGCATGCTGAACTCTTGTGTTCTGCATGCAACCAAGGTACATGCCCTTGACCGGAATCGAACCTGGGACCCTTGAGTCCGAAGGCCGATGCTCTATCCACTGAGCCAAACCAGTCAGGGCCATTGGTTGCTTCATCAATGGGCCCTGACCGGGGATCAAACCCACAACCTTGGCGTGTCAGGACAATGCTCTAACCCAGTGGTCGGCAAACCGCGGCTCGCGAGCCACATGCGGCTCTTTGGCCCCTTGCGTGTGGCTCTTCCACAAAATACCACGGCCTGGGCGAGTCCGTTTTGAAGAAGTGGCGTTAGAAGAAGTTTAAGTTTAAAAAAATTTGGCTCTCCAAAATGTCAATCGTTGTCCTGTTGATATTTGGCTCTGTGGACTCATGTGTTTGCCGACCACTGCTCTAACCAACTGAGCTACCCGGCCAGGGCCAGTCTTTAATTTTTTAAAGCATATTGTTTCACACACAATAAAAAAAAATTTTTTTTTTCAGCAACATGGGAAGAAGCAGAAAAACATAACCTGTGGACAAGGAAGGAGGCAAGCACACCAGGGGAAGGCTCGGAGAGGATCCAGATGTGTAAATTGGAGGAGGAAGTCTGTGACCCCAAGGCTGGTCCATACGTTCAAGGACAGAGAAAAATGGGTAGAGAACCTACACGAACAGATGAGAGGCTGCGGCAAGAAAAGAGATGGGGAGCCATGCGGAGGCGTGGACACGTCTGAGAGGAAAACACAATTTCCAAACGAATAATTCCCCCTGATGGGCTTCCTAGCGGACTGACTGAGCCTCGGAACAAAGGGTCAGTGGACAGAGAGGCGGGTTCGTGAAAAGCAGCGAAGGCGAGAAAATGGAAAGCGCATCCGCGACCCCGCCGGGCACCGTGGAAATGATTTTAATGTGTGTGTAATCAGAGAGCCGGAGTGACGGCGGAGAGAAGAATACCGAGAAATTATCTGACAAGATAATGGCTGAGGATTTTTTGCGAACGTGGTGAAATGCATTAACCTCTCCATCCAATCAGCTCAATCAACTCCTACAAGGATAAATAAAGAGAACCCACACCCAGGCCTATTATGATCGGAGAAATGGGGCGGGGGGGGGGGGGAGAGAAAAGGAGATACGAGCTCAAAAGCAGCGGAGTGGGGAACATTACATCCAGAACAAGGACGCGGAGAATGATGCTTTCTTGCTGAAATTCAATGGAAGAACAGCCTTCAGGTGCCCAAAGGAAACATCCAATTGTGCGCCGCGAAGTCCTATCCAGCAGAAATATATTCCAAGAAGGTAGAATGGGTCGCCAGCCACAGGCAAAAAGATGAAACGGGCCCTACTTGGTGTGGCTCAGTGGATGGAGCGTGGACCTATGAACCGAGAGGTCACGGTTCCATTCACGGTCAGGGCACCTGCCCGGGTTGCAGGCACCGTCCCCAGGAGGGGACCTGCAGGAGGCAGCTGGGCGATGGTTCTCTCATCATCGATGTTTCTCTCTCTCTCTCTCTCTCTTTCTTTCTTTCTTTCTCTCTCTCTCTCTCTCTCTCTCTCTCTCTCTCTCTCTCTCCCTCCTCCTTCTTCTCTGAAATCAACAACAACAAAAAAAATTTTTTTAAAGACGAGTGCCGATCTATGCATTTCACTGTATGTTCATTAAACCAAAATTTTAAAAAGGTTTGGCAGACCTGGCCTGATGGCTAAGAATGGTGGCTCTCGGCAACCCCATGGCGCAGGCTTCGGTTCCAGAGGTCGGTTGCCAGGTCTGCCACAAGTTCACTGACCCACCTCAGCCTCGACTTCTTGATCTGAAAAATGGGCTCAAACCGCCTGTGGATGTTGTGAGGCTCACACCATGACTGTAAGCTTTTTGGGATGGCATTGGACCAAAGAATAACCAATGTCCAATCGATAGTCGTTACACTAGTTTAAGGAACCCCTTGCAATGGTTTCACACGCCGGCCGCGTACTTCGGAGGTGGTCTATGTTTTTCTTCTTGGGCTCAGTCTGTCTTCTTGGGGAACACTCGGGAATCTCCACCTCTTTAGAATTAATTGGTTTTCTCTCTTTTTTTTTGCTACAGCACACACCCCCACACTCCAAACAGAAGGGAGGATTCCATGACTTGCACCAACTGTGACCAACGTTGAGTTTTAAAAACAATGCGAAATAAATACATGCAGCCCTAACCGGTTTGGCTCAGTGGATAGAGCGTCGGCCTGAGGACTGAAGGGTCCCAGGTTCAATTCCGGTCAAGGGCATGTACCTTGGTTGCAGGCGCATCCCCAGTGGGGAGTGTGCAGGAGGCAGCTGATCGATGTTTCTCTCTCATCAATGTTTCTAACTCTCTATCCCTCTCCCTTCCTCTCTGTAAAAAATCAATAAAATATATTTTTAAATAAATAAATAAATAAATAAATACATGCGTATCCGAGGCGTCTGCAAGACCTGGTGTCTGGGTTTTCCTCTGTAGATCCACCCAACATAGATCCTTCACGAAAGGCGTTTCTTAAATAAATGGGTTTGGGCTTTGGGAACACTGTAAGAGAGTCTTTGACTAGCTCCTAAACATGTGCACCAATTCTCACAGCTATGGGATGGGGTGGGGAGGGGCGGCGGGGGGGGGTGGCAATTGTGGTGCTGATTTTACACGTTCATTCAACAGTTCATTACTGGACACTCAGGATGAGCTGGGGTTTTCAAGTGAACAGAAAAAAGGCTCCTGCCCGGCCGGTGTGGCTCAGTGGTTGGGCATCGACCCATGAACCAGGCAGTCACGGTCGGATTCCCTGGTCGGGGCACATGCCTGGGTTGCGGGCTCGATCCCCCGTGTGGGGCGTGCAGGAGGCAGCCAATCCATGATTCCCTCTCATTATTGATGTTTCTCTCTCTCCCTCTCTCTCTCTCTCCCTCTCCCTCGCGCTAAAAAAATCAATAAAAACCTATTTTTCAAAAGAGAAGTCCCCATCCCTAGCCGGTCTGGCTCAGTGGATAGAGCATGGGCCTGTGGACTGAACGGTCCCCATTTCGATTCCCAGTCGGGGCACATGCCGAGGTTGTGGGCTGGATCCCCAGGGGAGGGCCTGCAGGAGGCAGCCGGTCGATGATTCTCTCTCATCACGGATGTTTCTGCCTCTCTCTCCCTCTCCCTTCCTCTGTGAAGTCAATAAAAACACATATTTAAAAAATGTATAACAAGGAAAATATTTAAAAAGGAAGGCTGCAGTCCCTAGGGGCGTCTCCCCTCTTGTGACGATGCAGATAATCAGCACATGCACACATTCCCCTGCACCCTGCTCAATGCTTTGCCTCCTTGTCTACACTCCACCTTCATCTCCCCCCTTTTTGGTTTTGTGTGTTTTTTTGGGGGGGATGATGCGTGTTACCCTTTGGAGATAGACTTATGCAAATACCAGAGCCCTTCCTGATCGGAAGACAAACATGCACCCTCTGTATTTGCCTTCGGGGTCCCACTCACCTTGGATTTTGAATCTGTCCCGTGGCCGAGCGAGGAGGAGGATTCTGGCGACGCCTGGTTCCGAGGTCTGGGGTACAAAGAGCATATAGGCAGAAGAGGGGTTTGCGGGGGAGGTGTGGGGGCTTCAGAAAGCCAGATGGAACAGGAAGGAGAAGGTTTGGGGGGGGAACCTATGTAAAATTCGAGGCCCCAATTTCCCACTGGATTCAGGAGAGTCTTGGGTTTTGCTGGTATCAAAACAGTCGATCTTGCCCTAGCTGGTTTGGCTCAGTGGATAGAGCATGAGCCTGCGGATGGAAGGGTCCCGGGTTCGATTCCCAGTCAGGACACATGCCTGGGGTTTCGGGCTCCATTCCCAGTAGGGGGCGTGCAGGAGGCAGCTGATCCATGATTGTCTCTCCTCATCAGTGTTTCTCTCTCTCTCCCTCTCCCTTCCTCTCTGAGATCAATAAAAATATGTGGTTTTTTAAAAAAAAAGTCAGTCTCTACAAAGGGGCTGTGGGTCACCTGCTTCCTCAGGTGTATTTCCTGCTGGGAGTCAGTCATTTGCGAGCCTTTCTCTTTCTCTCTCTCTCTCTCCCTCCCTCTCCCTTCCTCTCTCAAAAATCAATTTAAAAAAAAAACATTTTTAAAAATAAAGATAAAAAAATAGAGTAGACATGGCATCAGCTGAAACTCAGAAATGTCAACTGACCCCCTCCCACCCCCAAAAGCCATCCAGGTCCAGTGACTATCATGGGGCCGAGCCCGTGATAGGGGGGCGTGAGGGCTGACGTGGTTCTAACTCCCCATCAGATGGACAAGTCTTGTGTGGCCTGTGAACCCACGAGAGGGACCCAGGAACCCTAAGCCTGCCCGTATCCGCAGGATGGGGCATCGTGAGAGATTTGGCGAGAACAACTCTGATTTCCCATTCCTCCGATCGTCGTTAAAACCAGATACCACCGCCCTGACCGGTGTGGCTCAGTGGATAAAGCATCGGCCTGCGGACTGAAGGGTCCGGGGTTCGATTCCGGTCAAGGGCATGGACCTTGGTTGCGGGCACATCCCCAGTGGGGGGTGTGCAGGAGGCAGCTGATGGATGTTTCTCTCTCATGGATGTTTCTAACTCTCTATCCCTCTCCCTTCCTCTCTGTAAAAAAATCAATCAAATATATTTAAAAAAAAACAAACACCCAGATACCACCTTCCCAAATGGCTCTCTCATTACATAAGGCCAGTGTCTACTGAGAACGTGTGGCCCCGACTCCCCCAGTGGACTTGGGGGGGTGTCTACTCTGTCCTGGGGACTCAGACTCGCCCAAATCTGAGAAGCACTGGCTAGAGGGGTATCCCTTCAGGGGGAATGGGGTAGAGCCCTCTCCACTCTCTTATGCCCCCTGGTGGCCTGTTTCAGATGGTGTGGTTTTTTGTTTGTTTTTTGGTGTGGTTTTGTGTGTGTGTGTGTGTGTGTGTGTGTGTGTGTTCGGTCGCTCTGGACTCTTGCCCTAGGACTGAGAGCGATCCCTTCTAGATGAAACCACCTGAAGAGTCAACACTTGGTCGATTTCTAGAAAACCCTTTTTCCAGGAGAACTTGGTCAGCGTGGAGCAGGGGCCCCGGGGGGGCGTGGTTCATTCATCCCCTCTCGCTCGTGGGGAAGCTGATTTGGCCTCACCAGGATTTACCCCCCAGGATTTACCCCCCGCCCCACCACCACCCCCCCGCGGAGGTATGTGTTTTGGGGTTCACGTGTAGCTGTGTTCCTCTTCCCCATACATGCACCTGGGGGCCCGCGGGCTCGCTCCCGCTGCACGCTTTCCCGCCGTCGCTGTTTATTTTTACAGCTGCTCTCCCCGCTCGGCAACAAGGCGAGAAACACGGGGGAGAAACCGACCCCAACCCTCCCATCCCGGCCGCGGCTCGGGGATGCTTCCTGGTGCTAAATAATAATAATAATAATAATAATAATAATAATAATAATAATAAAATAAAAATGCTGCCTCCCCTTGTTTGCTCCGACCTCTAGACCTTCTAGGATTTCTCTCCTTCCTCTCTGGACTCTTGGCCACCCCTTTTCCTCTGCCTGTGTCCAGAAAAAAAAAAAAAAAAAGAAAAGGAAAGAAAAAAAGAAAACGACCGCCTGTTCTTTCTCAAGCCCCATTTCCTGCATTTCAGGCTAAAACACGGATGCTTCTGCAAACCCCGGTGCACACCCAGGGGGTCTTCTTTCCCCCCCAGACGTGTGCCTGCCTGCGGCCTCCGTTTCCCTCCTGGATCCCTCGCCCGGACACAAGCGGTGTCCGCGGGGCAGGCATCCCCCTCCCCGGCCACCCGACAGCCAGCCCCGCAGACGCCGCATCCCCATCCAGACGGATGCGCGGGCCTCCCACCGCGTCCCTGAGAGCAGGGGCTGCAGGGGGGGGGGGGGGGGGCCTCGGTCCCCATCCCCCAGGGGAGGCCAGGGGAGCAGGCGCCTCTGCCTCCTCCATCAACTTTGACAATTAGATGAAAGGAGAAGGGGGGTGTGGGAGGGAGGGGAGTGTGTGTGTTGGGGGGGCGGGGGCGGGGGGCGGCTCCGGCTGACGCCCGCATCGCAGACGTCTTCGCCTGCCGCGGCTGCGGCTGGGCTGCGGCTGCGCTCAGCCCACGCCATCGCCCCCCTCCTCCTCCTCCTCCCCCCCCCCCCCCGCGGGTGGATGCCTTCCCCTGCTCCGCGGTGGTCCGTCCCCACTCCGCACCGCGGCGCGGAGGGCTCGGGGAGGCAGAGCCGCGCTCCTGCTCTCGCCGCCGCCGCCTCGGCTGCAGACGCACCACCACCACCACCACCGACCAGCATCCTCCCTGGGACGGAGCCGGCCCCGGGGGCTTGCCTGCGTTTGGAGACAGGACCCAGACAGACAGACAGACAGACAGACAGACAGACAGACACAGAGAGAGACAGAGGAGGGGAGAAAAAGGTACGTGGCATCCGAGCCAGGATTTTGGGTAGGTGCGCCCCCACCCCCTGTGCGGGATCCGCTGGTGGGGGTCGGGGAGGCGGGGAAGGGGCGGGATCGGGCCCCCTTCCCTCCCCCTCTCACTGCGCAAAGCCGCTGCGGGAGGAGAGCAGAGCGGGCTGCCGGCGCCGACTTCCCGTTCGGCGGACGCTCGGCAGGGAGAGAGCCGCCGGCTGGCCGGCCACGTAGGCGCGTTCTCTCTTCTCCCCTCTTCTCCTCGCTCCGGGGGAAAAGGAAAAAAAGGAAAAGGCAAGCAGAGGAAGGAGGCCCGGCAGCTGTCGGAGAGAGCCCCATCCACCGGCTGTCAGAGCGCAGCGGCGGCCGGCATGTCGCAGCTGAGTAAGAATCTGGGTGATGCCAGTCCCCCCGCCGAGGCGCCCAAGCCTCCGGTCTACAGCCGCCCCACCGTCCTGATGCGCGCCCCGCCCGCCTCCTCCCGGGCGCCGCCGGTCCCCTGGGACCCACCTCCGATGGACCTGCAGGCGTCGCTGGCCGCCTGGCAGGCACCGCAGCCCGCCTGGGAGGGCCCGCAGGTCCAGCCGCCCGCCCCGGTGGCGGCGCTGGCTCAGCCGCCCGCCCTTGGGGGCCCCCCGCTGGTCCAGGGCCCCCCGCTGGGAGGGCCGATGGGCAAGCCCCCGACCACCGGGGTCTTGATGATCCATCCGCCCCCTCCGGGAGCCCCGCTGGCGCAGCCTCCGACTCCGGGGGTCCTGATGATGCATCCTTCGGCTCCCGGGGGGCCCCTGGCCCCTCCTCCCCCTCCCGGGACCCCGATGGCGCCTCCTCCTCCTCCTCCTCCTCCCGGGACCCCGATGGTGCCGCCTCCCCCTCCCGGGACCCCGATGGTGCCGCCTCCACCTCCCGGGACCCCGATGGGGCATCCGGCCCCTCCGGGGACCCCGATGGCACAGCCGCCGGCTCCGGGGGTCCTGATGGCGCAGCCTCTGACTCCCGGGGTCCTGATGGTCCAACCTGCTGCTCCGGGAGCCCCGCTGGCCCAGCCGCCGCCCCCGGCGGCCCTGATCGCCCAGCCGCCGCCTCCGGGAGCCCCGATGGCCAAGCCTCCAGGTCCGGGGGTCCTGATGATTCACCCGACGGCCGCGAGAGCTCCGATCAACCAGCCGACGGCGTCTCCGGCCCCGATGGCGCAGCCCATGGCGCAGCCGACGGCGCCCCCTGCGCAGCCCCTGGCGTCCTGGGCCCCGCAGGCTCAGCCTCTGATCCTGCAAATCCAGTCGCAGGTTATAAGGGCGCCGCCGCAGGTCCCCCAGGGCCCGCAGGCGCCGCCAGCCCAGCTGGCCACTCCCCCCGGCTGGCAGGCCGCCTCGCCGGGGTGGCAGGCTCCCGGGCAGGGCTGGCAGGCCACGCCCCTGGGCTGGCAGGCGGCGCAGGTCACCTGGCAGGCGCCCACCATCGCCTGGCAGCCTCAGCCCCCGCTGCGCCCGGTGCCCCCGGCCATCCGCCCGGGGCCCCCTCCCATCCGCCCGGGGCCCCCTCCCGTGCGCCAGGGGCCGCCTGCCATCCGCCAGGCGCCGCCGCTGATCCGCCAGGCGCCGCCGCCCATCCGGCCCGCCCCCCAGGTCCTGAGCACCCCGCCGCCGCTCTGGCAGGCCCTGCCGCCCCCACCCCCTCTGCGGCAGGCCCCCCAGGCGCGGCTGCCCACCCCGCAGCTGCGGGCGGCGCCCCCGATGAGAGCGGCTCCGCAGGTGCGCCTGGCCCCGCAGGTGCAGGTGCCCGCGGCGCCCCCTGCTGGCCCGCAGGTGTCCCAGGCTGCCCTGCCGGCCGCTCTGCCGGTCCCTCCCATCCTCTGGGAGGCCCCCAAGGAGCCGGCTCCCGTGGCCCAGGAGATGCCCACCTCGATGGAGTTCCAGGAGGCGCCCCAGGCTCAGGCGCTGGCCTGGCAGGCTCCCAAAGCCCCTGGGCATTTCTGGCAGCCCCTGCCCGCCCAGGAGGCTCAGAGGCAGGGCCCCCCTCTCCTGCAGATGGAGGAGCAGCCCTTTCCGGGGGGCCCGGCCTCCCAGAAGGCACTGCAAATGCAGCTACCCCCCCAGCAGGCCCCGGCGCCGAGTGCGCAAGCAGAGCTGCCCGACATGCAACTCCAGCCCTCCTGGCAGCAGGGCCCCCCGGCGGCCCTGCAGGGCCAGCCCGCAGCCCCCCTAGTGGCGGCAAATTTTCCCGTGGGCCCTGTCAAGTCCCTGCTGACTCCGTCGGGGGAATCCAGGGCCTCGTCCATAGACCGTAGGACCTCCTCGTCCAAGGAGCGCCGCACCTCCTCCTCCCGGGAGCGCAGGGCCCCCTCCAAGGAGCGCATGATCTTCGCCGCCACCTTCTGCGCGCCCAAGGGGATGGCGGCCCGCGCCCCGCCGGCCTGGAGGAGCCTGCCCGCCGCCCCGGAGGCCTATGGGGCCGCCCCCAGGGGCTGCTTCCCGTCGACCTCCCAGTCCGACGCCTTCAAGGTGCCGCCCGCCATCCCGGAGGTCCCCAAGTCGCTGCCGCTGGCGCCCAAGGATCCCTTCGCCTACGCCGAGGCCCTGCCGGCCGTGCCCTGGGTGCCCCAGCCCAACCCGAATGCCCCCAGCGGGTCCAAGGCGGAGCCCACCATGCTGATGGCCACGGCGGCCGCCCCCCAGGCCATGGCCTTCCCGCAGGAGGGGTCCAAGACCCCCGACGAGCCCCCCCGCCGCCCTGGGGGCAAGGCCACCCGGAAGAAGAAGCACCTCAACACCGAGGACGACGACGACGACGACTACTACGACGACGGCGGCGAAGACGGCGGCCGTGGCCACGTGCTGGCCATGCGCAACTGGCAGCCCCCGCGGCGCTGGGCCAACGTGGACTATGACGCCTGGGAGGTTCTGGGGGACTGGGAGGACCCCATCGCCGCCGCCCGCGACCTGAGCGGCTGGGAGGGCCCCAGCACCTCCCGGATCCTGAGCGGCTGGGAGGGTCCCAGCACCTCTTGGGCCCTGAGCGCCTGGGAGGGCCCGGCCACCTCGAGGGCCCTGAGTCTGTGGGAAAACCCGGGGAACCCTCCGCCCCTGATGCTTGCTGAGATCGCTGGTGTGTCCCTGGGGGTGGGGACCAGCCAGGGGGAGCCCAAGGTGGAGGCGGGGCCCCTGTCTCCCTTGGATGAGCGGGCCAACGCCTTGGTGCAGTTCCTCCTGGTCAAGGACGGAGGCAACGTGCCCATCAGGCGGTCCGAGATGGTGAAGTTCATCATCCGGGAGTACAAGGACCAGTCCCTGGAAATCATCCAGCGGGCCAACCACAAGCTGGAGTGTGTCTTTGGGTATCAGCTGAAGGAGGTAGACCCCCAGACCCACTCTTACATGATCATCAACAAGTTTGGGGGGGGCCCCGTGGCCACGCCCGCCCCCTGCCTGGAGATCCCCAAGTTGGGCCTCCTGATGGCCGTTCTGAGCCTGATCTTTATCAAAGGCAATTGCATCCGGGAAGACATGCTCTATGGCTTCCTGGACAAGCTGGGGCTGGATGTCCGGGGCCATCATGGCCTCCTGGGCAACATAAAAAAGCTCATCACCGAGGAGTTTGTCAGGCAGAAGTACCTCGAGTACAGGGAGATCCCCAACACCCAGCCCACCGAGTACGAGTTCCTGTGGGGCCCCCGGGCGTTCATGGAAATCAGCAAGATGCTTGTGCTGAAGTTCCTGGCCAAGCTCCATAACAAAGATCCCGAGTGCTGGCCGTTCCACTATTTCGAGGCCCTGGCCGAGTGCGAGTCCGATGACGAGTGGGATTACGAGGAGCTGGGTCCCTTCTACGGGCGCGCCGGGGGTCGCTACCGCAGGTCCCACCCCCGCTAAGTCAGATCCCACCACTATCTCTGTTCCTTCGTGTCCCCCAACCCCGGGCCAAGAGCCGCTCACAGGGTCCTCGTGCGTGTGCGTGTGCGTGTGTGTGCGTATTGCGGGGGTCGGGGGGGTGGGGGTGGGGTTGTGTCAATTTGTTTCCTGGTGTTGTTTTCTGTTCCAATCCTACCGTGTGTAACACACTTGGATCTCAAATCCGGTTCCTGTTATCTGCCAAAGCTTTGTACATCCTCACGTGCTGTTGACTTCAAGTGGCTACTGTCCTCCTGGGTACCTCCTGGCACTTGTGTACTTCAGTGAGCCGTGTGATTCTCTCTCTCTCTCTCTCTCTCTCTCTCTCTCTCTCTCTCTCTCGTTTTCGTGTTCGACGACGTGTTCGACGTGTTCAACTTGTGGCTGTACCCAGAGTTGTGCTGGCTTTGTGAAATGAACTGTCACGCAGCCATCCATCTCATCCTGGTGCAAAACTCTGTAGTCTTGAAAGTTAGGCTGTCCTTTGATGTGTAAAACATGGCTCATCAGTCACGCTGTCTGCAGAGAAATAAATATCTATATCTATATCTAAATAAATATACTTTCAGCATAACACAGAGGTGTTTGTCTTCATTCTCATTTTTTACTCGCCAAGTTTTGTGTGTGTGTGTGTTTTTTCCCCTCTCTGAATACACCAGAACATCAAGACTACGACGGGACACAGGGGCTACATTCTTCCTTGCAACGCAGTGGTTTTGATGGGGGGTGGGGGGCGGGGGGGACATAAGATTGACATCAAACCCAGAGTCCAGACTTCACAAAGCCCCTCACCGTGGGCTTGATTAGTTCCGCATTGTAGGCAAGTGTTTGAATGCAGGTGGATTCATTCAATGGCACGGGCCAAGGGGAGGTCACTGAAGGTGGGCATTCAAAGCAGGTTTTCTGGAGGTTATGTGGGTGAGGGGGACCCTCCACCTGTAGGAACACAGGTATCCAGGCGTTTGTCAGTCACGTGGCCCTGGGTGGGGGGTCCAGTAGCTCGGGGGAACTTGGGTTTTATCAACACACGGATATTGGGGTGGAGACGTGCATCCTATCCAGGGTTCTGGTAGGAAAAAGAGAACAGCAGCCTTCAAACAACGAGGGGTCCTATATATTGGGGGTGATGGGGGGTGGTAAGGGGATTCTGGGGGTTGGGGGGCTCAATCCTAACATGCAGGGGACGTCAGCTGCCAATATCTGAGCCCTGGGGTGCAGGGACTGGTGAGGGAGGGGTCACAAGGGACCAGTGTGCCATCCTGGGTGTTTGGGGGGGAAGATATTCACGCCTGCACCGGGCTGGCTTATACAAGACTTTCTGAAAGTCATTCTCTCTTCAAGAGGACGGGGATCATCAGCGTGGCCACCACCCCTACTGTCCTATAAGGGCCAAAACCGCCCAACCCTAACCCACCTACTCCCCCCCCGCCCCCCCCCCCCCCCATCTCTAGGTAAAGATGAAGTCCCAGGCAGGCGGTCATTGGTCATGGTGGAATTCGCCTGCCACCTAGCGGCCGACCCTGGTTCTGTCGCTCCGGCAGCTGCCCGGTGTGCAACGTCGCCATCCCCCCCACCCCCCCCCAACACCATCAAACTTGCTTCATCACCTCTGCCCGAGGTTTTCCCGCCCAAACGTTCCTCATTTCCTCTTAGGTCGTAGCACAAGGTAAAAACCTCTTCTCCACCCTTTCTAGGGCGAGGGGCCTGGCTACAGGGGGTCTTTGGCAAGTTGTCCACGTGACCAGGGGTCCCTGAAATGGGGGAGCAGGTGGGTTGTTGTTTTTTGGTTTTTTGTTTTTGTTTTTGGTTTTGCAAACGTGCTGGGTCAGGGAGTATAGTACAGCGCTTCTGCCCCCAAAGCAACAGTCAGGTATTTATTTGGGAAACAGCAAGTGCCCATGGAAGGCAGCTGAGGATTACCCCCCAAAGAGGGTTTGCTGGCTCTCGTCTTTCTTGTTTGTTCCTGCAAAGTTGTTTCTCTAGCTTCCTCTCCATCATCTACTCATGGGCGGGGGGGCTTGAGCAAGATGCTCTTTGGGCGTCGCCATCTTGGGCACTGAAAGGTGGCCAGTTCGACTCCCCGTCAGGGCACTTGCCCGGGTTGTGGGCTCGATCCCCAATTGGGGGGGGGGGGTGAAGGAGGCAGCTGATGGTTGTTTCTATCGCACATCAATGTTTCTCTCAAAATAATTTTTTTAAAAAAGATGTTCTTTGTGGATCAACATCGGAAAGTAGCATCGTATGACACTTGCAATTTATAATCCACTAAGGCCGTGGTCGGCAAACTGCGTCTCGCGAGCCACGTGTGGCTCTTTGGCCCCTTGAGTGTGGCTCTTCCACAAAATACCATGGCCTGGGCGAGTCTATTTTGAAGAGGTGGCGTTAGAAGAAGTTTAAGTTTAAAAAATTTGGCTCTCCAAAGAAATTTCAATCGTTGTACTGTTGATATTTGGCTCTGTTGACTCATGAGTTTGCCGACCACTGCACTAAAGCAACCATCATATAGAAAATGTAATGAAGACCCACTTTTCATGGAAATCCCCCAAAATATGTAGTGGCTGGTGGAATGTCGTGGCTGAGCCCCACACTATGGAACACACAGCCTTCCCATCACTACATGTGAGAACTTTTTTGTATTCGATTGTAAGGAGAGACAAATTACAATAATAATGAATGTTTAAGTACAAACAAACTAGCCAGATATTCCACTGAAAAGTTTAAGAGGGATGATATTATGAAAGCAGAGGCAGAAAACAACATCTGAGCATATGTAAAAAGATAGAGTTAGAAGCGGTAAGAATAATTTCAAGACCCATTTATTCTAAAGCACTAAAGTGTCGATAAACGTAACGCAAGGCATTTTATCGTAAAATGGAGAAAAGAATAAAGTCCCTGTAATCAAATGGGGAAAAGAATCAAATGACACAAAAAAAAAGAAATATAAATAGAAAATAACTCTGAAAACTGTTGCACCTCACTCATATCTCAAGACAGATATTCCAGTTTTCATGTATTAAATTGGCATAGAATAAAATAAAAGCCCGTGGAACACCTAATAGACATAAAGTCATGCAACTGGCATCCTTAGGCACTACGGACGAAAGTGCAAAGTACTACAACCTTCCCTGAAATAAATTCGGCCCACTGCGTTTTTAACACGTTTAAAGATATTAATGCTCTTCTACTTAGAAACTCATTATGGGACTATAGCGAACGGAAATAACCTTCCGTGGGAGCAAAGATTTCTTCACAAAAACATGCTTATCAGAGTGGAAGATACTAAGATATTAAGTAGAATATGTATCCCCCTCCCCCGCATAGAGCCGGACATACTAACATCAAGTTGGTCCAATGAGTTTTCTGAAAAGACAAAAGACTTCCCCAGAAAACAACGTGCCATGGGTTCTAACACTAAATGACATTCTGGGGGATTGGAGACATGACCACATGTGCCCGAAAAATACTTTTTTAAATATATTTTTATCAATTTCAGAGAGGGAGGGAGAGGGAGATAGAAACATCCATGATGAGAATCATGGATCGGCTGCTTCCTGCATGCCCTACACTGGGGATCAAGACCACAACCCAGGCATGTGCCCTGACCGGGAATCGAACCGTGACCTCATGGTTCATAGGTTGACACGCAACCACTGAGCCACACCAGCCGGGCCTGAAAATTTTTTAAGTGGGGGCCAGTAGACTCCCATCAAAGCCGTAACATTATCTCAACAAAAGCCATTTCCCATGACGCTGTCTGACTCCTGGGAAAGAGAAATTTAGAAATATTTCTCAAAGTGACCAAATCCAGGATGTTCAGGTACAAGCAGTGTAGGATGTTCAGTTACAAGTGAGTGGATATCTTAGTATATTTCTCTAAAAGGGATGATCCGATTTGGGGGACAATTTTTTACTTTAAGTGATGTTTCCGGAGAGCAATCAAGATGTGAGCTAGTAAAAATAAAAAAAAAGATGTGAGCTAGTGCCCGGTGGGCATGGCTCAGTAGTTGAGCGTTGACCTACGGACCTGGGAGGTCCCCGGTTCGATTCCCGGTCAAGGCACATGCCCCGGTTGGGGGTCGATCCCAGTGTGGGGCCTGCAAGAGGCAGCTGATCAATGATTCTCTCTCATCATTGATGTTTCCCTCTCTCCTTCTCTGAAATCAATAAAAATATATTTAAAAAAATTTTTTTAAAAAGACGCAGGCCAGTTACTTGTCAAAGTTGTATATAAGGCAACAACGTTGTCAGCAAACGGGAACTGATGGTTGAAGCTGTGATGGATGGAGAATTCTTCAGGGTCTCTGTGGCCTCTACCGGGCATGCAGTCCACTTGTTATTAATTTACCTTCACGCCCACAACTGTAGGACGTTGCTCGCCCACAGCTCTAAGACTTGAAAGGCTACATCGCCCTCTGCTGGGAAGTTCTGGCAACTCCTCGAATTCGCACATAAAAGCTTCTCAGAGTTAGAGAAACCCCCCTTCTTGATTTTTTTTCTTGTCCCCAATTGTCCAAGTGGTAGGGGCACAGAAAAGAAATGGTTAGCACAACAGGCATGGCCCCTCTGGGGAGAATCCCCACGAAAAGGAAGACTCGAGAGATCTACCTGGAGAGCCCAGGTCTTGGGTTCCCTTTCTTTCTGCCAAATCTTCCAGAAGGTTCTAAGGGCGAATCCCAGGAAGGGGTAGAACACTACTAGCTATATTCTCGCTGGTGAGATGTCTCTTCGTCCTCTTTGCCCGTTTTCTAAAAGTTATGTTTTTATTTCATAATGTTGGTTTTTGGGATTTCTTTCACCTGGATTTCGTCTTCATGAGGCAGGTAAAGCTTGCAGGTGGCTTTTCCTCATCGTAACAGGGCCTTTCACGCAGCACAAGTTTTCCATTTTGATGACGTTTAACTTGTGGATTTCTTTCTTTGTATGAGTCATGCTCTTGAGTTCATATCTAAATATCTTCCATCAGACCTTAAGTCCTAAAGATTTTCTCCTAGTTTTACTCTAAAAGTTTAGGGTGATGTGTTGTTGTTGTTTAGTGCTTTTGTACTTTATACTTAAATCCATGATCCATTTTGAGCTTATTCTGTATACAAGTGTAGGAGATTTATTTCTCCCGATGCTTTTGCACCTTCGTCAAAGATCCGCTGGCTGCACTTGTGTGGGCTATTTCTGAGCTCTCCAGTCTGTCTCCTTGATGTACGTATCTATCCACCGACACTAGCATCTTCATTACTGTAGCTACGCAGAAAGCCTTGAGATCAAGCACAGTGATTCTCTATTACTGCTTTCCAAATTATGTTTATCTATTCTAGATCCTTTGACATGCCACATAAATATTTAAAAATATTTTTTAATGATTCCAGAGAGGAAGGAAGAGGGAGAGAGAGAGAGAGACTTCAAGGATGAGAGAGAATAATTGATTAGCTGCCTCTTGCACACCCCATACTGGGGATCCAGCCGGCAACCTGGGAATCTAACGGTGACTTCCTGATTCGTGGGTTGATGCTCAACCACTGAGCCATACCAGCCAGGCATCCATTGATTTGTCAAGGAATTATTTTCCAATACAGATCTGCTCCAAGATTGGGGAGTTTCTGCTGTACATAAGCAGTGGCGTTTAGTGGAAACTCCGAAGAGAAGATACCAGCCGGTCCCTTAAGATGATGCAAGAATGGGTGTCACTGTTCCTTAAACGGTTAGGAGAAGCCGGGTTCGGCGTCAGCCCCTGCCTCATGGCTCCGGGCAGAGTCCCGACTCATGTCTGAAATTCCACATCAGAAGACAGGGAGTTTGGCCTTGGTCTTTGATCTATTCCTATCTTTGACCCCTTGCGAGGCTCAACCGCCTCCCCTTAGGAATTTGTATGATGAAAAACAAAGACACCAACACTCAACCTCCAACCCAGGAGATCTGGAATTGTTAAAGATACAATCAGAAGATAAAACAGTCCTCAGATGCAGCGACGGGAAGGCGCCGAACTCTAATCTGGGGCTCAGCCACTGGTATTCCACCAGCCATGACCTATTTTGGGGGTTTCCATGAAAAGTGGGTCTTCGTTCCATTTTCTTCATGGTTGTCATTTTAGACGGGATTTTCTTAGTACCTCACTGGTTTTTGCTTTTTGAAGTTTTCCAGATACGTTTTCTATTTTCTTTTTTGTTGTTGTTAATCCTCACCAGAGGATATTTTTCCATTGCTTTTTAGAGAGAGTGAAAGGGAGGTGGAGAGACAGAGAGAAAAACATGGATGGGAGAGAGACACATCAATTGGTTGCCTCCTGCACATGCCCCAACCAGGGCTGGGGATCAAACCTGAAACCGAGGTACGTGCCTTTGACCTGGAATCAAACCCGGGACCCTTCAGTCCACAGGCCAACGCTCTATCCACTGAGCCAAACCGGCTAGGGCAGTTTTTTATTTTCAACATGCAATATTCTATCACCTGCTCAGAGAGAAGACTTCACATCCCTCTTTGAAATGTCTGTATGTCTCATTTTTGGTTTTGTGGGCAACGCATTAATTGTCAAAATAATTTTCACTGTCAGTAAAGAGAAGGGGCCTGCTTGTTTGGGCCTGATCCAAGCCGATAGCATTACTTCCCTTTGACTTATTCAAAGCTATAAAAATACAGCAATATTTTTACTCGGATTTTTTTTTCTAATGTGTATTTTTACATTTTTTGCAACATTTTTCATAAAGTGGATCACATGGGTGTAGAGGGGCAGGTGTGTGCGTGTACCGGCTATTCTTTGGTATAAATTATGTCCTTCAATGAAGTATTATTAAGCCATAAAAAATGCAAGGAAATCCTGCCATTTGTAAAGCCATGAATGAGCCTGGAGGCCTTATGTCAAGGGAAGGAAGTTAGAGACAAATGCTGTATGATCTCATGTATATGTGCAATCTAAAAAAACAAAACAAAACCCCCAAACTCATAGAAACAGACAACAGGTTGGTGGTTTCCAGGGGTAGAGAGTGGGAGATGAGAGAAGTTGGTAGAGGTGATGGGAGAAAAATTCTGAGATGTCCCTGAATGAAATGACACGGGTGGGTCAGAGTGTGGGAGACAGAGACAAGAGTAACGGAAGCTCGTTGCTGTGGGCCAGCTAACAATAGACAGCTCACATTTCTGAAGGTATGCTGCAGGTTTGTGTTTTTTTTAATGTATGGGGGTGACATGGGTTAATAAAATTACACAGGCTTCAGGAATACTGTTCTACGGTACATCATCTGTATTTCGTCTCGTGTCCTTACCATCCAAGTCAAGTCCCCTTTCATCACCCTTTGTCTCCCCTTTACCTTCTCCTCTCTTCCCCCTTTCCTCTGGTAATCACCTCACTGTTGTCTGTGTCCATGAGTCTTTCTGGTGTTTTGTGTGTTTTTTTCGTTGACTCAATCCCTTCACCCTTCTCACCCAGCCCCCAACGTCCTCCCTCTCTGACAGTCGTCACGTCTGTTCTGTGACCATGAGTCTGTCTCCACGCTGCTTGCTAGTTCATTTTGTTCACTAGATTCCACATAGGAGTGAGACCAGCTGGTACGTGTTCTTTCTCTGACTGGCTTATTTCCCTTAGCGCAATGCTCTCCGGGGCCATCCATGCTGTCCGGCTTCAGGCGATGAATGTTGGGGCTTTGAACCAACTTCCGGGCAACTGCCTCCAAGATAGCTGACCACCATGTACGGCCACGTCCTGCTTACGTGTGAACTTTCAAAACTGTTGCCCGGGGGCAGCCAAAAATCATACATATGTCTTCCTTAGGACAGTTGTCTTTCTCCTTTAACTTTTGGTCAAGTTACTACATTATCTGTTCATTGATTTTTTTTTTCCAAAGCAGCAGCTTTTACGTTCCCATTTCCTAACCCACTTGTGTTTACTTTAATCTTGTTTCTGATTATGTGTGCGTGCACTGCGTGTATGTTGTTGTGTCTTTCAAGTTTACAGATTTGGATGCTTATTTTATTAAATGATTGGTCTTTCTAGGCAATGCATATTGTATTCGTATTTAAAGTTGGTTTTACTCTGAGCACAGACCAGCACTGTCCTGTAGATCAAGGCGTGCATCATTTTTTTAAAAATATATTTTATTGATTTTTTCACAGAGAAGAGAGAGGGATAGAGAGTCAGGAACATCGATGAGAGAGAAACATCGATCAGCTGCCTTCTGCACACCCCCTACTGGGGATGTGCCCACAACCAAGGTACATGCCCTCGACCGGAATCGAACCTGGGACCTTCCAGTCCGCAGGCCGACGCTCTATCCACTGAGCCAAACCGGTTTCGGCTTGATTCAACTTTTATGGCTTGTGATTAATCCTTTTCCTTCTGTTCTCAAAACTCCCATTGCTTACTGGATCAAGGACAAACAGCTCCCCAGGTATTATAGCACCATACTGAGAATTTAAAAAGTTCTGAAAACATGTGAGTTCTTTTGTTTGAATATTTCTCAACTTATGTTTTTATTTTTTATTTTATTTATTTATTTATTTATTTATTTTTTGTTTGTTTGTTTTTTATTGAGGTATTATATGTGTACATAACTTACCATTGCCCCCCCCCACCCCACACCCATACATGCCCTCACCCCCCAGAGTTTTGCGTCCATTGGTTATGCTTATATGCATGCATACAAGTCCTTCGTTTGATTTCTTATCTCCCCCACCTCTCCCTAACCTTCCCCCTGTAATTTGACAGTCTGTTTGATGCTTTACTGTCTGTGTATCTATCTTTTTGTTCATCAGTTTATAATGCGTGCATCATTTTTGATTACTCTATCCTGCTGAATGATTCTGCATTCATTCATTCTCTGATCAAATTATTTTTGAGAGACACTTAAAAGAATTTTCATGTGGCAGTCGCTTATTTCCTTGTTATCGACATCAGAGAATGTTGCCTATACTACTAACTTCTCAATCTCAATCGACAGGTTCATTGTGATCAAATACAATTATTTTTTTAATATATTTTATTGATTTTCCACAGAGAGGAAGAGAGAGGGATAGAGAGTTAGAAACATCGATCAGCTGCCTCCTGCACACCCCCTACTGGGGATGTGCCCGCAACCAAGGTACATGCCCTTGACCGGAATCGAACCTGGGACCTTTCAGTCCGCAGGCTGACGCTCTATCCACTGAGCCAAACCGGTTTTGGCAAATACAATTATTTTTGTTAGTTGTCATTCAACATGGAAAATGGAATATAGTCTACATTTTCATGGTAAAAATTCTGATGTATTTTTTTTTTTGCACTAGTGCTGGGCCATTTCCCAAGCGCCCCTTTCCCCATCTACACCCCAACTCTATTCTATGGGGAGAGTTGTACTTTAGCATCGTCTATAGAAACAGAGACCAGCTTCCCCCGCCCCAAAAAAACAAAACCGTTTAAAAAACTTACCAAAAAAAAAAAAGTTTATTAACTGGAAATATTTCCCTTCCCATCACTGAAATTCCAGAAATCACACAGTGCTGGGCGAGGCTTAGGGAGGAAAGAGTAAGGACCATGAAGAGTTGCAGCATCTTTGTTAAGTCTATACATCGACCAACTTGAGACACACCCAGTGTAGGCAAGTCAGACTTGCTTCACCCAGGCATTCTTCATGTGGTTAGAACCAATCTTGTGTACAGACCCCAGGGCTGAGTGAATGAGTCCCCATGGAGGAAGGACCCACACACTCTCTGAGTCACTCAGAGCAAAGCTATGTGTGGGGAGGGGTCCTTTGCTCCTGACCCCAACAAGGGTGGCCCGGCTGTCTCCATGGGCAGGCCCTGGAGACGTGTCACCCAGCCTTGGGGTCAGTGACATCCCTATTAATGAACCTCTTTCTGATGGAGCTGATGAGGGACAGGAAATTTCCTATGGGTAAACATCATCTTATTTCTTATTTGACTCATGTAGGCATCCATCCCAAAGAAAACATCTTTGTTGTGTAGTATATTTTCAGAAATAGAATAGCATTTTAGTTTCACCTGGATGGGCTTTTGCTGGGGGGAAAAAATTACTTGGGCCTCTTTGAAATTATGACCAAAAGGGAATGAACCCCCTTTCTATGAAAGTAATCTACACTAATAAAAGAGAAAGATGCAAATTGACCATTCCTTTGCAATGCCCACCAGCCAATCAGAAGTGAGTATGCAAATTAACCCAACAAAGATGATGGATTACTTTGCATACACAGGTGCCCAGTCACCAAGGGTGGGATGCTTGTTACATTAATTCCAGTTCCAAAGGTTCCCAAAAAGAAAAAAAACTTAGTGGACTGCCAATTCTTGGATCTGCTCTGATCAGGTCCACAAACATACCCAAGTCCCACTTTTAAAACTGCCACTTTAAAAAATACCACAGGATTCAAGCTCCTTGCCTCATTATACTTGCTCCTCACAGCACCCCTGCAGAGTACGTGCTGTTGTACCCATTTCTCACATGAACAAACTGAGGTGCAGACGTTGGAACTAACATGCTCCTGAGTGCATGGCTGGTGAGAAGCCGAGTCAGGATCCTGTTGCCTGAACATTTTATCTTCTACTAACCCAGGTCCCACTGCCTCCCCAGCCCCTGCATTTCATGATTGTTATCTGGTGCAAGAATCTATGGGAATAAAAAAACGTGACATTTCACAACACCAGGTAGCGTACGTTAGAACACAGCTCTCTGAGCTTTCCAGGTTGTTTAAAAAAAACCCTCTGACGGCGTAGCCACCACTCGATGCTCACCAAGCCTTTGGCGTCAGCTCAGTCTTTTGAGTGTCCCATCCCTTGGGGGTGGGCACACGCTTAGATTTCACGTCAAACCGCTCACCCTGCATGCCAGTAACAGCCAGAACCTCCTGATGGGGAATTCTTTGGATAAGAAGGAATCAAGAGGGAAGGACTATGGCAAGGGTCGCAGTGAAAACAGGCTGAATGCTAACTTATGGGCGTCACGTCACAGGGGAGAGGCAGTGTACGGATAGGGGAGGCTGAGAGGTGGACCAAGAAACACCACGTCTGGCGGCCCACAGAGAAAGCCCCAGGACTCCCGCAGTCCCCTGGCCCTCTTTGTCCCACCTGGCACACCATCCATACTTAACAGACTGCAGATGTGCTTCCGGTAGCCAGTGTCACGTGCTCCACCTGCTCTTGGCCATGTATATGGGGGATCACAGTGTCTGTGACCTGGAAATACACTGAGTACCTGTAGGTCATGTGTACCCATAGGCCACAGTGAAAGCAGCAAGTAATTTCACCTCTTTACTTGGACTCATCAGGATGAGGAGAAAAACCACAGGAAGTGGGGGGGGGGGCGGTTCTGGGAACTAAACTCATGCTTTGTTGAGTGCTAAGTACGTGGTAGAAACTCAGCAAATACGTTAGATATCAAATCTCCTGGGACTTGGGGCCCCCAGCATATTTTCAGCTACGTCAGCCCAGCGGGGAGCATTCTCAACAAATTCAGACAGCCCTTTATGCAGGTCCACTCAATGGTTAACCCGTGCTGTCCACCTCACATTCTCTCCTTGTTTGTTACTGAAAAGACTTTTAAAATTTTTTCACTCAAACACTGTAATTTTTCTATTCTTATCAATTCTTCATTTGTGCATCTGATGCTGGGTTATTAAATGACTACAAAGTTGGGATAGTTTTATCTTCCTGGCCAATTTTAACTGAATTGTATTGCCATCCGTATTTATCTCCAGGGATGCTTTTATCCTTAATATACACTTTGTTGATAAGAAGTCACAGCCTCCCTGCTGGATTGATTGTTTTTTTTCCATCCGATCGCTTTTAATGTTCCTGTATTCTTACATTTCAGCTGTGTCTTTTAAACAGCATAGAGTTTCATTTTCATTATAATCAAGGCTGGAAAACTGTGGCTTTTCGTTTCTAAAACATGTTCATGCAATCTAATGGGGTATTTGTGTTCTAAACTTTTGACATTACTGTTGTATTTCATTCATTTCTGTTCGTTTCTAGATTTCAATTTTTTTGCCTTTCCAATCTTGTATTCTGACTGGTTTCAATTTTTTTTTATTAATTTTCTATTTGCTCTTTTAAAAGCTTTTCAGTGACATGTTGAAAACTTCTGTCAAAAGCCCCGCGTGCGGAATGTCTAGAGATCACACAAAATATGGAATACAAAGAGCTGTGTCCAGAATTGTGCTGTAATAAGGGAAAATGAGATGGTTGTAACACACATTTCTTTATTGATAACAGCAGAGCGAGCTAGTAAAGCCACCACGGAAAAAAACAACATCTTATTTAGCAAATCCTTTAAGATCTGTGCCCTACTTGGCCAGATCCGACTGAATAGCCTTTTTCAACAGATGCTAACCACTGACGCCTGTGGAAGGAACACAAGAATTATTCACCACCTCACACGCACACACAACAGCGAAATTTCTGTTAGCCTGTGGCCTTTAGCTTCCAGTTCAATATTTACTTTACTACATAAACATTATAGAGACGTCTTCAAATAAATAACTTTTTTTGTTGTTGTTGTTCATCCTCACCCGAGGACATTTTACCATTGATTTTTAGAGAGGGTGGAAAGAGAGAGAGAGAGAGAGAGAGAGAGAGACACCGAGGGGAGAAAGAGAGAGAGAGACATCGACTGGTTGCCTCCTGCACTCGCCAGGACCAAGGCCGGGATCAGGCCTGCAACCGAGGTACATGCCCTTGACCGGAGTTCAAACCCGGGACCCTTTGGTTCGCGGGCCAATGCTCTATCCACTGAGCCAGACCGGCTAGGGCTCAAATACATCACTTGGATACTCACTTCTACGCACACAGACTGATACGCCGAGTTCTGAAATAGATACTTCCAAGTAGAAATACTTTTCACATCAAGTTAAGCAGGATGAGAACATGTAAACATAGATACCTGGTTCACAAAAAACCACAAGGTCACCACAGGTAAGAAAGGGCACTTGAATCGGGGCGGGGGGAAAAAACACACATGTAAACAGCGGAGACGAGGGAGCAGCTGCCCAGGGCCCCCCGGATGGGTCCGGCTTTCTTAAGGCTGTAGCAGCACAAAGGTCCTCGGTTCAGTTAAGACTTCTCCCTTCACCCTGTCCCATTTACTCTCGAGGGGCTTCACAATGAGTGTGGAAGTCCTGCAAACACTAGCCTAGAACTGAGTCAATCCTGTTGAAAACAGAGATGACAAAATAAACCATAAAACTGACAGTCAAGAGGCATTGCACCAGAAAAATAAAAATTTAAAAACAAAAACAAAAAACACCACCACACACCAAAAAAAAAAAAAAAAACAACCACCAGCAATAACATTAAAGGACTTTGTGTTATTCTGGGGGGGCGGGGCACCACACTCCTGGGGGTTGGGGGGAGAGTAATGGGGATGGGCGAGAACACGGATGAGTGACCCATAGAAATGGCTTTCCACAGCTGCTGGTACATGGCGGATGGGCCTATCCACGGGCAGAATCAAACAGGCAACAGCGGATGGGAGAGCGTCAGCACAGAAGCGGTGAACACACTACACCACATGCCACAGAGTCAAGTTGCAATCTCGTTCCCCCGGGGCCTCCCCACTCCTTCCCAACGAACCACGTCCCCACGGGTTCTCTGGAAAAAAAAAAAAAAAAAAAACCCAAAATAAAAAATACATAAAAAGAGGCTCATTCTCTCCCAGTGAAAAGAAACACTTACACAACCACAGACTGACCAGCCAAAGCGTGACAAGCTCTCGCTGACGGCGGTTAAAGGGCATGCTGTCCTCTCCCACCTGCTTAGGCTCCAACTCTTGGTTGCTCGAGGCCCCAGAACCCTGCCTCTCAGGCTCAGGCTCAGGCTCCTCCTCCTGCTCCTCCGCCTGCTCCTGGGCCTGCGCCTGCTCCTGTGCCTGCTCCTGCTCCTCCTCCATCTCCTCCTCCTCCACCACCTGCTCTCCCTGGCCCTCGGGCTCTGCATGCTTGTAAAAACAGTTCTCGCCGAACGGGCAGCAATCCCTGACTACAGCAAAATACCTGCAGGTCTTGGTGCGCATGGCCTCCTTGTACTGCCGGATCAGTTCCTGCTTGGCCGCCGGCTCCTCCACCCAGAACTCACTGGGGATGACCAGGCGCGAGGAGACCCTGCACTGCGGGCAGGATTTGATCACCCTGCTCCGAAACTCGCGGGCCGTCCTCCAGGTGCGGATGCACCGGAGGCAGTAGGTGTGGTTGCAGTTGGAGAGGATGCCGAAGCGGCGGTCGCCCTCGTTGGCTTTGTCGTAGACCACCTCCATGCAGATGCCGCACACCTTGTCCGCGCTGCGCTGCACGGCGAAGGAGAGCTCCATATCCTGCTGGTGGCGCTCCATGCAGGCGCGGAGGTGGTCTGCCCGCTGCGCGGCGTCCGCCGGGTGCAACGCCTGCCGCCCGCACAGCTCGCACAGCTCGCCGTGGAGATACGCGCAGCTCTCCCCGCGGAAGCACTGCCCCGTGGCGGCATCGCGGCAGAGCCGTCGCCCCGAGCCCGCGGCATCGGGCTCCCTTTCCATCTCGAAGTTCTGCTGGGGAACCTCGGGGGCGGGGAACACCTCGCGGCCCCAGTACGGCTGCCCGGGAACAAATTCAGTGGCATTCGCCCAGCCGTGCGCACCGGCTGCCCAGCCTTCCGCACCGGCTGCCCAGCCTGATGCACCGGCCTCCCCGCCTTCCGCACCGGCTTCCCAGCCTCGCGCACCGGCTGCCCCGCCTTCCGCACCGGCTTCCCAGCCTGATGCACCGGCCGCCCAGCCTGATGCACCGGCCTCCCAGCCTGATGCACCGGCCTCCCAGCCTTCCGCACCGGCTTCCCAGCCTGATGCACCGGCCTCCCAGCCTGATGCACCGGCTTCCCAGCCTGATGCACCTGCTCCCCCCACAGCTCCGAGCGCTGAATCGTCGGTCTCGGCTTCCAAGGAGCCCCTGTCAGTGACCCAGCAAATCCCAGGCAAGGCGCCCCAGGAGGCAGGAGGAGGGGCCCACGCCACTTCCTGAGGCTGGTCCTCTGGCTCGTAGTGCGCAGCCGCAAACGCGCCGGGGCCTAGCTCCTCCTCGGGGGCCTGGGGCGGCGGCGACGACGACCCGCGGTCCTCCCCGGCCTCCTCCGGGTCCGGGAGGGCGTGGGAGTAGCGGCAGTTGTCCCCCTCCTTGCACATCCCGTGGCGAAAATACCTGCAGACGACTTGGTTGGCCCAGGGGCCTGGGCGCCGCTGGCTCTGCAGCCAGCTGGGTCCGGGCCCTTCCCTGGGCCTGGCCCCGCCCACAGAGGCGTAGGCCAATCGCAGGCGTGACGTGCCGATGGGGGGCGGGCCTCCAGGCTCCAAACGCCGGAAGACCGGGTGCGTGCGGTAGCTGGGCCCGGCGGCCGCCTCCTCGGCCTCCGGGGCATCCGTTGCGTCCCCGGCGGCTTCGTGGGGCTCCGAGGGAGCTGCAGCCTCTTCCATTGCACCTTTTGCCCCCTGAAACGGTGCCAAGACGTGTCCGGTGCCCCCTGCGCGCGGGCTTGAAGCCCGGAGGCCAAGGAGCCCTCACGGCTCTCCAGACGGGAAGGTGCGCCTTTTTTTTCCTTCCGCCCAGCCCTCTACTTCCGGTTGCTATTGGTTCCGGCTCCCTCCGGCCGGCCGGCGTGGCGGACACTTCCGGTGGGGACACCGGCTGTCTTCTAACCAGTCCGCGCTGTGTGTAAAAAATCCCGGCGTGGGAACAAAGCCTCGCGCCGGCTTTGTTCCGGGCAGCTGGGTTCCCTCCGCCCCCCAGGCTCTGCAGCGGCAGCGCTGCGGGGCGCGCGCGCGCGGCCGGAGGATGCAATCGCCGCCCGCTGAGGTTTTGATTTTTTTTTTCTGTCGCGCCGTTCTCGCAGACACACTGCACTTGCTCGTTCGTGTGCATGTGTCTATTTAAAAAAAAAATCATAAAAACCATAAAACCCTTGTTTCCCGCCCCCCCCACCCCCACCCATGTTGAAAAGTTCGCCTCGTAGTGACCGAAACATCTCGCAGGTGAATGTTAATGAATGTTCTGTGCCTGTGAGGTCGCTGTGGGGCTTTTTACATTTCAATCGGATTCTTTTATTTTTATTTGTTTATTTTGTTTATTCCTGCCGCGGACGGAAGCTTGCATCCTTTTGCTTCGCTGACAAGATCTGGTCTGTGTGTGCTGGGAATTCTCAGGGGCTGGCGTTGGGGATGCCTCGGCCTGCGGGGTGCGAGCAAAGGGGGCGCTTGTGATCGGAGCCCGCCTTTGGGGGTGGCGGGAGGGGGGGGTCCCGGTTTTATGGGGGTTTCGGACCGGCCTCTCCCCGCGCTGTGTGTGCAGGAGCCGCAGGCTCCGCTCAGCCCCGCTGCGGCTGCCGTAAGGAGCGCCCCGGCCCCCGTGCGCCCCGGCTTCGGTGTTCTCTGGCTGGTGTCGGGCGCGGGGGGCGCGGGGGGCGCGGGGGGCTCCTTTGTTTCGCCGCTTTCTTTGCCCGAGGCTCGCGCTGCTGGGTGATGGGACGGCCTCTCACCGCCCTTTTCCTCTGCCCTCTGCTCAGGGCGGTGCTTGCTAATCTCCGCCTGTGAGCGCTCTGACCTTTTTGCAGATGCATTTTGTTAATGGGGTAAAAATAGTGTAGAGTCCTCCTCTGCTGAGGGTCCTGATCATGCATACAGTCCTGAATTTTGTCATGTCATTTTCCGAGTCGTTTTTTTGAGATCCTGCCGTGATTATTTGCACGGATAGGTGTTTGCTGTTTTTTGTTTTTGTTTTTTTTTAAGATTTAACTTACCATTTTTCCAAGAATAAATGTGTTAGGCTGTATCATCGTTTTATGTGTTATTAGATGTCGTTTGCTAAAATAAGTGTCTGAGAGGGGATTTTATATCCTAAATTTATATTTTAAAGTGATGTACCATGTGAATCAGATCGAAGCAAATAATAAAGAAATTAATGAAAGAAAAACAAACATGAAGGGGGCTGAATCAAACAAAATCCTTTGAAATTTATTATTATTATTATTATTATTTGAAATTATTATTGAAACGGATAAATTTCTGGTGAGGTTTATTAGGAAAATATATGAATAAGGCACAAATAACCAAGATCAGATATTTAAAAAATAGTATCACTCACTACATTAATAACACATTAAAATAATGAAAGAATTTCAGGAACGAGATTAGTGTATTAAATTAGAAAATCTATATGAAATGGTCATATTTCTAGAAACACACTTATTACTAAAAATGACAGGTTCAGAAATAAGAAACATACATATCGATCTGTTGCATAAGTGATTCTGTAATTATTTAATTCAATTCTTTAAATGAAAGCTTTCTGAAAAAAAATAGGCAAAATGGTCTATATTTATTATTGCAAGTTCTTGCCAGTACAAAAAGGCGAAGCAAAAAAAAAAAAAAAAAAAAAAGATGTTAGAATTGGAAAGGAGTTATTACTAGGAGAGAGCAAAAAATTGAGAATAAGTGATAAATCTATTGGATTTAATAAGCACATTTAGCAAGGACATCAGATAGAAGCCCAGTGTACAAGATCAGCTGTATTTCCTGCTATTGTGATATTACATATGTACAGTCAATGACAGGAAAACATTTAAAATTCATAGCACTTACAATATTAAAAGTTAACCATCGTAGGAATTAAGCTAATTCACGTTGTGGAACTTGAAATCATTTTCGCTCATGAAGGGCTTTCCCACCACGAATCTAGGAATCTAGGAGTTGTTCTCCCGAAGTCGGACTCTCACCTCTGCTAAATGTATTTGTTAACGGCTATTTCTTTGACAGTCCCTGAGAGTTTCACAGGAAAAGGACTTGGAGCATAGCTACTAGGCTTACTAGTATATACCAGGCTTTTCACAGATTCACACAAACCTCAGAATCCTGACTACAAATGTGTTATTTGTTTTAATGGTACTTTGTTCCCAGCACCGTTTAAATTATCTTTCGATCCATCTTTTTTTACAAACAGCCCCGTCCGATGGAAGTTCTGTGGTAATTGTACATACGTGTTGTCCCGTGCAGTGTTTACTAACCCCATGTGGCTCTTGAGCACTTGAGATGTAGCTAGAATAATTTAGGAGCTGAGTTTGCAGTTTTTAAATTTCAGAATGAATTTAAATAGCCACACGGGGCTAGTAGCTATTATACTAGACAGTGAAGTTGCAGGCAGTATTTCACCATCTTACTTCCTCAAAAGGAGGGATCAGGGACGATTTTGTAACGTGGCCAAGGCTATGCTGCTGGCATTTGGGGGGGGGGGGGCTATTTGCTTCCACATCCCTTCCTGTGTGCCTCCTGCTCACGTTCATGTCCTAGCACCTCATAGGGAGCTGTATCATCTTGTTTTATGGTGACAAAATTTCATATGCACCATCAGAAACTAAAATTGTATCTCCTGATGATAAATATTATATGAGATCGAGTCAGTGGAGTTACTGGGTATGCATCTGGAGAAAAATAAGCAAATATTTCCCCATCCCAAGCAAACCACTATTCTCAAATAATTTTCTCTGTCATAGTCCATTTTCCTGTCTCGGTATATTTCTTTTTCTGAGCCCTGATATTGTTTTCACAGTCCCTGGGAATACACATCTGGCCATTTATCTGGTTATTTGGTTCAGTTGATTCTTCTTTTCTCCCCCAAAGCCCTGAGGGGATCAGGGACCGAGACTTGACTGAGACAGACTTGTGTACGCACGCCAGTCTGCAGGGCTGCACGAGATCTCCTGGCTGGTCCGCATTTGGGTGTCCAAGTAGAAGGAACGGAAGTGACATTCCACTTGAGCAGGCTGTGCTAAGCACCGCCCCCCCCCCCATCACCAGGGATCAGAGTGACAATGTGTGTGTGTGTGGGGGGGGGGGGGGAGTGTTACAGCAATGCAGGGGTGAGACCCAGTCCAGAAAGCATAACAAAAGCCAGAGAGGCAGGAGACTAGTTCAGAAGTGGCCTGTAACGACGGACAGAAAAGAATCAAAGGCCCCCTCCCTCGTCTTTTATCCCAGACAGCTCAGGCCTGCTGGGCTGAGCCCCACACGACCCCTACATTGTTAACTATTTATGTATTTTAATTGAATGTATTGGGGTGGCATTGGTTAATGAAACTGTACCGGTTTCAGGTGTATAGTCTGTAATACATCATCTGTATATTGCATTGTGTGCTTACCACCCCAAGTCAAGTCTCCTTTCCATCGCCATGTACCCCCCCGCTTTACCCTCTTCTACCCCCCCCCCCACACCCCCTTCCCTCAGGCAATCACCACACTGTTGTCTGTGTTCCTGAGTCTTTTGTTCTTTGCTTAATCCCTTTACCCTTCTCACCCAGCCCCCAACCCCCTCCCCTCTGACAGCTGCCAATCTATATATTTTAAGAACACACATGGTCTCACAGCAAGTTCTTCCAGCACACACTCCTGCTTCAGGCCCAACATTTAAGTATGTCTGTGGTGCTGGGGAGTGGAGTTGGTGGGAGGAGGGATTAAAAGCAAGGATCTAGAATCAGACATCAGGGGTTCGAATCCTGAATCCAGGAATTCATCTCGGGCAAATCAATCACACTCTTTTTACCTCATCTGGAAAATAATAATACAGTAGTAATAATGAGGGGTTAGCCCACAAGTTTGCTGTGAGAACTAAATGAGAGAATCCCTGTAAAATGATCGCACCAGTTACAAGGGATAGTCTTTGAGCTCTCCATGAATGTTTCTTGGTGTGTTTTTTTTTGTGGGTTTTTTTGTTTTGTTTTGTTTTGTTTTTAAGAATCATCCCAAGAATACTGAGACTGAAGTCACTGTCTGTGTGAATCTTCATTTTTGGCTGTCTGCACATAGCAGCAATATAGCTACAGATTTTTAAAAATATATTTTATTGATTTTTTACGAAGAGGAAGGGAGAGGGATAGAGAGTTAGAAACATCGATGATAGAGAAACAACGATCAGCTGCCTCCTGAACACCTCCTACTGGGGATGTTCCTGCAACAAAGGTTCATGCCCTTGACCGGAATCGAACCTGGGACTTTTCAGTCCGCAGGCCGATGCTCTATCCACTGAGCCAAACTGGCCAGGGCTAAAGATATTTTTTATTGATTTCAGAGAAGAAGGGAGAGGAAGAGAGCGATAGAAACAGCAATGATGATAGAGAATCATGGGTTGACTGCCTCCTGCACGCCCCCTACTGGAGCCCGCAACCCGGGCATGTGCCCTGACCAGGAATTGAACCGTGATCTCCTGGTTGCTGGGTCGATGCTCAACCCCTGAGCCACACTGGCCAGGCAATAAAAACATACTGTTTAAAACCCATTACATAGCCCTCTTTGGTAAAAGGGTCCTGCTGTCCTTAACAAGGGTCATGAATAATTTTTTCTTTAACTGCTCAGGTGCCTGCAACAACTCAGATAGGATCCTATTCATCCTTGGACCCTCCAGCCCTCGCCACCCAGGACACCTGGGAAGCCTGCATCTTCATTCCCGGCTGATTGATCAAGGAGCTGTCAGCGAGGGAGACCCCTTAGCCAGTGCGCCAATGACAGTCCCTGGACGCACGGTAAGGACGGGGTTTGATACCTGTGACTCTGATTCTGAAATGCTCTCGGAAGCTGGGCCACAGACACCCCAGGCTTCGTGAGAAAGCTTCCCGATTGGCCGGAAGTTTTCTTCCTGGCTTCTCCTCCATGCTCCACTAACTCTCCTCCTCCTTTTTTTTTTTTAATATATTGATTTTAGAGAGGGAGGAAGAGGAAGAGAGAGAGAGACACATCGATGATGATAGAGAATGGTGGATCGGCTGCCTCCTGCACTCCCCACGCTGGGGATGGAGCCTGCAACCCAGGCATGTGCCCTTGACGGGAATCGAACCCAGGACCCTTCCGTCCGCAGGCTGATGCTCTTATTCACTGAGCCACACCGGCTAGGGCCCACCTCCTTCTTGTTGGCATGATGTTTGCAGAGGGTAATGTGGAACTTCAGCGGCCTTTGGGGGAACTGAAGGGTTCCCAGCCCAGAGCACAAAGGGGGAGTTACTGGAGAGTCCCGGGCCTGGGCGCATGCGCACTCTGCTCTTCTCAGCGCCAGCGCCGCACGCGGGGGCGGGGGGGGGGCGCTCTCCCAATCTCGCCGCCCTACCCCGACCCTTTCACTTCGGCGCCCCCAGGACCTCCAGCGCCTAAGACCCAGGCCTGCTCCGAGCACCGCTTGGCACAAGGCACCTTCGGAGCAGGTTTAGCTGATTTCCCGGAACCGTGACAGGGAGATCGGAGCGGAGAAGCCTGGGACCGGGCTGTCGGGACTACATTTCCCACAATGCCCCGGGAGCCCTTCCGGCGTCTCGGCTGGCGGGGCTCTGGCGGGCCTCTGGCTCCGCCTGGTGGCTGGTTCTGGCTCCAGCGGGTGATGCCAGTTGTGGAGGTGCAACTGCCTCTTTAATACCTGAAATCCCCTTATTTTAATCCCTGTTGAGGAAAGACTGAAGATAGGAAATATATAAAATGGAGTCCCTTTAGCCAAGCTGCCGAAATTATTAACACTATGAGGGAAAGCCCCCCTTCTTGGTCTAAGTAGCCTGGGAACTAAAGATCAATTAGAACTTGGCAGTCCATCCTCCATGTCTCTTAAAATGCCTTTCTCTGTGGGGTTTTTAACCCCCGTCTGGTGCCTGGCCCTGCAGGTGTTAGCTAACTATTTCCTAGGATAAAATGCTATTAACTTCTGAGTTTCTTTTTTTAAATTATATTTTTATCCAGAGAGGGAGAGGGAGAGAGAGAGAAAAAAGCATCAATGATGATAATCATGCATCAGGTGCCTCCTGCACGTCCCACACTGGGGATCAACCCCGCAACCTGGGCATGTGCTCTGACCAGGAATGGAAGGAACCATAGCCTCCTGGTTCATAGGTTGATGCTCAACCACTGAGCCACACTGGCCGGGCAAATTCTGAATTTCTTATTCAGAAACACCTTAGTGGAAGTTGGTGCCTGTCTGGTTCTGCTCCAGTTGCTACTGAAAGAAATGACGTGCCCAAATGAAGTTTCCGAGGGGCAGGGTGTTTGTCCTATGCTGCTCTTGTGAAGTGTTAACATCTGCTGTTTTGAATCCTAGTTATCACAGATGGGCATCGTAAAGGCTCGGGGGATACTTCACTGCTGGGATAAACTGTCGTTCTCTGAGGGAGGTCTAGTCAACTGTGAAATAGCCACGAGGGATAATACATTGGCTGTCTTTCCCGAGCCCAATGGGAGAAGCCCTCTTATGACATAAATCTTTGCGGAGATAGGACAATCTGAAACGAGGACAAGCAAGAAAAATGTCCGGATCAGGGGCTCTGACATCCAGCAGGAACGTGACCTTTCTGGAAATAGAAACAATCAATAATGCGTATCTGAAGTGGGGATTCATAAACATCAATGTCTTTCGCCTTTGGAGGGGGTTGGTAGCCAGTTTTTTTCCATGTGGAATTCCATATATCTTGTCGGTTGCTTCAGCCTTCTCGGAGTTAAATGCTCGGGTGCTTTGGGACTGGGAGAGGATAGCATATTTTAGCGTAGTGTGAAAGAGCATATAAATGGAATAGAAATATCTTCTTACATCAGTCAACATACGTTTATCGTTTTGTACATGCATATATGTGTTTGCATATCGATTGATATGTTCACATAATGATAAGGACAAACCAGAACAAGGTAACTTCTCTTTTATTTTTTTCATCTTTGGAAAAAGCCAAGTTGCCTTTGGCAACCCTTGGCGATTAGTGAGTAATGTGTGTAAGTCTTGATAAGTGATGATATTTATTTTAATTATCTTAGTATTGTGGAGCATCTCCTGACATCTTTTTGGCTGCCATTTACTGGTTGGGTGGCCTTGATTAAGTTAGCCAATTTTTATGTGTTCTGGTTTGCTTCTCTGTAATCTGGAAATACATCATCTATTCAAAGGGTTATTAAGAAGGTTAGAGACGAAAAGCACTTTGTATAGTATCTGGTATGAACTGTTCCGGGAATGAGTGGTAACTTTCAAAAGTACTTAAAATATATATACATACATATATATATGTACTGAGTGGCCAGGTTATTATGATCTCTGAATGCATAATAATCTGGCCACTCAGTGTGTGTGTGTGTGTGTGTGTGTGTGCGCGCGCGCGCGTACACACTAGAGGCCCGATGCACGAAGATTTGTGCAAGAATAGGCCTTCCTTCCCCTGGCTGCCGGCACCGCCTTCACTCTGGCCCAGAGCCGCCTTTCCGCCTCTCACCTTGTTGCATCAATTTGCATATTCCCTCCTTATTGGCTGTGGGCACCACCATCTTTGTCACAGAGTTACGTTCAAGATTTATATTCCGTCTTTATTAGATAAGATATGTATGTATATGTATATGTATATGTATATTGATTGATTCTAGAGAGGAAGAGAAAGGGAAAGAGACAGAAACATCAATGAGAGAGAGTCATTGATTGACTGCCTCCTGCACACCCCCTACTGGGGATTGAGCCCAAAACCTGGGCATGTGCCCTGACCGGGAATTAAACCAGCGACCTCCTGGTTCATAGGTCAACACTCAGCACTGAGCCATACCAGCCGGGTTCGAAAGTACTTTTGAAAAGGGTCATTTGTTTCTAGATACCAAATACTCATCTGCCTTGATAAAAATCAGAACTCCTAAAGTATAGTTGAAGAAGAGTTATAAATGAGATAGCATAATAATTTTTGACAGTGAATTTTTAGCCATTGTTCCCTCAAAGACCCTATTATTACTGTGTGTGAGAGAGAGAGAGTGGGGGAGGGAGGGAGGATTAGTTGAGGGGAGTGTTGACTTGCAGATATTCACGTTAATATGGTTATTTGATACTAATACGAATAAAGCCTGAGAAATTTGAAGGCATTCATGGAGAGATAACAAAACAGAAATAGAGCCAAACATTTAAAGGCATTTAGCTTACAAAAAGGTGGCATTTTGAACAAGTGGGGAAAGGATTATAATTGTATCACCAAAATGTAGGTTATCTATTTTATTGTACAAGTGACCAACCATTTGGAGAAAAAACAATTGCATGTTTACCTCCATTACCTGCAACAAATGAATTCCAGGGAGTTGGAAGATGTAAACAAATGGAACCCTAGGGATTTAGAAGAAAATATGAGTAAGTTTATTTATAATCTCAGAATGGGAAGGTCTTTTACAACTAGAACCAAACTCCAGGATGTACAAAGGAAAAGATGATAAATTGACAACATGAAACTTTACACTTTCTATATGCCAATCAGTCAATAACATCAAAAGACAAGTAAACAAATAAAAACATTTCAAGTCGTAAGACAGAAAGATTCCCAAGTGCACAGGCGAATTAAGACAACGGCTGCTGTTTTCAGGCATTCACTTTTCTAACTACACGTCCTTCTCCTCCGTACTGCGCCTTTAAATGGCAGAGTAGTTATTGGGATGATCAAAATACGAGCTATTTTGTCCGCTTGTCAATGTTTTTCTCTACAAAATACAAAACCACAAAGGCTGTTTTCAAAAGCAAATTTGTAGTAGGGATCAGCTTTCAGATAGCAAGAAGAAATGAAGTGTTCTCTTTTTCTTTTTTAATCCTTACTCTAGGATATGTTTTCCATTGATTTTTGTTTTGTTTTGTTTTGTTTTAGAGACAATCGAAGGGAGGGAGGGGAGGAGGAGAGAGAGAGAAACATCAATGTGAGAGAGATCCACCCTGACCGGGGCTGGGGAATCGAGCCTGCCACTGAGGTATGTGCTCTTGACCTGGAATCAAATCCCAGATCCTTCTGTCCGAGGACTGTTGCTCTAACCACTGAGCAAAACTGGTCAGGGCTGAAGCATTCTCTTTATACATCAAAATGCTCTACTTGTTTCTAAAGGTAGTTTAATAAAAGAGAGAGAGAGAGAGAGATGAAGGAAATACTGTGTGTTGTTTGTCCCATGTAAAATGGGTGAACTCTTGAGAACGGTGTGATTTGGGGATGCTCTTATTTATCCATTTTGTTGTAAACAAGGTGTCCGTTCTGAGCAGGTGCACACAAACACGCAACACACACACACACACACACACACACAGCATGTATAAGCCACCATCCCCAGTGCAAAGCAATCTATGTGCATCACCCAGCAAGGAGTGAAATAAATGGCTGGAGACATGTATGCAGTTTCTTTTGCTCTGAAAAATCAAATCTTTGCTCATGATGGATCCATCTCGAGGGTTAGAAGCAAATTAAAGACCCTGAAAGTGGGGTGAGTAGTGGGGGGTGTGGAGAAGGGCTTAAAGCCTTTGGGCTCTGAGCAGTTACTGGATGAGACAGTAGAGCGGGCAGTATTTTCTTGAGTCCCCCTCTGATGTTATTAAAAAATAAGAACTATGGGCAGAAGCAACGTGACTACTGTCAGCTGGATCACCTAAGCCGGCGGCCGCCAACCTTTCGGACCTCGCGGACCACCGGTTGGCGACCCCTGATCTAAGCAGTGACTTCTGTCACCGTGTCAGTTTAAAATGAACATTTCCTTGGCTTTCAAAGCACAGCTCCAGGGAGCCCACCCGTGCAGCCAGCTTTCTAATGCATTCTCTCTTTTTTTAATATATATTTACTAGAGGCCCGATGCACAAAATCTGTGCAAGAGTAGGCCTTCCTTCCCCCAGCTGCAGGCACCGGCTTCCCTCCGGGACCCGGGCTTCCCTCGCAGCCCTGGCTTCGTCCAGAAGGAGATCTGGTCTAATTAGCATATTACACTTTTATTATTATAGATCGATTTCAGACAGGAAGGGAGAGTGAGAGAGAGATGGAAACATCAATGGTTGAGAGAGAATCATGGATCGGCTGTCTCCTGCACGCCCCCTACTGGGGATCGAGCCCACACCCCAGGCATGTGCCCTTGTTTGGAATTGTACTCAGGACCCTTCAGTCCGCAGGTCGACGCTCCATCCATGGAGCCACACCAGCCAGGGCCAATGCATTCTTTTTAAATGATGGATTCATTTAGCTCTGGGGAGTACACTGGGCTGCTGGTCCTGAGGGAACCCGGCCATCCTTTGGGGTTTGCAGCATGGAGCAGACTCGCTGAACTCCCCAGTGTCTCCGGAAATCCGCCTGCCTGGCCTGGGGCCGTCTTCGCCCGGAGGAGGCGGGGTGGCGGAAATCAGGCAGGTGAAAGGGTCACGGACAAGGTCAACTATGTCTTTCTTTTTTTTTTTTTTAACATTGAAACAGCACACCATGATTTCTCTCTACCAACTCTCTCTGGTGATTAAAAGCTGAATCGCCGGAAAGCCAGCTGGTTAGGTTCTAGGTTTAGTTGGGCGTCCCCTCCCCAGCCGGGTATGGGGATGGAGGGAGTGTGGCTTCTTCTCGTGTTCCAGTCGAGGGCTGTGCATAGGCAGAATCGGATGGGGTGCTCACGTGGGCCTGGTGGCGGGACGTGCAGGCATGCAGTATCAGCCCCGAGGGCCCCGAAGCTGTCCTGGCCACCAGGGCTCACCGGGGGCAGGGACCAGGCCTGGTGCCCTGTCAGGGGTCCCGCCGACCTGAAGGATGCTCCAGGGATGTCCAGCTGAAAGGATTTTAAAAAAAACAACAACACGTGCTGACTGGCATCCTGAGACTGAGCGTGACCAGGAGACATAACCACATGCCTGACAGCCACCGGCTGGCGTTCCCCACCCCCCGCAGCCTGGCGCCAGCACCGCGTTAGGCGAAGTCCTTGGACACGGCCTCCACGAAGTTGGGCGCGGACATGAGGATGCCGATGGTGCAGAGGATGGTGAAGACGGAGAAGGCCATGAGGCACAGGCGGTCCACCACGCAGGCGGCGAACTGCCACTCGCTGCGCACCGCCTCGCTCTCGTCCTGGCCGCGGAAGCGGTTGGCCAGGTAGCGCACCTCCTCCAGGATCTTGGCCAGGTCCGGGTCCCCCTCGGGGGGCGGCCCGCCGTGCAGCAGGTGCTCGTCGTGCAGGTGCGCGGGGGAGCAGGCCAGGCGGCCGCACACCACCCCCGAGTCGGGCGTCGGGGCGCAGTGCACGGCGCCGTCCAGGCCGCGGAAGCCGATGTAGAGCAGGTTGCCGCCGTTGGCGGTGGCGGGCGGCCCGGCCACGGCGCTCAGCTCCACGCTGGCCAGGCTGCAGCGGCGGGCGCGGTGCTGGCAGGCGGGGCGCACCTTGTCCTCCCCCGGCCGCTTCATGCGCAGGAACCACGCGCACCAGTTCAGAAGGATGACCCTGGTCTGGGGGCACAGGGGGAGATTAGGAGCGGCAGTGCCATCCTGCAACACCAGCCCTGCCCCGGGTTGAGCGTCCGCCTGGGAACCAGGAGGTCACGGGTTAAAGTCCCGGGTTGCGGGCTCCATCCCCTGTAGGGGGCGTGCAGGAGGCAGCTGACCCATGATTCTCTCATCATTGATGTTTATCTCTCTCTCCCTCTGCCTTCCTCTCTCTGAAATCAATAAAAATGTATTTTTAAAAAAATCTTAACAAAAGCAGGTGCCGGGAAAGGTGACATCGGGACAGAAAAGGCGGGCAGCGTGCTCCCGAGATGGGGAGGTGTCCTGGGCGCCCAGGGCCAAGGGTGGAGTCTGATAAGTTGTCCTGGCATACACCTTCTTACTGATTTTATAAAGGATGGGAGAGAGAGAAACACCGATGTGTGAGCGAGACATCAGCTGGCTGCCTCCTGACCTGGATCGAACTTGCAACCTTTGGGTGCACGTGACAGCATGCCAACCACTGAGCCGCCCGGCCAGGGCCGTTCTGAGCTATGTAATGAACAGAACTGCTAGGTGTTTCCTTTGCCCGGGGGGCTCTGTGGGGGACATCTCGGACAGCAAAGGTGTACTAAGCGAGGGAGTTCAGGAACCTCTAACCGAACTCGGTAGGCGGCAAGGAAGACGGAATAAGGGGATGTGCGTGAGGGAACTTTGCGAAGCCTGACGCACGGCCTGCCGACCTTCCTGTACAGGGTCAGAGAGGAAACGCTGTAGCTCGTGGGCCGTGAGGTCTGCTTTTACTCTGCTCTGCCGACAAGCAAAACCAGCCCCAGACAGCCTGATTAAAAAAAAAAAAAGGCAGGCCTGGCTGTCTTGTACTAACATTTCATTTGCAGAAGTACTCGGTGGACTGGCTGTGGCCTGCAGCCCAACCCTCCGCAGAAGGCACCGGGAAGCTTGGGCCAGAGCTTGAGGGAGTGCGTCTAACCCAGAGGCAGCGGGCCCACGGAGAGCTGCGCCGCACCGCTGGCAGCTTCTCCCGCCACGTGGGGGTGGGGGGGGGCTTTTGCATCCCGTGGGGCCCGTCTCAGGCTAATGGGACCCCTCCCGCCGAGCTGACGCTCCATTCCACGGCTGAGTCATCAGCTCTCAAGGCAAAAGCATCTCCAAAGTGAAATGATGCTCTTGCACTGTCGCCCCGAGCTGGCGACTCCTCGGTTAGGTCACGGTTTTGTCTCTGGCTGTGCAAACGCCACAGAATGCCGCCGGGCTGGGCGGTGCCTCCTTCACGGCCACCGATCATCCTGAACGGCCCTGGGAGGCTCGTTATGCGTCAGGCGCCCCGGAAAGAAGAAAAACACGGGGTGTTATGTAAAATGAGAGAGCGCGCGCCAAGCTTCACGTTGCGCTGGCAGCCACTGGTTAGAACATGGTCTTGTGCTGAGAGGCGAATAATTATTGCTCTTAATTAAGATTGTTTTTTCTGGGGCAGTCAAGCACCACTCGGTCATTAAAAATGGTTTGGGCCCGGCCGGCGTGGCTCAGTGGCTGAGCGTCGACCTAGGAACCAGGAGGTCACGGTTCGATTCCCAGTCAGGGCACATGCCCGGGTTGCAGGCTCGATCGCCAGTAGGGGACGTGCGGGAGGCAGCTGATCCATGATCCTCTCTCCTCATGGATGTTTCTCTCTCTCCCTTCCTCTCTGAAATCAATAGCAAATACATTTTTAAAGATTAAGTACGTGAGCCCCCGGCGCCCCCTGTGGGAAGAGCGGAGGAACGCACCCACTTGGGCATCTGGCCGCCATCAGGGTCGTGGTGGTGGTACTGCAGCACGATCACCGTGACAACCACGGAGAGGCCCACGATGATCATGGTGCTGGCGAAGTACTGGGCTGCGGAGAGAGCAGAGGCGGTGAGGCCCGGCCCGGCGGAGGGCGGGCCCAGAGGTCACGCCTTAGATCTGTCCGGGCCCAAACACGTTTGTCCTGCTCGCGTGTCCTTCAGCGAGTCGTCCCAGGAAACCGCTGCTGGGGATGACAGTGCGTGCCTTCCCGTTTTAAGGGAGGCGCTGAGGGGGACGGGGTTCCGGCAAACACAGTGAATCTCTAATGCTAAAATCTCTGGCTGCGGAACATGCATGAGGGGGAGTGAGGGAGGAAGGGGGCCATGTCTGGATCTTAGAGCCGACTGCAAAGCTGAACTCCGCACCCCCTCACCTGTGCCCAGGTGCGCAGAGGCCACGGGCCACTGCAGTGACAGCAAGACATCGCCCCACGGCAGAGCCGGCGGCGCCGCGCTCCGTGCCCGTGCTAGGAAGCCTTACCTATCAGGGGCACCGAGTCGGACGTCGCAGGCATGATCTCAGCCACCAGCAGCATGAAGACGGTGAGAGAGAGCAACACTGTTATCCCTGAGGCAGAGAAACGGCGCCTGAGACAGACCAGCCACAGACCTCAATTCCCTCCAGCAGGGTCCTGCCCTGAGGTTCCAAGAACTAGAGACGGGGAGGGAGGGGCAGGCAGGGTCTGAGGCATTCCTGAACACGAGGGCCTGGTTTTCTGTGTGTCTGGGGGCGGGGTTTCTCTGGGAACAGGCACGTCCTGTACCCGCGTCCAGAGAAGCCCCCGCTGGAGTCGGATTGAGGCGCCAGAACTTTAGAACAAGACAAAATGCATCTCTGACGTCAGCGCTCGTATCTCTCATTTTCTTTATTTCATTCGTAGGGAGAGGTCCTCTCATGAGGCAGGAAAAAGAAAACAGCCAGTCCGGCCGGCGTGGCTCAGGGGTTGAGCATCGACCTATGAACCAGGAGGTCACGGTTCAATTCCTGGTCGGGGCACATGCCCGAGTTGTGGGCTCCATCCCCAGTAGGGGGCGTGCAGGAGGCATCAGATCCATGATTCTCTCTCATCATTGATGCTTCTACCTCTCTCTCCTCTCCCTTCCTCTCTGACATCAATAAGAAGATATATACTTAAAAACAAAAAGCAGAATGGGGTGGCGGAGGGGAGAAACCCCAGCCCCCCAGGGAAGAACTGGCCCCTTCCTGGGTGTTCCCACCCGCCTTGTGGGATCAGAGGCAGCTAGGGTGTCTCATGAGGGCATGGCATCCAACACAGAGGAGGTATCCAGAGCCTGTGTCCTCAGGGAGACGGACGTCACACAGGCCCCGCCCCCAACCTCTCCGGGCGCTGTCCGTGGTGCTGATCCCCAGGCAGCGCCCTCCCCCTTTCCCCGTCCCCTCTGGCTCCCACGGAAGGCGGGCACTCACCCAGGGAGATCTTCTCCCCCGAGTCGGCGGGGAGCAGGAAGACCAGCAGGGCCAGGGCGGAGATGAGCACGCAGGGGATGAGCAGGTTGAGGCCGTAGTAGAGGGTGCGGCGGCGGATGGTCACGGTGAAGGTGACGTCGGGGTACGGCTCCTTGCAGCACTCGTAGAACCTCTCGCTGCGCTTGCCCGGGATGCCTCCGTGGGGACAGGGAGGAAAGGAAACTGCATTACCCTGCTTGTTCATTTTAACACGTGTGGCACGCACGCACAGCCATGGAGTTTATGCCCTGAAAATACTGGGGCCTGGCCGGTGTGGCTCAGTGGTTGAGTGTGGACCTATGAACCAGGAGGCCACGGTTCGGTTCCCTGGGTTGAGGGCTCGATCCCCAGTAGGGGCCGTGCAGGAAGCAGACGATCAATGATTCCCTCTCATCCCTGATGTTTCTCTCTCTCTCTTTCTAAAATCAAGAAAAAATATATATTTTTAAAAACTGGGTAATTGGTGTCTGCATGAACACTTCCTGGTTTACCATAGAGTTCTTTAGGGGCATATTAGTGATATTTGAACAGCTTAGCAGGGGTTTTTGATGGATTGGAATTACATGGGCTATAAACTGAATGTCTGTGTCCCCCCAAAAATTCATAGGTGGAAACCTAACCCCTAAAGTGATGGGGTCAGGAGGCGGGGCCTTTGAGAGGTGATTAGGTCAGAGGGTGCAGCCCTCATGCGTGGGATTAGTGCCCTTGTAAGGGAGACCCCAGAGAGCTCCCTGGCCCCTTCTGCCACTGAGACACAGCGAGGAGGCCGCTGTCCGTGGGTTGGAAGCTGCCCTCGCCAGACACCAAATCTGCCAGCACCTTGGAGTGGACACCCAGGCTCCAGAGCTGTGAGAAATAAATGTCTGCTTGTTATTTGCCGCCCAGAATGGACTCAGCACCACGACTGTAAATAACACACTGTGAACTTTACACCAGTATAAATGCAATTTGCTGCTGTCCAGCGTGACTGCAGGAACAGAGGATTCGCAGAGCTCGGACGCCTATCCTAGCGCCGGCCCATTTAAATGTTTATCACCAAGGCCCCCGGGAAGCACTGAATCTTCTCGTCGCTTTGGCGTCTAACCCTCTAGCTCTCGATGAATCATGGGGAGTGCCGCCGGGTGCAGTAAACACACCGGAAAGCAGAGTGGAAAATCCCCAACTGTGAGCAAGCCCAGGAATAGAGCCGCTTCCTCCCGGCAGCGAGCCCCACGCCCGCGGGCTTACCTATGAGGTCCCATTCTCCGTTCGGGATGTAGCCGCTGACGTCCGCCTCCTGCATCTGGAGGTCCAAGGACCACCCTCCGTAGGACCAGGACCCAAACTTCAGCTCGCACTGCTGCACGTCGAACGGGAACCAGCGCACGTCGATGTAGCAGGAGCTCTTGAATATGCCTGCGTGGGCCCCGGCCCGTCAGAGCGCAACTAAGCCGGCGAGGTGCGCGTCGAACCCACAGCAGCCTCGCAGCCGGCAGCATCATTCACAACAGGGAGAGCGCACCTGGGGGGCCACATCTGGGGACGGCACCTGGGGAGCAACACCTGGGGAGCGGCCCCCGCCCAGAGCTCAGGACGAGCTCACGGCTCCTGGGAGAAGGAGGATGACACCCCTCCCTCCGCCTGTGTCCGTAGGAGCACCGGGGACGCAGCCTCACCTGGGGGGAGGTACTGGCAGTGCCCGGAGGAGTTCACCAACACGTTGGTGTGGAACGTGGCGTCAAATCGCTCGTCGGCACTAGGAACGGGAAAAGGATTCCGTGAGCTGGCACTGCCCCCGGCGCCCTTCGGGCTGTCATGACCGTGTCCCGGCAGCTTGGCGGGGCTGCTGTTCGTTCCCCGGCCACGGGACTGAGGGCGCCTTACGCAGCCGGCCTGGGAGACGGGCTCCCAGGGGCCACCACCCACCCCCATTTCATAGAGACTGAGAGGGAGAGAAGAGACATCGATGCAAGAAACAGCCACCAGTTGCCTCCCGTACCAGCCCCCTCCTGGGGACTGAACCAAAACGTAGGCGTGTGCCCTGACCGGGAATCGAACCCGTAACCTTTAAAATGTTTTTCAAAACCACAAAATTTCCTTTTGTATCTAAAAATATTTCATAAAAATCCAAACACTCCAACAAGGCTGAGGCAGCCGCCGGCACAGCGCAGCTCAGGGGCCCAGCCATCCCGGCTCAGGCTGCTGACCCCCAATACCAGCCAGGCCTTTCCTCCGCCCAACAGGGGAGACGTGACAAGCCGCCCCCATCGCGGCTCTCCGAGCGCCACTGCGTTCAGGAAACCCTGGAGCCGCAGGCTTCAGGTAACACGGAAGGAAGCAAGCAAGAAACGCCTGGCTCAGCACCCGCCCTCTCCGCTGGCAGCCCGGCCAGCTGGCTTGTCCACCAGCCGCCAGGGAAATAAAGCAGCCCGTCCCACAGGACAGGCGGCTGGTCTGCAGCAATCGCCTCTAAAAAATATATACGTTTACTGATTTCAGAGAGGAGAGGAAAGGGGGAGAGAGACATCCATGATGAGAGAGAAACATGGATGGGCTGCCTCCTGCACGCCCCCTCCGGGGGGTTGAGCCTACAACCCGAGCGTTGTCCTGACCGGGCTGAAACTGGAGACTCCTGGCGCCGGGGTCGACGCTCCCTAACGGACCACACTGGCCGGTGGAAATCTCTCTCTAAAAACCATTTAGCTCTTTGCCACTTTCTAGGCCTCATTGCTACAAGATGCTCTGCATTTGCTACGCGGTTTAGCCAAGAGTTTTAATGCTTCTAGGAACTGACCCACCTGGGTACTGTCTTTGGGGCATCTGGTCTACCAACCAGCCGGCCTTGGGTTACAGACAAACCCCTTGCTGCTCGCCTTCTCAGAGGCCATTCACAACGCCCAGTGGGAGCGGTGGTCCAAACTATAGATACGAGACCAGGCATACCCACAAATGCCCGCGCACGCGCGCGAGCGCGCGCGCGCGCGCACACACACACACACACACGCACACACAACCACTAAACAAAGGCGAGCGCGCAGCCGCCTCTCCTCCCGCGGGCTCACCTGTTGTACAGGAGGATGTCCGGCTTCCAGATCTGACCGTCTGGGAAGCGCACGGTCGTCACGCCCGGGTACTCCGACGTGTTCCACTGCAGATAGTGATCTGTCCAAGACTGACACGCACAGTGCCGTCAGGAGCACGTATGTCCTGGACCCCTTAAACTGGCCTATGACACCATCAGGTAAACTCAGTGCCAAAATGAGCGAACCGGGAGGTCACAGTTCGATTCCCGGTCGGGGCACAGGCCCGGGTTGCGGGCTCCACCCCCAGTAGGGCATGTGCAGGAGGCAGCCAATCCATGGTTCTCGCTCATCATGGATGCTTCTCTCTCCCTCTCCCTTCCTCTCTGAAATCAACTTTTTTAAAAAAAAGAAAAAAAAAAACAGAAAGGGGAAGAAAGAAAGAAACATCACCTTTAACTACGGATTGCAAGCATGGCCCCCAGCAAGCCACAGGTTCGCGTGTCTATGAGCCCAATGTGTGAAGTGACAGAGTTCAGAAATGAACAAGAGAAACGCGTTAGAAATAAATACAGTTGCACTACCCGGTTTGTCTCAATGGATAGAGCATTGGCCTGCGGGACAGAAGGGTCCTGGGTTCGATTCCCGTCAAGAGCACATGCTCAGGTGGAGGGCGTGATCCCCAGTGGGGGGGGGGTGTGTGTGTGCAGGAGGCAGCCGATCCATGATTCTCACTCATCACAGATGTTTCTCCCTCTCTCCCTTCCTCTCTGAAATCAATACAAATGTATTTAAAAGAAAGAAAGAAATATGGTTTTAGCATCTGCCATGTGGATGCTATCAGGCCCACAATCAGAATCAGGAGGTAAGAAAGAATAGAGACTATGATAAGGCAGCTTGGAAACCTAGACCCAAGAAGAATGACCGACATTCCACACTCAGAGAAGACAGGGGTTTTTTCTTGACTCGGTGACAATGTCCCCGTTTTCCAAGGAGCACCCGGGGTGTGTGAGTGGCCGGAACGTCCCTGCCCAAAGGAAGCGGCGCCTGCGCTTCTTTCCCCGGGTCAAATCAGATGGTGTCTGACAGGCCCTCAGAAGCAATAAACTAAGCCACGGAGCAGACCCCCCCCCCCCCCCCGCTTCCTCCGAGGACCAGAGAGAGGCAAATACGACATCAGGCGCCTTCCCCTCCTCCGGGCCGGGCCAAGTCACCGGAACGCCGGACGGACAGAAGCAAGGGCGAGTAGGACGATGGGGAAGCAAGATCATCCCCGCTGGTCAGGAAGAACTCACTGTGCTTTCGCTGTTCACCTTTCTGCCTCGGTCCTCGGGAAGCACAGAAACGTGGAGCATCTGCAGGAACATCCGCTGGGGGCCCTGGCGTCCAGGAGGTGGATGTAGATGTTGGGAGCAGAAACTCAGCAACGTGAAACCCCAGGAGCCCCATTTCCTGTCCACATGTCCACCCTCCCTCGGAACCCCGGCCTTCCACCCGCAGCTGCTCTTGTATCTGTCGTGTATTTTTAAAAAATATATTGTATTGATTTTAGAGAGAAGGGAAGGGAGAGAGAGAAACATCGATGGGCTGCCTCCTGCACGCCCCCTACTGGGGGATCGAGCCCACAACCCCGGCATGTGCCCTGACCGGGAATTGAACTGGTGACCTCCTGGTTCATCAGTCGACGCTCAACCACTGAGCCGGGCTTTAACCTTTTTTTAGACTCAATTACACAGCCTGACTGGAAGTGGCTTGGGAGGAGCTGAGTAAGTAAACGCGATGAAAGGGATGAGTTTCCAAGCAAACGAAGCGGAGGATGCCTCTGCAGCAGTACAAGCCTTAATCAGAACCGAGCTGTGCCTGAGAGAGCTGAGGTCTCGGGGGCTCCTCCAAACAGGGAGGGGGGGTGTTTATGGAGAACGGGACTCAAACAGTACCCGATCATCCAGGTACGGGCTTCTCCTGACAATCAGCACCCTTCCGCACAAATTGCCAAATCTTTTCCTTTCAATCCTCACTCGAGGATATGTTTTCATTGGTTTTTTTACAGGGAGAGGAAGAAGAGGAGGGGGGAGAGAGAGAGAGAGAGAGGGGAGAGGAGAGAGAAGCATCGATGGGAGAGAGAAACATCAATCGGTTGCCTCCCGTACACGCCCAGACCAGGGATGGAACCCACAACCTAAGTAGGTGTCCGGCCTGGGAATCGAACCTGCAACCTTCCGGTGTCTGGGACAGGCCTGGCTTTTCTCCCAGGGCCTCTGCTGTCCCTACCGTCCACACACGAGCATCTCAGAAGCCAGGGCAGGGCCATCCGAGGGCGAGGACTGCCCTGGTCTCCACTTACCATCTGCAGCCAGATGTTGGTGGTGAGGACCTGGTTCTTCTCGTCCTGTGAGGGAAAAGAAGGGATTGTGACTGATGGATGCGGTTTCCAAAAGGGCCTGACCCACCGCTCTGAGGGCAGCCGGTTCCTGGGATGGCGGGGACGTGTGGAAAGTGGCAGGCGCCAAGCCTGCTCGAGCCGCACGGCCCCGGAGTCCAGCTGCCCTCTTCATTCGGAGGTAGCACGCATTTATCACCGAGCCCTTACAAAAGGCTGAAAAGTACAAAATAGAAAATGAAAACCCTGCCCTGGCCAGTTTGGCTCAGTGGATAGAGCGTCGGCCTGCGGACTGAAGAGTCCCAGGTTCCATTCCGGCCAAGGGCATGTACCTTGGTTGCGGGCGCATCCCCAGTAGGGGGTGTGCAGGAGGCAGCCGATCCATGATTCTCTCTCATCGATGTTTCTAGCTCTCTATCCCTCTCCCTTCCTCTCTGTAAGAAATCAATAAAATATATTTTAAAAAGAAAATGAAAACCCTGCTACCCCACCACCTAGAGGTGGCACCTGCTAATGGCTTAGCTTATTTTTCTTTCTATTTTAAAAATAATTTATATACCTAGAAAATTAAAGTGGGCACAAAGTCCAATATTTTAAAAAACCCTCACCCGAGTATAAGTTTATTGATTTTAGAGAGGGAGAGGGAGAGAGAGAGGAACATCCATGAAGAGAGAGAATCATGGATCAGCCGCCTCCGCACACCCCCTACTGGTGATCGAGCCGACAACCCCGGGCATGTGCCCTGACCTCCTGGTTCCTAGGTCGACGCTCGACCACTGAGCCATGCGAGCCAGGCAAGGACTTGTTCCTTTAAATGGACTTAGTGAGCCAGTCGGTGTTCCGTGCAGGTGGCTGGCTCTGTTAATTGCGTCATGTCTGTCTGCTCGGAAAAAAGGCTTCTGTGGTTTGGGAGTCTGATTGCTACCGATCTAATTAAAAGGCTTTCTTCTTCCCAGCACCCTGCCTGAAACCTCATTAGAGCGCAGCGGCGTGGGGCCGAGACGGCATTTCCACAGTCATCAGCAGCCAGCCGGCGGCCACAGTCTGCGAGTGTCGCAGTGCCAGGTAGGGACGACTCCGGGGGACAAACCCACAGAACCGGCAGGCAGGGACACCCACTCGCTGGCTTAGCCTCTCAGCTCTGTCTGCTCCATGACAAGGCATCACAGCTCCTTCCCACCCCCACCCCCCAGTGCAGTACCCCCTCCTCCCTCCCCAGATTCCTACATCGAAACGTAACCCTCACTGTGAGGGTATTTGAGGCGGGACCTTTGCGGGGTGATTAGGTCAGGAGGGTGCGGCCCTCATGACTGGGATTAGTGCCCTTATCAAAGGGATCCAGGGCCCTGGCCGATGTGGCTCCATGGTTGAGCATCAACCTGTGAACCAGGAGGTCACGGTTAAATTCCCGGTCAGGGCACATGCCCAGTGGCAGGCTCGATTCCCAGTAGGGGGCATGAAGGAGGCAGCTGATCAATGATTCTCTCTCATCATTGATGTTTCTCTCTCTCTCTCTCCCTTCCTCTCTGAAATAAATAAAAATATATTTAAAATAAATAAATAAAAGGGAATTGGGTTAGATCCCTGTCCCTATTTAGGGCACATTCAGGAGGCAACCAATCAATGTATTCCCCTCACATTCTCATTCTCTCTTTCTCTCTCCCACCCCCCCTCGCTTCCACTCTCTCTGAAAAATAAGTCAATGGGAAAAATATTCACTCACTCATTATTTACTCATCCATTCATCCACTCGCTCATTCACTCTTCACTCATTCACACATCCACTCATTCATTGTTCACTCATTCATTATTCAATCATTCATCCACTCATTCATTATTCACTCATTCATACATTCACTCATTCATATGTTCATTCATTCATTATTTAATCATTCAGCCATTCATTATTCACTCATTCATACATTCACTTATTAGTTATTCACTCATTCATTAGTCACTTATTCATTATTCACTCAATCATTCACTCTCATTCGTTCAATGAATGCTGATGGAGCACTTCCTGTTTGAGGCATTTATGCCAGGATGACAGGTACAGGGGCCCTAAACGGACATTGTCCCTGAGCTCATGGGGTGGGTGGGGGTCACACAATTCAACGTGATAGAGATATAGCCACAGTAGTGACAGGCCCTGGAGACAGGAGAGGACAGAGAGGCAGGTTTTCCGGGGGGGGGGGGGCCGGGGGGGGCAGGAGCAGAGAGCCCTGCGGACGAGCCTCCCCGTACACAGCTCTGATCCAGGAAGCGGGCTCGTGACGTCTAACAATTACGGAAAATGTCGACTTCTCCGCTCTCCTGAGAGGAGCTGAGACACTCTGGTCCCAGGCCAGCGACTGGGGCCGTCTGTGCTGCACAGACACCCGAGGGAACCCTCCTCTGTGTGCATCACCACGGTGGGCCGAGTCGGACACGGCGGGCAGAGGTGTCTCGCGGCTCAAATGACAGATCACAGACTGTCTCAGCTCTCACCCTGAGCCGTGCGCAGGGCCAGGAGCGTGGCTGCTTCACAGCTGTGCTTAAGCACCGGACCGGCCTGGCTCATGGCTGAGCTCTGACCTGGGAACCAGGAGGTCACGGTTCGATTCCCGTCAGGGCACAGGCCCGGGATGTGGGCTCCATCCCAGGAGGGGGCGTGCAGGAGGCAGTGGATTCATGAGTCACTCTCATCATGGATGTTTCTCTCCCCCTCTCCCTCCCTCTCTGAAATCAGTAAAAATATATTTAAACAACAACTGTGCTTGAGCAGCCCCTTCCCTCTTGATTATGTGCTCCCTGCAGAGCACTGGGCAGAGCAGAGACACAGCGTTACGGGTGGGGCTCCCTCACCACCCCCATGACTAAATGGGAGCAGTGGCAGTATTGACTGCCGTGCGTGTGCGTGTGCATGTGAGAGAGAGAGAGAGAGAGACAGTTAGACAAATGCACTCTATTTAAGGTTCAGCCCCGTTATTTTCAGGGTTTCATTTGCTGACAACCTCGGTGGTGAGGACCTCATGCTTCATTTTTTCTACCGGATTGCCTGCCTTTGCCTTTCTGATTGGTAGGAGTTGGCTTCTCATTCTGAATATAACTTTTTTTGTCAGCTCTCATATCTCGCTGACTCAGGGAAAAAACACCCTCTCAACTTACTCCTCTTTAAAACGGGGGGAGGGAGAGAAGGGGAATGTGGTCGGCGGGAAGACTAAATGAGGGAGAGGGAGTGATTCTCGCTCTAAACGCCAGAGTGCTGCGCAGATGGGGGTTTCTATTACCCAGCACTTTTCCGTGCAAACAAGAATGTGGACACGGGGAGATGTATGGCTGTCGGTTTCTCCCGACACCGGCACAAAAGCAGAGAGAAAAGCCTGGCGGCGCTGCAGAACCCTGAGGAGCCAACCGCCCCATCGCTGCGGGGAGAATCATCGCCGTGGAAATGCAAGACAGCACTTTACACATTACCAGGGGAGCTGCATCCACAGCCGAGGCACGCCTCTTCCAGAAGATTGATTTTAAAAAGCATTAGATACTTAAATCAAAGTGCATTTTAAAAAATATTTTAAATACGTTTTTATGGACTTCAGAGAGAGGAAGGGAGAGGGAGAGAGATGGAAATGTCAACGATGAGAGAGAATCACGGATCGGCTGCCTCCTGCACGCCCCGCACTGGGGATCGAGCCCGCAACCTGGGCCTGTGCCCTGAACGGGAATCGAACCGTGACCTCCTGGTTCCTAGGTCGACGCTCCAGCGCTGAGCCACGCCGGCCGGACAAACATGGGAATTTCTATTCAAAGGCTCCAATGACTTTCCTCTTCTCTGAGCAGAAGGCTCCCAGCCCTAATACACCGAGGAGAGAAGAGAGATTTCCGTGGGCCTCCCTCCAGTCGGGGATGAAACATGGGCGTGGAGACAAGGGAACCTTTGGGAAACACCCCGGCAGCCGACGTTTACAAGGGAGATTCCTGTGGCAGACGTAAAGCCGAGAGCACGGCGCCCCTTTATGTCCCAGAGCCAGAGAGAGGGCTGCGAGGGGTAACACCGTCCCGTCATAAACCGGGACCCGTTGTCAAAGGGCCTTGTAAACACGCTTTAATCTAGCATTGCCCTTCTGCCGTCCCCAGTGAGGAGCGAGGGGCTCTCACCAACCTCCTGGGAGGACGGTGAGAACCGCTGGAGAGCCCAGGCGGTGTGGCTCAGTGGTTGAGCATCGACCTACAAACCAGGAGGTCACGGTTCAATTCCCGGTCAAGGGCACATGCTCAGGTCGCGGGCTCAATCCCCAGTGTGGGGCGTGCAGGAGGCAGCCGATCCGTGATTCTCTCATTATTGATGTTTCTTTCTCTCTCTCCCCTCTCCCTTCCTCTCTGAAATCAATAAAAATATATTTTTTTAAAAAGAGAAATAAACATAAAATTGGAGAGTAGTTTCAAGACCGCCCCCCCAAATTATCGCCACAATTTTTCATATACAATGTCTGGGACACAATTTAAAAATAACCAACCAGGCTTAGCAGCATCATGAATCATTTCAATAAATGCTTTTTAAACATTTTCTAAAATAAAGGACTGGAATAGGGATTGAATATGCAATGATGATGAGAGTTATATAATAGTGGGACAAGAATACAATTTCATTTTAAAGCTCCTATTTGTTTAGAACTTGGCCTATTTGTGTCATTTTTAGATTAATGCCTGCTAATTATTGTTTAAGGCGCCATAATGCTGTTAGACCGTTTTAATATTTAAATATATTTTTAAATGTATTTTTTTTTATTGATTTCAGAGAGGAAGGGAGAGGGAGAGAGAGATAGAAACATCAATGATGAGAGAGAATCATGGATCTGCTGCTTCCTGCATGCCCCCTACTGGGGATCGAGCCCACAACCCGGGCCTGTGCCGTTGACCAGAACCAAACCTGGACCTTCCAGTTCCCAATCTAATGCTCTATCCACTGAGCTAAACCAGCTAGGGCCATTTTAATATTTAGGTATTTCTCTACACCTCCTATAACCATAGAGAAAAGATAGGAGGGAGTGTATCGATGTCTTGAGTAATCGTAATTTGGGTAATCACCTCCTTAGTCCTTTTTATTGTTTACTTTGGTATGTAGTCTTAAAAAGTAACACTTCTCACCCGGCCGATGTGGCTCAGTGGTTGAGTGTCGACCTATGAACCAGGAGGTCACTGTTTGATTCCTGGTCAAGGGCACATGCCGGGGTTGCAGGCTTGATCCCCAGTAGGGGGCGTGCAGGAGGCAGCCTATTGATGTTTCTCTCTCTCTCTCTCTCCCCCTTCCTCTCTGAAATCAATTTAAAAAATATTTTAAAAAATAACACCACTCAAAACATTACTGGGACAATGACTTCATTGCTCCTGGGACCATCTTCATAGACTGTGTTCAGGTGTGTGATTTTCATAGCTAATATCTGATCCCATTAAGTTAGAATGGCAGCATTTTTAAATACTGGCTAGTAAATGCAAACCTGTAAGTCTGACAAACCAGAACAGAAAGCCCCCACAGAGGTACCAGGTAACATACACGCCCGTGGGATCCTGGGCTTCCCAACCGTGCAAACCCCAAACGCACCACCGCGGGGTGCTACTGTCTGGGGGCCAGAGCTTCCCAGAGGGGAGCCTGCAACCCAGACTCTACAGAAGACCCCAACCCCTTCAGGCATGACGATGTGCTTTACATGTATGTGTAAGGATGAGGTGAGTCGTACTGTTCATTCTCAGTCGCTTGCCTTCTGAACACGCCTGCATAACTGTGCACTACTTTTATGCAAATCCACCCCTGGAATGGCCTCTCGATGCGTGTGCACCGGTGAATGACTAAATGGCACGAATTAAAAAGAAATATTGTGGGAACTGCCGGCAGTTTAGCCCTCCCATTTGCATTGCTTCACAATGATGTCTCAGGTATTCTCTCACTCCCAGCCCATGAAGTAAATTAATTATCGCCGTGAAGCCAGGGCATGCATTCAGGGATAATTTAGGGTCTGTCACTTAACAATCTGTCTCTGTGCCGACGTGAAGTTTATATACACAGTTATATATCACGGATAATAGGTCCCGAATGCCCCTGCAATCTGTCCTTTTCCCCACATTCCCATGGTGACTCTTCTAGTTTCGACCTCCTCGTCCCCTTACACTTTTCTTCCTTTCTATAATCTATACTCTATTATAGATTATAGATTCCGATAATCTATAATTTATAATAGACTATAGATTTCTATAATCTATAACAGACTATAGAGCTCTATAATCGATAATAGACTATAGAGCTCTATAATCTATAACAGACTACAGATTTCTATAATAGACTATAGAATTCTATAATCTGTAATAGACTATAGATTCCTATAATCTATAATAGACTATGAAGTTCTATAATCTGTAATAGACTATAAAGTTCTATAATCTGTAATAGACTATAGATTCCTATAATCTATAATAGACTATAAAGTTCTATAATCTATAATAGACTATAAAGTTCTATAATCTATAATAGACTATAAAGTTCTATAATCTGTAATAGACTATAGAGTTCTATAATCTATGATAGACTATAAAGTTCTATAATCTATAATAGACTATAAAGTTCTATAATCTATAATAGACTATAAAGTTCTATAATCTGTAATAGACTATAGAGTTCTATAATCTATGATAGACTATAAAGTTCTATAATCTATAATAGACTACATAGTTCTGTAATCTATCCCACACACACTGCCCTCAGCATCCTCTCTCTAAACACAGACCTCCTCCATAAAATCCACCAGTTTCCCAGAATCCACCTCGTCCTTCACCAAGAGACCCCCCCGCAGGGAAAGCGCTCCTTTGAAGATGCATACTTTGTCTTCCAAATGGATGCTCGTCTCTTTCTCTTCTCCTCCATCACTTATGCTGGCTGGACTGGATACAAACGCCATGGTTTGGACCGTTTCCACCTCTAGGAAAATATGCTACGGCAAGCTGATTTTGCTGCTTCACGAACACCCTGGCACGCGGCCTCCTGCTGCCCTCGGAGAGGCCCAGACTGGGGCTCCGGGCAAAAATCTAAACTCTGCAGAGCACGACCCCCCAACCCCCACCCCCAGACACCTGCGTCCTCTACAACCCTCCCGTCTCTCAACTCGCCTCCCGCGACCCCCTCCTTCCAAAAACAACCCCACGCACGCTTCACTTTGGAAGGCGTGCTTCTAGAACACACTCTGCAACCATTCCCAGCCACCCTGGCCGGAAGTGAAACGTCTTCTCCCGCGTGCGTCTGCAGCCCCGGGTACAGGCACTCGGGCTACCTGTACACATGCGGGAGTCCCGGATTTACCCGTCCGTTTCCCTCGCCCGGATGTTGGGTTTTAAAAAGTAGAAACGACTGGCGCCGATTCACGGATGAATCCCACAAGAACCTAGCAAACCTGACAAGCCAAGCTCAGTCAGCGACGAAGTGTGGCGTAAAGCGGTGCCACAGAAAGGATCTGCCACAAGAGTAAAATGCGAGCATGCTAGGTCGCTGTCCTTATCACCCCAGCGTGGAAACCTCCGCTGGGAAAAGAGGGGGACAGTAAGAAGAGCTGGGGGGCAAGGGCGCAGCCTCTAAGACAGCCCGTCCCCATGGGCACACGCCCCCCCCACCCGGAACTGAAATAGCGAAGCGAACCTAGTACCAGGCAAGACTTCTTTCCATGGAGCCCCGCCCGACCGGAAGGCAAAGGCCCGCATCCGGATCGAGAGACTCCCCTTTCCCCCCAGGATCTCAGGACAGTCCCCGTCAGTCCGTTACAGCGCGGCCCGTTTAAATAAGTTAAGCGGACTTGGTTCTGCAAAAGAAGTCACCGACTCTCCGGGAGGCAGGAGGCGGTACTGGCTTCCCCCTCGAGGTACCGGGCACCTCTCGTGATGGTGCGCCTGTCTCGCGGTACTGGCAACATCTCGCGATACTGCTGCCTCTCGCGATACTGGCAGCCTCTGTTTTTATTGAGAGAGAGGAAGGGGGGGCGGGGGAGCATGGCTATGTCGTTCCTACTGAGCTACCCGGCCAGGGCCCAGGCAGGGTCCTCGGTTCCTCTTGGTTGAGTCCGCACCCTGTGCATCCGGGGACTCTGGAGCGCGTGGCCCTTGACCCGGGCGGGCTGCGGCTGCGTGGGCCTCGGTGAGAGCCCGGATCACGGTCACGAGCGTGGTCTCCGTGCCCGGGCGGGCTCCCGGCCACACGCAGAGGATGCAGACGTGCTCCGAGGCTCCCGTTGTAGAAGGAGCCGGAATGCAATGTCTTGGGCCCGGCCTTGGCCACTTGCCCCCTGATTTTGGAGGCACGAGAGGACCCCTAGCTGCACGGAGGCTGCAGACTACCTCAGGCCCGTGGTCGGCAAACCGCGGCTCGCGAGCCACCTGCGGCTCTTTGGCCCCTTGAGTGTGGCTCTTCCACACAACACCACGGCCTGGGCGAGTCTATTTGGAAGAAGTGGCGTTTGAAGAAGTTTAAGGTTAAAAAAGTTGGCTCTCCAAAGAAATTTCAATCGTTGTGCTGTTGATATTTGGCTCCGTGCACTCACGAGTTTGCCCACCACGGCCTTAGGCAGTGAGTCCATTTTAACGCTATTCGACTCTCCAAGCCACGAGCACGGTCCATCCTTCCATTTGTTTCTACCTTGTCCAACTCCTTTCTCCAGTGTCGTATCGTTCTCAGAGTACAAGGCCTCCTTCGTGAACATTCATTCCTGGGTATTTTATGCCTTTTTTTTTTTTTTATGCAATTGTAAATGGAACTGTTTTCTTCACTTCTTTTCCTGATCATTCACTGTGGGCGTAGAGAAATGCAACCGATCCTGTAGACTTGTGTTTCCCACAAATTTACCGAAGTCATTTATTCTAACAGTTTTTTGGTGGCGTCTTCAGGACTTTCTGTACCGAGGGCCCTTTCACCTGAAAATAGTGACAGTTTTACTGCTTCCTTTCCAATCTTTTGGTGCCTTTGGTGTTTTTTGTTTTTTGTTTTTTTTTTTTTTTTTCCTGGTCTGACTGACCTCGCAGGAAGGCCGAGCACCTGGATAGCCCGCCCCCCGCCATGCAGGGGGACCCCCATGTGCACAGTGGTGCTCCCAGGCTCCTCTGCGCGGAGCATTCCCACAGTGCCCCGGGGCCGCTCCCCAGCCTCCTCCATAAAGTCTCTGCCTCGTCTGCGGTGGAGAAAGGGCTCCCGTCTAGAAGCGGCCTCGAGCCGGGCCCCCGCTGCGGGCGCCATGTGCCGGCGGCTGTAGGAACAGGAGGGCGAGCCTGCGCATGCGCGCAGGGCGGCCGCGCACTGCCTGCTGGGAGGAGCCGCGAGGGCGGGAAGCCGGGGACGGTGCAGGCGCCATTCCGCTCCGCGCGCTCCCGCTGGCGCCAGGCGGTGCTGCCGACCGGCCGGGACCCTCCACCCTCCGCGGGGACCTTGCAGGTGGGCCAAGCCGCAGCCCGGGGGGAGATGGGGGGGAAGGGGGGGGAAGGGCCGCGACCCATGGTGCTCAGGCCGGACAGGCCCTCGGCCTCTTGCTCTTGCGTGTGGCCCAGAGCTGGTCACTGGGCGCCGGTTGTCTCGCAGGAGCCATTGCTCCGTGTCCGCCTGCGCACTGGGTTTTGCTCACGGGCGGGGAGCGTGCAGCGCCCTCCCTGGTTGCAGGGCTGTGACCTATGACCCGCCTTCTTTCCCCACGGATGTGACCCCCTCTGCTGGCTCCGAGCTCGCCGTCCGTCCTCCGTGGCGTTGTGGCTGTTGTCGCGCCTCTCTCCCACCATGCTCTCCCCTCCCCTCCCCTCCCCCTCCCCTCCCCCTGCAGCCCCTCACCCCTGACCCCCACGCGCCTCGGACCTCGGAGCGGAATGCAGTGCCCCATACAGACACACACCCTCCAGCCCATTTCCAAGGGAGGAAACCCGCGGTAACGTGGTGGTGCCGCGGGAAGGCCTGGCCAGGGGGAATGGAATAGTCAGAGCAGCCTGGACGAGCCAGACCGCAAAGTTACCGGGCGGTGGGGAGCCCGAGGGCCGGGGACAGCCGCCTGAAGGGACCCCCCGGGGCGCCTGAGGCTGCTGCGTGCCTCGATCACCATCCCGGCAGGACCCTCAGCAAGAAGGCAACAAGTTGGAATTGGGGAGCAGGGGGGGGGGGTACCCTAAATGCTCATAGCTCGCCCCCTGCCCGGGCATAGGAACCAACAACCACCAAGCCCAGAGCCAGGCCCTCCCCATAGGAACTGGATGGCACCACAGCAGAACAATCTAGAAACGGCTTAGAGGACACTGGTTCCGGGTGCGGGCTGAGATGGGCGCAGTGGGGCCGCGTTCTCGCCGATTCCTGGCCCGGGAGACTTTCTCCCGGAGTTTCTGAGCGCGGTGCACAGGTGGCCGGGGTGAAGCAGCCTCCCTGGGTCCTCCGAGGCAGGCGGGGAGACTGAGGCACGCCGCGGCCCGCAGGCCGGGTTGGGGTCCAAGCCACCCCACCCGGCCGGCCGCCGCTCCCACGGCCCCGGAGCCCTTGGCGGCCGCGCAGGGGACTCACCACGTCCATGATCTGCAGGAGGCTCAGGGAGAAGTAGACGGTGAGCGGCTGCGAGTCGTTGGCCACGGGCCTCTCCAGGGGGTTGTAGTTCTTCACCAGCTCCTTGTAGAGCTTCCTCTGGAACTCGCCTTGCAGGGACCCTTGGGGAGGGGAGAGCCGGCCGGGCTGCTCAGGAGAGGCCGGCGGGGGTGCGCCTTTACACCCCCCCCGTGCCCGCCACCCCAGCCTCCCTCCCCGCGGAGCCCGCCCCCCCATGCCCGTAGGGACCCCCAAAGCTGGCCGGGGCGCGGGGCGCACTAAGCCGCCCGGGTGGCGCCGGGGGAGTCCGTGGAGGAGGAGCGCAGCGCGAGGTGCCCCGCGGCTTTACCGTGCAGGAGCGACGCGGCCAGCACCAGCCAGACCGAGCGGCGCATGTTGGGTCCCCGAGCGGCTGCCGGCCTCGCGGTCCGCCGTCAGCCGGGCCTGCGCCTGGGGCCGCCGAGCCGCCGCTCCCGCCCGGCGCGCGCTCCTTTAAAGCGCCGAGCGCGCCCCCGCCCCGCCCCGCCCTCCCCCGGCCGCTCCACGTGACCATCTCCACCCCCGACCCCCCCACTCCCACCCCAGCCGGCCACCGGGGGAACTGCAGCCCGGGGTGCACGTGGGAGGTGCGCCCCACCCCGACTCGTCTCCCGGGAGACCTCCCGCCGCAGGGCACCCGGCTCCGCTGGTCTTTGTCTCCACGCCCTCCCTCCCTCCCGCTCGGACAGACAAGCTGGCCTGGGGCAGAGCCTTGGGGAGGGGGTGGGGGTGGGGGGGCCGGGTTATTCTGGGGTCCGGGCCTCTTCCACGCTGGCTGGCGGCTGGGGGTCAGCGACCTGGAGCCGGGCTCCCCTGCCTGCCCCCCCACCAGAGCCGGGCGTCCTCCCAGCATCCCAGCCCGATGCTCGGGGGCGGGCGTGGGAGCCCTTCCGGGCGGGGTGGGGGGAGAGGCCGCGGGAGTGTGTGAGGGACCCCGGGGCCCCCTCTCGCTGAGCCGTCCTCTCGGAAGGAGAAGCGGGAGACGGGAAAGTGGGCTCCCAGCCTCTGGCTCTCGTGGAAGGCTGGGGTGTGCGCTGGGCTGTGGTGAGCCTGGGCGAGTTCAGTGCCAGGAACCCCAGTGGGGGGTGAGGGTGGGGGTCGGGGACGAAGGCAAGTCCTAGGTGTTGAGGGGGGCGTGGTTCTGGGAGGGGGACAGGGAGAGGGTGAGAGGAGGGGCTGCACCCGGCCGAGAACTCCGCCTCCTCTGCCCGCAGCAAGCCGGTGGCAGGAAGCTGCGTGCCGCAGGGTCCCCGCGCCCAGGAGGGGACGCGGCCGCTGGCCTTCCTTAGGGCCCACAGCTCAGCCCGGGGGGGGGGGGGGGTGCAGTCGAGGCAATGCCAACCTTTCTGAACTGCATCCGGCACCGGCTCCGGGATGGCACCAGACGCCAGGCCGGGAAAGGCTCATGGCACGTGGCCGCCCTGGAGTGCCCCCCTCGCAGCAGGAGTGGACGGCCGAGCCAGGATGGCATCTGGGAACAGACAGGCTCTGGGAACAGACAGGGGATGTGACAGCCCGGCAGGGAGGTGCCCCGTCCCCCAGCACACCCGCACCTACAAGCACATCCTCATCGGCAGGCCTTGAGCCCCTGGGAGGATGCGGAAGGACGGACGGACGGATGGGCCTAGAGAGGGACCCAGAAGGGAAGGATTCAGAGAAGAGGAGCCAGCTGCCCTGGGCTTGCCTCGAAGCGGGCGTTGGGCCAGGAGACGGGGACCCCAGGGCCATGTTTATGGGCGCAGACAGGCGTGACGGAGCTTTTCTGGCCGCCGAGTTGCACACCATCTGCGGCCGAGCTGGCCCGCGGTGGAGGAAGGAGTGTGGGGTGTTGGCTGCCGGCAGAGCGGGAGTCAGAGGCGGCAAAGAAACCCCGACGGCCGCCTGGAGGAGGCTGAGGGAGCATGTGCTGGGAGGTGCGCCCCGCCTCCTGCCGGAGGGCCGTGAGCCCAGAGGGGCCCCGGAGTGTGGTCATGGGGACCCTGTTCCTGAAAGCATCGCACCCCCTGCCCCCCATAATATCAGAGACCTAGAAACAAGCCACTCTCCGCCGGACAGCAGGTCCGTGGTGTTTCTTTATGGCCTGTGGTCTGCGCGGGGCACCCCGGGGACAATTCAGTTCGTTCCAGTCGGTGTGAGTGCCCCCCCCCCCCATGTCCCGCGTGGTTCAGGGTTCGGGCTCTGGAGGAGGCCGCACGCAAATGAAAGAGACTAGAAAGTATTCATTTGGAAGTATTGGGGGGCCAGGCGGGAGCCCAGCTCCAGAGGAAGGACTCGGCTTTGCTCTGGCCTTGGGATCCCCTTTATTCAGATTGTGGGATCCACCCACAGCCCTTAGGCAGGCAGTTTCCAGGAACAGGCAGACTATCCTATCAGTAAGGGCTTACAGGAGACTCAAAGCTGGAAGTTGCTTCAGCTACCATTGTCTCCACCAGACAGTGGGCGTCTGGCTCTCTGAGGTTGACCAGCCTTCCGGGTTCCTTGTCCGCGCCTCTCAGCTCCCAACATCTCGGTCCGTCTGTGCGGCTGGCTCTCGATTCACCCCCATCGACGGGACTCTGTGTTTTGTTTTGTTTTTCGTTTATAAAATAAAGAAGGGCGGGTGGGACATTTGACTACCATTTCCAATCAATCAAACGAGAGATGAACACGTACTTGAGCTTAAAGGGCGGGCGGGGGCCAGACACAGGCAGGGAAAGAAGGGGAAGACCACAGGCAGAATAAATACCCAGGAGACGTGGTGTCCCGCCCCCGCCCCCCCAATCTGAGATAAGAGGGTAACCTGTGAAAACTGGGGTACGGATGTTTGAAGTGTGAAGCTGTTGGTCATGGTGAGCAATGTCAGCTGAGGTCCCGGCCCCAGGGGAAGCTGGGAAACAAGTCTCCCACCCGGGCCTGGGAAGAGAATGCAGGCTACGCAGGAATCGGCTCCCCTGAGGTCAGTGCAGGGTGGGGCCCAGATAGGTTTACAGCCCCGGCCCGTGTGCTCAGCGGTCAGAGCAGAGCGTTGGCCCGAGCACTGAAGGGCCGCGAGTTCGATTCCCGGTCAAGGGCACGGACGTGGGTTTCAGGTTTGATCCCAAGCCTGACCGGGCCCACGCAGGAGGCAACCAATAGATGTGTCTCTCTCACAGTGACATTTCCCTCCCTCTCTCCCTCCCTCCCTCCCTCCCTGTGGGTCGGAAGTCGTGTTTCTTTAGGAAGGTAAAGGCCTTGCTTGCCTGAGGCCACGGAATGACTGGTCTTTGTGTTGGCCACGTTGTGTAAGTTTTTTAGTTTTCAGTTCTTCGGTGCTCTGCCCTCTGGGTGGTGCTCGAGCTTCCTGTCACCCCCTTCTCTACGGGGCACCCGATGTTCAGAGGGACCTTGCCATCCACAGACTCACGCCCTACACTTCTGAAATGTCTAGCGTTTCCTCACCATCATGTACCTTCTTTTCTTTTTCTTCGTCTTTTCCTTTCTTTTTTTTTTTTTTTTTTTTTTGGAACTCTAATTATTTGCACGTCGGCCTTCCCAGCTTGGTCTTTGTTTTCTTAGAGCTTCTCCGTCTGCCTGCTCTGCTCCACACACGCGAGGAATAACTCCGCTTTATCGTCCAGCCCTGCTCGTCCGTGTCCTGCTCTTCCCATCATATTCCATAGTCTTCCCTTCCCAGAATGTTTGTTCTCTGGATGCTCTTTAAGAGCCTCCTGTTGTGTCTATCTCCCTCTCCCTCTCCCTTCCTCTCTGAATCAATAAAAATATATTTTTTAAAAATTAAAATTAAATAAAAGCCTCCTGCTGTTACTCCATGGCTGCAGTCTCCTCTGTCACATTCAGTGGCCTCCCTCCCCGGAGGCCCTTAGCTTCCCGGTAACTCAGACACCATTAGTCCTCGCACTTTGCTGCTTTTAAAGGTTTCTAACATCTGTTGATTACCCGTTAATTGATGTCATCATATTTGCTCTGTCCTTCCGCACTGAAACAATGTGTCTCCTCTTTATTCTGATCTCACTGGAATGTTGAACAGAAAATTCCTTTCATTAAAAAAAAACAAAAAAAAAACCTCTAGCCCCGCCGGTGTGGCTCAGTGGATAGAGCGTGGGCCTGCGGACTCAAGGGTCCCAGGTTCGATTCTGGTCAAGGGCATGTACCTTGGTTGCGGGCACATCCCCAGTGGGGGGTGTGCAGGAGGCAGCTGATCGATGTTTCCCTCTCATCGATGTTTCTCTCTATCCCTCTCCCTTCCTCTCTAAAAAGTCAATAAAATATATATTTTTTTAAAAACCCTAGCCCGGCCGGCATGGCTCAGTGGTTGAGCGTCGACCTAGGAACCAGGAGGTCACAGTTCGATTCCCTGTCAGGGCACATGCCCAGGTTGTGGGCTCCATCCCCAGTGGAGGGCGTGAAGGAGGCAGCCGATCCATGATTCTCTCTCATCATTGATGTTTCTATTTCTCTCTCTCCTTTCCTCTCTGAAATCAATTTTTTAAAAAAAATGTTTTTTTAAGGAAGAGGAGCCCCTGACCAGATGGAGGCTGAGTCCTCCACGGTCCCCTCGGTCCTGTGCTGCCACGGCCATCGATCGAGGCGTCCGGCAGGCGAGCGCTTACTGTCCTGGCCCCGGCGTGCATCAGCTGACCTTTGACATTAAGTCATTCTCAGCCTCGATTGTCCCTTTAACAAGGGGCCAGTGCCGCACACTGTGGGTGACCTGTATAAAGCCCTGCTGCTGTGTAGTTAAAGCCGAATAAAGCATTTGCATGTCCCTCCTCCTCTCCACTTTGAATATGAGTCCCCTCCACCCCCGACCCCCATCCTGGGACTTGTTTTAATAACGGGCATTTGTGCTGCACCCTCCTTCTGTACATTCACAGCCACTTGAGCACCGCCCGGCCATTCCCGGGGGGCTCCTGAAGAGATTGTGGCTCCGGGATTCCGTTCCTCAGAGAGTGTGAACGCGCAGGATGTTGGAGCGGGCACCGGGGTTCTCCGAGCGGAGGCCGGTGGGGTTCCGCAGCTGGGAGCCCCCGATTCTGCCAGGGCAGGTCCAGGCCTGCCAGGGAGCCTCTCTCAACGCGACGACTCCGCAGAGTCCCGATGGCGTGCCCCACGGGTAATCGGAAAGCGTTGTGGAGGGGGTGGTCTCATGTCATGGCACCGATTTTCTTTTCTTTTTTTAATATATTTTTTTATTGATTTTTTTTACAGAGAGGAAGGGAGAGGGATAGAGCATTAGAAACATCAATGAGAGAGAAACATCGTTCAGCTGCCTCCTGCACATCCCCCTACTGGGGATGTGACCGAAACCTAGGTACATGCCCTTGACGGGAATCGAACCCGGGACCCTTCAGTCCGCAGGCCGACGCTCTATCCGATGAGCCAAACGGGTTAGGGCCATGGCACTGATTTTCTACTTGGGCAACGCATACCCAGAAAACATAAATCTAAATTTATAGCAACCAACGGGTGCAAAAAAAACACCCAAAATGCCCATCCTCAAATCATGCCCAGGGCCGGTCCTATTGGATCCCAAGAGGTCAGAGGGTATCTGGGCTGCGGGGCTCGTGTAGATAGGGTGTCGGCAGGGGACCTGGGCCTGGGAGGCCGGCTTATCAGGAAGACAGCCTCCTGCAGTGCACAGAGCATCGGCCTGTGGGCTGAAGGGTCCCGGGTTCGATTCCGGTCAAGGGCATGCACCTAGGTTTCAGGCTCAATCTCCAGTTGGGGGCGTGCAGGAGGCAGCTGATCGAGGTTTCTATCTTTCTCTCCCTTCCTCTCTATAAAAATCAATTATATATATGTGTGTGTGTATGTATGTATGTGTATATATATATATATATATATATATATATATATATATGCATATATATATGTATGTATTATATGAGAAACAAGTGTTTATTAAAAAAAAGAAAGACAGAATAAGTATTTTCTTTTTTTTATATTTACCTAAGTTTCCTTATAATTTGTTGTTCCCCTATGACCCACAGGAAGGCGACTTGGTAGTATTTTTATTTTTTATACCATTTTAGACTCGGAGAAGAGTTGCAAAAGTTGTGGGAAGTTACAGGATACCCCCTCACCCAGCTTCCTTTTATGTTACAAACTTACGCAACCATAGAACATTGATCAAAACTAAAAAAAAAAAAAAATTAGCCTGGCTGGTGTGGTTCAATGGTTGAGCATTAACCCATGAACCAGGAGGTCACGGTTCCATTCCCGGTCAGGGCACTTGCCCGGGTTGCCCGCTCCATCCCCAGTGTAGGGGGCGTGCAGGAAGCAGCTGATGGATGATTCTCTCTCATCATTGATGTTTCTCTCTCTCCCTCCCCCCCACCCCCCCGCCTTTCCCTTCCTCTCTGAAATCAATAAGAAAATATATTTTAAGGAAAGAGTTCTGTGGATGTTGACAAACGAGTAGAGTCAGCCACCACAATTTCATTATCAACGTTTTCCTATCAAGCCGTCTAATCTTCCCCTGAGCTCGCCTTTTCCACGCACCCCTCCTCCAACGCAAGGCACCCCAGTGAACTGCTTTCCTCCCCCGGAGGTTTGACTCTCCAAGGTTACATAAAGGGGATTACGTAACAGGTCACCTTCCACGTCCTTCTCGTCTCACTTAGAAAAATGCATCGACGAGCCCTCCATCACTCTGCATGCTTGAAATGGTTTGTTTCCTCCCTGCGCCGAAAAGTCTTTTATTTGATGGCTGCATCCTAGATGAACTATCCATTCATCATTTCAAGGACGTTCACATCCAGGCTTTTGGATGGACAAGCATTTTCATTTCTCTTAAAGAAATACCTAAGGCTTAAGGACTCTGGGTCACGGAGTAGGTGTACGATTAATTTTATACAAAAAAAAAAAATTGCCCATTTCTTTTTCCCCCAGTGAAGACCAGGGTCAGACAAGGCAGAAGTCAAAGGGCCCAGTCGCATAAGCGATCAGGCCCCAGAAGCCAACATCTTTGCTCACTGCTCGGCCCCCCAACTCCTGTCCTGTTCTTTCTACCCCAGGGACGCCTGTCCCTCCACCCTCTGCACAGACCGTCTGAGGCTGTCCACACAGCCCTGCAGGGACAGCACCCCTGGCCTCCTGCCGCAGCCAGATTTATTTTTTTTAAATATATTTCTATTGATTTCAGAGAGGAAGGGAGAGGGAGAGGAGAGAGAGAAACATCCGTGATGAGAGAGAATCATGGACCGGCTGCCTCCTGCATGCCCCACACTGGGGATCGAGCCCGCAACCCGGGCCTGTGCCCTGACCGGGAATGGAACTGTGACCTCCTGGTTCATAGGTCGACGCTCAACCACTGAGCCACGCCGGTGGGGCCAGTTCTCGCCATTTCTGGAGAGCGATGAATGCAGTGGCTGCAGGCGGAGTAGCTCAGGGGAGAATCGGAGATGAGGGCTGAGGTTGTTCTGACATTCTGCTGGTCTCAGAGCCAAGAAAGCAGAAAGCCAGCGTCCCTCCCACCTCTCTGCTGGCTCCCTTGGCAATCCTACCTCTGCTGGACTTGGAGGGGAGCCATTTGTGCCTTTCACCACTAGGTGGTGCCACAAGACAACCTTTTAAAATAAGGGACTTGGACCTTCCTCCACGGATGAGATTTCTTCTCTTCCTGGAGGTCCAGAGATTTCGTCCAAATAACGGTTTAAAAATCACAGCCCCAACACCTGGCCAGGGTGGCCACATCGTCGAGGGGCGCTGGAGGGTTTCTTTACAAAAGTCTCTGCTTTCCCCGATCGAAAAATCAATGCCACACCGCGATTCCAGTGCAGGGAATGGCTTGCCCTTCAGGGCGCCGTGACCTTGCCCTCCACCACCACCCCCTTGTCAGGGCAAACTGGTGCTTGGTAAACGTGTACATACGCAGTCAGTCATTTTTTAAATTATTTTTTTAGTTTTCTTAGTTTTCAGTATGCGTCCTGCCCGTGCTTTCTTAGCTTTGCATTAAGCAATTCATCGTCTTTTTTTTTTTTTTCCCAGTGAATGTAACTGGTATTTTATTTTCAATTTCAGTTTCCACATTTCACTGATAGTATATAGAAGCAAAATTGATTTTTTGTATGTTGGCCTTATATTCTGCAAACTCACGAAACTCACCAGTATTAGTCCTAATATATATACATACACTGAGTGGCCAGATTATTATGATCTCTGAACGCATAACAATCTGGCCACTCAGTGTATACATATATGTATTATGTGTGTGTATATATACACATACATACATATACACACACACACACTCACAGTATTCCAAAAAGAATGCATACACACCTTAACAGCTGATGGCTCAGTTTTGAAAATGAAATGTATTTTAATAAACACCGCCTTTATAATTATTCAAAGTGTGTGTATACATTTTGGGACAAGCGCACACACACACACATATACACATATATGTATGCATGCACGCATGTATGCATTTTGTAGGTTCCTTAGAATGTTATACTTGGATGGCTACGCGAGGCCTGCTTGATGCATGGACCCTTCATCATTGTGCCATGTCCCTCTCTGCCTCTGGTCATTGTGATAATGGGTTCCTTTTGGCCTTCTTTTGATTAATGTTTGTGTCTCATGTGTTTTCTCATCCCCTTCTAAACGAGATCATTATATTTGAAGTGAGTTTTTCATAGCTTAGGTGTATAGTTGGGTCATTAAAAACAATTCAGTCTCTCTTTTTTAATTTATATGTTTTAGACCATTTATATTTAATGTAATGACTGATATTTAGGGCTTTCGTCTTCCCATTTATTTTTGTCTTCTCACTGTGCCCCCCGTTTTTTGTTTTGTTTTTTTCTTTCTCTCTGTTTTTATCCTGCTTTCCTGTGGTTCCCTGGAACATTTGCTTAGAATTCCATTCTGATTTTTCTGTAATTTTTTAGTGTATCTCTTTTTATAGGTGCCTTATTGGTTGCCTAGATATTACATCTCCGTGTAGGTGTGAGCACGACCAGGAGGAGGCATTGTGGATGAGTTACGTGCGTTCCCTGCGTCGGCGCAGTGAGCAAGTGGGCATTCTAACGTGTCCTGTCGGCTGGGCGGGCAGGGCTGTCGCCGGGAAAGGCTGCGTCCCCCGCTTGGCAGTGAAAACGCTGCCAAGAGGAGAACTCGGGTTGTGCGTTGTGGCCCGTGTGCGGAGGTGTGTGTGCCTTGTAAATGCGGGGGCACAAGCAGCTCCCCGCCCCTGGGGTCTTCCTTTCACGTCCGGCCCATGGGGTCCTTCCCCGGGGTGTCATCGCGTCACCGCGCAGGCACCCGCAGGAGCCGCCGAGTCCCACGTTCAAAACGCCAAGCTGCTAGGAGCCGTGGGTCCCCGTGGGGACTCTCACCCGCTGTCCTCCCGAAGCGTCACAGAAATCCGCTATGCCCCGGCCACCAGCCCCAGGTCAGGTCCGAGGCGCCAGCCGTGCAGGCGGCGGGCAAGGGCTGTTGCAATGAGACCAACTGCACCGCACCGCCGGCCTCGTGCTCCTCAGCCCCCTTCGCGGCGAAGGGCAGTGGGAGCAGCTCGCCCAGGCACCGTGTTCTCCGTGGGGAGCAGAGGGCACCCATGCCGTGGGCGGGCTCTGGGGCTGCTGGTCTTTTGTGCAAACAGACTTGAGCAAAACGGCCAAGGACCCGGGTTCTGTGCGCTCAGAAGGTGTTTCCTCGCATTGGCTGCTCGCACAAAGCAGCTCTCCCAAAGCATGGGAGAGACGGAGGCCACGAGACGACAGTTCAAAGACTTCTCGAAAGCGAGTTCACATTTCAACGCGGGTCATGACTCATCCTGTTGACTTTGCTGAAAATCTAAGTTTGTGGGTGTGGGTTTTTTTGTTTTGTTGTGGTTTTTTTTTTTTTTTTTTTTTTTTTTTTTTTTTTTTTTTTTTTTTTTTACTGCGTGGGAGGAGCCAGCATCTGTCACCAGAAAAAAAAAAAAAAAGAACAGGAAGGATGGATGGAGCGGCGTGGCAAGGCTGAGCGTGTAGAAACACCCAGATATGATGTATGTTCTTTTTAATCAATCATGCGCCGTGAAACGCACACCACGAGACACCGGGAGAAAAGCCAACAGCGTGGGAAAAGCATCCAATGCCGTGAGCAGGCCCTTCACCGTAGGACGCTTACTGCAGGGGTGTTGGGAGCCGGGGGTGGAAAACCCTGAAAACACAGGGGAAATATCTCCAGAGGAATGGCTTCACGACGAAGGAAGATATCTAGGTATTCTGATTCTTTGCATTCTGTTTAGTGACTTGTTTGTAACAAACCTTCGCAAAACCCGTGCTTAAAAACAATGAACAGACCGGGCGGTGTGGCTCCGTGGTTGAGCATCCACCCGCGAACCAAGAGGTCACCGGTCCGATTCCCCATCAGGGCACGTGTCCGGGCTGCGGGTTCGATCCCCCCGTGTGGGGCGTGCCGGAGGCAGCCGATCCATGATTCTCATCACTGACGTTTTTTCATCTTTTTCTCCCTCTCCCTGCCTCTCTGAAGTCAATAAAAATATATTTTAAAGGTCAAAAAAAAATAGCATCTGCATGGCTAGAACGCTTTCCTAGTCATCGTTTCTGTCCTCTCCTCTTGCCATCTGCTGGCATCATCGCATTTCCAGTCTGCAGACACCCACGGGCAGCCCTCCCTCGTGTAATCTTCGTCACCACCTTGGAGGGTCCTCGTGTCATCTAGAGATGCTCAGGGGCAACTGGTCACCCGCCGGGCGAGGACCCGCCCGCAGCTGCTGGCCCTCAGTCCTGCTGTGTCCCCCACCTCCCCCGGCTCCCCCGGCCTCGCTGAGGCCTCTGGGTCCTGCCTCCGCCTGCACAGCCCGGTCCTCTGCCGCCTCCACGCCCCCCCGCACTTGCTTCCCTGACTGGGTTACGGTGACAGGATGCGCCAGCCCTGGAAACGCCTCCTGGAAAGTTGCTATAGAAACCCCCCTGCGGGGATGCTCCTCGGGCTGCTGTGTGGCTCCGCCCTGGCTGATGGAGCTCTCCACCAAGGCCCCCTCCGTCTCCCGGGAGACGTGTGTGCCACCCCAGCGGGCGGAGGGGAAAGCCACCCCGCTCCTGCCCATCGAAGAGAAAGGGGTCTTTCCCGAAGAGCTCAGTAGGCTGGGCCCGGGGCGGCCACCGGCCGGCCAGTGTGTCAGCCGTGCCTCACGGCCCGGGATGGGCAGAGAGCCACCTCGCCCACGGGGCGCGGCCAGGCCGTACCCTCTCCAGAGCAGCCCGGCGTGCAGGTGGGAGGAGCTGCCCCCAGCTGGGCTTTGGACGACAACCTCCCACCTCTTGCATCCCCTCAAAGCCGCCTGGTTCTAGCCCGGCCAGTGTGGCTCAGTGGGTGGACATCGGCCCGTGAACCCGGAGGTCTCGGTTCGATCCCAGGTCTGGGCACAGGCCGGGTTGCGGGCCTGATCCCCCAGTAGGGGGCGTGGAGGAGGCAGCCGATCTATGAGTCTCATCATTGATGTTTCTATCTCTCCCTCTCCCTTCCTCTCTGAAATCAATAAAAATGTATTTAAAAAAAAAAAAACAAGACCTGTAACTGGCCACAGCCAGGAGCCCTGCAGAGGGAGGGACACACAGCTCCGCAGTGGGATTTGAACCAGCAGCCACGAGGCCGCCCATGAGAACATCACTGTCGGGGTGGGCGGGGCCAGTGGCTGCCAGCCGGGCACTCGGGGCACCAGATCCCCCATTGTGGGTTTCACAGCGTTGCCCGTGAAGTGTTCTCTGTTCCTACAGCCCTTAAAATACCAGGTGCACCGGTGAATAATGCAGATTTTTTTCACTAGAGGGAGTTACACACATGTTGATATGTATGCGATTTGATATGTCTGCTATCTTGTTGTATTGCTCCTTCAGACAACCACTTGTTCCGATCGACGGCACACGCACTTTCTGAGCAGCCCTTCAAAACGTGCGAAGAAGCAGAAAATCGGGCCTCTGAATGGTCTGCCTCAAAACAAGAAAAGTTCTATGGGGACGGTACCCACCAATTACCTGAAAGATAGGGGAAATGTGTTGCTAGCGATGGACATTACTTTGAATAAAGCACTTTAGATGTTTCTCTTGAAATGATTGTGTTTTCTTTGACTACAAAATCTGCATTTTTAACCGGTTGACAGTTAATCCGCATTTTTAGCCGGTTGAGAGGCAATCCGAATTTTTAACGGTTAATAATTAATCTTCATTGTTAACTGGTTAATAGTTAATCCGCATTATTATAACTCAGAAGACAAAGCCACAGATCCAGGGAGCATTTGCGGGAAGTTTTTTTCAGCGGTGCCTCACGGCCAGAGATGGGCTTTTATGTAATAAACTTGTCTATGAATAGCATCAATTTTGTTTCTAATCCATAGGACTCTTCTTTTTCTTTTCTTATTGCATTTGCTAAGATCTCTAGGACATTGTTAAACAGAAATGATCCTAACAGACGCTGTTATTTTGTCCTGAATTTAAAGGAATACTTCTAAAATTTAGCCATTAGGTATGGTGTGTGCTGTAACTTTTATTATAAAATAATACTATTAGATAATAATAATTTTATCACATAAACCAGGATAAAAATATCTACTATTATACTTTTATCATACATTATACTTTTGCATATTTCAAGAACGATTAAAATAATGGAATCTTTCAGTGCTGTAAGTTACACTAATCCATTTTTTTCAGGTTCAGTTATTCCTGGGATTAACTATTCTGATAACATGAGGGGTTTTTTTTATCATATTACTGGATCTGAATGAAATTAATATTCTATTTTTGTCAAGGTTATATTAATCTCATGATTTGATGTGGTCACCTTTGCTTCTGTTTGTATTCTGTGGGAAATTTTAATTAAAATGATGATGATTTGTTATTTGAAAGTTCTACGGAGCCCAATTGAAATGCCATAAGCCGCGTGCCGATTCCATTTCTTTTATATATATATATATATTATTGATTTTTTCAGAGAGTTAGGGAGAGGGATAGAGAGTTAGAAACATCGATGAGAGAGAAACATCGACCAGCTGCCTCCTGCACACCCCCCACTGGGGATGTGCTCGCAACCAAGGTACATGCCCCTGACCTGAATCGAACCTGGGACCCCTCGGTCCGCAGGCCGACGCTCTATCCACTGAGCCAAACCGGGCAGGGCCAATTCTATTTCTTTAATGCTAATGGGACTATTCAAATTTCCTAATTTTTTTTTTATTTTTAGTGGCAAGTTTGGTAACTGACATATTTTCTAGGAAGTTAGACACTTTATTTAATTTTTCAAATATAATGGTAACATCATACGCTTAGTTTTCCTCTTATAATTGTCAGATTATTCCTGTGTCTTAAGATACGGTTGGTAGTCATTATCGGGACCTTCTTTTGTTCGCGTGATTAATCTTCCCAGGTGTCCAGTTCCTTAGGAGTCCTCTCCTAGGAGCTAGCCCTGGGCTTGCTTAGCCATCTTCACGGCATCTTCGCTTCCCCATTCAGTGGTATCTGTGCTTTCTCTACTTTCCCCTTCTTTCCTTGGGGTTACACTCTTTTTAAATATATTTTTATTGATTTCCAAGAGGAAGGGAGAGGGACGAGAGATAGAAACAATGATGAGAGAGAATCATGGATCGGCTGCCTCCTGCACGCCCCCTGTCAAAGATCGAGCCCACACCCCGGGCAGGTGCCCTGACCGGGAACCGCACCTTGACCTCCTGGTTCCTGGGTCAACGCTCAACCGGCGAGCCACACTGGCCGGGCGTACAGGGCTTTTTACATCTCAGGTGGGTCTATTAGCTTCCGGTAAACATCCTCGGCATCTATTTTTAGACCTCATCAGCCTAATGAAGGGAACGCTGAATGCTTCACCGCCAGTTACCGTGCTCAAGATAAACGCACGCATCTATTCACTCTGGGTAGTGATGATTCAGAGGGGGTGCATCTCGCCGTAGCCTGGCAGACATTTGAAACGTAAATGAACTGACTGCCATGAAGAAGACCCCCTCCCCAGCCCAGCCTGAAGGAAATGCTGCCCCAGACAGGGCTCGCTCATCCTGTTAGCGTGCCGTCGCTCCTCTGTTCCACCCGTGCATTGTGGGGGTGAGATAAAGCACGAGCCAGACACATGCCACTCAAAGAAGGGGCCTGGCCCAGCCAGCGTGGCTCAGTGGTTGAGCGTCGACATAGGAACCAGGAGGTCACGGTTCGATTCCCGGTCAGGGCACAGGCCTGGGTTGCAGGCTTGATTCCCAGTAGGGGGCGTGCAGGAGGCAGCTGATCCATGATTCTCTCGTATCATTGATATTTCTATCTCTCCCTCTCGCTTCCTCTCTGAAATAAATAAAATAAAATAAATGTTTGTTGTTTTTTTTTTTAAAGGATGTGTGGGTGTAAATGCTGGTAAATGCTTTTTTCTTCTTTTGTTTTATGACTGTATTATAAAACATTTTATGACCAAAATATCAATCTTCAATGCTTGCACCAACATAAGGTATCTCCCAGAAATGTGTATACACATTTTGAATAATTACAAAGGCAGTGCTTATGAAAATGCATTTCGTTTTCAAAATTGAGCTACCTGCTGTTAAAGTGTATCTACATGTTTTGGGACACCCTGTATATGTATTTGTTAAATAGTATCTATTTATAAATTAAATACGTTAGTACTTTTTAATCGCTTTTTAAAATTGATTTTAAAGAGAGGAATGGAGAGAGAATCATGGATGTGAGAGAGAAACATCGATCGGTTGCCTCCCGCACACACCCTGACCAGGGCCGGGGATCAAACCCGAAATCTAGGTATGTGCCCTGACCAGGAATGGAATCCACAAGCTTGCTTTCTTTCTTTCTTCTTCTTCTTCTTCTTCTTCTTCTTCTTCTTCTTCTTCTTCTTCTCTCTCTCTCTCTCTCTCTCTCTCTCTCTCTCTCTCTCTCTCTTTGGTGCTCTAACTGACAGAGCCACCCGGCAAGGGCTATAATTATTTTTTGAAAGTCACAGTCCCCACTTCAATTCTGCATTTGTTTTATAATATTGTTCCTCATTGATGCCTCCATTAAAATAACGTGCTTTATATTTCCCACCACCGAACAGATTTTATCGCCATCCAATAGCCCCAAGGCTTACTTGTAGACAGAGGTTATATTTTAAAGGAGGGCAGGGAGCATTTAAAAGTATTTGCCAAAGCAAACACCTTCTGTGCTCAACAACTGTTTCTTACACAACTCTTTGTCTTCCAGGTGCCCGGTACCGTCCTGGGAACCGGAAATACCGCCGTGAGCCGACCCGGCCTGCTCCAGTCCTGGTGGGACTTACGGGCCGGAGGGCTCAGCGGATAATGAAAGAAGCAAGAGAAGCATATGTGTCCGTGGAAGAAAAGACCCCGACACGGCAGGGAGAGAGGCAGGTGTTTGACGTCAGGTAGGATGTTCAGAGAAGACGTCTCTGGAAAGAGTTATTTAAGCAGAGACGTGAAATCGTGCGAGGACAAGCCATGCAGGTTGCCCTCGGAGTGCACTCTGAGCATTCGGAACAGCAAGTGCCGATGCCCCGTGTGAATGCCGGGGTGGCCTGGAGACGAGAAGAACAGGGCCCCGGTGAACAAAGCTGGGAGGATTGGGGGCTAGGGGCATGGTGGTGGTGGTGGCATGGGCTACAGTCATGGTGGTGGTGGCATGGGCTACGGTCATGGTGGTGGTGGTGGCATGGACTAGGGTCATGGTGGTGGTGGCATGGACTAGGGTCATGGTGGTGGTGGTGGCATGGGCTAGGGCAGGGGTCCTCAAACTTTTTAAACAGGGGGCCAGTTCACTGTCCCTCAGACCGTTGGAGGGCCGGACTATAGTTAAAAAAAAAAAAAACGATGAACAAATTCCTATGCACACTGCACATATCTTATCTGGAAGTAAAAAAAAAAAAAAAAAAAACGGCAAAAACTCCCGCGGGCCGTAGTTTGAGGACGCCTGGACTAGGGTCATGATGGTGGCGGTGGCATGGGCTAGGGTCCTGGTGGTGGCATGGATACATGTTGTAGCAGGACATTGATGAAAAGGAATCAGATTTGAATATGCTTTGAAAGTCGAGCCCTCCGGAATGTACAAAACTTGCATGCAAACAGCTTGTAGACCAGGGTCCCCACATCATCCCAAACCGGAAGCCACCCAAATAACCTTCCTGAGTGAATGAACCAAACGTGGTGTGGCCCGGCTGGCGTGGCTCAGTGGTTGAGCGTAGACATAGGAACCGGGAGGTCACCATGGGATTCCCGGTCAGAGCACACCGGCAGGTTGCGGGCTCCATCCCCAGTAGGGGGCGTGCAGGAGGCAGCCGATCGATGATGATTCTCGCACATCTTTGATGCTTCTATCTTTCCCTCTCCCTTCCTCTCTGAAATCAATAAAAATATATATTTTAAAGTCAAATAAATTACATCTTATTAAACATACTGGTACATAACGTTTAAAAAGCTTGCAAATGTCCTAAGCTTGGAGGAGTAAAGTAAGGATTGTCAAGAAATACACGAGGGCGGTATTATCCGTAATATTATTTGCAAAGGGGGCGTGGTCACACCAGGAGGAAGATGTGAGTGTGGGCAGAGAGCTGTGGGCCGTCCTTGGCATCAGCCAGGGAAACCACCCCAAGTGGAGGCGCGAGAAGTATTAAGAGGGAAGCGAGCGATGGGCGAAGGTCGGAGAAGCGGCTTCAGAGGCAGAAGGACCCACTCTGGATGAGATGGGATGCGTTGGCCCGGAGCGGGGCTTGGGGATGGAGCCGAGACCGGATGGGTGGGAGAAAGTTTGGGATGCTTAGGAAGGACGGGTGGGCGCAAACAGTGCCAGGCAGCAGAGGGCAAGGGCAGGCTGTCCAAGCAGCGTTATCTGTCGCCCCGCCGGCAGGTGCCCGGGGGCATCGGGAAGGGCGAGCGTCGGAGCGCCGGTGCCGGGCGCGGGGGAGCCGTGCGCTCTCCCGGGTCCTGCCACGAGTGCGCGCGCTCGGGGGCCGGCGCGGCGCGGCGGGGCGGGGCCGCAGAGCAGGGCGCGCACTCGTCCACCTTCCACGGGCGCCGGGGACGCGGCTGCGGCCGGTGACGTCAGGGAGGGCGCGCGCCGGGCGGCGGCGGGCGGAGCCGGGGGGCGGGCGCTGCGCGCGGCCGCCAGCGCACGGGCGCGAGGGGCGGAGCGGCGCGCGGGAGGAGGCGGGGGAGGAGAGGCCCCCGGGACCGCGAGCGGCAGCTGGGGAGGGGGCCGCGGCCCCGGAGCGGAGCGCGAGCGGAACAGCTGATCCGATTTTTCTGTTAAGCGAGAGAAAATGGAAGTCGGGTAGCGGCGGCTTCGGTGCGGGGCTGGCCGAGCGCAGAGGCGCGCGTGCGGCAGGTGAGACGGCGCTGGCCGCGGTGCTGACGGCAGCGGCGGGGTCGGGGCCGCGAACCACACAGGTGCTCCGTGCGAGCGCGGGCGCCGGGTCCCTCCGTGGCCCCGGGGCGAGGCGGGTGGGCGCGCAGACCGGGTGGCCCCGGAGCGAGGGCGCGGGGGTGACAGGGGGCGCCGGGGTCATGGGGTCCGCACAGGGCTCGCCCGCGCGTCTGCATTGCAGGCTCCTCTCTGGACCCCGAGGGCGCCCGTGGCCACCGGCTCCAGCCCGGAAGGCGCGCCTCTCCCGGGCAGGGCGCGGCGCTCGGGCTGGATCGGGGCCGGCGGCTCCTCTGGGCCGCTTCGCTGTCCGCACTGGAACGTGAGGACAGGCGTGGGGGCACCGGCCCCGCTGCGCGTGCGGACGCGCCGGGGGGTCTCGCGACGCCGGCCGATTCCCAGGCCCGGCCCGGCCCGGGGGCAGTGCGGGAGGCCGCCAGCCGGGCGCCCGGGCTGTGGCTGCGTGGGCCACCGCGCGGCCCCGAGCACCGCTCCCTCCCTCGCTCCCCGGCCCGCTCGCCCCGCCGCGTCCGGCTGGACAGCAGGCAGAGCCGCTCATGCAGTTTGGCTGTGAACCCGGAGGCCTTCCCTAGTGTCTTCTCCCTGGAGGAGGAAAAAAAAAAATTGCATCGACTGTGCCTTAAATGCTCCTTTAAATTGGGGAGATGTCAGTGACGTCATCATTAACAAAAACTTTCCTTCATTGGACACAGCCGCTCGCGTGTCCCCTCCCCTCCTTCCCCGGTAGCGGTTGCAGCCCTTGGAGAAAGAAGCCTGGGCGCCAGGCGGATCTGCCCTCTGCCCTCTGAGCGCTCCATCCAGCCCCTCGCTCGCTCGAGTGCAGCGCTGTGTCTTTGGTTATTTATGGGCCTGAGGGTGGGTCGATGTGAGGGGAGCCCAAGGGGAACGTGTGAGCTCCCGGTGGGTCTGGGAGCTGCTTCAGCCACAGCTCCAGGGCCCGGGGAAAGTCACCCGTGACACTCGCCCGGCCTGAGATTGCTGAACGACAGCGGGTCGAGAGCCGGGGGTGGGGGTGGGGGGGATTGTAAAGATATTCTATGGGGGCGGGCAGGTGGTGTGTCCAGGAGGAGGTGGACGGTGCCGCCCAGATCTTCACAGGCCTTGCGGGCTTCAGGGAAATCTCCAGCTCTCCTTCCTGGTCGTCACACCCCCCCCCCCCGCCTCACCCCCCAAGATGTATCTGGGAACAGCCTGCCCCGCAAAAGGGGGTGGCGGCTTTTCGGTGTTTGTTTTTCAGTTCGCACATGTATTTCTTTATTGGTTCATCCTCAGCCGAGGATATTTTTCTGTTGATTTTTAGAGAGAGTAGAAGGGGAGGGGGGGAGATTGGTTGCCTCCCCACCCCACCCCACGCACCCCGACCAGGGCCAGGGATTGAGTCTGCAACCTTGACCGGAATCGAACCCGGAATCCTTCAGTCTGCAGGCCGACACTCTATCCACTCACCCACACAGGCCGGGGCTTCTCTGGGGCTCTTGTGTCCTTACCACAGTAGCTGTGTGTCCCACCAGCGTCCAAGGCCAATTCAACACCCAAAGCGGGCAGAGAGCGAGCAGGGGGCCGCAGACCTCCCTACAGCACCGCCCCCGCCCCCGCGGTTCTGGGGGAACCCTCTCCCCACTAAGTGTGAGCAGCGGGCCATCATGATGGTGCCTGTGGGTGTCCATTAGTGCCGACCGTTGTGAGAAGGAAAGGAAGCAGGTTCCCAAGGCAGTCTGGATGCCTACTCAAGCCCGTCATTTCCAAGATGAGAATATTGACATGTTTGCTTTGAATAATGAATGACCACTCCTCGTTGGCTGAAATACGCTTGCCTTGCCCAGCATCAACCTATGAACCAGGAGGTCACGGTTCCATCCCCGGTCAGGGGCACATGCCCGGGTTGGGGGCTCCATCCCCAGTGTGGGGCGTGCAGGAGGCAGCCGATCCGTGATTCTCTCTCGTCACTGATGTTTCTCTCTCTCTCTCTCTCTCTCTCCCTCTCCCTTCCTCTCCGAAATCAATAAAAATATATGAAAGTAATGATGAAATATGCATGCCTTACATCACCAGAGCAGCATGGCGGGTCTGTAAGGAGTGCAATGCCACGTGCCACGCAAACGTTAGAGTCTGGTCAGGGACGCGCGACTCTCGGCTCCTGGATGGGCATGAAGGGGATGGGAAAGCTGTGGTGTACCAGAGGCCCCTGGCGTTCAGGGTGGTCATGGGCAGAAGCCGTTGCTTTAAATATATATATATATATAGCCGAAACCGGTTTGGCTCAGTGGATAGAGCGTCGGCCTGCGGACTCAAGGGTCCTAGGTTTGATTCCGGTCAAGGGCATGTACCTTGGTTGCGGGCACATCCCCAGCAGGGGTGTGCAGGAGGCAGCTGATCGATGTTTCTCTCTCATCGATGTTTCTAGCTCTCGATCCCTCTCTCTTCCTCTCTGTAAAAAATTAATTAAAAAAAAATATATATATTATGGCATGTGCCCTTGACCAGAATCGAACCCGGGACCCTTCAGACCACCGGCCGGCGCTCTATCCACTGAGCCACACCAGCTAGGGCGAAGCCATTGCTTTGTGGAGTCTTGCCAGGTCTGGGGCTCAGCTGGATTGTGTGTGGCAGGTGCCCCTGAGGGAGGGGCTGCTGGGGGGGGGCAGCGCTGGAGTTGGGGAGACACCGCAGCCTGTGCTCGCCTTGTGGGGGAGGGGGAGGCACCACCCTCAGGGGCAAGCAGGGCGGCCCTGTGCCTCCCCTCCTGAAGGCGCCGCATGTGTCGGCCGTGGCCAGGCTGGGTGAGGCGGGCCTGGGAGCGGAGCTGTCTCCAATGTGTGTCTTTTTGGTGACTTTGCCCCGTTGAGCGCTGGTCTGTTGGTTTGTTTTTGAATCCTCACCCGAGGATGCTTTTCCATTGATTTTCAGGGAGAGACAGAGAGAAACGTGGACGTGAGAGAAACACATCGATGGGCGGCCTCCTGCACACGCCCCCGACCCGGGCCTGGGGCCGGGGAGGAGCCTGCAGCCCAGGCACGTGCCCTTGACCGGAATCGAACCCGGGACCCTTTGGTCTGCAGGCCGTGGGTGTATCCACTGAGCCACCCCGGCCAGGGCTGCCCTGCTGCTTACAGGCGCTCTAACATTTGGGCTCTGACGTCACGGTCGAGGCGTTTCCGCGCGTGAAGTGTTCTCCGTGGAGGAAACTGGTTGTTCGGGCTCTGGGCTGTGAACCTTTTAGAAATGGGGTCTGGATGCAGGTCCGGTCCCCGGCCCCGGTCAGGGCACGTGTGGGGGTGGCAGACAGAGGGTCTCTCACATCGATGTTTCTCTCTCTCTCTCTCTCCCCTCCCCCCCGCCCCTCCCTCCCTCCCTTCCACTCTCTCTTAAAAGCAAGTCTGTGCACCAGTCTGGCCGCAGACCCGTTCATTCCCGCCTGTAGCCCGTGGAGATGCTCACCACGACGGTGCTGGCTGAGCTCGCTGTGCTGCTCAGTGAAAATAAACACAAATGCAGTCAGTCCTTCCAGCTGCAGGCTTAGCCGCCCGCCCCTCGTTTCCGGAAACCCTTCAGGAAAGCAGTCCCTGCGGACCCTCTTCCGTTTCCGAGAAGCCAGCCCTGCCTCGGCTGTGCATTTCCTTCCCTGTGGGTGTTCAGGTCACGGATTTCCTCCCTTGGGCCCCCCGGGAAGAAGGGCTGAGTCAGCTCCCGCGCACGGCCAGCAGGGGGCGCGCTCCACGCGGCCGGCCGGCGCGGGGGGTTGGGGGGGGGACCCCTACCTGAGCCACCTTGGGAGGGATCGCCCCGTGTGTGTGTGGGGGGGGGGGGGGGGGGGGGCGGTGCGTGTGAGCGCTGGTGTGCCGGTGCGCGCACGGGTGGGTGTGTGTGCGCCTGTGCGTGCGCGCTGCGCCCGGGGATGGAGCAGACAGAAGGTGGGGCGCATACTGGATTGAACAGCCAGCCGTGGTGGCTTCCAGGAGGTGGGCCTCCCCGGAGGGTGAGGGAGATGCTTTTGTCCCTGGCTCCGTGTGGTGTCCTGGGAGAGGGGCGGCTGGCTCTTGGCTGGAGACCCAGTGCCTTCCCAGACCCCCCCCCCCCCCCCCCCCGGCTGCTGCGGAAGGGAAGGAGCGCGAGCGGGCCTGGCGCGGGGAGGGCTTGAGGGTGCCAGGCCCTGTGCCGTCTGGTCTGGGTTCGACTCCTGTTGGCTTAAAGCCCCTGGGACTCAGGGTCGGCGGCACCTCCCCGGGATCGCTGGCCACACTCAGGGTTTGTCCGACGGAGACCAGCAAGTGTTCAATCACCGGGCGTTTCTTTTGCCATAAAAACAGAAAACAGGCCCGGCCGGCGGGGCTCAGGGGTTGAGCGTCGACCTAGGAACCAGGAGGTCACGGTTCGATTCCCGGTCAGGGCACACGCCCAGGGTGTGGGCTCCATTCCTAGAGTGAGGCGAGCAGGAGGCGGCCGATCCATGATTCTCTCTCATCGTGGATGTTTCTCTCTCTCTCCCTCTTCCTTCCTCTCTGAAACCAATAAAAACATATTTTACAAAAAGAAAAAGAAAATAAAAAACGGGAGAAAAGAGGCAGCTGTGCTTTGCCCAGGAGTGTGTTTCTGACTTGAGGCGAGGGCCGGCCTCCTCACAGCCAGTTCCCACCGGGGCCTCGCCTTGCGGGGACCGGGCCTGGGGAGGGAGGCGCTGGGCGCAGGCCTGTCTCACCCAGCTGGGATGGTGTTTCCCACCGTGGGCCGCGTCTGGGGAACACACTGGAAACCAGGCCCCTCTCTCTTCCCACGGAGCCCACATGGGAAAGGGAAGCCATCTCACCCTGAAGGGGAATGGTTTTCTACCGAAGGACTACCCCTACGCCACGCCTGGATATTGCTTCTCCTCCTTATTCTCTCGAACGTGCACGGAAGCCCTGGTCGGTTTTGGCTCAGCGGATAGCGCATTGGCAGGTGGACTGAAGGGTCCCAGGTTCGATTCTGGTCAAGGGAACGTATCAGTTGCAGGCTTGATCCCTGGCCCTCGTTGAGGCACGTGCTGGAGGCAGCCAATCAATGATTCTTCTCATCATCCTCTCTCTCTCTCTCTCTCTCTCTCTCTCTCTCTCTCTCTCTCTCCCCCACCCCTTCCCTTCCACTCTCTCTAAAAATCAATGGGAAAGTATCCTCAGGTGAGGATTAGCAAAAAAGGAAGGAAGGAAGGAAGGAAGGAAGGAAGGAAGGAAGGAAGGAAGGAAGGAATAAAACTACCGATTTCCAGGGGACACCGGGAATGATGTGTTTGGAGCTTTGGGCTGAGCCACGCTCTGCGCTCGGCACACTTCGATCGGCCGCAGGGAGAAGGGTCAATGGTCGGCAAACCAGCAGGTGGCTATGTGTATTGATTTCAGAGAGGAAGGGAGAGGGAGAGAGAGAAACATCCGTGATGAGAGAGGGTCGCCGATGGGCGGGGCCCCTGACCTTTCTTCTGCCCAAGTTGGCTTGCCTCATCCGGGGGACAGTCTGGCAGGCGTTGTGCTCACAAGTGCGCGATCACAAAGGGCGCCTGAGGCCTCGGGGCTCCTGGGAGGGGCCGGTCCAGGCGAGACCCCGCTGCTCAGCACGTGGGGTTCCGTTGTTACAGCATCAGTATGCGGCTGCGTTTAAATTCAGCTCCTGCACGCCCGACGTGCCTGGAGGGCCGGGAGCATGGACGCGGGCGTGGAGGAGCGTCTGTGCGTGGCCCTGCTGTCTCCATGGTGACAGGGAGGGAGCGCCCAGCCTGGAGAAGGCCCCCTCCTGGCTCCAGCCCTCACTGCGGGCTGTTCCCTAGCCTGGTGGTCGGCAAACTCATGAGTCCACAGAGCCAAATACCAACAGGACAACGATTGAGATTTCTTTGGAGAGCCACATTTTTTAAACGTAAACTTCTTCTAACGCCACTTGTTCAACATAGACTCGCCCAGGCCGTGGTATTCTGTGGAAGAGCCACACTCCAGGGGCCAAAGAGCCGCATGTGGCTCGCGAGCCGCGGTTTGCCGACCACGGCCTTAGGTCTTCGTTTCACACGTTGAAGGAAGACACGCAGCTGCCCGGCCTGTGATATTCCCATTTCATCCCACGGCTCCATGCACCGTGGCCTCTTAGTTTTCTCCAAGGCCCGACCGGTCATTGCTGAGGAGGAGAAAAAAAAAAAAAAGAAAGCAGTGAGCAGAGTGAGAACCCTCTTCACCCTGTCTGTGAACGCACCCCGGCCGGCCGAGGGAAGACGGGCACATGAGCAAGGCCTCGCGATGAGGAATGAGCCGTGTGGAGAGCGTGCCTCCGCCTGGCTCCTCGCCTCCTGGAGGAGACGTCCCCGCTGCGTCTCGTCTCCGCGGTGCCTCGTTCGGAACTGGCTCCCCATCTGTGTTTGCTAAAGGCCCTGAGCCGTCCTGCGGGAATTAAAACCAGAAATTGGATTACGCGTCCTGGAATTGCTGCGCTCCCCGGGAGCGCTGACGGGGCGGCGTGGGGAACACCCGAGGCATTTTCCAGCCTCAGCCCCCACGTCGCCAGCGTGGGAAGTAAACAAAACCCAGGTCCCACGGCGACGCGCGGTAACGGGACTCGGTTGTCCTGCAGCACCGACTTCAGTCTAAGATAATTCTTTCCAAAAATAGGGACTTTTTTAAAACGCCGTGGGACGCGGGACAAATTGTTAAAAATCGGGACTGTCCCGCCAAAAGCGGGACGATCTGGTCACCTTAGTCTAAGAAGTGATCGCTTCACCCGGCCGGTGATTCTCGCTCATCATGGATGTTTCTCTCTCTCTCTCCCTCTCCCTTCCTCGCTGAAGTCAATAGAAAAGAGAAAAAGAAGTGACTGTTTCCTCTTTTCCATTATATGTATACATCGCAGCCCCTGAATGCAGTTGTAAGCCATACGAGCTACATCTATCTGATAAGACAAATTACTGCACACTAGATTTTGTTGTTGTTGTTAATCCTCGCCCAAGAATATCTTTTCCATGGATTTTTAGAGAGAGTGGAAGAAAGAGAGAGAGAGAGAGAGAGAGAGAAACATCGATGTGAGAGAGACACATCAATTGGTTGCCTCGTGCATACACCCCAACCAGGGCCGGGAGATGGATCCTGCAACCCAGGTATGTGTCCTTGACCGGGAATCAACCCCGTGACCTAACGGTGTACAGGCCGACGCTCCAACCACTGAGAAACCCCAGCCAGGGCTGCACACTAGATTTTTCAAAACTCTTCTCTCTGCCTCGCTGTTCCGAGTCCAGGTTTACAAGAAGGGCCTGGAAGGGGGAAGCATTTCTGTGCTGTCCACGCTGCACAGCGGGGTCCTCCCCCCAGGGGTCGGCGGGCGGGCACGCGCCGTGGCCACTCTGATGACACTGGCCCTAGCACACACACACAGATGCCTTGCGCTTGTGTTTGTCGCCCAGGTTCGTGGCAGGTGGAATATATTTCTCTCTCTCTCTCTCTCTCTCTCTCTCCCTTTTCATTGTTTCGGGGGCTTTCAAAGAAAGTGTGGAGGAGTAAGCCATTCCCTAGAAGCGGCTTCTGGCGGGTGGTTGTGTGGGTGCTGGGGGTTTTGCTGACAACCTTGGGGGCCTCCGTGTGCTTTGAGAAGGAGATGAGGGTCAGTGTTTCCCGTCGGAGCCGGGCAGGGTCCTGCGTTTGTAACTCTGGGGATCCTCTTCCAAGAAGAGATGTTGTGTCCGGCCGGCGTGGCTCAGTGGTTGAGCGTTGACCTATGAACCGGGAGGTCACAGTTTGATTCCCGGTCGGTTGGGGCACATGCCCGGAATGCAGGCTCGATCCCCAGTGGGGGGCGTGCAGGAGGCAGCCGATCCATGATTCTCTCTCATCGTTGGTGTTTCTATCTCTCTCTCCCTCTCCCTTCCTCTCCGAAATCAATTAAAAGAATTAAAAAAAAAAAAAAAGGAGTTGTTTTGCTCCAGAACTCTTGCCCACAAAGGCCCTCTGTGCGATGAGGCAAGCTATTGTGTTAGAGGTCTGGCGTTGCCCCGGCCCCAGGCCCTGCCCTGCACAGCAGCCGGGGGCAAGGAGGCACATGGGTGCCACACTGGACTTCTGGCCCCGGCCCTACCCCTCCTAGTCCCAGCAGCCGGGGACGGACCCCCGCCCGTGTCTCGGAAATCTCTGCGGCCTTCTGGACGTTAATCAGTAAAGCCTTCGGTGAACGCTTCGTGCTCTAGTCACTAAAGAACACTAAATGGAGGCCACCCTTCTAAGCAGCAGGAGTAGCCACTGCCCGGCCGGCGTGGCCCAGTGGTTGAGCGTCGGCCTAGGAACCAGGAGGTCACGGTTCGATTCCCTGTCAGGGCACAGGCCCGGGTTGCAGGCTCGATCCCCAGTGTAGGGGGCGTGCAGGAGGCAGCTGATCTATGATTCTCTCTCCTCATGGATGTTTCTCTCTCTCTCTCTCTCTCTCTCTCTCTCTCTCTCTCTCTCTTTCTCTCTCTCTCTTTCTCTCTATCTCCCCCTCCCTCCCATCCACTCTCTCTGAAAAGCAATGGGAAAAATATCCCCTGGTGAGGAAAAACAAAACAAAACAAAAAAGAGAGAGAGAGACTCTACTCATCAAGGCTCATTTGTATTTTGTCTTTTTGAGAAAAATGCTTACAGGATTCTTGTCACATAGGGGGGGGGGGTTTGCTCCTGGCAGACAAAAGCTCCAAGAGCAATGCCCCCTCCCCCCAGGAGACGGGTGAACACTGTGTGTCTGAGGCCCTCCTCCAGGGCGCTGTGCCCCTGGGCCGTCAGGAGGGTGACCCCGGGGGCCAGTCTTCCCCGCTGCCAGGCCTAGCTCTCCTTCCTCTCGTTCCCCTCCCTGAGTGAGGCCCGAGGCTGCCCAGCGGGACGGACAGACATCGGTCAGGAGACCCCGGGCTGGCGATTCGCTGTTCCCTGTCCCTCTCCCCAGCCCCGCCCTCGGGGTCCCCGTGAGTCACAACACCTGCCACACCAGCCTTTGGGATCTTCCGGGGCCAAGTGGCAACTGTCCACCCCATCTTTTTTTTTTTTTTTTTTCCAAATATATTTTTACTGATTTCAGAGAGGAAGGGAGAGGGAGAGCGAGAGGAACATCCATGATGAGAGAGAATCACGGATCGGCTGCTTCCTGCACGCCCCCCTCCTGGGGATGGAGCCCGCAACCAGGGCATGTGCCCTGACCGGGGATCGAACCCAGACCTCCCGGGTCATAGGTGGACGCTCACACGCGGAGCCGCGCCGGGCCGGCCGGGCTGTCCACCGATCCTTTGGAACTGCTCCTGCGCCGCGCCGCGCTGGCTCCGGCCGTCAGAGACGCGTTAAATGGGGAAGCGGCTTCCCGGCACCAAGTAGGTCAGGGTGCTGTCACAGTTCCGCCGGGATCGCAGGTGAGTCACCGTGTGTGTGGGGAGCCACGAGTCTCGTGCACAGTTGCAACCTGGTTACGTAGCCTGCCTGGTGAAAACCGAGGTCCGCCGGCGTCCTCCGGCCCTCCCCCCCCCCACCTCCCCCCAGCACAACCACAGGCAAAACAGCCATCAGAGGGCTGGCTGGCCGCCCGCAGGGCCCACAGGAGGCTGGCCCGCCCCGCTGGCTGGGAAAACGCTGTCCCCTTCCCGCTTCACTGGTAGGAAAAGCCACGTCCTGGGGGAGCACAGTGGTTAGCGCATCGACCTGTGACCCAAAGGGTCACAGGTTCCATTCCTGGTCAAGGGCATGTACCTGGGTTGCAGGTTCGATCCCTGGTCCAGTCGGGGCTCCTGCGGGAAAGAAACCTGGTGACCCATTGATGTGTCTCTCTCACACGGATGTTTCTCTCTCTCTCTTCCCCTCCTCCCCTCCCTTACACTGTCTCAAAAAAAAAAATCAATGGGAATATATATATATATATATATATATATATATATATATATATCCTCGAGTGAGGACTAACAAAATAAACCGTTTTTTAAAATGTGAATTGCAGAGAAATATCAGCTCATGTTTTAATACAAATTTATCCCAAATATTTGCATGGGACATACTTACAGAAAACATGTGCTGTTTCTCTGAAATTCAGATTTCACCAGAAAACCCTGTATCTTCTACCGGACAACCCTCGCTTCTTAAAAACGTTTCTTTCTCTTACTCCGAGCCCGGCTCGTTCTCGTTCGAGCAAAACGCCAAAGTTATAGGGAATGTCAAGTTCCGTGGCAGTAGTTTTATTTCTAGTCTGAGACGACGAACGGCTTTCCCTGGCAGGTGACCATGATGGCAGCCCGTGTATAATTACTATTTCTTCTCTTTGTGGGTGCCTGTGGTGGGGTGCTCAGCCCTGGGCAGGGTGATGCCCCTCCCAGGCCTGGCCTGTGCCCTGAACCCCCCATGCCCACACCTTCTATATGCAGGCATCTCACTTCATTCCTCTCGCCACAGGGCCTAATTATGCAAAGAGGTTCTTGCTCGCCCGCATTCACACCTCACTCCTATCTGTGATGGCCCTTTTACTTTATATTTTTGTAATGTTTTTCTTGATTTCAGCGAGAAAGGGAGAGAGAGAGAGAAGGATAGAAACATCAGCGATGAGAGAGAACCATGGATCGGCTGCCTCCTGCACGCCCCCTCCTGGAGATCGAGCCCACAACCCGGGTGTGTGTCCTTGGCCGGGAATCGAACCGTGACCTCCTGGTTCACAGGTCAGTGCTCAACCACTGAGCCACACCGGCCGGGCACAAAAAAATGTTTTCTATGAACACAGTTGGAAAGTGTAGACATCTGAGGATCCATGGCCAATGGGGAAATGAGTTCAGTTTTCACAAGGCAGGAAGAAAATGACCCTGTTACAGTGTAGAAGCTGCCACTTTGCTTTTGGGGTGGGGGGCTCCCCAACGCACCCCTACCCAGAACCCCACGTTCCTCGGGATCTTACAGATGAAGCAGGACGTGGACTGGGATGGCGTTTTGGACTTGCCTTCAGAGGGCGTCTGGCTCTGACGCCAGCAGTAGCTCTAGCTGTTGGTGGCTGGGCTGTGATTCCCGCGGCCCCGGGCGCCCTCAGCAGCCAGCACCACCAGCGAGAGCCGGGGCGCTTCCTTCTCGGCGAAACAAGCTCCAGCAGACAGGAGAGCAGTGCCCGCAGCAACGTGGCTGGAGCTCACGGCGCTGTTTGGCCAGCCGCTTCGAACGGAATCAAAGCGAAAGGGAACAGAATAGGGGGCTGGGTCAGCGGATCTGCTGCCCAACGTGGGAGAGAGCAGGCCTGGCCGGGTGGCTCAGGGGTTGAGCATTGACCTATGACCAGGAGGTCACGGTTCGATTCCCGGTCAGGGCACAGGCCTGGGGTTGCAGGCTTGATCCCAAGTAAGGGCGCGTGCAGGAGGCAGCTGGTCCATGATTCTGTCTCATCATGGATGTTTCTCTCTCTCTCTCCCCCCCCCTTCCTCTCTGAAATCAATAAAAATATATTCAAAAAAATAAATGGGGAAAAATATCCTTGGGTAAGGATTAACAACAACAACAACACAAAGAAATAAATTTTAAAAAAGAAAAAAGAAAAAAAAACGCATTTTAAAAAAGGATACACACATACACACAATATGAAATGATTGATACAAAGTCCTGGTGACTTTCTTTCTAAAAAGTATATATACATTAAATATATTAAATAAAAATATTAATTTAAAAAATACAAAATATATTGCAACCTGTGCATGTGCCCTGACTGGGAATCGAACCGTGACCTCCTGGTTCGTAGGTTGAGCCACACCGGCCAGACGCGGCGACTCTCCCGGTTCCCTTGGCGCCCTTCACCTGGCATGGAGGGGACGACACGGGACGCATGTCGGCGGGGGGCACCGTGCGGGCCAGCCTCTGCCGCGCTTCACCCCCCGCACGGACACGGAGCGGCGCCGAGGGAACAGTGGTGTCCCGGCGCGGTCTCATTCAGCCAAACCGCCCTCAGTACGAAGACAGAGGCCACGGGCAGATCCCCTGCCGGCCGCGGGCCAGGCATCGGACAGCCTCGCTGCTGTGAGCCCTTTGAATGCGCGCTTTGAGCCAGACTATTGAACGTCAACATCCAGCCGGCACGGAAGTGAAGAAGCGTTGAGAGCTTGGTCGAAGAAGGCTGGTGAACCTCCCGTCTGTTTAAATGTACAGCCCGGCCGGCGTGGCTCAGGGGTTGAGCGTCGACCTAGGAACCAGGAGGTCTCGGTTCGATTCCCGGTCAGGGCACAGGCCCGGGTTGTGGGCTCCATCCCCAGGAGGGGGCGTGCAGGAGGCAGCTGATCCATGTTTCTCTCTCATCATGGATGTTTCTCTCTATGCTCCACTCCCGTCTCCCTTCCTCTCTGAAATCAATAAAAAAGATCTTTAAAAAATTAAGAAAGATTAGCCACCTCTGTGGATTATAGCAGCAACGCGAAGTATGAATGATATAAACCTTACAAATGGTGGTCTGACTTCGGGAAATCCCTGGGTGGGGGGAGGGAGAAGCCTGGCACACAGATAAAGTCCTCGTCTTTATAACAGCACAGTCGAGGGTGAAAATGCTGTTTGAAAGGTGCGGGCTCTCGCCCAGTTTGTGTGGCTCAGTGGTTGAGCATTGACTATGAACTGGTTCAATTCCTGATTAGGGCACACGATGCCCAGTAGGGGGGCATGCAGGAGGCAGCCCATCCATGAATCTCTCTCATCATTGATGTTTCCCTCTCTCTCCCCCTCTCCCTTCCTCTCTCTCTAAAAACCCATTTTTTAAAAACATATTAAAAATAAGGAATGAGTGCTGAGTTTAGTCAGATATCATTAACAACAAAACAAAAAAGAGATGAGAACCCTGACTTCAAGGTTCCTCACAATATGTGCGTTACCTTCCCGGCAGCCTTTTGAAACACCATCTCCAACAGCGAAGAAACGCGTCTCTGAACTTCAATGGGGTGTGTTTTCTTCTTATTCTCTGTTTTGCTGTCACGTCTTCGCTTCCCTTTCTTTGTCCATAATGAAAAAAAAAAAAAAAGCCGCTCACTCGCCAAATGCTGAGTGTGCGGTGGGGATCACCTGGTGCGCCGGCATGGGGAAGGTGAGGAGCGTTGCCATGGAAACGGAGCAGGTGAAGGGATGCAGGATCCGAGGTGAGATGTGGCTGAGGAAGGCCTCTGGGGGGAGACGCTCAGGTGAGGCCCAGATGCCGGGCCGGAGGCAGCCGGCCAGGGGCCAGGCTGGGGGGTGCTGCGCAGCACGGGGCGGGGCCCGTTCCGGGAACAGAACAGAGGCCTGTGTTGGGGTGCCCTGCTCTGCTGGTACTCGAGCGAGCAGGTGGTGCGCCCACTGCACCATCCTGTCCCCGCTCTGCTCTTCATGCCTTGGACTGTGTCTTTGTTTTTCTGCCTACCTAACCAGCTTTTAGGACTGTCTGGAAGATGCTCAATGAAAGTATAAAGCTAGACGAATGGATGAATGGATGAATGGAAGGATGGATGGATGGATGGATGGATGGATGGATGGATGAATGAATGAAAAAAAGAAGGAAGGAAGGAAGGAAGGAAGGAAGGAAGGAAGGAAGGAAGGAAGAGTGGACACATTGAGGGTGTCGGGTTCATGACATACCACAATGTATGCCATGAGCTGCATTTTATGTTTCATTTTAATATTTTTAAAATAGATTGCCTTGCCCAGCTGGCCTGACTCAGTAGTTGAGCATCGATGATAGAGAAACAGGTCGGCTGCCTCCTGCACGCCCCCTACTGGGGATGGAGCCCGCAACCTGGGCATGTGACCTGACCGGGAATCGAACCCTGACCTCCTGCTTCATAGGTGATGCTCAACCACTGAGCCACACCAGCCGGGCCAGCCTGCGGTTTCTGACCAGGTGGGTACGGGATATATTGTCTCCGTTCCTCCAGAGGCTGGTCATTTAAGCATCCTGTCTCCCAGGCAGGGCACCTCCTGGTTTGGTCCCTGGCTGCTTCCCTCTTCCCGTACAGGTCTCGGCCACCTGTCTGGACTGGTCCTCACACATGTAAGCAGTGTCGGTGCACACACACACACACACACACACACACACACTGTACCACACAGACCCATAAACACACATACACAAACACACACGGTGTATCACAAAGACACACAAACAACACATGCTACACACATGTGCATACACATCCCCCCCACACACACACCACATAACAGGCTACACACTCACACATACACACATCAGCCCGCATCCACGTCTAATCAATCTAAAGGTCTCCATAACTCATTTTCTCAAATATCTGCCACTCTGCCTGCCTCTTCTCATTCCTGCTGTCCTGGCTGCAGCCATCACTGTCTCTCCCTGACCTGAAATACTATTATCTTTTCCACCAAATGTAATTTAAATTGATCCTAATGGTAGGGTCTGAGACGGGCCGTTAAATCCAGCATCCCCCTCTGCGGTGCCCAATCTGTGTCTATTGTGTTTTCAGCTGGCCCTGGCCCTCTCTCCCCCATTTTTGGATTTGTATAAAATAGAAATCTGAGGCATTTATTTATGTGAGGTCCATTAAAATATCTCAAACCACTTGGCAGTGTATAAATGTGCAATTGTGTCAAGTGAGCATCTAGTCATTGCTTTGGGGGTGGGTCAGGCACATGGGTGACCCCACCTAAGGGTCACTGGTGAGTCAGCTGTGTTCGTAGTAACGTGTATTTTTTTTTATTGATTTCAGAGAGGAAGAGAGAGGGAGAGATAGAAACAGCAATGATGAGAGAGAATCATTAATTGGCTGCCTCCTGCTCGCCCCCTACTGGGGATCGAGCCCACAACCTGGGCATGGAATGGAACCCGGGACCCTTCCGTCTGCAGGCTGACGCTCTATCCACTGGGCCACACTGGCTAGGGCTGTTCCTGGCCCTGGTTGGCATGTATCCCTCGAGTTGTTTGAAGTAATGTTGCAAGTGTCCCCTGGACCATGACGAGAGCCAGTAGCACGAGGAGTGATACAGTGAGATCCAACCCCCACCACATCCTCTCTCTGGGCCAGGCACCGTTGACATCTTCACACACATCATCTGATCTCATCTCCTCAGGAACCACATACGGAAGGCGTCGTTTCCACCCTCACTTTGCAGAAGTAGACGTTAAGTAACTCGCCCAGGCGTTGGCAATGGGAGAATGAGAACGCTGGCCACAGCTGCTCCAGTTTGAGTGTCCTGGTGACCCGGCACCTGGGGCAGCGCCTATAGGGTCAGCGCCTGGGGCAGTGTGTATAGATCCAGGACCTGTGTCGGTGCCTACAGTTTCAGCACCTGGGACAGTGGCCTGTGGGTTCAGCACGTGGGACAGTGCCTATAGATTTAGCACGTGGGGCAGCGCCTATCGTTTCAGCACCCAGGACAGTGTCCTGTGGATTCAGCACCTGGGAGAGTGTGAGTTCAGCACCAAGGGCAGTGGCTATGGGTTCAGCACCTGGGACAGCGCCCGCGGTCCAGCGCCTGGGGCTTGTCTATCGATTCAGCACCTGGGACAGTGTCTGAGCTCCGCCCCTAGTCCAGTGGCTTGTAGATCCAGCACCCAAGACAGTGTGTATTCAGCACCAAGGACAGAACCTATGGGTTCAGGGCCTGGGACCCCACCTGCTTTTCTGTTCTAGACAGGAAGGAGCAGGAGGTGGGGTATGGGCGTGACTATACCGTGGCGAGGTTGGGTTTGTAGCCGCAGGCAGGGAGGGTGAAGACCCTCGTTGGATGCATGCCTCTCTCTTCTACCTCTGCTCGGCTGTCCCCTGTTCTTGCATTACCGTTGCTGCTTGGGATGAGCAGCACCCCCACCCACCTGCTACCTGGCCGCCAGTCTGTTGTCCATTGACCTGGGGGCATACCTAAGCCCTCACTGGGCAGAAAACAAACACACAGGTAAGACCGAAGCTTGACGATGAGGAAGCGTTTCCATTAAAATGACGTTCTCCTTTGAGCATTTCTCTGCGTTGCTTGAAGACTCCAGATCTTAGCTTTTTCTTTAGTTTTTAACTTAACTTTTATTGTTGAAAGTATGACAGCTGTCCCTATTTCCCCCCGCATTGACCTCCTCCACCCCAACCTCCTGTGTCACTTGGAAGAGGGTCTCATGAGCTATGTAGAAGGGTGTGCTAAGTTTCCTCAGTGTACCGGGATTTGTAAAGTTATCGGCCGAACCCAACTGCGGCATGGCCAGAGAGCATCGTCCGTGCGATTTAACCCTTGGACTTTTTTGTGTGATATGCTTCACATCCCAAAATATAATCAATCTTTTTATCTTTAAATAACCTAAGTACTGTATTGCCACCCACTGTCATAGAAAAGCTCCGTTGGTATAAATATTTTTAAAAAGGTTCCGTGTGCCCTGAAAACATTTGGTAGTCGTCAGCTCTTGAGAGTATAAAATCCTGTGTGTCCTTTGGGTGAAGTGTGTCAGCGGCAAGGTCAAGTCTTTTCTGCCCCCACGCCTATGACGTGTGATTTCATTATTACGAAGCACTTCTCTTCGTCGCTGGTGAGTGCCCTCGGCCTCAAAGCCTCTTCTGCCTGACAGTCACGGGCCACAGCAGCTTTCTGCTGATTGCAATTTGCATAGTGTGTTCCTTTCCTACCGTTTTAATTAAAAAAATTTTTGATATCAGAGAGGAAGGGAGAGGGAGAGAGAGAGAGATAGAAACATCAGTGATGAGAGAGAATCATGGATCGGCTGCCTCCTGCACCCCCCACACTGGGGATCGAGCCTGAAACCCAGGCATGTGCCCTTGACCGGGAATCAAACTGTGACCTGGTGCATAGGTCAGTGATCATCCACTGAGCCCACCGGCCCGGCACCTGCCATTTAAATTTCACCTTTTCTGTATCTGTACCTTGTAGACATCTTCCACAGACAGAGCATTCGTGAACTGTGGTCCTCGGTCTGCCAGTTTATTGCTTTGCACTGGAGCGTCTGGTGTCTGCACATTTAATTTAATTAGTGGCACATGTCGGTTAGGGCCACCCCTCTCATCTTGGGCTTGCTCCTCGCTTCACATCTGCTTCCTGCCCCTCTTGTTTATTACCTCCTTTTGCATTCCTTTTTTTTTAAAAAAATCAGCTTTTGGGAAATACGTCAAGAATTCAACCACTTCTCACCACCCCACGGCTGCCGTCCTCACCCGGACCATCCCCCCCACCCCCACCCCCACCCCCAGCAGGAGCCCGTAGCCTCCTGACTCATCGCCTCGCCTCTCTCCTGCCACCCACTCCCCGCCCGCCCGCGGCCATCTGCTCTCCGGAGCAGCAGCCAAAGTCAGCTTCTTACCATGGAAGCTCCCTCATGCTAGGCCTCGGCTCAAAAGGCTGCCATGGCCCTGGCCCGTGTGGCTCAGTGGGTAGAGCGTCGGCCTGCGGATTGAAGGGTCCCGGGTTCAATTCCGGCCAAGGGCACATGCCTGGGTTGTGGGCTTGATCCCCAGGAGGGGGCGCGCAGGAGGCAGCCGATCCATGATTCCCTCTCATCATCGATGTTTCTATATCTCTCTCTCCCTCTCTCCCTTCCTCTCTCTCTCAAATAAAATAAATAAAAACATATTTTTTTAAAAAAATTAAATGGGGTAGTAACCAAAAGCAAGTATTCTAGGAGAGAAGCACGGGGGGGGGGGCGTGGGGAGAGAATACTTAGATGTGAGGAATGCAAAGAAAGACCACCTGCGGTCAGGGGACTGACCTGGCTGGATCAACACCGCGCTCCCTCTGCTAGTTCACAGGGAGTCCCACGTGAGGCACTCGGCAGTGCCGCCCTTCGGAAGCCAGCTAGCTGGGGGGTGGGGGGTGGAGGAAAGAAGAAAATAAAGTGGACGAGTCGGGCGTGCTTGTTGGCGCCGCTCCAGGAATTCACACGGTGACTCTTAGGACAACAGGCTCCGAGGAGAAGGTGGGAGTGAGCGGAACCGATCGCAGGGCGAGCCCCCGGCACCTGTGTCCTTTGCAGGTCACGTGGCCGTGGAGGAGCCCGCGAGCCTGAGCAGGGGCTGCAGAGTGGCAGGAGCCCAGGTGCATGCTGACCTAGGAGAACATGGCGCCAGGTGAGCTCGCCAGGTGGGCACAGCCAGGTGGCTCAGGCTGACGGCTGGCGGCTTAGAAAGGAGTCCGGCCCGGCCGGCGTGGCTCCGTGGCGGAGCGTCGACCCACGAGCCAGGAGGTCACCGGTTCAATTCCCGGTCAGGGCACAGGTCCCGGTTGTGGGCTCCATCTCCAGTAGGGGGTGTGCAGGAGGCAGCTGATCCATGATTCTCTCTCATCATGGATGTTTCTCCCTCTCCCTGTCCCTCTCCCTTCCTCCCTGAAATCAACAAGAATATTTTTAAAAAAGAAGACATTCTGACACGTGCATTCCCACGCAGATGAACCTTGAAGACGTGATGCTGGGCTGACTAGGCCCCTCACGAAAGGACACGTGTGACGCACTTTGCCTCTGGGAGGTTCCCAGTGTCGTCAGCATCAGCCACAAACGCAGAACAGCGGTCGCCAGGGGCCGGGGAGGTGACGGGGAGTCGGTGTCCAATGGGGGCCGGGCTTTCGTTCGGGGAGGATTTTAAAAATTCTGGAGATGGACGGTGGCGGGGGGGGGGGCTGTCCAGCAGCAGGAATGCCCCTAATGCCACCACGTTGTACACTCACAAAGAGCAGAACGGTGAGTCGCGTGTTACGTATGTGTTACCGCAATAAGGGGGAGAAAAAGCTGAGAGGCAGCGTATCGCGATGGTGTTTGGTGGGAGGTTACAGACGGCTGTGGACGGTGGCAGGTAGGTGCCAGCTAACCCAAGGGACGGTGAGAAGCCCCCAGAAGTAGGGGCCAGTGGCCGGCCGGTGGGCAGGTGTCTGCAGGCAGCGGTGTGGCCGCGGGCGGTCGGCCGAGCCCCACAGGCAGCCTCGCGGAGTGACCAGGGGCCACACCTTCCCGCTGCCCGAGGGTGTGAGCGTAACGAGCCGTCTCCTCTGGTTTGTCCCCAGGCGGAGGTGACGAGAGAACAGACTCCCGGGCGCGGCCGTGGGGCCTGGACGGAGGGGAGAAGACAGTCTCTTAGTTGGTGCCGCAAACATCAGGTCCAACCATTTCCTTCTTAATACATTTTCATTGTTGATAGTTTCACCCATATCTCCCCCTTTTTCCCCCTTCCCTTCCATCCTCCAGTGATTTCATTTTAAAAATAATATTTTTATTGATTTCAGAGAGGAATGGAGAGAGAGAGAGAGAGAGAGAGAGAGAGAGAGAGAGAGAGAGAAACATCAATGCTAAGAGAGAATCATGGACCGGCTGCCTCCTGCACGCCCCCTACTGGGGACCGAGCCTGCAACCCGAGCCTGTGCCCTGACGGGGAATCGAACCGTGACCTCCTGGTTCGTAGGTTGACCCTCAGCCGCGGAGCCCCGCCGGCCGGGCAGGCCCAGTAGTCTTCTCACTTTCTAGCTTCACCCTGCGACAATTGCCCCCGGAGGAGCCTGGCGACTTGGACTGTTAGGATTTAACGTCTGACATGGGAGTCAGGGCGTTGTCCCAGACCCAGCCCAGAACTTCGTCCCAGCAGACCTCGCCGGTGTGGCTCAGTGGATGGAGCGTCAGCCCCAGGACTGACGGGTCCCGGGTTCGATTGCCGGTCAAGGTCACGTACCTCGGTGGCAGGCTCGATCCCCGGCCCTGATGGGGGCCCGTGCGGGAGGCAACCAGTGGGTGTGTCTCTCTCACATCGATGTTTCTCTCTCTCTCCCCATCCCTTCCACTCTCTCTAAAAATCAATGGAGCCCTCACCGGTGTGGCTCAGTGGATAGAGCGTCGGCCTGCAGACTGAAAGGTCCCAGGTTCGATTCCGGTCAAGGGCATGTACCTTGGTTGCGGGCACATCCCCAGTAGGGGGCGTGCAGGAGGCAGCTGATCGATGTTTCTCTCTCATCGATGTTTCTAACTTTCTCTCCCTCTCCCTTCCTCTCTGTAAAAAAATCAATAAAATATATTTTAAAATAAATAAAAATCAACGGCAAAGTAACGTGGGATACGGACTAACAACCTATGTGTGTGTCCCCGGCAGGCGGGAAGGGCTCCGTGTGCTCCCAGGCGCCCGGCCACGCCGTGACCCCGCCCTCCCGTCTCCCCGCAGATGGATGGTGTCTAGCCTGCTCCCCAACCCCACCTCGGCCGAGTGCTGGGCGGCCCTTCTGCGCGATCCCATGACGCTTGATATGGACGCGGTCCTGTCAGACTTTGTTCGGTCCACGGGGGCAGAGCCGGGTCTGGCCAGAGACCTGCTGGAAGGTAGGCGTCCTCCCCGCGCCCCCACCTCCCTCTCGGGAGCCACCGCCGCCCACCCCGGGCAAAGGGGAGGAGGTCTCTTCCTGGGCAGCCGCGGCACGCGGACTCTTTAGAATGTAAGAGAAGGCAATGGTGGGGACGTGGTTTCTGCTATTTTTAAAATATAGTTTTATTGCGCTGACCAGTTTGGCTCAGTGGATAGAGCGTCGGCCTGCGGACTGAAGAGTCCCGGGTTCGATTCCGGTCAAGGGCATGTACCTTGGTTGCGGGCACATCCCCAATAGGGGGCGTGCAGGAGGCAGCTGATGGATGTTTCTTTCTCATCGATGTTTCTAGCTCTCTGTCCCTCTCCCTTCCTCTCTGTAAAAAAAATCAATAATATATATACATTTTTTAAATAAAATATATTTTTATTGACTTGAGAGAGGAAGGGAGAGGGAGAGAAACATCCACGAGGAGAGAGAATCATGATCGGCTGCCTCCTGCACGCCCCACACTGGGGATGGAGCCCGCAACCCAGGCATGTGCTCTGACCAGGAATCGAACCGTGACCTCCTGGTTCCTAGGTCGCCTGACACGCAACCACGGAGCCACGCCGGCCGGGCCACCTCCCGTCCTTTCTCGTCCACAGGCAAAAACTGGGACCTGACGGCCGCCCTGAGCGACTATGAGCAGCTCCGGCAGGTGCACACCGCCAACCTCCCGCACGTGTTCAACGAGGGCCGGGCCCCCAAGCCGCCGGAGCGCGCGCCCGCCCAGCCCGGGCACAAGGCGGAGCGGGCCTGCCTGCCGAGACAGGACGACATCGCCCAAGGTGCCCGCCGAGGGTCCCAGCCCGGCCGCCGGGCCCCCTGCTGTCTCCCCCCACCCAGTGCCTGAGCCCCGGAGTCCGCCTCCTTCCCGGGCTGTCCTAGGGAGAACCCCTTCCAGGGCCTGGGTTCCCCGTATTAAACTCAAAAGACAAAGTAACACTCGGAGCCAACGTCTAAAGGAAGATTGGGGCCTGGCCGGCGTGGCTCAGTGGATAGAGCGTCGGCCTGCGGACCAAAGGGTCCCGGGTTCGATTCCAGTCAAGGGCACGTACCTTGGCTACAGGCTCCTCCCCAGCCCATGCAGGAGGTAACCCATCGCTGTGTCTCCCACATCGATGTTCCTCCCTGTCTTTCCCTCTCCCGTCCGCTCTCTCTAAAAATCCATAGGCCCGATCCCCAGTCGGGGGTGTGCAGGAGGCAGTGGGCCCATGGTTCTCTCTCATCATAGTATTGATTTTCTTATTAAGACTATCCTAATCGCTTGGGTTTTCTAACTCCATAGTCCTCGCATCTGAAATGATTTCACATGCTTTCTATTTACACAACGAAATCCATGTGTCTCCTGTTGCATTAGGTCACACACACACACACACACACGTGCCCGCACGCACACTCACACAGTGCACATACACACATGCACACACACACACACACACACACACACACACACACGTGCCCGCATGCACACTCACACACCCGCCCAACGGTGGTGACTGAGCGTTGAGTTTGATTCTGTTCGCCGGGCCCCAGCGTCCCCGCCGAATTAGAACCCCGGTCTTCCCCCACCCTCTCCCCCCACAGAGAAGCGCCTGTCCCGGGGCATCTCCCACGCCAGCTCCGCCATCGTGTCCCTGGCGCGGTCCCACGTGGCCAGCGAGTGCAGCAGCGAGCAGTGCCCCCTGGAGATGCCCATCTACACCTTCCAGCTGCCGGACCTGAGCGTGTACAGCGAGGACTTCCGGAGCTTCATCGAGCGGGACCTGATCGAGCAGGCCACCATGGTGGCCCTGGAGCAGGCGGGTGAGCGGCCAGCCACGTCCCGGGCCCGCGGCTCAGCCGACCAGCGGGCTGGGCCTCACTGACAACAGAGAGCAGGAGAGATGCGTGTGGCCCTGGCTGGTGTGGCTCAATGGTCAGAGTGTCAGCCCACACACCGCAGAGTCGCGGGTTCAATTCCCAGTCCTGGTTGGGGGGTGTGTGGGAGGCAACCAATCAATGTGTCTCTCTCCCATCAACGTTACTCTCTCTCTCTCCCCCTCTCCCTTCTCCTCTCTAGAATTAAAACATAAAAGAAAGAGAAAGTAGCCACAATGCCCCACCTTCCCCTGAGGTTCTGGAAACCCTCTAGCCAGTTTGGCTCCGTGGATAGAGCGTTGGCCTGCGGACTGAAGGGTCCCGGGTTCGATTCCCAGTCAAGGGCACACGCCCAAGTTGGGCGTGCAGGAGGCAGCCGATCCATGACTCTCTCTCATCACGGATGTTTCCCTCTCCCCCCTCTCCCTTCCGCTCTGACATCAGCAAAAATACGTTCTTTACAAAGAACGCGCACTAAAGCGAGCTTCTGCCGCACGCAGGTCGCCTGAACTGGTGGTCCACCGTGTGCACCAGCTGCAAGCGGCTCCTTCCTCTGGCCACGACCGGCGACGGGAACTGCCTCCTGCACGCCGCCTCCCTGGGTAAGCTCCGCGGCGTGGACGGGACGGGGGCTGGGGGGCAGCGCCCAGGCCTGCTCTGGGCGTTGGTGAAGCACAGACACCGGCTCAGTGGAGCCACGCGCGTCGCTGCCTTCTGGGAGAGTCCCCGGCAATCCCGGCTGTTCCTGCCAAGTGCCTGGCAGGGTTAGGGGTGGAGGGGGGGTGGGGGGCGCAAGACATAGCAAACACATGAGGAAAGACCTGTCGGGATAGGAGGAGGCCTGAGTGGAACTGCCGGGATGGGGATCTAGAGAAATCAAAGGGGACTTCCTGGAGGAGGCGGGGTTTTACTGAGACTCGAAGAACTTGAAAGCATGAGAAAGAGGCCCGGCCGGCGTGGCTCCCTGGTTGAGCATTGACCTATGAACCAGGAGGTCACGGTTCGATTCTCGGTCAGGATGCGGGCTTGTCGGAGCATGCCGGAAGCAGCCAATCAATGATTCTCTGTCATCATTGATGTTTCTCTCTCCCTCTCCCTATCTCTGAAATCAATAAAAAATATATTTTTTAAGAAGGGGACATTCCAGGCAGGGAGCCCACATGGGTAAAGCAGGAAGGCGGGAATTCACAGGGCACGTGGAGGCCGGGAGTGCTGCGGGCAGATGGTGGGAACCACACAGTGACGGATGGGTTAGCTCTGTGCACGCAGATGTGGGAGGTTAAGTCTCGGTGGCGGGCGCCCCCTCCCGAGCGTCCCCGTCCTCATGCACGCCCCGCCCCCGCCGCAGGCATGTGGGGCTTCCACGACCGCGACCTGGTCCTGCGGAAAGCTCTCTACACCATGATGCGGACGGGGGCCGAGAGGGAGGCCCTGAAGCGGAGGTGGCGCTGGCAGCAGACGCAGCAGAACAAGGAGGTGGGTGCCCGCCGCCCCCACGCCCCCCAGGACCCCCACCTCCTCCGGGCGCAGCCGTGGGCGGGGGAGTGGGGAGCTGGGTCCCAAGGCCAGGTCCGTCCCTGAGGTCAGGCGGAGCAGTGGCTTCTGGGACGAGTAGGGCACCCCCAGCCTCAGAGGTGGACCCACTGAGGATGAGCCCAACCAGTGAGCGGTTCCCAGCGTGGGCACACCCCCCAGGGGGGCAGTTGGTGTTTAAGGGGGGCAACTCGAGAAGGCGTTATTCACACTGCATGTTTTGCATGTCTTACGGTTCGAGGGGCCTCGTGGACAGTCTATACATACATACGGTGACATATTGATGCATCTCAGTTCTCTGTGACATGTTTTGAGACTTTGCTATTTTTTCATATCATTTCACACTATTATTATTATTTTTTAACAATTTCATAGTGATCTCTTCCTCAGTCTGTCCCCTGTCCTTTCGTCCTTCTGTTCTTCTCTCTCATGGAGGCCATGTTCTTGGGCAGCTGGTTTAGACCAAGTTCATGGCCTCTGAGGCTTCCTCCACGTGACACGGAGCTCGCTTTTTGAATAATGAGAATTCTGTGTCACGGGGGCGGGGGGGGGTCAGGATGTTAGAGATGCTGAGGTGGGGCGTGGCCAGAACGAGGCTGGGAGCCGCTGGCCCCACCCCAACGCAGTGAGCACGCGTCCACTCCCACCAGCGAACCATGCAAACCCACCGTCCTCGCTCTCAGAGGTCACCACCCTGCCGGGCCCTGCTGGGGCGGCTTCAAGGCCACGTGCAGCCCCGTCTGTGCCCACGGCCGCGCCCCGCGGTGTGGAGACGCCCGGGCGCCCTGAGCACACGCCCGGGGGCACGTGGCCGTCCCTGGGGGCGGGATCTGCCCGCCGCGTTGGCCCTTTCGACGTGTTCATGGCCGGCACAGGCCTCGCACCCGTGCAGGCCGCCCCCCCTGGGTGCTGGGTGGACCCCCAGCGGCACTGAAATGAGAGATGGGGGTTCGGAAAGCTGTTGTCAGACGTGGGGACAGTCGGTGGCCACTCGCAGGTGGGCTTGCACCGAGCCGGGGGGTCCCACGGGCTGCCCGGCGGACCTGGCCGGGGAGGGGGAGGGGGCCGCCCCCCGTGACCCCGCGTCCTGTGCCAGTCAGGGCTGGTGTACACCGAGGACGAGTGGGAGCGCGAGTGGACGGAGCTGCTCAAGCTGGCCTCCAGCGAGCCGCGCACGCACTTCAGCAAGAACGGCGGCGGCTCGGGCGGCGGGTAAGTGCCGCCCCAGCCCCCCCTCTCTCCGCGGGCCAGGGCGGCGGGGGGACCGGTACCAGGGAGCACGTGGCACCCCAAGATCGGGGGACACGGAAACCCCGGCCTCCAGACGCTAGATGCTACTCGGGGATGAAGGTCTCAGAGCCTGCTCTGCCCCGAGCCGGGGTGTGAGCCCGGGCAGGGGCTGGGAGGGCCATCCTGTCGCTTCCCCTCCTACACCGAGGCCCGAAGTCCAGGCAGCCTTCTCGCCGCCCCCGTCCATGGGGGTATTTCTTAGAAAGCCCCTCAGCCCTGGCCGATGTGGATCAGTGGATAGAGTGTCAGCCTGAGGACTGAAGGGTCCCAGGTTTGATTCCCGGTTAAGGGCACAGGCCTGGGTTGCAGGCTCCATTCCCAGTAGGGGGCGTGCGGGAGGCAGCTGATCCATGATTCTCTCTCATCACTGATGTTTCTATCTCTTTCCCTCTCCCTTCCTCTCAGAAATCAATAAAAATTAAAAAATTAAAATAAAAGAAAGCCCCTCAGACCTCGGTAGCCACGGCCCCAGCGGCCCGTCAGCCACGCGGGGGCGGGCCTCCCCCCTAGCGTGAGGGTTGAGCCCACGTGCTAGAAGCAGAGGGAGCCGGGAAACCAGCCTCTCTCCTGCCCCTGCTGTGTCCTCCCTAACGGACCCAAAGAGCCGCCCCCCGTGTTCCCACGAGCTCCGCGTGGCTGCCTCTGCCACCAGAAAGACCTCCAGGCTTGGCGGGGGTGGAGGGCAGGGACCTGTGCGTTTGTCATCAGTTGGGAGCGTGGGAGGAAGATGGCCTCGGGTGGCGCGCTGGCCAGGGTCCGTGGAGGTCCGATCGGAGGGAGGTGTCCGGTCTCCAACATGCCCCGCCCCCTCCCCCCCCATCGGCGCAGTGACAGCTGGCCTCCTCCGTCCCGCAGTGTGGACAACGCCGAGGACCCCGTGTACGAGAGCCTGGAGGAGTTCCACGTGTTCGTCCTGGCCCACATCCTGAGGAGGCCCATTGTGGTCGTGGCCGACACGATGCTGAGGGACTCGGGCGGAGAAGGTGGGTCCCCACGTCCCAAAGCAGGAGAAATCCAAGGGGGCCTCCTGGAGGAGGCGGGCTTTTACTTGAAGAACTTGAAAGCATGCAGAGGATGCGGCGTGGCTCAGGGGTTGAGCGTCGTCCTATGAACCAGGAGGTCATGGTTCGATTCCCGGTCAGGGCTTGATCCTCAGTAGGGGGCGTGCAGGAGGCAGCCTATCCATGAATCTCTCTCATCATGGATGTTTCTCTCTCTCTCTCCCTTCCTCTCTCTGAAATCAATTTTTTAAAAAAATAAAACATATGGAAACTGAAGCCCCTCCAGGAACGCCTTGGAGGAACCGGGGTCCCCGTAGCCCCTGCGGGGTGAGGGTGCCGTCCGCGCGGTCCCTGCCGGCTCCCCACACCCTCACCGTGTCTGTGTCCACAGCCTTCGCCCCGATCCCGTTCGGAGGGATTTACCTGCCCCTGGAGGTGCCCCCGAACCGTTGCCACTGCTCCCCGCTGGTCCTCGCCTACGACCAGGCGCACTTCTCCGCCCTCGTGTCCATGGAGCAGCGGGACCAGCAACGGGAGCAAGGTAGGCCCGCCGCCACGGCGACAAGGCCACACACGGGCACGATGGGCTACCGCCGGCGGCAAGGGGCTGGGACCTCCCCGGGAAGCACGCCCCGCGTTTCCCAGTCGGGGCACACACCCAGTGTGTGGGAGGCAGCCGGTCCATGACTCTCCCTCATCGCGGATGTTTCTCTCTCTCTCCCTCTCCCTGTCCCCCCTAAACACTGGGCACTGGGAAGCGTAGCCAGGGGTGGGTAGGCCTCTCCTGACGCCCAGGGTGCACCCACAGAAACGGCCTCAAGCCGAGGATTGTTCTAGAACAGTGGTCGGCAAACTCATGAGTCCACAGAGCCAAATACCAACAGGACAACGATTGAAATTTCTTCGGAGAGCCACATTTTTTAAACTTAAACTTCTTCTAACGCCACTTCTTCAACACAGACTCGCCCCGGCCGTGGTATTTTGTGGAAGAGCCACACTCAAGGGGCCAAAGAGCCGCATGTGGCTCGTGAGCCGCGGTTTGCCGACCACTGTTCTAGAACAAAGGCTTCCCTTTTCCCCTGCTGGAAAGAGCCACGGTGTTTGTTTACAACGTGTCCTCGCCCCTGGTCAGTGTGGCTCAGTGAATAGAGCTTCAGCCGGAGGACTGAAGGGTCCCGGGTTCGATTCCGGTCAAGGGCACGTACCTCGGTTGCAGGTTCGATTCCCAGCCTGCGCCATGGTCGGGGCACATGCGGGAGGCAGCCAGCCCATGCCTCTCTCACATGGATGTCTCTCTCTCTCTCTGTCTCTCCCCCTCCCTTCCATTCTCTCTAAAAAAAAAAAAAATCAATGGGAACATATCCTCGGGTGAGGAGTAAACCACAAAATTGTGGCCTTTGGCTCCGAGTCCCGGACCCTGGGGTTCGGCCGGCTGAGTGGGGGCTGGAGTGGGGGCTGGAGTGGGGGCCTTTCCCCAGGATGGCACGTCCTCCTCGTCAACACCAGAGGGCAGCCTTGAGTCGGTGCGATGGCGGTGCCCCGCTGCTGAGCCCAGCCTGGGATTCTGCTTGTTTATTGGCCTTTTGTTCTGCCAGGGATCCGGGGGCCTGACACCGGGGGCCTGGCCGGCCCCTGGAGGGCGGGGGGGGGGGGGGGGGGTTGGGGGTGGAGAAGGAGGCGTCAGGCCCAGGGCAGGGGCGGGGCCTGGGGCTCGCTGACCCCCAAGGCTCACCTGTGCCTGGATCCGGGCCAGGCCACCTCTGGCCGCCAGGGGAGGGCTCGCCCTGAGAGAGGGGGCCCAGGCCCCGGGCTGTGGGCTCAGCCGCCTTCCCCACCTGCGGGGGTGCCGCCGCATCTGCTTCCCAGGCGGGTGGGGGGACAGGAGGGTGCACAGGCCTGAGCCTGCCCCCACGCCCGCGAGGGGCCTTTTTTGTGCCCTGTTTTCCCCGGGAGAGGAAGGCGCACGCCCCCTCCGAACACAAACCGTGGGAAGTCCCCACACGGCTCCGTCTGCGAGAGGGGAGCGCCGGTGCTGCGCGCCGCGGAGTTAAGGAGACGCCTGCGTGGGTCCTTGGGAAACCCCGGGAACCCGGCCCCGAGTCCTGTGGTCCCGGCGCCCCGGCGGGCACAGGTGTTGTCTGGCTCCCTCGCCTTGACTTAGTCACGGAGACGTCTGGTCTTGGAACTCCCTTTCCCGCGCCCCCTGGGGTTGCGGGGCGGGAAAGGGGGGGTGGGGGCTCTCGCCTCGCCTCCAGCCGCCCTGGGCCCCCTGGCACCGCGGCTCTGTCTTCTGTTCCAGCCGTGATCCCGCTCACGGACTCGGAGCACAAGCTGCTGCCGCTGCACTTCGCGGTGGACCCGGGGAAGGACTGGGAGTGGGGCAAGGACGACAGCGACAACGCGCGGCTGGCGCAGTAAGCCCTGCCCTGGGGGCCCTCCTCCCCGCCCCAGACCCGCCCGGCCTGCGCCCCGGCCGCCCCCGCGCCTCCCCGACAGCCGGCGAGCCGCTCCCGGTTCACTCGGCGTCTTCCTTCGCTGCAGCCTCATCCTGTCGCTGGAGGCCAAGCTGAACCTGCTGCACAGCTACATGAACGTGACGTGGATCCGGATCCCCTCGGAGACGCGGGTGAGCCTGGCGCGCGGGCCCAGGAGGCGACCGTGCGCACGCGGCCCCGGGGCGGGGCGCCTAGCAGAACCGAGGCTTCCTCCCAAACACGGTCCGGGTGGGGCTCGCCTGCCCCGGGGCTACGCCGGGGACCCCACCCCCGGCCCAGCCTCGCAGGGAACCCCCGACCCCCAGGCTCTGGCGGGACGAACTTCCGGCGGTTCCCGTGCGCCCGTGGGTGCGCGCGCTCCTGCCAGGGGATTTATTTTTCTCCTGCGTTTTCCCCGGGGAGAGAAGACACACGCCCACTCCGCAAACAAACCGTGGGCGAGTCCCCGCACAAACGAGGTCTGCGAGATGCGGACCAGGTGCTGCGCGGGGCGGTGTTCACGAGACGCCACGTGCGGGTCCTTGGGGAGCCGGGGACCCCGCGCTGGTCCTCCGCGCGCGCCCCGCGTCTCTTCCCCGATTTAGAGGGAGTCGCTCTAAGGATCTGACTGACGATGTTTTGTTAGCTCAGGAGTGAATCCCCAGAGAAAGGGACTTGTTTTTAAAAAAAGAAAGAAAGAAAGAAAACGTGCTGATACTTGCTCGTCCCAGACTTCGGATTATTGGTCGTAAAGCGGGGATGGTGTCAGGCAGTATCGGGGCCCAGGACACCGGGGCGCTGCTCCTAGCGCTTTCACACTTCAACCTTTACCTGTATTTTAAAAAATATTTTCTATTGGTTTTGAGAGAGAGAGAGAGGAAGGGAGAGGGAGAGATAGAAACATCCATGATGAGAGAGAACCATGGACCGGCTGCCTCCTGCACGCCCCCCACTGGGGATCGAGCCCGCAACCCGGGCCGGTGCCCTGAGCGGGGATCGAACTGGGGACCACTTGGTTCATGGTCGACGCCCGGCCCTTTACGGGTATGTAACCCGCACAGCGGGCAGGTAGATACCCGTTTCCCCGCCGGCACACATGACGGTCGGTGGCCGCCTGGCCCGCAGTCTAGACCCAGAATCCGGAGGCTCTGGGGCTGGGCACACTCGGTTCCGCAATGAGGAGGGCCAGGCCGTGGTGACCCCACATCCGACGCAGGGCCCTGAGCAGACAGGCAGGCGGGGGCCCTTCCCGCCCTCGGGCACCTGAGCCTCTGCGCTCCCCGCGGCAGGGCCTCCCTGAGTTCCCCAGAGCTGCCCTGGGGCTCGGGACCGGGATGCCCGCGGGCCCCACGGTAGCCAGCGCAGGGCAGGGACAGGGTCTCTCGTGGGTCCCACGCGGGGACAGCTCCTCTCTGACCCTCCTCCTGCCCCGCCCTCCCTGTCCGCCTCCCCCTCCCCCCCCTCCCCTCCACAGGCCCCGCTGGCGCAGCCGGAATCCCCGACGGTCTCGGCGGGCGAGGACGTGCAGTCCCTGGCCGACTCCCTGGACTCGGACCGCGACTCGGTGTGCAGCAACTCCAACAGCAACAACGGCAAGAACGGCAAGGAGAAGGAGAAGGAGAAGCCGCGCAAGGACAAGGACAAGGCCCGCGCGGACTCCGTGGCCAACAAGCTGGGCAGCTTCAGCAAGACGCTGGGCATCAAGCTGAAGAAGAACATGGGCGGCCTGGGCGGCCTGGTGCACGGCAAGATGGGCCGCGCCGGCTCCGCCAACGGCAAGGGCGGCGGCGGCGGCGGCGGCGGGGACGCGCCCGAGCGCGCCAAGGACCGGAAGGCCAAGTCGCGCAAGGGCAGCAAGGAGGAGTCGGGCACGTCGGCCAGCACCTCGCCGTCGGAGAAGACCACGCCGTCGCCCACGGACAAGGACAAGGCGGCGGGGGCGTCGCCGGCGGACAAGGGCGGCGGGCCGCGGGGCGACGCCTGGAAGTACAGCACCGACGTCAAGCTGAGCCTCAACATCCTGCGCGCCGCCATGCAGGGCGAGCGCAAGTTCATCTTCGCGGGCCTGCTGCTCACCAGCCACCGGCACCAGTTCCACGAGGAGATGATCGGCTACTACCTGACCAGCGCGCAGGAGCGCTTCAGCGCCGAGCAGGAGCAGCGCCGCCGCGAGGCCGCCGCCGCCGCCGCCGCCCCGGCCACTGCCAAGCGGCCGCCCCGCAGGCCCGAGCCCGAGGGCGCGCCGGGCGCCGAGCGCGCATCGCCAGGCCCGCCGGCTGGGCCGCCCACGCAGCTGGTGCTCAAGTTCAAGGAGCGCCCGAGCCCAGGGCCCGCGACGGGCACGCGGGCGGCGCGCGCAGCGGCTGGCGGCACGGCCTCCCCGGGCCCTGGGGGCGCACGGCGCGCCGGTGCCAGCGGACCCGTCCCCGGGCGCAGCCCCCCGGCGCGCCAGAGCGTCATCCACGTGCAGGCGGCAGGCGCGCGGGACGAGACGTGCGCCCCGGCTGTGGGCGCGCTGCGGCCGTGCGCCACGTACCCGCAGCAGAACCGCTCGCTGTCCTCGCAGACCTATAGCCCCGCGCGCGCCGCCGCCCTGCGCACCGTCAACACCGTGGAGTCGCTGGCGCGCGCCGTGCCCGGGGCCCTGGCGTGCGCGGCGGGGGCGGCCGGCGCGGCCGAGCCCAAATCGCAGACCTACACCAACGGCTTCGGCGCCGCGCGCGACAGCCTGGAGTTCGCGGACGCCGACGCGCCGGCCGTGCGCTCGAACGGTGAGGGTGGCCGCGGCGGGCCGGGCCCGGCGCAGCAGCGGTGCCAGCGGGAGAACTGCGCCTTCTACGGGCGCGCGGAGACCGAGCACCTGTGCTCCTACTGCTACCGGGAGGAGCTGCGGCGGCGGCGCGAGGCGCGCGGGCCCCGGCCCTGAGCGCGCGCCCCGGGGGAGGACCGCTTCCCACGCTCTCGGTGTCTTTCTTGTACGCGCCCTGGTCACCCGGAAGGCCGGCCGGCGACCCGCGTGTCAGCGCCGTGTACGTGCGTGTCGGGTCCCACGTTCCTACTGGTGCCTGAACCTACACTGACCCACTCAGGTAGTAGACGGATAGGAGACAAGTCATACCGCCGGCAGTGGGTGCGCGCTCGCATCCGCCTCGCCCCGTGGACACTCACAGCCATGGCAAGAGTATTTTTGTTCCGAAATAAAGGAAATTTGCAGCCCTTTGTTTTTAGAAGGGAGTGTTTTACATGCTTTTATTTTTTTTTCCTTTTTTCCTACATCAGCCACTGACCTCTTCCATGCAGTGGTCACGTGTGTGCGCGCGCTCGGGGACCACCCCGGATGGAGAAGCAAAGGCGCGCGCGCGGCCCGGGACTGCGCGGTGGCCGCTCCGTGGTAGGCGCCACCTGCTTCCCCGCCCGGACCCCTGGAGGAGGGGAGGCACTTGGCCTCGCGCCCCGCTCTGGTGGTTCCCTGTGGCCCTGTAGGCTCCATCCCATAAGCAAAGCCTCCTCCCAAAGGGCCTCTCCTACCCCCACCCCCACCCCCACCCCCGCTCGAGCACCACTCACACTGCCATCCGGGCCTCGGGCGCCGCCGTCAGGATGGGCACCGCAGGACAACCTACCTCGCAGGGCGCGGTGAGGTGTGGCGATGGCCCCCGGTGATGCGCAGCTCAGGCGGCAGCAGCTCCAAAGACTCCCTGGGTCCCGAAAGCCAGGCTCTGAACTGCCCACCTCTGAGCGAGGGTGCCAGCCGGCTGCCCCCTTTCTCCTCCGAAGACTCTTCCGTGGAGGCCTGTGGCCGGTGCCCGGGGAGAGAGGCGGGGCATGGGGCCTCCGGTCACTGTGGACGCCCGCACGAGGCTGCTCGGACACCAGGCTGCGCCTCTTTCCACCCCCCCTCCCCCCCAGCCTCTGTCTGGGTTCAGCCAGGTACAGGGCAGCCATTCCTATGGGGTGGGGTGGGGGGGTCCCCATCCACGGGCCAGGGGTCCCCCTGCCCTGGCTCCATACCACATGGAGGGGGCAGCACCCTCCCTGAGCGACCCCTTTTTTTGGTGCCTCCTCTATTTCTTGAAGAAAAAAACAAAAAACAAAAAACAAAAAAACAAAAAAATGTGTCCTTAGCTAGAGCCCGTTTTGTGCAGCAATATGCAGCCTCTTGCGCCCCAGGTTACCTCTGGAGATCTCGCCCCTGGTCCAGGACGCAGCGTCCGCCCTGCCTCCCTGAGGGGAGCCCTTGTGTCCAAGAGAGACGGGGAAGACGGGGGAGTCCTCGCCGGGGAGAGAAGGCTCAGGGGAGCCTCCCGCAGGAGGTGCGCCGAGGGTGCCCTCCGGAAGGGCAGGAGGCGCACCATCTCGCCATCGGAGCCAGCGTCTCCTCCAGAAAGGACGCTTATCCCGGACATAAAGAGCAGCAAAAAAATTATATATATATATATATACACACACACACGGGGAGGGGGTTATTTTTTACTTGTTTGAAGAATTATAATAAACTAATTTGAGTATCTCCTGTGAGTAATTCTTTCTTTCTTTTTGTTTGTTTGTTTTTAAAATATATTTTATATTGATCTCAGAGAGGAAGGGAGAGGGAGAGAGAGAGAGAAACATCCATGAGGAGAGAGAATCACGGATCGGCTGCCTCCTGCACGCCCCCACCTGGGGGTCGAGTCGGTAACCCCGGGCCTGTGCCCTTGACCGGGAATTGGAACCGTGACCTCCTGGTTCACAGGGCGAGGCTCAACCACTGAGCCACGCCGGTTGGGCGGGCAATTCTTTTCTTGTTCTTAATGATTCCACGGCACGTGGACTTCTCCGTAATTTTACTCACGCGTGGCACCAGTGGTTCCCGAGACTGAGCAAAATGACCTGTGAAACCGAGTGTTTTTAACACATTCTCTTTGGAAGGTTTACTTTTCATGCTGAAGACTTTCGGCCATGAGGAACCATCCTGTCCTTGGTGTTGCTGGGGTTCCTTTGGTTGCTCAGAATAACAACAACAACAAAAAAAGTCGTTTGTCTTTTTAAATCTGTCACCGAGAAGGTCTGTGGCAGCTTGTTGGACCGACTCTTCACGTAGCTGCTGTTCCGGTCCCTCTCCCTGTGACGTCACACCCACAGCTGTGAGGTCACCGGAAGTGGGGCGGGCTCTGGAGACGGCTGCACGGTGCATTCCGGAAACCAGACTCACACACGCACAGCATCGAGGCGGCAGGAAGCAAGTTCTTGCTTGTTTTTGTTTCTCGTTTTTTTTTTAAATATAAAAACAGCCAACCAGAATTTTCCAAAACGGGCTATGCAAATATTGTATCTTTCTCATGTTCTCTGCCAGGTTCTTGAAAACACACACACACACACACACACAGGTAAGCTGAGAATCAAATCCGTCCACTGGAAGAAGAGAGGAAAACCTTCAAAATCAGGCAGTTTAGGTATCATCAAATAAAGGTGACCTGGTCTCTCTCCTGGAATTTCAAAGTCACCCCGGCCCCAACCGTATCTGACAGATGCGCCAGGAATAAGAGCCTGAGATCTAGCGGCAGGCCACCCCTGGGCTCCTCCCACTGTAGGCTCCTCCCACTATGCGGGCTCCTCCCACTATAGCTCCTCCCACCTGTGGGCTTCTCCCACTATAGCTCCTCCCACCTGTGGGCTCCTCCCACTATAGCTCCTCCCACCCTGTGGGCTCCTCCCACTATAGCTCCTCCCACCCACGACTCCTCCCACTTTGGGCTCCTCCCACCATATGGGTAGGAACTAGCGGACACTGTGTGGTGTACCTGGGGGCCAAGAGGTCCCCTAATGTCCTTCTGTGACTCCGGACGCTGTGCTGCCGGGAAAGGGGAGTGGGTCGTGGGCGCTGGGGGGGAGGAAAGAAGCCAGTCCCGTTCTAGAAAGGGCAGGAGCCTCGCCTTCCGGCGCGTCCCGGACTAGGCTGTGCGGCCCACCCCGACCTTCCCATCGGATGGGGCCCCGTCCCTCTCCAGGGGGGTCGGAGGTCTCCAAAGGACAGTGGGTTCCCAGCAGGACCCGAAGTCCTTTCCATACTTTAGTTCGCCTTTCCTGGGTGAGCATTACCTGGGTCTGTGGGTTTTTTAAAGAATAATATGTTGCCCTAGCCGGCTTGGCTCAGTGGACAGAGCGTCAGCCTGTGGACTGAAGGGTCCCAGGTTCGATTCCGGTCAGGGCACAGGCCCGGGTTGCGGGCTCGATCCCCAGTGGGGGGTGTGCAGGAGGCAGCCGATCCATGATTCTCTCTCATCATGGATGTTTCTATCTCTCTCTCCTTCTCACTTCCTCTCTGAAATCAATAAAGAAATATATTAAAAAGGAAGAAAAAAAGAAGAATAGGTTGTGTCCGGCTGGCGTGGTTCGGTGGTTGAGTATCGCCCTAGGAACCAGGTCAGGGCACATGCCCGGGCTCGATCCCCAGTGGGGGACGTGCAGGAGGCAGCCGATCCATGATTCTCTCTCCTTATCGATGTTTCTACCCCTCTCTCCCTCTCCCTTCCTTGTTGAAATCCATAAAAACATATGTTTAAAAACAATCTATTGTTAAAGGAAGCTGTTCTGAAGTGTGTCCTGCCTGTCGATGCCATGCTCTGTGCCCTTGAAATCTTATATTCTTTTTTTTTTTATTCTTGATTAAGGTATGACATGTGAAATCTTCTATTCTTCCCAGCCATCGTCTGTGCCCTGACCACAGAGCCGGCCCCCGGGAAGGGACTCGGTTCTAGTTCTAACTCTGTTGATTCACCCTTTTTAAAATTCCCCAGGCGTAATGGCCTCCACTCTGCCCTTCACACTCAATCCAGGCCGAGACCACGTGTGCTGGTTTGTGTGTGTGCGTGTGTGTGTGTGTGTGTGTGTGTGTGTGTGTTTTCTTGGGGTGGAAGGAAGAAAAACCGCCTGCCTCCGGATGGACAGACCGGGTGGGGCGGGGCGGTGGGGCCAAGGTCAGCCCTGTGCTGCCCCCTGGTGCTGAGGCACATGTAAGCATCAACCAGTGAAGGCAATAATCAGTGGGACAACCCAGCCATATCTCTCTCTCTCTCTCTCTCTCTCTCTCTCTCTCTCTCATCAATAAATACATTAAAAAAAAAAACACACACAAAAAAAAAACACCCTGCAAGCACTCCTAAACGATACAGTTGCTTTTGCATCTTCTGCGGCTTTCGGCTGCAAATCCCAACACAGAATTCTTCTAAGCGGGGTTCACCCGACAGGACCCCCTCCTCCTGCCAAGCCCAGGACGTGAGGGTCCCTTTCCCCCAAGACCAACCTGCTCGTGGGAAAAGCAGGTTCCCCGGCCCCCGCCTCGGTGTGAGAGTGAGAAATCGACAGGCCTTCCCGTGGGATTGGGGGCCGGGGGGGGGGGGGTGTCTTTCCCCGGGAGGGACTTCCCTCTCACGCCCACTCTTCCTCTCTCCCTGGAATCTCGTGTCTTGTGTCTCCGGAGTTCAGGAGCCCCCTCTCCTCCGAGGCGGGGTGCACGGGGCTCCGTTGGGTGAGCTACCCTGTGGCCCCTAGAAGGCACCTGGCCAGCTCTGCAAGGCGGGGGTGCTGGCGGGGACGGTGTGGTGGGGAGCAGGGACCTTGAGGTGAGCTTGGGTGGCAGGGAGTTTCCGAGGGGGTCATGTGACATCCCGCCCACCCACGGGAGGGTTTGTGGGCCCCGGGGGAGCACGCACAGCGTCTGTCTCCAGGATGTTGACCATCTGGCCCGTGTTTCCCCCACGTCTGCTCTCTGCTCTCTGCTCAGGGGCTGCACTGTCTTGTGGCTGCCCCTCTCCCCGCCCCCCCCCCCCAAATCTGCAGCCTTAGCCCCCAGCCCCACCCCCCACCCCCCACCCCCAGGGCCCAAGAGGGAGGGCTGCCAGGTGACACTTGGACCCGGAAAACGCACCCGCTGCTTGTTTGCACTTGAAATAGAACTGGGCATCCTGTGCTTTTCTTTCTATTTATGTTATTTTTAAAAATATATATATATTTAATTGATTTCAGAGAGGAAGGGGGCGGGGTGGGGTAGGGGGAGAGAGAAACATCCTTGGTGAGAGAGAAGCCTCCTTCTCCTTCTCACAGCCAGAGGTTTGACCCTGCAGAGACGCCCGGCCGGCCGACGTGGCTCCGTGGTTGAGCATCGACCTCTGAACCAGGGGGTCACGGTTCTTCGACTCCCGGTCAAGGGCACAGGCCCGGGTTGCAAGCTCCATCCCAGGTAGAGGGCGTGCAGGAGGCAGCGGATCCATGACTCTCTCTCATCGTGGATGTTTTTCTATCTCTATCTCTCTCTCCCTTCCTCTCTCAGAAATTTATTTTTTAAAAAAGAAATCTTACAGAGAAAACGCTAGTCACTTCCGTATCTTTTACCATCACCCTGAGAACCAGCCCCTCCCTCCCGCCCCGAAGCCCCAAAGAGACCAAACAAGAGACAAACACTTAAAAGCAGCCACGGGCGGTGCCGGGCCACGGGCCGCCCCCCCTCGGCCGTCAGATACACACAGGAAGGAAGTGGCCTGGTGATTCAAAGCGGCCGGGCCCAGAGGTCTCCAGGAAGAGGAACATTTTCCAACAAGTCCACCCTGGCTGTGGTTTGGAACACGATTCCAGACGGAGCTCGGGCCAGCCTCCCCCACCCGACCCCCTCCCAGCCCGCGTCCTGTCTGTCTGTCTGTCTGCCTGCCTGCCGTCTAGACACAGCAACTCGCAGGAGGCTGCCCGGCGGGGACCCTGCTCCGTGGCCAGGCACACGCTCCCACGGGGCCACGGGGCCCGGCTGTGGTCCCAGCAGGGACGTGTGGGCGGCGGCCCAGTCTGCAGGGGGGAATCGGACCTCGGCCAGGCCTGGTTCCCTGTGTTCCACCTACTGACCCGCCGGCAAAACCCTTTTTCTTTCTTTCTTTCTTTTTCTTTCTTTCTTTCTTTTTCTTTCTTTTCTTTTTTTTATATTTTTATTGATTTCAGAGAGGAAGGGAGAGGGAGAGAGAGAGAGAAACATCCATGAGGAGAGGCAATCATGGATCGCCTGCCTCCTGCACGCCCCCTCCTGGGGATGGAGCCCACAACCCGGGCTTGTGCCCTGAGGGGGAATCAAACCCTGACCTCCTGGGTCCTAGGTCGAAGCTCAACCACGGAGCCAGGCCGCCTGGGCTCCAACAAAATTCTTACGAGTTCCTAGGTCGGCAGCCCAGAGCTGGGGGAGGGGGCGTGGAGGATGCCCGTTACCCACCCCCTGACCCCCGGCTCTGGGCTCTGGCGAAGGCCTCACCCCAGAGATCTCGTCAATTACTCTGCAGCCGGGGAGGGGCCGGCACGGTATCAGGCTGAGGGTGGGCCCCTCTTAGGCTGTCGGAGGGAGATGAGCTCTGGGTCAGCCCAGATAGGGGCTCCAAGCAGCTGTTTTCCTGGGGGGCGGGGGACGGGGGTTGGTCCAAAGCCCTCCTGCTGAGGCCTGAGTGGGGGAGGGAGGGTGATGGAAGAGGCTATGGGGTGAGGCCCAGGAAGAGCAGAGGAGCCTGCAGAGCCCACCCCGGCCCCCACATTCCGCCCCCCAAACTCCACCTCCACACACAGGGCACCCTGAGGCGCTCTCTCTCTCTCTCTCTCTCTCTCTCTCTCTCTGCTTTTATTTTTAAAGAATATATCTGTATTGGTTTCAGAGAGGAAGGGAGAGAGAGAAACACCGATGATGAGAGAGAATCATGGATCGGCGGCCTCCTGCATGCCCCCCAATGGGCGTGTGCCCTGACCGGGAGTCGAACCCAGGACCCTTCAGTCCGAAGGCTGACGCTCTATCCCCTGAGCCAAACCAGCGAGGGCGATCTCTCTGCTTTTAAAACGATGTGTTATTATTGATTTCAAAGAGAGGAAGGGAGAGGGAGCAAGAGAGATTTACCGCTTTGGTAAATTTTTTCAAAAATATTTTTACTGCCCGGCCCGTGTGGCTCGGTGGTTGAGCTTCGACCCATGAACCAGGCGGTTATAATTCGATTCCCGGTCAGGTGCCCGGGTTATGGGCTCGATCCCCAGTGTGGGGTGTGCAGGAGGCAGCCGATCCATGATTCTCTCTCGTCATTGATGTTTCTCTCTCTCTCTCTCTCTCTCTCTTCCTCTCTGTCATCAATAAAAATCTATCTAAAAACAAAACAAGAATCCGCGCTAGCCCATTCAATAATGAATCATAAATTTTTATTTCAAAATGTAAACGTCACTAAACATGCATACACGTTAAAACAATCCAATGTACAATTTCGTTCTTTTTTTTTTCTTTTTTTTTTTTGTAGCTTTTGCTGTTTGCATAGGAGAACATCATGACAATATAGACTTCTATGCCGTACAAAATACATACAAAGTTTCATCGGCGCAAGAGGCCCGGGCCCGGCGGGGACTGTACATCGGTAATACTTCACTGTAGTGATCCGGGAGCGCGGTGTGAGGTGCTGGTTAAAAAAAAAAAAAAAGAACAGCAAACGACGGAGAAAATTCCTACGCAAAAAGGGAAAACGTGCTTTTGGGTGGAAATGGTCTTGGACCCTTGGATCCTGCCTGGGAGGAGGGGGAGGACGGGATGGGGGGGGGGGCAGTTTGGCCAAAAGTTTCCACAGACGCGCCATCGATGGCTTTGGAGGGGACGGGGTCATTGGTGTGGCGGGTCTGGGGGCCCCCCGACGCCCCCACGCATGCACCCGACCCACCCACGCGGGCGATTCAAACATCTGGGAGATGGCCCCCTCTTTCCAGGGGCAGCCCAGCTGGCCTGCTCTGAGTGGGAGACGCAGCCTCCGGCCAGACCTGCGGGCAGGCATTCAGCTCGCGCAGCTGGTTCGCCTCTGGTGGGGTGTCCAGCTGTCCACGAGGAAGACGCCCCGAGCCCTGGGAGCAAGCTGACCCCCGCCCCGTAACTCCCACCCCCGCCCCCATCCTGTTCGCCTTTAAAACCCATTTGTGTTGATGTCAGAGAGGAAGGGGGAGGGAGGGAGAGAGAAACATCAATGAGGAGAGAGAATCATGGACCGGCTGCCTCCTGCACACCCCCTACTGGAGATGGAGCCCACAACCTGGGCCTGTGCCCCGGACGGGGAATCGAACCCTGACCTCCTGGTTCCTAGGGCGACGCTCCACCACGGAGCCACAGAGCCACGCCAGCCGGGCCCATCCTGTTCATCTTTAAATCAAAGGAGTAAGTTTTTTTTTAAAGCTTCATGAGAATGGGAGAGGCTGGGCAGCGCCAGGCGGCCTCCATGCAAGCCCCACGTCACAATAGGGGGGTGCACAGACACCCAAGGGGGCCCCTCTTCCCTTGGGGACACCTCCCGGCAAATCCAACCCTTCTAACCCTTCAGGCACTCAACAGAGGGTGAGGGGAAGCCCCCCCCCCGCCCCCACCAAGGATGCTCAGGCATTTGTCAGTAGTAAGCCGGATGGTGCACCCCAATCCTGACACAGAATTCTCCGGAATGTGTCCGGGACAAACCTTCGGGGCTGGTCTACGAAACGGGAAATCGGCCAGGCACCCGGGTGTTCCCGGAGCAGCCCCGAGTCCCCCCCACCCCCTCCCACCCCCCCAAGCGTCAACCCACATCCTCAGCGGTTTGCTTTTGGAAAATGGGGTCCCTGGGATGGCACAGGGGACCCTGGGGTGGCAAAAAGCATGGGGAACCCCCAACGCGCTCCCAACTGGCTGAGATGTGCCTGATCCTTCCGACCTTTTCGACCTTCTAGCACTTGTGTGGGTTTTTTAAAAAAATATACGTGTATTGATTCAGAGAGGAAGGGAGAGGGAGAGGGAGAAACATCCATGACGAGAGAGGATCGTGGGTCGGCCGCCTCCTGCACGCCCCCCACTGGGGACCGAGGGCGCAACCCAGGCACGCTTCCTGACCCGGAATCCAACCGCGACCTGACCTCCCGGTTCCTAGGTCAACGCTCAACCACGGAGCCACACCGGCCGGCCCGGCGAATGAATGACTTTTTTAAAAAAAAAAACTAATGGATTTCGACAAAATCAGCGCTCCCCGTCCCGAGGCAGGCAGAACGGGGAGTCAGAAGAGAGGGGGTGCTATTGCTCTGACCACGTGTGCCTGTGGCGTTGGGGTGCTGCTGCCCGAGGTCCCTGGGGGGCGCCGTGGCCCTGTGTGGCCCGCGTAGCACCTGCTTCTGGCGAGAAGGGACGCGGGCTCTTCCGGGCCCAGAAGGTCCTCTCGGGGAACACAGACCCCCCCCCCGCCCGCCCCAAATCGCCCTTCCCGGGTCCGAGCCGTGACCCAGGGCATGGGGAGGTCTGGGTACCCCCTGGGAAAGGGGTCAGACCCCGGAGGCGGCACCGTGGGGAGGCCGGCACCTGCCCCGGTGTACGTGGCCTAGAATAAAGGAGGGGGGCCTGCAGCTCTCAGAGGGGGTGCGGCCGGATCCACAGGGCACCTCCAACCGTGTTCCCATCAAGGGCACCCCTGCCCGAGGCTACGGAGCACCCGAGGGCCGTCACGGGCCGCCTGTCCTGCCGGCTGTGGGACTCAGGAGGCTCTGGGGGCGCAGGCAGCCGCTCCCCTGCTATGGCTGAGACAAAAAAATAAAATAAAATAAAAGGGGCACCCTCGTTTGGGATGGGAGTCTCCCCCCCCCCCCCATGGCTGGGCCTGGGGTCCCTCGAAGGCCCATGTGGAGGGGAGCCCTCTCCCCCCACTCAGACAAGCTTCCTTTTCTGATCCCAGCCCCCTCGCCCCCATAAAGGGGTGAGCCCCCCAAGAAAGGCGTTCGCTGGGATGCCAGGAGGCCCCTGGGCTCCTCGGGGCACAGCCAGGACCCCAGCAAAGCAAAGACTCTGACACAGAGCCGCTGGGAGGGCGTCTGCGGGCTGTCCCCGAGGGTCCTCCCGGGCGGGGCCTGAGGGAGGGCGGTCTCCAGACCCCCCGCCCTCCTCTCCACCTGAACTTGGCCTGAGATTCATGGCTTTTCCCCTCCTGCATCCACCCCCCCCCCCATGGTCCTTCACGGGAGATGAATTTTCCTCCTGGATAAGTCAGGGCTGGCCCCTGGCCCGAGCCCCAGGCTGGGCTGGGGGGCCTGGAGGGGTTCCCCCCCCCCAACGCCCCACCCCCCCAGACCAGACCCACACCCAGCCACGAGCCCAGGAGCCGCCGTGGGACATGGAGACACAGCCAGCGTCGCCCGCGTCGGTGCGTTTTAAGGCAATGTTACCCTTCCACCCCGCCCTGGGTCACCGAGAGGGAACACACTGAACTTAAGTGCTCTCTTTGGGAAAAAGCAAATGCCCCCCCCCCCCGGCCCTCCCCTCTCCCCCACCCCCCACCCCAGCCTCTAAGACAAACCAGCTCCTCCTCACCCAAGGGGACTGCGCCCGGGGTCCTCCCCTCCCCTGCCTTCTGGGTCCCAGCCCTCCCTCCCAACGCCAAGGCCCATGGCTCCTGGGGGGCGAGGAGGGGGGGGGCTCCCTCTCGCCGCCTTCGCCCTCGGGGGCCCTTTGGGGACCGGCGCACGGAAGGACTTTGGAATAAAATTCCTGAACCTGGAGTGTGAGTTCCTGAGACGTGAAATGCGTTCGGAGTGTGGCTTTCAGGGGGACCCCACGCGGAAACAGCTTTGGGAGGGACCCCCCCACCCCCACCCCCACCCCCACCCCCACCCCCACCCCCACCCCCACCCCCACCCCCAGGCCTGGGAACTGGGCACGAAGACATTTCGCCCCACGGCCGCGAGGGGGGCGCTGTCCCGTCCTGTCCTCCCCGCGCACAGCCCACTCTCTCTCGTGCGCGGATCCATTGCAAGCCCTGTGGCCCCGGCCCCCTGGTCTGCACCCCGGCCTGGGCGGGGGGCCACCTTGGTACCTGCTCAGAACCCGGCCCCCTGCCATGGGCCAGTCCCTGCTGGCTCGGAGCACTTGGGTGTGGGCACCAGGTGTGGGCACCAGGTGCTGCAGGTGCCGGCGGCCACCCTCGCGGTCCCTAGAAGCGGAGGGTGCCTGTCCCCTCAGGGCCGCCCTACAGCCGTGGCCGGGGGCTGTGAGCGCCCGCCAGGCCTCGGCCACCCCGGTGACCTGTGCAGCACCCCACGCCCTGAGCGAGGGGGGTGGGTGCAAGGGGGTGGCCACCCCCCAAGGCACTCCGGGCCCTGGACGCCCACCTACGGTCCCCCGAGGTCCCTAGGGTCATTCCTCCTCATCGACGCGGGCAGAGGGTTCTGTGAGCTCCCCCCAAGTCCGCCCCAAACCCACACCCGCAGCCCCACACACACCTACACACACGCGCACACACACACGCACTGGCCTGGGGGCTCGTACGTCCAGGCTCCGGCTCCGCCCGGCTGTCTGCAGGCGGACGGCACGCAGGGGTCCGGCCTCAGGGAGCGCCAGGGCTCGCACCCGCAGCCGGCCCAGGCCTGGGGTCCGGGAGAAACTTGCAGGCTCTCTGCTCTTCCTCGGCGGCCGGAGGGTGCGGGCGGGGGCCTCCCGGGCGGCTCGCTCAGGGCGCGCAGAGGGACAGGAGGCGTCCAGGCGGCCGAGGACGCGGGCAAAGCGTTCCACAACTTGCCATCTGCCGTCCCCGCCGTGAGGAAGCAGAAGGCAGGGTCCCCGACGGCATGTCGGTCCTGTGTCCTGCCGGGTACGGAGCCTCGGGGCAGGCGGCCAGACACCTCCACACACCGGTTCAGACAGAGGCGTCCCCGGGGCAGAGGGCGGGCCGGTGGGGAGCATAGGGCGCGGAGACACTCGGGAGGACATCTCCTCGGACGACGGAGAACGTGGTCTGATCCGGAACGGTCCCCGGTGCCGTCCGCAGGGACGCTGAGTAGCGAGCATCCCTGGTCGGGGCCCGGACTGTCTCGTTAGCCGTCCGTGGTGCCGCCGTGTCTCCCAACAGCACCTGTCCCTCCGATCCAGGGCCCCACGGAGAGGCCAGAAAGGGGGTCCCAGAGGCAGGAACAGGGAGACCGTCCCCTGGGGTGGATTGGGGGGCGGGGAGGGGGCTGCTCCTTTGCCCCTTTGCCCGGCTCAGCTTAAGGCATCGCTCTGAGCCGTCTGCGTCCTGAGCCCGGCCGCCGGCCGCGGGGGCCCCGGCTGGAGGCGTGGGTGGCAGTGGCCAGAAGGGGCCGCAGGCCTGGCCACCTGCCGGCCGCCGAACGCCACCTCCTCGGCTGTGTCCCCAGCGCGAAACTCGAGTGCAAATCTCTGTCCGGAGGAAGGCGGCGGGAAGGGGGTCCTCCCTGACCTCACGGAACACGTCCGTCCCTGAGAAAGGGGTGTCGGCACCGCGGACGCCCCTCCGTGGGTCTGTCCCTTGTGCAATCGGTGGGGGGTGTTTTGTTTTTTTAAAAAACTTTTTTTTTTTCCTTACAAATCGAGTTTGACACCTGAGGTGAAGAAGATTGGGGGAGGGGAAAGGGGTGTCCTGCATCCATGTCTCTCTCTCTCTCTCTCTCTCTCTCTCTCTTTAAGGAATCCCACCCCCAGGGTATTCTTCCATGGAGACAGCGGAAGGGAGGGAGGGAGACACAGAGAGAGACACATCGATGTGAGGATGTGAGAGAGACACATCGATGGGTTGCCTCCCTCACGTGCTCCCACCAACCGGGGCCAGGGACCCAACCTGCAAACGAGGTACGTGCCCTTGACCGGGGACTCGAACCTGGAGCCCTTCGGCCCGCAGGCTTTTCTTCTTTTCTTTTTTTTCCAGATGACCAAAGAGAAAGACGGGGATCACAGGAAGGAAGAGCATCCGTCTGCTCCTGGCTGTCGTGGGGGTTGGGGAGGAGAGAGAGAGAGACAGGGGGACCTCCGCGTGCGCGCGCGCGCGCACAGGGCGGTGGCGCGCGCGCTCAGGGCGGTGGCGCGCCGGGTTGGGGGCGGGTCTGTGCTGCTGTTTGGGGGCGCCTCGCAGGCCGGGGGTGGGGAGGGGGGGAGCCCCCGCTGAGCTCAGGGCGAGCTGGCCGGGCTGACGGGCGGGCTGCTGGCGTCGGAGCGGCTGTAGTCGCTGAGCGATCCGGTGCGCGAGCCCCCGCCGCGGCGCGGCAGCAGCCCCGGGTGGAAGTTGGCGTGGCGGCGCGCGTGCTTGGTGAGGTGGTCGCTGCGCATGAAGCGCTTGTCGCAGATGGGGCAGCGGAACTTCTTCTCGCCCGTGTGCGTGCGGTAGTGGCGCGCCAGCTCGTCGGAGCGCGCGAACTTCTTGCTGCAGTCGGGCCAGCTGCAGGCGAAGGGCCGCTCACCTGCGGGCGGGGGACACGGCACAGCGTGGGTCAGTCGGGCGGGGCGCACGGGGGCGTGGCCACCCCCACGTCACTCCCCCGCCCTCCCCCCCAGAGGGCCCACGGCGAGCCCGCCAAGGCCCCAGAGCTACGCACCACCGAGCTGGTGTGGCTCAGTGGGTAGAGCCTCCGCCTGGGGACTGAAGGGTCCCTGGTTTGATTCCCCATCAAGGGCACGTACCGGGGTTGCGCGCTAGATCCCCTGCCTACCCCATGGGGGCGTGCGGGAGGCAGCCGATCCAGGATTCTCTCTCATCATGGATGTTCCTTCTATTAATTTATTCTTTAAAAAAAAACAAAAACATTTTGCCGAAACCGGTGTGGCTCAGTGGATAGAGCGTCGGCCTGCGGACTGGAAGGTCCCAGGTTCGATTCCGGTCAAGGGCATGTACCTTGGTTGCGGACACATCCCCAGTGGGGGGGGGGTGCAGGAGGCAGCTGGTCGATGTTTCTCTCTCATCGATGTTTCTAGCTCTCTCTCCCTCTCCCTTCCTCCCTGTAGAAATCAATAAAATATATTTTAAAAAAGCATTTTATTGATTTTTTTACAGAGAGGAAGGGAGAGGGATAGAGAGAAACATCCATCAGCTGCCTCCTGCACACGCCCTACCGAGGATGTGCCCGCAACCAAGGTCCATGCCCTTGACCGGAATCGAACCTGGGACCCTTCAGTCCGCAGGCCGACGCTCTATCCACTGAGCCAAACCCGTCAGGGCATATTAATTTATTCTTTTTTGAAATATATTTTATTGATTTTAGAGAGAGGAAGGGAGAGGGAGAGAGAGAGAGAGAGAGAGAGAGAGAGAGAGAAACATCCATGATGAGAGAGAATCCTGGATGGGCTGCCTCCTGCACGCCCCCTACTGGGGATGGAGCCTGCAACCCGGGCATGGGCCCTTGACCAGGAATCCAACCGTGACCTCCTGGTTCCTAGGTTGACCCTCAACCTCTGAGCCACCCCAGCCGGCGGCCCACTCCGGTCCTTGAGACTGGCCCACCTGTGCCCAGCCCAGGAAATCCATGCCATCCGCCCCCCAAATAACCCCATCAAACTTCAGTATGAACAGACACCCAAGGGTGCGGGCCTGGCGGCCATGGAGAACCCGCGGCGTGAGAGAGAAGCTCCCGGAGGGAGACCCCGGCTGAAGAAGAGCGAAGCCAGCAAACAGAAGACAATGCCGGCGGCCGTCACCCCGTGAGCCTCCTCGGGGACCCTTCAGACAGAACGCTTCCCCCAAAGCAAACGGGAGACCAGGCCACGAGGAAGTCCGCACGACCCGCAGCAGCGGCGGCGAGACGGACGAGACGTGGAGAGTGGCCTTTGCCCCAACAAAAGGTCCATGAAAACCTGGAAATATGCTCAAGGAAATAGCCCCGGGAGGTGTGTGTGTGTGTGGCGGGGGGGGGGGGGGGGAGTTCTGGAAAACATGTCCAAGTCAGTGCTCTCTCCCTGGGAAGGCTGGCGTCCAGGGCTGCATGTGGCTGCACTTCCTGTCCGCATGGAGCTTATGTTTTTGGGGGGAAGGGCAGGCGTGAGGGAAGAGGAGGGGGGCGGGGGAGGAGGAGGGGCGTGGAATCAAACAGGAGAGCAAACCATCGACTTTTAAAGCAATGTGATAACAGCAAACAATAGAGACTACACGTTCAGAGGCACAGGGAATCGGTCCTGGGGGTGCCACAGGATTCTGGGGGTGCCACATGTCACAGGCGGCAGCGAGTCAAAGGATAGGGGGGAAAGGGAGGAGAGCCCGGCCAGTGTGGCTCAGTGGTTGAGCGTGGACCTATGAACCAGGAGGTCACGGTTGGATTCCCCGTCAGGGCACAGGCCCGGGTTGTGGGCTCCATCCCCAGTGAGGGGCGTGCAGGGGGCAGCCGGTCCATGATTCTCTCTCCTCATGGATGTTTCTCTCTCTCTCCTTCTCCCTTCCTCTCTGAAACCAACAAAAATACATTTCTTTAAAAAAAAAAAGAAAAGAAGAAGTCACTCTCCCGGACCCCAGAACCCAGCCTGGGGTACCCCCACTCCCTCTGGCTGCCCCCACCTCCAGGAGGCCGGGCTGTTTGGGGGAGGGCGCTGTGGGGCAGGGTGGTGAGCGGGGCCTGTGTCAGGGGGGGCAGGGGGAGAGAGGAAGGGGGCTGAGTTCCTGTCTTGTGGGGCGCTGGGTGCACGGGGAGGGGTGCGGGAAGCTGGGGCAGGGCGGGGTCCCTGTGTGTGTGTGTGTGTGTGTGTGTGTGTGTGTGGGTGTGTGTGTGTGGCGGGGGTTTGGGGACCCAGGGGCCAGGCGCGCGCTGGGGGTGGGGGACCCAGCAGGTGTGCGCCAGCATTGCGCAGGGGGGTGACTGGTGGGTGCAGGGCGGGGGGGCCCTGGGAGCAGGACTGGGGTGCTGGGGAGGCGAGGGGGGCGGGCAGAGGGGGGGACCGGGGGACTCGGTGGCGGCGGGCCCAGCGCGGGGCGGGGTTGCAGCCATGTCCCTGGCGCCCGGCGCGGCGGCTGCAGCGCGATTGCCTCATCTTATCAGGGAACAGCGCGTCCCGGGCGCTCCTGGCCCGACCGCAGGCCCGGGCGGGACGGCGCGTTCCCTCCCGGGAGCCCGGGGGCGGGGCGGGGCGCACGGGGCTCCCCTCCCCTTCCCCTCCCTCCTGGGGGGCCCTCAGCCCCACCCAGGCCCCGCCCGCCCCGCCGCGCCCACAGCTGCACCTGCGCGCAGGCTCCAGCGCCCCCCCCCCCCCCCAGCTCAGCCTGGGCCCTGGGGAGGCCCCCCTCCCGCTCCGCACCCCCTGGTGAAGGGCCTGCTTGCTCCCCGCCCCCCGCATCCATCCAGGAACCAGGAGGTCCCGGGTTCGAGGCCTGGTCAAAGGCACAGGCCGGGGTTGTGGGCTCCACCCCCAGGAGGGGGCGCGCAGGAGGCAGCCGGTCCCTGATTCCTCATGGATGTTCCTCTCTCTCCCTTCCTCTCTGAAATCAATACAAACATATTTTTTTTAAAAAAATAAAAATCACACAAAAAGCAAAGGGCCTGTGTCAATCCCTCCACGCAGCCTCGCCCACCCAGCAGCCCCCACGGGAACCCCCCCCCCCCCACTTTGCCCGCAGTCACTCCTGGGGGCCTTTTTAAACTTATTTCATTTCTGTGACATTTCTTGTGAATTCTTTATGGTTGAAGGTACTACAAGGTCCCCCTTTCCCCCCCCCCTTCCCCCCTCCAGCCCGCCCCGGCCCCCAGCCCAGGCCCTGCCCCCCTCGTGTCTGTGTCCATGGGTGATGCATAGACGCATTCGCGGTCTGCGGTTGGTCTCTTCCCACCCACCCGCCCTCCCCCGCCTTCCCTCCGAGCTTTGACAGGCTGCTCCGAGCTTCTGGGCCTCGGCAGGGCCAGACCCGCTGCTGGCTGCCTGCCGGGGGGAGGGGGCTGTGTGGGGGGCAGAGAGCACCTGCCCGGCCCAGCCCCCCTCCCCCTCCCCCAGAGAAGAGCAAATGGATCTTCATTCACAGGGGTGCCCGGGATCACATGACCAGACCTCAGGGAGCAGAGGGAATCGGTGTGTGTGGGGTGGGGGGGGGGGGGGAGGAGGGGACAGGGGGGTGATGGGAGGGGCAGGGCCGCTCTGAGTCAGAGACACGCACAGGGAGGGGCCTCCAACGAGAAGCGGCTTCCCCTGAGCTCCCAGGCCCCAGCGCCAGGCCCGGGCCACGCACCCCCAGGCCAGGGGGGGCCCCGTCCACCCACAGGCCGCTCGGACCGGGGGCGGGCGGCTGGCACGAGGCCATGTCCATCTCCCGACCTCAGGACTGCCCTGAGCCTCCCTCCGGGGAGCCCCGCTCAGCTCACCCTCCGGCTCTGGGGCAGGCGGCCACCGGGCAGATGGCCAACGGCCGTGGCCGGTCACCTGCCGGCCTCCAGGGAAACCCAGGCCCGGCCCCCACCGCCGCCGCCGCGTGGGGCTCTTCTGTGCCTCATGTAGGAGGCCATCGGGCCGCGCCACCCGTCGCAGGGGTTGAGTGTCCACCTAGGAACCAGGAGGTCAGGGTTCGATTCCCGGTCGGGCACAGGCCCAGGTTGGGGGCTCGCCCCGCGTGCAGGAGGCAGCTGGTCCGTGATTGTCTCTCATCACTGATATTTCTCTCTCTCCCCCTCTCCCTTCCTCTCCGAAATCAATAGAAACGTATTTCAGAAAAATAAAATGTAATAAAAACATCCCTAGCAAACTAGGAGATGCTACCCACCAGCAACGCGAGCTTCATTTTATTGACTCCATGGGTCGGGGTGACCCTGGTCCACAGGAGCAGGTAGGTTTCAGGGGTGGGGCTCGAGGTGACGAGATTTGTCTGTTGTACCGTGAACCCCTCCACTCCCCCCCATCCCCCCAATAAAGCAGGTTTCAAAGCAGACAGCAGGGGACCAGCCAGGCTCCGGGCCAGGCCCACTGAAGCCACCTGCTGCCCTGCCCGGCCCCGCCCACGGCTCCCCTTATGTGACCTTCTCCTCAGAAAGGGGGAGGGGGTGCCTGTGAGAGGAGGGGGGCGTCCTTAGAGTCGGAGACATTCCCAGATAGCAGCCAAGCCCAGGCCACCCTCCTGGGAGTCCTGTGTCCCACCCACCCGGGCAGCACGCCAGGCTGGAGGCCCGGGTCACCCTGCACGGCGTTTGGCCCGAGGGGCCCGGGCCACTTAAGAGACTTAAAAGACAAGAATGTGCACAGCAGCCACCAGAGCCAGGGAGGTAATTACGGCCTCCAGGCGGCTGGGTCCCAGGCTCCCGCCCTCAGAGTGGCTCTGTCCACCCTCACATGACTGTCTGCCTGCCCGCCTGCCTGCCTGTCTGTCTGTCTGTCTGCGGAGAGCCAGCCTGGGAGGTGGGGGCGGGGGCGAGAGGAGGGGGGCAGCCAGGTGCTGGCTGCAGGCCGCCCCTCCCAGGTGAGTGAGGGGGGTCCGCCCAGCTGTCGGCCGGGGTGGCCCCCCCCCCCCGTCACACGTGGCCATGGGAGGGGTTGGGGGGGGCCCTCAGAGACTCAGAGAAGCCATCCCCTCCCCCAAGGAAACCTCCCTCGGCAAGGTCGGCCCCGGAGAGGGCGCAGCCCAGGGCAGACGGATCCCCCGCCTGCTGCCACCTGGCACGGGCACCCCAGGGCAGCCGGGCGCTCCGGGCGACCCAGGGAGGGCCCCCCCCCCCCTCTCTGCAGAGCTTGAGCAACCATCTGTCCTAGTTCTGCTTCCTGTCTCTCTCCCCGCCCCTCCCCCGCCCGTGTTCCCTCCTCCCCTCCCCTCCCCTCCGCCTCCCGGGTGGGTGTCGCCCGCGGGCGCCCGGCTGGGCCCAGGCACCTGCCGACAGCAGCTCCACAGGTGTGCTGCTCTCCACGCGGTGTGTGAGCCTGGGTTGCAGGTTCGATTCCCAGCACCCCCCCCCCGCACCCCCCATGGGAGGCAGCCAATCGGTGTCTCTCTCTCATGAGGACGCGTCTCTCTCCCTCTCCCCGCTCCCTCCCATCCCTCTAAAAATCAACGCGGAAAAACGGCCTCATTCCTGCGGTGGATTTTTTTTTTAATTTTTATTTTTTAATATATTTTTGTTGATTTCAGAGAGGGAGGGAGAGAGATAGAAGAAACCTCCATGCTGAGAGAGAATCATGGATCGGCCGCCTCCCCTACTGGGGATCGAGCCTGCGACCCCGGCCTGTGCCCTCGACTGGGAATCGAACCGTGACCTCCTGGCTCCTAGGTCGACGCTCCAGCACGGAGCCACCCCGGCCGGCCGGGCTGGGAAAACTATTTTGTTTAAAAAACCGCTTGCAGAGCCCGGCCAGAGTGGATGGACGGACAGATCAATACACAGGTTGTGGAATCTATAATAATAAAAGCGTAATATGCTAATTAGACCGGACAGCCGAACGACCTTCCGACATCCTTCCAGGCAAAGCCGCGGCAGTGGGGGCCAAGGCAGAGGGGTTAGGGGCGATGAGGCAGGCAGGCAGAGTGGTTAGGGGTGATCAGGCAGGCAGGCAGAGTGGTTAGGGGCGATGAGACAGGCAGGCAGGCAGAGTGGTTAGGGGTGATGAGACAGGCAGGCAGGCAGAGTGGTTAGGGGTGATGAGACAGGCAGGCAGGCAGAGTGGTTAGGGGTGATCAGGCAGGCAGAGTGGTTAGGGGCGATGAGGCAGGCAGGCAGGCAGAGTGGTTAGGGGCGATGAGGCAGGCAGGCAGGCAGAGTGGTTAGGGGCAATCAGGCAGGCAGGCAGAGTGGTTAGGGGTGATGAGGCAGGCAGGCAGAGTGGTTAGGGGCGATCAGGCAGGCAGGCAGAGTGGTTAGGGGCGATCAGGCAGGCAGGCAGAGTGGTTAGGGGTGATCAGGCAGGCAGGCAGAGTGGTTAGGGGTGATCAGGCAGGCAGGCAGAGGCAGTTAAGGGTGATGAGGCAGGCAGGCAGGCAAGCGGTTAAGGGTGATCAGGTAGGCAGGCAGGTGAGCGATTAGGAGCCCTTCGGGATCGGGCCCAAACCGGCAGTCGGACATCCCCCTGAGGGGTCCCGGATTGCGAGAGGGTGCAGGCCGGGCTGAGGGACCCCCCCCCAACCCCCGTGCACGAATTTCATGCACTTAGGCGCCTAGTTCTATTATAAAATAGCAACTTCGTGTCCCAAACCCCAGCTCATAAACTGGGCTCGCTGCCCTAGAACCCATAACCTCTGACCTCCGGTGACAAAGCAGCACAACCCACACGCGTGGCTGCACGTGCCGGGAATTACATAAAGGTGTCCCCGCCCCCCCTCCGCCCCTTCTGCCAGGGGTTACAAAACACATTGGGAAGTTTCCGTTCCCAAGGTCCCTCTTCTACTTTGTTTTCTCTTTAATCCTCACCCGAGGGTATTTGTCCAATGATTTTTAGAGAGAGTGGGAGGGAGAGGGAGAGACAGAGAGACACATCGATCGATCGATCATTGGGTCGGCTGCCTCCCGCACGCCCCCCGCTGGGGATCAAGCCTGCAACCCAAGCATGTGCCCTGGCCGGGAATCGAACCACACCAGCCGGGCCAGCGGTTTCTGAGAACGTTAAACACACACCCGGCTGCACGGCCCAGCAGTCCGTGTCCTCAGCGTTCACGGCGGGGCCGGCCACCAACGCGTGTCTGGTAGCGGCTTTATGCGTCGCCAGCGAGCGCCGGCGGCAAGCGCTCTGCCCGGGGGGATGGATAGGCCCACCGTGTCCGCCCCGTGGAAACGGCTCGAGGAGGAAAAGGAAGGAGCTGTGGCTTCTCTCCCACACAAATCGACGGGTCAGGAAGGCGTTGCCACGCCGTGGATGCTGGACACGAAGCCCATGTCCCGTGTGACTCTCCCCCCCCCCCCCCCCCGCACTCTGCCAGAGGCAAGCGTGTGCGGACAGACACCGCGTCACGGGCGACAGGGGCTGGGGGACCAGGGAGTGCTGGGCAAAGGGGAGTTTTTGAAAATCTATTTTTAATTGACCAGCTGGTGTGGCTCCGTGGCTGAGTGTCGACCCAGGAGCCAGGAGGCCACGGCTCGATTCCCGGTCAGGGCACAGGCCCGGGGTGCGGGCTCGATCCCCACTGTGGGGGTGCAGGAGGCAGCCGATGGATGATTCTCTCTCATCACTGATGTTTCTATCTCTCTCTCCCTTCCTCTCTGAGATCAATAAAAATATATTAAAAAAGAAAAGAATCCACCAATGAATGCATGAATAAGGGGAACAACAAATCGATCTCTCTCTCTCTCTCTCTCTCTCTCTTATTCTCTCTCTCAAAATCAAAAATTTATTGTCACTTTGTTGCTGTTCATCCTCCCCCGAGGATATTTTCCCATTGATTTTTCAGAGGGAGCGGGAGAGAGAGGGAGAGGCAGAGAGAAACATCGATGGGAGAGAAACACATCGACTGGTTGCCTCCTGCTCTCGCCCTGACCAGGGTCTGGGCCAGGGAGGGGCCTGCCACCGAGGTTACGTGCCCTTGACCGGAATCGAACCCGGGGCCCTTCGGTCCGCAGGCCGACGCTCTTATCCACGGAGCCACACCGGCTCGAGCAAAGCTAACGGTTTTTTCAACGTGGGGCGATGAGGTACTTGGGGATAAGGGGACGCGGTGTGGGGACTTCCAGGCCAGGCCCCGGGCCCGTCCCAGGACAGCAGAGCGCGCTGGGCTGGGTGGGGCCTGCAGCCAAGTGCCACGTCTGACCCCCGGACGACGACGTGGTCCGGAGCCTGGGAGCCCTGGGGAGTTCCCCATTCCCATGGGGGTGTGAGCCAGGCCCGGCGGAGGCTGGGGGGAGGGTGTTATTCCCAGAAGCCGCCCGGCTTCTGTTGCAAAAGAGAAAGAGACGCTCCCTGAGCACCCTGCAGGCCCAGGGACCTCAGGGAGAGAGGGCTGGGCGGGGGGAGGGGGGGTCCCCGCCTGCCCCCCACTTCCCCTCCCCACCGCCTCCCCGCAGGCCCAGCTGCAGCCAGATCCGTGTGGGAACCCGGGCCCCTTCCCGGTAGCTATTCTGGGTCTGCGTGTGCCTCCCCTTGGGGGGAGGGTCAGGGTGGAAATGAAGGGCCTAAAATTAGCCCAAGGCAAACAATCGAGGCCAGGGATCGGCGGGAGGGAGGTCAGCTGAGGACAGGGTTTGTTTGCTGCTGCGGCCGGCCGGTCCCCGTCCCGGGGTGGTGGGAGCCATAAAGGGAATTGAAAATGAAAACAGATCGGGAAGCCGACCAGCACGGGGTCGGGACCGCGGGCCAGGCCAGATGGCAGGGGCTTCGCCAGCCCGGGACCCTCCCCGGCCCTGCCCCCGCCCCCAGGGCCGCCCGCTGGCTCCCGGCGAAGGTGGGGGGGCAGGGGTGGTTACAGAGGGCTCCCCAGGCCCCCGCCTGGCATCCCCGGGGACCAGGGCGACAGGCCCCGTGCCCTGCTCGGGTGGTGCTTGACTTCCTTTGTCTTTTAATATTTTTACTGACTGTTGAGAGAGAGAGAGAGAGAGAGAGAGAGAGACATGGATGAGGAGAGAGAGTCACGGACCGGCTGCCTCCTGCATGCCCCACACTGGGGATCGAGCCCACAACCCGGGCCTGTGCCCTGACCGGGAATCGAACCCGGGACCCTCCAGTCCGCAGGCCGACGCTCTATCCACTGAGCCACACCGGCTAGGGCTCCTCCTCCTCTTCTTTTTTTTTTTTTAAGGTCCTTGTATTTTATTTTATTTTTCCCCCCATTGATTTTTAGGGAGATTGGAAGGGAGGGGGAGAGACAGAGAGAGAAACATCGATCCCTTGCCTCCCACAGGCCCCCGTCCTGGGGACGGAGCCCACAGCCCGGCACGCGCCCCGACCAGGAATCGAACCAGCGACCTTTCGGTGAGCAGGACGACGCTCAGCCACGGAGCCGCGCGGCCGGGGCAGAACCTAGTTTCTCGAACCCGAAAACACTCCTACCTCCTGCCCTCGGCCATGCCACACACCTGACCCCACGAGGGCCCGCGGACGGGGGACCTGAGCGTCCCACCCCGGGCCCCTCCCGTGCGGGGCCCCCCAGTGTCCCTGTCCCCCCCCCCCCCCCGCTGTCCCCCTCACGCCCCGGTTCCAGACTGCACCTCCCCGCCCTCAGAGGCCTGGCTGCTGACCCCCGACCCTGGGCACTGGGGGTGCGGAGCCCTGGGCGAGGGGGGAGTCCGGGCCCAACCGCCAGGCGTCTGGAAACCAAGAGTTTCTGGGGGACAGGTGGCGCTTTCATTTCTTCTCCCAGGTGCGGCCGAGGCCTCTGGGGGAGACAACAGGCCCGGAAGTGAACGCCTGTGACAGACCGAGGCTGGGGGGGGGGGCGGGGGGGTGCACGGCATGGCCCCTGCGCTTGGAGGTGCGTGGCGCTCAGGGACACGAGGGGGTGACACCCCCGAACCCCCATCCCAGCCGTGGGCTGGGCTCAGGGCAGGGGGGCGAAAGCAGGTCACCCCAAGAGGCGAGGGCCCCTCAGCCAGGGCACCCCGTCGTCTCATCCGGCTGGTGTGGCTCAGCGGCTGAGCGTCGACCCACGAACCAGGAGGTCGCGGTTGGATTCCCGGTCGGCTGGGCCGGCAGGTTCCTCGTGGCACGGGCACCAGACAGACGCCAAGCCCCGACGGTTGGGTCGTGTTGGGGTGTCTGCCCTGAGGGTGTGGGGGGCCGCCCCCGGATGTCACAGGAGTCCACCCGCCGACTATCTCACAAGGAGCAGGCGTGTGTCTCGCTCGGCTCCGGGGGATGGAAAATCCAAGATTAAGGCGCCAGCACCCTTGGGTGCTGGTGCGGGCCCTGTGCCCGGCTCCTGGCCAGGGCCCTATCGTCCTCCTCACTGGGAGGGGCGGGAGAGGGGCTCCGGAACATTCTAGAAAGGCACTGATCCCATGGGAGGGCCGGTCACCGAGTCACCTCCCAGAGCCCCCCCCTTCCCCCCAACAATCCCATCAAGCGTTCGAGGATTTCAGCGCATGAATCTGGGGAACACAGACATTTGTTTGGGCCAGAGCAGGGAGCACCCCCCGACGGGCCAAAGGCACCCCCCCCAAAGCCGGCCATTTGTGCAGAACAAGAATTTATGGAGTCTGGCCCTGTCTCACCAGACACACCCAGTAAGGGGGAGAGATCCACCAAAGGACTTGTATGCATGCATATGGGCCTCACCAATGGACACAGACACCAGGGGGGTGAGGGCGTGAGTGGGGGGGGGGTTGGGGGGGTAATGGGGGAATAAGGACACATGTGTAACACCTTAATCAATAAATAAATTAGGCCGAAACCGGTTTGGCTCAGTGGATAGAGCGTCAGCCTGCGGACTGAAAGGTCCCGGGTTCGATTCGGGTCAAGGGCATGTACCTTGGTTGCGGGCACATCCCCAGTAGGGGGTGTGCAAGAGGCAGCTGATCGATGTTTCTAACTCTCTATCCCTCTCCCTTCCTCTCTAAAAAATCAATAAAATGTAAAAAAATAATAATAATAATTAATTAATTAATTAATTAAACAAATATAAAATAAAAATGCACCCAGCCCGGTGGTGTGGCTCAGCGGTTGAGCACTGACCCATGAACTGGAAGGTCACTGGTTCGATTCCCGGTCAGGGCACATGCCGGGGCTGCAGGCTCCACCCCATAGAAATGTCCATGATGAGAGGGAATCCTATAGGAATACTTTAAAGGTATTTATTTTAAAAAATATTTTAAATTGACCTCAGAGAGGAAGGGAGAGGGGGAGAGAGACAGACAGACACATTGTGGATGAGAATCATGGATCAGCTGCCTCCTGCACAGAAGGCCCCTCACCCCCACCCCCACCCCCCTCAGGAAGGTGGCCCCTCCTGGGGACCAGGCACCTCATCTTTCACCCCAGGGCCCCGTGCAGCGGCTGCTGCTCCTGACAGCCGGGCCAGGTGTAACGCTCCGGCCCCTGGGAGGCTCTGGTCCCTGGTAACCAAGGAGGCCACCTGAGACCCACTGAACACAGCGGCGGGCGTGGGTCTCCATAGCAACGGGACGCGCTCTAGGGACACAGGCGCACTGCGGGCTGCATCCCTAGATGGGTCTCTCCCCGACAGACTCAATGTGGGGAGCAGAGGCTGGGTCACAGCCGGGGCCACACTGCCCGGAGGTCACCCCAGGTTCGAGCCACAGGGCGGCTCTGGGAGGGCGCGGGGGTAGGAGGGGGGGCAGTACATGTACATGAGCCTGCACCTGCTTCAAAAAAGCGGTCCTTGCCCCCCGGCCTGGCTCAGGGGGTGAGCATTGACCCAGGAACCAGGAGGTTAGGGTTCGATCCCCGGTCAGGGCACACGCCCAGGTTGCGGGCTCGATCCCCGGTGCGGGGCGGGCAGGAGGCAGCCGATCCATGATTCTCTCTCATCATCGATATTTCTATCTCCCCCCCGCCGCCCACCCCATGTTTTAAAGAAAATAAGAGCCCTGGCTGGTGTGACTCAGTGGTTGCAATGTCGGCCGAGCACCGAAGGGTTGAGGGTTCGATTCCCGGTCAAGGGCTATGTACCCGGGTTGCAGGTTCGATCCCAGCTCCAGCCGGGACACGTGCAGGAGGCAACCAATCCATGTGTCTCTCCCACATCAACGTTCCTCTCGCTCTCTCTCTCCTCCCTCCCTCCCGCCCTCCCTTCCACTCTCTCTAAAAAAAAAAGGAAGAAAAGACACCATGACCCCATCCTAGAACCTGAGACGGTGAGAACTGAGAACGTGAGAACCCCGGCCGCAAGCATGTTGAGCCCCAGCTCCGCCAGTTGCCATGGTGACCCAATGTTTACCTCGGGTTTGCTCTTAGTGGGAGGAGGAGGCAGGCCTACCGGGAACCGCCACCAGGCCGCCTCCTCCTGCACCATCCCCCCCCCCCCCAGGGGAGGCCGCCAGGGTCTCCCAGGCTGTAGCACAAATGGAGGGAGGGGGGTCCTCACCCACCCTCCGCCCCCCACTGGTTGGAAAAAAAACAAAACACCCACAAGCTTTGAGGCACTCCCCCCTCCAGGGAGCATGCTGGGCCATTGCTGTCCCCACTCCGCCCTGGGCCTGAGGTCCCCGTCTTCCCTGCTCCCCTCCGTCCCCCACAGGCACGTACCCCCTGACCTCTAAGGGACCCCTGAGACGTGCAACCAGGGGAGCAGTGGGCGGCGGCAGCTCGTCTCCGGCGGCCCCCCAACCTGTCTCTAAGGCCCCCTTTTTGCTGACTCTCCCGTGAGCCCGAGAGGGCAGCCCAGCCTAAGAACGTTTTTGCTGTGGTCAGTACATGCTTGCTTTTCTAAAAAACCAAACACACAAAACATGCTTCAGAAAAAAAAAAGAACAAGTAAAAAAAAACAAAAGCATGCTTAGATCCCACAGTCCCCAGTGCAAGGGCCGGGGCAGGAGGAAGGGTGGGGGCGGGGGAGGGAGGAAGAGGAGGAAGAGGAGGAGGGGAGAGGAGGAGGAAGAGGAGGAGGGAGGAGCAGAAAGGAGGGGAGGGAGGAGGGAGAGGAAGGGAAGGGAGGGCAGGAGGGGCAGGAAGGAGGAGGAGGGTGCACCGGGCTGAGCCCTCAGCCCCGCAGACAAAAGCCCGGCCTGGCCTGGCCCTCAGCCAGGGCCATCCCACACCAGGCTGCCGGCTGCTGGCGGGGGGTCCAGGGCAGGAGGATCGGGCCTGCCCCCCTGGGCACCGGGCCTGTGCCCCCTCCAGCCCTGCCCAGGGTCCCCGCTCCGCCCTGAAGGCCAGCCCGGCCCCCAGGGGGGCACACGGGGCCCCTTCCTCTGCCATCGGACCCCCGCGGGGGTCCCTCAGAAACCCTGTCCGCGGCCCGGAGCCTCCTGGCCCGATGCCTGGGGCCTGGCTGCCGTCCAGCGAGCGACTGTCCTGAGCTCTGGCGGGAGGCTGAGCACCTGCACGTGCACACACACACACGCACCCTCATACACACACGGTGCCACTCTGCATGAACACCCAGAGAACCCCCGGTGCCTAAGGCCAAGCGACAAAGTCGTTTTTAGAAAACAAGACGATGCCCGGCCGGCGTGGCTCAGCGGGTTGAGCGTCGACCTATGAACCAGGAGGTCAGGGCACATGCCCGGGGGTGCGGGCTCGATCCCCAGTGGGGGGCGTGCAGGAGGCAGCCCATCCATGATTCTCTCTCATCATGGAAGTTTCTCTCTCTCCCTCCCCCTTCCTCTCTGAAATCAATACAATATATGTAAGCCCTGGCCGGTGTGCCTCAGTGGATAGAGCGTCGGCCTGCAGACTGAAGGGTCCCGGGTTCGATTCCAGTCAAGGGCATGTACCTTGGTTGCGGGCACATCCCCAGTAAGGGGTGTGCAGGAGGCAGCTGATGGATGTTTCTCTGTCATCGATGTTTCTAACTCTCTCTCCCTCTCCCTTCCTCCCTGTAAAAAATCAATAAAATATATATATTTTTAGAAATCAATGGAGAAATATCCTCGGTGAGGATTAATAATAATAATAATAATAATTTAAAAATAAAAGTCTGTTTTAAAAAGAACAGGAGACGATGCCTGCATGCCGGCGGGTGAGGACCTGGGGTGGCGTGAGGGCGACGGGCAGGGAGTCAGGGTTGCCGTCAGCCAGACCGTAACGCAAGACCACGCAGAGCCCGCTCACACCCACACGGCCTGTCCCGGGTCCCGCGGATTTGCAAGAAACACCAGTGGCAGCTCTCGTTCACACGGGTCACCCCTCCTTCGGGGAATGGGTGTGTGTGGGGGTTTGTTTCTGCTGAGACGCCCGAGGTGCAGCCACAGTGCCAACCCCCAGCTCCCAGACCCTCCCCCCCCCCCCCCCATCCCAGACCGGGTTTGGAGCAACTTGCCCGTCAAGGGCCAGGCCAAACATCCCTCCACGCCAAGGACACGCCCGGGCCCGGGGCCCTCTCCTCCCTCCCTCCCTCCCTCCCCCCTCCCACCGAAAGGGCGGGGTTCTGAGGTTCCAGGCGCCTTTGGGGTTTCCTCTCGCTTTCCCAACACTCACTTCCTTGCAAAACCCTGTCGGTCGAGCAGCCATTAACTGGAGCTTCTACCTCCAGCCCTAAACCCGTTCTTTCTTTTTCTGTTGTTCATCCTCACCGGCGGGTATGTTTCCATTGATTGTTTCGGAGAGAGCGAGAGGGAAGCGTCGTGGATGTGAGAGAGACGGGTCCATTGTCTGCCTCCCCGACCAGGGCTGGGAACCGAGCCTGCAACCCCGGCACATGCCCTTGACCGAAATCGAACCCGGATCCTTCCGTCCACTGGCCGACGCTCTAGCCACTGAGCCACCCCGGGGAGGGCCCTAGCCCCGTGGTCGGCAAACCGTGCGGCTCTTGGGCCCCGTGAGTGTGGCTCTTCCACAAAACACCACGGCCTGGGCGAGTCTGTTTTGAAGAAGTGGCGTCAGAAGAAGTTTCAGTTTGAAAAATGTGGCTCTCCAAAGAGATTCCAATCGTTGTCCTGTTGGTATTTGGCTCTGTGGACCAATGAGTTTGCCGACCACTGCCCTAAACCCAGGTCTCGGACCGTCGTGTTGTGTGTGTTCTTAGTGAGCATGCAGACAGTCAGAGAGGAGCCACAGGCTCGGAGAAGGAGTTTCCAGGGGGAGGGGACGTATAGAGTCAGGTGCCATTTCTTGCAAAGCTCATGCCTGGTGCACCCCTCCCCCCCCAGCTCCAGGGGCCAAGCCCTGGCCCCGTGCCCGTGCCCCGTGCTGGGGAACCACGGCCCCCTCCCCCCCCCCCCCCGCCCAGGCCACGCCCGGGGGGGCAGCGCACGGGCACATTTCATCAGGGGCAGCGGGCCTGGGCGCTTTTGCAAACAGGTCACCTTGGGACGGCCTGGCCCAGAGCCACGGGGGGAGGCCCAGTTCCTGGTGAGCGCGTGTTTCTGTGTGGCACCGATACACCGAGCCCCCCACACAGACGCGCCCCCAAATGAACCCCCCCCCCCCACCGCATGTGCCCTCCGTCCTGCTTGTGTGTGATGTGGGTGAGCGAGGAGGACGCTCTAGCCCGGGCTGGGAGCGGGTGGGAGACACACCTGTGCTGGGCCCCGGCAGGATCCGGGGGGTGGTGGGCAGGGGATCGGCCTGGTTAGCTCCCAGCCAGGGAGCTCTGTGCCTCCCAGAAACCCCAGTGACACCCAGCAGATCCATAATGGCTGGCGGGGGGCGGGGGGGCGGGCGGGTAAGGGGGGGCACGGAGACAGGGGGAGGTAGACCCTAAGATCTAAACGGAACAATTCACCCCGCAATCAGAGTCCACATAGATAGAGTCCAGGTTTGGCTGCTCAGTTCAGCCACAACAATGAGCAAGGTGCCACACGTATGTGTGTGCCTGTGTGCACATGTGTGCCTGTGTGCATGCATGTGCACCCCAGTGGAGCCCCAGGGCAGAGCCTTGGGGCGGGGTGAGGATTTCTTCGTCGCACACTACGGGCCAGTGTCAAATCAAGGCCAACAGCGTAAAAAGCTGGCATCGGATGCCCGGCCGGCGTGGCTCCGTGTTTGAGCATCAACCCATGAACCAGGAGGTCACGGTTCGACTCCCGGTCAGGGCACATGCCTGGGGTTGCGGGCTCGATCCCCAGTGGGAGGCGTGCAGGAGGCAGCCGATCCATGATTCTCTCTCCTCATCGGTGTTTCTCTCTCCCTCTCCCTCTCCCATCCTGTCTGGAATCAAAAATATATTTTAAAAAGGAATAAATAAATGGCAACAATGTTTTTTTATTTTAAAAAAAAGATTTCCACCCTAACCGGTGTGGCTCAGTGTATAGAGCCTCGGCCTGCGGACTGAAGGGTCCCGGGTTCGATTCCGGTCAAGGGCATGTACCTTGGTTGCGGGCACATCCCCAGTGGGGGGCGTGCAGGAGGCAGCTGATCAATGTTTCTCTCTCATTGATGTTTCTAACTCTCTCTCCCTCCCCCTTCCTCTCTGTAAAAAATCAATAAAATATATTTTAAAAATAAATAAATAAAATAAAATAAAATACATATTTCCGCCAGCAGGACCCGGAAAACCTTTCGGTGAAGATGGAGGAGGAAGCAGAAATCCACAAGGCGGGCGGGACGGAAGTCGAGAACAGACACCACACCTGCCCAGCCCGCACCCGGCTGCCCGCGCCCGGGTCCCAGGCTGTCGCCCCGCGTTACTCATTAACCACCGTCCAGGGGAGAGCGCTCCTCCATAGCGGACGCGCCCGACAGGCACCACCATAGCCACATGACCCGGCGACGGGCAGACCTGGCACCGCGTGCCCGGCCCTGCGGTGGGCGGGCCAGGGGGTGCTGTGTTTTTTATTTTACTTTATTCTCACCCGGGGATATGTCCCCATGGATGTTCAGGGAGAGCGGAAGGGAGAGGGAGAGACAGAGAGAAACATGGACGTGAGAGAGACACACCGATGGGTTGCCTCCTGCACGCGCCCCGACCAGGGCCCTGGCCGGGGAGGAGCCTGCCACCGAGGTCCGTGCCCTTGACCGGAATCGAACCCGGGACCCTTCCGTCCACGGGCTGACACTCCATCCACCAGCCAGGGCTCAATTAAAAAAAAAACACAATTTTTTTTTAAAATTAAAAAAACCTATTTTGAACTGCCTTCTTCAAACACACACAGGCACAGCCCCGCCGTGGCCTGACACTCAGAGCTCCCTGCTGCCAGCAGATGCTCACCGGGCCTCCGGGCCGCTTTCCGCTGCGGGGAGGAGGGGGGTGCAGAGAGCACCTCAGCGGGCCCCCCAGTGCCAGCTGCGCCACGGTGGGTGGGTGGGTGGGGTGGGCGACCGTCCCTCGCTGCTGCAGGGGCTGAACACTCCCCCGGGCGGGGCCCAGGGGGAGCCAGGAAGAGCCGGCCGGAGAGCAGGGGGGGAGGCCTGCGGGAGGGGCAGCTGCTGGTGGTGGGGTGCCCCATGTTCTCAGGCGCGTACACGTGTGCGTGAGAACTGGGCGAAGTCAAAACAAGAGAGGGAGGCAGAGATACAGCAGCAGGAACCTCAGCGGGGGGCGGGGGCGGGGAGACCAAGAACATGTATTTTTTAAAAAGCCCTGACCGGTTAGGCTCAGTGGATAGAGCATCGGCCTGCAGACGGAAGGGTCCCAGGTTCGATTCCGGTCAAGGGCATGTACCTTGGTTGTGGGCACATCCCCAGTGGGGGGTGTGCAGGAGGCAGCTGATCGGTGTTTCTCTCTCATCGATATTTCTAACTCTCTATTCCTCTCCCTTCTTCTCTGTAAAAAAAAAAATAATAAAATATACATATTTTTAAAAAAACACACACAAAACATGTGTCTTTTTATCTTTTATTTTAATTATTTTTTAATACGTTTTTACTGAGCCCTGGACCGTTTGGCTCAGTGGATAGAGCATCAGCCTGCGGACCGAAGGGTCCCGGGTTCGATTCCGGTCAAGGGCATGTAGCTCGGTGGCAGGCTCCTCCCCGGCCGGGGCCCTGGTCTGGGCGCGTGCAGGAGGCAACCCATCGGTGTGTCTCTCTCACATCGATGTTTCTCTCTCTCTCTCCCTCTCCCTTCCGCTCTCCCTAAAAGGCAATGGGACAACATCCTCGGGGGCGGATGCACAGACGAGACAATCAAGGTGGCCGGCTGAGCCCGGGGCCCCGGAGCCGCGGCAGAAAGGATGGAGACGTCTCGCGAGGCAAACGCCAGTCAGGACGGAAGCCTGGGACAGACACGCGTGGGCGAGGGTCAGACACACGTCTGGGACACGCGTGCAAAGCCTTGGGAGGGCCTGGAGAAGGGCGGCCCGGGCCCGAGGGGGAGGGGCAGGCTCCCACGCTCTGCCTGCACACTTCTGCCTCTGTTTGAGGTTTCACCACCCGCCCCACGGGCACCCCGGGGCGGCGTGGGGGGGAGAGAGAACCCGGCCGCTCACCCTGCACTCGCCGGGCCGCCTGCTTCTCCGAGGCCCGCTGCACCCCGGGCACCTGCGAGGGGGTCCTGCCAGCAGCGGGCCTCGGGGGACGGCCAGACCCCCCGTCACCCCCTGTCTCCCTCAGGATGGAAGCCCTGTTCACGGGGAGCAAGCAGCTTCCGGCTAACCCCGCCCAAACGCTAACAGGAAATGGCTGAGAGAACGCAAACTGCCGGCTTCCCACCCGCACCCCCACCGGGCAGGTGACACGGACGGACGTCCCTCGGGGTCTGCAGGTGGCCAGACCCCCGGAGCTGCTGAGATGGGCAGCGAGCAAGGAGATGTTTTTGGGTTTTTAAAAATAATATTTTATTGATTTCAGAGAGAGGGAGAGAGAGAGAGAGAGAGAGAGAGAGAGAGAGAGAGGAAGAGGGGAAGAGAGAGAGAGAAACATCCATGATGAGAGAGAATCATGGACCGGCTGCCTCCTGCATGCCCCCCACTGGGGATCGAGCCCGCAACCCGGGCATGTGCCCTGTCCGGGAATCAGACCGTGACCTCCTGGTTCCTAGGTCGATGCTCAATCACCGAGCCACACCGGCCAGGCAGGACTGTTGCTATTTTATTGGGGTCTCTCTCTCTCTCTCCAAGTACACATGTAACTCCTGGCGATGGCGGGGAAATAGGACCCAGAATTCATTCTGAGAGCAACGGTTTGTGGGCACAATAGGCAGACACGTATAGGCAGACAAGAGGGATGGAGTGGGCATTCTCGGGGGGCCCACCAAGCCCCTCCCTTTCGGACAACTGCTGGAATCTCCAGATGCAGGATGTGGGAGTTGGAGGTCGGCGGGGGGTTGGGGGGGGGGTTGGTCTGGCCTCCGAGGGCCCAGGCCTTTCCTGCTCTGAATGTCTCTGAATGTTCACCCCCAGGCCCGTCCGCCTCAGGGACAGTCAGCTCCGGGCCTCGCACCCCCTCCAAAGGCGGTTCGCCCACGCCCCAGGCCTGGGCCCCACGTGCCCACCGGACCCACCGAACAAGACGTCGCTGGCGTTTCAGAGACGTGGGTGTCTTTGTTTTGTTTTCTCGGGCGATCGCTAAAACATCAACAATGACTCGCCTGGCCGGGTTGGCTCGGTGGGAAGGGCGTGGGCCTGCGGACTGAAGGGTCCCGGGTTCGATTCCGGACAAGGGCGTGGGACCTCGGTTACCAGGCTCGATCCCCGGCCCTGGTCGGGGCATGTGCGGAGGCAGCCCATCGGTGTGCCTCTCTCACATCAACGTTTCTCTCTCTCTCTCTTCCTCTCCCTTCCACTCTCTCTAAAAATCACTGGAGCCCGGCCGGCGTGGCTCAGGGGTGGAGCGTCCACCTAGGAACCAGGAGGTCAGGGCACAGGCCCGGGTGGCCGGCTTGACCCCAGTGTGGGGCGTGCAGGAGGCGGCCGATCCATGATTCTCTCTCATCATGGATGTTTCTCTCTCCCTCTCCCTTCCTCTCTGAAATCAATAAAGATATATATATTTTAAATTTTTTTAAAAAAACCACAGTGTTCGGCGGAAGAGCAGCACCCGGGACCCGGAGGCATGCCCAGCGAAACCGTGCGCCCCTGGCGCGGAGGCGGCCTGGGGAGCTTGTGCACACCCGGAGGGTGGGGCCGGCTCCCCCACTCATCACAGACGGAGCGCACCTCAGGCAGGGCTGGTTCCGTCCCCTTTGGCCAGCTTTGGGGTTCCAGGCACGCCCCCCCCCCCCAAGTCTGGCTCCCGGCGCCCTGCCCCAATCCTCTACAGCCAAGGGGTCCATCCGCTCAGGGCCCACAAAGCCTGGACCCCGGCAAAGATTGGGGGGCGGGCCGCAGCCAGCCAAGTCCGAAGTCACCCCCAGACTAAAGCCTTCCCCACCCCACGCCCCCAGCCAGCCAGCCCAGCTCCTCCCACGACGGCGCGCCCCGCCCTTCACCCAGCCCCTCCCCAGGTCTCCAACCCGGCGAGCCACCGGTGGTGCCACCCGACGGGAGGCCGGAGGGAAACCGGCCGCAAAAAGGATTTTTTCCAACCGTCCAGGTCCCCGCCTAGGGCGGGCCTCGGCCCTCCCCACCCCCCAAAGAGGTCCCCAACCCCAGCCACGCCCCAAGCGCCGACCCCGCCCCTGTATTCAGGGTCCTGGCCGGGCCCCGCCCTCGCCGCCACGCCCACCATGGCCCTGTGGTCCCCAAGCTAAACCAACACCCTCCCTCCAGGAATCCAGGGTCCCCCCCCCCCCCCCCGAATCTGGGCCCACACACCCTTACTTCGGACACTCCGAAGGCCTAGCCATGGCCCGTCTTCACCCTGGGCCCCACTTCACCCTGGACGGCCACGCGGTTTTGGGGGGCCCACATGCCTGGCCGGGAAACGCGGGGGCCAGGTGCTTCCGAGATGCGCGGGTCCTGGACGCTTGCAGACCTCGGATGCGCTCAGTTAACCAATGCAACCGAGAGGAGGCCGCAATTTTAATTTTTTCAATGTTTTATTATTATTATTATTGATTTCAGAGAGAAGGAGGGAGAGGGAGAGAGAGAGGAACATCCATGATGAGAGAGAGAATCATCCATCGGCTGCCTCCTGCACGCCCCACACTGGGGGGGGATCCAGCTCGCACCCCGGGCCTGGGCCCTGACCGGGAATCGAACCCTGACCTCCCGGTTCCCAGGTCTGGACGCTCAGCCACGGAGCCATGCTTGCGGGGCCTGGACCGCAATGTTTAAACCAGGATTTTTAATAATCGTCTGCTGAGCTATTTGGTGAGGGAGAAGGGTTAACAGCAGGAGGAGATACGGGTGTTTCGTTGTGTTTTGTCTTGAACTTGCCCCACATAGGGAGGAAGTGAAGTGTCCGCGAAGAATTCACGTGAGCCCAGAGGAACCATGCGGTTCTGGACACCGAACTGGGACAGGAAGGTTCCCATCATTTCAATGTGGGGTGGTGTTTTTGTTTGTTTGTTTGTTTGTTTGTTTGTTTTTGCTACTTTTTTGTGTGTTTTAAAACAACAACCGACCTCCGATGAATCAACTCCCAGGTCGAGGGCCCCCTGGGGTCGGAGAGCGGGACGCCCACCCCCGTGCAGGTGCCCAGCGCCCGCACCCGTCGGGCGCCCGGGGAGCGCAGGGCCCGGAGTGGGCTGGGCCCTCCCTTCGGGAGCGAGCGTGGCCTCCCCCAGGAGAGCCCCGGGGGGCGGGCGTGCCCCCGCCGGCCGGATGGGCGTGGCTCCCACCCCGAGCCGCGGACCGGGAACGGGGACCGCCCCCCCGCAAGCTCTGGTTTCGACAAATTAAACCTTAGAGCGCTGGAAAAATTACAGGAAGAGGAGAGCGAAGAATGTGCCGAGTGGCTAGAGGGAGCCCTGTCCCCGCGTGAACTTCGCCCGCCGCGCGCCTCGCCTCGCCCGCCCGGCCCCGCCCCTCCCGAGCGCGCGCCCGGCTGGCGAGGGAGGGACCGGGGGCCAGGGCACCCCCTTTCCTCGCGGCTCCCGGGTGCCACGGCCTCCCATCTCCCCGATGCCGCCCCCCCCCCCCCTCGCCCGCGATCCCCTCCCAGCTCGCCCGCACCTGCCCGCGCCGGCCCCCGGGTCAGGGCGGGGTCCCCGCCCCCAACTCGGATGACGACATCCGCCCCCGCGGCCCCGCCCGAGCGCGCCCGGGGAGGGGGCGTGTCCGGCGGGGGCGCGGTCGCCAAGCGGGTGCGGGCTCCGGGAGCTGGGACACGCCTCGCGGGGCGCGCGGGGCCCGACCGACCGCAGGACCGAGAGTGGTGGGGGAAGGGGCGAGGCCCCGACCGACCGTCCCCGGCCCGTGCGCCCCGTGCGCCCCGGCCGGCGGCCACGGGGGCGTGGCCCGGCGCCTGGCACGGGCCCCTGTCCGCGCGCGCTGCGGGCGCCCGGGCCGCCCCACTGACCTGTGTGAGTCCTCAGGTGCGCCTTGAGGTGCGAGGACTTCCCGTAAACTTTCTCGCAGCCCGCGTAGTGGCACTTGTGCTTTCTCTGCGGGGACTCCAGGTCGGCGCGACTTCGGCCCCGCCGGCCCCTTTGTCTGAGGCCGGGCTCGCCGCTCCCCGCGGGCCCCGACTCCCGCCCGGGCTCCAGGCCCGCCTCGGGCTCCGGCTCGGGCTCGGGCTCGCTCCACGCGGGGCTGAGGGGCGCGGCCGCCGCGCCTTCGCCGCCGGGGAAGGCGGGCTCGGGGGCCGGGGGTGAGGCCGGCGGCAGGCGGCAGGGGGTCCGCGCCTTGCGGGCCCCGGCGCCCTCTCGGCGGTCCGTCAGGGCGGGCGCGGGCGCCTGCTGGTTGAGGTCCGCCAGGATGCGCGCCACCACGAAGAGCGAGGCGCTGTCCTTGCCGTCGCGGCGCTCCTCGACGCGGGGCAGCGTGGCGGCGACGGCGGCGGCCGCGCCCTCGGGGCCCGGCTCCGGCGCCTCCCGCGGCCCGTGCACGACCGCGCGGCTGGACATGGACACGAGGCACTCGGCGGCGAAGTGGTCGACATAGGCGGCGGCTGCCATGCTGCGGGCTCCGCTGCTCGTCGCTGCGAGTCGTCAGAGGCGCATCCGCACCCACAGCCTCCGGAGAGCGAGGGCGAGCGGGGGGGGGTGGGGGGGCGGGGTGCGGCGTGCCCTCTCCGCCGGCTGCACTGGGGCTCCCGGCCGCCTCTGCCGTCACCCGCGCGACTCCGCGTCCGTGAGGCGCCCGCCCGGCCGGGCCCCAAAGAGCGAGCGCATGGAGGGGCGGGGGTGGCGAGAAGGAGTGGGGGGTCCCCTCGTACGGCGTCAGGGGCGGCCTGTCCCAAGGATGCCGAGCGGCGACGTTAGGGACGACGGCGCCAAGTCGCGGCCGCAGCCTCGCCGCGCATTGTGGCAGGCGGGCGGGACCGCCGCCGTGCGCGCCGCGGCTCGGTGTGGGCGGCCCGGCCCCCGGGGGTGGGCGGGGCCGGGGCCACATCTGGACCCGACGTCAGCCCCCAGCCACATCCTGGCGGCGCAGGTTACAGGCGGCGGCGGCGGCCGCGGGGAGCTGCGCGCGCGGAGGGGGGCGGGGGATCCGGGAGCGCGCACCCCGCGCCCGGACAGGGGGCGTGCCCAAGGTGAGGGGCGGTCCCCATTGGGTCTCCACGGCCCGACCAATCGGGGCCGCGAGGGGAGCCGAGACCCCGCCTCGGGGCCCGACGCGCGACCAGGGGCGTGTCCGCTGGCCCAGCCGGAGGAGGGGCGCGCAGTGGAGCCGGGAGTCGGGCACGCCGATGCACGTCACCCGCAGGCGGTGGGCCCGCCCTCCTCCGCCTCGGGGACCCCGCGGGGTATTTTCCTGCCAGACCTTTTGTACTGTCACGGCCTGGAACCCCGGTGTGGAGGCGATCGCCGGGTGGGGGGGGGGGAGGGGGGGGCGCCCCTTTGTCCATCCAGCCCCGCCCGCCAGGGGCGCCGGGGTGGGTGCGCCTCCGCGTCTCCTTCCCCTCCGGAGCGAGGTTTGCACCACGAGGAGGCGTGCCCGCCGGGGCTGGGTGCGGGGGCCCTCGGCCGCGCCTGGGGGCGGAACCACTCCCGCCGCACCCACCGCAGAAGGGCTCTTGGGTGGCCGCGCCCGGAGACCCAGGCCGATCGCCTCCTCCGCGCTCGGGCCCTCGTCGCGTCCCGGTCTGGAGCGGGGCAACGGTTGGGGCGGGGCCGCTCCGGCGAGCGCGAGAGGCACCGGGAGCTTCCCCGGCTGGGCCCGGGCGGGCCGGGGACCTGGTGCGGGCCGCGCTGCCCTGGAGGCTGGGTCAGCCGGAGCCGGACCGGCCCCGAGCTGCGGCCGGTAACCTGGCCGCGTGGGGGGGGGGGGGGGCGCGCCCGCCGCCGCCCTTGGCTCGCGGGAGGGGAACTACGTGCAGGGGCGGCCGGCGCGCTGTTCGGGGGGACGCGGGGCCCCTTCCTCCTTCTCCCTCCTCCCAGGCCCAGGCCCGCAGCCAACTTCTCCAGGCCGCCCCTCTCCCACCGCGGTCGGTCGGGGCGAGGCTCCACACGGTGCCAGCTGCGGGGACCCCGCCCACTGCGCGCCACCCACCCGCTGGCGAACCGCCCCAAGGAAAGGCTCGGCTGCGCCCAGCTCTCCGTCCGCCCCCACCCGCTCCCGGGCCCCGTCCACTTGCCCTTGACTCTCCAAGGCGCCCGCGCTCGCTCGCCCGCCCTCCGCCCTCGCCATTCTCCTCCGGGCCTGGGCCAACGCCCGAGTGGCCGGTGCCCAACTTCGGGGCGAACCCCTGACCGGACCCACAGCCCCTGACCCTGCAGCCCTGGGCCCTTCTTCTTCTTTTATTTTTTTAACTAGAGGCCTGATGCACGAAATTCATGCACGGGGGTGTGTGTGGGGGGTGTCCCTCAGCCCAGCCGGCACCCTCTCCAATCTGGGACATCCCTCTCGCAATCCAGGACCCCTGGCTCCTAACCATTCACCTGCCTGCCTGCCTAATGCCCCCAACTGCCCTCCCCTGCCAGCCTGGTCGCCCCCAACTGCTCTCCCCTGCCAGCCTGGTCGCCCCCAACTGCCCTCCCCTGCCAGGCTGATCTGGAACCTAACTGCCCTCCCCTGCCAGCCTGATCTCGCCCCCAACTGCCCTCCCCTGCCAGCCTGATCTCGCCCCTAACTGCCTCTGCCTGGGCCCCCACCACCATGGTTTTGTCCAGAAGGAAATCAGACATCCGGAAGATGGCTGGTTGACCCGGTCTAATTAGCATATTACCCTTTTATTAGTATAGATGTATTTTTATTGACTTCAGAGAGGAAGGGAGAGGGGGACAGAGAGAAACATCCACGATGAGAGAGAATCATGGATGGGCTGCCTCCTGCACGCCCCCACCTGGGGATCGAGCCCGCAACCCAAGCCTGTGCCCTGACCGGGATTCCAACCCTGGCCTCTTGGTTCATAGGTCCATGCTCAACCACTGAGCCACACTGGCCAGGACAAGGGTCAGCTGTGTGTTTAATTCCCCCCGGGGTCTCCAAACCTGTACGCCCAGTGCATTCTTCCTCACGGTAGGAAGCTGCCAGAGATAACGCTTCACGAAAAATGGAGACGTTGACCCAGAAAAGAGAGAGAAGGCAAGTGATCCAGGAAGCAGGTGTTCACGCCAGGAGGGTGGGGGCGGGGGCGGGGGCAGAGGTACCCCCAGGCCAGGCGGGGGGCTGGTCTGCAGCTGCAGGGACATTTCTCCAAAAGGTGGGAGAGAGAGGATCTCGGAGGGGCCGGGTCATGTTGCCGCGTAAGCATCTCGCAAATCCCCATGGCTTCGTCCTGGCCCCGGCTAGGCGTCTGTCCGTCCGTCCGTCCGTCCGTCGGTCCTGAGGCACCTGGGGACCCAGGTTGGTGGAGTAGCCAGCGGTCGCCTACCTTCCGGACCTCACGGACCAACAATGGTCCGCGGATTACCGGTTGGCCACCGCTGGAAGGCGGGGCACATGCCCCATAGGGGGAGCGATTTGATGTGTAAGGGGGGCGATTTGAGAAGGCGTTATTCACAGTGAATGTTTTGCATGTCTTACGGTTCGAGGGGCCTCGTGGACAGTCTATACATATATACGGTGACATATTGATGCACCTCCGTTCTGTATTATGTTTTGAAACTTTATTTGCTATTTTTTCATATCCCTTCATATTATTATTATTTAAAAATATATTTTATTGATTTTTTATAGAGAGGAAGGGAGAGGGAGAGAGAGAGAAACATCGATTAGAGAGAAACATCCATCAGCTGCCTCCTGCACACCCCCTACTGGGGATGTGCCCGCAACCAAGGTACATGCCCTTGACCGGAATCGAACCCGGGACCCCCCAGTCCGCAGGCCGACACTCTATCCACTGAGCCACACTAGTCAGGGCTTGTTATTATTATTTTTTAAACACTTCCTTTCCTTAGTGATTTCTTCCTCAGTACGTCCACTGTCCTTTCGTCCTTCTGTTTTTCTCTCTCATGGAGGCCATGTTCTTTGGCAGCTGGTTTAGACCAAGTTCATGGCCTCTGAGGCTTCCTCCACGTGAATGGGAGCTCGCTTTTTAATAACTTTTTAAAAATATATTTTTATTGATTTCAGAGAGGAAAGGGAGAGGGAGAGAGAGAGAAACATCCGTGATGAGAGAGAATCACGGATCGGCTGCCTCCCGCACGCCCCACACTGGGGATCGAGCCCGCAACCCGGGCCTGTGCCCTGACCGGGATTCCAACCTTGGCCTCCTGGTTCCTAGGTCCATGCTCAACCCCTGAGCCACACTGGCCAGGGCAAGGGTCAGCTGTGTGTTTAATTCCCTGGGGTCTCCAAACCTGTACGCCCAGTGCATTCTTCCTCACGGTAGGAAGCTGCCAGAGATAACGCTTCACGAAAAGGGCAGGTGCATGTACCGGGGCAGTTGGCTTCTCTCCTTACAGCTCCCCGACACCATTCATCCCGGGGGGACCTGGATTGCTCATCCCACCATCGGAGGTCAGGCCTGCCCCCCGGCCTGTTCCGGGTGCGCCCCGCGGCCCTGCGGGTCCCTAGCAAGCACAGCGTGTAGACGGGATGCAGTTTGGAGGCTCCTGGATGGGGACCCAGTGGGTAGATGCTGGCAGCTGCCAAGGGCCCCACAGTGGTTTAAGGGAGCATGGGGGGCGGGGACTGGACAAAGCAGCTTTGGCCAATGGCTTTTGATATGCAAATGAGGGGGCGTTCCCCAGCTCCCACCCGCACCAGCTAACTAGTTTGTGATGCAAATGGCCTGGGGCCTCCCACGCAGGGCCTGTCCCTACTGTCACCTCCACCAGGCCTGGCCGGGACCTGGCTCTGGGGACCTCTCGGTCCAGCCGGGAGGGGACAGCCCGACCAGCGTGGCTCAGGGGTGGAGCATCGGCCCATGAACCACGAGGACACGGTTGGATTCCCGGTCAGGGCACATGCCCCGGTTGCACGCTCAATCTCCCAGTAGGGAACGTGCAGGAGGCAGCTGATCCATGATTCTCCTCGTGGATGTTTCTCTCTCTCTCCCTCTCCAAACATCAATAAAAACATATTATTAAACACACACACACACCCCAAAACAGAATGTTTTTGCACCTGAAAAAAAAAAAAGTTAAATAATACAATCGGCTTTGTAAAAATTGTCTGGGCTGCCCTTATGTTCTTAGTCTACCTAAATGCTTTGCTGGGCCGGAGATGGTTTAGCTCAGTGGATGTAGAGTCAGCCTTCGGACTGAAGGGTCCCGGGTTCGATTCCGGTCAAGGGCACATGCCCGGGTTGTGGGCTCGATCCCCAGTAGGGGGCGTGCAGGAGGCAGCGGATCCATGATTCTCTCTCGACATTGATGTTTCCATCTCTCTCTCTCCTCTCTGAAATCAATCAATCGATCAATAAGTAAATAGATGCTCTGTTGGGAGCGCTGGCCAAGCGGGCTGAGTACCCAGTGGTGCCAGGGTGCCCTCCAGGCCTTGCTCGTTGGGGGTACGGCTGGCGGCTGCCCTCTCTCCTGGGGCCCCACCCAGGCCAGCCCAGGTGATTCCTAGAGAGCGTCCCGCCTGGGGCCCTGGAGGGTTGGGCAGGGAGCGTCCTCCGGCCCCGGCCTGGCATCTCTGGCCTCCAGGGCTGGCACCGCCGGCCGGCCGGCCAGGGCTGCCCCAGACACGTGCGTGTGCCCAGCCAGCTGCCACACAAAGCCGCATTGTGGGCCTCGGCCCGGGGGGCGGGCACGTGACGGCAGAGTGTGGGCGGTGGGCCTGCCGGGGGTGCCCCCACCTTCCTCCTGGGCAGGGCTCAGCATCCTCGCCTCTAACCCCGCGAGGCAGGAGCCTGGCCGGGCACAGTTTTTTTTAGGATTTTTTAAAAAATATATTTTATTGATTTTTTTTACAGAGAGGAAGGGAGAGGGAGAGAGAGTTAGAAACATCGATGAGAGAGAAACATCCATCAGCTGCCTCCTGCACACCCCCTACTGGGGATGTGCCCGCAACCAAGGTACATGCCCTTGACCGAAATCGAACCCGGGACCCTTCAGTTTGCAGGCCGACGCTCTAACCACGGAGGCACACCGGCCAGGGCCAGAGGTATGTCGTGCCTTTCCCCATGAGGTCACAGAGCAGGCAGGCTCCCCTCGGCCGCTCTGCCTCCCCAGGCCCGAAGGGCGCCTCGGCCTGGTCGATTTCGGATCTGTCCGCTCCGGGGGCTGCTGGCCGCACGCACCCACGGGTGTTGGGGAAAGTTTGCCGAAACGAAGCATTACTCGTAAAACTGCCTGCTTTGGACCTAACCGGTGTGGCTCAGTGGATAGAGCGTCGGCCTGCGGACTGAAAGGTCCCGGGTTCGACTCCGGTCAAGGGCATGTACCTTGGTTGTGGGCACATCCCCAGCAGGGGGTGTGCAGGAGGCAGCTGATGGATGTTTCTCTCTCATCGATGTTTCTAACTCTCTCTCCCTCTCCCTTCCTCTCTGTAAAAAATCAATATTTTAATGAGCTCAGCCCTAACGCCTCGTCAGGGCCAGACCACATGATTTCTCCGGCCTTCTACGGCCCGAAGGCCGGATGCTCCCCCCCGACCCCCAAAGAGGGGACAGACATTATTCCAGGCGTCTCACAGCGAGATACCCCATTGCAAACGAAAACCACCGCCCGGCCGGCGTGGCTCCGTGGTGGAGCGTCGACCTAGGAACCAGGAGGTCACGGTTCGATTCCCGGTCAGGGCACACGCCTGGGTTGCGGGCTCGATCCCCTGTGTGGGGCGTGCAGGAGGCAGCCGATCCATGATTCTCTCTCCTCATAGATGTTCCTCTCTCTCTCTCTCTCTCTCTCCCTTCCTCTCTGACATCAGTACAAATATATTGAAAAGAAAACCACTGACATGACATCACAGGGACCCTGGCTGGGCTGGAGGCTGGGGAGTCCCTGGGAGACGCAGGCAGGCAGCCGGAGAGGTGGGGGCGGCGGGCCGGGGGGCGGGGGAGGTAATTCCTGGTTGTCACTGGGATCTGAGAACAAAGACAGCGCAAACCCCTCATTTCTGTTCAGGCTAATATTAGCTCGAGAGGAGCTGGGAGGGATGTCCTTTCCCCCGCAGACGTTGTGAATGCTTAAGGGTGAGGAGGAACAGCTTGAGCTCCGCCCCACCCCGGAGCCACACCAGCCAGGGCTCATCACTGATGTTTCTATCGCTCTCTCCTTCTCGGAAATCAATGCAAATTAAAAAAAGAAAAGAAAACGGCACTAAACTTGCTCGTAGCACCCCCCCACCCTCCACCCCACCGCCTTGTCCCGGGGGGCAGAGCCCCGGCGGGTCTGTGTCCCGGCCCCGTGTCCCGGCCCCAGGAGGGCGAGGTCTCCAAGCCCGGGCAGGCCCACGGTGCTGGCGGGCGGGCTCGGGCCTGGGGGGCATCTGATAAGGCTGGTGCCTGGTGCCAGGACAGGTCAGGGCGGAGGGCGCCCCGGGGCAGCAGGCAGGCTCCGGTGGAGACAGAATCCATCCAGCAAGAGCCCCAAACGGCCTCCTCCTCTTTCCCTGGAGCCGGACAATCCAGGGGGTCCGGGGCTGCGGGTCCCTCCCTGAGCCGGTTCAGCAGGGACAGGCTTGACTCCTGTAGGAGCGTTGATTCCAAGCCTGCCGGCTGCGTGGGAGAGCCGCAGGGCATCCACACACATCTGCTCTGCACTGCCCCCCCCCCCGCCCCCACAGGCCAGCTGCTGACAGTGGGAGGAAGGACAAAGATTACATGGGAAGTAGCAAAAGGGTTATGCCAGATGGGCAGCTTACAGGTAAGCGGGCTGGGGGTTTGCAAAGGCCTGTGGGTATGCAAAGGGCTGGGGGGTCTTCAAAGGGCTGGCGGCTGAGCTCCCAGGTGCCACGCGCAGCTCCCAGCCAGGCGAGAAGGTGCCTTCTTTCATCAGAACGACGCAGTCTGGGGAACAGAGCGTGATTCCTACTTCCGACCATTCGAGCTGGTCCCCAACCTTCTATGTCTGCCCCCGTCCGCGAGACCAGCCTGGGGGCCCCTCTGCAGGAAGGCGGGTTCCCAAACCACGGGGAGGCGAGCGAGGCGGCTCCGACTCACTGAGCTCCCAGCTCCCCCACCGGCCCGGCCCGGCGGGGTGAGGGCAGGAGAAGCAGAGACCCTGAGGCTCAGCCCTGCCCGGGCGGGCGGCCCTCACCCCGCGGGATGGGGTCCTGCCCAGACCTCTCCTTTCCCTAGCATCGCGATTCCTTTTTTTTTTTTTTAAAGACCTTGTATTGTCCTAACCGGTGTGGCTCAGTGGATAGAGCGTCGGCCTGCAGACTCAAGGGTCCCAGGTTCGATTCCGGTCAAGGGCATGTACCTTGGTTGTGGGCACATCCCCAGTAGGAGGTGTGCAGGAGGCAGCTGATGGATGTTTCTCTCTCATCGATGTTTCTAACTCTCTCTCCCTCTCCCTTCCTCTCTGTAGAAAAAAATCAATAAAATATATTAAAAAAAAAAAAAAAGACCTTGTATTGATGTTTAGAGGGGAGAGAAACGTCCGTGCCCCCACTCCCCTGGAGTCGGAGCCCGCAGGCTGGGCAGGTGCCCTGACCGGGCGGGAATCAGGCCGTGGCCTCCTGGTGCACGGGACGATGCCCAACCACCGGGCCACACCGGCTGGGCGGCCTTTCGGTCTTCCCTTTCCCTCCAGCCCGTCTCCCTCGGCCTCGGAGACCGAGCCCGGCCTGCCAACCAGCCAGCGGAAGGAAGGAGCGGCTGCCAGCCCCGTCCGGGCCGCGGGGATGGGAAAACACACATGGTCCGGGGGCGTTTCGGATACAGTAGGGGGTATTTTTAGCATGTTGTTCCCACTCGGTGAGAAACCTGGAAGATAGTGTTGATCAGCGCGCTGATCATAGCGCCGCAGATGGCCGGCTGCTCGCAGACGCCTGCTTCTGGGTGACGGGCCGGGCCCAGGGGGAGGCAGGCGCCGCGGTGACAGGAACCCCCCCCCCCCCAGGTTGTCTGCGTGGTTTCACGGCCGGGGCTCCTGCAAGGGGCAACCCGCCGCCCTGTTCCTCTCCCGTCGATCTCTCTGTCTTTTCCTCGCTCTAAACATCAACGGAAAAATATCCTCGGTGAGGATTCATTAAGAAAGAAAGAAAGAAGAAAGAAAGAAAGAAAGAAAGAAAGAAAGAAAGAAAGAAGAAAGAAAGAAAGGAAGAAAGAAAGAAAGAAAGAAAGAGCCCTGGCTGGTGTGGCTCAGTGGATAGAGCATTGGCCTGCGGACTGAAGGGTCCCGGGTTCGATTCCGGTCCAGGGCACATGCCGGGGTTGCGAGCTCGATCCCCAGTAGGCAGCGTGCAGGAGGCAGCCGATCCATGATTCTCTCTCATCATGGATGTTTCTATCTCTCTCTCTCTCCCCCTTCCTCTGTGAGATCAATAAAAAAAAAAAAAAACTTAAAAAAGAAAAAGAAGCATCCGTGATGAGAGAGCATCCTGATCGGCTGCCTCCCGCACGCCCGCTGTGGGGGACCGAGCCTACCACCTGGGCGTGGGGCCGGACCGGGGATGGAGCCGTGACCTCCGATTCCTGGGATTTTTCCACGACAGCACAGATGTGGGAGGACGCTCAGGGAACCCAGCCACATCCTGCCCGCCGGCCCTGTTCCTGCCGCGCCGACCGAGACCAGATGGGCACTGACGCCCTCCCCCGCCCCCCCCACACCCCCTCCCGGGCGACCCCCTCGGAGGCCTAGACATGCCGTCATGCCCTCGGGTGCCAGCGCAGACGGGTCTGAGGGCCACCTGTGCCCTGCTCCCCCGGGGAGCTCAGGGCGTGCAGTTCACGGACGTGTGTTTCCCCCTCGGGGTCCTGCACCCTGAGCATCAGAGCCCTAACTAACCCTTTGGCTCCGTGGATGGAGCCTCGGCCTGCGGACTGAAGGGTCCCAGGTTCGATTCCGGTCAAGGGCATGTACCTTGGTTGCGGGCACATCCCCAATAGGGGGTGTGCAGGAGGCAGCTGATTGATGTTTCTCTCTCATCGATGTTTCTAAGTCTCTATCCCTCTCCCTTCCTCTCTGTAAAAAAATCAATAAAATATATATTTTTAAAAAATTAAAAAGAAAAGGCACACAGAGCTGGGCTCTCCGGGGTGTGCCCGGAGCACGGGGAGTCCCCCCGGCTCCCCGTCTCCTCCTCCCTCCCCCCCCCCAGCACCTGGCGCTCCCTCGAAGGCCTCGGGGGACCCATCTCCCCTGCTTGTTTGGGTGAGGAGAGCCTGTATTTATAGCAGAGAGCAGGCGTGCCAAGCGGGTACCCAAGCAACCGCTGGGCTCAGGCTCCAAACGCCACACGCGTGCCATGGGGGTGGGGGTGGGAGGGGGGGCAGGGAGGCGGCCCTCCCCCTCTGTCTTGGGGGGGGCGCTGCCTCCCAGATAGCCCCTCCCTGGGCTCCAGGGGAGGGTGGTGGGAGAACACAGCACAATTGTCTCTGGCCAGTACTGGGGGGCGAGTGGGGGGCGCAGGGGGGGAGCCCCACAGACCTGAGGCCTGGGGAGCGGGGGGGCGATCAAAACAGGCCTTTGTCCGGGGCCTGGCCGGCCGCACACAGGGCTTGTGTTTCTCGGGGGGGATGACAATGGGGTGAAACATTAGAGTGGGCATCAATTATTCACAGTCCCCCGCCAGGTCAGAGCGCAGCCGCTGGGGAGGAGGAGGAGGATGGGAAATCGGAGGCGCTCCGTGCCAAGAGGGAGGCTGAGGATGGGGTTCAGACGGACTCCGGGCTGAGGCCTGAGGCCCCTGCACCCCCCAGGTCTCAGCGGCCTGCCCCCCTCGGGTCTGACCCCCCCTCCACCCTGCTGTGCAGGCTGTTCTCTGCCCCCCGGAGGGGGGGCACTGAGAATGATGCACCGTCCGAGAGGAAGGGAGAGGGAGCGGGAGAGAAACATCCATGATGAGAGGGAATCGTGGACCGGCTGCCTCCTGGGGATGGAGCCCGCCACCCGGGCACTTGCCCTTGACCAGGAATCGAACCTGGGGCCCTTCAGTCTGCAGGGTGACGCTCACCCACTGAGCCACCCCGGCCGGGCAATTTTTAAGTGGATACTTTTGTGTGGCCCTCGAATGATGTGATAAATACCCAAATGGCAACTTGGCAGGAAAAAGGTTCCCTCCCCTGCTCTAGGGTGTCGGGGGGGAAAGTCCGATTGTACCTGTGAAGACCCCCCAAAAAGTGAGTCCCTTGCTCCTCTCCCAGAAATGGTGGTGAACATGGCCGGGCAGGCGTGGCTCAGCGGTTGAACGTCGACCTATGAACCAGGAGGTCAGGGTTCGATTCCCGGTCAGGGCACAGGCCTGGGTTTCAGGCTCGATCCCCAGGAGGGGGCGTGCAGGAGGCAGGCGATCCATGATTCTCTCTCCTCATGGATGTTTCTCTCTCTCGCCCACTCCCTTCCTCTGTGAAGTCAATAATAAAAATATATTAAAAAAAATAAAAAGGAGCCCTAACCGGTCTGGCTCAGTGGATAGAGCGTCGGCCTGGGGACTGAAGGGTCCCAGGTTCGATTCGGGTCAAGGGCATGTACGTTGGTTGCGGGCACATCCCCAGTGGGGGGTGTGCAGGAGGCGGCTGATCGATGTTGCTCTCTCATCAATGTTTCTAACTCTCTATCCCTCTGCCTTCCTCTCTGTAAAAAATCAATAAAATATATTTCAAAAAATAAAAAACAGAAAGGAATGCTGATGCGCATGAATCGTAGGACGGACAAAGGCCGTTCCCCCGTCACTGGCATCTCAGAAGCATCCTCTCGCACGGGATGCTGGGCACGTGGTCCCCAGAGGCCCCGTGGTGGGGGGCCGGGTGCAGCCCTGGTGGGTGCCTTGCCCACGCCTCGGTGGTCCCGCCGAAGGGTTCCCATTCGGGACAGGAAGTGGCCGCCTCTGACCAGGCCGCCTGAAATGGTTTCAGCTGCACGGAGGCCCTTCAGAGGCAGACCAAATAAACACTCGCAGCTAAAAAAAGGCGAAACGGGGTCGCTGGAACCAGAGAGGAAAGCCGCTCCGGACCTGGAGGGCGGGGCCCGCTGTCCAGAGAAGCCCAGCGAGCGGGCCTGGGCCCGAGACGGGAGGGAACTGTCTTCTGTGAAATAAAACGCGACCCGACCTTCAGCCCTCCTCCGCGACTCGCTCCGTGGTCTCTGATATCTCTGACCCCATCTTTAAGGGGCTTGCTTTTCTTTGTTTCTTTTTTTAAATATATATACTGAGTGGCCAGGTTATTATGATCTCTGAACACATAATAATCTGGCCACTCAGTGTGTATATATATATTAGAGGCCCGGTGCATGAATTCGTGCATGGGTGGGGTCCAGCCAGCCTGGCCAGGGGGAGAGGACATGGGCGGTTGGCCGGCCTGCCTGCTGGTTGAACTCCTGGTTGAGGGGACAATTTCCACATTAGCCTTTTATTCTACAGGATATACACTGAGTGGCCAGATTCTTATGGGTTCAGAGATCACCATAATCTGGCCACTCAGTGTATATATTTCATTGATTTCAGAGAGGAAGGGAGAGAGAGACATCAATGATGAGAGAGAATCATGGATCGGTTGCCTTCTGCACACTCCCCACCCTGGGGATGGAGCCTGCAACCCGGGCATGTGCCCTTGGCCGGAATCGAACCTGGGACCCTGGTTTGTAGGTCGACGCTCAACCCCTGAGCCACGCCGGCCGGACAGAAAGCTTTTTATTTATACAGGTAAACCCATCCGTGTGTCCTGTAATAGAAGTTAACATGGAGACCCACTTAAAATATGCTTGCATTTATTTTGAAATGACAGTCAAGCCAGTCCTTGCTAACACAAGTAACATTTATGAAAAGAGCCATCTTTGTCCTAAGAATAGTTCATTTCGTAAGAAGAGCGACCGTGTTTTATCTTTTTTTAAAAAAAGAATCTTTGCCGCTGTCTGGCGTACCAGACAGCTGGATTCTTCACATCTGCTCCTATTTCCATCTCTTCGCATATCGCACATCATGCAGGCTCCGGAAAACTCCGTTCAGCAGCCACGAGGGGGAAAACGTCTCTGTGTTATTCCTACCATAGAGTTTTGACTTTGTGGCTCCCCCTGATGGGGTCTCAGGAACGCCTGGGGGGTCCACGGACCCCACTTTGAAAACCACCCATCCTGACACTCCTTTACAAATGGGATCAGCCAACCAAGACTCCCCATCTCGCTCTGGCCGGTTTGGATCCGTGGAGAGAGCGTCGTCGGCCTGTAGACTGGAGGGTCCTGGGTTGGATCCCGGTCAAGGGCACGGACCTCTGTGGCAGGCTGGATCCCCGGCCCTGGTCGGGGTGCACGGGGGCGACAACCGATCGATGTGTCTCTCTCACATCAATGTTTCTCTCTTTCTCTCCCTTCCACTCTGTAAAAAATCAATGGAGTCCAACCAGCGTGGCTCCATGGTTGAGCATCGACCTAGGAACCAGGAGGTCACGGTTCGATTCCCGGTCAGAGCACATGCCCGGGTTGTGGGCTCCATCCCCAATAGGGGGTGTGCAGGAGACAGTTGATCGATGATTCTCTCTCATCATGGATGTTTCTCTCTCTCTCTCCCTCTCCCTCCCTCTCTGAAATCAATAAAAACATATTTTAAAATAAAAACAAATGGAAAAATATTATCAGGTGTGGATTTAAAAACACACACACACAGCCCTAATAGGTTTGGCTCAGTGGATGGAGCGTCGGCCTGCGGACTGAAGGGTCCCGGGTTCGATTCCGGTCAAGGGCATGTACCTTGGTTGCGGGCACATCCCCAATGGGGAGTGTGCAGGAGGCAGCTGATCGATGTTTCTCTCTCATCGATGTTTCTGGCTCTCTATCCCTCTCTCTTCCTCTCTGTAAAAAATCAATAAAATATATTTTTTAAAAATTAAAACACACACACAAACTTCAAACAAACAAGTTAGAGATCTGAGGAAACCCCCCGCCCCCCCTGGAGATCTCAGGAAAACCCCCCGGAGAAGAGCAGGCCTGCCCATCTGTATGAGGAACATTCCCCCGTAGCCGGGCTCCGTGGTATATTCATTCGACTTTGTTATCTCCTCCTGGGATCTCCCTTCCTCCCCGTCCGCTCTGGCTGAGTTCTGAGGCTCCGAAGTTTCAGGGAAACCGACGTTGGATAATGAGACCATGAAGTAACCTTCCTTTCATGTCTGTTTACGGCCCGGCTGCACGTAGCAACGTCTGCTCGCCCTACACACCCCGGGGCGCGGACAGAGACTCGCGGCGCGGCGTCAAGTTCCCGGGGGATGATTCATGAAAATTCTGCTCGTGGAGTCTGTATGTGTGGGAAAGAGGTCTCCGTGAATGCGTTTTTAAAAATATATATATTTTACTGATTTTTTTACAGAGAGGAAGGGAGAGGGAGAAAGAGTTAGAAACATCGATGAGAGAGAAACACCAATCAGCTGCCTCCTGCACACCCCCTACTGGGGATGTGCCCGCAACCAAGGTACGTGCCCTTGACCGGCATCGAACCTGGGACCCTTCAGTCCGAAGGCCGACACTCTAGCCACTGAGCCAAACCGGTCAGGGCAGCATTTTTAAAAAAGTACACTAGAGGCACGATGCACGAAATTCGTGCAAGGGGCTCGGCCCTCGCAGCCCCGGCTTCGTCCGGAAGGTCGTCTAGCTGTCCCCTCTAATTAGCATATTATGCTTTTATTATTATAGACATTTTATTTATTGATTTCAGAGAGGAAGGGAGAGGGAGAGAGATAGAAACATCAATGATGAGAGAGAATCATGGATCGTCTGCCTCCTGCACTCCCCCTCCTGGGGATCCAGCCCGAAACCTGGGCACGTGCCCTGACGGGGAGTCGAACCCGAAACCTCCTGGTTCACAGGTCGACGCCTCAACCACTGAGCCTCGCCAGCCGGGCCCCCCTGGCTTCTTTTGAAGCGAGTCCCTAAACATCAGTACGTTCATCTGTACGTAGTTCCCGGTCCTCGTCCTTATCCATTGTTGTTGTCTGCTTGCTGGACACAGCAGTGGTCTCTGAGGTCCTGATTTGGGCTGGGGCAGGCTGAACGCTTCTCTCACAGGTCCTCTCTCTCTCTCTCTCTCTCTCTCTCTCTCTCTCTCTCGGACGGCCTCGCTCACGGTCTGACCGTTGGCCGGGAAGCCTCGGTCCCCCCGCCCGGCCTCTGCCGTGGGCTAGCTGGGGCTTGCTTCCCGCTGGCAAGAGAGGGCAGGCCCTGAGGGGCAAGGGCCTTGCAAGCCTCCGCTCGTGTCTTGTTTGCTGACGTCCCGTTTGCCAAAACAAGTCGTGTACAGCCACGCCCAGGACCCACGTGGGAGGATGAGAGAGACAGATGAGGACTTCAAAACAGGGGGGGGGATTCGCCCGGCCCGGCCCGCGTGGCTCCGTGGTGGAGCGTCGACCCAGGAAGCGGGAGGTCAGGGTTGGATTCCCGGTCGGGGCACATGCCCGGGATGTGGGCTCCATCCCCAGTGGGGGGCGTGCAGGAGGCAGCCGATCTATGATACTCTCTCATCATGGATGTTTCTCTCTCTCTCTCTCTCTCTCTCTCTCTCTCTCTCTCTCTCCCTTCCTCTCTGACATCAATAAAAATATATTTTTTTAAATAACCGAGCACTGATGGAACCAGCACCCCTTAGATGCTGGGGTGCGGGGGGAGGGAGTGGGGAGCCACACAGGCCCAAAAGCAAGCTCCCCTGTACATGGCAGCTCCGGAGAACCTGCAGTACCACTTCCAGACACCAGAGGGAGCCAGACTGCAGGTTCCCGAAAAAGGAACACCCAGCCAATCACACCCACACACCCAAAGGATGCATCCTTACAGAAGATATTTTTTATTTTTTTTAAATATATTTTTATTGATTTCATAGAGGAAAGAAGAGGGAGAGAGAGAGAGGAATATCCATGACGAGAGAGAATCATGGATGGGCTGCCCCCTACTGGGGATCGAGCTGGCAACCCGGGCATGTGCCCTGACGGGGAATCGAACCCTGACCTCCTGGTTCACAGGCTGACCCTCGAGCCGGAGCCACGTCGGCAGGGCCTGGCAGCAGGTTGGAGGTGCCCTCCGGATCTTGAGCCACAGGCTGGCGGGTGAAGAGGTTCCCTTGTATGAAGCCGGCCCGTGGAGACTGGGAGAGGTGACTTCCCTCAAATGCACAAAACACGATAGGAAATAACGAGGCACGTGAAGGGACCGGGAAGGAGGACTCAGCCAAATCGACAAAATAAATCCCCAGAAACCGATCATAAAAACAAACAACAACAAAACAGAGACCTATGAATGACCTGACAAAAATTCACAATAATTGTCTTCCACTCCACACAGAAATCGGGCAGAAAACGGAACAAAACCAGGAAAGTGAGGCATGAGCGCAGTGAGGACATCGGCAAGGAGCAGGGCCACCTGTCTGCCGCCGTGACACGGGGCCAGATGGGCCCTGTCCCCTCGGCTCACTCTCCCGGTACAGGTGACGATCCCCCACTTCCATTTAGGGGCTCAGCTCTGAGCCGGCCCCACTGGCTGTCTGTCTGTCTGGCCGGCCTTTAATCCCGTGTGAGGAGGCTCCAAAATGCAGGACGCGTCAGCCTGGGGATGGGTAAGAGTCATACCACTGCGGCCTCGGGGACAAAAGGGTCCCAGGTTCCATTCCGGTCAAGGGCACGTACCTCGGTGGCAGGCTCCATCCCCGGCCCGGGGCCCTGGTCAGGGGCTTGTACAAGAGGTAACCCATCGATGTGTTTCTCTCACATCGATGTTTCTCTCTCTGTGTCTCTCCTCTCTCTAAAAATCAATGGCATCCTAGGTGGTTTGGCTCAGTGGATAGAGCGTCGGCCTGCGGACTGAAGGGTCCCGGGTTAGATTCCGGTCAAGGGCATGTACCTTGGTTGCGGGCACATACCCTGTGGGGGGTGTACAGGAGGCAGCTGATCGGTGTTTCTCTCCCATCGATGTTTCTGGCTCTCTATCCGTCTCCCTTCCTCTCTGTAAAAAATCAATAAAATATATTTTAAAAAAATACACCTTCCTGCTGTCAGAGTCTTGGGCTCACCACGGGACCCAGAGTCAGGTCCCCACCCACCCACAGGCAGCTGATCCACGATTCTCTCTCATCGTTGATATCTCTCTTTCTCTCCCTTCCTCTCTGAAATCAATGAAATATATACACTGAGTGGCCAGGTTATGATGATCTCTGAACACATAAGAATCTGGCCACTCAGTGTATATCCTATAGAATAAAAGGCTAATGTGCAAATTGTCCCCTCGACCAGGAGTTCGACCAGCAGGCAGGCCGGCCAACCGCTCATGTCTCCCCAACGCTGGCCAGGCTGGCCGGACCCCACCCATGCACGGATTCATGCACCGGGCCTCTAATATATATACACACACTGAGTGGCCAGGTTATTATGTGTTCAGAGATCATAGTAACCTGGCCACTCAGTGTATATATATGTATATTAAAAAGAAGAAACAAAGAAAAGCAAGCCCCTTAAAGATGGGGTCTGAGATATCAGAGGGAGGAGGGCTGAAGGTCGGGTCGCGTTTTATTTCACAGAAGACAGTTCCCTCCCTCTCGGGCCCAGGCCCGCTCGCTGGGCTTCTCTGGACAGCGGGCCCCGCCCTCCAGGTCCGGAGCGGCTTTCCTCTCTGTTTCCAGCGACCTCGTTTCGCCTTTTTTTTGGCTCCCGGTACCGCCATCGCTGGGATCGTCCCGCCCCCAGAGGCCTGGACTGCGGCCGGGAGGAGAGGCATGGCGATCGGCGGGCCTTTCTTCGCCCAGAAGGGGACGCGGGCGGCGGGAGCGGGCCGGGCGGCTTCCCCACCAACGTCCACACCCGGGGTGAGCGGACCGGGACGCCTGTCACGCGTCCCAACTCCGCTGTGCCCGCCGCTCCCGGCTGTGCTGCGGCGCCATTGGCCGGGGAGGCCGAGGCCACGCCCCCGAGCGCACGTAATATACAAAGGGGCGGGCAGAAAGCCGGAAGCCGGAAGCAGGGGCTGAGGCGGCGCAGAGGGCTCGGTCGGCTGTGTGTTCCGGCTCGGTCTGCTGGTCTGCGGGCAAGGAGCCCGGCTGTTAGATCCTTAAAGGCAAAGCACAAGAACTAAAACACGCGGAGAAAAAACAAAGACGGTTACAGAGTGTTTTCTGTGTTCCGACCCGGTTTCGGTTCTAGACTCCAGCCCGGCCCGGCCATTGCAGTCCCTTGGGGACTTGCAAGGCTTCGGCGTGGCGGTCAGTGCACGCCCGGGGGCAGAGAAGTCCTCCCGGAGCCCGTGCTCGCGTGTCCGGGGCGTTTCCGCGTCCCCACGGGGCGCCGGGAAGTCGCGTGGGGAGTGTGTCCCCCTCCGCGCAGCTTCCTGGAAAGAAAGAATTCCTAATGCGCCTTGTGCAGCCAGGGTCTGTCCGTGCCGGCCCGGAGGTCCCCGCTGGACGCCTCGGGGCCGTGCTGGACGCTTTCTACCTGCTCGGAGGCGGACAAGAGACGCTCCGAGGTGGACGAGATGAATTTGGGGATGTTGGGGGGCCGCGGTGCTCTGTCGCCCACACCCCCACCCTTGAGATGCATCGTTCTTTGACTTTTACCCCATTGTCAGTGGCCACGTTGTGGCCACTTTTCTATCGCCGCTTTCGTCCGTAGCTCCGGGGCAATTGGGAAGGGCTGAGATTTGATCTCGCTGCCCGAGGCAGAGTTCCAGGAGGCCGGAGGCGATATCAGATTGCCCCCGGTTACTCTGAGTGTCCTCAATCCGTCAGTTCACGGGAGATTGTGCCTGCAGGCATATAGGAGAGCTGTGCCTTGGGGCAACTTCTGGCTGAGCTGGGAGCTTCCTTGGAGCCGGTACCGGCACCCCCGGGGGTCCGTACGCGGGAGCCGCAGAGGGTCCACTTTCGTCCGCGTGGGCCAGCGGGGCCGGCGACACGTAGGTCTTGCTTGCTCGCTTGCGGGAGCGTCCGCAGGACCGTAGGGTTTCACCCGGCAGCCGGGACCGCGGGGGCCGCCGACCTCGTGGGTCTACCTTGCTCGCTCTGCTCGCTCGTGGGAGCGCCCGTGGTGCCTCTGACCCGTGTTTGCCCGACTCTTCCGCGGGAGCCGCAGGGGGTCCGCCGCCGTGGCCCCGGCTGCGTGGTGTACGCGATGAGTTTCCTTATTGCCGCCTTCCTCCGTAGCTCCGGGGCAATTGGGAAGGGCTGAGATTTGATCTCGCTGCCCGAGGCAGAGTTCCAGGAAGCCGGAGGCGATTTCAGATTGCCCCCGGTTACTCTGAGTGTCCTCAATCCGTCAGTTCACGGGAGATTGTGCCTGCAGGCATATAGGAGAGCTGTGCCTTGGGGCAACTTCTGGCTGAGCTAGGAGCTTCCTTGGAGCCGCGTACCGGGACCGCCGGGGGTCCGTACGCGGGAGCCCCAAAGGGTCCACTCTTGGCCGCGTGGGCCAGGGGGCCCGGCGACCCGGAGGTCTTGCTTGCTCGCTGGCCGGAGCGTCCGCAGGAGCCGTAGAGTTTCACCCGGCCGCGGTGGCCGCCCACCTCATGGGGTCTGCCTTGCTCGCTCTGCTCGCTCGTGGGAGCTCCAGTCGGCAGGAGCCGCAGAAGGGTCCACCGGGGCATGGCGGCTGTGGGGGCCGCCGACCTCGTGGGTCTGCCTTGCTCGCTCTGCTTGCTCTTGGGAGCTCCCGTCGGCAGGAGCCGCAGAAGGTCCACCGGGCCGTGGCGGCCGTGATGGCTGTGAGGGCCGCGGACCTCGTGGGTCTGCCTTGCTCGCTCTGCTCGCTCGTGGGAGCTCCCGTCGGCAGGAGCCGCAGAAGGTCCACCGGGCCGTGGGGGCCGCGGGGGCCGCCGACCTCGTGGGTCTGCCTTGCTCGCTCATGGTAGCTCCCGTCGGCAGGAGCCGCAGAGGGACCACCGGGCCGTGGGGGCCGCGGACCTCGTGGGTCTGCCCTGCTCGCTCTGCTCGCTCATGGTAGCTCCCGTCGGCAGGAGCCGCAGAGGGTCCACCGGGCCGTGGGGGCCGCGGACCTCGTGGGTCTGCCTTGCTCGCTCGTGGGAGCTCCCGTCGGCAGGAGCCGCAGAAGGTCCACTGGGCCGTGGCGGCCGTGGCGGTTGTGAGGGCCGCGGACCTCGTGGGTCTGCCTTGCTCGCTCTGCTCGCTCGTGGGAGCTCCCGTCGGCAGGAGCCGCAGAAGGTCCACCGGTCCGTGGAGGCTGTGGGGTCCGCCGACCTCGTGGGTCTGCCTTGCTCGCTCTGCTCGCTCGTGGGAGCGCCCGTGGTGCCTCTGACCCGTGTTTGCCCGACTCTTCCGCGGGAGCCGCAGGGGGTCCGCCGCCGTGGCCCCGGCTGCGTGGTGTACGCGATGAGTTTCCTTATTGCCGCCTTCCTCCGTAGCTCCGGGGCAATTGGGAAGGGCTGAGATTTGATCTCGCTGCCCGAGGCAGAGTTCCAGGAAGCCGGAGGCGATTTCAGATTGCCCCCGGTTACTCTGAGTGTCCTCAATCCGTCCGTTCTCCGGAGATTGTGCCTGCAGGCATATAGGAGAGCTGTGCCTTGGGGCAACTTCTGGCTGAGCTAGGAGCTTCCTTGGAGCCGCGTACCGGCACCGCCGGGGGTCCGTACGCGGGAGCCCCAAAGGGTCCACTCTTGGCCGCGTGGGCCAGGGGGCCCGGCGACCCGTAGGTCTTGCTTGCTCGCTGGCCGGAGCGTCCGCAGGAGCCGTAGAGTTTCACCCGGCCGCGGTGGACGCCGACCTCGTGGGGTCTGCCTTGCTCGCTCGTGGGAGCTCCCGTCGCAGGAGCCGCAGAAGGGTCCACCGGGGCATGGCGGCTGTGGGGCCGCCGACCTCGTGGGTCTGCCTTGCTCTCTCTGCTTGCTCTTGGGAGCTCCCGTCGGCAGGAGCCGCAGAAGGTCCACCGGGCCGTGGCGGCCGTGATGGCTGTGAGGGCCGCGGACCTCGTGGGTCTGCCTTGCTCGCTCTGCTCGCTCGTGGGAGCTCCCGTCGGCAGGAGCCGCAGAAGGTCCACCGGGCCGTGGGGGCCGCGGGGGCCACCGACCTCGTGGGTCTGCCTTGCTCGCTCATGGTAGCTCCCGTCGGCAGGAGCCGCAGAGGGTCCACCGGGCCGTGGGGGCCGCGGACCTCGTGGGTCTGCCCTGCTCGCTCTGCTCGCTCATGGTAGCTCCCGTCGGCAGGAGCCGCAGAAGGGTCCACCGGGCCGTGGGGGCCGCGGACCTCGTGGGTCTGCCTTGCTCGCTCGTGGGAGCTCCCGTCGGCAGGAGCCGCAGAAGGTCCACTGGGCCGTGGCGGCCGTGGCGGTTGTGAGGGCCGCGGACCTCGTGGGTCTGCCTTGCTCGCTCTGCTCGCTCGTGGGAGCTCCCGTCGGCAGGAGCCGCAGAAGGTCCACCGGGCCGTGGGGGCCGCGGACCTCGTGAGTCTGCCTTGCTCGCTCTGCTCGCTCGTGGGAGCTCCCGTCGGCAGGAGCCGCAGAAGGTCCACCGGGCCGTGGAGGCTGTGGGGTCCGCCGACCTCGTGGGTCTGCCTTGCTCGCTCTGCTCGCTCGTGGGAGCGCCCGTGGTGCCTCTGACCCGTGTTTGCCCGACTCTTCCGCGGGAGCCGCAGGGGGTCCGCCGCCGTGGCCCCGGCTGCGTGGTGTACGCGATGAGTTTCCTTATTGCCGCCTTCCTCCGTAGCTCCGGGGCAATTGGGAAGGGCTGAGATTTGATCTCGCTGCCCGAGGCAGAGTTCCAGGAAGCCGGAGGCGATTTCAGATTGCCCCCGGTTACTCTGAGTGTCCTCAATCCGTCAGTTCACGGGAGATTGTGCCTGCAGGCATATAGGAGAGCTGTGCCTTGGGGCAACTTCTGGCTGAGCTAGGAGCTTCCTTGGAGCCGCGTACCGGGACCGCCGGGGGTCCGTACGCGGGAGCCCCAAAGGGTCCACTCTTGGCCGCGTGGGCCAGGGGGCCCGGCGACCCGGAGGTCTTGCTTGCTCGCTGGCCGGAGCGTCCGCAGGAGCCGTAGAGTTTCACCCGGCCGCGGTGGCCGCCCACCTCATGGGGTCTGCCTTGCTCGCTCTGCTCGCTCGTGGGAGCTCCAGTCGGCAGGAGCCGCAGAAGGGTCCACCGGGGCATGGCGGCTGTGGGGGCCGCCGACCTCGTGGGTCTGCCTTGCTCGCTCTGCTTGCTCTTGGGAGCTCCCGTCGGCAGGAGCCGCAGAAGGTCCACCGGGCCGTGGCGGCCGTGATGGCTGTGAGGGCCGCGGACCTCGTGGGTCTGCCTTGCTCGCTCTGCTCGCTCGTGGGAGCTCCCGTCGGCAGGAGCCGCAGAAGGTCCACCGGGCCGTGGGGGCCGCGGGGGCCGCCGACCTCGTGGGTCTGCCTTGCTCGCTCATGGTAGCTCCCGTCGGCAGGAGCCGCAGAGGGACCACCGGGCCGTGGGGGCCGCGGACCTCGTGGGTCTGCCCTGCTCGCTCTGCTCGCTCATGGTAGCTCCCGTCGGCAGGAGCCGCAGAGGGTCCACCGGGCCGTGGGGGCCGCGGACCTCGTGGGTCTGCCTTGCTCGCTCGTGGGAGCTCCCGTCGGCAGGAGCCGCAGAAGGTCCACTGGGCCGTGGCGGCCGTGGCGGTTGTGAGGGCCGCGGACCTCGTGGGTCTGCCTTGCTCGCTCTGCTCGCTCGTGGGAGCTCCCGTCGGCAGGAGCCGCAGAAGGTCCACCGGGCCGTGGAGGCTGTGGGGTCCGCCGACCTCGTGGGTCTGCCTTGCTCGCTCTGCTCGCTCGTGGGAGCGCCCGTGGTGCCTCTGACCCGTGTTTGCCCGACTCTTCCGCGGGAGCCGCAGGGGGTCCGCCGCCGTGGCCCCGGCTGCGTGGTGTACGCGATGAGTTTCCTTATTGCCGCCTTCCTCCGTAGCTCCGGGGCAATTGGGAAGGGCTGAGATTTGATCTCGCTGCCCGAGGCAGAGTTCCAGGAAGCCGGAGGCGATTTCAGATTGCCCCCGGTTACTCTGAGTGTCCTCAATCCGTCCGTTCTCCGGAGATTGTGCCTGCAGGCATATAGGAGAGCTGTGCCTTGGGGCGACTTCTGGCTGAGCTAGGAGCTTCCTTGGAGCCGCGTACCGGCACCGCCGGGGGTCCGTACGCGGGAGCCCCAAAGGGTCCACTCTTGGCCGCGTGGGCCAGGGGGCCCGGCGACCCGTAGGTCTTGCTTGCTCGCTGGCCGGAGCGTCCGCAGGAGCCGTAGAGTTTCACCCGGCCGCGGTGGACGCCGACCTCGTGGGGTCTGCCTTGCTCGCTCGTGGGAGCTCCCGTCGCAGGAGCCGCAGAAGGGTCCACCGGGGCATGGCGGCTGTGGGGCCGCCGACCTCGTGGGTCTGCCTTGCTCTCTCTGCTTGCTCTTGGGAGCTCCCGTCGGCAGGAGCCGCAGAAGGTCCACCGGGCCGTGGCGGCCGTGATGGCTGTGAGGGCCGCGGACCTCGTGGGTCTGCCTTGCTCGCTCTGCTCGCTCGTGGGAGCTCCCGTCGGCAGGAGCCGCAGAAGGTCCACCGGGCCGTGGGGGCCGCGGGGGCCACCGACCTCGTGGGTCTGCCTTGCTCGCTCATGGTAGCTCCCGTCGGCAGGAGCCGCAGAGGGTCCACCGGGCCGTGGGGGCCGCGGACCTCGTGGGTCTGCCCTGCTCGCTCTGCTCGCTCATGGTAGCTCCCGTCGGCAGGAGCCGCAGAAGGGTCCACCGGGCCGTGGGGGCCGCGGACCTCGTGGGTCTGCCTTGCTCGCTCGTGGGAGCTCCCGTCGGCAGGAGCCGCAGAAGGTCCACCGGGCCGTGGGGGCCGCGGACCTCGTGAGTCTGCCTTGCTCGCTCTGCTCGCTCGTGGGAGCTCCCGTCGGCAGGAGCCGCAGAAGGTCCACCGGGCCGTGGAGGCTGTGGGGTCCGCCGACCTCGTGGGTCTGCCTTGCTCGCTCTGCTCGCTCGTGGGAGCGCCCGTGGTGCCTCTGACCCGTGTTTGCCCGACTCTTCCGCGGGAGCCGCAGGGGGTCCGCCGCCGTGGCCCCGGCTGCGTGGTGTACGCGATGAGTTTCCTTATTGCCGCCTTCCTCCGTAGCTCCGGGGCAATTGGGAAGGGCTGAGATTTGATCTCGCTGCCCGAGGCAGAGTTCCAGGAAGCCGGAGGCGATTTCAGATTGCCCCCGGTTACTCTGAGTGTCCGCACTCAGTCCGTTCTCCGGAGATTGTGCCTGCAGGCATATAGGAGAGCTGTGCCTTGGGGCGACTTCTGGCTGAGCTGGGAGCTTCCTTGGAGCCGGGTACCGGCACCCCCGGTGGTCCGTACGCGGGAGCCCCAGAGGGTCCACTCTCGTCCGCGTGGGCCAGCGGGGCCGGCGACCCGTAGGTCTTGCTTTGCTCGCTCGCGGGAGTGTCCGCAGGAGCTGTAGGGTTTCACCGGGCTGCGGGGCCCGGCGACCTCGTGGGTCTGCCTTGCTCGTGGGAGCGCCCGTCGGCAGGAGCCGCAGAGGGTCCACTGACCTCGTGGTTCTGCCTTGCTCGCTCTTGCTCACTCGTGGGGAGCCCCTGTCGGCAGGAGCCGCAGAAGGGTTCACGGGGCCGTGGCGCCTGTGGTGAGCAGTCCACCCGTCCCGCTTGGCTTGATCCTCCTTGCCGGGGGGTGGACCCTGTGGTCCTCCCTCTTCCCTACTCATCCACTGACTCCCTGTGGTGTGGGAAGCTTGTCCAGCAGCCAGCAGAGGCTGGGGGTGGTGGAGCACCGACCTAGGAACCCACGAGGTCACGTTTCGATTCCCTTCCCAATCAAGGGGGCACATTGCCCGGGTTGACGGCCCTCTTCCCTGAGGAGAGGTGGACGTGGCCCCTCGGTCACGGTTGCCCAAAGGCGCTGGGGCTGAGTTGAGTTTCTCGGGGACCTGGAAACACCGTGGACTCCGAACGGAGGGGAGGACGGGGCTGCTGATGGGGTCGACCAGATGGCCCAGCGAACGGGTCAAGCGTCCAGGCAGAGGTAGTGGGTGGGAGGCTCCCAAGCGACCCCTCTCCCTCCCGTCTTGTTTTGGGAGAAAAGGCCCCGGGTTTACACCTCGCACCAAGAGGTCGACCTGCTAGCAGTCCCCAATGCGGCCACCAACACCCTGCCCTGCTCCTGAGTGAGAGCGAGTTGTGCGGGGTTTACAGGGATGCCAGCAAAGCACCCACCTTCCCCGAGCAGGGACATGCTTCAAGCATTAGTCCCACCCTCAGCAACACTGACCCTACAGGTTTCCGCGGAAGGGAGAAATGGGGATGCGATGGGTCGACCAGATGGTCCCTTTGAGCTGACCGGTGAGCGATAGCAAAAGGGAGCAGTCCACCCATCCGACAGGCACGAAGCCTCTGATCTGCCATGGAGCCCTTAGGCGATCAGGGTGTGAGTCGTGATGACCTCGCCTTCCACAGCCCCTCGCGCATCCTCCTCCGTGCCCGGGACCGGGCTGGCTGAACCTGGCCCCCCCTCTTCCCTCCGAGGAAAACCTGTAGGGTCAGTGCTGCTTGAGGGTGGCTTTTGTTTCTGCGCGTCATCCAGGTGGGTTAAACCCCACCACTCACTGTCTCTTGGGGGCAGGGTGTTGGTGTTGGCCGCATTGGGGACTGCTGGTCGACCTCTTGGCGCGAGGTGTAAACCTGCGGCCTTTTCTCCCAAAACAGGACGGGAGGGAGAGGGGTCGCTTGGGAGCCTCCACCCACCACCCCTGCCTGGACACGACCTATTCTGGCTGGCAATTTTGCTGGGCCATCTGGTCGACCCCCATCAGCAGTCCCGTTCTCAGCGTACAGGAACCAGGTAAAAACCGCACTCACCATCGGGCACTGGAGCCCACGAAAGGCCCGAAGGGGTGGGGGCGCCTGTGAAGTGTCAACCAGGCACCTTTGTCCGAGGCATGGATGGTTCTGAGAACCGAACCGCACTCAGCGCCTTCGTGGAGCCGAGGGCTACGACCACAACCCCTCCCTGCAGACACCAGAGGCCTGGTGGTCCACCCACAGAAGCGGCTGCTTCCTGCCCACCCCGGGGATGGGGCCAGCAACCCGGGCATGTGCCCCCTTGAGCGTGCGGGGAATCAAACCGTGTACTAACCGCAAGGATGAATAGGGAGTGCGAGGTCCGCCGAAGGGCATCACGGAGACCCCCCCCCCACTCACCACCTTCGGGCGCTGGAGCGCCTTTGGGCAGCAGAGCCCACACACGGCCCCGTGGACGAGGGCTACGTCCATCTCCTGCAGACCCACTCGGGTGGTGCTAGGCCGTAGTCAAACCCAGAGGCCTCGTGGTCCGCCACCGACCGCAGGGATTCATCCCTACTAATCTGGTGGTACAAAACGCCCATTGCAGATGAAAAAATGACAGTACCTGTTGGCCGGGCCTCACCACGGGTCACACGGGCCTCCTCGAGGGGTGGACCGGTCCCAATCCCTCGTATCAGCCCTTTTCGACTACCGGGCAGCTCAAAGGGTTATCTGGTCGACCCCCGAGCTTCCGACCCAGACGACTTGCCTACCAACGAAAGCGCCCTGGAGCTCCCCCTCGGGCTATTGTCCTGGTTCTCCAGACGTGGGACACCAAGAACGCACTCAGACCGCGGGTGGGTCACAGCAGCTCGCACACGCGTGTGGACACGGCCACACAGTGGGAACCGGGCAAATGGGCCCCTGCATTTCCCGCGGGCCAGGCTTACAGGCACGGGACGCCTTTTAAGCCTGGCGTCCCTGCGGCTCCTGCGGAAAGTCGGGCAAGCACGGGTCAGAGGCACCCCTACGGGCAGTGGCTCCCGCGGCTCCCGTGGAACGTACAGACACGTGTCAGAGGCCCAGGCCCTCACGGCCATGTGGACAAGCCCCTGAGCTTGCTGCAGACAGGCCCACGGGCCCTCCCAAGAACGAGCGGCCAGACCAACAGATCATAGGACTCCGCGCCCGGGTGTATCCCCCCCTGTGATTCCTGCAAGCGGGCCCACGGCGCTCCCACAAGCGAGCAAGCAAAATACCACGGGTCGGAGGCTCCTGCAGCCACCGCAGCCGGTGCCACAGTGGCCGCCACGAGCGAGCGGGAAGACACCAAGAGTCAGAAGCCCCCGCACCCGTTTCTTGCGGATGGGTCCCCACAGGCACGCAAGAAGGCAGACACACGGCTAAACCCTCGCGGCCAGGTAAAGCCCCTAACGGACGGGCCCACAGGCATCCCCACAAGCGAGCAGCAAGTCATACGGGTCGCCTACCACCACGGCCAGACGGACCACGGTCATAGCGCTCCCCACAAGCACCCTTGCCCTAGGGGCAAAGGCAACTCCCGAAGACGGAATCCCCTGGCCCACGCGACCAACAGTGGACCCTCTGCGGCTCTTGGGTACGGACCCCCCGGCGGTGCTGGTACCCGCTTCCAGAAGCTGAGCACAGCCAGAAGTTGCCCCACGGCTCAGCTCTTACACGCCTGAAGGCTCCTGGAACTCTGCCTCGGGCAGCGAGATCAAATCTCAGCCCTTCCCCATTGCCCCGGAGCTACGGAGGAAGGCGGCAATAAGGAAACTCATCGCGTACACCACGCAGCCGGGCCCACGGCCGGGTGGACCTTCGGGCGGCTCCAGCGGAAGTCATAGCGGGCGAGCGGGCAGAAACACGGGTCAGAGGCACCCCCGGCCAAGTAGACCCCCCCAAGGCTACTATGGACGGGGCCACGGGCGCTCCCGCGAGCGAGCAAAGCGAGCAAGGCAAACCCACGAGGTCGGCGGCCCCCGCGGCCACACCACGGCCCGGTGGACCCTCTGCGGCTCCTGCGGACGGGAGCTCCCACGAGCGAGCAGAGCCGAGCAAGGCAGACCCACGAGATCGGCGGCCCCCGCGGCCCCGGCGGCCGGGTGAAACCCTACGGCTCCTGCGGACGCTCCCGCGAGCGAGCAAGACCTACGGGTCGCTGGCCCCCCTGGCCCTCGCGGCCGAGAGAGGACCCTATGGGGCTCCCGCGTACTGACCCCCGGGGGTGCCGGTACCTGGCTCCAAGGAAGCTCCCAGCTCAGCCAGAAGTTGCCCCAAGGCACAGCTCTCCTATATGCCTGCAGGCACAATCTCCCGAGAACGGACGGATTGCGGACACTCAGAGTAACCGGGGGCAATCTGAAATCGCCTCCGGCTTCCTGGAACTCTGCCTCGGGCAGCGAGATCAAATCTCAGCCCTTCCCAATTGCCCCGGAGCTACGGAGGAAGGCGGCAATAAGGAAACTCATCGCGTACACCACGCAGCCAGGCCCACGGCGGCGGACCCCCTGCGGCTCCCGCGGAAGAGTCGGGCAAACACGGGTCAGAGGCACCACGGGCGCTCCCACGAGCGAGCAGAGCGAGCAAGGTAGACCCACGAGGTCGGCGGCCCCCGCGGTCCCGGCTGCCGGGTGAAACCCTACGGTCCTGCGGACGCTCCCGCAAGCGAGCAAGCAAGACCTACGGGTCGCCGGCCCCGCTGGCCCACGCGGACGAAAGTGGACCCTCTGCGGCTCCCGCGTACGGACCCCCGGGGGTGCCGGTACCGGCTCCAAGGAAGCTCCTAGCTCAGCCAGAAGTTGCCCCAAGGCACAGCTCTCCTATATGCCTGCAGGCACAATCTCCCGAGAACTGACGGATTGCGGACACTCAGAGTAACCGGGGGCAATCTGACATCGCCTCCGGCCTCCTGGAACTCTGCCTCGGGCAGCGAGATCAAATCTCAGCCCTTCCCAATTGCCCCGGAGCTACGGACGAAGGCGGCGATAGAAAAGTGGCCACAACGTGGCCACTGACAATGGGGTAAAAAGTCAAAGAAAGATGCATCTCAAGGGTGGGGGTGTGGGCGACAGAGCACCGCGGCCCCCCAACATCCCCAAATTCATCTCGTCCACCTCGGAGCGTCTCTTGTCCGCCTCCGAGCGGGTAGAAAGCGTCCAGCACGGCCCCGAGGCGTCCAGCGGGGACCTCCGGGCCGGCACGGACAGACCCTGGCTGCACAAGGCGCATTAGGAATTCTTTCTTTCCAGGAAGCTGCGCGGAGGGGGACACACTCCCCACGCGACTTCCCGGCGCCCCGTGGGGACGTGGAAACGCCCCGGACACGCGAGCACGGGCTCCGGGAGGACTTCTCTGCCCCCGGGCGTGCACTGACCGCCACGCCGAAGCCTTGCAAGTCCCCAAGGGACTGCAATGGCCGGGCCGGGCTGTAGACTAGAACCGAAACCGGGTCCCAACACAGAAAACACACTCTAACCATCTTTGTTTTTTCTCCACGTGTTTTAGTTCTTGTGCTTTGCCTTTAAGGATCTAACAGCCGGGCTCCTTGCCCGCAGCCCAGCAGACCCAGCCCGCTGTGCCGCCGTGTCCTGCACCCACTGCCCGAGACTCCCCTCTCTGACCCTATTTGACATGGGACTTCGGGTGTGTCTGTGTGTTTTTTTCAGGTTTGGAAGGGAACACACCTAGCTGTCCCAACAGCTAGCTGACGATCAGTAATGTGATTTTTAAAGAGAGAGCCCATAGGCCCGGTGATGCCAAGCCCAGTTCTAGTGCCTGACCTAAACTGCCGATGGAACCTCTCCCAGGGACACGGTCAGCCAGGCTGTTACGGGGGATGGAGCCGGCAACCGGGCATGTGCCCTGACGGGGAATCGAACCCTGACCTCCTGGTTCACAGGTCGACGCTGGAGCACAGAGCCGGGCCTGGCAGCAGGTTGGAGGTGCCCTCCGGATCTTGAGCCACAGGCTGGCGGGTGAAGAGGTTCCCTTGTATGAAGCCGGCCCGTGGAGACTGGGAGAGGTGACTTCTCTCAAATGCACAAAACACGATAGGAAATAACGAGGCACGTGAAGGGACCGGGAAGGAGGACTCAGCCAAATCGACAAAATAAATCCCCAGAAACCGATCATAAAAACAAACAACAACAAAACAGAGACCTATGAATGACCTGACAAAAATTCACAATAATTGTCTTCCACTCCACGCAGAACTCGGGTAGACAACGGAACAAAACCAGGAAAGTGAGGCATGAGCGCAGTGAGGACATCGGCAAAATCACACACCCCACCTGTCTGCCGCCGTGACACGGGGCCAGATGGGCCCTGCCCCCTCGGCTCACTCTCCCGGTACAGGTGACGATCCCCCACTTCCATTTAGGGGCTCAGCTCTGAGCCGGCCCCACTGGCTGTCTGTCTGTCTGGCCGGCCTTTAATCCCGTGTGAGGCTCCAAAATGCAGGACGCTTCAGCCTGGGGATGGGCAAGAGTCATACCACTGCGGCCGTGGGGACAGAAGGCTCCCATTCCGGTCAAGGGCACGTACCTCAGTTGCAGGCTCCATTCCTGGCCCGGGCCCTGGACAGGGGCTTGTGCAAGGGGCAACCCATAGATGTGTTTCTCTCACATCGATGTTTCTCTCTCTGTGTCTCTCCTCTCTATTCTACTCTCTCTAAAAGATCAATGGTGGTTTGGCTCAGTGGATAGAGCGTCAGCCTTCGGACTGAAAGGTCCCAGGTTCGATTCTGGTCAAGGGCATGTACCTTGGTTGCGGGCACATCCCCAGTAGAAGGTGTGCAGGAGGCAGCTGATCGATGTTTCTCTCTCATCGATGTTTCCAACTCTCTATCCCTATCCCTTCCTCTCTGTAAAAAATCAGTAAAATATATTTTAAAAATAAATAAATAAAAATAAAAACCAACGGAAAAATATCCTCGGGTGAGGATGAGCGACAACAAAACACGAGAAAACAATGACAACGATGTTACAAAAGCTAAGTGCGCACACCAAGGAAATGTGAGGGACAGATGTGCATAAAACATAATTTTTTAAAATATATTTTATTGATTTTTTACAGAGAGGGATAGAGAGCTAGAAACATCGATGAGAGAGAAACATCGATCAGCTGCCTCCTGCACACCCCCTACTGGGGATGTGCCCACAGCCAAGGTACATGCCCTTGACCGGAATCGAACCTGGGACCTTTCAGTCCGAAGGCTGACGCTCTATCCACTGAGCCAAACCGGTTTCGGCAAAACATAATTTTTAAAAAGCAAATATGCGTGTATTACAGAAGCAAGGCCTGATAATTAAAAATGGATTAAGCCAGGCCAGCCTGGCTCAGTGGTTGAGCATCGACCTATGAACCAGGAGGTCCCGGTTCGATTCCCCATCAGGGCACACGGCTGGATTGTGGGCTCCATCCCCAGTCGGAGGCGCTCCATGATTCTCTCTCACCATGGATGTTTCTCTCTCTCCCCCTCTCCCTTCCTCTCTGAAATCAATAAAAATATATTTCGTTCATCTCCTCGCCGCCAAATCAACAGGGGGTCGCGTACCCTTGCTGGCCGGGAGGAGGGAGCCGTGAGCCGAGCCCGGGCCTCGGTGCTGATTTGGGCCCGTGCTCATGTGGGCGAGGCGGGGGCTCAGACGCCAGCTGTCGGGCTGCCTCTCTGGGTTCCCAACCCCCCCCTCATTGGACCCCCCTCTCTGCAGCCACCGCTTGGCCAGGGGAGATTTGCTTTCCATTTGCTAAATCGGTGCCCACTGCACCTCTGGGGGAGGAGGGATTACGGCTGACGACAGATGTTATAGGAGGACGGGAGTCGGGCGGGCCGGGCCAGTGCGACGCCTCCCGGGCTGACCAGCGGCAGCCGGCCCGGCCCCAGGCCCCGGGCGTCCTTGTCCTGAGACTAGGGGACTGCCCTGGGGAGGGGTCTGGCCCTACCCCCTGGGGTGCAGGAGATAGCCATGGGCTCCCCCAGGAAGATGAGCAGCTCCTTCAAGCGGGGCTCGCTCAGGAGCTCCACGTCGGGGTCGCAGAAGGTGAGTGGGCCCCGGCCGGTGTTGCTCAGTGGGTAGAGCATCATCCTGCGGACGGTGGGGTCCCGGGTTCCATTCCGGTCAAGGGCACGTCCCTCGGTAGCAGGCTCCTCCCCCACCGGGCCCGGGCCTTGATCGGGGCGGCAATCGATGTTTTTCTCACATCGATGTTTCTCTCTGTCTTTCCCTCTCTCTTCCAAAAAAAATCAATGGAAAAATATCCTCGGGTGAGGATAAAAAAAGAAGAAGAAGGTGACTGAGCGTGGCCTGGCGGCCGGAGGGCAGAGGGTCAGAACCACAGAGGGACCCTGGTCAGTGGGCGCCTGTCCCCCGCCGCCTGTGGCCGATGGGGAGCGGGTGTCCCGCCTTCGGAGCGGGTGTCCCGCCTTCGGACCTCTCGGGGGGAGGTCCCCCCTTTCCTGCCGTTGTGACCAGCCTTTGTGGTCTCCTGGTTGCTCCCCCCCCCTCACAGACGTGGCCCGTGGCCCTCACCGGATGCGTTTGGGGGCCGCGCGGCACCCCTAGAAGTTCTGGGCTCTCCCGATCGCTTCTCCGATGATGATTCTTCCCGCCTCCCCCCTCCCCGAGCTCTCTGCCGCGGGACCCCTCGCCCCCTCTTTGGTCCCCGTCACATGTTGGGGGGAACGCCGTGTGGGGTCTGGGAGATGCTCGGCGAGGGTCAGGATCACCGCTGAGCCCCTGCGGAGGGCCAGGCAGCTCCCGGGACTCGGAGCGAATTGAAATGGGTGCCTGGTCCCCCGCCTTGTGCAGGCGGTGGGGTCTGGGGGGCAAAGAATTCAACAAGCCCTAGCTGGTGTGGCTCAGTGGATAGAGCGTCGGCCTGCAGACCGAAGGGTCCCAGGTTCGGTTCTGGTCAAGGGCATGTACCTTGGTTGCGGGCACATCCCCAGTGTGGGGTGTGCAGGAGGCAGCTGATCAGTGATTCTCTCTCGGCATGGACGTCTCCCTCTCCCTCTCCCTTCCTCTCTGACATCAATAAAGATGGATTTCCTTAAAGAGGGGGGGCCACAGGGGGGGCGCGGGGAGGAAGAGCGCTTGCCCGGATCCTCCGCTTTCCCTGGACCAGGGGCGAGGGCGCTGTCCAAGCTGATGTGCGTGATGGCCCAGGACCGGGCGGCAGCTGGCGGGGCTAATGCTCCCTAATGTCTGCTCTCGTGTGATTAATGGCCCCGGATAAAACCGTGACCCCGGGGAAGCAGGCCCGGCCGCTAAGCCGCCAAGAGCAGCGCTGTGGTTATCCTGGGGGCCCGCCAGGCCTTTTAAGCGATTTACATGCTTAACGCGACTGTTTGGGGATAAGCCATCCTCTTAGACTCTCGGGGAGAAGAATAAAGAGATGGGGAACCAGCCCGGCCGGCCTGGCTCAGGGCTTGAGCGTCGACCTAGGAACCAGGAGGTCACGGTTGGACTCCCCGTCAGGGCACAGGCCCGGGTTGTGGGCTCGATCTCCAGTGTGGGGTGTGCAGGAGGCAGCCGATCTGTGATTCTCTCTCAGCATGGATGTCCCTATCTTTCTCTCCCTCCCACTTCCTCTCCGAAATCAATAAAATAAAATAAAAAGTATTTTTTAAAAAGAGCCCTATTCAGTTAGATTCCGTGGATAGAGCATCAGCCCACAGACCCAAGGGTCCTAGGTTCGATTCAGAGTAAGGGCATGCACCTCGGTTGCAGGAGGCAACCCATCGATGTGTCTCTCTCACCTCTCTCTCTCTCTCTCTCTCTCTCTCTCTCCCTTCCTTCCACTCTCTCTAAAACTTGATAGAAAAATATCCTCGAGTGAGGATCAACAACAATAACAAAAAACGAATAAGGCTCCACAGCCTCAATAAAATAAAATAAAATAAAATAAAATAAAATAAAATAAAATAAAATAAAAAGGCTGGGGAGTGTGGGGGAGGGGGAAGAGATCAACCAAAGGACTTATATGCTTGCATATAAGCACAACCAATGGACACAAGATGCTGGGGGGCTGGGATGAGGGCACGTGATGGGGGAGGGGGAGGGGAGGCTGGGGAAAGGTCAATGGGGGGGAAAAGGAGATATATGTACTACTATGTGTAATACTTTAAACAATAAAATAAATAAAACATAAAACAAAACAAAACAAAACAAAATAATAACATAAGAGATGGAGAACTAAACTCCTGGTGAGCCCAAGGAGGAAGACAGGAAGGAGATGGGCCGAGCCTGGTGTTGGGGTGTGAAAGCAGCTGGGGACCTCCCCCCGCCCCCCACCCTCTCACCTCCCCTGACTCACTCTATCTCCCTCCACCTCCTGGACCGGTCCAACTAGAGCAAACTGCAGCTGTGGCCAGGTGGGGGTAGCAGAGAGCTGAGCTGGCAGGGCCCCGGGCTCCCCAGAATGGTCCGTGAGGGTCCTCCTGCCAAAGGCCCGGGACCCCTTAGTGTTCAGAGCTGGGGGCCCGCCCAGGTGGGCGCGGTGGCCGTGCTGAGCTCTCTCCTGCGCGTGGCGGTCGCGTCAAAATGAAGCTTTTTTAGACCCTCAGGAAAGCCGAGCGTGCAGAGTGGTGGTTGGGGGCTTTGGGGGTAAACGGGAGGGTGTGCGGTGAGCGAGCGTGGTGATTACAGCGATAACCCTGTCCTGTACGCCTGAGGGTTGCTAAGGAGACTAGATCTTTAAAAAAAAAAAAAAGTGTGTGTGTTTTAAAATTGATTTCAGACAGAGGGAGAGAAAAGAGAGACAGAAGCATCCATGATGAGAGAGAATCACGGATCGGCTGCCTCCTGCAGGCCCCCCACTGGGGACGGAGCCCACAACCCGGGCGTGTGGGAACCAAACCGGTGACCGCCGGGTTCATCGGTCCATGCTCGTCCAATGAGCCACACCAGCCGGGCAGGAACGTAGGCATCTTAAAGGAAGGAGGGGTAGAAGTCGGCGGTCGCCGTTCTGCAGCCGGGATGACCGTGCCCACGGTCACACGCAGCTCCCAGCGTGGCCGTGTGGGGCGGCCGCGGATGGGGGTCCCACCAACTGCTGCCAGGGGAGGGGTCCGTCGGGGTGCCCTGCCCCCAGGCGGTGAGGACGAGAGTCAGGTGGGACTCACGCGGCATTCAGGGGGTGCTCACCTTGACCTCTGACCCAGCCGTCATGAGGAACCGGATTATCCCCCCCCCCCCCCCCCGCCCCATCGTCTCAATCATGCAAACCACACTGACGTTTCCAGCCAGGGAAGGACTGGCCGGGGGAGGGGGGTCACTTCAAAGGGGAAGGGCCCGCTCCCCCTCCTCTCCCGGGCCCCCAGGCAGTTTTCCCGGGATGCCACGTGGGGCGGCCTGGGAGCGAGGGAGGTCACGGGGCGGCGGCCTCGCCGGGATCACGCGGACGGGACACAGGCGCTCACATGCCGCTCCTGCGGGCGCTCTTAAAGGGGGGTCCTCCAAGGCCGGCTTCCTGCCCTGACCGAGGAGGCCGGGCTGCACCCGCCCGGCTCCGCCACGGGCCCAGGTAAGCTCGGGGTGGCTCTGCTCTGCTCTGCGAGGGCTGGGCCCCAGCGGCCTCGAGCTCCTCTCGCGCGGAGGCCAGCTGCACAGGGGTCTGTAGGGGAGGCCAGGGGACCCACGTACGCCCGGGGGTGCTGGATGATTGCGAGGGACAAGCCCTGTGTCAGCCGGCCACCGCCCGGCTCCAACAAGCTGGCTGCTGCTTCTTCTTCTTTTAACATATTTTTATTGATTTCAGAGAGGAAGGGAGAGGGAGAGAGACATCAATATGAGAGAGAGTCATGGATCGGCTGCCTCCTGCACACCCCACACTGGCGGTCGAGCCTGCGACCCGGACATGTGCCCAGATCAGAAATCTAACCCGGGACCCTTCAGTCCACTGAACCAAACCGGCTAGGGCCGTGGTCGGCAAACCACGGCTCGCAAGCCACATGCGGCTCTTTGGCCCCTTGAGTGTGGCTCTTCCACAAAATACCACGGCCTGGGCGAGTCTGTTTTGAAGAAGTGGCGTTAGAAGAAGTTTTAAGTTTAAAAAATTTGGCTCTCAAAAGAAATTTCAGTCGTTGTGCTGTTGATATTTGGCTCTGTGGACTAATGAGTTTGCCGACCACCGATTGGCTGCCTCCTGAACACCCCCGGGACCCTTTAGTCCGAAGACTGACGCTCTATCCACTGAGCCAAACCGGCTTCGGCTGGGCTAGGATGACTTTATTGATTTTCTATCACCAGATGAGATCAGCTAGTTTACGTCAAGCTGATTAAATCCTAGATGAGGTTAACGAGATTGAGCTCAAGTGATTAAATCACCAATGAGATCAGCTACATTGGATCAGTCTGGTTTACGTCAGTAGATGGGATTAGCTAGACTGGATCAGGCTGTTTAAATTGGTAGGTGGGACTGGCTAGATTGGATTAGGTTAATTGAACCAGTGAGTGGGATTAACTAGATGGGATTAGGCTGGTTAAACCAGTAACTAGGGCTAGCTAGATGGGATTAGGTTGATCAAATAGATATATGGGGTAAGATAGATCGGTTTAGGTTGATTGCATCAGTAGACGAGATGAGATTTTTTGCTGAGTCATGGTTCTGAATTTTTGCTGGGAGACGCCATTGATTGGTTGCCCTCCGCACACACCCCAACCGGGGCCAGGGATGGAGCCTGCCACCCAGGTACCTGCCCTTGACCGGGAACTGAACCTGCCACTCTTGGGTGCCGGGGCGGACGCTCTAACCACTGAGCTGCACCGCGGATCCTGGCGGTGATTCTCTGTCTAAAAGGGTCAGGCCAAGTCCATGTGTGGCCACCGGCAGCCGCAGGGTGACAGCGCGCTCGAAATAGACCCAGGAGGCCAGCGGCGTCTTCTGGCTAAACTGGTCCCCCGTCATTTGGCTGCGGGCGGGCGGGGTTTGCTGTTAATTTTGGCCCAAAGACACAGGACCGAGCAGTAAACAGAGACTGGCCTGGGCGTTTCAGAAGCCGCTTCCGAGGTCGAAAATGCTCAGGCCCCAGAAAATGCTCAGGCCCCAAGCCATGTCCTGTGGTCCGGGCCCCACCCGCCCCTCCGGGTCCCCCTCCCCCTCCCGCCCCCCACTCCACCCCAGCCCCAGCCTTCCCCGCCCTCCCGCACCCCTCATTGCAGGGTCGTCCCCACCGTGTGGACGCGGTCCGGAATGGCAAATCCTCCCGACCCCTGACCACGTCTCAGCTCCCCGTCCACGGGACGCCGCCCCGGGCACGATGCTGGCTGCCCCCCCACTCAGTTCCTGCCATCAGAATCCACATAAAGGCCGCCCGGCCGGCGTGGCTCAGTGGTTGAGCGCTGACCTACGAGCCAGGAGGCCACGGTTCGATTCCCGGCCAGGCCACATACCTGGGTTGCAAGGGGCAGCCAATCGATGGTTTTCTCTCTCTCCTCTCTTCTCTGAAATCAATAAAAACGTATTTTAACAAAAGAAGTCCAGAGAAGAACGGGACAGTGAGCATGTGCGTGACCACCGCCCAGATTGCACCAAGGGTCATCCGTCATGTGTGTAGCAGATGGTTGGTTTGTTTTTCCAAACGTCTCTTTATGAAAAAAAAAAAAGAAAAGAAAATGATCTGGCAGCCCCAGTTCCCGTGGCTTTCAGCCCAGGGCCCTCTGACGTCCCTGCACAGCCGGCGAGGCCCCTCACGGATACGTGGTCCTCGGCCCCGCGTCTGTCCTCCACGCCCCAGCCCTTCTCCCGCAGCCCTGTCCCCGCCTCACGGGGCTCAGCTCGCGGCCGCTTTCTCTTTTCTTTCTTTGCTTCTCAAAGACGTTTTTATTGGTTACACAGAGAGGGAGAGGGGGAGAGAGAGAGAAACATCCATGATGAGAGGGAATCACGGATCGGCTGCCCCTGCAGGCCCCACACTGGGGATCGAGCCCGCCACCCGGGCCTGTGCCCTGACCGGGAATCGAACCTGGGAACCTGGGACCCTTTCGGTCCGCAGGCCGACGCTCTACCCACTGAGCCAAACCGGCCGGGTCCACTCAGAGGTGTTGGGCCGCCGTCCTGCGGAGGGCAGGTGAATGTTACGAGAGGGAGAGAGAGCGTGGGCGCTGAGGGTGGCTGGGGGAGACCTGGGCCTCACGCCACCTCCGTGTCTTCCAGGGACAGAAGGCGTGGATCGAGAGAACCTTCTGCCGGCGGGAGTGCGTCTTCGTCGTCCCCAGCTCCAAAGACCCGAGCAGGTAACCTGGGGCCGCAAGGAAGCCACGGCCCAGACCCCCCCCACCCCCCGGGCCCACCAGTCGCCTCCCCCGAGGATATTTTCTTCCATTGACTTTCAGACAGAGTGAAAGAGGGAGGGAGAGAGAGAGAGAGAGAAACATCGATGTGAGAGAGACACATGGATTAGTTGCTCCCACGCCTGCCCCGACCGGGGCCTGGGATCGAACATGCCACCGAGGTCCAAGCCCTTGCCTCCCCTCCAAGGCAGGAAACACCGTGACGAGGTGATGCCAGGGGTCCCCGGTCCTCACGTTGCTGCACCTCCACGTCCCCCCTTCACCTCAGGGGCGCCTGGGCCTCCTGGACGGACACCCTCGGGGGCAGCCCTGCAGGCGCCCGCACAGACACGTGGCTAAGCAGTAGGAGGAGCGGGGGAAGCTTTGTGGGCTCACACGCCCCCCTTTCCGTGAGCGCCGTGCCTCCTGGGACCACAGAATGAAAACCGGTGTGGGGCGGGCAGCAGGCAGCCGGCCCGTGACACTCTCTCATCATGGGTGTTTCTCTCTCTCTCCCTTCCTTCCTTCGAAATCCATAAAAACACCAGAGGCTCCGTGCACGGATTCGTGCACATGGAAAGGAAACAAATTAGAGGGAATGTTTTACAGGCCGGGGAGGGACTTTGGGAGGGCTCCAGGGCGAGTCCGGCCCATCCTGCCCAGTCCCAATCGGCCAGACCCCAGCCATAAGCTAACCTGCCGGTCGGAGCGTCTGCCCCCTGGTGGTCAGTGCGCATCATAGCAACTGGTCAAATGGTGGGACACTTAGCATATTAGGCTTTTTAAAAAATATATTAGGCTTTTATTATATAGGATATTTAAAGAGAGAAAGAGAGAGAGAGAAGACTGTTTTTGCCTCTGTTTCCAGGTGTTGCTGTGGCCAGCTCATCAACCTGCACATCCCCCCTCTCCCCAGCGTGACGTCCGGCAAAAATGGGGAGGAGAGCAAAGAGCTGGAGGCCCCGCCGGAGAAGTGGTCTGTGGGCAGACACACCCAGGGCTACCCGACCGACGCCTATGGGACGCTGGAGTTCCAGGGCGGCGGATACTGCAACAAGGCCATGGTGAGACGGGCCTTCGGCGGGGGCGTCCCCCGTCCGTCGGGGGCCCGGCCTCCCAGGCCCCCAGACGGGGGCGCCTGGCTCTTTTTCCAGGGGCATCGCTCAGTCTTCCTAGGTGGTTCCTGGCAAGACTAGAAATATACCTGGGCCCGGCCGGCGTGGCTCCATGGTTGAGTGCCGACCTAGGAACCAGGAGGTCACGGTTCGATTCCCGGTCAGGGCACAGGCCCGGGGTGCGGGCTCGATCCCCAGTGGGGGGCGTGCGGGAGGCAGCCGATCCATGATTCTCTCTCATCACGGATGTTTCTCTCTCTCCCCGTCACCCCACCTCTCTGACATCAATAAAAACATACTTTTATAAAAAGAAATGTATCTGCATTGCTCAGCATTTTAGCCATGAGATTTAGAAAATACTATTTACTTATTTTAGAGAGAGACATTAATTTGTTGCTCCACTTATATAATGGATTTTTTTTTTTTTTTTTTTTTTTTAGAGAGAGGGAGAGGAGGAGAGAGGGAGGGAGAGAAGCATCGATGTGAGAATGAAACATCGGTTGGTTGCCTCCCACACACATTCCAACTGGGAACTGAACCCACCACCTGGGTGTGTGCCCTGACCGGGGATCGAACCCACACCCTGGCGTATCGGGACGACGCGCTAACCCCCCGAGCTCCCCGGCCAGGGCTTAGCTGTGAGGTTTAGAAACGGGGCACCGTGATAAGGAACGTGCCGTGCCCCTTAAGCTCGCACCCACGTAGTGAATCCTCAGAGCGTGCTTTTAGCCCAAACTCTGCACGCCGACGCCTCATCCCGTCCCCGGGGACGAGGGAGGGGTCCCGTGATGTGTTGGTGAGGTTGTCTGGGTTCTGTCTTGTTTTGCTTTCTGACCGGGGACCTTCCACCCTCCTGAGACGGGGGAGGGGCGCCTGGAAGCGGTTTCCCTCTGAAGTCTGTCCACGGCATCCCTGGCCCGCGCCCAGCTGGCCGAGGCGACCGGACCTCTCCCGTTCCCATGTGACCCTGTCGCCCAGCCCCGCCAGAGACGGGAGGCGTAGCGCTGGGCTCCCTTTCAGCCAACGGCGACTAACACCCCCACGTGCCCGGTCAGGCCATTTCTGCAAGTTCTTTCCTTCTTCTTCTTTTTTTTTTTTTTTTAAAGAAAGCCACAATGTACCACTTTATTATTATTCTTTATTTTAAATATATTTTATTGATTTTTTACAGAGAGGAAGGGAGAGGGATAGAGAGTTAGAAACATCGACGAGAGAGAAACATCGATCAGCTGCCTCCTGCACACACACCCCCTACTGGGGATGTGCCCGCAACCAAGGTACATGCCCTTGACCGGAATCGAACCTGGGACCCTTGAGTCCGCAGGCCGACGCTCTAGCCACTGAGCCAAACCGGTCAGGGCTATTATTATTCTTTTTTCATTAACCCTCAGCCCAGACAATTCTGTCCATTGATTTTTAGAGAGAGGGGAAGGGAGGGAGGGAGACGCAGAGACAGAACCATCGATGTGAGAGAGACACATTGACGGGTTGCCTCCCGAGGTACATGCCCTTGACCGGGAATCGGACCCGAGACCCTTTGGTTCACAGACCGACGCTCTATCCACTGAGCCAACCCAGCCAGGGCCCCAAAACATTTCCCGTTGCTCATATCAAATTCAAATGTGACGGGGCGTCCTGCAGTTTACTTGCTCAATCTGGCAAACCACCCCTTCCCCCAAAAAAGTTTCCCCCCATCCCTTGGCCACAGGCTCCTGTAGAGGCCACAGAACCCGAGGGAGAGAAAGCCAGGGGACAACTTCAAAATAATAATAATTTTTTAAAAAATTGATCTCAGAGAGGAAGAGAGAGGGAGGGAGAGAAACATCAATGAGAGAGAATCATGGGATTGCCTCCTGCACGCCCCCTACTGGGGATGGAGCCCGCAACCCGGGCCTGTGCCTTGACTGGAAATTGAACCCTGACCTCCTGGTTCAAAGGTCGATGCTCAACCATTGAGCCACACCGGCCAGCCGGGCGGGAGGGCTCCTGCTTGGACAGGAGCGACAGCCCCGGCCCCGGCCCGGCCCCGGCCGCCCGCTCAGCGCCACGCCCTCTCTTGCAGTACATTCGCGTGTCCTACGACACCAAGCCGGACGCGCTGCTGCACCTCATGGTGAAGGACTGGCAGCTGGAGCTCCCCAAGCTCCTCATCTCGGTGCACGGCGGCCTCCAGAGCTTCCCGATGCCGCCCAAGCTGAAGCAGGTGTTCGGCAAGGGCCTGGTCAAGGCCGCCGTGACCACGGGCGCCTGGATCTTCACGGGGGGCGTCAGCACGGGTAAGCGCACGGCCCCGGCCCGGCCGCAGACTCACAGGCCCGGAGCTCACGGGCCCCGGGGAGCTGGCCGAGAAGGAAACACCAATTGTGTTGCCTCCCGAGGTAGCTTTTTGTGTTCTATTTTTAAAAACATATTTTTAAGAAAGAAAGAAAAAAAAATATTTTTATTGCCCGAGCCGATTTAGCTCAGTGGATAGAGCGTCGGCCGGTGGACAGAAGGGTCCCGGGTTCAATTCCGGTCAAGGGCACGTACCTCGGTGGCAGGCTCCTCAATGGGAAAATGTCTTTGGGTGAAGATTAAAAAGAAAAGAAAAAACATTATATATATATAATTGATTGCAGAAGTGGGGGGAGAGGGAGAGAGAGAGAGAAACATCCATGATGAGAGACAATCACAGATGAGCTGCCTCCTGCACGCCCCCTACTGGGGATGGAACCCACAACGCGGGCACGTGCAATGACCGGGGATGGAACCGTGACCTCCTGGTTCACATGTCGACGCTCAGCCATGGAGCCAGGCCCCCGAGCCGGGGTGCCTTCTCTCAGTGACGGAGATCACCATGGGGTGGCCCGCAGAAGGGGTCCCCCACCCCCCCGGCCCGTCCACAGCAGTGATGTGACGGGAGGGAAGGGGCCTTCCTCACGGGCCTCCCGGGGCTCCCGCAGGGGTCATCAGCCACGTCGGGGACGCCCTGAAGGAGCACTCCTCCACGTCACGGGGCCGGGTCTGCGCCATCGGCATCGCGCCCTGGGGCCTCGTGGAGAACAAGGAGGACCTGCTCGGGAAGGACGTGAGTGCCCCCCCCACACACACACACCGGCCACTGGTCACTGATAGTTGTCATTTCTGGACGCCGCGACTTAAAAACAATCCAGGTCTGTCCTCTGAGAGGGTGGTGGGTCCCCCCGCGGTTGTACAGAATGAGGAAGTCAGGCTCCCATCTACCCCTTCTCCCTTCCTGCCGCCGTAACTGACGCCTCGCAAAGCTGACAGGACGTCACAACTGGGGCCTTTTTATTCCACGTGGTTATTTGTTTCTTTATTTAATTTATTATTATTATTTTTAGAGAGAGATGAAAGGAGAGCAATAGGGAGAGGAAACATCGATGATGAGAGAGAATCATGGATCGGCTGCCTCCTGCACGCCCCCTACTGGGGATGGAGCCCGCAACCCGGGCCTGTGCCCTCACCGGGAATCGAACCGGGACCTCCTGGTTCATAGGTCAACGTTCAACCACTGAGCCATGGAGCCGGGCTACATATAGGATTTTGTGTTAAGATATGTTTTCACTTCTTGGCCATTGATGCCCAGGAGTACAATGGCTGGGTTGGCATTTTCTAAAGGTAATTTATGCCTCAGCCGGGCCGGCGTGGCTCCGTGGTGGAGCGTCGACCTATGAACCAGGAGGTCATGGTTCTATTCCCGGTCAAGGGCTCATGCCCGGGTTGCGGGTTCGATCCCCAGTGGGGGCGTGCAGGAGGCAGCCGATCAATGGTTCTCTCTCATCATCGATGTTTCTCTCTCTCTCCCTCTCCCTTCCTCTCTGCAATCAATAAAAACAATAATTTAATATAGAAATTCTCCCAAAAGAAAAGTCCATCATGAGGAAGGGTGGGAAAGGGATAGCAGGCCGGAACGCACAGTGAGACGGAGCATTGCGACCTGCGTCGTGTTCCGGCCCCCACGGGCGTGACCGCGTGCGGCCCTGACGGGGGCTCTGCCTTCCGTCAGGTGACCAGACTCTACCAGACCATGTCCAACCCCCTGAGCAAGCTGTCCGTGCTCAACAGCTCCCACACGCACTTCATCCTGGCCGACAACGGCACGCTCGGCCGGTACGGCGCCGAGGTGAAGCTGCGGCGGCAGCTGGAGAAGCACATCTCCCTGCAGAAGATCAACACACGTGAGTTACGGCCACGGCCACGGCCACGCCACCGCCCGGGTGGGGAAAGCCTGAACCGTGTTCCTGTTAGATCCACAGAAGATGACTTGATTTGACCCTCTTTCTTTCTTTCTTTCTTTCTTTCTTTCTTTCTTTCTTTCTTTCTTTCTTTCTTTCTTTCTTCTTTCTTTCTTCCTTCCTTTTTAAAAAATATATTCTTATTGATTTCAGAGAGCAAGGGAGAGAGAAACATCCATGATGAGAGAATCATGGATCGGCTGCCTCCTGTACGCCCCCCACTGGGGATGGAGCCCGCAACCCAGGCATGTGCCCTGATGGGGAATCGAACGGTGACCTCCTCGCTCATAGGTCGACGCTCAACCACGGAGCCAGGCCGGCCGGGCCCTGGTAGGGTTCCTGTGAAAGAACCAGGAAATGAAGGACAGTCAGAGGGACGGTCTCGGCGTGGGGTGGCTGCCATGACCAGTGGTGGGTTTCCAAGGATCAGACCTCCTCAGAGAACTGGCTGGCGACGGAATGCTTCCTTCTCCGTGTTTCCATTCTCCCGGACTTGCACGTGTCACGCGGCCGGCTCCACGCGGCCACGGGGCTGCCGGGCTTCCCTTTGTCATCCTTTGCCTCGGGCTCTGAGCGGGGCAGGGACAGCAAAGGGGTGCTCGGCTGTCCCCTCTCCCAGCGCGGAGCTTCGGGGGGTCCGGCCTAAACCACGAGGAATGAATCCCACCCTGTTTCTGGAGGAAGAAGGCGACGTGGCCACCATATTCCTGCCAAGCCCATCTTGGGTTGGGAGACTCAAAAGCAAGGTGGGGCCATGTCACCTGCGTCCATTTAAAAAAATATATATATATTTTTTTATTTCAGAGAGGAAGGGAGAGGGATAGAGAGAAACATCCCTGATGGGAAAGAATCATGGACCGGCTGCCTCCTGCACGCCCCCTCCTGGGGATTGAGCCCACAACTCGGCCATGTGCCCTGACTGGGAATCGAACCCTGACCTCCTGGTTCATAGGTCGATGCTCAACCACTGAGCCACACCAGCCGAGCCATTTTTTTCTAGTTTCTCTTAGCCAGGGTCCGGCCCAAAGCAGACACTCGGATGCACATTTGGCAAAGGGAACTGAACTGAGATTATTCGGGTTAAGAGTTGGTCAACGTATTTCGAAGTTCCTGGCTGCAGAAATGCATCATGGGGGCCCACCGGAACCGCGAAACCCTCCCTCTGGAAGTTCTCGGACCCCCTCACGTATCCTGGGGGATTTCATCCGCGGGAAGGCCTTCAGAACGCCGAGACCAAGGACACGTCTCCTGCTTGGCGCGGGTTGATGTTAATCCAATAACTCCTGAGGCAGCCCTGGCCGGCGGGGCCCGGGGGTTGGCCTTTGACCCATGAACCAAGAGGTCGACGGTTCGATTCCCGGTCGGGGCACAGGCCCTGTTTGCGGGCTCCATCCCCAGTGTGGGGCGTGCAGGAGGCAGCCGATCCACGATTCTTCCCCATCATGGATGTTTCTCTCTCTCTCTCCCTCTCCCTCTCCCTTCCTCTCTGAAATCTATAAAAACATTTTTAAAAAATAAAATCAATGCCCTAATCGGTTTGGCTCAGTGCATTAGAGCGTCGGCCTGCGGACTCAAGGGTCCCAGGTTCGATTCCGTTCAAGGGCATGTACCTTGGTTGCGGGCACATCCCCAGTAGGGGGCGTGCAGGAGGCAGCTGATGGATGTTTCTAACTCTCTATCCCTCTCCCTTCCTCTTTGTAAAAAAAAATCAATAAAATATATGTAAATAAATAAATAAATAAATGAGCCCTGGCCAGTGTGGCTCAGTGGATAGAGCGCTGACCCGTAGACAGGAGGGTCACAGGTTCCATTCGCAGTCAAGGGCACGGCCCGCGGCTGCAGGCTCCATCCCCAGCGCCGGAGGGCTGCCCGCGGGCAGCGACCCATGGATGTGTCTCCCTCACATCGATGTTTCTCTCTCCCTCGCTCTCCCTTCCCCTCTCCCTGACCATCGATGGGAAAAGACCCTCCGGGGAGGACTCACCCCAACAGACACGGGCGTGGGGAGCGGGGGTGCCGGGGCCGTGCGGTGAGGGGGCCCCGGCTGTGTTGCAGGGCTGGGCCAGGGCGTGCCCGTCGTGGGCCTGGTGGTGGAAGGGGGCCCCAACGTCTTCTCCGTCGTCCTGGAATATCTCCGCGAGGAGCCCCCGGTCCCCGTGGTGGTGTGCGACGGCAGCGGGCGGGCCTCGGACATCCTGTCCTTCGCGCACAAATACTGTGAGGAAGGAGGGTAGGACTTCTGCCGGGGTGCGGGGGGGGGGGGGGGGGGCTGGACACCGTGGTCATTCCAGAGAATGTTCAAGAAGGAATGTTTTTTAAGTGTGTTTTCATGGATGTCAGAGAGGAAAGGTGAGGGGGAGAGAGAGAGAGACATCCATGAGGAGAGGGAATCATGGATCGGCTGCCTCCTGCACGCCCCACACTGGGGATCCAGCCCGCAACCCAGGCCTGTGCCCTGACCGGGAATTGAACCCTGACCTCCTGGTTCCTGGGTCGATCGATGCTCAGTCGCTGAGCCACGCTGGCTGCGCTCAAGTAGGAATCTGGACTGGGTTCTCCTGTCTCCCCCGGTCTCCATGGCCGTGGTGTTGCTTCCAGAATTCTTCCCCCGGGGGACACCCTCTCTCCCAGCTTCATTTCCCTGTAGACGCGTTTCAACCAGCCGGGGACCGAGGACAGGGGTGAAGGCAGGTCCCCTTTCTTTCGTCTTCTGTCCCGGGAGCTCCTCAAGGGGAAACGTTTCCAACCTGAGATACCAGATGGCCCTGGCTGGCCGGTGTGGTTCAGTGGGTAGAGCATCATCCCACGGACCAAAGGGTCCCAAGTTTGATTCTGGTCAAGGGCACGTACCTGGGTGGCAGGCTCCTCCCCAGCCCGGGCCCTGGTTGGGGCTCACGCAGGAGGCAGCCCATCGATGTGTCTCTCTCACATCGATGTTTCTCTCTCTCTCCCTCTCTCTTCCACTCTCTAAAAATCAATGGGAACATATCCTCAGGGGAGGATTCACAAACAAACAAACAGAAGATCCCCAGGGGTAGGGGTCTGGGGCCGAGGTATCGATTCACACAGACAGGCCTCAGGCGAGCTGTTTCTCTTCTCTTCGGCGTCTGCCTTGAACAGGGTCATCGGCGAGCCGCTCAGGGACCAGCTGCTGGTCACCATCCAGAAAACCTTCAACTTCGGCAGGACCCACGCGCTGCAGCTGCTGGCCATCCTCACAGAGTGCATGAAGAAGAAGGAGCTTGTGAGCATCTGTTTTTTTTCTTTTAATTAATCCTCACCCGAGGACATTTGTCCCAGGGATTTTTTCCGAGAGTCTGAGAGAGAGCGGGAAAGGCAAAGAGAAACATCGATTGAGAGAAACACATCGATGGGGTGCCTCCTGCACGCGCCCCGACCGGAGAGGAACCTGCAACCGAGGTACGTGCCCTTGACCGGAATCGAACCCGGGACCCTCCGTCCCTGGGCTGACGCTCTAGCCATGGAGCCAAACCGGCTAGGGCTGAAATCAATCTAATCTAATAATAGACAAATATGCAAATTGACCGCACCTTCGCTACGACCAAACCACGCCCACCAACCAAAACCACGCCCACCAACCAATCAGGACGAATATGCAAATTATCCAAACAAATATGGCGGCTAATTTGCATATCGCGACAGCATAGAAAGAAGCCAAGAGCTGCAGAAGGGAGCAAAGCTGCAGAGAAGCAAGCAAGCCGGGGGCAGGGGAGGAGAAGGGAGGAGCAGAGGCGGGGCCGGGGGAGAAGGAAGTTGAGCAGGCAGGGCCGGGGGAGAAGGGGCGGGGCCGGGGGAGAAGAGAGGAGTGGAGGCGGGGCCGGGGGAGAAGGGAGGAGCGGAGGCGGGGCCGGGGGAGAAGGAAGGAGAGCGGGCTGGTGGAGAAGTTAGAAAAGCAGGGGGGCTGGCGGAGATCGCGGGGCGGGGGACAAGGGAGGAGAGCAGGCAGGGTGGGGTAGAGTGCAGCAGGAAACCCTATTGCAGGATTTTTCCTGCAACGGGAACGCTAGTATAAACATATTAACGTAATCCATACATATAAAAGCCTAAGGGACCCAACGACCGGTCAACCGGTCACTATGACGCACACTGGCCACCAGGGGGGCAGACGCTCAATGCAGGAGCAGTGCACTCCCACAGCCAACCTCCCGCGGTCCCTCCCTGAGGCTGGCCCACCACAATCAGCCAGGAGACGCCCCGATCGGCCCGATCGACGGCCCGCTGAGGAACCCCACCCATGCCCGAATCCATGTGATATTAATTAAAACGAGACTGTTTTGCTCTCAGAATCCCTGCATGGCGTACGTGTCGGGCTCCTTTGTCAGAAACACCCCAAACCTCCCTCTTGCCTCCAACGCCCCTTGACCCGGTCTCTTCGCCACGAACGCGCCTCCAGGTCACAGTGTTCAGGATGGGAGCTGAGGGCCAGCAGGACATGGAGATGGCGATTCTGACGGCCCTGCTGAAAGGTGAGCTCTGGGGAGGCGGCCACCTCCGGCCTCTCGGCGCTGGCCTGGCCTGGCCTGGCCTGGCCACCCTCTCCGTCTGCTGCCGGGAACGGTGTCTGTGGGTGACAGAGCCATGAGCCAGCCAGTTGCCCAGGCCGTCTCAGTATGTGCCAGGCTCCGTGGTTGAGCGTCGACCAATGAACCAGGAGGTCACGGTTCGATTCCCGGTCAGGGCACATGCCCGGGTTGCGGGCTCGATCCCCACTTGGGGGGACGTGCAAGAGGCAGCCGATCCATGATTCTCTCTCATCATGGATGTTTCTTTTCTTTTCTTTTCTTTTTTTCATTGATTTTTTATTTGAGAGAGTGGAAAGGAAGGGGGAGAGACAGAGAGAGAGAAACATCGATGTGAGAGAGACACATCGATGGGCTGCCTCCTGGTCGGGGATCGCGCCTGCAACCGAGGTACGTGCCCTTCACCGGAATTGAACCCAGGACCCTTCAGTCTGTGGGCCGATGCTCTAGCCACTGAGCTAAACCGGCCAGAGCAGATGTTTCTGTATCTCTCTCTCCCTCTCCCTTCCTCTCTCTGGAGTCAATAAAAATATATATTAAACACACACACACACACACACAGGAAGAGGTGGCCTGCACACTCCTCCCGGGCAGCCCTGTGCGGAGATGGAGTTCTTAGCTGAGAGAAAAGGCAGCAGCGCTTAGAGCCCTGGTGGTGGTGGTGGTGGTGGTGGTGGTGGGGGGGTGCCTGGAGCCCAGCTCACCGCCCAGCACCCGCGGGACCGGGCGGCCCAGGCACGGAGAGAGCATCGCCTGCTCCCTTGCCTTCCCAGGAACCAACGCGTCCGCCCCGGACCAGCTGAGCCTGGCGCTGGCGTGGAACCGCGTGGACATAGCGCGGAGCCAGATCTTCGTCTTTGGGCCCCACTGGCCGGTGAGCCGTCTCCCAGGTCATCCCCTCCATCCCGACCTGGCCCAGACGACGCACAGTAGGCGCTCCCCCGTCTCACACCGTCCTCGGGGGAGGATCCGCCGCGAGATCTGCTAGCCCAGTGGTCGGCAAACTCATTAGTCCACAGAGCCAAATATCAACAGGACAACGACTGAAATTTCTTTGGAGAGCCAAATTTTTTAAACTTAAACTTCTTCTAACGCCACTTCTTCAAAGTAGACTCGCCCAGGCCGTGGTATTTTGTGGAAGAGCCACACTCAAGGGGCCAAAGAGCCGCATGTGGCTTGCGAGCCGTGGTTTGCCGACTACAGGGCTGGGATCAGGAGGGAGCGTCGCTCTTTCACCTCAAGGAACCAGGGGGAAGGAAGAGCTCCCAGCACTAATCTCACGGGGAAATGACCACTCGCCATGTATTTTCTTAAAATATATCTTTATTGATCTCAGAGGGGAAGGGAGAGGGAGAGAGATAGGAACATCTGTGATGAGAGGGAATCATGGATTGGCTGCCTCCTGCCAGGCCAGGTGCCCACGCTTTAGCGTGGTCCGTGGAAAGGGGTGCTCACCCTTTTAAAGAAGAGGAACGAGAGCCCGGCCAGCGTGGCTCAGTGGGGGAGCGTCGACCTAGGAACCAGGAGGTCAGGATTCGATACCCCATCAGAGCACAGGCCCAGGTTGGGGGCTCGATCCCCAGTGTGGGGCGTGCAGGAGGCAGCCGGTCCATGGTTCCCTCTCCTCATGGATGTTTCTCTCTCTCTCTCCCTGCCTCTCTGAAATCAATAAAAACATATTTTAGATTTTTAAAAAAGAAAGAAAATAGCTCATTAAAAGGAAACACAATGATTGCACTGAGACCACTCAGTTTTCAAGCTCAGTTCCATGAAACCCTGGAGGCCTAGAGAACTGTGTGCGAGTGCGCGCACACATGCATGTGTACTCATGTTCTCACGAGCACATGTGTGTGCCAACGTGCACATGGGTGCACGCATGCAGAGGTGAGGGTCACCTTGGGACCACCGGCTCTCATGTTTGCTTTCTCCCCCATTTCTGCGGACGGCAGCCCCTGGGGAGCCTGGCGCCCCCGGTGGACAGCAAGGCCACCGAGCAGGAGAAGAAGCCGCCAACGGCCACCACCAAGGGCGGCCGAGGGAGGGGGAAAGGCAAGCGGAAGGGGAAGGGGAAGGAGGAGGCGGAGGAGGAGACCGACCCCCGGAAGATCGAGCTGCTGAACTGGGTACGTGGGGAGTCGGCTCGCGGCTCTCCCTCCCTCCCTCCCTCCCTCCCTCCCTCCCTCCCTCCCTCTCTGAAATCACTGGGGACACATCCTCGGGTGAGGATTCACAGCGACAACATGTCAATGGGAAACAATTTACCAAAAAATAGAGGGGGACCATCAGGCGCCGCCCTCCTCTTATCCGCTCGGATGGTGGGTCTGAGACAGGCCAACGCCATGAGCACGGGGACGGGAGGCGGGCACGGAGAGCGGAGAGCCGAGAGGCCCGGGGTGGGGACGCTCTGGGGCCTGGGGGAGCGGGGAGCGGGATCCGCCCCGCGAGGTGTCCCCCCGCCCGCCTCCCCCGCGCGCAGGTGAACGCGCTGGAGCAGGCCATGCTGGACGCGCTGGTGCTGGACCGCGTGGAGTTCGTGAAGCTGCTGATAGAGAACGGGGTCAACATGCAGCACTTCCTCACCATCCCGCGGCTGGAGGAGCTCTACAACACGGTGCGTGAGCGGGCGGGGGGGGGGGGCGCCCCAACCTCCCCCATAGACCCCTGTGCCCCCCCACCCGCCACCGCCACCCTATGCCCGTGGTGGACGCCTCCTAACCACCGCCCGTCCGGTGTCGAGAGAGGCAGGCCGACCCGGGTCCCTGTGCCGCGATCCCACGGAGCAGGGCAGGGCGGTGACGAGGAGCCGTGGTCACGGGCTGAACGCTTGCCTTGCAGAGACTGGGTCCACCCAACACGCTTCACCTGCTGGTCAGGGACGTCAAGAAGGTTCGTCTGCCCTTCCACTCTCCTCGCCCGTGGGCGTCCTACGTGGCTTTGTTTGTTGGTTTGTTTTTGTTAATTCTCCCCCGAGGATATTGCTCCATTGATTTTCAGGGAGAGTGGAAGAGAGAGGGAAAGACAGAGAGAAACATCGATGTGAGAGAGACACATCGATGGGTTGCCTCCTGCACGCGCCCCAATCAGGGCCCGGGCCTGGGGAGGAGCCTGCAACCGAGGCACCTGCCCTTGACCGGAATCGAACCCGGGACCCTTCGGTCTGAAGGCCGACGCTCTATCCATGGAGCCAAACCGGCCAGGGCACTTTTTAAAAAATTTACTTTTATTGATTTCAGAGAGGAAGCGAGAGGGGGAAAGAGAGAGAGAAACATCCACGATGAGAGAGAATCCTGGACCAGCTGCCTCCTGCACGCCCCCTACTGGGGTGGAGCGCACAACCCGGGCATGTGCCCTGACTGGGAATCGAACCGTGACGCTCACCCACGGAGCCACGCCGGCCGGGCCTGAGCACTGTTTAACGCCCCTGTGCTCACTGCACCCACGCGGTGGCCAGGAGGGACCGCTCGGACGTGTGACGAGGTCCTCGCTCCTCACGGGGCCTGAGACGCAGCCTCTTCCCTCGCAGGGCAACCTGCCGCCCGATTACCACATCAGCCTCATCGACATCGGGCTGGTGCTGGAGTACCTCATGGGCGGCGCCTACCGCTGCCACTACACGCGCAAGAGCTTCCGCACGCTGTACAACAACCTGTTCGGGCCCAAGCGGGTAGGACGGGGCGACCGTGCGTGGGGCGGTCCGGGTGCCCTAGCCGCAGGGGGCTCCTCGCTGCCCTTTCCGACCACGCCTGTTCCAGGCCAAGCCCGTCACCCCGTCCCCAGCACACCGGCCCTTCTTCTTCTTTTTAAAAAAATAAGTCTTTTTTGCCTCCTGGGGATGGAGCCCACAACCCGGGCATGTGCCCTGACCGGGAATCGAACTGTGACCTCCTGGTTCCTAGGTCGACGTTCAGCCACTGAGCCACGCCGGCCAGGCCCCCTCTACCCTCGGACCCATGTACTACGAGCATCAGTTCCCTGTTGACTGATTTCTCTCTCTCCCCCTTTCATGATGCAGCCGAAAGCGCTTAAACTTCTGGGAATGGAAGTAAGTCGGTGTGTGTTCAGCAGTTCACGATAGTTCGGTCAAACATATGTGCCAACTTCGTCTTGTGTTGTTTAACATAAAATCGAATGTGTTTGTTTTCTTTCTATTTTTTAAAAATATATATTTTATTGAATTTTTACAGAGAGGAAGGGAGAGGGATAGAGTTAGAAACATCAATCAGCTGCCTCCTGCACACCTCCTCCTGGGGATGTGCCCGCAACCAAGGTACATGCCCTTGACCGGAATCGAACCTGGGACCCTTCAGTCCACAAGCCGATGCTCTATCCACTGAGCCAAACCGGTTCGGGCCTTTCTTTCTTTTTTTAAAAAAATTATTTTTATTGATGTCAGAGAGGAAGGGAGAGGGAGAGAGGAGAGAGAGAAACATCCATGATGAGAGGGAATCATGGACCGGCTGCCTCCTGCACGCCCCCTACTGGGGATGGAGCCCGCAACCCCGGCATGAGCCCTGACCGGGAATCGAACCATGACCTCCTGGCTCCCAGCTCGAGGCCTGACCAGGGGGCCCTGCCGGCCGGGCCGAGAGGCCTCTTCCTCCGGGCCGTCGCGAAGCCCTCGGTGGCACGTCGGGGGTGGAGCCACGGGGAACGCTCTGCTCCTCTGCCCGCAGGACGACGAGCCCCCGGCCAAAGGGAAGAAGAAGAAGAAGAAGAAGAAGGAGGAGGAGGCGGACGTGGACGTGGACGACCCGGCCGTGAGCCGCTTCCAGCACCCCTTCCACGAGCTGCTGGTGTGGGCCGTGCTGACGAAGCGGCAGCGCATGGCGGTGTTCCTGTGGCAGCGCGGCGAGGAGAGCATGGCCCGCGCGCTGGTGGCCTGCAAGCTCTACAAGGCCATGGCCCACGAGTCCTCGGAGAGCGAGCTGGTGGACGACATCTCCCAGGACCTGGACAGCAACTCCAAGTGCGTGCCTGGCGGGGTGGGGGCCGGGAGGGGCTGCGGTCCGGGCCCTTGTCTCTCTGTGTGGGGGGGGAGGGGCCCCTTTTTAGCACCCCCCTTTTTTTTCATTTTTCCTTTTTTTGGTTCATCCTCACTCGAGGATATGTTTCCATTCGTTTTTATTTTACTTTATTGTTATTATTACTGGAGGCCCGGTGCACTACATTTGTGCACTGGGGGGGGGGGGGGGTGTCCTTCAGCCCGGCCTGTGCTCTTAGGCAGTTTGGGAGCCCCCGGGGGATGTCCCACGGACGGCTTAGTCGGACATCCTTAGCCCTGCCGTGGAGGCGGGAGAGGCTCCCGCCACCACCGCGGCATTCACCAGCCGTCAGCCTGGCTTCTGGCTGAGCAGCGCTCCCCCTGTGGGAGCATACTGACCACCGGGGGGCAGCTCCTGCATTGAGCGTCCGCCCCCTGGTGGTCAGTGCCTGTCATAGCGACTGGTCGTTCTGCTGATTGGTCGATTTGCATATTAGCCTTTTATTATATAGGATTTTAAAATATTTTTCATTGATTTTTAGAGAGAGAGGAAGGGAGAGGGAGAGAGGGATAGAAACATCCACGAGGAGAGAGAATCATCGATCGGCTGCCTCCTGCACGCCCCCTACTGGGGATCGAGCCCACAACCCGAGCCTGTGCCCTGATCGGGAGTCGAACCCTGACCCCCTGGCTCATGGGGTGAATCCTGAACCCCTGAGCCGCGTCACCGGCCGATCCCCCTCCTCCCGTGCAGAGACTTCGGGCAGCTGGCCGTGGAGCTGCTGGACCAGTCCTACAGGCACGACGAGCAGGTGGCCATGAAGCTGCTCACCTACGAGCTGAGGAACTGGAGCAACTCGACCTGCCTCAAGCTGGCCGTGGCCGCCAAGCACCGGGACTTCATCGCCCACACCTGCAGCCAGATGCTGCTCACCGACATGTGGATGGGGCGGCTGCGCATGCGCAAGAACCCCGGCCTGAAGGTGTGTGCGTGTGTGTGAGACGCGCGGCCGGGCGGGTGAGGATGGGAGGGTGACGCGTGGCAGTGGGGAGCCCGTGCGCTCTGCCTGGCGGAGTGAAGTGCTCACTGTGGATTTTTAAAAATATATTAAAAAGAAAAAATTTAAAAATTGATTTCAGAGGGGAAGGGAGAGAGAAACATCGATGAGGAGAGAGAATCATGGATCGGCTGCCTCCTGCACGCCCCCTAGTGGGGATGGAGCCCACAACCCGGGCATGTGTCCTGATCGGGAATCGAACCGTGACCTCCTGGTTCACAGGTCGATGCTCAACCCCTGAGCCGAGCCAGCCGGGCAAAAGGAAAGAGGTTTATTCAGGTGCCAGGACCCGGGAGGGTGGCTGACTCCCGTCTCAAAGGCCACCCCCCCTTCGCCCAAGCCCTCGATTCTTACCGGGAAAGGGAGGGGTGGGGAGGGCTCTTTCCTTCCTTCCATTCGACCGTCCCGCTGGCGTGCGGCACGCTCGGGCCCTGACCATTCATCGTCCTGACCCCTGGCGAGCACCGCCCCCCCCCCACCCCCGCGCCATCGTGGCACCGCCTAGATGTCCATGCTCCCCCCCACCCGCAGGTCATCCTGGGGATTCTCCTCCCGCCCACCATCCTGTTTCTGGAATTCCGCACCTACGACGATTTCTCCTATCAGACGTCCAAGGAGAACGAGAACGGCAAAGAAAAGGAAGAGGAGGCCACGGTCAGTGTCGCCCGGATCGTACGAGCGCCCGTCCGCTCTCGTTCCCAAGATCGTTCCGGTTTCTCTCCCCCAGAATGTGGACGGGGCGTCGTGGGGGGCGTTTTGGTGATGGTGTCTAACGCGCCTGCCTGCGGAATATGGTGCTGGAGGGGGGCGGCGGGCGCCTGCCGTTCCCAAGCAGCCACCTGCCTGCGTGTTTCCCAGGACCCGGGCGCAGACGCTGGCTCCAGAAAGGGGGACGAGGAGAGTGAGCACAGGAAGCAGAGAGGCATCCCCATCGGGACGAAGATCTGCGAGTTCTACAACGCGCCCATCGTCAAGTTCTGGTTTTACACGGTGAGGCCTCCCCGTAGCCTCCGCCGCGCGGCCTGTTTAGAGCAGGGAGACGTGTGAGGACCCGGAAAAGTGTCGAGGCCGCGAGGAGATGAGATTTCGGGTGGCGAGCACACGACAGAACACGCCCCTGAACTTCACATCACGCTATTAGCTAACGTTACCTCAAAAAAAAAACACCTTGCCTAACCGGTGTGGCTCAGTGGATAGAGCGTCGGTCTGCGGACGGAAGGGGCCCAGGTTCGATTCCGGTCAAGGGCATGGACCTTGGTTGCGGGCACAAGGTCCATGCCTATATTTAAATATATATATATTAAATATATATCTTTATTTCATAGAGGAAGAGAGAGGGAAAAAGAGCTAGAAACATCAATGATGAAAGAGAACCATTGATTGGCTGCCTCCTGCACATCCACCACTGGGGATAAAGCCCACAACCCAGGCATGCGCCCTTGGCTGGAATTGAACCTGGGACCCTTCAGTCCGCAGGCTGACTCTCCATCCACTGAGCCAAACCAGCTAGGGCGAATAAAATATATTAAAAAAAAAGAGAAAACCACCTTAATTTTTTAAAAAAGAGCCCGGCCAGCGTGGCTCAGTGGTTGAGCATCGACGCATGAACCAGGACGTCACGGTTCAATCCCCAATCAGGGCACATGCCCGGGTTGTGGGTTCGATCCCCAGTAAGGGGCATGCAGGAGGCAGCCGATCCATGATGCTCTCTCCTCACGGATGTTTCTCTCTCTCTCTCCCTCTTCCTTCCTCTCTGACATCAATAAGACATTAAAAAAAAAAAAAGAAAAAAACAGCCTGCTCTATTTGGTCAACCATTTCCTGAACTCACCCCTAGTGCCTGGGCAGGGCCCGACCCCACCCCTGTGTTGGAACTAGGGGTCCAAACTTCCTTGGGGAGCGGGCTGTCTGCCCGGAGGCGGCTCACGGCTCTCCCGTCTCGCAGATCTCGTACCTGGGCTACCTGCTGCTGTTCAACTACATCATCCTGGTGCGCATGGAGCGCTGGCCCTGCCTGCAGGAGTGGGTGGTCATCGCCTACATCGTCACCCTGGCCCTGGAGAAGGTCCGCGAGGCACGTGCTCCCCGGCCGCCGGCCCACGCCACCGCCCGCAACTCTGACGCAGCTTCTTCTGCTTTTGAAACCAGTTTCCTTCCTTCCTTCCTTCCTCTTAGTAAATAATACACGGAGTGGCGAGATGATGATGATCTCTGAGCGCATAATAATCTGGCCACTCAGTGTATATTCTATATAATAAAAGGCTAATATGTAAATTGTCCCCTTGGCCAGGAGTTCGACCAGCAGGCAGGCCGGCCAACCACCCATGTCCCCTCCCCCTGGCCAGGCTGGCCGGACCCCACCCATGCACGAATTCATGCATTGGGCCTTATACACACACACACACACACACACACACACACAAACATACACACTGAGTGGCCAGATTATTATGCGTTCAGAGATCATAATAATCTGGCCACTCGGTGTATATATATATTTTATATTGATCTCAGAGAGGAAGGGAGAGGGAGAGAGAGAAACATCAAGGATGAGAGAGAATCATAGATTGCCTGCCTGCTGCACGCCCCCTCCTGGGGATCGAGCCAGCAACCTGGACATGTGTCCTTGACTGGAATTGAACCTGGGACCGTTCAGTCTGCAGGTCGACGCTCTATCCACTGAGCCAAACCAGCTAGGGGAATAAATATATTTTTATTGATTTCAGAGAGAAAGGGAGAGGGAGAGAGAGAGAGAGAGAGAGAAACATCAATGATGAGAGAGAATCATGGATCGGCTGCCGCCTGCACGCCCCAACATAGGGATGGAGCCCACAACTCAGGTGTGTGCCCTGACAGGGAATCCAACCGTGACCTCCTGGTTCCTAGGTTGACGCTCAAACACTGAGCCTTGCTGGCCGGGCTGAAGTAGTGATTTTTTTAATCAGCGATTTTTCAGAGGCTAAGAGCTCATGTTGGAGAAAATCAAGCTTCCCTCGCCCCCGCCTTCCCCGATCTAAATTGCCAAGAGGAATCCTGGCAGCTCAATATCCCCACCCCCGGCTCTGTCCTCCCCACTGGGTAGCCTCCCTTCCGTGGGACGACACGGACCCATCTCCGCTCCAGACTTTCCTCCTGGAACGTTCGCTCGCAGGCGCGGGTCCAGAGAATTAGAAAAGACATCAGAAGCAGCTGCCTCCCCTGCAGCCAGAGGGTATCATCCCCAAGGCATTTCCTGAGAGCGTGCGAAACACGGGATCGAGGAACAACAGAGGACTCCGTGGAATTTCCCTTCCTAGAGATCTTTTTATTTTTTAAATATGTTTTTATTGACTTCAGAGAGGAAGGGAGAGGGAGAGAGAGAGAAACATCAATGATGCCAGAGAATCAGGGATCGGCTGCATCCTGCACGCCCCCTACTGGGGATCGAGCCCGCAACCCGGGCATGTGCCGTGACCGGGAATCCAACCGTGACCTCCTGGTGCATAGGTCAGTGTGCAACCACGGAGCCACGCTGGCCGGCTGCTTCTAGAGATCTCTGCCCGCCTGAGAGGACTGGTGTTGCGAGGTCCCGAGCAGGGAAGGGAACCGTGTCCCCTGGAATGTCCCGACGCCCCCGTGGGCCTCGGATCCGTAGAGGACGAGGCCTCCCAGCGGCACTCCCCGCTCATGGCTCCGTGGCGTCCGTTTTCAGATCCTCATGTCGGAGCCGGGCAAGCTCAGCCAGAAGGTGAAGGTGTGGCTGCAGGAGTACTGGAACATCACGGACCTGGTGGCCATCTCCGTGTTCCTGGTCGGGGCCGTCCTGCGCCTGCAGCGGGAGCCGTACATGGGCTACGGCCGCGTCATCTACTGCGTGGACATCATCTTCTGGTACATCCGCGTCCTGGACATCTTCGGGGTCAACAAGTACCTGGGGCCCTACGTGATGATGATCGGGAAGATGGTGAGTCCCGGGCCCACAGCCCCTGCAGACACCGCGGTGCGGTCAGCACGGGCCGCGCCTGGCGCCTGGCTTCCTTTCATTTCATTTGGTCTTTCCTTTGTCGTTGGTTCCCTCTTCCTTCTTCTTGTTCTTCTTCCTCCTTCCTCCACCTCCTCCTCTCCCTCCTTCTACCATGGATTTTTAGAGAGAAAGTGGAAGGCAGGGGGAGAGACAGAGAGAAACGTGGGTTTGAGAGAGACACATCGATGGGTTGCCTCCTGCACACGCCCCATCCAGGGCCAGGGATTGAGTCTGCAACCGAGGTACATGCTCTTGACCAGGAATCGAACCCGGGACCAATCTCTATCCACTGAGCCAACTGACAAGGGCTCTTCTTTAAAAAAAAAAAAAAATCAGTGTTATTGGTTTCAGAGAGGAAGGGAGAGGGAGGAGAGAGAGATGGAAACATCAATGAGGAGAGAGCCATTGAGTGGCTGCCTCCTGCATGCCCCCTACTGGGGATCAAGCCCGCAACCGGGGCGGGTGCCATGACTGGGAATTGAACCGTGACCTCCAGGTTCATAGGTCAACGCTCAACCACGGAGCCACGCCGGCCAGGCCAAGAGGCTTTCTTTGGCCTTGTGGAGCACTGATGAAGTCTTTGGGTTGAGCAAGATCAGGAACCATGTGAACTTGAGACCATCAGGGACCCATTTCCTTGGATGGACAGATGACTGACATGCTACACTTTGATGGACATGCTGCACTTTGATTGACAGATGATTGACATGCTGTACTTCGTGGTCATCATGCTGGTGGTGCTGATGAGCTTCGGCGTCGCCCGCCAGGCCATCCTGCACCCCGACGAGGAGCCCTCCTGGAGGCTGGCCCGGAACATCTTCTACATGCCCTACTGGATGATCTACGGGGAGGTGTTTGCAGACCAGACAGACCGTAAGACTAGAATTCATAGTAAGGCTTGCTTCCCTGCTCCCCAGGCAGGCGGTAGGCCTCGCTCAGGGAGGGGAGGGCATGTGCCGTGACCTCCTGGTTCATGGGTTGACACCCAACCACTGAGCCACGCCGGACGAGCTGGGTTTTTGATTCTTGATCTGATTACTACATACTTATTTTGTATTTACTCGTGCCTGTGAGGTGTTTGGATTGGGATGCTGAGGGTGCCTGATTGGCTAACCCAGTGGTCGCTCTGTTGACTAATGAGTTTGCCGACCAATGGGCTAACCTGCACATTAAAATGATCATCTGTTGGTAGCTTTGTGTCTTTCTTGCAGTGTTTTTAACTGCTGAGCTTTTGCTATCGCTTATGACACATGATAAAGTAAATATGCATGAAATACATACATACATACACACATATATTTCCTAGAATTAATAATGCGAACAATTCTTCTAAACAGACCACCGTTTGCAAGCGTGGATTTGTAGTTCCAGAGCGTGAAGACTTTGCATGTCTTGTGTTGTTAATCATTTTACTTTTCTCTCAACTGCCATCTTATTTTTCCCCCCTCAATCGCCATATAGTCTACGCCATGGAAATTAACCGTAAGTTTACACAGAACTTATGACTCTACCAGGGGTGGGGAACCTTTTTCCCCGCCAAGGGCCATTTGGGTATTTTTATCACATCATTTGCGGGCCATACAACATGATCCTCTTAAAAATTAGCCGGCTCTGTTGGCTCCAACATTTCGTTAACTCACCCCCAATGCCTTGGCGGGGCCAGGCCACACAATGCCTCAGGCTTTATATGGCCCGTGGGCCGGAAGTTCCCCACCCCTGTGTCTAGCGCCCATGAAGTGTGCGTATTCGTTCGTTAATTAGTCTCTTCCTTAGCTAGTTACTGATGGCTTTACCCTGGGTGCAAATACTTCTCTGGTTTTCTGGTGTCAATAGTTGTTTTTTTAAACTGTAAATAAATGAGAAGTATGTAGACTAGAAATCGATGGAGATTATGTTACTAATGGCTGTTGGGACCACCCTATCTTTTCTCCACAAAATAGATCCCATGTGATCCAAGTGGCATTCCAAATGGGCAGAGAAAGGAAAGATGATTTACCTTTTAAAATATTTTTTGTATTGATTTGAGAGAGAGGGAGGGGAAGGGAGAGGGAGAGAGCAACATCCATCGGCTGCCTCCTGCACGCCCCCTACTGGGGATGGAGCCCGCACCCCGGGCATGTGCCCTGGACCAGGGATCGAACCGTGACCTCCTGGTTCCTAGGTCGATGCTCAACCCCTGAGCCACACCAGCCGGACCCTTATCTCCTTTATATGAGTTGCTATTTTTCACAGAAAAGAAAACCATATTAAAAAAGACATAGGTCACGTAATAACCTCGGTGAGCTATTGATTCTTTCCCTCCTACATCAAAGCGAGCACAAAATGACCACCTTCCGTTTCAGCGCCCTGCGGCGACAACCAGTACGATGAGGAAGGCAAGCGTCTGCCCCCCTGCATCCCGGGCGCCTGGCTGACCCCGGCCATCATGGCCTGCTACCTGCTGGTGGCCAACATCCTGCTGGTCAACCTGCTCATCGCCGTCTTCAAGTGCGTGTCCGGCGGACGAGCGCCTGCTTGTTCCTGTCACTCTACGGGGTTTCCTTTTTCTCGCAGAACGTCCCCACACTGCCGCGCATTTTCCCAGAATGTCACTGGGGCTTGGGAAAGGGTGGAATTTTTTTCTTTTTTAATCCTCACCTGAGGATATTGTATTTCCATTGATTTTTAGGGAGAGTGGAAGAGAGAGGGAAAGACAGAGAGAAACATCGATGTGAGAGAGTCACATCAACGGGTTGCCTCCTGCAGGAGCCCCAACCAGGGCCTGGGCCAGGGAGGAGCCTGCCACCGAGGTGCGTGCCCTTGACCGGAATCGAACCCGGGGGGACCCTTTGGTTCGCAGGCCGACGCGCTATCCCCTGAGCCACACGGGCCGGGGCCAGTTCCTTGAGTCTTGTCGTTTCACGGTAACGCTAACGGCTCTGGGAAGATCGTGTAAGAGATCCTCCCCCCGACTGACGGAAAACGTCTCCTCTTTTAAAGCAACACCTTCTTTGAAGTGAAGTCCATCTCCAACCAGGTGTGGAAGTTCCAGCGGTACCAGCTCATCATGACGTTCCACGACCGGCCGGTCCTGCCTCCGCCCATGATTGTCCTGAGCCACCTCTACATCATCGCCCTGCGGCTCAGCGGCCGCTGCAGGAGGAAGCGGGGAGGGGACCAGGACGAGCAGGACCGCGGGCTGAGTAGGTGCCTGCCTTCCTGAGGGCCCACGTCCCGCCCGTCCCTCCCTCCCGCCACCACCCCCCCCACACACAGTGGGGCTCAGGGGTTGAGCGTCGACCTAGGAACCAGGAGGCCACGGTTCGATTCCTGGTCAGGGCACAGGCCCGGGTTGCGGGCTCCATCCCCAGTAGGAGGCAGCCGACCCATGATGCTCTCTCCTCATGGATGTTCCTCTCTCTCCCCCTCTCCCTTCCTCTCTGAAATCCATACAAATATATTACAAACACAAACACACGCGTGCTGCCCAGAGCTGTTTCTCAGCGACGAGGAGCTGAAGCGGCTGCACGAGTTCGAGGCGCAGTGCGTGCAGGAGCACTTCCAGGAGAAGGAGGACGAGCAGCAGTCGTCAAGCGACGAGCGCATCCGCGTCACCTGCGACAGGTGGGCCCGGGGCGCGGCACCGCCCACGCAGGGCCCGGGTGTGCGGGGGATGAGGGGGGGGCCCTCCGCCCCGTGCTGAGGGGGGCCTGCCCAAGTTCATTTGATATGCACTCCCAGCCCTGGCTGGTGTGGCTCAGTGGATAGAACGTCGGCCTGCGGACCGAAGGGTCCCGGGTTCCAATCTGGTCAAGGGCACGTACCTCGGTTGCAGGCTCCTCTCCGGCCCGGGCCCTGGTCGGGGAGCGTGCAGGAGGCAACCCATCGATGTGTCTCTCTCCCATCGATGTTTCTGTCTCCTTCCCCTCCCTTCCACTCTCTCTAAAAATCAGTGGAAAAAATATCCTCGGGTGATAACTGGTTAAAAAACCCCCACGTGGCTCCAGAGTTGAACCAACAACGTGGGTAGGAGGGCGAGCCTGGAGAGGCAGCCATGCTACGGGGCCGCTAGCTCATCGTATAGCCCTGGGCGCTCAGAATTACAGGTTCCTGACGGAGACACCTGTGTTTACGGAGAAGCATAAAAACACGGGAGGACCTCAAAGAACAGCTCGGCGCGATTCCCAGTCCAGGGCCCTGCAATCACAGCAGACCCGGCGACACCCCTGGAGTCGCCCCGGTGCTCGCTCAGGCCGGCGACGCTCGCTCGGCCCCCGGCAGCGGCCGGTGCCAGGCCTCTGTCCCCTCCTGGACCTGGTCACCTTGTAACGAAAGGCCGAACTCCAGGGTTTTCACACCGTCCTTTGGCCTTAATGAGGTACATTTTCTTTTCAAAAAAAATTTTTTATTGATTTCAGAGAGCGGAAGGGAGAGGGAGAGAAGAGAGAGAAACATCAATGATGCGAGAATCAAGGATCGGCTGCCTCCTGCACGCCCCACACCGGGGATGGAGCCCGCAACCCGGGCACATGCCCTTGACCGGAACGGAACCCGGGACCCTTCAGTCCGCAGGCCAACGCTCTAGCCGCTGAGCCACACCGGCCAGGGCTTTGAGGAAACTTGGAAATGCTGCCTCACTGTTTGAAATGCGATTCCTGAGCTTTCCAGATCTACTCGGTATTTCTTCCAGGACAGAGGAGGCACCCCGTGTCGGTGATGGGAAATTTCCACTCTTGAGTTAGTTATGGACTTGGATTGAGTCACAGCCAGTCACGGACAATGGAAATGCTGTTCAGTCCCCCGCCCCCTCCCCCCCGCATTGCTGGGATTTTTGCCATTCTTGGACCCGGGCTCCAGGAATGTGATGATCAGGTCGCTACCAAATTGCATTTTCCCTCCAGGGGCTCCCTGCGCACGCAGTGGGAAGGCACAGGCCCCTTCCTGTTTCCCTGGGATGGGAGCGCATTCCTGCCCGTCCCATTGTTCCCTTCCTGGGCTGAGTCACACGTGAATGCCAGGGACAGAGAGGAGGAGGGTTCCGGAGAAGCCGGACCAGGCCAGCTGAGGAGCAGGGGAAATCACACGAATGATTTTCACCTCATTTTTGGCACCAGGGATGACTCTAAAATCAAACCTTGGAGGCTGCAATGTTCCTCCCATTTCTATAACTTTATATATATATGCATTTAAAAATATATTTTGATTGATGTCAGAGAGGAAGGGAGAGGGAGAGAAACATCAATGGTGAGAGAGACTCAGTGATCAGCTGCCTCCCGTAACACGGGAATTCGAACCGTGACTTTCTGGTTCATAGGTCGACGTTCAACCACTGAGCCATGCCGCCTGGGCTTAATATATTTTTATTGATGTCAGAGAGGAAGGGAGAGGGAGAGAGAGAGAAAAACATCCGTGATGAGAGAGAATCATGGATCGGCTGCCTCCTGCACGCCCCACACTGGGGATGGAGCCTGCAACCTGGGCATGTGCCCTGACGGGGAATGGAACCGTGACCGCCTGGTTCCTAGGTCAACGCTCAGCCACGGAGCCACACCGGCCGGGCATGGGTTCCGTAGGTTCTTGCCAGGTTTGTGGATCTGAGTTAAGGTCTTGGGTTTCCTTGAGGCTTGATAGGTCATCAGCAACTCGTGGCCTTGGCATCTTACTGGACAGTCTCTGCCCACGGGACCAGGAGGAGAAGATGCTGGGAACAGAGGCCCTTACAAGACAAGAAGGCGAGACATGAGGCAGTAACCAGAAGAGGCCCCGGAAGAGAGATCGGCACCCACCTCATCGAAAGGAGGCGGGTGATGCTTGGCCTGCGTGGCTCGGTGGTTGAGCATTGACCTAGGAACCAGGAGGTCACTGGTTCGATTCCCAGTCAGGGCACATGCCCGGGTTGTCGGCTCGATCCCCAGAAGGGGGCTTGCAGGAGGCAGCCGATCCATGATTCTCTCTCATCATGGAAGTTTTCCACCTCCCTCTCCCTTCCTCTCTGAACCCAATAAAAATACATAAAAAAAGAAAGAAAAGAAAAGGAGGTGGGTGATTCCTCAGATGAAGAGAAGGTGCTAGGAAGACAAACAGTCAGGGATGGAGGAGAAGTCTGGGACGATCCCATTGGGGATGTCTTGAGCTTATACATTCACAGGAGTCAACGTCACGTGCACGCTGGGGGATGGGTTCTGTCCTGGAGTCTCGGGGTGCCTCCTGAATGACACGTTTGTTCCTGACCCGGCTTTGAGAGCCGATCCAGAGAGAGAGATACAGGTATCAGGTAGGTAGAGATTAAAAAAAAAAAAAAAAAAGCCAGCTCTTAGTCATTCATGTTGGGCGTACAGGGTGTGGTTCCGCTCTTGCCGGAGACACACCCCAGAATGAGACACACCCGCTCCGGCACAGGCAGCACCGGGCCTTCCTCCTCACAGGGCCTCCCTAGCCGGCTTGGCGCACAAACAAGACAGAGGGAGCCCGGCCGGCCTGGCTCAGGGGTGGAGCATCCACGTACGAACCAGGAGGTCTCAGTTCGATTCCTGGTCAGGGCACAGGCCCGGATTGCGGGCTGGATCCCAGTAGGGGGGCGCGCAGGAGGCAGCCGGTAGAATAGTCTCTCTCATCATGGATGCTTCTGTCTCTCTCTCCCTTCCTCTCTGAAATCAATAAAAAAAAAAAGAAAAAAGGAAAGGTAATCATTAAAAAACAAACAAAGGAATGAGAAAGCCGGAAGATTTAAGACTCTCAAGTCGTGTTCCCTGTGCAATCTTTTGCATGTAGGTAAGCCCGGTCGGGCTCTGCCCTGGGCTGCCTCCCTACAATTACCCAACTTAAAAGGCAGCCCCGAGGAAGAAGTCGGCGGAGGCTGAAAGAGTTGGGTGGAAACTCGGGGCTGGATTAGACGCCTTTTTGATCTGCCGACCTGGAATGAAATGACAGGGCAGGCCTGGTCTCAGAACTCGAGAGAAAATGCTGTGAGATCGTGAGTACCAGCCGGGCCCAGGACTCCCACGGAACATGATGGCTTTATGGGAGCAGTGAGCTCTGTCATTAGGGAAACACTCCCGTGTGATTCCCGGGATGCCTCGCAGGCGAAGGGGGGTGGCTGTCCGCAAAGAGCTGACGGCATATGAAACGAGGTTTCACGGCTGGCTGACTGCACGGCTCCCCGTGTCAGAGCTCTGGCCTTGGACACACAGGGACTCTCAGCATGAGGACTTGACCTCGGACCCTGTATGTTGTAACAGAGAAGCGTCTGAGAGGCCAGGACTCATGGGTATTTTCTTGGAAGTTGCTCCAGAAGTCCCCCCAAGGTATACAGTGTTGTTCCTGCTATTTGAATGCAATGGGAAGCGTTATGTACGATGCTCTCGATCTAATTTAAATATTTAAATGTAGCCCGGCCAGGGTGGCACAGTGGTTGAGCGTCAACCTAGGAAACAGGAGATGCCGGTTGCTTTCCTGGTTCTGGACTCCATCCCCAGTAGGGGACGTGCAGGAGTCAGCCCATCAATGATTCTCTCTCATCATTGATGCTTCTCTCTCTCTCCCTCTCTCCCCCCCTCTCCGGTCCTCTCTGAAATCAATAATAATTTTTTTAAAAGAAGAAAGACTGTAAAAACATCTACACTAATAAAAGAGTAAGATTCAAATCGACCGTACCCTTACGACACCCACCAGCCAATCAGGAGTGAGTATGCAAATTAACCCAACAAAGATGGTGGGTTAATTTGCATACGCAGGCACCGAGAGGCTGTGGGTGGGGCAGGACGCTTGCGTCGTTGCCATGGCGACGATGCAGGCGTTCAGCGCTGCTCCAGGCTTCTGGGCAGCGTGGGAAGGCGGAAAGGCGGTGCCAGCAGCCAGGGGAAGGAAGGCCCGTTCTTGCACGAGTCTTCGTGCATCGGGCCTCTAGTGTAACTATCACACAATGTTACTTTTTTGTTGAGGATTCATCATCTCAGCTGAGTATGCCTCTCCTTTGCTGTTGGCCAGGGTTGAAAACATGTCCATGCGGCTGGAGGAGATCAACGAGCGGGAGAGTTTCATGAAGACGGCGCTGCAGACGGTGGACCTGCGGCTCTCGCAGCTGGAAGAGCTGTCGGGCCGGATGGCGAGCGCCCTGGAGACCCTGGCGGGGATCGACAGGTCCGAGCTCATGCACACGCGCTCCCGCGCCTCCTCCGAGTGCGAGGCCAGCTTCCTGCTGCGGCAGAGCAGCGCCAACAGCGCCGACAGCGCCGGCGGGTGCCGCTTCCACTTCCCCGCGGAGGAGCCGGGCGACGACGCCTCTCTCTCCAGGCCACCGGGCTCGGGGTTCGGCAAGAAGAGAGCCTGCTCCTTCCGTGGGAAGGAAGAAAAGGACCCCCAGGTGCACCTGGTCCTGGGGAGGCAGGGCAGCCTTCGCCTCTCCCCAGGCAGGAGCGCCCCAGCCACGCCAGGGGGCAGTCGACTGGCGTTAGACAACATCGAGGACCCGTCGGAGTCGAAATCAGGCCCAGAAACGGGGATTTATGCGGGAGGGGACGAAAGGCAGGCGGACTGGGAAAGGGGAAGGGAAGAAACGAAGGCCCTGCCCGCAGAGCAGAAATCGGATTTGCAAAACGCACAGCTCACGGTGGGAACGGCAGCGATGGAGGGGGCTGTGCCCGGCCCCCCCGGAGACACGAAAAGGCCACGCTCCGACCCCAATGAGGCGTTCAATGCCTGTCAGACCCTGGAGTCCACGAGCTTTGTGTATTCCCACGGGAGGAAGCTGGTCGGCGGGGTGAGCCAGTGGGGCGCGGGGTACGGGTCGGTCCTGGATCAGGCGTGGACCGCGGAGTGGAAATACCAAGTTCACAAGATCACGCGGTCCCGCAGCACCGACATACCCTCCTACGCGGTGTCAGAAGCCGCCCGGCTGGCGGAGCACCAAGACCGACCGACAGACACGGAGGAGGCTCGCTGTGCCCCTCGAGGGGTCCCCTGGACGCCTCGCCTGTCCCTGGCCGTGACCGAGCGAGCGGAGAAGGGGAATCTGCTGACGGTGAGCGCAGACCAGACGCCGGGGTTCCCGTCGTTAAGGTCTAAGAGTTTACACGGCCGCCCCAGGAGGGCTCCGGGCGTGCAGGGCAGGTTAGACGCACCCGGGCACACCGGCAGCGTGGGCAGCCTCGTCGCCACGTGTGGAATGAAGACGGAGACCACGCGAGAGAAAACTCCCGCCGAAACGGAATGCTGATGCGCTTGGCTCCTCCGGCTTTTGAAATTAAAGCCGCAGAGGACCAGCACCCTCTTGGCCATCTGATCATCATAAGGTTCCAAAAACATCGGCCTGAAAGGCATTCAGCAGTGTGGACGCGGGATGGAAATTCCAGGCCTCTGGGCTCCCTTGTGTCCTCCCCGAATTCCTACATTGGAACCCTGACCCCAGTGTGACTGTCTCTGGAGACACGGCCGTTAGGAGGTCATTACGGATAGGTGAGGCCATAAAGGATGAGCGCCCTGAGAAGAAGACACCAGAGCCCGACCAGCGTGGCTCAGCAGTTGAGCATCGACCTGGGAACCAGGAGGTCACGGTTCGATTCCCGGTCAGGGCACACGCCGGGGTTGTGGGCTCGAACCCCAGTAGGAGGCATGCAGGAGGCAGCCGATCCATGATTCTTTCTCATCATGGATGTTTCTCTCTCTCTCCCTCTCCCTTCCTCTCTGAAGTCAATAAAAATATATTAAACAAAAAGCTCTTTAAAATCAATAAAAATATATTTAAAAAGGAGAAGATACCAGAGTGCTCTCCCGAGCTCGCTCCCTGCCTCCTTCCCTCCCTCCCTCCACAGCCCTGTGAGGACACAGCCTCTGTGTTGGAAGCCAGATGAAGCGCTCACACCAGAGACCTACCGTGGTCTTGAGCTCCCAGCCTCCAGAACGGTGAGAAACCCATCTCCGTGGCTGCAGCCACCCCGCCGGCCTGTGGTGTTTTCTGGCGGCAGCCCAGGCGGGCCGATACACCGAGGTACCTGAAACGGTCGTAAGATTTAGTGTCAGGTCATAGTTTTCCCACTTTTCAACCACGTGGTCACACAGGACAGTTACAGAGTCGAAGAAAACCTATTCGGGAAAACCCACATCACAGAGCAAGCCCTTTAAAAACAAAGTAAACAGCCCGGCCGGCGTTGCTCAGTGGATAGAGCGTCGGCCTGTGGACTCAAGGGTCCCAGGTTCGATTCCGGTCAAGGGCACATGCCTGGGTTGTGGGCTCTATCCCCAGTGGGGGGCGTGCAGGAGGCAGCCGATCAATGATTCTCTCTTTCTCTCTCATCATTGATGTTTCTATCTCTCTTTCCCTCTTTTTTTTTTTTAATATATTTTATTGATTTTTTTACAGAGAAGAAGGGAGAGGGATAGAGAGGTAGAAACATCGATGAGAGAGAAACATCGATCAGCTGCCTCCTGCACACCCCCTACTGGGGATGTGCCCGCAACCAAGGTACATGCCCTTGACCGGAATCGAACCTGGGACCCTTCAGTCCGCAGGCCGGCGCTCTATCCACTGAGCCAAACCGGTTAGGGCTCTCTTTCCCTCTTCCTTCCTCTCTGAAATCAATATATATTTTTTAAAAAAAGAAAAAGAAAACAGCCCGGCCTGCATGCCTCAGAGATTGAGCTAGGAACCAGGAGGTCACAGTTCAATTCCTGGACGGGGCACATGCTGGGTTGCGGGCTCCATCCCCAGTAGGAGACATGCAGGAGGCAGCCGATCCATGATTCTTTCTCATCATGGATGTTTCTCTCTCCCCCCCTTTCCTTTCCTGTCTGAAATTGATAAAAAATATATATATAAAAGTAAAAATAAAGAAACACGCACATATTGATTGAAGTGTATGCGTGGATAATCATCCATTGCTTCCCAGCTTCTTTTTTGAGATGTAACTGACATACATCACCGTATAAGCTTAAAGCGTGTAGCGTTACGATTTCACTGAGATTGAGACATGGTTACCACAATAAGTTTAGTTGGAATCCATCATCACGTGGACATAATGAGAAGAAGCCAAAATAATTTTTTTCCTTGTCATGAGAACTCTTTGGATTTACTCTTTTAACAGCGTTCATATACACTGAGTGGCCAGATTATGATGATCTCTGAACGCATAATAATTTGGCCACTCAGTGTGTGTGTGTGTGTGTGTATATATATATATATATATATATATATATATATACACACACACATATACACACACACATATACACACACACATACATATCAGAGGCCCGGTGCATGAATTTGTGCATGGGTGGGGTCCGGCCAGCCTGGCCAGGGGGAGGGGACATGGGCAGTTGTCCGGCCTGCCTGCTGGTCGAATTCCTGGTCAAGGGGACCATTTGCATATTAGCCTTTTATTCTATAGGATAGACACTGAGTGGCCAGATTATTATGCGTTCAGAGATCATCATAATCTGGCTATTCCGTGTATACCACACAATCGTGCTAACTGCAGCCATCATGTTGTACGTGACGCCCACAGGACTTACTTATTCCAGTTATGCATTGGAAGGTCGGACTGTTACCCACATTTCTCCCCTTCCCCCCTCCCCCAACCTGGTAGCCACAAATCTGATATTTTCTCTTTGTTTTGTTTAATCCATTTAATGTAGATCAATCACTAACTATTCATTAAGAAAAACCTTTAATGTATGTGCACAATAGTGCTTTTAACACCTATAACCCAGTGGGCTTAACTTTTTTTTAATATATATGTACTTTTATTGATTTCAGAGAGGAAGGGAGGGGGAGAGAGAGAGAAACATCTAGGATGAGAGAGAATCATGGATGGGCTTGCCTCCTGCACATCCCCTACTGGGGATGGAGCCCACAACCTGGGCATGTGCCCTTGACTGGAATCGAACTTGGGACCCTTCAGTCCACAGGCTGATGCTCTATCCACTGAGCCAAACAGGCTAGGGCGGGCTTAACATTTTAAAACACAATCTTGGTTCCTGTGCAAAATGGAGTCTTGTGTCACGCAAACAAGTTCCCCAGAAGGACCAGTAGGGTTCTGAATACAGAATACATTATTTGGAGGAGGAAGAGGAGGAGGAGGAGGAGGAGGAGGAGGAGGAGAAAGGCAACCTTTGGAATTTTAATTGAAAATTTTAAAATATTTCCATTAGCAACACTTGTCACACTGGCGCTTCCCTGGGACGTGAATGGTGAAATGGATCAGGGTTTTATTCTCCAAAGTCTAAGAAGGGTCTAGTCTCAACTCCCAGGTTCACCAAAATGTCACATGCCCCGCCTCCCCCAAAGGCTGCTCCAGTTCAGGCCCCGTTGAGTTCAGTCATGCCCGATGCCCGGTGCCCGGCGTGGGGAAGCCCCCGTGCTCTGCGCAATGACTGGTCCATGGCCCGTGGGAGCCCCCACTCGGGGAGGGCGCTGGCCATTCAGCTGCCCACTCACACCTTCACAGGTGCATGAGCAAGAAAAAGGAGGTAGCTTGTTTCACGTCTTTTTCCGCGTTAACGTTTAATACAAGGAGGGTGGGAGTCAACAGACGAGATGGAGGGGTCTGGGTGGCGGGCCTAAGTCATCAGTCAGCAGTCCCCGCATGCCCACACCCTATCTTCCCGGGGTATGGGGCCTCTGAGGGGGCTCCACCTGCAGCCCGACCGCGATGTGCTTTGGAGACGGGTCCCCTCTCCTGGGCAGCACCTGTCCCCTCTCCCGGGCTGCACCTGTCCCCTCTCCCGGGCTCACCTGTCCCCTCTCCTGGGCAGCACCTGTCCCCTCTCCCGGGCTGCACCTGTCCCCTCTCCCGGGCTGCACCTGTCCCCTCTCCCGGGCTCACCTGTCCCCTCTCCTGGGCAGCAGCTGTCCCCTCTCCCGGGCTGCACCTGTCCCCTCTCCCGGGCTCACCTGTCCCCTCTCCTGGGCAGCACCTGTCCCCTCTCCTGGGCAGCACCTGTCCCCTCTCCCGGGCAGCACCTGTCCCCTCTCCCGGGCTGCACCTGTCCCCTCTCCCGGGCTCACCTGTCCCCTCTCCCGGGCTCACCTGTCCCCTCTCCCAGGCTGCACCTGTCCCCTCTCCCAGGCTGCACCTGTCCCCTCTCCCGGGCTCACCTGTCCCCTCTCCCCGGCTCACCTGTCCCCTCTCCCGGGCTGCACCTGTCCCCTCTCCCGGGCTGCACCTGTCCCCTCTCCCGGGCTCACCTGTCCCGGGCTCACCTGTCCCCTCTCCCGGGCTGCACCTGTCCCCTCTCCCGGGCTCACCTGTCCCGGGCTCACCTGTCCCCTCTCCCGGGCTCACCTGTCCCGGGCTGCACCTGTCCCGGGCTCACCTGTCCCCTCTCCCGGGCTCACCTGTCCCCTCTCCCGGGCTCACCTGTCCCCTCTCCCGGGCTCACCTGTCCCCTCTCCCGGGCTCACCTGTCCCCTCTCCCGGGCTCACCTGTCCCCTCTCCCGGGCTGCACGGGTCCCCCCTCCCAGAGCCGACCCCTCCCACGCTGGGCTCGACTCCACGACTTCAGACAACGGTGATCGCGCGAGCGGGGTGACTACCGAGCAGCACCCAAGGGAAGGGGGTCCCAGGAGAAGAGGGACAGACGCCACAGAGGAGGCCCCGAGCCACGGTCCCGGGCCCACTCCCGCCGTCGCCGCAGTTCCCCGGGGGCCGGCAAGACCTCCGCGGGCCGCCGTGACCCCCGCGGGCCACCGTAGCTCCCTGGGGGCCGCCGTGACCCCCGCGGGCCACCGTAGGCGCGCCCCCCCCCCCCGGCTGCGCGCCCAAGATGGCTGCCGCGCGCCGCTCCCCCCGGCGCCCTCGCTGAGGAGGTCCCGGCGGCGGGTGCGCGGCGCCGGCCCCGCGTGACGGCGCGGGCGAGGCCTAGAGGCCCCGAGCGCCCGGCCGCCGGCCCCGCGCGCGCCGTCTCTCGGGGCGGGGCCCCTTCCGGGGATGGGCCCGGGCGGTCGCCGGCGGCCCCGTCCCGACTCTGCCCCGGCTCCTCCCCGCTCGGGCGGGCGCTCCGCCGCGTCCCCGCCCGTCCGTGCGCCGGGCCCGGCTGGCCACACGGGGAGCGCTCAGCCCGCGGCGGGTCCCGGCTGGCGAGCGGGCCGGGGCGGGAAGGCGACGGCGGCGGCGGCGGCACCATGTTCTCCCTCAAGCCGCCCAGACCCACCTTCAGGTCCTACCTGCTGCCGCCGCCCCAGGTACACGGCCCCCTTCTCCCGCGCGCTTCCGGGGAGCCGCCGGCCGGCCGGCCCGTGGGAGCTGGGGACCCGGAGGCCACCCTGTCCCCGTGTCCCCTGGTCCCCCCGTCCCCCTGTTCCTCGGTCCCCCCTGTTCCTCGGTCCCCCTGTTCCTCGGTTCCCCCCGTCCCCCGGTCCCCCCCCCGTTCCTCGGTCCCCCCGTCCCCCGGTCCCCCCTGTTCCCCGGTCCCCCCTGTTCCCCGGTCCCCCCCGTTCCTCGGTCCCCCCGTCCCCCTGTCCCCCCTGTTCCTCGGTCCCCCCCGTTCCTCGGTCCCCCCGTCCCCCTGTCCCCCCTGTTCCTCGGTCCCCCCCGTTCCTCGGTCCCCCCTGTTCCCCGGTCCCCCCCCCCGTTCCTCGGTCCCCCCGTCCCCCTGTCCCCCCTGTTCCTCGGTCCCCCCCGTTCCTCGGTCCCCCCGTCCCCCTGTCCCCCCTGTTCCTCGGTTCCCCCCGTCCCCCCGTCCCCAGCCGCGCGGGTGCCAGAGCCCCCACTCACTCGGGGAAAACTTGTAAAACTCCGCCGGCCGCTGCCATGCTGCGCCCGCAGCTACGAGCCCAGCGACCGTCCCGTCCCGTCCCGTCCCGTCGCCCCCCGGGCGGCCGCCCACGTGACCGACCGCAGGGCTCGCGGGCACCTGATGGGGTCGGGGCACCTGCCCGTCCTTTGATGTCTTAGTGTCCGACTCCCGAGTCGATCTTTAAAAAGAACTTGGTAAAAAAAAAAAAAAAAACAAAAAAAAAACGGGAAAGGATTGAAGGGGGGACGGACGGACGGACGGGACGGGTGCGGATCGGGGTCCATAGGAAGCAGAACGTGGGGGTTGGTGTCTGTCTCCTGGGGGGGACGTGTTCAATGGTGCCGTTTGCGCCCGTGTTCCAGGCCGAGGACAAGTTTGATTCGGAGCCGAAGATCAAAAAGCTGGAGCCGGTGCTGCTGCCAGGTGAGCGCTCGCTGGGGGTGCTGGCAGGTCCGTGCTGGCGGAGGGACGGGTGTGGGTCCCGTCTGACTCCTCTTTGCACTTTTTACACTTTATCGGGTTAAAAAAAATAATCTAACCAGCGGAGGGGTGCGGGGGGGGGGCCGCAGGAAAAAAAGTTTCTGCTTGGAACAACATCATCGGAAAGGGATGCTTCCATTGGGGTTTGTCCTTGAAAACGGAAAGCATCCTAGAACGTGGCCCCGAATGTCAGCCCTCTTTCCCTTGTCTCTTGAAATGCCCTTTTTTGGGGGGGTTAATCCTGATCCAAGGATATTTTTTCCTTTGATTTTTTTTTTTTTAAGCCCTTGACTCGGAATCAAACCCGGGACCCTTCAGTCCACAGGCTGGCACTCTATCCACTAAGCCAAACCGGCCAGGGCCCATTGATTTATTTTATTTTTATTCTTAATATATTTTTTTTTATTTATTTCAGAGAGGAAGGGAGAGGGAGAGAGAGAGAGAGAGAAACATCAATGATGAGAGAGAATTGTGGATCGGCTGCCTCCTGCACGCCCCCCACTGGGGATTGAGCCCGCAATGGGGCATGTGCCCTAGACCGGAATGGAACTTGGGACCCTTCAGTCCACAGGCTGATGCTCTATCCACTGAGCAACACCGGCTAGGGCCCATTGATATTTTTTAGAGAGAGTGCAAGGGAGGGGCACAGATATATATAGAGAGAAACACCCCTGGGTTGCCTCCCAAATTCATCCCAACAGGGGCCGGCGATGGAACCTGCCACCCAGGCACCTGCCCTTAACCGGGAATCGAACCCGAGACCCTTCAAGTCCTCAGGCTGGCACTCTAACCACTGAGCCACCGGCCGGGGCTGAACCCGCTCTTTTCCCCAGGCAGCCTCTGATGACCGAGGTAGTGGGGTACTCTTTGCCCTGCCTGCCTGTCTGGCCGTCGCTGTAATAGCACGAAAAGCAGCGTTGATTGTGTCTGGGTCTGTGGAAACCAGTAACACAGCTCAGTGAACTTTGAATTCCTGACTTGGCGATTGTTGTTTTTTTTGTTTTCCCGGAGGTGTCAGCTGTTTCTGCAGGTGCACGTGTTGCAGTCTAGAAAGGCCAGGGCCTGCCCCACAGAGGCCTTCTTGCCGTTTGGGGGCCCATCATCCTGTGGGAGGGGCTGTTCTGTGCTCTGCAGGGTGTTTATCCACATCCCTGGCCTCCACCCACTGGGGGCCCCCTCTTCCACCGCCTCATTGAGACCACCAGCGAGTCTCCATTGTCCCCCAAACTGCCCCCAGCCCCCACCCCTGGGGCACAATGTCCTTCCGGTGGAGACTCACTGGGTTAGAACAAAACTGACCTTCGAGGCCCCTCGTCAGGCTTCGTTCCCGCTTCAATGTTAGGATTTGACGCCCGTACGTAACATGGTCTCGGCTGCAAATGCAGGGCTGGGTTTTTAAAACGTCGCTTTTACGTCTGAGACAAGCTTATGGGAATGGTAATGTCAGTAGGCTTGAAGGACTTCCCCTCGGGGGTCATCTGTTCTGTAGAATTAACCTAAAAACTTCCCTTTCTACCTAAAAGGCGCAGGTTTCTGGGGAAGCTGTGAGCCTGTCTGACTGTGTGGTTTGCTTGTCCGGGAGTCGCAGCTAAGTCTGGCCCTTCTGACCGTGTTGATTTTTTGCGGTGGCTCTGAGCTTGCACGCGTGGTGGCCCCGGCGTTCTGTTTGCACTTAGCCTAGTCCTTCCAGAACTTCCAGCCAACCCCCAATTAGCGTGTCTGCCGCCTGCCTGCTCATCTGTCCTTCCCACACGCTTCCCGGTTTCTTTCCGTCTGGCCGCCCTGTCGTGGTCTCGGCTTCCTCCCTCGCCTGTCACGTCCCCGCTCGGACTCCCCCTGGCACCTCGCTGCTCCGCCTCTGCTCTGCAGCCTCCCCGTCAATCGAGGGGGCGCGTGGAGTGAGTGAAGCAGCGACGGCCCCACCTTCAGCAGTCAGAAACCACGCGGAGCCGTGGCGGGTCACCTGTGGCTTCACGGGGCACCCGGGACAAGAAGCCATTGTTCCCCGTGCAGTCTCGCATGTTCTGCTTTGGCACAGCGCCTGGGGTTCAAGGATATCCTACCCCCAGCTGCCCAGAGCTTGAACTCGTAATCCAGTAAGCAGATGAGGATCAGAACACAAAATCATTGTTTGTGTACGGTTACCGACGGCTCCGTTGGAACGTAAGCCTGAATTTAAAACGAGCCTCATTTTATGAAGCAGAGAGAGAGGGGAAAAAAAAAAGAAACTGACGAACAATATAATTAGGCTGTGGTGTGTGCTGGAGTTTTCAGCTTGCCTGCTTCATGAAGCTGGAGGAGACGGCCCTGCCCGGGAAGTGTCAGTTCGTTGGGGAAATGCTCCCCGGGAGGAAGGCAGGGCGGCGAGGGCGCAGAGGAAGGTCACCTGAGCCAGATCGGGGCGGGGAGGCCGATCCGGGAAGGGCTCCCGCTCGGCGCCTGAGTGCCCTCCAGGCCTCGGCCCCTGCTCAGGCTGCTTGTCGGCTCCGCTCTGGGCCTCTTCCCCTGGACGGGGCCAGCGGCATTTTCATGATGAGAGTCACACGTCCATTGATAGCGAGTGCACTGATTGTCGGAGGCCTTTGTAATCGGATCAGGGAAGCGCACGGCCGTGGGCCGTCTGGGAATGAAGACAGCCTTGTTGGTGGAGGTCTCGTGTGTCTCTACACCCTCATGGCACCTCGGCCGTGTGCGCTGTTCTGTGTTCTGCCTCGCTGTGAGCTGCTTCATGGTGGGCTGTGCGTCCCTTAGGAAAGACTCTCTCTCTCTCTCTCTCGGATGCGTTGTGTGTTCATGCCTCTCCGGAGGTGGCTCAGAGAGGATTGCAGGCTGGTGATGTAGTGCTTTGACTCGTGGGCACGTTGCTTTAGGAAGAGCAAACACAAGGCACCGTGAGCAGTGCAGCCAACCAGCGCCCTAGCACCAGGCTGTGCCTCACCGGCCCCGTGGGAGTGGGGGCTCCCCACCTGGCTGCTGCCGCCTGGCTCAGCCAGCGTTTGTCCTCACGTCCTCACTCCCACCTCAGTCTCTGGACCTTGCAGCTCCTGCTCGGAACCTGTTGGTGAAGCTCTGTGAGTAAAATCCGCTTCAGCAGGACCAGCTCTTTCACCTCCTTGACTGGCTAACGCTCCACCTTGCCGGCCTCTGCACTGGCTCTGTACAGGAGTCCCCCCCAGCCTGCGCTTCGCTGTCCCCAGTTCCAGCTCCTCGTGGTCAGCCACAGTCTGAAAATACTCCATGGAGCGTTCCAGAAGTAAATAAACAATTCCTGTTTTAAATTGTGCACCCGTCTGAATAGCCTGATGAAATCTCGCACTGTCCGGCTCCTCCGGGGACATGAATCGACCTTTTGTCCGGCCTCCGAGGCTGTGTGTGCCGTAGTCGTGTAGAGAGGGCTGTGTGTGCCGTAGTCACGTAGAGAGGGCTGTGTGTGCCGTAGTCGCGTAGAGAGGGCTGTGCGGGGCCTGTAATCGGGATCTTCGTGACGCGGCAGGTGCTTGGGGCTTGTCAGCAAGCAGGTTCTGTCTGTTTCTGTGAGAGGTTTGCATCCTCAGAAACAGACCCAGCGGATCCGCACCCTGACCGACCGCTTGCTTAAAAATGGCTCAGGGTCTGATGGAGCTTTAGACCTTGAAACTTAGAATTAATGATAACCAGGCTTTAAATAGTTGTGGAAAATTATTCTCTTGAAAGCACATTTTCCCTTTTATTTTGGTTTCTTGCTTTTCTTTAATCTTCCCTTTTAACTCTAAAATGATGCTGTAAAGTTTTACCACCAACCAAGTGGTCCTTTGAGGCAGAGGAAACTCGATGTGGATTGATGGCGTATCCGTACAATAAATAGATTGCAGTGTCACTTTTGAGGTTAACGCTGAACTCTTTCTCATTTCTTAAAAAATAAATCAAAGACATAGGTTTGGGAGATCTAGCTGCGTGTAATGAGACACAGATATTCCATCAAATGACACGGCGAAGGAGGGGGTGTAGTTGGCTTCCTCTCCAGGTGCCTTTCAGTGAGGAGGGCAGAGTGCAGGCCCGGGTCCGCCCCTCGGCTGAGCCTCTCAGACCTCCCGCTCACCGTGCCCCGTGTCAGGGTCTTCCAAGTGGAGCAGAAGCCTGTTGTGAGGGCGCAGGTGCTCACGGTTCTTACTGTCGCCATCCAGACAGGCCTCCTAGGTCACACAGCGCCTGCTGACACCTTACAGTGGAGAAGTAGCGCACACAATGATGGCTTTCTTTTTTTAAAGGAGAAATTGTTGTGAATGAAGTCAGCTTTGTGAGAAAATGCATTGCGACGGACACGAGCCAGTATGATCTGTGGGGAAAGCTGATATGCAGTAACTTCAAAATTTCCTTCATTACGGATGACCCGATGCCATTACAGGTAGGTTGTTGTATGCTGTTTGTGCCAAGGCCTTTGACTCTAGGAGTAAGTTAAGGCTAATATCACCAGTGCGAGGTTAATGGGAAAAGAATTGACGTGAACATAACTTTGTATTTCAGAAATTCCATTACAGAAACCTTCTTCTTGGTGAACATGATGTCCCTTTAACGTGTATTGAGCAAATCGTCACAGGTATGTTATTCTTTTCATATGTATACTAGTGGCCCTGTGCACAGATTCATGCACATTGAAAGGAAGTTAATTAGAAGAAATCGGGCTCCCTCCTCTCTGGTTCTGGGGTGAGTCACCCAAGAACCGCCGCTCCCGAGTCACCGCAGCTCGGCAGCTCCTGCATTGAGCGTCTGCTCCCTGGTGGTCAGTGTGCGTCATATGTACCGGACAGTCGGACGGTCACTTAGCCTTCTATATATATAGATGTCTGTATATATTTATTGATTTCAGAGAGAAAGGGAGAGGGAGAGAGAGATAGAAACATCAATGGTGAGAGAGAATCATGGCTCGGCTGCCTCCTGCACGCTCCCTACTGGGGATGGAGCCCACAACCCAGGCATGTGTCCTGACTGGGAATCAAACCACTGAGCTACACTGGTTGGGCCATATTATTCTTTACTTAGTCCCTAAAGCTGATTCTACCCTGGAAGAATTGCTTGAAGATGCTCAGATACTTGGGTTGGAAGTTTATTTTGATAGGTTTTTCTCCTTTTTTTTGAGTCCCAGGAACATTCATGAAAGACAGAGGTAAAAAAAATTAATTTAAAATGGAGGTATAGCCAAAACCGGTTTGGCTCAGTAGATGGAGCGTCGGTCTGCGGACTGAAGGGTCCCAGGTTCGATTCCGGTCAAGGGCATGTACCTTGGATGCGGGCACATCCCGGGTAGGGGGTGTGCAGGAGGCAGCTGGTCGATGTTTCTCTCTCATCGATGTTTCTAGGTCTCTATCCCTCTCCCTTCCTCTCTGTAAAAAAATCAATAAAATATATTTAAAAAAAAACAACAACCATAAAATGGAGGTATAAAATGAATCGCTTTTTATATGTCCTAGTATTTGTCCTCTTTTAAATTAAAATTTTAATCATAAAATGTATCTAGATGGTGGTGGTTGGTGTGCAAATAATCATTTGAAATACCTTCAAAAGCAAAGTTAAAATCGATCCCCCAGCCCTAACTGGTTTGGCTCAGTGGATAGAGTGTCGGCCTGAGGACTCAAGGGTCCCAGGTTCGATTCAGGTCAAGGGCATGTACCTTGGTTGTGGGCACATCCCCAAAGGGGGGTGTGTAGGAGGCAGCTGATTGATGTTTCTCTCTCATTGATGTTTCTAACTCTCTATCCCTCTCCCTTCCTCTGTAAAAAATCAATCCTACCTAATAAAAAGGTAATATGCAAATTGACCGTACCATCGACACACCCACAAGCCACACCCACAAGCCAATCAGAGCAAGTATGCAAATTAACCCAACCAAGATGGCTATAGCCACAGAGAGCAAGGTTTCCCAGGTAACAGAGCAAGCCAAGCTTTCCTCGAGCTGTTGCAGGCCTAAGCCTCCACTCAAGCTACAAAGTTTCAATTATAGAAGGTAAACAAATTCAAACAGAAATGGCGGCAGAATGGAGCTTGCGAGAGTAAGCCAGGGTTGCCGGCAGCAACAGGGGAAGCAAAGCTTTCTGCACACCCTGTCCGGGCCCAGCCTCCGCTTAAGGCTACAAAGTTTCAATTGTAGAAGGTGAATTAACTGCCACAGAAATGGCTGCCAGCCGCGGAGGGAGCAGCAGGCTTGGCTCCGCTCCAGGCTACAAAGTTTCCATTGTAGAAGGAAAATAAATTCCAGGTACCAGGGCCTCTGCTTGGGTTGCCAGGGAGCGTGGCTGGCCTGCAAACCACCACAGGCCTCTCGCTCAGGCCGCCCCACGCCCCAAGGGAACCCCCACTCTGATCTGGGACACCCTTCAGGGCAAACCAGTTGGCCCCCACTCCTGCACCAGGCCTCTATCCTATCTAATAAAAGAGTAATATGCAAATTGACCATCACTCCAACACACAATATGTCTGCCCCCATGTGGTCAAAGATCCTGCCCCCATGTGGACACAAGATGGCCACTACAAGATGGCCAGCAGGAGAGGGCAGTTGGGAGGCACCTGGCCTGCAAGGGAGGGCAGTTGAGAGGGACCAGGCCTGCAAGGGAGGGCAGTTGAGAGGGACCAGGCTTGCAAGGGAGGGCAGTTGGAGGTGATCAACCCTGCAGGGGAGGGCAGTTAGGGGTGACCAGGCCGGCAGAGGAGGGAAGTTGGGGGCAAACAGGCTGACAGGGGAGCAGTTAAGCATCAACCAGGCTGGCAGCGGCGTGGTTAGGGTGTGATCAGGCTGGCAGGCAGAAGCGGTTAGGGGCAATCAGGAAGGCAGGCAGGCAAGCAGTTGGGAGCCAGCAGTCCTGGATTGTGAGAGGGCAGTCGGACATCCCTCCAGGGGTCCCGGATTGGAGAGGGTACAGGCTGGGCTGAGGGACAACCCCCTTCCGTGCACGAATTTCGTGCACCGGGCTTCTAGTAAAATATATAAAAAGTAAATAAAATCGATCCCCCAAGGTATGAGGACGCACAGATAAGTACTGTGAGGGTCCTGGGAGGGAGTGCTCAGGGGTGGGTGTCCTTCCAGTTGGCATCACTCGTACGCGTTAGGGTGCTCCAGAGAGAGTAACAAGAAATAACGTTCTCACACTGGGATCTCTTCTCTCTCAGTAAATGACCACAAGAGGAAGCAGAAAGTCCTGGGCCCCAACCAGAAACTGAAGTTCAATCCAACCGAGTTAATCATTTACTGTAAAGACTTCAGGATCGTCCGGTTTCGCTTTGATGAATCAGGGCCTGAAAGTGCCAAAAAGGTAATGGCTGGTTTTGTTCTGGTTCAGCTCAACCGGGTCCTGGGCTGTGCACCATCCCGATCCATTTCAGTTCTCTGAGGAAGTTTGCATTTCTCAGTTGCCCACATTTTTTTTTCTCCTTTTTTAGAGCAATTTGTCAGATATCTTCCTAAGTAAATTCAAAGCCAGGGATGTTAATAGAACTATTTTCTTGGACTCTTTCGCTGCTTTAAAATATTCTATATACTTTTTTATCAGCTCCTAAAATAGTACAAAGTATTGTGGAGATGAGTGCGTCTTTTACAGAAGACCATTTCCGGTTGGTTTCTTTCTTTTAAAAGATGGAAAAGATGGAAAAGATTGAAAAGTAGCTAAGTTACCTTCTTGAACTTAAATATGTGCTAGTAATTCAGTCGATTAAGGATCAAGGTTCTGTTGATGAAAACCCTGACTTCAGGGTGTAGAATGTCGAGACTAGCGACAGCACAGAACTTAGGAGCCTGACTTAGAACAGGGTATATTTTTTAAAATATTTTTTCATTGAATTTAGAGAGGAAGGGAGAGGGAGAGAGAGAGAAACATTAACGATGAGAGAGAATCATGGATCGGCTGCCTCCTGCATGCCCCCACTGGGGATGGAGCCCGCAACCTGGGCATGTGTCCTTGGCCCGAATCGAACCCGGGACCCTTCAGTCCATAGGCCGACGCTCTATCCACTGAGCCAAACCAGGTAGGGCCAGAACATGGTATTTTTAAAGAAAGAACTTGATACAGTGGCCCAGTATTCTTCCAGAAAGTTTACATCGCTCCCACTCTCGACCGTGTCTGTCAGATGACACTCAGTGACGGGAATCACAATGGTTTGGCCTGCTCCTGAGCCGTCTGAGCAGTGTGCCAGGTCTAGTTGAGAAAATAAAGCACCAACAAATGGAAATTAAGTCACAGTACAGAGTAGCACCATAAAAGATGTCCCCACATAAAGGACCGGCTGCCAGATGGATGAGAGTCGGGTGTCCCTTGTCCGCTGTGCTGCTTGGAAGTGGGGGCTCATTGAACTGTCCACACAAGCCCGCTAGGCCGGCTTTCTAGGCCCAAGACCCGTTTCTGGCAGAAACCCTTCCCGCTGTCCCACGTCTAAGAGCGTGCTGCCGCAGCCCCAGTCCTGTGTGGTCCTGAGGCGGGCGTGCAGGGAACAGAAGCGGCCCTGGGAATATAAAGAGAACACTTGGCCCTGATTCACTCGTCTTCCAGCACAGGGTTATGTCGCATGTGGCACCACAGCTCCATTCCTCCGTGAGTTAATAACAAAAACCCTAGCTCACTGTCATTTCTGGGGAAGGTTTTCATCTAAAGTTAGTGAGCGGGGAAGCACCAGCGTGGTGTTCTCTCCTGGAAACGCGAATGCCGGGCTTTCTCGGGGAACGCTGACTTTGTGAGTTGTTTTAAAATAACATGTTCCGAGCTCTCTGCTGGGTAAACCGGGTGATGCTTAGGGAGGACATTGCATAATTAGAATAATTATGTATGCAAATGAGACCTACTTTTGAAAGTCCTCCAGACTTAGTGATGGGAGCAAGGCCTGTGGGCGGAGGCTTTTAACAGAGTCCGGGAAAGCCGAGGGAAGGGGGTTCCTGGCTCCCTTCTCTGGACGCCCTAGACCAGCACCCGCAGCGCAGCCCAGGGCACACGTGTAGGTGCCTTGTCTGGCTCCCAGGGATGCCCTCGATCAACCCCAGGAGGTCTGCACTCTAGTAACCCCTCCACCCAACACCCAGCTCAGTCGTGGCCCCGCCCCCGCCCCCCCTCACCCCCCCCCCCCCCCTCCACCACGTGCGCGTGGTTAGACGGCGCCTGCCTCACCGTGTTCTACAGTCTTCTCTCCTGCCCGTGCTCTCAGACGTAACGCTTGTCTCCTAACCCTTCTGTGCGATGTGCCGTGTTTAAGGGCTTCATAGAACGGGCCGTGTGGGGTTGGGCCCAGCACATAGTTCTTGTTTGTTCCTGCTCCGTGGCCATAAAGCACTCTGACCAATGGCATGTGGCTGCTGTCTGAAGGTCTGAGAGCGGCACGGTGCTGTTGGCCGGAGCATCTCCTTGTTACATTACTAACCGTTTTGTCAGCCAGGCCTTCCAGTGCAGGACGCTCCTGCCGAGATGGCGAATGCAGAGCCGCCAGGTCCCGCTGAGTCTGCAGTGAGGGCCCGCTCGCTGCCTCTCCATCACTAATCTGCCCCGTCCTCACTGCGCGCTCAGCTCCCTCCGGCTGGGTTTCCGGCTCCTGTAGCCCTGAGACTGCTCTGACTCCGACTTTTCTCACCCTCTTGTTGATTGTCTGTCCTCCCCTGGACCCACGCTTAGTGAGGACAGGGGTGTGTGTCGCTCTTGCTCACGGCCGCCTCCCCAGGGCTAGGACACGGAGGCTGTCACTGGCTGCTGCGTGAGGGAGAGATGCGGCAGCTAGCCTGAGGAGTGGACGCACCGCGGGAGGAAGACAGAGCCTGTGTCTGACCGTTTACTGACTCTCACAGCGATGATGGGACTAGCGTGGAGGTGCAGCCACACACACCGCCTGTGGGGGGCGGTGGGGAGCGGTTTCCCCCGAGCAGCGTGTGGCAGGGAAGGTGGCTGGGCCAGGTCAGACGGAGCATGTGCAGGGGCACTGAGGGGACGCTGGGAAGACGAGGGCTGTCGGGGAGAGGAGAGCCGGCTTGTGGAGAGTCAGGAAGGTTGACGTTGCTGTGGAGGCATCTGGGAGCCACAGCAGGTTCTATCCTGAGAGCAGAGTTGTTGGTCAGAATCCACCTTGGGGGGAGAATTCCTAAGTGGGGGGGATTGTTTTCAGAATGTAGGGAAGCCACAGAGGTGCCATCAGGTGAGAGTAGCTTACAGAGGTGGCTGTGGTCGTGCAGAGAACTGGACAGAACTGGACAGACAGTCTGAGAAAAGGGCAGCAGAGGACCAGCAGTGATGGGGGCTGTTGCAGGGCGCAGCGTTCGGTAGGTTTTACCAGAAGAAGTGCTTCCAGGGAGCTGAGCAGCTGAGGCTGCAGATGCACTCAAGAGCGCCTGCGTGCCATTGGTGGGACTCAGAGGCTGCGCTGCAGGCCCTGAGGACAGAGATGTTATTGACGTTTCAGGAAGTTGGTGGTTCTTGTTTTGGTCAACACTAAAACTAACAGTGACCTCCGTCTGCTTAGCGGTGTATGTCAGTAAGACAGGAAGCGTTCTGTAGGAAGCTTTTCATTCTATCTTAAACCAGAAGCTGACACATACCGACCAGTTAATAGGATTTGCATCAGCCCACCCCAAACTAACAACTGGCAACACCTTTCTTGCTCGCCCACTGTCCGCAGTATGTCGTGCGGCTTCGTGCTTTTCCTGCCGGACCATCCTGACTCTTTCTCAGTAAGGGCTCTGCTATCCTCCTTGCGTTGTCTTCAGCTTCTTCCTTCTCGCTCACCTCAGAGGGTTTCCTCCCACCGTCCAGTCCAGGGCCTGGTCAGCACAGGGCGTTCTGCCAGCAGCAGCTACGGAGGAGGAGCAGCGCATTTCACGTCTGGCGCTCCCCCGGAGGCCATGCGCGCATCAGGGCGAGCGAGTCCTGCCCGGCTGTAGCTATGTCTCCATTCTGCAGACGCGCAAACGGAGGCTTTCTCTTTTTTCGGGGTGGGTGTGTCGCTGCCTTTTGGGAGAATGCTTCTCTAGTTTTCAAGGGTCATTTATTTGAATAGAATTACTTTCCTGTTAAAATTCAACTCAGCGAGCACTTGCTGCATACCATCTCCTCACTAAAGGTTAAACAGTGTCTGGGGCGCAGCAGTGAGTGAGAACCTGGCCCCCAGGGGCTCTTCCACAGTCCAGGTCCACAGAACAGCATGGAAGTCAGTCCCTGTGGCCACTGCCCCAAGATGCGCCCACAGCCAAGCCTTAACATACATTGCATTGACCTCATGTGTTAACATGGAATTCTAAATGTAGACTCTTTCCTAGGTGTGCCTTGCCATAGCTCATTATTCCCAGCCAACAGACCTCCAGCTACTCTTTGCATTTGAATATGTTGGGAAAAAATACCACAACTCAGGTAAATATGAAAACGTTCCATATTGTGACTGTCCTTCTGCATGGTGTCGGTTTACTCTGTGTTCCTCAGAAGCCGCCTGCGACATGCCTTGGGGGTGTGGGAGTGCTAGCTTCCGCCCGGGGAGAGGAAGCGCTGTGTGCTGACACGGGGCTGGTCGGGGTTCCTGAAGCCGCGGCAGGCAGAGCCCGTGAGCAGCCGTCACAGGAAGTGGGCCCTCGTCTGCCACGGCCTCGGCTTGTGTTTATGACGGGGATGGGTGCATTCTCCCTTTGTCAATTGTAGCTTCAGTCAATCTCATCTTTTAAGAAACCTGGCAGGAAATGAAGAGATGTTTGAAATGCACAGTCTTTTCCGGCAAGGTGTGATTTCAGAAGCTGAGGTGGGGACACTTTTTAGTGGACTTCACAACAGGATGAGATTGGCGGAAGGAAGAGGCAGGGTTTGGTTTATTGATTCCATAGAGGAAGGGAGACGGGGAGAGAGAGAGAGAGAAATATCGATGATGAGGGAGACACACCGATTGGTTGCCTCCTGCATGCACCCAGGGCCAGGGATCGAGCCTGCAACTGAGGCACTCGCCCTTGACCAGAATCGAACCTGGGACCCTTCAGTCCGCAGGCCGACGCTCTATCCACTGAGCCAAATGGGCTAGAGCGAGGCAGTTTTCATAAATGTAAAATAGTTCTGTCCACATATCTGTGTCGGCACTGACATCACCACGGAGAAGTCCAGATGGTCATGTAATTCTGTACATTAGTTCTATATACGAATGTAATTTTAATCAACCATTTCTTAAAACCTCATGAAAGAATGGAGAGAAAATGAAGAGGTCATATCTTACATTAGCCCCTTGTGGGCTAGTGACCGCACGACCGCCTGCTTACTGAGTCATGTGGTCGCCCCCTCTTCACGGGAGAAAAATAAATCAGTTACATGTTTATAGTGAAAGGTCCATTCACCCAGCATGGTCTGGAGGGATCTTATAAATTATTAATTGTGCTGGTCTTGACATTTTGTTGCCTCAGAACATATGGTAGTACTTTAGATAATCTGTGGAGTAAAATGTACTGCAGTATCACTAGATTGTAAACGCACTAAGATGTGGGAACAGTACCTGCATTGCATGAGGCATAAGGGCAGTCTCACTGCTTTGGAAGGCACCTGGGAAGGATCTTTCATGGAGGACACGTGAAGGTCGTGCTTGTCAGACGGAGCTTTTTCCTCGTGGCACAGGGTTTATAGAGTATGACCGTTTCTTACCAAAATATAACTAATGGTAACCTAGACTTGAACAGCGCAGTTGATTTAAGTTCACTTCTGAACGTAAAGAAACGCTTATTGTGTAAAAGCAGCATAGAGTCTCCCTTTGGGTCAGCCCGAGCTGTCGGTGTGATCATCAGGGTCACGGTCAAGGGTCAAGGGTCACGGTCGAGGACAGCAGCAGGAAGGGATGTTTCAGGGGTACAGGAGTGGTCCGACAGTCTCTGGTTCCTGCTTACATTTCTTGGTGATCCAGGCCAGTTCTTGCTGATGCTTCTTTTCTGGTAGAAACGGCGGAGCCCAGCGTACAGGTCCCCAACCTCAGGCACAGGAGCTTCGTTCTGCGTTGGCTGACCTGCTGCTGCTTCACTTACTTTCGGTTTTCTTTCTCCAGTCCTGGGGGCCTCTCTGGGTTAATGAGACCTCAGGTAGTTTATTCAGCCCAGAGCCTTCCCCTGAATTTCCTTGTGCGCATCAGTCAGTTCTCTGTATCCTCTTACGTGTAGCTTGTTGATAACATTGATACATGCTTAAAGCGTTCGGGAGCATTTCACTTACATCCGTCAGGCTCCTCCTCCTCTGACAAGTACTTCCTAAGCGTGACACTTGGCCAGTGTTCTGTGAGGTTCCTCACAGCCTGTGACGCCCTCGGTGCTGTTGCAGCAGCATCAGCGGCTTCCTTAGGATCTGACGGAGCCCGAGACTCCCACACTCTGCAGTCAGAGGCCACGACCGTGAGTGAGAGAGGCCCAGTACCCGCCGGAGCCTCTGGATGGCATCTGGGCTCAGGGGCGGGTTAGAGAAGTCCCTTTTTGCAGGCAGGTCGGTGACAGCTGTTGGCACAAGGAAGGCCTGAGGGGGAGGACGTCCCTGCAGTTCTCTGAGGAGTCTTAGACGGCCTGGGCTCCCACTCGGAGCTGGTCCCCCACAGGGTGGCAGAGACGGAGGTGGTAACGAGCGCAGAGCATCTCCGAGACGCTCCGCAGTCACCGGCCCCCTGTGCGGTCCTGGAGCTCCGCGAGCTGCCCGCACCCCAGCGCACGCCGCTCGTCACCGCGGCCGGGGAACAGTGGTGCCTTTGGACTGGAAGGAAGCCACGAGGCTCTTTTCCTCCGTCAGCTGATTAGTGGGCAGATGCTGTCCGGAAAGCACAGGCTCGTCCTTGTTGTAAAGCGATAAGGGGTCGGTATGCTCCTGAAGGATTGCAAGCCTCATGCATGACCTTCGGCCTCAGCGAGCAGCGCTAGTCCGCGACGTACTCGAAATACCGGGGCCTCCCAGCAGGACAGCGCGTTTTCCGTGAGGCTCATCTTCCTGTTAACACAGGTCTCAGGGTTCACTCCCCCAGATGCTTGTTGGAAACTTTCACACTTAGGGGACCAGTTCACTGGAGACGGGGTAGGGACTCCAAGTTTGTTGCTTGTCAATCTTTCAGACCCCAGTGCAGCTGTCTCCCTCATACTCGAGGTTCCTCACCCACCACGTGGCCCCCAAGGTCACGGCCCGGGTTCGAGCCCCTGTGCTGACTCACCTCCTCAAGCATCTGAGTGGTCACCGCTCTGCTTTCGCCTTCTTCACGGCATCCAGTTCCGCAGCGTCATCGGAGCGACGGGCTTTCTTTTCACCCAGAGGTGGCGAGGTCCCGGCCTGGCGCACTGAAGCCTGTAATGTCAGAGCCCTGAGCAGGGCTCGGTTTTAGACTCAGCGGGGAGTGTGCTGCCAGGCCGCCGCCACAGCCTCACCGAACTGAGCGTGTGCTCCCTGCCGCTGGTTGGTGGCGATGGCCTCGTGCGGCGAGGACCTCGGGGGCATGTGGAAGGGAGGTGATGACAGGCCGGCGTCTGTTCCGGGTGTTGGTTCGGATGCTGCTTGCTGTGGTTTCTGATAAATCCCTCTCTCAAGAGAAGGAAATTCCCTTTTGTTCTGGTTTGCTAGTTGGTGGTTTTCCATCACAAGCAGGTGTTAAACTCTGTCAGGTGTTCCCTGCACGGCCAAGCCCATCACATGGGTCCCCCCTTTACCTTGGTCACTTGGGTTTTCAGTATCGAGTCTCTTTCTGTGGGATGTGGTTCTCGGGACCACTGGGTCCACAGAGGGCATTGCCTGGAAATTCCGTGCAGGTCCTGTGTTCTGGGGGAGGCTCCGAGACGGGTGGGTCTCCAGCGGGCGTGCTTAGGGTTAGCGCTTCCATTCTTCAAAGTCAGAACCAGTGGGCAGTTCTGAGGCACTTACAGCGGGTGGGGGGGTGGGGAACCTTTTTCCTGCCAAGGGCCATTTGGGTCCTTATGACATCAGCTGCGGGCATACAAAACTGTCAGCTTAAAAATCAGCCTGCTCTGTGGGGTCAGTTAGCTCACCCCACCCCCGCTGCCTTGGCAGGGGAGGCCGAGTGATATCCTGGGTCTTCTGCAGCGAGGGCTGGCCGTTCCCCGCCCCTCATTTACGGGATGGAATTCCAGACTCCTCGCCCGGCACGAAGACCCTTCATAAGCCAGAGTCGCCCGCTCAGTGGATACAGTGTTGGGATGGGCGTGGCCTCTTCCTGGACATGGCTGTACCGGGAATAATGGGAAAGCCAGGTCAGGCCAGCTGTGACAAGTGCAGCGCAGCAGTGTCTAGGGGGTCAGCTGGGAGGCCTGCCACCGTGCACCCCGCCCCGGGAGACGGGAGACGCTGGACCAGAAAGGTGCCCTCTGCCACCAGACTGGCAGGAGGCGGGCTGAGTGCTGGGACCTCTTCCCGGGCTGTGGGCGTGCTCCCAGGAGAGCAGTGCTCCCGGTAGGGAGGACTCCTGCTCCGGCTTCGAGCCCAGGCCTTCCCGCCGAGTGCCGTAGGGCCCGGCTCTCCGGTGCAGGGCGAGGGATCCCTGTGGGCTCGGCCCAGGAAAGCAGTGGATGGAGAAGAGAACTGTGCGGTGAGCCGCAGCAGCGGGGGAAGGCCTGTTAGAAGGTGATGGCTTGATGGCCTGGGAGCAGAGGTGCCTGTGGGTGGAGGAAAGGAGCAATGACCTGGATTTCGCCACGATTTGGGGCAGAGGGATGAGGGAGGCTCGAGAATGGCTTCCACAGAACGGCAGGGGTGGGAGACAATGGACGCTAAGGAGACGGTAAAGGGCGAGGAAGCGCTGGGGCAGGTGGCCGGGAAAGAGGGGAGGGGAATGCTGGTGCGGTCCAGAGTGACCAGGGAGGCACTGGAGACGAGCCAGGACGGGAAGGTGCTCAGGAGGGGGCGGCGAGGACAGCACGGAGGGAGTGCGCTGAGAGAGGGCGCCGGTCGGGCTGCTGGGAGGAGGGAGACACTCTTGGAGAGACTCAGGACAAGGGGGAGGAGGTGCCACCTGAGGGTGTTTGCGACAGGAGAGAGGACGGGCATGTTGGAGACGAGACTGAAGACACCCAATAACGCTGCTTTCTCTTGTAGCCAACACGCTCAACGGGATCCCCACGGGCGGCGGGGCCGGCAGCAGCCAGAAGACGCCCCTCTTTGAGACGTACTCCGACTGGGACCGCGAGGTCAAGCGGACGGGCGCCTCCGGGTGGAGAGTGTGCTCCGTTAACGAGGGCTACATGATATCCACGTGGTGAGTCCCGGCTCCACGCGTGACAACCAGGCTCGGCGGGCACGGATCACTTCCGGCTGTGGTGTGCGGGTAGTTGTTAATAATGCCTTAATGGGTACTTTATAGTGACGATGAGGGCCTTTTTTAACATAACGACAGCACCAATCTCCACTGGAAGAAGTGGGCAGGCCTTCCACTGCCGTGGGTAATCCAGTCCGTGTGTGTGTGGGGGGGGCAGTTTGCATCTTGTAAATGTCTTATGGTCAGTTTGTCAAGGTCAGGGACACAGTGACCTCGTTGGGGAGGACCCTCCGGCCTTTAGATGGAGGACAGTCCCCGCCCACCCTGTTAACTGCCATTTTTTTTCTTTTCAAAACCTGGTCGTTGGTTCTGTAGAATGTTCCACTTTCTCGATATTGCTGGTTTTCCCCAGCGGTGGCCTTCAGTGTGTTCCTCTGTCTCCTGTGCTTCCTGTAGCGTGTTCGCTCCATCCAGAGGTTTAACTGGGGACTCATTAGATTCGGGTTCAGGGTTTTGGCAATGGGCTCGCTCAGTGGGTGGCGCTTTGCACCTCCTGCTCCATCCCGTGGGTCTGGGCGTCACGGTGATGTGACTGGCAGGGGGCCCAGTGGCAGCCAGCCCGGCCGTGTTGAGAAGCACCTGCCGGGCCTGGCGAGGCCTGCCTGTCCCCATGCCTGGCCACGCGGAGGAAGGAGAGAGGAGGTGTCTTACGTGGCGCGGGGCTGCCCACGAGGAACTGCTGTCGGATGGGGTCCTGGAGTCGGCCTGTCTCTGGATGGGGGGGAGGGAGGAGGGAGTGGAGAGGGCGCTGCAGCTTCTTGGGAGGTTTGTGGGTTTGCTGGGATTCAGGTGCCTTAGCCGTCAGGAGAACAAAGGTGGGTGTGCTTTTCAGTCCTGGCTTGGTAGTCCTTCTGGGTAACATTCCCATGCATCCTTTGGCTTTTCCCTGCCATCCTGGGACGGTCTGGTCCTTGGCCACATCAGACATGCTCTAGGTCGAGATGTCTGGGACGGTCAGTGTCCTCACGGTGTCCACCGGATGGCTACGAAGTGGGGTGCACATTCAGTGGGGAGGAATGGGTTTGATTACACGTGGGGTCACGGGCACCCTGCCCCTGCCCAAAGCACGGCGCCTGATGGTGTGGTTTGCTTTCTCCCCTCAGCCTTCCAGAATACTTCGTGGTGCCCAGCTCCTTGGCCGACCAGGACCTGAAGACCTTTTCCCACTCTTTCGTTGGAAGAAGGATGCCGGTGAGTGACAGCTGTTGGGTTTCAGAGCACAGGTGCCCATTTCCCGCCCGGTCACGCGAGGCCCTGTCTCCCGCCCGGTCACGCGAAGCCCTGTCTCCCGCCCGGTCACGTGAGGCCCTGTCTCCCGCCCGGTCACGCGAGGCCCTGTCTCCCGCCCGGTCACGCGAGGCCCTGTCTCCCGCCCGGTCACGCGAGGCCCTGTCTCCCGCCCGGTCACACGAGGCCCTGTCTCCCGCCCGGTCACGCGAAGCCCTGTCTCCCGCCTGGACACGCGAGGCCCTGTCTCCTGCCCGGTCACGCGAAGCCCTGTCTCCCGCCCGGTCACGCGAGGCTCTCTTCCGTTCTAGCTCTGGAGCTGGAGCCACCCGAACGGCAGTGCCCTGGTGCGGACGGCCCTCGTCAAGGACCTGCTGCAGCAGCGGAAGATCGACCAGAGGTGCTCACCGCACAGGGACCTGCTGGCACTAGTGGGACTGGCTGGTCGTGTTAGTTCACCCCAGGCCTAGAGAAGAAGCTCAGAAGCCCCGTCAGCTCATCATGTCCAAGGCCATCTCCAGACAGGGCCACCGCGCCTCTCTCAGCTGCTCTCAGAACCTGGGGTCCCTCCTGATGCCTTCCTCTTTCTCTTTCCTTCCTGTGTCCGAGCCATCACCTCCTCCTGTCACTTCACACACGTCCTCTCAGCTCGGTCCTGCCACAGGCCCTTTGTATCAGCTGTCCGTCACCTAGAACCCTTTCCCCCAGGTCTGCGATGGCTCCTAGTCTTCTCGGGTTTGGCTTCAGCATCAGCTACACGGGGGTTTTCTAACCACGGGGCCGGGACTCGCCTGCGCTCACCTGAACACACCAGCCTCGGGGCTCACCACAGCCCGCTAGTTCCTCATTTACCCCCCCTCCCCCAGGAAGGGGAACCCATGGAGGCGGAGGCCTGGCCTGTCTTGTTCGTCTCTCCGTCCCCAGCTCTTAGGGCAGTGATTGGCTCATAGGAGGCGTTCAGGAAATGCATGTGGAATAAATGAGTGACAGTGACTAAAGGATTTTGTCTCCATTAGGATTTGTAATGCAATAACTAAGAGTCACCCGCAGAGAAGTGATGTTTATAAGTCAGATTTGGATAAGACCCTGCCCAACATCCAAGAAATACAAGCGGCTTTTGTAAAGCTTAAACAACTGTGTGTTAACGGTAACGTCTTCTTTATTTTATATGTGTGTGCGTAGTGAATGGGGGAATACAGCATTGTATGAGGCATGTCAGGAAAAGTGAGATTCCTTAAAATTGTAGAAATAGACTTATTTAAGTAGAGGTTTATTGAAATGTTTGTACAAATTATTACTGTATGAGAAGGTCAGGAGAATAAACTGCAAACAAATGCTTTCCGTTTGGGAGGGAAAATGAGCCCAATAAATCACCTTGAAATCATGACAGGCAGGGTGGGGTGCTTTTATGAAAAAACAACTTGCTGCCATATGGACACACTGAGATTTAAGCCACTTTCCACTTAACTCTGGTATTAATCATGTAAAATTAAGCTTAAAATGCCTGAAAGCGTGTCTTTGTGTGTGTGTGTGTGTGTGTGTGTGTGAGAGAGAGAGAGAGAGAGAGAGAATGTAACTGCATGCCTATAAAATGATGTGTTTATTACAGAGCCTTTTGAAGAAACTGAAGAGAGATGGTTATCCTCACTGGAAAGCACTCGGTGGCTAGAATATGTGAGGTTTGTACAACCACTTTCCTCTTTTTCTTTGACTTCTTATTTTGAAACTAGGGGCCCAGTGCACGAATTCATGCACCTTGAACTGTGGGCCTCGAGGCTGAGGTGGGCACAGGGGCAGGTCTCGGCCAATCCTCTGCGCCCCCACCCAGCCCCTCCCACCAAGGCCCCCCCCCCCCCGGTCCCATCTGCCGGCAGACCCACTCCTGCCCCCGCCACTCCCATGCGCTGACAGCGCCGGCCCCGCTTGCACCCACTGACGGCACAGAGCAATTGGGGCCGGTGCCAGCAGCGCATGTGAGCGGGGCCAGTGCCATCAGCAGGTGGGAGCGGCAGCTGCTGCCCCGATCGCCCCTCAGGAGCAGGGGGAGGTAGAGAAGCCCTCAGGAGCAATCAGGGCTGCAGCCGCCACTCTCATCTGCTGCCAGCACCAAGCCATCAGGACCAGCGCTGGCCACTGGCAGTGGGTGTGAGCGGCGGCTGCCAGCCCCAATCGCCCCTCAGGAGCAGGGGGAGGTGGAGAAACCCTGAGGGGCAATCAGGGCTGGCAGCCGCCGCTTGCACCCGCTGATGGTGCCGAGTGATCCTGGCCGGCAGCAGGTGCAAGTGCTGGGTGGGACCGCGGTGCACGGGAGCAAAGAATTTTCAGTAAGCCCCAGAGGCTTGCCCCGATAACAGCGTGCCCCACCTTGGTCTGGTGCTCCCGCTCACCTGCTCCACCATCCCTCTGGGGCTGACCCCTGCCATGTTCCGCACACACACCCTGCTGGCCAGTGCATATCATAGCGACCGGTTGTTCGGTTCCGCCGTCCAATCCATTTGCATATTAGGGTTTTATATATAGATAGAGAATTACAGACTCACAGGAGGTGCAAAAAGAGTTCAAAGAGCCAGCATCTTCCCCCAGCCTTCGCCATGCCGCATCTTACGAAACTTGGCTGTGGTCCGGCAGCCAGGAAATCGGCAGGGTACAGGCTGCAGGCCTCCTCACTTCAGCAGTTATACATGCTCGTGGCGGGGGAGGAGGGTTTGGGGAGCGTTCTGTGTGGTTTTATCACATGTCTACATCCCTGTGAGCACTGCCACAGTCAAAGGACAACCCCATCACCACAGGCTCCCTCCTGCCCATTTAGAGTCACGCCCACTCCCCCCAACCCCGTTCCCTGGCAGCCCCTGATCTCTCTCCATCTCTGTCTCTCATCATTTCAAGAATGTCTAAGTCAACTCTTTCCTTCTCTAAAAGGTCAGTGAATTTCCCTGATATAAAAACCAGACTGTCCTCTGTTGAAGAATCATATAAATACTGATGAAATTCACAAAGGTTATGGAGAATACAAATGTGTATAGTGCAGTGATGGGCAACCTTTTGAGCTTGGTGTGTCAAACTTCGCCAAAAAACTGAGCATAACTCGGGTAGTGTGTCACTTTGAGGATAAAACATTATTTCGCAAATGTTTCATCCTCAGGAGCAGCAAATGTTTCATCCTCGGCATGTGGCCGCCTCAGAGGCCGCGTGTCATCAGAAATGGCTACGCATGTCAGTGCTGACACGCGTGTCATAGGTTTGCCATCACTGGTACTATAGTGAAAGATTAGATTTGCTTGATTTCAAGGACTTTAAAAAAATCTTTATAAAAAAAAAAAATCTTTATAGTGGAAATGGGTTTTTTTCACAGTATTTTTTCTCTCCACTCCCCAGGGCATTCCTGAGACACTCAGCAGAACTTGTGTACACCCTAGAAAGCAGGCGGGTCTCTGTGGTCCTTCAAGGTAACTCACTCCTGTGGTCCGTCACCAGCCAGCGTGGGCACCACCGTCCACGTTCACATCCGTGTCTGTAATCTCAGCCGTCTCTTACTGACGACACTGCCACAAACACACTCCAGGTCTCACACATTAGAGCGGAACGGGCACAAAGACTGCATGTGGGCGAGCAGGAGGGAGGCAGCTTCCTGCCAGTGTGCATCCTCCTCCCTGTGCTGGGGAAGGCGCTCCCAGGCCTTGTGGAGTCACGCCGAGTGTCAGTCTTGGCCAAGCATGCTCTCTGTAATCGTGCTGTCTGCCTCATTCATACCGATGGTGGTGTGAACGCTCCGGCTCCGGCTCAGTGTGCCTCTAAAGAGACAGTTTGGTGCCAAGAAATTGACCTACTCGGATAGCCAGTAATGTGAATTTGTCTGCTGGTTAGCAGGAATGATTGCAATATAAAATCTTTCCGTTAGCAAAATGTATAACTCCATGCCAATAGAATTGCTAAGCTTATGGATAAGGTTTGATAAACCACGAGCTTCCCGATGATACACTAAGTCACATTGCATAGGATGTGAGTACACAGTGCTGCTGAAGCTCACAGTATTCCTGCCAGCTCTCCAATACCACGGCTTCAGTAAAGATACTTAAAAGCCCGGGAGCAGTAGCCGTGCACTCTTCCGGCCGCGGTTGGCGGGACAGTCAGATGTGAGCTCGGGCACGTGGAGCCCGTGGGGAGCGTCTCGCTCGCCGGCGGGTGTCACAGCCGCTGCTCGGTTCCACTCGGCACGCCTGCCCGGCGTTTGCTGTGATGCAAACGGCCCGCACTCGACTACCACTGCCTTACCAGATGTGTTTTCTTAAAGTTTATTGAGGTACAACTTACACACTGCAAAACTCACCCTTTCTGAATGTGGAAGTCAGTAATTCTTAGTAAGTATACAGTTTTAGAGGGCTTTTTGTTATTCGTTTATTTAAGAAAATTGTTTAGCCTACTGTTTGAGAGTTGCTGACCCCTCACAGAACACAGACTCGCCCACCCTCCCTTCCTTCCCGTCCTCCGCACTGTTCCGTGTCCTCATTTTCTCTCCGTTTCTGACAGAGGAGGAGGGCAGAGACTTGAGCTGCATTGTTGCGTCTCTTGTGCAAGTGATGCTGGATCCCTACTTCAGGACCATCCCCGGGTTCCAGAGTCTGATCCAGAAGGAGTGGGTGATGTCGGGGTACCAGTTCCTGGACAGGTGCAACCACCTGAAGAGGTCGGAGAAGGAGGTAACACAGCTCATGCTGACACCCGTCTGCGGGGGCGGGGAGATGATCCCCTGGGACGGACGGGGCTTTCTAATTTTATTTTTAATACATTTTTATTGATTTCAGAGGGGAAGGGAGAGGGAGAGAGAGAGAAACATCTATGATGAGAGAGAGAATCATGGATCGGCTGCCTCCCGCACAACCCCCACTGGGGATCGAGCCCACAACCCGGGCATGTGCCCTGACCGGGAATCGAACCCTGACCTCCTGGTTCATAGATCGATGCTCAACCGCTGAGCCACGCCAGCCGGGTGACGGGGGGACTTTTTAAATGCTGCACGTAACACGGCGCAGCCCGCAGTCCGGGACTGACGAGTGGATTGAGCCCACGTGGGGATGTGCTGCAGGTCATGTCACTGCACAAGTGGAATCTAAAGAGTGGCTGTGGCGTTTCTCCAAGTTGAAAATACTTGAAGAGATGCGTTCCCTCTTCCGCAGAGCAGACGGCCAGCACGTTAGGTTGTTGGAAACCCCGCTTGGCAATGTCACGTTTTCGTACCCCGGGCGCCTGTGTTACGGATGGGGGGCTTGTCGCAGACGCACTGCGCCCGGCCGCAGACCCGGGCGGGGCTTTTCCATCGCCACGGAAACATTCCAGGCGCTGGGACCGCCTTGACGGGTCAAGGGCGCTGCCGCTGCCCGGGACACCGTTAAAAACGGGGGAACCAGAATGGAAGTGCAGGGGGTCATGCTGGTCAAGGCTGGGGTCAGTGCCGCCTCGGACCCCTCGCGGAGCTGCGAGCGGCCCTGCAAGGTCTTGTCGCCGGGCTGTTTCCGGAGGAGGCACCGTGGCTGTCCGTGGGGCCCGGCCTGTGGCCTGGGATGCCCGTCATTTTCTGAAACTCCGGGACGTTTCTGGAAGCCGCGCCTGCAGGGTCAACCGAAAGCTATTTACGGAGTCGGGTTTTGGGTGGGTGTCCTGTGGGTTTTATGTGCTTAATCAGTGGGTCGGGCGAGGCTCCCGCCCAGTTCCGTTCCCGTGCTGCGGGCACACGCCTGTTGGTGCGCTGCCTCCTTCGCACGCCTCGGGGAGTGCGGGCTGCGGAGCTCGTCCCCCGAACGAGCTCCCCGGGGGCGACAGGAGCTGCTTCATCCGTCCTCGGACCCTAGCTCAGCTGCGGGCCGGGGCTTTGGGCCAAGGGTTCTGTCAGTCATGTCTTCCTCACGTCAGCGATGAATTTGAAGTGTGTGAAGCGAAGGACGCGGTTAGTAACCCCACTTCTGGTTCCACGTGCCAGTCGCCGCTGTTCCTGCTGTTCCTGGACGCCACGTGGCAGCTGCTGGACCAGTACCCGGCCGCCTTCGAGTTCTCCGAGATCTACCTGGCCGTGCTGGGCGACAGCACCCGCATCTCCCTGTTCGGCACCTTCCTGTTCAACTCCCCGCACCAGCGGGTGAAGCAGAGCACGGTGAGGGCGCTGCGGCGGGCGGCGCTGCTGCTAACACTTTATTGAGAGCGACTCGAGGGACAGGTGGCTGTGCATTTCAAATACGTCCCTTAAAACTGTCCCCCTCCCTGCACTGCGGTCCCTGGACAGGCGACGTGGGCTCTCCACTTAGATGGATGGCAGCGGCTCCATCCAGAGGCAGCTTTAGTTTTAATTTTTTAAAAAAATTGTTTAAAAAAATCTGTATTGTTGAAATATTACATATGTCCCCCCTCTCCCCTCACTGAGCCCTCCAGCCACCCTTGCCCCCTGCCCCCTGGCCCAGGCCTTCACCACCCTGTTGCCTGTGTCCATGGGTTATGCATATATGCACGTCAGCAAAGACAGTTTCATACCTGACAGGTAACCGCATAAATGTATGGTCATGGGCTTACGGGGTAAGAGGCTGCAATTGTAAGACAACGTGGACGTTTGCGGTAGCACATGCGGGAGACCTGACTTCTCATAGAACACCCCCGTGGCCCAGGGGGCCAGCTTCCTTCCATCTTCAGGAAGAGCATGTGCTCGCTCACGCAGGGTGTGATGTGTCCTCGGGCCTGAGGTGCCCGAATGGAGGGAAGCCGTGCCGCGCTCGTGGGCCGCGTGGCTCTGGGTCTGACAGTCCATTGTGTGGTGACGAATGAATGGCCCATCCCAAACCAGGAACTCACGGGAGAAAGCCTTTGGTATCTTTTTCAGAGATTCAAACGTTCTATTTTGCAGGAATTTGCCATAAGCAAGAACATCCAGTTGGGTGATGAGAAGGGTTTGAAGTTCCCCTCGGTGTGGGACTGGTCTCTGCAGTTCACCGCGAAGGACCGCACCCTCTTCCACAACCCCCTGTACGTCGGGAGGAGCACGCCCTGTGTGCGCAACAGCTCCGTGAAGGCCTTCAAGCGGACCAAGGTAATGACGGGCACCCCGGAAACTCCCGCCACAGCACAGCCTTACACGTCAGCTCCCTCCCGGGACGAGTCTGCAGGGCAGGCTTTGCGGGATCGGGCACTTTTTACCCGATGTGACTTTCCTCCTCGGCACCGGAGGCCCCCGGAGCGTGGGCAGCGTCTGAGAGTCAGCGGGTCACAGCTCTGGGCCTGGGGGCCCCGCTCCCGAGACCCGTCCACTGCCTGATGTTCCTTCTAGAATCAGCCAGGCTGGATTTGGTCCAAGCCAGAAATGTTAGAAATTGGCACTTAGGCAAAGTAACGGCTAGCTGTCAGCGCCCACCCGTGCAGGCTGGTGGGGTCCGGCCTGGGAAAGCACCCCCAGTGGAGGAGCGGTGGAGGAGCAGTGCGAGGGCAGGACCTCAGTCCCCCAGGCCGAAGCCCCACCCGTCTCGTAGCCCCGAGGGTTTACTGCCGTCGCACCTGGGCTGTCTTTCTAAAGGGAAGCCGGACCGTGCTAACCTCTCTCTCCCTCACAGAAAAACTACAGCTCCACCCTGCGGGGGGTGCCGGCCTCCCTCCGGAACGGACTCCTCGGTGACCAAGAACCACTCCCACGGAGGAACTCACTCATCTTGCAAGCGAGGCCGGACCCGCCTCCGCACGCCGAGGGCCAGGACGGCGGCCTGGAGCAGTTCTTCCGACAGTGGCTTTGCAAACCGGCCGACCTGCACGGCGTGCTCCTGCCCCATCTGTCGGGCACGCACATAAAGCTCTGGAAACTGTGCTACTTCCGCTGGGTCCCCGAGGCCCAGATCGATCGCGGGGGCTTCATCACCGCCTTCCACCGGCTCTCGCTGCTGGCCGACGAGGTGGACGTGCTGAGCAGGACGCTCCGGCAGCACCGGGCCGGCCCGCTGGAGGCCTGCTACGCCGAGCTGGACCAGAGCCGGATGTACTTCCGGGCCCGCGGCCCCCACGACACCTCGGGCACGCCGGAGTTCCTCTCCTCCTCGTTTCCCTTCTCCCCAGTCGGCAACCTCTGCCGGCGAAGCATTTCAGGAACGCCACTGAGCAAGTTTTTAAGTGGGGCCAAAATCTGGCTATCTACGGAGACACTGGCAAACGAAGACTAAAAAGGAGTATTTTCTGAACATTTTGAGGAGCTAGGAATGTTTTCCCTCGGAATTAAGTTGCTAACCTAGGCATTTGAAGCCCTAATAATTTTATATGTAAGAATAACCGTTGAGATTTGCACTAATGTTGGAAACGTGCTGAGTTGTGTTTCCCTCGCTGTTTCTAGGAGACAGGCATTCATTTTGGTCTCGATGTCCTTTTCCGTTGTCTAGGTCCGGCTCACTGCTGATCTGCAGGCAGGCATTCCACACTTACTACTGTGATCACGTGAATCAGGTGGTGTCCGCACCCCTTCTCCCGCTGCCTAGGGAGGGTACCCGACCCTCCGATGAGCAACCAGAGAAGCACAGGTCAGGAGAGGACGAAGTTAGTGTGTAGCCTCTTTTCAGGGAGCATCGCTAACCCCCAGCAGCCATCAGGAGGTATTGGTGTCTCTCTCTGGTACCTTTCTATCGCCTCTAGTTGAACTCACCGGGGATCAATGTCCAGCACTGTAATTGATTTCCATCGCTTTGGGACCGGAGATCACTGTGTCTTAAAATCGTGCGTTTGCCCTTACCTTCTTAGGACTAGCCTTAAAACGATATGCACTGTGAACTTTAAGAAGCATTTGCTGTAGATAACATAATGGAACTTAGAAGTGCCTTTGACGCTAATATGAAGGTATGAGTACCACAGTTAAATAGAATTTGTTTTTGCGGTTAGAGAGTTCAAATCCCACTGCACATTGAAACAGGCTTTTCACACTAAGTAAGTTCATGCCAATAGACAGGAGTCCCCAAAGCCACGTTCCGTCCCTCCGGAAGTCCCCAAGGACACAGCAGGTCTGTGGGGTCCAGGCCATCCACACTGAGCCCGCCCCCAGAAGGAGGGCTTTCCCCTCCAATGTCCAGTGTGGTCCACTGTGGACACTTCCTCTGGGAAATCACTAATGGGGTCCTGAGTCAGGCCACCAGCACGAAAGTCCCTCAGACAAAGTCTTTTTTAAAAAAAAAAAATTTTAATTGATTTCAGATAGAAAGGGAGAGAGAGCGAGTGAAACATCAGTGATGAGAGAGAACTATTGATCGGCTGCCTCAGGCACACCCCACACACACACTGGTGATTGAGCCCGCAACTCAGGCATGTGTCCTTGACTGGAATTGAACCTGGGACCCTTCAGTCTGCAGGCCAGCACTCTATCCACTGAGCCCAATCAGCTAGGGTTCAGACAAAGTTCGTAAAACGCTTAGGAGTAGAGAACAAGAGTAGTAAAAATGGCCACTGGGAATCCTGCCACTTTAATAAATAACAAGAGGCCTACACACACACACACACACACACACACACACACACACACACACACACGGCTTTTGATAGCAGTATCCAGAGGGGACGGGCAGAGGAGTGTTGGTCTGAAGCTCCCTTGTTTGAAATTGTGCGCGAGAGCCAAAGCCGCGTGGCCAGAGCCCAGCTCACGCCGGCGGTGACGTCAGCACCAGGCCCCCAGCACCCTCATTCCGCTCAAAGGGTGAATGTTTCCAAGTTTGGCTGTGACTTTGTTAAAGCTGCCATCCTAAGCTTTTATAAATTTTTTATAGTACAGCGTCTAGTTCGCTGACTTCCTTTTCTAAAACAGGTGTTTTCAAAAGTATGTTTTACCTTTATACGTCACAGATAGCTATTTCTATTGAATTATCTGCCTTTTATAAACTTAGATAACGTGTCTGGAATCAAAGGGACAGACGTTCCTGCTGTGTCTTAGGAGATTCATCTGGCGGACACACCCCGTGTTCCTGCCAGTCCGTGGCCTGGGGGAAAAGGGCTTTTCTCCGTTGACATCAGTAGCAGTCATTGCCATTGAACACTTCACAGACCTTTTGGGGAGCCTGTCCCACCCCCCGTAGGACACACAGCGATCGCCCTGCCACGGGACACGACTGATCCTTCCTGCCACGAAGCTGCTTCCTTACGGTGACAGAGCGCGAACTGGTGACCTCTGGGGCGGGCTCTGATTCTCACTTCTCATCTTCTTCCTCCGCACGTTGATTTCAGCTCCTTCAGTAATGTTTTGATTTGCAACTTAAACAACTAGGTACTATTAATACTGTTTCGATAGGAAATGTCGTGTTTTTGTATGATAATCATATGTAAAGTATGGTTTCTCATTGTATCTTGCTGGACAGTTGTGTCATGATTATTGTGCCACAGCTCACTGGGCAGAATATGAAGAACAACCGTCACAGCCTAAGTCCTGGCCCTCGCCGCTGCCCGGCACCTCGGAGCACCGCGGACGGGGCGACAGGTCCCGGGGGTTCCGTGCGCCGTGCCAGAGAGCGCCCCACTCGGCCCGCAGCCCTGCGTGCGAAGCCTGGGCCGCGCCATCGCAGCCTGGACTCTGGTAGGAACGTAAAGATGTACAATGTCTTCCTGTTACTTCGTGATGAAACCAATTTTAAAACCAAAAACGTCTAACTTTATTTAAGAAGTCTGTTAACCGGGGCTAACGGTGGGCACCACGGGCCCCACCCTGCGGCGGCCGGCCTGCTGTCCGTCACTCAAGCAGCTAAACGGGACTTGGCGAGAAAGCTCAGCCTTGGTGCCCGGAGGGACTGACGTGAGGGGAAGCAGAGGAGCCGGGAGGGAGGCCTTGTTCCAGTGAGAGTGAGGGCGTTCTGGCCGCGAATAAACTCCACAGAACCTGGTCGTGGTGTCCGCGTGGCGTCATCCACAAGGGCAGTGGCTCAGGAAGCCAAGGCGTTTCCTTCCAGCCGTCCGTGTGTGTGAGTGTGTGTGTGTGTGTGTGAGTGTGAGTGTGTGTGTGTGTGTGAGTGTGTGTGTGCGTGTGAGTGTGTGTGTGTGAGAGAGGGAGAGATGCACTCAGCATTCCTGCTTCTAAAGCTGAGTGATCACCGACACGTTTAACGCCACTTCAGAACCAGCTGAGTGAAGGCCATGTGGGTATGAACGGACCATGGCCTGACCTGCCATTCCATCTAATAAATTAAAAGGCTGGGAGTAACATTCCCCGATGGCCCCAGGACTCCTGCCTCCTGGGCCTGCCGTCGGACACGTCGCCTGCCTCACACCTCCCCAGCTTGCGGCTTCCCACTGGCGGAGCCCAGTCTGAACCCTGGCTGGTTTGGCTCAGTGGATAGAGTGCTGGCCTGCAGACTGAAGGGTCCCGGGTTCAATTCCAGTCTGCACAGAAAACTGCCCCATCTGGTCACGAGGATGCTCCCAGGAAGGACGGAAAGGGACTGGCCCCTGATAAAGATGGTCACTCCTTTGGCGACGCAGGCCCAGTGAATAAGAGTGAGCATTGACCGATGTACTGAGGAACTTGCTCACAATTGGTGTTCTAATTGCTAAAGAAATCAGAATTTCCACTGCTATGCCCTTCTTGGATAATTATAAAGCGAGAAGGAAACCTTGTGCGAGCTACTTTTATAAAAGCTGTGAGTCGTCTCCTTTGTTGTTGGTGGTGGTTTTTTGTGGTTTTTTTTTTTTTTGGTTTTTTTTTGTAACTTAGATGCCTCCAATCCTAAAATGGCCATGAAGGTTTTCATCTTTTCATAAGTTCACGGCCTGCTATGTGGCATCAACGCATGTATTCAAGCCAGTACCAAGTTTACCATCAGGTTTATTCGTGACAGTACCAAAATCACATTTAAATGCAATTGATTTATACTCATGCTTTTGAGAATCTCAGACCCGCATGTGACAGAGACTCCCACCCACAGTTCTCAGTTCAGGCCTTTGCTCTTAGCCCCAACGGCCGTGACGTGGCAGACCTCGACGTCGGCCCCCAGCCTCTGCAGCTCATCCAGCCAGACCATCTGCTTATGCGAGAGGCGGTCGTTGGGGCCCTTGACTTCCACCAGCTGGAAGAGCAGTTTTCAGGGGTTAGTCTCCACGGAAACAGAACCAATACCCAGAGTGGCTGCCACTGGGTATTTAAATGGCTCATCCCACTACACACTGTCGACATGTAAAACCCCTGCTCTGAAGAAGACAGTATTGAGAGAGCGAGAAACGAGCCATAGGTGGGCGAAATATATCCGATAAAGGACTTGTGTCCAGAATGTTTTTCTCAGTCACAAAACTCACAAGAAGGCAACCAAACCTGAGAGGCAAGGGAGGTGCCTCGCCCACACCACAGCTCCCCGGCCCCCAGCCCCCGGCCCCCCGGTGTGCACCCCCACAGAGGTCTCCCTTGCGTGTGGGCTGTCCCTGGTGACTCACTCCTAACAGAACACAGCACAAAGGATGGGATGGAAGGGGGACCAGGTGAGGAGAGACTGACTGTGTGCTCATACACGCTGCCCCATGGAGAGGCCCACGCGCAAGGAATGGGAGGCCTTTGCCACCCGCCACCGAGGAGCCCTGGCCCTCAGTCCAGGAGTTCTCTAGGGATTCAGTCTTGCCAACAACCAGGCGAGAAAAGGCTAGACTGTGGCCGTGGATGAAGCCGCTAATCAAGTTACAGATCCGACCGTCCACTCTGGCCCCACTGACCTTGAAGCGGTGATCTTGGGAGCCCCACACCACCAGGTCGGGGAGGCCGCCTCGGCAGTGTCGGAAGTCCTGGGCCAGGCGCCGGCACACCCCGCTGAGGACGGGCCCCCCCAGGCAGGAAACGAGGTCCTGAACACACAACACACGGGTCAGCAGCCACTCCCCGGCGCCCCAGGCCCTGGAATACTCCCAGGGATCCCGAGACGGGAGGACTCCGTGGAATCCCACTGGTGAAAATCCCCCGGCAGCTCTGCCAGCCAGCTTTCCTCTGTCAGTCACCATCTCCGCCCGCCGGGAAAACCCTGGGGGCAGTGAGGAAGCCATTTGGAATGTGACAGCGATGACCTGCAGAGGCCAGCAGCCACGGGGACAGCGTCCTCACTGCCGGGGCCAAAGGTCAGACAAAGGGAAGCTGTCAACTCGGGAGAAGGCATAACCGGGGCTTGGGTGCCCTGACATGTCCCCATGGATAACTGGCATCGGGGCTGGGATACTGTCACATACACACATGCACACACACAGATACATATGCATGTGTGTATACACAGATGCATGCATGCAAGCACACATACACATCCGTGTGTGTGTGTGTGTTGCGTGCAGACTTTCACCTGAGCTTGCTGCAGAGAAGTGAAGCGGTCCCAGCTGACGACGGACGCCGCCCTGCCTTCCTGGGCCTGCCACGTGGCCGCCACCCAGTCTCGCAGGCGCTCCGCGGGGGCGGCGTGGATCAGCTGCAGCCTGGCCTCGATGGCCGGCCGCCTGCTTGCGAAGAAGCTGTCCGTACACAAGTCCAGCGGGAATGCCTGGTGAGGACCGACGCGTCAGAGACCATTCCACACGTGACACCCGGACACGGGCCCATCTGGCTAAACGGGCGCGTCCTTTTTCTCAAGAGGCATGCACACAGCATGGGACTCTGGGCACAGGCGGCAGCACCTGGGACGGCACCTGGCGCACACCTGGACCCGACGGGCTCAAACACGGTCCAGGCTGCAGATCCACCACCGTTTCTAACGGAACGCTGCGACTGGAGTGAGCACCGTGACAGGAGACCGTAACAGGCAGGCGTCGAACGGCCGCCGACACGGGGCCCAGTGGGCGTGAATCACGGACGTGCAGACGCGTCTGCTCACCCAGCGAGCACCCCCTGGGCTGGAGCCGGACCCGTTACCTGGTAGGCGTTTCTGAAGGCGTCTGCGATGCCGTCCATGAAGATGATGTCCCACAGGAGGAGGCCGAACAGCGTGATGAAGGTGGAGCCTTCCCCGTGAATCCCTGAGGAAGCCACACACAAGACAGACCCGTGTCTCCTTTGGCTGAACACCACCACCACCACCAGCCTCCTCGATGCTAAGGGAACCACAGAGCCATCTTGGATTCAGATGCCACTCTCATGCCGTTCCTGCTGCTTTTTTGCTTTTTTTTTTAATTTTACTGATTTCAGAGAGGAAGGGAAAGGGAGAGAGAGAAACATCAATGATGAGAGAGAAGCACTGATTGGCTGCCTCCTGCACGCCCCACACTGGGGATCGAGCCCACAACCCAGGCATGTGTCTTGTCTGGGAATCGAATTGACCTCCTGGTTCATAGGTCGACGCTCAACCACTGAGCCACACCGGCCGGGCTCATTTCTTATATTCCGTGGCTTACCTACGGGAGCCAAGGCGGGTCTCAGTAACCCTGGGAAAGTCACATGCACATGTCAGAGCCGTGAAGAAGTGGTTCTCAAAGTGCAGTGCCGCGGAGCAGCGGGGTGATGCCACCCACTTCTTGGAAAGGGAGACAGAGCCCTGCTGGTCCCTGACTGATTCCCGCCTCACCTGGGAGGAGCGAGCTCACTCTGCAAGGAATGCAAGTCCCTGCTCTTTCTAGACCTTCTCTGGTGCCCTGTGCTGCCACCCCCGGGCCTGTCTGTCCTTCAGCCCGACCCAAGGCCTGCCCCCGCTGTCGGCGGCGACAGGTGGTGGGCGACAGCTGACGTCACGGTGACCGGGGGCCAGGAGAGATGCCGTGCGTTAGTTACCTTGGTCGAAGCCGCTGCGTCTGTAATGGTCCAGCGCCAGCTCCTCCACGGAGCACAGGGCAGTGGCCGGGGCGGCGGGCCCCCCGGCCTCCATCACAAACACGGACTTGCCCATCCCGAGCTGCGGGCACAGCCGGCCCGTGATGCTCACCTGAGACGGCGACAGAACGGCCATGAGCCTCACTGCAGCTGCAGGGCGCAAACCTGGGGACCCCCCGTCCCACATGCCCACCAAGCTACCCATTCTGAGGCCGGGTGACCCCCACAGTGGCACCTCCCAGGTCACTGCCTCGGCCCGGGGGAGATGTGGGCCCAGAGCTGCTCTCCCGGCGCCCTGACCGAGAAGGTGACACGGGCAAAGGCTGTGAGCTTCTGACCCCGGGGATTTCCAGGAAGTCGCTCAACCCAGGGCCTGAGCAAGCCCGCCTGCCAGCCCGGCCCGGCCTAAGGCTACCAGGCGGCGACACCCGAATGGTTCCTGGCTGCCTCCACTCGGGAAGACCCCACAGGACGGGGACTCACGTGCTTCACGTCCTGCACGGTGACTTCCGGCAGCTGCTGGAGGAGGTGCCGGTACCTCCGACAGCTGGGCGACGCCCTCAGGCGCACGGCTCTCTGATACAGCGACAGGCGATGCCCCGTCCTCACCTCGGGGTCAGCCAGCCCTTCTGCGATGCACTTGATCGCCTACAAAGAACGGGGTCCCGGAAAGGGGGCGGGGGGAGGTGTCAACGCCTGAACCTTTGTTACAGTGAAAGAAGCAGCAACCTCAGCACAGCCTCTCCCCCGGGGCCTGGTGGCCGGCAGGTGCTTTCTGCTGCTATTTTGGCCAAAGCACCTCGCCCTCCTCCGGGAGAGAAAACAGCTCCCGCCCGCCGCTCTCGGCCACGAGGCGCCTCTCCAGGCGGAGGCAGAGAAAACACTCCATGCTGTTTCCAGGCCCAGGGCCAGTCTTTCCGCCCCATGTCACCCTGACGCACTTCATGTGCTGCCGGGAGAAGCGGGCTCCCAGGGGCACAGCCCTCCATTCATGGCCAAGGCCAGGCTGGCACGGAGGCGGGCGGGGCTCGGGCGGCCGCACAAAGGGCCACTGTTGCCACTGGGCAGGGACGCAGCTGCCACCGCCTTCGGAGGCCCCACGCTGCTTGGCGCAGAAGGTCCCCCCACGTCCCGGGTCCCCGCCAGAGAACACCAGCGCCCGGGAGAGCAGGCGGCCTGCTCAGAGGCGAGGCCCGGCGCTTCCCCGAGGCAGTGATTCACCAAGTGCCTGCACGGACTCCCAGCACCTCGAGGCCCCGTGCAGCGGGGGACAAACCCCCGTTTCCAAGCAGAAAGCGCCTGCTGAGGGCCGAGGCGTCCAGCTCTCCTGGCCCCTGGCCCCTGACCCGTGATCAGTCCTAAACCCCAGCACAGGCCCCACCGCCAGCCCCGCTCCCTTCATTGTCATGCTTGGGTTAGCGACCTTGTTATTTCTTTTCGGGTTCGGACAACACGGACAAAGGTTTACAAAATGAATGGCCGGCGCCAGGGGCGGGCTGGAAGGGGTCAATGGAAAAGGGGGACATATGCAATACTTTCAACAATAAAGATTAAAAAAATAATAATAATGTCCTGCCTGGCCGGTGTGGCTCAGTGGTTGAGCATCGACCCATGAACCAAGAGGTCACAGTTCAATTCCTGGTCAGGCACAGGCCCGGGTTGCAGGCTCCATCCCCAGTGGGGTGGGTGCAGGAGGCAGCTGATCCATGATTCTCTCTCATCATGGATGTTTCTCCCTCTCCCTTCCTCTCTGAAATCAATAAAAATATATATTTTTAAAAACATTTGGTGTTTAAGGTATTAGCTGTTGGCCCTCCCATCGAATGACTGAGTACCGGTTCAAGGCGTTTCAAGTGCTGGTGGAGGTTGAGAGCCAGCCGGTCCCACCACCGGCCTCTGCTGTCGGGACAATAGACTTTCTGGGACAAGAGCTCCTCCAGCTCCTGGACCGCTTCCTGTGGCGACAACGAAGGAAGCTCGTTAGACGCGCGCGCACCGGAGGTAAATAAGGCTGGCCACGGATGTGCAGAGCCCAGCTCCATCCTGCACGGAGGCCGCGGTCGCCCCGGAGTGGCCCGAGCTCCCCGAGGCTCCCCACTTTCCACCAGGTCCCCGGCCGCCTGTGAGCACTGCACGACATCGCTGCAGACAAGTCACCGGCGGGCCACACAGGATCCAGCTCAGGCAGCGAGCCCTGGTCGGGGGCCATGATCCCACCCGATCCTGGAACCCAGCAGGTCACCCTGGGAGGAGTTTGGGGCGGGCAGGATCCACATACACACAAGTGTGGGGTCCACAGACTCCCCAGAGCCCCGCCCACGGATCCTCTTGGGATTCGGGGACTCAGGTGAGGAACCCAGCTTTGGCATAACCTCTGAGAAACGCCATTTTCCAATACAGGATGCCGAACGTGACAGAGGTCACCCTGAGCCAGCGCACGCGGCTTGGCGTAACAAAGGACACCACCGCATTTCGGGTTTGTGACTCAGTTATGCCAGACGGTCCCTGACAGCCGTCCGGGAGACACGGCAGATGTGGGGCCTCCCCTCCGAGCTTGTCGGAGGCCTCCCCGGTGCCACACGAGCTCACATGACCCTCAGGTTGGACTGGGGCACACTCGTCAACTCGCAAAACAGCTGGCCACCCAGCCACCTTCCCACCGGCCCAGGAGCCCGCAGGCCGCCCACACACGTGTCCGTGGAAAATGCCCTCCGCAGCTCGCCGCGGACACATCCCCAAAAGCCGGGCAGAAGTCCGTGTCCTCACCTCATACAGGTGGAGTCGCTGCAAGATCTCCACGGCCCGAGACAGGATCCTGGTGTACACCCAGCCGACGGTGAAGCAGCGCAGGAAGAGCGGCAGGTCCTCGTGGCGCCTGTGGGGAGGCGTGCACCGCGGTTCGGTCACCGGTGCCTTTGCCGGGAGACGGGCATGAGCGCACACAGTGGGCTGAACGCATATCTTTTAGGAAAATGTATCTATTTGCGATGCTGTGGCCTGTGTGCGATGCCTGGCTCCCCAGCTCCATCCCCAGGAGGGCCGAGCAGGAGGCAGGCGGGCAACGTGCCGCCCTCACATCGATGTTTCTCTCTCTCCCTCTCTCTCTCCCTTCCTCGCTCTCTAAAGTAAATAAACAGCTGAAACCGGTTTGGCTCAGTGTATAGAGCGTCGGCCTGCGGACTGAAGGGTCCCAGGTTCGATTCCGGTCAAGGGCATGTTCCTTGGTTGCGGGCACATCCCCAGTGGGGGGTGTGCAGGAGGCAGCTGATCGATGTTTCTCTCTCATCGATGTTTCTAACTCTCTATCCCTCTCCCTTCCTCTCTGTAAAAAATCAATAAAATATATTTTTAAAAAATAAATAAAAATAAATAAGAATAAAGGATCATGTGCTGTGACCTTGAAATTTGGAAGGAAATGTTCAATTCAGTTGATATATATATATATATATTAGGAGCCCAGCGTGCAATTTGAAATCGCGCGGCGCCACCCACCCTCAAGTCGCCGGTCTGGCCTTGACTCCCTCTCCGGCCCTTGAAGCAGCAACGGCCACTGCTGATCAGGCCCTCCCCCAGTGCAGGCGTGTGGAGGTCCCTGCTGCCCCGCCCCCAACACTGCGCACGCAACCTGCTCCAGTCCATCGACCCGTTAGGGTGTCCCGGTTAATTAGCATATTTATCTATTTTATAGATATATATATTTATTGATTTCAGAGAGGAAGGGAGAGGAAAAGAGAGACAGAAACGTAAATGATGAGAGAGAATCGTGATCGGTTGCCTCCTGCATGCCCCCTACTGGGGATGGAGCCCGAAACCTAGGCATGTGCCCTGACCGGGAATTGAACTGGTTCATAGGTTGATGCTGAACCACTGAGCCACACCAGCCGGGCCAATTCAGTTTTCTTTTTCAGAATAACCTATGTTTGAATTTCCTTTGAGAGAACAGGTCTGGCACGCGGGCTTCCCAGGACATCTGTCTGCTGCTGGGTTCCCCGCACATTGAGTTCGGCTGAGCAATAGGTGGGGAAGCCGGCACCCCGGGATGGCCACCAACAGCTCCCCCCCCCCCGCCCCCGCCCGTGTGCTCACATGACTGTGTGTTGCACAGGGATCTGCATCATATGAAACCCCCCAAACTCAGACCTTTCCTTCTATTGATTCTGTGCAGAGCAGCTCGGAAAGGCGCCTCCATGGCAGGGCTGACCACAGAACAGAAGCAGAAGGTGCTCCATGAAGACCGTCACCCCACGTGGCAGGAACAAGCCGGTCAGTGAGGCCCTTCCCAGACCTCACCTCAGGGAAGGGTGGTGTTTCAGCTCCTTCCAGTCCCTCCTGGCGCCTTGACAGAGCGCGTGAGCTTCCTTCCAGTTCCCAGCGGCCATTGCGGCGGAAATGTCACTCAGCGTGTGGGCGGCGGCTGCGTACCTGGGGGAAGATCCCACGCCATCTCAGCTTCAGACGCGAGTGAGCATTCACGGGAAACACTTGCCCCTCCCACCAGACCCAGTTCAGAAGGGCGAACGCGTGTCTTTCAAAAGAATGGGAAGGATTTAAACTTTATTCCGGTAATAACTGAACCTGTCGCTTCCCTGGCGTGGCCTAGAACGAACACAGGGGACGAGAGCGAGAACAGGGTTCCCACCGCGCGGTGACGTGACCTGTCCCATCGTCTACCTGCCATACGGATGGGCCGCTGTCACTCAGAGGACTCGGGCAGCCCAGAAACCTGCTCTTGCCAGTCACACCAAATGTCCCCTAAACCCATGTCCCAAAACAGACACGGGGAGTTTCTGTCTGTCACGGGCCGAGTCGGGTATAAGCACGTACATTGGCATTAGCTTTGTCGGGAGTCTGATTACCAGGAGGGCACTCACCTTCAGCCTCATGTGTGTGCCAACAACAGTCACAAGGCAGGTTTGTGCGAATGTCTACGTTTTAAAAAATGCTCCCTGCCATTATGATCTCTGAACGCATAATAATTTATTATATGGGATATGCACTGAGTGGCCAGATGATGATGATCTCTGAACACATAATAATCTGGCCACTCAGTGTATATCCTATGTAATAAAAGGCTGATATGCAAATTGTCCCCTCGACCAGGAGTTCGACCAGCAGGCAGGCCGGCCAACCGCCCATGTCCCCTCCCCCTGGCCAGGCTGGCCGGACCCCACCCATGCACGAATTCATGCACCAGGCCTCTAATCCTACATAATAAAATGGTAATATGTAAATTACCATCACTCCGCTACGCCCACGATTGGGCCAGCAGGAGGCGCAGGGGGCGGGACTCAGGGTGGCCGGGGTAGCTGATTGGGCCAGAAGGACGCTGAGCTCGCGGCGGCGCCGCGAGCTCAGCGTCTGTACCATGGCTGCCAGAGGCTTTCGGAAGGCCTGGGGTGCCTGCGGACAGCCAGCCGGACAGGTCCCCCGCGATCAAAGGCCAAAGCGGGGGACCTGGCCGCCTGTCTGCTCCGGCGCAAGGCCTTTCGAAAGCCTCCGCAGCGCCGGAGGCTTTCGGAAGGCCTGGGGCGCCTGCGGACAGCCAGCCGGACAGGTCCCCCGCGATCAAAGGCCAAAGCGGGGGACCTGGCCGCCTGTCTGCTCCGGCGCAAGGCCTTTCGAAAGCCTCCGCAGCGCCGGAGGCTTTCGGAAGGCCTGGGGCGCCTGCGGACAGCCGGCCGGACAGGTCCCCCGCGATCAAAGGCCAAAGCGGGGGACCTGGCCGCCTGTCTGCTCCGGCGCAAGGCCTTTCGAAAGCCTCCGCAGCGCCGGAGGCTTTCGGAAGGCCTGGGGCGCCTGCGGACAGCCGGCCGGACAGGTCCCCCGCGATCAAAGGCCAAAGCGGGGGACCTGGCCGCCTGTCTGCTCCGGCGCAAGGCCTTTCGAAAGCCTCCGCAGCGCCGGAGGCTTTCGGAAGGCCTGGGGCGCCTGCGGACAGCCGGCCGGACAGGTCCCCCGCGATCAAAGGCCAAAGCGGGGGACCTGGCCGCCTGTCTGCTCCGGCGCAAGGCCTTTCGAAAGCCTCCGCAGCGCCGGAGGCTTTCGGAAGGCCTGGGGCGCCTGCGGACAGCCGGCCGGACAGGTCCCCCGCGATCAAAGGCCAAAGCGGGGGACCTGGCCGCCTGTCTGCTCCGGCGCAAGGCCTTTCGAAAGCCTCCGCAGCGCCGGAGGCTTTCGGAAGGCCTGGGGCGCCTGCGGACAGCCGGCCGGACAGGTCCCCCGCGATCAAAGGCCAAAGCGGGGGACCTGGCCGCCTGTCTGCTCCGGCGCAAGGCCTTTCGAAAGCCTCCGCAGCGCCGGAGGCTTTCGGAAGGCCTGGGGCGCCGGCGGACAGCCGGCCGGACAGGTCCCCCGCGATCAAAGGCCAAAGCGGGGGACCTGGCCGCCTGTCTGCTCCGGCGCAAGGCCTTTCGAAAGCCTCCGCAGCGCCGGAGGCTTTCGGAAGGCCTGGGGCGCCGGCGGACAGCCGGCCGGACAGGTCCCCCGCGATCAAAGGCCAAAGCGGGGGACCTGGCCGCCTGTCTGCTCCGGCGCAAGGCCTTTCGAAAGCCTCCGCAGCGCCGGAGGCTTTCGGAAGGCCTGGGGCGCCTGCGGACAGCCGGCCGGACAGGTCCCCCGCGATCAAAGGCCAAAGCGGGGGACCTGGCCGCCTGTCTGCTCCGGCGCAAGGCCTTTCGAAAGCCTCCGCAGCGCCGGAGGCTTTCGGAAGGCCTGGGGCGCCTGCGGACAGCCAGCCGGACAGGTCCCCCGCGATCAAAGGCCAAAGCGGGGGACCTGGCCGCCTGTCTGCTCCGGCGCAAGGCCTTTCGAAAGCCTCCGCAGCGCCGGAGGCTTTCGGAAGGCCTGGGGCACCGGCGGACAGCCCGCTGGTGCACCAGGTGCATGATTAAATCATGCACTGGGCCTCTAGTATATATATATACACTGAGTAGCCAGGTTATTATGCGTTCAGAGATCATAATAATCTGGCCACTCAGTGTGTATGTGTGCATATATATATATATATATATATATATTCTTGATTTCAGAGAGGAAAAGAGAAGGAGATAAAGAAACACCAATCAGCTGCCTCCTGCATGCCTTTACTGGGGATCAAGCTCGCAACCCTGACTGGGAACCAACCGTGACCTCCTGGTTCACAGGGTGACACTCAACCACCTCAGCCACACGGGCCGGGCTGAGCACATGCTACGTTCTCTGTAGAGCCTCAGGGTGTGTGCACTGTGAATGCGGGCTTGTGCTGCGGCTGGCAGAGGAGTGAGGGAACTTGCGTGAGGGCGAAGCACCCAGCGCTGACCTGAGGAGGTCGTCTCTGTCCTGGAAGACCCGGGCGTGCCGACGGACCGTGTACCGAGGGAAGGCCATGCGGCCCAGGTTGACCAGCAGCACCGTGGAGAGCTGGCCCTGCCCCCCGCAGGCGGCGTCCTCCTCCTCCGGGGAGTCGGTCAAGGAGAAGAGCAGCAGGACCCGGGAGAACACGGCCCGGGGGCCTCGGCACACTCTCAGCGACGGGCCCGCCAGGTCCTTGGCTCTGAGACACAGAGGATGACACGGACATCAGATGATTTTCAGGTGCAACAGAACTGGGGGGAGCGGGGGGGAGTGGTGCTCGCTGTTCTCAGCCTCCAGGCGACCCACCCTCCTGCTGTGTGACCCTGCAGCTTGTCTCCCCATCTCTGGGGCCCAGAGCCCCCCAGGGACTCGGGGTGGCCTCAGCGACATTTCCTTTCCCAGTGGTTTCACGCACCGGGGGCTCCAGGAGAGAGCAGGATGGGGCTGACGCTGGTCGTGACTGTGTAAACTAGAAGGAAAACGCGTGAAAGTATCGCCCGTTTGACATTAGCGATTCTCACTCCAGGGACAATTTAGACTAAGTATTATGCTTAATGGAGAGTCCCCCCCTCAAAAAAAAAATTTAAAAATGACTGAATCGTTTACTCTTACATCCTGCGAGAACAGTAGTTAGAACTGCATTTTTCTTGAATAAAAAATACCGGAATTTACCAGAGGCCTATCGCCTGCATTCTCTCGCCTCCCGATTTTCCGTGGCCTCAGGCATTAGGATGGTGTCGCAGGAATTATGAGTAACAAGCCATGAAGGAATCCAGGCTCGTGGAATGAACGAGGGCTCTCCCCACTCCCCAATCGCATTGCAAAGTGAAATCAGTGATGACAGTTCAAAAGCAGGTACTGCCTGTCAGAGGTTAGTGTGCGCGATCAGGATTTCTAAATGCTTTCACGGTGACAGGAGCCAGCCAGACCTTTTCAAGATGACCGCCCCGACTCCGGGCGGGTTCCTGCCCCAGGCGCAGACGGCGGGCTGCCGGGCCAGTCTGAGCAGGGCCTCGGCCAGCGGCTGCTTTTGCCCGCCGGGGTGGCCCAGGTGGAAGGTCTTCGCCAGGGTCCTCAGCTCAGGAGCGGAAAGCAGGTCAAGCACCTCGGGGAGTTCTCGCAACTCGGATTCTGAAACGGTTTTTCCAGAAGGAACATTTTAAAGGGTCACAGCATGTTCTAGCGGTACTGGCTCTAAGGAGGCATCGTGAGGTGCACGTGAAACGGAATTCGCGGTAGAAATGTCCGTTTGCCCAACCAGTGACCTCAGGGTATGAAAGACAGAGAACTCAGAGAAGGTATAACAGACCTACTTCTCACTAGAAAGGAACGGAGATCTGCCCTGGCTGGCGTGCTCAGTGGTCAGAGCGTTGGCCCGCACACAGAAGGGTTGCGGGTTCGATTCCTGGCCAAGGGCATGTATCTGGGTTGCAGGTTGGATCCCCGGCCCCAGGTCGGGTACGTGCAGGAGGCAACCGATCAGTGTGTCTCTCTCACATCAATGTTTCTCTCTCCCCCTCACTCCCTCCCTTCCAATCTCTCTAAAAATCAATGGGAAAAAATGTCCTTGTGTGAGGATTAGCAACAACAAAGAAGAAAACAAGTGCACTCTCTCATTACCCTAAAGGCAAAGAAATGCAATTCCTCGCGTCCTGTTTCCATCTTACATTTCCTTGGATGAACCGTACCTGTCTGCAGAAAGCCGGCTTGCTCCAGTTCTCCAACCACGGGCGCTAAGTCAGCGGCGATCTCTTCATATTCCAACTTATGCCTCTTAATCCAGCCAAACTTACGTTGGAAAAGTCTGACGTATAACTTCTGAGCGCTATCTGCAAGCAGGTGACAAAAAAGAGGGGAAAGTGTTATCTTTCTTCTCCAAAACAACGTACAGGTTATCATTTGCTTTTTAAAACCGAGGTAAAATATACGCCACTAGAAATACATATACGCCTCCTCCCCTGATCTCCCCCCGGAAGTCTTTTCTTCCTGCGGAAGATGTAACGTGTCTGAAACAGAAAGTCCCCATGGGGAATGTCTCTTTGCTTGTGTGCTTGCCCCCCAGGGACGGGGAGATCGCCCAGATGGAAAGCCCGGGGCCAGTTCTGCCACTTGTGAATTGTGTGGTACTCTCCTGAGACTTCATTTTCTCTCCCACGAAAGGGAGGGGGTGGCCCTGGCCAGGGTGTTGCTCAGTGGTTAGAGCATCGGCCCGCACACGGAAGGGTTGGCGGCTTGATTTCCAGTGGGAGCACGTGCAGGAGGCAACCCGTGGATGTGTCCCTCTCACATCGATGTTTCTCTCTCTCTCTCTCTCTCTCTCTCTCTCTCTCTCTCCCCCCCTTCCACTCTTTTAAAAAATAATGGAAAAAAATATCCTTGCGTGAGGATTAACAACAACAAAAGGGATTCCTTAATAATTCCACCGTGTGAACTTAAAACAAAAACCTTCCCCTTTAACGTGAGTAGTAACGTTCCGGGTTTTTAAACAGCTCCTGAGAAGTCAGACCTGGCTACGCAGCACCCAAGGTCAGTGTGGCCTCCTCGCGAGCTGTTCCCGCCTCGGGAGGGACTCTGTTCCACCTCGGCCCCTTTGGGTAAACAGTGCGGCTGTCACAAGGGCGGCTTTTGTTGCAAACCTGGACCTCTGGCCCAGAGCCACCGCCGGCGGCCAAGCAGCCGAGGCCCAGGCTCATGTTTTTAAATGGACCGATTTAGCTTGGACGCTTCCATTTCCTCCACGCCCAGACTCCGAGAGGCCGGGTCCAGGAGCCTAAAATATTGCCGGGGGGGAAGCCTGCTTCAGTGTCCCGTGGTCTGCTCTCTCCTTCTGCCTTCATTCCTGAGGACAGGCTGTGCAGAAACCGAACAGCTGCCTTGGCCCGAGGGGCCGCTCAGAACGCAAAGGGCGCTTTGCGAAGGCGCACTGTCACGCTTACTTTTTTTAAAAATATATTTTATTGATTTTTTACAGAGAGGAAGGGAGAGGGATAGAGAATCAGAAACATCGATGAGAGAGAGACATCGATCAGCTGCCTCCAACCTGGGACCCTTGAGGCTGACACTCTATCCACTGAGCCACACCGGTCAGGGCTCACTCTTACTTTTTAATCCAGAAAAGGCTGTTTGCCACCTGTCAATCACATCAATAAATTCTGCGACTTTTAAGAGTGTAACAAAACCAATTTCACCGTAGAATAATGGGTATAAAGGAGAGTTTAGTTCCTATGGCATCTCATCAGCATTATAATGAAAAGATGATGAACAAAACATTATTGGAGCCCGGCCGGTGTGGCTCCGTGGTTGAGCATCAACCTATGAACCAGGATCCTGGTCACGGTTCGACTCCCGGTCAGGTGCCCCGGTGGCAGGCTCGATCCCCAGTGTGGGGCGTGCAGGAGGCAGCCGACCCACGATTCTCTCTCATCGTTGATGGTTCTCTCTCTCTCTCTCCCTCTCCCTTCCTCTCTGAAGTCAATATAAATATATTAAAACACAACATTATCGGAGGGCCTGCTGGATACATATGAAGGCAGGATACTCCAGGCACAGACCTCACAGGGCACAAAAACCCCGCTTCTTTTCCATACCTGTCCTTCCCTGGAGGAAGCCATGGGAAGACTGGTTCCTCTGAGCCCTCCCAGTTGATTCTCAAAACCACACTGACGCCTTGTGGCCACTAGACTGCTGCTCGTCACATCCCGGCCCGAGTCCGGCCAGCAAACGGGAGACAGGAGAAACCCCGGGAGCAGGTGCTTACGATACCTGACAGCTGATGGAACTTGGTGACAATCCCCTTCTCCTGCTCGTCGAACAGCATGCTGTCGTCCTGGTTCTCAAAGACGGCTCCCAGCACCAGCAGGAAGCTGCGGAGGTAGTAAGGGTGGCGGGCCGGCGCGGGGGCTGCTCCCCCAGGACCGCCACAGCTCGACCCCGGCCCCGAAGGGACCCCGCCAGCCGTCTCATCCTCTAAGCCACCGCCGCCGGCACCTTCCAGAGGGAGTTTGTGCAAGTTCCTCCCCTTGGCAGCGTCCTGCGCAGAACTGCGAGATTGCGCCTCCCGAGGGGACAGCTGCGTTTTAGATGCCGGAGCCTCCGTCACTCCGACCTCTTCACCAACACCTGCCTCCCGTGTCCCGGCACCTTCACCATCGCCTCGCTCCATCCCCTCCTGCTTGGCCAGGCGGTCCCCGGGAGCGGACGGAGGAGGTCGTCGGGGCGATACCACGGGCGCATTCTCTGGGAAGGCAGGAGCGAGGGTGGGCCTGCCCCCGTCCTGGGGAGGCTTGGGGTTTGCAGCTGCCGTCCACGCAGCACCTTGGACAGTGTCTTCCTCCCTCAGAGAATCGCAGGAAAGCACGTTTTCCTTTTGGGAACTGCTCCCCACACCCCCATCCTCGTCCTCCGCCTCCGCAGGGCGCCCCACCATCCTGACCGCAGCAGTGTGACCGGCCACGGCCTCCTCCTTCTCCACGGCCCCTCTCGCCTGCACGCATCTTCTGGATAATTTAGACGCCAGGCTGCCCAAGGGAACCACTCGGACGTCCCGAGATGCCAGCTCCGCGCCTCGATTTGGGCACGCGCCGTCCCCAGTGCCTTTAAAGTAGGGGCTCGTCTGCTTTTTGACGCCCCTTGTTGCCGAGCCGCTTTGGTCGGGGGTTGAGTTTGTCTTGGATGGTGAGGACTTCTCCGGTGTTACCCCCACGGTAGCATCGGTCACTTCTACGGGGGCCTCTGGAGTGACGCCATCGCGGTGAGCACACAGGTCATCGAGGTGCCGGTTGAAGTCATAGCGGGGCACCATTTGACGGCACACCGGGCAGGCCAGTTTAGCCGGCGGCGCGTTGTTGAAACACAGAACAATGGGCTTCGGTCCATTTTTGTTAGTTCTGCTGCTGGACAGACTTCGACGGGGCCTTTTCCTGGCCGGGGATTTCCCTCCGGGCATCATGAGGCCTGGAGGACCTGGGGGGGTGCCAGGCGGTAAAGCAGAGGGGAGCCCCGGGGGAAGGGAGCCGTGGTTTGCCTGGGCCTTCCCTGGCTGGACAGAGGGAAAGGCGGGCTTCCGTTGGCCTTCATATTATTCGCTCAGTCAGCTTCCCGCTCCTGCAAAATACAGCACGTGCGGCTCAGAGGGGCGCCAAGCGAGCTGGAAAGCCTGCACCGGGTGTCGCTCAGGACAAGCTGGGACCGCGACCGGCAAAGGTCCCCGTGCAACCTCCGTGCGACCCGCCTGCGGGGCGGCCGGGGACGGGGCTCGGGTGACCTCCCGGCCCTCGCTCTGAGCCCCCCAATGATCCGTTTTTTAAAAAAGGGACGATGAGCCGAAACTGGTTTGGCTCAGCGGATAGAGCGTCGGCCTGCAGACTGAAGGGTCCCAGGTTCGATTCCGGTCAAGGGCATGGACCTTGGTTGCGGGCACATCCCCAGTAGGAGGTGTGCAGGAGGCAGCTGATCGATGTTTCTTGCTCATCGATGTTTCTAACTCTCTGTCCCTCTCCCTTCCTCTCTGTAAAAAAAAATCAATAAAACATATTTTTTTTTATTAAAAAAAAAAAAAAAGGGACGATGTGACTACACCCGGCCCCTTCTTAAAACCATGGCGTCGGCGACTGTTTCCAGGAGAGGGGACGGCCCGGGTCACTCCTGCCTGCACCCCGGGCGCGGGGTGAGCCCGGCCCTTCCCTCCCGGGGGCCGCGTCCGCGCGCCTGGGTGCACGCCTGGGGGTTCGCCACCGCGCGGGGGCCTCCCCGCTTCCGCCCCCCTCCCTCCCTCCCTCCCTCCCTCCGAGCCCGGCCACCTCGCGCCGCCCGCTCCCCTCCCTCCAGGCCCCGCCGCGCCCCCTGCGCCCCGCACCTCCCTCGGGCTCCGCGCACCGCGCCCAGGCACAACCAGCCGATCCCCGCGGCGCGGCGCGCACAGGCTCGCCCAGCGGAGGCCCGAGTGATCGATCTCTCCCCTCCTCCTGGGAGGCAGGGGTGTGCTGTGCTGTCCACGCCGCGTTCCAGGAGATGTGACCCCAAGCGCAAAGGAATGATACAAGGCAGTCGAAGTCGGTCAGGTCAGCGCCCCCCTTATTCCTGGGGTACCTCCCAAGCCCCCTGCGGATGGCTGAAACCGCCGCGGATAGTACCAAACCCTGCATAGACTTTGCTACAAATACACACGGATGATTGAGTTTAATTTATGAGAGATTGACAATAGCTAATAATGAAATAGAACAATGATAACAGTATGCTGTACTACAAGTTATGCGACTAGGACCTCTCTCTGATGATTGACGTGGTGACGGAGACAGCTGCCAAGTGCCTGATGGGTGGGGCGCGCCCACAGTGTGAACACGCTGGACAAAGGCACCCTTCCCTCTCGCAGGACTGCGCAGGTCCTTGTGAAATCACCAAGCCACGCAGAATGGCAGGCAACTTAAAACACGAGTTACTCCTGGAATTTCCCACGTCACAGGTAACGAAAACGGTGGATCAGGGGGGCCTAGTGTGACTAGGGAGTGATGAGGTTGGGGTACTTACCTTTAGTCTAGTCTAACTGTGAGGTTATGGATCCCATGTCTAACAATGGCGGTGTGGAACTGAGAAGTGGCTTCATCGGCCGGCTGTGCAGCACTGACCCCCGCTGCCTCCAGCATCCCCAAGAAGGACCGGCACCTCGGCTTCCTCAGCCCGGGGCCCGCCTGCCGTCCTGGGCCGCTCACTGCCTGCAACGCTGGCCAGCGCTAACTACTTACTTCACAACTGTGCTGCGTGAACTAACAGAGGGAAGGGACAGGAATGGGGAGCTCACCATTAAATATGGAGTGAGTGCCTCCCTCGAGTGAGGTCATGTCCAATGGGTGTGGGGAGCCCCTGCCTTCCTGGAGAGTACATTCTGGGTGAGGAAGGTAGAGGGAGGGAATATATATAAAACATAGAGAATCAAAAGACAAGTCCTTTGGAGAGAAAGGCAGGAGCATCAGTGAGGGCGGGGAGGGAAGTTATAATTTGAAAGCGTGGGAAGGGAAGACCTCACTGTAAAGGTAATAACATTTAAATATATATATACTAGAGGCCCGGTGCACAAATTTGTGCACGGGTGGGGTCCCGGCCGGGGGGGGGGGGGCTGTAGGTGGTTGGTGGGGGGGCTGATGGGGTCAGGGCCAGCGGGGGGGAGGGGCTGTGGGCGGTTGGCTGGCCAGCCCCAGCACCCCCCCCCCCCATCGAACTCCCAGTCAAGGGGACAATTTCCATATTAGCCTTTTATTATATAGGATATTTATTGATTTCAGAGAGGAAGGAGAGAACCATGGACTGGCTGCCTCCTGCACGGCCCACACCGGGGCTTTCAGGCAGCCTGGAGGGTCTCTTTACTCCGGGGAATTCTCACACATCTGCCGCCCGGGCCGAGCAAAGTTCTCAAAACGCTTTATTTATAAAACAGAGCGGTGACTGCACATAAACTTACATTCCTATTTACATTAGAGTCCACATATATTACAGCTTCAGTTTGTGAACAGAAATGTCCTGTCGCTTCTTCTTTTTCTTTTCTGTCTTCTTTGCGTCGCTGATTTGCATTTTCACTTGATCTTGTAACTTAGAAAAGAAGGCTTGAGAGGACTTTAAGGCTTTGTCTTTACCTTCATCCTGCAATTAAAAATAACATGTGCTCATGTACAAAATGTGCTCAAGGCGAAGAACCCCAATGACGACAACACCTTGTGAAAATACAAATGGATCCCTGGCTGGTGTGGCACAATGGTTAGTGTCAGCCCCCGGACTGAAGGGTCTCGGGTTTGATTCCCGGTCAAGGGCCCGTACCTGGATGGCAGGTTTGATCCCCGGCCCCAGTGGGAGGCAACCAATCGATGAGTGTCTCTCTCACATCGATGTTCCTCTCGCTTTTCCTCTCCCTCACTCTCTCCCCCTCACTCCTCCCTTCCACTCTCTCTACAAATCAATGGAAGAAAATACCCTCGGGTGAGGATAAAAATATATATGCATTTTATATATATATATATAAATTGAAAAAGGACTAGGTGAACTTGTGAAACATTCCAACGGTCAGCATAGAGATAGTCTAAGCATTCGCCGCTGCTCCAGTGCTCTTGAAACTTAAGGGAAGAGGGAGGAGCGAGGAATGCTGTGAGGAGCAGGGTGAGGCTGTGTTCCGGTCACCAGGGCCTCTGCACCCGCAGGTGGGCGGTGTCGCCGGCTGTGCCACCCGGTGGACAGGGTCACCTACATGTCGCCACGCGCCTCCCTGCGGCCCCTCCAGCGCCTGCCGGCTCACCTGCAGCAGCGAAGCCTTGCCGGCCTTGGTCAGCTGCCTGAGCTTCTCGGAAGCCGCGGCTTTGCTGAGCTTCCCCGCCGGGTCTGCGCCGCTCTTCTCCAGGAGTCTCCGGCGCCTCTCCTTCTCCTGTATTTTCAGGTGCTTCCTGAGTTTCCTCTTCCTCCTTTCTCGTTTCTTGTCTGTGGCTGTTTGCTCAGCAGCGGTTTTTATATCTCCAGCTTTATTCTTCTCCTTTTAAAAAGGAACCACCAGCATACTCGTTAGTCAGGCCGACAGCACGGGGACCCCAGCCGGTTAGTCAGGCCCCAGTGTTCAGCGGCTGATGCCAGCCACTGGGCTGGTTGCTGGGCCTCAGAGACAGGAGATCCTCCGGGGGCGCTCAGCCGCCAGCCTGGCTGCCAGGGCTGTCGCCGGCAGAGTCTGAAGGGGGGGTGGGAGCAGCACAGCAAGTGAGGGGAAGGGGCCGCGCGGCTAGGCCAGCGGGAAGGCAGATCTTACTGTGCCAGGATGAGCGCCAGTGTCCACAGGCAGTGACCGCCTGCGCTTGGCCTGGCCAACCTCTACCGCCACCCAAGGCTCATGTGCTAGACCCCAACCCATTCCCAATGAGCATTAGATGGGGGAAATGCTGACATCAAGAGATTGCTAGTATACACCGAGTGGCCATATTATTATGATCTCTGAATGCATAATAATCTGGCCACTCAGTGTGTGTGTGTGTGTGTGTGTGTGTGTGTGTGTGTGTGTGTGTGTATGAGGCCTGTGCATGGGTGGGGTCTGGATTCGTGCATGGGTGGGGTCTGGCCAGACTGGCCAGGGGGAGGGGACATGGGCGGTTGGCCGGCCTGCCTGCTGGTCAAACTCCTGGTCAAGGGGACAATTTGCATATTAGCCTTTTATTATATAGGATATACACTGAGTGGCCAGATTATTATGAGTTCAGCGATCATAATAATCTGGCCACTCTGTGTATATGCAATATATGCAATTTGTTTGAAACCTAGCCCTGCTAGTATCAGAACAAGATACTGATATTGGCTATTTACCACAGTTTTTGTAATAAGTCTCATACCTGCAAATTGTAATGATAGCGATTATAGGAGTCTGGTATTTTAATATTAAATACCATTATAGCATTATTAACTTGATTATACTTAGGAACTGCTGAGATACGTTAGACTGAAAACTACAAGCTCCAGGAGAATGACAACAAATGGAGATCTGGCCGCGAACAACTGCTTACCAGCCGATCTGCGCGTTTCCCCGGCTCCTTACCTTGACTTCCTCTGGGGCCAGGAGAGCCGCGTCGCTGACGCTCACGGGGGCGACTTCCTCCATGGTGATGGCCGGCAGGTTGGACACAACTTTAATCTCCGGGACAGGCTGGAAGAGACGGCACGTGGGTTAGGAGTAAGAAAGAGTCCGCACCTTAGGAAACGGGGTTGTGGACCTAGTAATTTATAGTCGGATCCGTGAAATGCTTTCGGGAGGTTATTTAAAACGTGAGCTGTGAGAGGGCGGGAGCCAAGCTAACTGGGCAGCACTCACGCTGCCTGAGGGTTCGAGGGTCGCCTGTCGCAGCACTGCCCCAGGGGCACCCCGTCCTACCCTTCTGCGGGGCACCTCTGCCGGACTCACACACAGTTCTCTCCTCTGTGACTGAGCCATTCCCCGCTCCCATGCTTGTGTACGTTCTCAATCTTACCTGCTGTTTAACAGAACCTTTGATTTCTGTAAATATTACCTTGCCCTTGGTTGGGGGGGGAGGGGGAGCTCACTGTAAGAAATCTATGGAGCCCAACCAGTGTGGTTGGGAGTCGACCCATGACCCAGGAGGTCACGGTTCGATTCCCGGTCAGGGCACATGCCTGGGATGCGGGCTCGATCCCCAGGAAGGGGCGTGCAGGAGGCAGCCGATCCATGTTTCTCTCTCATCATGAATGTTTCTGTCTCTCCTTCCCTGTCCTTTCCTCTCTTTGAAATCAATTAAAAAATGTATTAAATAAAAAAGAAATATATGGAAAAAGATACAAGGAAAAATGTTCACTGGAACAAATGAGTAAAAATAAACTACTTAATATGTTTTCTCGTTTCCCAGCTCCTAAAACCGGACTCTAACAAACAGAGACCGAAGGAAGAGCTAGTCTCACCCAAGCTCAGCAAGGGGCTGCGATCACACCCGCTCCGTGGACACGCGAAAGGGGGAGCACACTCACTGGCTTGGGGATGAAGTGGAAGTTGGAGAGGGCGTCCAGCTTTAAGAAGAGGGAATCCATCATCTTCTGGATTTCCACGTGCTCTGGGTTTTCTTCTTCTTCTGTTTTTTGCTTAGAAAGGAAGTTGAACACCATCAGACTAAGCGGCTTAAGGGGCATCACCGGACAACACCCCATGGTCCCTGACTGTGTACCGAGCCTCCTGGCAGCATCCCCCGGGCGGGACACAGGTCCCTTCCGATGCCGCCCCGGGCCAGGCAGCCAGGAGGAACGCTGACTCAGAGCCTCCTAGTTCTCCGCCTGCCAGGGCACTGCTTGCTCTTGCTGCTGAAGGGGCATTAATTAACCCAGCTGGTGGGAGTCTTAACCATGTCACCTCAGCCCCAAGCACAACTGGCCGCATTCCTATCAAACCAAATGTAAAGGGATAGCTGACAATTATTATATTGGAAATTGGACTTTGTCCTATTTGAGAGATACTTTTTAAAGAATCTTAAATAAAAACAAAAACCGAAAATACCCACCAGATCTAAGAGTATGAATGGATTCACTGATAATCTTATAAAACACACCAGCAACTTCTAAAGTATGAATGAAATGACTTAAAAATTGTAGCACTGCCCAGCCATGTGGCTCAGTGGTTGAGCATCGACCTATGGAACCAGGAGGTCACGGTTTGATTCCCCATCAGGACACATGCCCGGGTTGCAGGTTCAGTCCCCAGCGTAGGATGTGCAGGAGGCGGCCGATCAATGATTCTCTCTCATCGTTGATGTTTCTCTCTCTCCCTCCCTTCCTCTCTAAAATCAATAAAACGTATAGTTTTTACTTGTAGCATTACTGTAATATAGCTGGAGAAGTTAATCACTAGCTGGGAAGTATCAGGTGACCACTGTGAACAAGACCACCCTCCCTCCCCCCTCAGTGGGAACATTGTAACCCACCTTTCCGAGCTTGCTCGGAGCCTCACACCGAGACCAGGGGACCGAGAGCTCACGGTTTCTGTTTCAGGCATTTCAGCCACCACAGAACTGGTCCTCCCGTTCTCTTATCACCAGCTCTGCCTTCGTGTTCCCTCACCTGGCTGAGTTTGATGTACTCCTGCTCGTATATTTCCGCGAGGCTCAGCTTGCTCTTCTCGTGGTCCAGTGTTAACCGCTTCTTATATTCGAACGCATCCTCCTTAGGCTTCTCCTTCCGGACGACATCATCCCACGCCTGGAATGGGAGGGGGAAGGGCACACGCACTCACCAAGTCTCCTTTCCTACCTGGCTCGCTCACGGATCTGCCCCCATTGTACCCACTACCATCCCAGAGGAAGCAGCCTGTCGCCAAAGGAAGTAACTCCCAACCCCGAAACAACTGTTCACGGCACAGAGTAAGTCTCGTGGAAAGCGGAGGCCCCACTCCAGCATCCCTGTTGGCTTCTGTTTAAAGGCGTCTTCCTCCCGGTCACCCACTTTAATTCCGTTTCCCCATCACGGGTTCTCGTGTCCCTCAAATGTGAAGGTCCTCTGCAGGCACGCCCACTCTGCAGACCCTCCCGCTTTAAGCCACTTCACACACACGTCTAAAGCCTCCTCTCATTAACACGGCAGACACGCACGTTGTGTTCCGAGTGGACAAAAGGCCAATTCTGCAGCAAAAGCTCTTTGCTAGGTGTTTAACATGTGGATAAAAACAGGCTCCTCGTCTGTCACATCAGGTACTGTGCCCAGACCCCGGGTCCTGGGTGTGACCACATCGAGTCAGAGGTCAGTGACCACACCCGCCACCTGCCACCAGCTTCATCCCACACGACCCAACGGGTTGGCACAGCGAGGGGACCCTGGCCAGGGCCCTGGCCCCCTTTCTCCTCTGGCACCACACCCTTACCCCCGGGGCACGTGAGGACCGCACCTCACACCACAGACTTAGGGCCTTTACATGAGCAACCGACATAAAATTCCCATGAAAACAGAGGTCATTCCTCTCCCACAGCACGCGCGGGCTGTTTCTAGAAGTGCCCGCCAGCGTTAAAGGAAGTGCAGCTTCACTCTCACGGACCTGGTCTCGGATCCGCTGCTTGATGAGGTCTTCGAGCTGGAGGGTGGTCTCCTCGGTGATCACCGGCGCTGGGGGCAGGGACACGGGTGGTTAGGGAGCTGTCACCCAGGCCAGCGGGTCTCAAAGGGCGGGCCCCGGCCAGCAGCACCCACACCCGGGAACCTGTTAGGGATGGGAGTTCTGGGCCCGCCCCGCCCCGCCCGGACCAGGCGGGCACGCACCCATGCGGACGGCGTGGTCGAAGTGCAGGGTCTCCTCCAGCAGGCTGTTCTCCGGGCGCTTCTGCGCCGTCACTTCCCCCTGAAGCTGCCACGGCTTCTTCTCCAGCAGCTCCTTTTCCAACGACGCGATTTTCTCATTCATCTGGGGGGGGGGGGGGGGGGGGGGCGGAGTTATCCCATACTTAGGAAACAAAACTGGACGTATACTTAAAAGAACTGCTATTTTTAAGAGTGGGAAAGAAATGCGTGGCTCCTGACAGTGGTGACGTCCTATTCCTGTCCTGTGGTGGGGTGGGGAGCTACAAATACTAACCCCCCCACCCCATTTTTACAAGTTCGCTGCTTTCCACATGGTGTCTCTATGGAGTGAGGTGTACAGAGTAGCGAGATGTGTTTTTTTAAAGGGTGATTCGGCATTCCACCGAGAAACACAGTAGATCAGTTAGCAGTGTGCAAGTTCCAGTCAGGAAAGCATCTGACAAATCCCTCAAATTCCTATCGATTACCTTTTCCTGCCTTTTTTCAAAGGAGGATTTAACTTCCGCAGGATCTTTCTGTGCATTGAAGACACGTGTCTCTTCAGTTTCCTCATCACCTCCAGATTCCTCGTCATCTGGCAGGGCGAAGGTCACTCTCTTCGAGGTCTCTTTACGTTGTATATTATCTTCAGTTTCTTCAAGGTCATTCTCTTCGTCCCTGTGATACCAAAACACTTATTGAAGGAAAAACACCCCTTTTTATTAGGGAGACAAAAAGAAACACCTTTTCTCACGATGCAAGTTTTCTTCTGTATACCTAATGCGACTCAATATCCAGAACTTCTAAAGGCATTCCGCTATTAAGGAAGGACGAAGGAATTATTTAGGTGAAACAGAACAAAAAGTGTCCAACACAGAGAGAATAAATTACTGCCCTAGCTCAGTGGTTGGAGCATCGGCCGGTGCACCCAGGGGTTCCAGGTTCCATCTCTGGTCCAGATCGGGGTGCAGGTGGGAGGCAGCCAATCGATGGTTCTCTCTCTCCCCCTCCTTCCTTCCCTCCCTTACATTCTCTCTAAAAAATTCAACGGGAAAAATATCCTCAGGTGAGGATTAACAAAAAAAAAAAAAAAAAAGGAAAAAAAATTGCACATCAATCTATCATACAAAGTTAACTCACACAAATAACAATAGTTTACCTTTATTGGCACAAAAACCAAATCAAAGCTCCTTGCGCTAAAGGCTTCATTCACCCTCATTAGGTAAACCCTAACGCCCTTTTAGGTGGACTGTCTCTGGCTACTGGAGACCAGTGATCTCCAAGAACCTAGCTCCTCAGGCCCATGAAGCTGTGAGCATGCGCACGACTGGCCTCGCCCCGCCTGCGTGAAAAGGTCACGGAAAACACTCACGTGTCAGAGAGACTCTCCTCGCCGCCTCGGTCAGCAGGTCCGCCCTCTTCCGCATCGGAGCACAGGCCCTCGTCGGGAGCACCTGCCGTGTCTTCGTCACTTTCCACCGGGTCAAAGAAATCTTTGTACTTCAGGTTTCTGGAACTTTTACCCGACTGAAACAAAGACACTTTTCATGAAGGACAGGGAAGTGCATTAAGCCACGCTCATATGAGTATGTTAGGTAACCGATAGGGAAAACTGGCCAGCTAGTAACACTACCAAGAAACCCTAAGAACTACTAGACCAGTGGTCGGCAAACTCATTAGTCAACAGAGCCAAATATCAACAGTACAACGACTGAAATTTCTTTTGAGAGCCAAATTTTTTAAACTTAAACTTCTTCTAACGCCACTTCAAAATAGACTCGCCCAGGCCGAGGTATTTTGTGGAAGAGCCACACTCAAGGGACCAAAGAGCCGCATGTGGCTCGCGAGCCGCAGTTTGCCGAGCACGGTACTAGACCGTAGCAAACTAAAAGTAGGAATCCTTTATACGATATTCCTCTCTCTCCATCTTCTAACTACAATTATTTCCAAAACACCCCTGCCTGATAAAGTACACAAATGCCTTCCTGTCACTATTATTTGCGGTGCTCGGGGGAAATACACGTTTGAGGGAAAGTGCTGAACGTCTCTAACAGGTGTCATTGTGGCTATTAAGCAACAGTGGCCTATGATAAGGCAATGGTGGCTCTGGTTTAATTTTTCGTCAATTTCTTTGAGCCGATCTAGAGGTATTGCATTTGAGGAGGTAAAAGGTATTCCTTCTCTCCTCTCCCAACACGTTACCTTAGGTTTCTGACTTCCAAACAGTCCTCCCTCATCTCCATCAGAATCAATGTCTTCAAATAGATCAATCTCTTCGTCCTCGTCATCATCTTTTCGTTCCTCTTCTTTTTCCACGGTTTCTAAGAAGCTCTCCATTTCGGAGAGTTTGAAGAACTTGTCATCCACTATGGACTTCTCCCTGGGTTTCTTGGGCATCTTGCTTTGCACCTTGCTCTGCCGTTCCAGCTTGCCGATATCAAAGTCAAGGTCGGAATCCTCATCGCTGAACACGGGGCTTTTCCTCCCATCACCTTTGCCGGGGTGTTTGGTTGTCTCCTCTCCTTTGGGATCATCACCACTCAGGTCTGACCCTTCCTCCTCTTCCTCCTCCTCCCCCTCCTCCTCCACATCTTGTTCTAGGCCCTCCTGGCCCTCCGCCTCCATCTCTGAGCCATCCTCTTCCCCCTCCTGCTCTTCCTCCTCCGGGAGGAGACTGAGGTCTTCGTCTTCAATGGCCTCACGGACGGCATTCTCAAAGCACTGCAACACCGGCTCGTTCTGCAGTTCCAGTTGTTGCCAAATCTGCTCGTCGTCAAAACTCTGTATCACCAGCTTCTGTAAAGGACTTCCGTGGATCCTGCCGCTCTCTAGTGTTTTATTAAAGTCATAAAGTACTTTTGTTAAGGAAGTGAAGTTTGATGCCAATTTATCTTGAATCCTAGCAAGGGAGCAGGGGAAGAATTTAAATAAGATCTTTTTAAAAATTTATCTTTATTGTTTAAAGTATTACAGACATCACCTCCCCCCCCCCCTTCCGCAGTGACCCGCTCCACCTCGCATCTGCGCCACCCTCCTTCCCCGTAATATTGTCTGTGTCCATGGGATACTCATATATACACATAAGGTCTTTGGTTAATCTGTTTCCACCCCCCACACCCCCTGCCTTCGCTCTGAGATTTGTTAGTCTGGTAATAATTTCGCAGTACTCTTTTTTAAAAAAATATATATATATTTTATTTTTGACAGAGAGGAAGGGAGAGGGATAGAGAGTTAGAAACATCGATCAGCTGCCTCCTGCACACTCCCCACTGGGGATGTGCCCGCAACCAAGATACATGCCCTTGACTGGCATCGAACCTGGGACTCTTCAGTCCGCAGGCCGACGCTCTATCCACTGAGCCAAACCGGTTACGGCAGTGCTCTTAAATTAAAGGGGGAAATAAGGCCCCAGTCTTCTTCAAAATCAAATTTGAATGAAATGTCAATTTTAAGTATAGATTCTGGTCCCCAAGAATCTGGACAATCTTGCTGATTAATACATAAAAGTGTGAACTTAGTATCTGTGAGTCTGCACACGACTGAAATGTTGATCGGCTAAGGGGGCGGAAACGGTCTGAAATTTGGGGGAAAGAGATCTCCGCTTCCCGTTGGCTCCCCTCTAGTCCAGAAATTGACAGGGGCCCGCAGCCCGCGCCCCCCGGAGACCTGGGCCCAATCCCGAGCCCGGGCTCCGCGCACTCACGTGAGGAAGCTCTCCGGCCGGCTGGTGTTTTTACCGAGCTCGTCCAGACACCGCTTCAGGGTCCGCTCACGCCAGACCGGCGGGGCCATGGCTGTTTAAAACCCCGCTCGCGGCGCCGCATGCCCAGGAAGGATGGTGCCCGGAAACGCGCCACAGAGATGCGCCCCCCGCGCGACCCCTGGAGCGCAGAGGAAAAGGTTCCGCCGCACACAAGTTCCGGACCCACCCCTAGCCCGAGCCAATGGCCGCGCGAGAACCGTCGCTGCGCTTGCGCAGGGGGCGGCGCAGGGAACGGAAACGAGCCATTGGTGGGCTCCAGCGCCTTTGAACGCCTCCAAAAAAAATCTGTTTTTTTTGCATTCCTGAGCGCCCCACAGTGCGTGACGCCTTCGCCTTTCCAGTGTCCGCTTTCGATGCACTAGGTGGCTTCGCAGCACATTGTATTGTAAAGAAGGGCGGGTGCAAACCCAGCACCCCGCAGGGCTTCTGCAACACTCGCCACGCCCCCTAGCGTCGTAGGCCCGCCCCCGGCATCTTGCCCCGCCCCTCCTCTGGCACGTAGCCCCGCCCCTTTAAGCGCCCAGCTCCTCCTCTGGCACGTAGCTCCGCCCCCTTAAGCGCCCAGCTCCTCCTCTGGCCGCGTTGCCCCGCCCCTCGGCCGAGCCGCCGACGCCCCGTCTGACGCACGTCGCCGCGTAGCGCGTCGCTTCCCAAGATGGCGCAGGTGCTGAGGGCAGCTGTGGCGGCGGCGTGCGCAGGAGGTGACTACCCCGCGCCGTCGGGGTTCGCCGTGGTGCGGGGCTCCGGGGGCGGGAGGCCCGGGACCGAGGCGGGGCGGCCAGGGGGCGCCCGCCGTCCGCACCCTGAGGCCGAAGGTGGCTCCCGGAAACGCCTCAGGTTAGCGGAGGGGGTGGGGGCCTCCTCCCGGGGGCGCCTCACAGCCGCCCCTGGAGGGTGTGCCGGTGACGGCGCCCCTTCTTCCTGAAGCCTGCCCTTGGGGACAGACAGCAGGCCGGGACGGCAGAGGGACTGGGAGTGTATTTGAAGGCGCACCTTAGAGAAGAGAGACGCCCAAAGGAAGGGCAAGTCCTGTTCAAACAAAAACAAACACGTGAGTGAGCCCGGCCGGCGGGCTCAGTGGTTAGCGCGGGCCCCCAAAGCGTGCGGGAGACAACCCATCGATGAGTCTCTCCCACCTCCTCCCTTCCCCTCTTAAAATATATATATATACACACACACACGTATATATGTCCTCAGGTGAGGATTAACCACATTAAAAAAACAACAACAAAAAACCGTGAGCTGGCCTCCCAGCACCCCCCGCCCGCCGGGAGCCCAGAGGGTCAGCCGTGGACAGGGCTCCTGGATAGCTGCTCCTTGTGAACAAGCGGGAGGGAGGGACGCGGGTGCCATGCTAGCAGGTGCCTGGGTTCTCTACATCTCCATTAAAAAAAAAAAAAAAAAAGGCTGCCCCACGGGCCGACCAGGACCCAGGAGCTCCGGGCACATCCGGGGGTGCGGGCTGGACCCCCCCAGGAGGGGGCATGCAGGAGGCAGCCGGTCCCTGATTCTCATCATGGATGTCTCTATCTCTCCCTCTCTGAAATCAATAATAAAAACATTTTTTATTTTATTTATTTTAAAAAATATATTTCTGTATTGATTTCAGAGAGGAAGGAAGAGAGAGAATCATGGATCGGATGCCTCCTGCATGCCCCCCACTGGGGATGGAGCCGGCAACCCGGGCATGTGCCCTTGACCAGAATGGAAGCCGGGACCCTTCAGTTCACAGGCCGACGCTCCATCCACTGAGCCAAACCGGCCAGGGCAATATACTAGTGTTTTTATTGATTTCAGAGAGGGAGAGAAAGAAACGGCTACGATGAGAATCATGGATCCGCCGCCTCCTGCACGCCCCCTACTGGGGATCAAACCCGGGATCCCCCAGTCCGTAGGCCATCCCTCCATCCACTGAGCCAAACCAGCTAGGGCGATCACTATCGTCTTAAAAATATATATATATATATATATATATATTTTTTTTTTTTTAATCCTCACCTGAGGAGTGAGGACATTTTTTTTCATTGATTTCTATGGAGAGTGGAAGGAAAGGGGGGGGAAAGAGAGAGAGAGAGAAACATAGATGAGAGAGAGACACATCGATTGGTTGTCTCCCACCCATGTGCCCAGACCAGGACTAGGGATCGAACCTGCAATCCAGGTACACGCCCTTGACCGGGAATCGAACCCGAGACCCTCCGGTGTGCGGACTGACGATCTAACCATTGAGCCACGCCAGCCAGGGCAATCACTATAGTCTGTCTTACCCATCTGTCATGGCTGAGTGCTGAGCCCCAAGGAGAAAAGTGCAGAGTAGGAGCCTCCGCACATGATCCGTATAAAGAGGTGCTTCGTGTACATGAAAAAATACTATAACCTTGCCCTGACCGGTGTTGCTCAGTGGATAGAGCGTCGGCCTGCGGACTCAAGGGTCCCAGGTTCGATTCCGGTCAAGGGCACGTACCTTGGTTGCAGGCACATCCCCAGTCGGGGGTGTGCAGGAGGCAGCTGATCGATGTTTCTAACTCTCTATCCCTCTCCCTTCCTCTCTGTAAAAAAACCAATAAAATATATTTCTTTACAAATACTATAACCAAAGGCTGAGCGCAGCTTGTTAAAACGAACCTCTAATGAGCAGGTGATGGGCAAGTTTTGCCCCTGACACGCCCTCCCTGGTCCCCCTTCCTCTTCTCGGTAAAAGTACAAGTCAGCATCTCACCGCACACACCACTGCAAGCTGCCCTTTGCCCCCACGCCCCCCAAAAAACAAACACCAAACTCATAAAAGAGGCATCTCCTTTTCTCTCAGAAAGCCATCTCTTAGCAAGTCGATACGGCTCACGGAGCATACACTAAAGATACTAAAAACTGAGGATCAGAAAGAAGGATGAAAGCATTTCAGAGGAATGAGAATGCTAAACATCACAGTTTAACAACATTGACCTTGAAGTCAGACAGACCTGGGCTAATGTTGACCGGGGAAATTTGTAAGTCAGTGTTATTGCATCAAAATGCAAAAAGAAGACGAGGCTTGGAATAAACACGTCAATAAACACCAAGCATGTCCTACTGTCAGAGCCCTGTAACCTTTTCCAGAGCGAAAGGGGAGTACTGGTCAGAAAACGTAGTATGTTGTGGATTCATGGGATGATGCAGCGCCCACAGCACCGGGTGTGCCCAAGCATGGGCCCAGTGCAAGCCGTCTTTAGTTGTGGAGTGAGATTTTTTGGGTTGTTAGTCCTCAGGATATATTTTTTTCATTGGTTTTCTTTTTAAATACATTTCATTGATTTTTTTACAGAGAGGAAGGGAGAGGGATAGATAGAGAGTTAGAAACATTGATGAGAGAGAAACATCAATCAGCTGCCTCCTGCACACCCCCTACTGGGGATGTGCCCGCAACCAAGGTACATGCCCTTGACCAGAATGGAACCTGGGATCTTTCAGTCTGCAGACTGAGGCTCTATCCACTGAGCCACACCGGTTAGGGCTCCATTGATTTTCTTAGAGTGGAAGAGAGAGAGAGAACAAATAAATCGCACATTAAAAAGTACTGTATGGTCAGGGCTTTCATAAACTTGTTACAGACTGTAAACACCAAAACCGGTGGCCTAACCCCTAACCGGTTTGGCTCAGTGGATAGAGCGTCGGCCTGCGGACTGAAGGGTCCCAGGTTCGATTCCAATCAAGGGCATGTACCTTGGTTGCGGGCACATCCCCAGTAGGGAGTGTGCAGGAGGCAGCTGATCAGTGTTTCTCTCTCATCGATGTTTCTAACTCTATCCCTCTCCCTTCCTCTCTGTAAAAATTCAATAAGATATATTTTTTTTAAAAAACAAAAACGGTTATAGATCAGGAACCGAATGGTTCTCATCGGGAAGTGTGTTCTTTCACTGTCACATCCAAGCTTATCCGCGTGGAGTGCAGAGAAGAGCAAGTCATCCTATTGTATGTCATTCATGGTCATGGCAGCCACTCTGTACGCGTTATCAGTAAACGTAAGCCGTTATGGAAGAGACCATTCTTTGCTCTGAATCTAAAATAAAAGAGCTGAGCATGAGCTTTTTAATCTCAGGCACTTATTGCAGAAGGGAGTGAGTACTTTAGGAATCGTCCTGTGCGTGCATGAATGTCAGAGGGGTGTCAGCGACTGTTCTGTTTTTCAGGGCTCTTGTCACGACTTCAGGCTCCCGTTCCCGCCGTGAGAGCCTCTTCCGCCTCCCAGGCCTCACGTGGTGTGGCAGGGGCCGTGTGGGCCCTGGGGCGACTCAACCACGTGGCCATAGCCGTGCCGGACTTGGAGAAGGCCAGGGCATTTTATCGGGACGTCCTGGGGGCCCAGGTGAGCGAGGTGTCCCCTCTTCCCGAGCACGGAGTGTCTGTGGTTTTTGTCGACCTCGGGAACACCAAAATGGAGCTGCTTCACCCGCTGGGAAGTGACAGTCCGATTGCGGGATTCCTGCAGAAGAACAAGGCCGGAGGGATGCACCACGTCTGCATTGAGGTATTCTGTTTGCTTTAAGGCGTGGCGTTTACATTTCTCTCTCACAAAGTGTCCAAAATGTCTTTTGCTTCTTGAGACGGATACGGTCACTGTCATCAGAAATTTTGTATGCAGCTCTTTTTTTTGCTAATCACCTGCAGATATTTCCCCATTGATTTTTAGAGAGAGTGGAAGGGAGGGGAAGAGACAGCGAGAGAGAAGCATCAGTGTGACGGAGAGAGAGACATCAGTTGTCCAGGGCTGGGGATGGAGCCCGCAACCGAGGCACGTGTCCTTGACCGGAATCAAATCTGGGACCCTTCAGTCCTTGGCTGACGCTCTAGCCACTGAGCCAAACTGGCTAGGGCATAAAGTTCTTTAAAGGGGAAGAGAAGGATCCATAGATATATTTTCTTTTCCTCTAGAAAACTGCAAATAATAATATAGTTTATCAAATCTGGACTCAGCAGCTTCTGCAAAAGTCACGGAAACCTAGCCAGTGTGTCTCAGTGGTTGAGCATCGACCTATGAATCAGGAGGTCCCGGTTCGCTTCCCAGTCAGGGTACCTGCCCGGGTTGTGGGCTGGATCCCCAGTGGGTGGCGTGCAGGAGGCAGCCATTGGATGATTCTCATCATTGATGTTTCTTTCTCTCTCTCTCTCCCCTTTTGCCTCCCTCCCTCTCTGAAATAAATAAAAACATTTTTTTAAAAGTCACTGAAGTTGGCCAGACGGATTTGAGTTTCCACTCCGTGATTCATTGATCCCATATGACCTCCACTATAACAGGAATGCAGCTGCTTTCACTCCCTCAGGCCATTAGAAGCAGCAGTGAAAAGACCTGATGAAGTGAGAAGTCCCGTATCCATGCTGAGTATTCATGGAATTGTGTCCTGTCCTGAAGGTTCTGCGAACTTCTTTCTTATTACAAAAGCAACACGTTTTCAGTGACTGACTGTGGTGTTTCCAGATCCCCTCAAGTGTGCCTGCTAACAATTCCTGAAGAAAACATGGCATGTTAGACTAGAACTTCCTCCTGGGAGCCCCCATCAGTAGCTGTTCATGCTCAGATATTCCTTTTTGGAATATCAACAATAGCAATTACACTCCAGTTTAATTTCTTCTGATAGGAGGAATGTCCCAGTTAGGCCTCTCCGCATCCAGAAGAGAGGCGTGCTGATTTCAAGGATTGACTCAGTTCACATTGCAGACACACTAGTATTTGAGAACCTACTGTGCGCGCTGAGGACTCGGTTCAGCCGCGAACAGGACGGACCGTGCCCCCAGTGGGGAGGGGCAGCCGCAGCAGGCAGTCTGTCCTGTGATGAGCAGGATTCATGTCCGCGTCCCCTCACCAACAGATGAGGGAAAGGTTGGCTGCTGGTGGCAGGCCGAGGAGGTGGGACGGCATCTGTGAAGGGGTTCCCCAGGGGGACGAGGCGGAAGCCCTCCGGGCGGAGGGAGCAGCACCTGGAAAGGCAGAGAGTTACCAGAACGACTGCCAGTCCACCAGTGCGCCACACGCATTATTTTCTTCATTTCTCAGAGCTACCCCAGGGGGGCGCCGTTCTCCCATTGACAGGTGAGGAGGCGGACTGAGACTAGCTTGCCCATGGTCACACGACTAGTCAGTGGCAGGCTGCTAACTAGTTTTGTCCAAACTAGGTTTGTTCTGATTCCAGCATCTGCACCGCTAGCCGGCGCCCGGTGGCCCTCATTGTATGAGCTGGACTTAAAATCCGAGGTGGGGGCCGTAGATGTTAGACAGGGAACTTACAAGGCCTAATAGGTCACCGTTACCCCTGCCTTAGAAGGTTAATTTTGGCTGCAAGTCTTTATTGCAGTGGACTTGGGGTTTATCTGAGACCCCCAAGGATGACAAGCAGGATCCCCCGCCTTTGAACCCGCTGTTCCCTGTCCCACACTTACTGTCTGGGTCCGACATCAGAGCCCAGGCCTTCAAAGGGAGCCGGTGTGAGTTAGAAGTGCAGTGAAGTGGGGATAGTGCAAGCTCAGTAACGTAACAGTGGATGTAGGAGTGAAGATCGGAGGGGAGAGGGAAATGTGGTTCAGTGTAAAATGAAGGTGGGTGACGGGAAGCTGTGGAAAGGGTGGGTTAGTCCTTACGTTAACATGAGACACTGTCATTAGTCGCTGCTCTCCGTAAAAAACCGAGCGGCTTCTCTAGGCAAACAGTCCTGGGTCTGAGAGGGAGCTGTCCCCGGCCGAGGGGCTTACTCCCGTCAGCTGGTTTAAAACCTGGATCTTCCTCAGAACAGGACGGGCTGTCTCGGGACTCGGCCCCACAGATGCCCTGATCAAAAGCATCGTTTGTTCCAGGGCGATGGCCTTGAACTTGTCACTGACCACATACAGTGCGGATTACAGTCACTGCCGGTGCTGTCCGTTAGAAATACAACACAAGCCATATAGATTATTTTATTTGTTTTAAATATAGTCTTACTGATTTCAGAGAAAGGGAGAGGGAGATAGAAACATCGATGATGAGAGAGAATCCTCAATTGGCTGCCTCCTGCGCCCACTGGGGATCGAGCCCGCAACCCAGGCATGTGCCCTGACCAGGAAACGAACCTTACCCTCCCCATTCCTGGGGCTCAACCACTGAGCCCCACCGGCCAGGCCAGAGAGACAATTTCACATTCACGGATGCTGCCACGTGAGCTTCCGGCCCCTGCAGGCCGCCCCCTGGGCGGTGGGTCTGGTGTGACTAGAACTAGCCGTGCTTTCCCTAACCCCGTTCAGGCAGCGGGGGTCTTGATGAAAATGCTGAAAACCTTCAGCGTTGTGGTTGCTCACCCAGGAGGACTCCGCAGCTTCTTTTCCCTCCGTGCGCGGGGGCTTCTCCTCTCAGGACCCTGTGAGGTGGTGTCGCCGTGGTCTCCCATGCGCTCTGTGTCTCCCTCTCTCCAGGTGGATGACATAAACGCCGCTGTGATGGACTTGAAAGAAAAGAAGATCCGCAGCCTAAGTGACGAGGCCAAAATAGGGGCCCACGGGAAACCCGTCATCTTCCTGCACCCCAAGGACTGCGGGGGCGTCCTGGTGGAGCTGGAGCAGGCCTGACGCGTGTAAGAAGCTGCGTAATGACCGGGAAGCGCCTCCGAGGGCACTTTGGCTTTGAATCCGTCACTCCTTCCGCCACTTCAAAGTTCAAAACCAAATTACAGGAGGAGATTCAAAAAGTTATATGTATACACAGTGTGTGTCCCCAAAAATGTATATACCCTTTGAATAATTATGAATTCAAATGGGTTAAGTCTGAAAAGAAAGACACATCAATTGAGCTATCAGCTAAGTGCATATACATTTTTGGGGGGACACACACTGTGTGTGTGTGTGTGTGTGTGTGTGTGTGTGTGTGTGTGTGAATCACTTTGGGCTTTATTTGGAGAAAATTTTGATCACTGAATGCCTAAGGAATATTATTAAAATCACATTCATAGAAATAAATTCTTCCTGTTCTAAAGTGGGGTCATTTCGGACAGTGCACTGGCTGTGTGAAAGGTTGTGTTTGTGTGTGTGAGAGAGAGAGAGAGAGAGAGAGAGAGAGATGGGGCGGGATGGACACACAAAGGAGTGTGGCCTCAGATGTTTGGCTTTTCTGGAACAACTCATAAGCCCCTCGGGGCAGGTGTTTGGGGTGCTCAGTCCTACACGTACGGGCAAGAGGGCTTGTGGAGGACGGGGTGTGAGCTCTGGGCTGCACAGTCGGCCGCATTTGTAAAGACCAGTGGCCGTGGAGAGGGCAGTGCGTGTGTAGGGAACCGGCATTCAGGTGCCGGGACACAGCAGCCCCTGAGGGATGTGCGGAAGGATAGAACCCTTGCTGAGGTGCTCACGGTCGGGGGGGAACGGCTTCTGAAATAGACGTGAACCGTGAAAGCAGCGTGACGGAGGAGGAAAGGGAGCAGGGCTCAGAGGAGGCTTGGAGGCACAGCAGGCCTTTGGCCGGACTTTCTTCTTTTTTAAAGATTCTTTATTGTTGAAAGTATTACAAATGTCCTCCTTACCCACCATTGTCCTCTCCCAGCCTGCCCCTGCCCCCCAGCCCCGGCCTTCACCCCCTCCCCCCGGCCCACTGACTGTGTCCACTGGTTATGCTTCTATGCATGCAGGTTCTTTGGTTGGTGTCTAACCCTCCCAACCGCCTCTCCCCGCCCCCCCCACTCCCCCCACCTTAAACAAGTATCAAGTGACTTTCCAGAATCTGCGATGGATGCATAGGATGAGTGCACAGTGCGTGGGAAAGGGTTAACATCTTATAACTCATGGGTAATTGGATGCTGAGGTATGTCCACATTGAGCCTGCTGTTAGGGAAGACAAGTGTGGCATTGAGTTGTTACTTAAAAGTTAAAAGCAATGCCCTAGCCTGGTCCCGGGTTCGATTCTGGTCAAGGGCACATACAAGGATCAACCAATGAATGCATAGATATATGGAACAAAAAATCCCTCTCTCCACCCCTTCCCTCCTTTCCCCCTCTCTCTTCACCCCTTCCCTTCCTTCTCTCCCTCTCGCTTCACCCCTTCCCTCCCTTCCTCTCTCTCTCTCTCTCTCTCTCTCTCTCTCTCTCTCTCTCTCAACCCCTTCCTTCCCTTCCTCCCTCTTTCTCTCTACAATCAACTTTTAAGAAAGGGGACCTGAGAAGGGTATGGCCCTGTCTGTCCTCTTTGCTTGGATAACCACGTTCAGCTCGCAGTGACAGAAAGAACAGGTGTCTGTGTCTCGAGGTGACCTGCGGATGTGACCCGGGGTTCCCCGCAGCCAGGGCTGTGAGTTGCGGATGCGCAACCCTGTGGGGTTCAAAGCCAGAACAGCTGTGAGTTCTGTGCCCGCAGCCTGGCACGAGTGTTCCCTATGCCTTTTGTGTAGAAAGCTGCCTCTCGGCTTAAATTCACATCTTAGTTGTTGGAAAGCCAAAACGTATCCTGCACCTTTATGAACGGACAGAACTGGCTTGTGTGAGAGGAAGGCTGCCAAGACGCGCCTCCTGAGAACTTGGAGATAAGGCTGAGGCGCGGGCGGTGGATGGAGGATGAGGATAAGCCACGGGGTGGTTTTTTCAGGTGCGTGACGGGGCGGATATCCCAGGCCCCTAGAGGTGATCGGAATAGAGATTGGAGCTCAGAGGAAAACAGGCGCGGAACTCATTTGCTAATGAAAAGTGTGATTGTTTGCAACAAGGCTATGGACATAACACAGGCGATTGGGAACCGAGGAAGGCGATGCCCCGGGAGCTGAGGTTGGCAGAACCTGGCCCCATGCCAGAGGGTACCCCCCCCTGTTGTCACTCCCGTTCCTCAAACATAGAAGGCCCAGCCTATCGTAAGGGCAAGAAGCTAATGGTTGTCATGGCAACAGTGGAAAACACACTTGAACTCCCCCCCCAGGCCTGCCTCATCTTTCTTCAAGTTGCACAAGCCAGAGACTGAAGTTGAATTCTGACACGGCCTCGTCTCCAACCATTGTACACACACACACACACACACAGCCCTCACAAAGCCCTCTTTCTTTAGCCTTGCAAATAGCTCGGGTCCATCTGCTGCTCCCCACCCCCTTCGCCTGGGCTCCCTGCACCCACTCCCATCCCCCCAAACCCTCTCTTGGCAGCCAGAGCCCGTGTGTGTGCGCGTTTAAGATATCATTACCATGTTTTATGACACACCTGTAGTCAGGTCAGCGGCCACTGCACACGTCAAAAGAATCCCAGCCTCACACAGAGCGGGAGGGTGACTTCAGTTCAGTCAGGTGCTCACGCAGACAAAGGCCTGCGAGCCACGTCCCAAGTCCAGAAGGAAAAGGCTGCACTTCGGAGAGCAGCTCCAGGCATGGCAGCCCAGGAGGCCTTCCTGGGAGCGGACGGGCCACCGCGACGAAGCTGCCAGGGCCACGCTGGAGCCCGAGCCCCCAGGACGCCGGGCTGGGTGCCGAGCGGCCTGCACAGAAGCTTCCTGAGAAAGCAAGCCCCAGCCAGAGAGAGCGAGCCTGCCACCAAGAAACAATGCTCCCGTCTGTCTCTGGACACCAGGAGGCGGCTTTCCGGCCGCTGCCTCCCGAGTGCAGGGTTCTAGGCATCCTTCCAAGACGGGTAGGCGGGCCAGGAAGGGAGCCAGGAGCCCACAGTGATGGTGAGAGCTCGGGGTGGAGGCGGGAACAGGTGCAAGGCAGCCCCGGGAGCAGAAGGATCCCGAATGCCCTCCCTGCAGCCCTCCTCACCAGGGCACCACCTATCGTCTCCTCGTCCCTAAGGCGGTGTCCGCGCGGTCCTGCCCTTGGCAGGAGCTCCATGGTGCTGCGGAGAGGGGGCTGGGACGGCCCCACACAGTGCTGGGCCAGCAGTTGGCACTTGTGTGTGTGTGTGGGGGGGGGGGGGGGCCTCAGCTCCAGGCCTGGGTCTGGGGTGCAGGGACAGGGACAGGGCCCGGGCATCACCGGGAGAATTCCCAAGTGCCACTGCTCTGCCCAGGAGCGGCCAGCAGGACCACGGGGTGGGCTGCGAGGAAGACCCCACCCCCCTGGGAGGGACCCAGAAGCCGGCCACAGCCCTGTCGCTGTCTGGTTCTCTGTGTTCTCAGAGACCATAGAAATGGAGCAATGTGGTACAGTTCTTTCTTTTTAACACATATTTTTATTGATTTCAGAGAGGAAGGGAGAGGGAGAGAGAAATAGAAACATCAGTGATGAGAGAGAATCACTGACCGGCTGCCTCCTGCTGGGGATGGAGCCCACAACCCTGGCATTGCCCCCGACTGGAATTGAACCCGGGACCCTTTAGTCCCCAGGCCCACACTCTATCTATCCACAGCCAAACTGGCTAGGGCTGTAGCAGTACTTTTTATTGCTTTAAGTCATTCCCCACTTGTGACGAGCTTTTATATATTTACTAGTGGCCTGGTGCACGAAATTCATGCACATTAAAAGGGGATTAATTAGAGGAAATGTTTTAATATTGCTGTTTGCCCTTTCTCTATAATAGAAGTGTCAGAGAGGAAAGAAAAGTAGTAAAATGTATATGAAAACCTTCCTCCTGTCAGAGTCTGGGGCGCACCACAGGACCCAGAGTCAAGTCCCCACCTCAAAGTTGTGCGAGACCCAGACCCGGCTGCCCCCCCATTGGGCTAGATACAGACCTGGCCGGTCCCTCCCTTGTCAAGCCCCGCCGGGCGGAGGGCGCAGCCTCAGGTCCCCCAGCCTGATGCCAGGGTGGGGGGCATGGCCTGAGGTCCCCTGGCCCAGTGACAGGGTGGGGGGGCGTGGCCTAAGGTCCCCCATCAAGTCCCACCAGGCGGGGGCGTGGCCTGAGGTCCCCGGCCTGGTGCCAGGCCAGGGGGGTGCGGCCTGAGGTCCCCTGGCCTGTGGGGGGTGTGGCCTGAGGTCCCCCGTCAAGCCCCGCCAGGCGGAGAACATGGCCTGAAGTGCCCTGTCAAGCCCTGCTGGGCAGGGGGCGTGGCCTGAGGTCCCTGGCCTGGCATCAGGGTGGGGAGCGCGGCCTGAGGTCCCCTGTCAAGCCCCACTGGGGCGGGGGGGGGTGGGGGCGCGCGCAGCCTCAGGTCCCTGCCGGTTGCTCGTTAAGGCTCGTTCCGCGAACTTGGCCTCCACTGCGGGTGCAGCCATCTTGTGTTACGGAAAACCCTGCCTCCGCTGTGGCGCTGCCATCTTTGTGCTGAAGTGATGGTCAATTTGCATATCCCCTCTTTATTACATAGGATAAGGTTTTTTAACTGTAAATACAGGGACACATTAGAAGATACTCAGGTTTGCTCAGTCTCGGCACTGGTGACATCTTGGCTTGGCCCAGGCCCTTTTGTGTGGGGGCTGCCCTGTGCCCTGTAGGATGTTCAGCAGCAGCCCCGGTCCCTGTCCACAAGCATCAGCCCCATCTGTGACAGCCAACAACACTCTCAGCCTTGGCCAGGTCGTTGCAGATCCGCCTGGGCCAGGCCCCACATCCTGACGTGGGAATGTGGTACTCTGGCATCCACCACGTAAAGGAAGGAGAGGCGAACTCAGAGCCTGGCGGGGAGGGCATTCCACTCCCAGTCCTGCCCCTGGAAAAGCCGTCCATGGGCCCACGCCCTGTTGAAGATCACCACAGAGCCCAGCGCCGATGGTTGCAAAGTGCTCCCTCCATCCACAGCACCCCCCCCCATGCCCCTGTGACACCGACTCGGGCCCAGCATGGTCTGTGCCTCTCGGGACAGCGGGTCCAGCCGTGGGAGGTGTCGCTCCGGAGACCTCCCCGAGCCTCTGCCCCCACGAGCTCGACCTACTCGGTGCTTTAATTCCTTCTGAAACGCGCTCCCCAGGTGCCGGGGCGACCAGGGAGATTGCTTCTGGAACGGAAAGAGGCCCCGTGACGATAAACGCCGCTGCTCTCGGGCCTCGCGTGGCGTCATTTGAGCAGCCTGTTACTCTCCATTTCAGCGGCCTGTTACTCTCCATTTCAGAGGCCTGTTACTCTCTAGGGGGCTCTGGCTGCTCTAGGCTCGCACTCGCTGCTGCTCACGGTCTCCGTGGGAAAAGTGTCTCCTCCACGGTATTTCAGTGAGAAAAAACGACACCCCCACAATGCTGTCTTCTTTTTAGGGAGGACCTTGGCTCCCGCGGTTTCCACGGCGTGTCTGTGTCTACTGAGGACAGCACCGGGCCTTGGAAAGACCTGCTGGAGGGTGAGCCGCTGAGTGAACATCCCCACTGACTCCCATCCCGAAGGTAAGAGAAGCAAAGGCCACCGTGGGGTGGCTTAGATCCCATTTCTTTCCATGCATCCTGCACCTTGGGGATTTTACAATATATACACATACTAGAGGCCCGGTGCACGAAATTTGTGCACTGGGGGGGGGGGTGCGCGTTCCTCAGCCCGGCCTGCGCCCTCTCGCAGTCCAGGCACAGCCTATGCCGTCCTCCCCACAGAGCATTCATCTGCCCTGTGGAAGGAAGGCAGGCATTCTTTTTTTTTTTTATAATATATTGTATTGATTTTTTACAGAGAAGAAGGGAGAGGGAGAGAGAGTTAGAAACATCGATGAGAGAGAAACATCGATCAGCTGCCTCCCGCACACTCTCTACTGGGGATGTGCCCGCAACCAAGGTCCATGCCCTTGACCGGAATCGAACCTGGGACCCTTGAGTCCGCAGGCCGACGCTCTATCCACTGAGCCACACCGGCCAGGGCAGCATGCATTCTTTTTAAAAACTGCCTTATGGTGTGTGCCGAGGCATTGACAAGTCTTTGGAAAGGCCTGGCAGGAAGCCAGGCCTGGAACCCCTTTGAGCTTGAGGGTATTGGCAGGAAGTCTGCAATTCACGTGCGTGGCCACTAGATGGCGGCAGGTAGTGCAGCGGTGGGGTTCAACCCACAGTGCCAGAGGTGTCCTCTGTGGTGCAGGTCCGAGGGCCTGTTTTTTTCCTCTGGGGGAAGAGGTGACAGATTTCAGAGGCCTGTTCCTCTCCAGAGCGTTAAGAACCAGGGTTAAGAGTGATCGTTTAACAGTTTTGCTCTGGGACGGGCAATACGTGTGTCAAATGATGACAGCGCACGAGCACGTGTCCGCTCACACCCTTTCCTTTGTGGTTTCACACCCGTGATGGCACACGGCACACACCGTCTCTCCGTTCCCTCATGAACAGTGCGTTGCGTGGTCGCTCTGTATGTGAGGGAAGTGAACCGCTGGTGATGTGAGGTGCACATCTCTCGGTCCTGGTCTGTTGTTGACTTGGCTATGGTGGCGGTTGCCGTACAGGAATTTTTCGGGAGCCAAGTTTGGGAATCTTTTACGTTACGGCTCTCTAGTTTGGTGGAATGCTGAGAAAGGCTTGCGCCACTCCGAGAGACTTTAAGAAGTCACTGAGTAGTGACGGTGTGAGCCCACCCTGTTGAGTCCCGGGGGCTGCTGCAGGCACCTGGCGGCCTGTGGGAGCAGCACGGTGGCTCCTGGGCGCAGGAGGGCTAACTCAGCGGCGGGCCCAGCCCGGGCCCCTGGGGTGGTTGGGGGAAGAGCACAGAGCTCCCAGCTTGCCCACGCCCGGGACACGCAGGGCCGCGGGCCATCACAGACACAGGCGTCTGGTTCCCCTTGGGGATCGGACCACGTTGGAATGAGGCCAGAAGATGAGGGCGCTGGGACCCCATTCTTAATGGTTAAGGCTGTGGAGTCCTTTCTTCCCAGCTGCTGCTGCCATTTGGGGAAAATGCTGCTGGCATTTGGGGAAAAGCTCGGTCCGGAGCAGCCAATGGCGCTGAGCTTTGTGGGCTGGGCGACCGGACGTCCAGCCGGAGACAGAGCACCGGGGAGCGAGGGGCGCCCGCCTGGCCTGCTGGGGCTCGGGCTGTGGCATTCTGTTACAAAGCTGCCCACCGGGACCAGCCCCCAGCTAGAGGGTCTGGCTCTCTGGGCCCATATGTTTTGTTTGGAGGGGGGAGGGGTTGCAGAGCGAGCGGGAGGGAGCCAAGGGCTCAGGGCACAGGAATCCACACCACGTCCGCCTCAGCCCCTCTCCTGGGGGTCGCCCCACTCAGACCTCCCCTTCCTCCGTGGCCTTCTGTTCTGCTTCAGGGTTCCTTCCCCCACACCCGCCCAACCCAGCAAAGACAAGGAAACAGGAGGCAAAGGACCAGGCCTCCGGGGAGCCGGGCACCCCCTGCAGGTCTCCAGGCAGAACCTCAGGTGACCACGTGGGTCCTGGGGCTGAATGAAAGGGCGAGGGGTCCGAGGTGACACCAGCGTCTGCAGCACAACAGAAGGGCTTCCAGGGGGGTTGCTGCGCTGTGGGGTGGGTCGCCCACTCCTTGGGTGTGTGTGAGTCTCTGGAAGTGGACGGGGTTCGGGTCCTCCCCCTTCAGGACGGAAGGAGAGGCCTGGGGGAGGCCGTGCGGGGGGCCGGCAGGCCAGGCACAGACAGCGCGGAGGCGCCAGAAACGGGGGTGATGGGCGGTGAGCAGAGACCTGGAATGCGGCTCGCGCCCAGCGGATCGGCGGGGGGACCAACCCTCGCCGATGCGCTTTCTTTCCGGAGCTGCAATCCCCGAGGGCTTCTCGCTGGACGCCCACTGCCCTCCCAGCACCGAGCAGGGCGCGGTCGCCAGGGCCCCTGCGCGCCGCACGAAGACGCTCCCGAACCGCCAGGGGGCAGCACGGCGGCGCGGGGCGGGTGCGGGCGCCGCGGAGCCTCCATCGCCCGCTCTGCGCCGCCGGAGGACCAGACCCCGGGCTCCCGATCTGGCAGGTCTGGGGCGCGCCCGGGGATCTGCGTGCTCCCCAGGCCCGGACGCTTGGGGCGTAGCTGCTTCCAGAGCCCGGGCTGCGGCCAGGGTCCCCGCGATCAGCCCCGCAGGACCCGGCCCCAGGTGCGCCCTCCCGCGCGCCCGCCCCGCCGCCTGTCCCGGCGAGGGCTCGGGGGGGAGGGGCTGGGCACGACGCATCTTTGTCCTCCTTTCTTCCCGCGGCGCGCGCGCTGGTGGCCCGCCGGCGTTTTCCGAGCCACGTCCCGGGCGGGGGCGGGGGCGGGGGTGGGTGGGGGGGAGGCCGGTGCGGGGCACGCGGCAGAGGCGGCCCTGCGTGCTCACGCCGCGTCCGGGGCGCGTCCGCCGCCATCCAGCTTCCCGGGCGGCGTGCGGCGCGGCGCGGGCTCACAAAGACCTGCGGTGGCGGCGGGGGTGGCCGGGCGGCCGCGCAGCCCCGCGCCCGAGCCAGGTAAGTGGGGGCCCCGGCTGCAGCCTGGGGCGCGGGCCGGCAAGGGAGATGGGTGAGGGGCGCGGTGGCCGGGGCCCCATGGCCGGGGCCCCAGCTCTGTCCCTCGGACCCGGCGGGGCGGCCGGGCGAACTGGCGGGTGGGGGTGCGGATCGGTTACCCCTGGACCCGCGGAGCGAGCGGCTTTTCGCGCATCCCGGGCGGGGGGCTCCGTGGCGAGGGGCGACCGGCGCGGACGAGGGGCGCTGGCCGGCGGGGCCTGTCTGCACGGGCTGCGCGGGGCTGGGGTCTCTATGCGTCTGGCGGCCCCGCTGGGCGCTGGCACTAAGTCCCTGCTCCGGGCGGCAGCTCCCGAGTTTGGGGGCGCCTCGGGGTTCCCTGGCTCCCGGGAAGCCGAGCCCGGATCTTCGCGCCCCCCCCCCCTCCTTTTCGCGACCATGCGGGAGACAGTCCTCAATTAAAATTCCGCACTCCTGGGCCTCTGGGCCTCCAGCGCGGGGCTGGGGCTGGGACGGAGCCAGGGGGTCCTGTCCCGTTGGCCCGGCTCCTTCCCGCTGCCGCCGGGAGGTGGGAGCACCGACTGGTGGTCAGGGCCGACACGGAGCCCCCCGCCCGACACTGAGCCCCCCGCGCCCCAAGCTGGGCTTTGTGCCCGGGCCTGTGTGCCAAGACTGGGCTGGGGGCGAGTTGCCCGGGCCCGGCGCCCAGGCGTTCCAGAGGGGCCTCGCCGGGGCCACCCTGCCCCAGGGTCACCGAGAATGGACCCTGCTTGTCCTAACTTAGTATTTACTTGCAGAAGGAAGACGGCATTATTCCCACATCTATTCACATTGGGCCTCTTGGGGGCCAGACACAGATCTGTGGCTGAGCCATCTCACCACTGGCTTTGCAGAGGGCAGGTTCCCCGGGCTGGGGTCTCATTCCAGGGCTTGGTCCTCTGGACTGAGCGCGTCTCTGGCGTCTCCCACCTCTGCCCCCTCTCTGGAATTTCCCCCCTTTTTCTCTGATAAAGGACAGTTGTTTCAGAAAGCATGACCCGAAAGGTTCCCGGGCGCAAGGGAACAACTCTCCTGAGGGGCATGCAGGTGCCCAGAACCTGTGGGTGGCCAGCGGCTCAGGCCTCTGGGTTAGTGGTCCTGCTGGTGAGGGGAGGGGGCGGGGGGCGGTGGGGGCTTCTCTCCTCTCCGGGGCAGTCCACCCGGCCGGGGACAAGGTCTGGTGTCCTCTCCAGAGCTGCTAGGGCTCCCTGCCCTGTGCCCTCACTCCTGGCGGCTGGCTCTGCAGCGCCATCTGCAGCTGGGCCGGAGGGGGCCTCCTGGTGGAGAGCCTCAGACCCGTGTCCAGGGCATCAGAGACCGAGTGGGAGCTCGTGGGGGTCCGCTTGCTGAGCTGGCCGCCTCCTGGTGGGGGCCACCAGCACTGGACCTGAGACCCTGGGGGTGGCCTCCGGAGCTGGGCCGGATGGGGCACCCCGACAGCCTTCTGTGGGGCCTGTCTCTGCAGACCTCTGGGCATTTGTTTGGGAGCACGGGCACCTCCCCCCTTTCCATCTCCAGGGTCCGGGCTTCTGTGCCTGGGAGGAGTGTGGGCTGAACCAGATGCACGCGTGTGCGTGTGTGTGTGAGGGGCGAGGTGGGTGCTGGCAGGAGGGCCCAGTAGGTGACAGTCAACCCCTGCTCCCTTCCACCTCTGCCCGCTTTCTCGGGCACCCCGGACCCGACACCTGTTCACGTGTCTGCGTAGCTGTCCCTTGAGTACTTAACCCCCTTTCTTGAAGAAAGAAAATAGTTTCACAGGAGTAATTGGTGGGAGGGCTGTGAAGTGGAGGCACAGAAATAAGCCACTTAGCCAGGGCAGCTGAGCAGCTAGATGGCAGCGGGGCTGATTGTCAGACACCCGTCACACCGGCGAGCTGAGAGAGCCCGCGGCTCAGACCCCGGGGTGGCGCCCGGGCACCATGGCCGCTCGGGAGCAGCACTCGGCGGGGAGCTGGCGCTGAGGCCTGCTCCTCCCGTCCTGGGCTTTGCCTGCTCACCTGACGGCTCCGCAGGTGAGGGTTCTGGTGGCACCACGGTCTGAAGAGGCGGAGAAGCCTTTGTTGTCTGGGCGAGCGCCTGAGGGCAGGTGGGCACAGAGGCCCCGGCGAACACGCCGCCAGCTGGCCCCACGGGCCTTCCGAATAAGGGGCAGCCTGGCCTTAGAGCAGGGTGGGGACCTTTTTCTCTGCCCGGGCCATCTGGGTGTTTATAACGTCATTCGTGCGCCGTACAGAATCACCACTTCAACATCAGCCCGCTCTGTTTGGCCAAATGGCGAATTAACTCACCCCTCATGCCTCGGCAGGGCCAAACCAAATGATTTCTCGGCCTTACACGCCGCGGGCCGGACGTTCCCCACCCCGCCTTAGAGACACGGCGAGAGAGAGCCCTGCCCTTGCTGGGTGGCCGTGAGGCACGGGTACGTGTGGGGGCCGGTGGGGAGTGATGTGGCCACCAGCTCGGTCCCAACATGGGTCACGTGTGAGATGACGGCTCACCAAAAGGTGGCCCAGGTGGCCGGGCCGCGTGCCCGTGGGGAGGACTTCTGGCTCCGTCCCCCGCCCCGAGGCCCCCGCCCACCACCTGGGTTGGGTCCAGCTGGTGTCTCAGAGCCGCCTGCTGGCACAGGCTGAGTCAGCCGCCGTGGGCGAGGCTCCGCTCCTCTCCTCTCCTGCAGCCCGTCCCCAGCTCCGACCGTCCTCTCCCCAGGCACAAGGGAGCCGGGGAGGACAGGGACCTCAAGGTCACACAGCTTGTGAGGTTCCAGACTCCCCATGGGCTCGGGAGCCGTACATGCTGTTGGGGTGCTATTGCTGCGTGAGGTAGGGTTTCCGTACCGGCTGTGGGGTTTCCCGGTGGGTCTGCGGGGCTGTCCCATGTGGGTTGGGCCCCGGCCGGGCCTGGTGTCCCTCGCTCCAGCCCTCAGTGGCTCTCCAGTGCCCACTCCATTCCCAAATTCCATGCCTGATTTTCCCCAGCTCCCTCCCTTGCTCCCAGCTGTGGCCCCTCCGAGCCATCCAGGTTCCCAGCAGACAGCCACACGTTGTCCCCACCCCATCCCCCCTGCCACCTTGACCCAGGACCCGCACGTCCCTCCTCAGTGGCCCGAGCTGACTACGGCTCTTTCCCGCATCTCCCCTGGTCCTCAGATGACCAAGCTCTCGCTCACCTCGGGGCCTTTGCACCTGCTGTTCCTCACCCGCATGCGCCTGGTCCAGTGTCCACCTGGCTGCTCCCTCACGGGCTTGGAGTCTGTTTCTGTGCCAGCTTCCCGACCAGCCTGCATAAGTCAGCATCGCTCCCCCTTTCTCACGAACCCCTCTTCGCGTTTCTCCTGAGCACCCGACGTGCAGTGTGGGAGTGACATGCAGTGCTTGTCTGGTTTTTGTCTGTCTCTTCCCGCGCCAACGTGAAGGCTTGGTTCATATCTGCGTTCCCGGCCGCGGGACAGCGCCCGGCCCTCCAGGCCCTTTGGGCTGCTTGCTGGGTGGACGAGCGGACGAGCGAATGAAGCCCCCGGAGTGCGTTTCTTCCAGGCAGCACGAGCCTGGCTCCGTGCCTCCTCTCCCGCACCAGGGCGGGCCCAGTTGTGTTCCATGAGGAATCCTCCTGGAGCCGAGCGCGCGGGCAGGCAGCACAGACCCGGCAGCTGTGGCTGCGGCCAGGCGACAGCCGGGCTGGGGCGGGAGGCGGGCGGCCCCAAGAGGGGCAGTCTGATCCTTTAGAGAAATCCCCTCTGGGACGTGTGGACGGTTGGCAGTCAGTCGGCTGTCCCCGCGGTCAGCCGCCTCCGCGTCACCCCTGCAGTCACCTGGGAGCCGAGTGCGCTGGGAGCGAGGCCCCTTCCTGTCCAGGTTCCCTTCCTCCACCATCAGGACTTTCTGAATTCGCCTCGTACCTTAGGGCAGCCCGGCGTCCCAAGGCTCCGGCCGCTCTGCCAGTCCCGTGGGCCAGCCCCCCTCCGGAGCCGCCCCGCCCGCCTCTCCCCGCCTGGGCCCGGGCCTTGCCAGAGACACGGTGCTTTTATAAGGAGAAGGACGGTACTGGGGAAGGAGGGCAGCATTCGGAGTACCGAGCGCGCCATTCGAACCGGCTCTGCCACCGTCCCGTCCCGGGGGCCTTGGGCGAGTCCAGTCGCTGGCTTTGGGGAGTCTTCCTCAGCACCTGCCCTCACACGTTGTCCCTTCTGCCATGGTCCTTGCGAGCCACCAACAACGCAGGATGGAGCAGCTGGGAGATGCTCTGGTGGCCGGGATGGGCGTCCTGCTCGGCCTCTCCTGTCTCGCGCGGAGTTTGACGGGTCCGTTTGCTGATTTCAACCACAGCCCAGTCAGAGACGGGCGTCGGTGCTTTATAAGCTCAACGCGATCCTTGGGTTCGAGGGATCGAAGTGGAGAGAGAGAACGTGTGGTGGGGTTCCTGGGTGTGTGGGCTGCGGAAATGCTCGCATCCTGCGCTTTTCCTGAGCGCTGAAGCGCCGGCATCCGAAGGCGGGTCTGCACGGAGGCACCGCCCCGTGAGGGCGCCCTGTGTGTGGGTCTGTTCCTCTCGGCTTTCCCGCCGAGCCCGGAGGCTGCGCGGACCAGGGCCAGGCAGCTGTGACCTGTCCCTGAGCACAGAGCATGCTGGGACTTCAAGAAGAGTTGGGGATCCGGTCCGTGCTGGACACGTGCAAGGCCCACATTCTCTGATTCCCTCCCAGTACCCCGTCTGCCAGGTGGGGACACAGGGAGACGTCTCAGATCCACAGAGCTCCCTCACCTGACCACGCTGGCGCCTGATCTTGGGCTTCCATCAGAGCTGGGAGAAGTAAGTGTCTGATGTTTGTTCATCAGCCGCCAGACTGCGGTCTTGTGGCCGCAGCCCACACGGACTCAGACGCTCGGTGGGTGCTGCCCAGGAGCTTGAGAAGTGCGTGTTGCTCTTGTTGGTGGGACTGTGCTGCGGACGCCAGTCGGATCCATGCTGTCCAGGTGACCCGTCTCCGCCGATTTTGCGCCTGCGTGTACGACGGGGCTGCTGGTCTCCGATGATGACAGTCATTCGTCATCGCCCCTCTCGTTGTGTCGGGTTCTGCCCCATAGATGTGGATACTTGTGGTCTCTGCTTGGAGAACGGGGTGATCCCATTCTGTCAGCGGCCGGAAGAGGTGACTGACGAGGCCAAGCTCCCGTCCGGGGGCTGCTGCCGTGCGGTGTCCTCCGTGCGTGGTGGTGTTGGTGCTCGGAAGCAGGGTGAGTGGCCGTGCGTGTGGGTCTCAGACGCCCTCCCGAGAGAGGAGATGGGCCAGCTGCCCCTGACACGCAGGAGGGCGGTGCCTGCTCGCCTCGCCCAGGGCCCGCGGAGGCGCTGGGGCCCGGCCTCCGGGTCGGCGGGCTGGCGGCCTCTCCTGTGGCCACTTCTAAATCGCCCGCTGTTTGCCCTCTCCCTGTGGACGACCTTTCACCCCACCCCCGCCCGCACTCCCAGTACTTGGTGTCTGGGATCACGCTAGTGGGCTGTCCGCGCATCAAGACCGTCTTGTTGACGGTCCCCCGCCGGCAGCGTCGATGCTCGTGAACAGGTTTCTAAGCCGCCGCCATCTGTCCTGCTCTGAGGGACAGTGTCACAGATGTTTGGCTGGGTCTATGGGGGGCGGGGGGGTTCCTAAAGACGGCAGTTCTTGTATGAGGAAGCGTGGACCGGCCACTCACTACACATAACGCCGCTCCTGCCCCCACGGAAGCACTTGTACAGTTATTTTACTTAGGGGGACGCTGGCCCGCTTACATCTCTATAAAAGGAAGTTGGGAGGCCCCGGCCGGTGTGGCTCCGTGGTTGAGCATTGACCTATGAACCAGGAGGTCACGGTTCGATTCCCGGTCAGGGCACAGGCCCCGAGAGGTTGCCGCTCCGTGGCCTCCGGGAGGGAGAGCCCACGGGGGTCGCTCTGGAGCTCCAAGAATGGGTGGTTACGGGGCGGGCCGCCAGCAGAAGGCCACCGTGAACCTGAGTGTCACGCCGCCACCCTGGGAAACAGGGCTGACCGGGGGACCTTGCGCCCTGTCCCCTGGCCTGTGCTGGCCCCGCGGGCTCAGCCGTCGCCGCACGCCCTCGGGCAGCGCTGCTCCTCAGGGTGCGCCGGAGAAACTCGCTTTGCAAAGCGGGAGAGACCGTGCCGTGTCTCGCGTGTGTGTCAGGAGCTGCGTCTCGGGGTGCAGAGGGTCGTTCGCAGGAGCGGGGGCCTCAGGGTTAATGGGGATGCTGCTGTTTGCATTCGGCCTGGCGATGGGGACGCGTTCCCTTGACTCAAATGAGCAGTAATTTAAAATTACAATTTTCGTCTTAATTGTATGTACTTGGGGGATCCCACGTCAGTCTCCGGAAGTAACTGCAGAGTGGTATTTTGGGAAGTGATATGAAGATGCACAGACGATGGAGTGGAGGAAGGTCCTGGGGTGAGCCTCAGCCCCGATGGGAGGGCGTCTAGGAGAGCAGGTGCCCGCCCCGCCCCCAGCCGGGCTCCGGACAAGGCTGCAGGCGCAGCCCCTGTAAACTCTCCCCCCCCCAGATCTGGGTCCCAGGAAACAAAGGTGGCACGGTCACCGAGGCACTGCCTGAGCTGGTGCGGCATCTGTGGCAGGGCGGGGAGTAGCTGAGGGGTAGAGCGAAACACAAAGGAGCGTAAGGAAATACTATGAACAGCCATGTGCCCACAGCTGGACGGTGTGGAGGAAATGGGTAAGTTCCTAGAGAAACACAATCTCCCAAAACTGAATCAGGGAGAATCAGAAAACCCGAATAGACTGATAACAACTGATGAAATAGCAGTAATCCACAAGTCCCGGTCCGGACAGCTTCACAGGGGAGTGTTACCAAACCTTCAGAGAACAGCCTACCCTATCCTCCTCCAGCTATTCCAGAACATCCCGGAGGAAGGCACGCTCCAGGCTCTTTTTATGAGGCCAGCGTTCTCCTAATTCCAGAACCGGGGAAGGACACTACAAAGGAGAGAACGATAGCCAGTATCCCTGATGAACACAGATGCTGAGATCCTCAACAAAATACTAGCGTGTGCCCCGATCGGGGCGGAGAGCGAACCGGCAACCCAGGTACATGCCCTGGACCAGAACCGAACCTGGGACCCTTCAGTCCGCAGGCGTCGCTCTATCCACTGAGCCACACCGGCCAGGGCTTCTCCGGGATTTCTGATGAAGCAGAACTCACGCGGTTGGCTCAGACCCCACCCCATCACACCACTGCCTGCCAGCGTCTGTGCACACATCCTTCCCGCGGTGACCGAGATGGGAAACCACGCCTCCTCTCGAGCCGCCCTCCTCCATTCAGCACCAGGTGCCCCTGGCACGGCTCTCGGCCCCCAGCACCACGTCCTGCTCATTTCCCGCACAGTCACAGGCACACTGTCCTCTCCGTCTGAAAAAAGAGAAGCAAGTTCCTACTCCCATCTCCTTTGCTACTCTCCTATTTTCTTTCATCATCATCACCATCATCATCATTCTTTTGCCCTGTTTGCTGTGCAACTCCTGTCTCTACTGGCTTCCTCCAGTCCCTCCCCTCCTGTCCTCTCTTCCACCCGCTCAGCCACACTTCCGCCCCTTCTGCTGACACTTCCACCATCCAGGTCCCTAAACACCGCCAAGACCTCCAATCCAGCGGTCACTGCTGCTGCTGCTGCTGCTGCTGCTGCTGCTTCTTCTTTTTAATGTTTTATTGATTTCAGAGAGGAAGGGAAAGGGAGAGGGAGAGAGAGAGAGAAACATCAATGATGAGAGAGAATGACGGATCGGCTGCCTCCTGCATGCCTTCCTACTGGGGATCGAGCCTGGAAACCCGGGCATGTGCCCTGACCGGGAATTGAACCGTGACCTCCTGGTTCCATAGGTTGACTGAAAATTCCAAGCTTCTGATCATGCCTTGCACTTTACGGTGACCCAGTCCCCATCCCGGAGCCTAGACAGAATCGCCTCAGTTGGGCACAGACACTCGTGCCACCCGAGAAATGACCAGGGTTTCAGGAGCTCTGTCAGGGACCAGGCCGAAGACCAGCTATCAGAGCACAGACGCTCCAAGTGCGGTCACCCCTGGGACACTGTACGGGTTTCAGGAGCTCTGTGTGCCGGGCACTAGGGCAGAGACCAACACGTATTTTCATCGCTCCACAGTAGCCACTTGGATTAAGATAAAAGCTTAATTGATATCATTGATCATCTCCCAGCCTAGATTTCAAAGGGCTCTTGATAGCTAGTAGCTATCACAAGTACTGGGAGAAAATGCAAATGGGTTCTTTTAAAGTCTGTAGTGGGAAATTATGATCCAAAACGCAAAGCAACGTAAGAAAAGATTGATGAATTCAGTTGCATTCGGGGGAATAACACCTTCCCGTTGAGGGGGTGGTGGTGGGGGAGACACCGTAAGAAGGTTGAAAGACCAAATGATAAGCCAGGAACAATACTGGTAAGTGCAGCTAGAATCACAGAGAAAGCTCATTTCCTTAAAATACAAGCGAGTTAAAAATTAAAAGGGCCTGGCTGGCGTGGCTCAGTAGTTGAGCAACAACCAGGAGGTCACTGGTTCGATTCCCGGTCAGGGCACATGCCCAGATTGCAGGCTCAATCCCCAGGAGGGGGTATGCAGGAGGCAGCCGATCCATGATTTTCTTTCATCGTTGATGTTTCTCTCCCTCTCTCTTCCTCTCTGAAATAAATAAAAAATATTTTTTTTACAAATTAAAAGGAAAAGGCCAACACCTGGATGGAAAAGGCTAAAAGATCTGAACATTTAGTTACAGAGAAATAGATGCAAATGGTCTTTTGCGTGAACGAAAAGATGTTCAACACCTTATGTAAGAGGATCGAGTTAAAATTACGCTGAGAGACAGAAACCCAAGCTCGACAGCAGTCTCCATCCTGTTGGCGAAGTCGTGGAACAGTACGAAGTGCTCCGGGGGCTCGGCCATCCTACCTGCAGGAAGCGACTCGGAAGTAAAAATGTGCTCAGAAAACCACCCCCCAAATAAAACCACGCTCACAGCCTGTGGAGACCTTATTCTCCTGGGTCTCCTTCTGTCTTTCAGCAGAGGAGCAGGTGTTTTTTTTTGTACCAGTCTGGTGTGTGTGTGTGTGTGTGTGTGTGTGTGTGTGTGTGTGTGTAGATATTTATACATATGTAGATATTTACATTAGATGGATTCCTAGGTTTTTGTTTTCGGCTCCTGTCTAGGTGGTGTCTCTTTGGAAATGACCTTCGTGGTGGTGGTTGAGTTGGGGTGTAGGTCTGCCCTCCAGCAGCCTCGCGTAGAGTCCCTCGGGTTTTCTCTGGCCACACGTTTCCTGCAAATGATGTGACCGCAGTCGCCTCCATTGCAATCTCCTGTGGTTCCGACGTGGCGCCTGAGGCTCAGTGTGTGCAGGGACACTGGTCCCAGCGCGTAAGCAGAGGCGGGATCTGGAGTCGGGTCTTGGACTCAGAAGCCCCGTAGCGTTGCCTCTGGCTGCCTCGGGGGGTGGGGGAGCAGGAAGAAGGGATCCTGGGACTTGAGGCGGTGATGGCAGGGGGTCTGAGGGGCATCATGACTTTAGGATGGTACCTGAGCCGGGCCTGGCGCCAAGTGACTGAGCACGGCCTGTCCAGTCTGCGTCCTGCCCTGCAAGGTGGCAGCCGAGCAATGCTGGGGACGGGGACCTCAGAGTCACCTGCACTGTCTTTTGCCATCCCAGGCGCCTCCCACAGTGAGCACGCTTCCCTTCCCCCTCCACGTCTGTCGCCATCTTCCTGCTCCCATCCTCAAGGGCCTGCAGAGCGTAGCGACTGATGAGAACAAACAGAGTCGGTCCAGACTCTCAGCACTCATTTTCCCAAAAGCCAAGGTCAAAAAGAGAACGCTGAAAGGGTGCTTAAACTCCTCTGTTGTGCCGCGCCAGCACGGCCAAGGATGAGCCTGAGTGGGGGCAGTGAAGGATTGAGAAAAGACACGAGAATGAAAGCTGGGTCTCAGTGGGATGCTGCTTCTCTGATGGAGAGACAGCGACAGCATCCACAAGCCAAGTCTTTATTTTACAGCCGGATTCCAGGAGGTAAAGGAAGGGCGTGGCCACGATGTTATCAATGTTCCAATCTATTCAATTACAGGCACCTGAACTCTGTCACGCCTACATCACTCAGACACATGGGACCACGTGTTCAGACCATAGGTTCAAGCTTACAGCTATAGCCTTTGGCTACATTGTGCTGGGAGGGCTCTGCCCTCCAACTGGGACTTGCACATGACTTCACCATGAGAGGACTGTGCCCTCTCATTAGTCCGAGGTTTGATCCTGTCCAAACACTGTTGCCGCTCTCCACACTCTGTCACTTCAACCGAGGGATTTTTATTTTTATTTTTAAAGGAAAGCAAGCTCAGACTCTATTAGGCATCATTGTTGCTTCGGTTGTCATGTCTCGGCGAGAAAAGGGATTGTTGCAATTAAGATGGATCTGGGACATGGCCCTTCTCTGACGAGTACGTTGAGGACAGTCGCCCGTGTGGTGATGTTTTGGATTCAGGCCCTTAAAGGGGATTGAACATAGTGGTCTTGAACGGTTCAGCGTTGGTTCTTCCAGGTTGATACCGGCCAGGTCTGCCAGACTTCCCTGGTTCCGGATTCTGTTACTGGGTCAGATGACTCGGACCAGCTCAGCCACTTCTAAGGAATGGAATGCACTTCTGCTTCTTCTGGAACCTGAAGGCGAGACACAGGCTGACACACACACACACACACACACACACACACACACACACACTACACCCCTCTAGGCCTGCCAGGGGACGTGCTGGCCTGCCTCTCAGACCCAGGCTCCCACTGTCTTAGCCTACAGAGTCTCCCCATCTTACGATGCTAATAGAGCTAATCCTCTGCCCCTCCTTGCCCAGTGACAGCTCTCCATGACTCCCCACCCCTTAGACGGGGCTTCCCTAAGTTCTTTATGTCCCTGATCACCCACAAGGGTGGCGTGCGTGCCTATCGTGTGTCCCCACCCCCTTTTAGGATCTGCCACTTGGGACTGCAAACCAGAGTGTTGACCTAACCCAAGCTTTCGGATTAAATTCTTATAAAATATTCACCACACCAAAAGGTGAAAAAAAAAAAAAAAAGAGAGAAGAAGAATGTGTAGCCACAACCTGCTTAAGATAGAGACTATGATCGTACGGGTTCTCTATTTCTATGCAACCAATTACGGCCAAAACTTGGTGCAAAACAGCCAACATTTGTGATCTTGGGCATCGAATCGGTGAGTGAGGAGTCTGGGAGCAGCTCGGTGGGTTGGTTCTGGCTCAGGGTCGAGATGTGCGCCAGGGAGACCGTCATCCGAAGGCTTGACTGGGGCTGGGGGAGCCACTTGGAAAAGGACCTCACAGGGCTGTGGGCAGGAGGCCTCAGGTGTGGTCCAGGGGAGCTCTCCGTGGTGATGACAGCACCACGCGCCTGGTCCGTGAGGGCCTCTCCATAGTGCCTGTCAAGGGGTCCCCACCACATCTGGCTTGTTGGGGAGCTTTCCGTGGTGCTGATTGAGGTGCACAACCTGGTCCACAGGGGAGCTCTCCGTGGTGCTGACTGAGCACCCTTACATCTGGTCCGTGAGGGCCTCTCCACAGTGCCTATCAAGGGGTCCCCACCACATCTGGGCCGTTTGGGGGAACTCTCCGTGGTGCTGATTGAGGTGCACAACCTGGTCCACAGGGGGAGCTCTCCGTGGTGCTGACGGAGTGTCTGCGCACCTGGTCCATGCTGGGGGCAGCTCTCCGTGGTGCTGATTTCCTCACAACACGGCAGCCGCTTCCCTCCGAGGGGTAGAAAGAGGACGGGGTCCTGTGCTGGGCAGAAGGAGGTACGGCCAGGCCCTCGTGGCTGAGAAAATCCCAGTGTCCCAGTCTTGTTCGCTTCCGTGTGTTCATTCCGGCTGCGGGGACGGAGCAGACCCTCCCAGCTGTGCCTGGCTGGGTGCTGGACACAGAGCCAGCTGGGAGACAACAGCCGACCCCCAGGGCCTGTCCTGGTCTCTGCGTCCATGGCCCATCTTCAAGGTGGACTGTCCGTGCAGAGAGGCAGGTCATCAGAATAACACGCCCCTGCTTTAGCTATTGCACGCGAGGGGGTGGGGGGGAGGCATTGCAGCCGAGCAAAAGAAATGCATCCTTTTCTTTGGAGAAAATGGAAACCGGTGCTGGGCCCGTGGTGGTGACCTTGCCCTGCAGTTAGCCTGCTGCCGGGGAGATGAGAGCAGACAGGCACGGGAAGAATGCTAATGAATGGTGGTGGACGGGAGCCCAGAGCCCGGTGCCTCCTCTGGCCACCAGGGTGCCTGCGTGATGCCTATAAATAAACACTTAAAACCCGATTCTCAATCAGGTCCTGATGCGGGCCTGGCTCTGCGGGTGGAAGAGCGTGTTATGTAAGCAATGCTCTGACGTCCTTCCAAAGCTGGCTGAGGATTCGGGCTTTGGGGGGATCTGAAGCATGGGGGTGCTCAGGCTGCTATGAATGAGACCTACAGGCTGAGGGCCGGCAGAGGAAAAGCTGGCTCCTCCCTCCAGGTGTGGGCAACCCCGGATGGCAGCGGGCAGGCTTCACCAGGGCAGGGAAGCCCGGCCCAGCCCACAGACCGCTCCGAGTTTCTGGAGGAAGAGGGAGAAGCTGGGTTCCTGGGCACATGGTCATCTTGTAGGCCCACGGTGCTCAGGCTGGAGCTGCTCAGTGGTTGAGTGTCAGTCTAGGAACCAGGAGGTCACAGTTTGATTCCCGGTCAGGGCACATGCCCGGGTTGTGGGCTCCATCCACACTAGGGGTCGTGCAGAAGGCAGCCGGTCCATGTTTCACTCTCACGTTGATGTTTCTCTGTCTCCCTTCCTCTTCCTTTAAAAATCAGGAAACACATTTTTTAATAAAGACTAATAAGTCCCCGTCTTCTTGCGGACGCCAGGCTTCCTGCTCATCTGCTTCCCCTCCCCTCAAGGAGTCCCGGACGCTCCAACCCGGGGCCCAGCCTCCAACCCTTCAATCTGAGGCCCTTCCCCTGCGTTTGCACTTGCAGAGCTCTCTGTGTTTGAGAGCAGCTGAGGTCACGGCCTCTTTTCTCTTTGCTGTCGGAACCACCCATCCCAGAGGCAGGGTGGGCTATGAACCTGGGCGGGGGGAGGAGAGGGGCCTGCCTCTCCCTCTCCGCTTACCCCCCCCACCCCAGCCCCCGCCCCCACGGGCACACCCTCCTGGTCTGAACGTGTCCCCGGATGTGGTTCTGTGCACCCTGAGCGTCCAGCTTTGTGGTGGGGAAATGCATATTCATGGGGCGTGAGGTGCCTCATTGAAATGCGGGCAGTCCCTCCTTCCTGAGGGAACATAAGCCGTCCCTGTATTTGTGTTCTTAAGGCAGCTGAGGCGACATTTTTTTTTTACTTTGTTTCCGGTCGTTTCTGACCCTCTCCTTAGTGATCACCGGCACACTTTGACAACGCCGCTCACTCACTCACATTTCTGCACGTGAAGGAGCGCGCTGCGAGCGCCGTGTTGTTTCCGAAGTCAGAGTCATTCCCTCTTTTTATTCTGTTTTATTCCAGAAAGATCTCATCGCCCGGAGGGTCTCCCCGGCCTGGCCAGACCACTCGTTTCCGGTAAGAGAGAGGGGGCCCCCTGTGGAAACAATCGGCTTGCTTCCGCCGTGGGATTGTTTTGCTGGAGGGAGGCCCCTTCAGGGGGATGGGCAGGGGGCTCCTGGTTGGGGGAGGCTGTGAGGAGGAACCACATCCTGGGTGGGGCGCGCGTCGCACTCAGTGGCTCCCCAGGTCTCAGTCTCCTGCCTTGGAGGAAGAGGAGAAAGGACAGGAGGCCAGCCATTACGATTTGCTTCTAGACTTGCCGCGTGCGTTCTCAGAGACTCAACAAATTCCCGCTCTGACACCCAACCTTTCCCCCCCCCTCTTTTAAGTTGCACGTCGGGAGAGAAAAAAAATCCACTGGCACTTTTCTCTAAAAGATGAAAACTGTGCTAAGAAAGGAGCCCGAGGAGCTGCGATAGGTCGAGCCAACATCATCCGTGTGATTAAGTTGAGGGAAGCGAGTCCTTTCTGGATGTAATTTTTTATTAACGATGCCCTGGTCTAATTAACGGTGCCTCGTTCTCGTTAATGACACGAGTGTGTCGGCTGGCATTCTCAAAGGGAGCTCAGCGGAGCCCCGTGAGGCCCCCCGGTAGACGGTGGTGGGCATCCGGATCCGGCCGGGCACCTGTCTGTCCGCGTCCCCGAGCGAGCGCAGCACTAAGGGCCTCGGCCAGTCCTGCGGGGAGTGACCTTCATCTTCCAAAGCGACTGACCGCACGCGCTCCCGGGCGCACAAGGCGCTGCCACTCGAAGGCAGGATGGTTCTTCACCTCAGCTTGTGCGTGGGCCGGTGGTGGCAGCACCTGTGACCCCGTCCTCCGGAGCGCGCTGCGGGCCCCTCCGTGTTCTCCCAGGCGATCTGGGCTGCGGCAGACGCACCTCCCTCCTCGGTGACACGTCACTCAGTGTCCTTCTGGCACTTGACACATTCTCAGGGGAGATGGTGCCAGGAGGCCGCCCAAGGCCCAGCCCCGCTCTGAGGGGCGGTGGCTTCCTGGCCTGCAGCCTCGGGTTTGTGTGTGTGTGTGTGTGTGTGTGTGTGTGTGTTTAAACATCTGTTGCTTCTTTTTTGTGTGTTTTTAAATGTGTTCTTACTGATTTTAGGCAGAGAGGAAGGGAGAGGGAAAGGGAGAGAGAGAAACCTCAGTGATGAGAGAGAATCATGGACGGGCTGCCTCCCGCATGCCCCACACTGGGGATCGAGCCCACAACCCAGGCATGTGCCCTTGACCGGAATCAAACCCGGGACCCTCAATCTGCAGGCTGACGCTCTATCCACTGAGCCAAACCAGCCAGGGCTTCTCTCTGTGTTTGAGAGCAAACAACCAGATCCTTTGACCTTGGCCTGGGTCACCTGCATTTTTAGGGTGCAGACGTCCGGAGGATGGTTGGAGCCACGCCTGTCCTCCTTCTCTCTGCACGGTTGTGCCTTCTGACAGACGTGCCAGCTGGGGTGGGAGGGCACGCTGTTTGAACAGATGTGCGTCAATAGGGGAAGCACCCGGGAGGGTCCCCGTTGCCTCGTGGGGTGCTGACTGCTCTCTCTGACCTTCCTCCCGCAGCGGCGGCCTCCCGATGACAATGGCGGCGTGAGCCCCCGCCATGGCCCACCGCACGCGCCAGAGCACAGCGAGCAGCATGCTGGACCACAGAGCCCGGCCGGGCCCCGCGCCCCCCGGCCAGGAGCCCGAGGGCCAGGACGCCGAGCTGCCCCTGGAGGGATACGTCGCCCCGGGCCTGGTGCGGCCTGAGAGCCCCCCGCCCCCCGAGCGGGGCTGCCCCGACCACAGCCCCGACCACAGCCCCGACGGGGACTCCAGCTCCGACTACGTGAACAACACGTCAGAGGAGGAGGACTATGACGAGGGCCTCCCCGAGGAGGAGGGCGTCACCTACTACATCCGCTACTGCCCCGAGGACGACAGCTACCTGGAGGGCGAGGGCTGCCACGGCGAGGGCTGCCTGGAGACGGACGAGTGCCAGGAGGCCGTGGAGGACTGGACGGACTCGGCGGGCCACGGGCACGAGGGCGGCCACCTCCCCGTCCCGGAGGATGAGGCATCCGTGCTGGAGGCCCCGGAGCAGGAGGAGGGCCTTCACTACTGCCCCGACGAGGAGGAGAGCTACCGGGACTACTACCCCCCGGAGGCCAACGGGAACGCGGGCGGCGCGTCTCCCTACCGCCCCCGGCGCCGGGGCGGGGACCTGGAGGACCAGGAGGAGGACATCGACCAGATCGTGGCCGAGATCAAGATGAGCTTGAGTATGACCAGCATCGCCAGTGCCGGGGAGGCCAGCCCCGAGCATGCGCCGGTGCGGGGGCCCGAGCCAGGGCCGGGGGGCCCCACAGAGGCAGGCCTGCCCAGCGAGGCCGGCCGCGGCCCCAGCAGACACGAGGGCAGGCCCACATCGCTCAGCCTCCCTCCCCAGGCCAGGCTCCCCGGAGACCCCCCGAGAGGCCTCAAGACCAAGGGCAGGACCCCCGAGGAGAGGCCCACGTGGCCCCAAGAGCAGGTAGGACTCGGCTTCCCGGGACGGGAACGTGGGACCCCAAGAGCCCAGGGTCCATTCAGAACATGGGCTTCGTTCTGCCCCATCACTCACACTCACCTGTCACTCACACTCACCAGTCACTCACGCTCCCCTGTCACTCACATTCACCTGTCACACACTCACCTGTCACTCACACTCCCGTCACTCACATTCACCTGTCACACACTCACCTGTCACTCACGCTCACCTGTCACTCACATTCACCTTTCACTCATGCTCACCTGTCAATCATGCTCACCTGTCATGCTCACCTGTCACTCACGTTCACCTCTCACTCACATTCACCTGTCACGCTCACCTCTCACATTCACCTGTCACTCACACTCACCTGTCACTCATGCTCACCTGTCACTCACATTCACCTGTCACTCATGCTCACCTGTCATTCATGCTCACCTGTCACTCACATTCATCTGTCACTCATGCTCACCTGTCACTCACACTCACCTGTCACTCATGCTCACCTCTCACTCACATTCATCTGTCACTCACGCTCACCTGTCACACTCACCTGTCACTCACGCTCACCCCTCAGGGGCGTTAGGAAATGCTGATGGGCAACGCGTGCTCTCCAAAGACACCCGCCCACCCACAGAGATGGGGTCCCGCCTGCTGGCCCTGGCCCTGCTCCTGGTGGGGTGCTCCCTGGGCTGTCACGGGCGAGGGCGTGGCTGCTGGCAGGAGCCCGCCGCTGTGGCCAGTGTGGGGGTGACCTTTCGCCGAGATCGCGGGGCCGTGGTGTGCTGGGCAGTTTGCTGTAAAGAACCATCTTGGAAATAATTGTGTGGAGGTTGGACAAAGTCTCGGGGAAGAAACCATGCGCATGAGGCCCGTCGGTTCTAGTCACGCGCATTTTCCTTAATTATAACAACGTAAGCGCGGGTCCTAGTAAACAACTGGGGAAGCTGCCTCCAGAAAGCCCATCTGAGTTCTTATAGACGGGATCATGAGGTTTGTGACAGGAAACTGCTGTTTGGCTGGTTCTGTGGACAGAGTGCGAATGAACTGCTTTAGCCTTTTTTTACAGGTTTCTCCCCCAGGAGAGTTCAGGCGTTTGAACATATATAGAAAGAGCTGTGTTTGGGAGATAAGGAGCATAATTCGGTGCCTTTTGTTGTTTTTATTTTAAAGTTTTTTTCATTGATTTTTAGAGAGAGACAGGGAGAGGGCAACATCAGTCAGCTGCCTCCTGCACGCCCCCTAATGGGGATCGAGCCCGCAACCCAGGCATGTGCCCTGACCGGGAGTTGAACCGTGACCTCTTGGTTCATAGGTCGACGTTCAACCACTGAGCCATGCCGGCCGGCTCTTTTGTTCTTTCTTTAAAAAAAATATTTTGTTTTTAAATTTTTTTAAAATATACTTTTTATTGATAGCAGAGAGGAAGGAAGAAGGAGAGAGAATCAGTGATGAGAGAGAATCGCTGACCAGCTGCCTCCTGCATGTCCCCTAATGGGGACCGAGCCCACAACCCGGGCATGTGCCCTGACCGGGAATCGAACCTGGGACCCTTCAGTCTGCAGGCCGACGCTCTGTCCACTGAGCCACACCAGCCGGGGCCCTGTTGTTCCTTTGAGAGATTATCAAGCAGGTGTGGACGTCACCTTCGGGGTGTCCCATCGCGTGTGGCAGTTCTGCGTGTGCTGTGGGCTTTGCCATGTTGGGGCGCTCCCCACCGGGCAAGCACCTCAGGCCCAGGTCTGGGCCTGCAGTCCCGCCACGTGACGGTCAGGGCTCCCGGCCTCTGACTGCTCCGCTCAGGCACAGCGTGGTGTGTGCCGTCCGCCTGCGCATCCCTCCAGGGAGCACGCGGTGTGCTCGTCCGCGTACGTGCGAGACATCTGGGTCCAGTGGCATCTTCGCGCCCACCCTGTTGGCCTCTGCTCTCCGCCAGCCGGGTGGTGAGTGGGGGCGAGGACCCCAGGCGTGGCCTCGAAGCTCCAGGTGGGAGCATGGGGGACCGGGCTGGTCACCGGGGCCCCTTGTGGGGGGTTTGCTGACCAATAAGAGCGTGTTTGTCCAGCACCAGACATTACGGCTCCGCAGCGTGGCCAGGACGGCAACTTGTCATCGTGCCTGGGTGTTCTGCTGTGTGCCGGCTTTGGCAGGGACGGGACTGATTCTCCTGGAGGGCCACCCTCCTCGCATCACCGCGTGGCCTGTGTCCTGAGATCAGGGCCTCTGACACCTCCGCCCTGGGCCTGGGACTCCCCCCAGAGATATAAAGACAGACCTGCTGGCCCGGCCGGCGTGGCTCCGTGGTTGAGCATCGACCTAGGAACCAGGAGGTCACGGTTCAATTCCCAGTCAAGGGCACATGCCTGGGTTGTGGGCTTGATCCCCAGTGTGGGGCGTGCAGTAGGCAGCTGATCTGTGATTCCCTCTCATCATGGATGTTTCTCTCTCTCGCTCCCTCTCCCTTCCTCTCTGACATCAATAAAAATATATTTTTTAAGAAAAGACAGACCCACGGGCTCGTTTCCCCAGTGGGTCTCGCCACAATGCTTGTAAACCACAGGCCGATTTGGTAAGAGCCACCACCCGAGGGGATCGCTGTTAGGAGGATAAATTCTGTCTGACTCCTGTCCTCCTGCAGATGAGGATCTTGGGAGTGACTTGAGGAAGGAAAGGAAAAGAACAACGTTGTCGTTTTCTTTCTTTCTTTATCGCCAGCACCATTACAGAGCCCCCTCCCCCACCCCGCCTCATGGGCTACGCAGCCAGGCTCTGGGCGCATCTCCTCACCTCCTGGTTCCTGAGCGCCTCCAGGTCAGGGAGGGTTGCTGGTCGGGGAGCTGTCCAGGGTCCTGAGCCAGGCCTTCCTGTGACCCTGCGGGACCTTGGCTGGGTCCCTGGGGAGCATCCATCGCCCAGAGGGTGCCAGCTGACCTCCCTCCCCCCCTCCCACCTCCCAGAGTTGGGAGGGCAACTTTGTGGGAATAGTCGATGAGTCGCGGTGACGGACGCCTTTGGAAACAGGGAACGTGGAAGGATTTCCAGAGAAGGCTGTCGCCTCACGGATCACGCCTCTACCCCCGGTGGGGTGGGAGGCGGGTCTCTGACACGGAGTCACGTGTGAGGGCAGGTGGACCGTCCACTGGGGATCGTGCTGGGCTTGCGCCAAGCTGCTGTCGCGTGCACTGACACGCCTGTCACTCAGGAGGAGCTGGGAGGCGGGAGGCCTGTACTGTGACGGTGTGAGCGCCCGTGAGCACCAGAGGGCGTGTGCTGGTCACTGTGTTTCATGCACGGCGCTGGGGGCGACCGTGCCGTATCGTCGGTGAAATCGAGCGGACGGAGTCGGCATCGACACGCTAGACTCTGGTCTCCTTTCCCGCCGGAGCCGGGGTCGATAGAGCAGCTCGTTCAGTGGAGCAGGTGCCTGTTACCCGCACACCTAGGCCCGGAGCAGCTGGCCCTGGACCTGGCGGGGGGGCCGGGCCCGGCCACACGGTCCCGTTCTGTTTTCAGAGCTCCATGGGGGCCCTGGGAGGGTCCCGCCACATTAGAACATGCACTTCCCATGTTTCACGGCCATCTGCGTTGGGGTGGCCGATGCGGGCTCCAGCTGAAGGCGCTGAGGTTGTCGGGAGGGCGTGGGCTGCAGGGACCAGAGGACCCCTGGCCGGCCCCTGAGTTTTATATCTTTTAAAAATGTGTGAGTGTGTTTTGTTGATTCCAGAGAGAGGGAGAGGGAGAGAAACATCCATGATGAGAGAGTCATGGATTGGCTGCCCCCTGCTTGCCCCACACTGGGGACAGAGCCCACCCCCCGGGCGTGTGCCCTGACCGGGAATCGAACCCTGACCACCTCGTGCAGGGGACGATGCTCAGCCTATTGGGGAGGTGCCTGGCTGCTGTGTCTCGGGGGAAGCATCTTCAAGCAGCCTGGACGTCCACTCGGGACGCTGCGTCCAGGCTGCCAGCCCCCTCCCCGGAGGTGGGAACTGGAGAGCAGATGGGATCTCCTGAGAAGCAGCCTCGGTAGCAGCTGTGGTTGTCATGGCGACAAGTGGTCGGGAGGAAGTTGGAGAAAATGCGGACTCCTGGGGGGGGGGGTGAGGGAGGGCTGGCGGGCCGGCCCGCGGACTTTGGGGAGAGTTACACGACCTTGTACTGCCCTAGAGGGGACGCCTCTCCCGTTTGCCACGGGCCCAGCGCCAGGCGGCGGCAGGCCCGGGTCGCCTCTCCCCCGGGGTATCCGTGTCCTGAGGAGATTCTCGCTCTACATCCCTGGCGCTCCCTCCACCGGGACAGGCAGACTCCAGCCCGAGCCGGACGCTCCCAGGAGGGTGGGCTCTTAGTCCGTTCAGGCTGCTGCACACGGAGCGGGCAGCTGACAAACCACAGCGTGCCCTGTCACCCCGGAGGCTGGCGTCCCGGTCACATGCAGGCAGGCCGTGTCCGTGAGGACCGGTGCACAGATGGCGCCCGCGCCGTGTCCTCGTGTGGGAGGGCTCCGAGGCCACTCTGCAGGGCCCCAGTCCCTCAGGCCCACCCTCCTCACCTATGATCCTGACCACCGGTCCAAGCCCCACCTCTGGCTACCATCACCTGGAAGGTTACCATGTGTGTCATTGACCACACGCCAAACCCGTGTCACTGACCGCACGCCAAACCCGCGTCATCGACCGCACGCCAAACCCGCGTCACTGACTGCACGCCCGGTGCTTTCAACCTGTGAATCTGGAGGGGATACCGACCTTCACTGTCCAGCAGGTGCTGTTGGCGCGGCTGTTGTGTTTCGGGGTTTGGAGATTGCTACGCCTGTCGGCTCCTGGTGAGACAGCACGGCCCTCGGGCAGCTGTGCGTGCACGCAGCGCGGGGAGGTAGAGCTCAGAGACACGGCGGCGCGGCCCCGTCAGGGTCTGTGTGAGCGGACCCGGCAAGGGCGCAGGGCCGCGGAGGGTCCGGGCGCCTCCTGAACTTGCTTTCCTTAGGCCTCGGCCGGCTGGGGGGGCCCTGTGCTGCCTGTGGGAGCCCGCGGGGCGCCTCGGCCGGCTGGGGGGGCCCTGTGCTGCCCGTGGGAGCCCGCGGGGCGCCTCGGCCGGCGTGGGGAGCCCTGTGCTGCCCGTGGGAGCCCGCGGGGCGCCTCGGCCGGCTGTGGGGGCCCTGTGCTGCCCGTGGGAGCCCGTGGGGCGCCTCGGCCGGCTGGGGGGGCCCTGTGCTGCCTGTGGGAGCCCGCGGGGCGCCTCGGCCGGCTGGGGGGAGCCCTGTGCTGCCTGTGGGAGCCCGCGGGGCGCCTCGGCCGGCTGGGGGAGCCCTGTGCTGCCCGTGGGAGCCCGTGGGGCGCCTCGTCCGGCTGGGGGGAGCCCTGTGCTGCCCGTGGGAGCCCGCGGGGCGCCTCGGCCGGCTGGGGGGAGCCCTGTGCTGCCTGTGGGAGCCCGCGGGGCGCCTCGGCCGGCGTGGGACGTGCAGGCAGCGGCCCTGGGAAGTTACCTCGGAGCTCAGGAAGGAACCGGCTCCAGTGGGACCCGTGTAGGGTGGCCCTGGGCCAGGCGCCCTCTGCAGGTGGGGCCCTGCAGCTCACCCAGGGCACACGTATGCACAACACTGCGTATACATGCAGTTTATATGCACAGTGCTACATAGACATGAAGTTTGTATGTGCACATACTGTATACACATGTAGTTTGTGTGTACACATACTGTATACACATGCAGTTTGTATGTACACATTACGCACACGTGCTGTTGATGTTAACACTACATGCGTTTATACACACATACTACATACACATGCCATTTATGTGCACGCACACTACAAACCCCTGCCGTTCACATGCACACGTGCTACGTACACTCGCTGTTTGCACGCCTGCACCGAACGGCATCTCCAGCTCTGGCTCCTTCTCTCCCGTCTCCAGGTGTGCAACGGGCTGGAGCCGCGGAAGCAGCAGCGCTCCGATCTCAACGGGCCCGTGGACAACAACAACCTCCCGGAGGTAAGGCCGAGTCCGCAGGCCCCTCCTCTCCACAGGTCCCCATCCCCGTCCCCCCAGAGCCTCCGGGGAGGCCGGCTGACAGAGCGGGTCCCCGTCCCCGTCCACCCAGAGCCTCCGGGGGAGACCGGCTGACAGAGCGGGTCCCCGTCCCACCCAGAGCCTCCGGGGGAGGCCAGCTGACAGAGCGGGTCCCCGTCCACCCAGAGCCTTCGGGGGGAGGCCGGCTGACAAAGCGGGTCCCCGTCCACCCAGAGCCTCCGGGGGGAGGCCGGCTGACAGAGCGGGTCCCCGTCCCCCCAGAGCCTCCGGGGAGGCCGGCTGACAGAGCGGGTCCCCGTCCCCCCAGAGCCTCCGGGGAGGCCGGCTGACAGAGCGGGTCCCCGTCCCCGTACCCGTCCCCCCAGAGCCTTCGGGGGGAGGCCGGCTGACAGAGCGGGTCCCCGTCCCACCCAGAGCCTCCGGGGGGAGGCCGGCTGACAGAGCGGGTCCCCTTCCACCCAGAGCCTTCGGGGGAGGCCGGCTGACAGAGCGGGTCCCCGTCCACCCAGAGCCTCCGGGGAGGCCGGCTGACAGAGCGGGTCCCCGTCCCCGTCCACCCAGAGCCTCCGGGGGAGACCGGCTGACAGAGCGGGTCCCCGTCCCACCCAGAGCCTCCGGGGGAGGCCGGCTGACAGAGCGGGTCCCCGTCCACCCAGAGCCTTCGGGGGGAGGCCGGCTGACAGAGCGGGTCCCCGTCCACCCAGAGCCTCCGGGGGGAGGCCGGCTGACAGAGCGGGTCCCCTTCCACCCAGAGCCTTCGGGGGAGGCCGGCTGACAGAGCGGGTCCCCGTCTCCCAGAGCCTCCGGGGAGGCCGGCTGACAGAGCGGGTCCCCGTCCCCGTCCACCCAGAGCCTCCGGGGGAGACCGGCTGACAGAGCGGGTCCCCGTCCCACCCAGAGCCTCCGGGGGAGGCCGGCTGACAGAGCGGGTCCCCGTCCACCCAGAGCCTTCGGGGGGAGGCCGGCTGACAGGGCGGGTCCCCGTCCACCCAGAGCCTTCGGGGGGAGGCCGGCTGACAGAGCGGGTCCCCGTCCACCCAGAGCCTCCGGGGAGGCCGGCTGACAGAGCGGGTCCCCGTCCCCGTCCACCCAGAGCCTCCGGGGGAGACCGGCTGACAGAGCGGGTCCCCGTCCCACCCAGAGCCTCCGGGGGAGGCCGGCTGACAGAGCGGGTCCCCGTCCACCCAGAGCCTTCGGGGGGAGGCCGGCTGACAGAGCGGGTCCCCGTCCACCCAGAGCCTTCGGGGGGAGGCCGGCTGACAGAGCGGGTCCCCGTCCACCCAGAGCCTTCGGGGGGAGGCCGGCTGACAGAGCGGGTCCCCGTCCACCCAGAGCCTCCGGGGAGGCCGGCTGACAGAGCGGGTCGCCGTCCCCGTCCACCCAGAGCCTCCGGGGGAGACCGGCTGACAGAGCGGGTCCCCGTCCCACCCAGAGCCTCCGGGGGAGGCCAGCTGACAGAGCGGGTCCCCGTCCACCCAGAGCCTTCGGGGGGAGGCCGGCTGACAGAGCGGGTCCCCGTCCACCCAGAGCCTCCGGGGGGAGGCCGGCTGACAGAGCGGGTCCCCGTCCCCCCAGAGCCTCCGGGGAGGCCGGCTGACAGAGCGGGTCCCCGTCCCCCAAAAGCCTCCGGGGAGGCCGGCTGACAGAGCGGGTCCCCGTCCCCGTCCCCGTCCCCCCAGAGCCTTCGGGGGGAGGCCGGCTGACAGAGCGGGTCCCCGTCCCACCCAGAGCTTCCGGGGGGAGGCCGGCTGACAGAGCGGGTCCCCTTCCACCCAGAGCCTTCGGGGGGAGGCCGGCTGACAGAGCGGGTCCCCGTCCCACCCAGAGCTTCCGGGGGGAGGCCGGCTGACAGAGCGGGTCCCCTTCCACCCAGAGCCTTCGGGGGAGGCCGGCTGACAGAGCGGGTCCCCGTCCCCCCAGAGCCTCCGGGGAGGCCGGCTGACAGAGCGGGTCCCCGTCCCCGTCCACCCAGAGCCTCCGGGGGAGACCGGCTGACAGAGCGGGTCCCCGTCCCCGTCCACCCAGAGCCTCCGGGGGAGACCGGCTGACAGAGCGGGTCCCCGTCCCACCCAGAGCCTCCGGGGGGAGGCCGGCTGACAGAGCGGGTCCCCGTCCCCCCAGAGCCTCCGGGGAGGCCGGCTGACAGAGCGGGTCCCCTTCCACCCAGAGCCTTCGGGGGAGGCCGGCTGACAGAGCGTGTCCCCGTCCCACCCAGAGCCTTCGGGGGAGGCCGGCTGACAGAGCGGGTCCCCATCCACCCAGAGCCTTCGGGGGGAGGCCTGCTGACAGAGCGGGTCCCCGTCCCCCCAGAGCCTCTGGGGGGAGGCTGGCCGCACAGAGCGGGTCCCCGTCCCACCCAGAGCCTTCGGGGGAGGCCGGCTGACAGAGCGGGTCCCCGTCCACCCAGAGCCTTCGGGGGAGGCCAGCCGCACAGAGCGGGTCCCTGTCCCCCCAGAGCCTTCGGGGGAGGCCAGCCGCACAGAGCGGGTCCCTGTCCCCCCAGAGCCTTCGGGGGAGGCCAGCCGCACAGAGCGGGTCCCCGTCCCACCCAGAGCCTCCGGGGAGGCCGGCCGCACAGAGCGGGTCCCCGTCCACCCAGAGCCTTCGGGGGGAGGCCGGCTGACAGAGCGGGTCCCCGTCCACCCAGAGCCTCCGGGGAGGCCGGCTGACAGAGCGGGTCCCCGTCCACCCAGAGCCTTCGGGGGAGGCCGGCTGACAGAGCGGGTCCCCGTCCACCCAGAGCCTTCGGGGGAGGCCAGCCGCACAGAGCGGGTCCCTGTCCCCCCAGAGCCTTCGGGGGAGGCCAGCCGCACAGAGCGGGTCCCCGTCCCACCCAGAGCCTCCGGGGAGGCCGGCCGCACAGAGCGGGTCCCCGTCCACCCAGAGCCTCCGGGGAGGCCGGCTGACAGAGCGGGTCCCCGTCCACCCAGAGCCTTCGGGGGGAGGCCGGCTGACAGAGCGGGTCCCCGTCCACCCAGAGCCTCCGGGGAGGCCGGCTGACAGAGCGGGTCCCCGTCCACCCAGAGCCTTCGGGGGAGGCCGGCTGACAGAGCGGGTCCCCGTCCACCCAGAGCCTTCGGGGAGGCCGGCTGACAGAGCGGGTCCCCGTCCACCCAGAGCCTTCGGGTGGAGGCCGGTCCACAGAGCGGGTCCCCGTCCACCCAGAGCCTTCGGGGAGGCCGGCCGCACAGAGCGGGTCCCCGTCCACCCAGAGCCTTCGGGGGAGGCCGGCTGACAGAGCGGGTCCCCGTCCACCCAGAGCCTCCGGGGAGGCCGGCTGACAGAGCGGGTCCCCGTCCACCCAGAGCCTCCGGGGAGGCCAGCCGCACAGAGCGGGTCCCTGTCCACCCAGAGCCTTCGGGGGAGGCCAGCCGCACAGAGCGGGTCCCCGTCCCACCCAGAGCCTCCGGGGAGGCCGGCCGCACAGAGCGGGTCCCCGTCCACCCAGAGCCTTCGGTGGGAGGCCGGCTGACAGAGCGGGTCCCCGTCCCACCCAGAGCCTCCGGGGAGGCCGGCCGCACAGAGCGGGTCCCCGTCCACCCAGAGCCTCCGGGGAGGCCGGCTGACAGAGCGGGTCCCCGTCCACCCAGAGCCTTCGGGGGGAGGCCGGCTGACAGAGCGGGTCCCCGTCCACCCAGAGCCTCCGGGGGGAGGCCGGCTGACAGAGCGGGTCCCCGTCCACCCAGAGCCTCCGGGGGAGGCCGGCTGACAGAGCGGGTCCCCGTCCACCCAGAGCCTCCGGGGGAGGCCGGCTGACAGAGCGGGTCCCCGTCCACCCAGAGCCTCCGGGGAGGCTGGCTGACAGAGCGGGTCCCCGTCCACCCAGAGCCTCCGGGGGAGGCCGGCTGACAGAGCGGGTCCCCGTCCACCCAGAGCCTCCGGGGAGGCCGGCCGCACAGAGCGGATCCCCGTCCACACAGAGCCTCCGGGGGAGGCCGGCCGCACAGAGCGGGTCCCCGTCCCACCCAGAGCCTTTGGGGGGAGGCCGGCCGCACAGAGCGGGTCCCCGTCCACCCAGAGCCTTCGGGGGAGGCCGGCCGCACAGAGCGGGTCCCCGTCCACCCAGAGCCTTCGGGGGAGGCCGGCTGACAGAGCGGGTCCCCGTCCACCCAGAGCCTCCGGGGAGGCCGGCTGACAGAGCGGGTCCCCGTCCACCCAGAGCCTCCGGGGAGGCCAGCCGCACAGAGCGGGTCCCTGTCCACCCAGAGCCTTCGGGGGAGGCCAGCCGCACAGAGCGGGTCCCCGTCCCACCCAGAGCCTCCGGGGAGGCCGGCCGCACAGAGCGGGTCCCCGTCCACCCAGAGCCTTCGGTGGGAGGCCAGCTGACAGAGCGGGTCCCCGTCCCACCCAGAGCCTCCGGGGAGGCCGGCCGCACAGAGCGGGTCCCCGTCCACCCAGAGCCTCCGGGGAGGCCGGCTGACAGAGCGGGTCCCCGTCCACCCAGAGCCTTCGGTGGGAGGCCGGCTGACAGAGCGGGTCCCCGTCCACCCAGAGCCTCCGGGGGAGGCCGGCTGACAGAGCGGGTCCCCGTCCACCCAGAGCCTTCGGGGGAGGCCAGCCGCACAGAGCGGGTCCCTGTCCACCCAGAGCCTTCGGGGGAGGCCGGCTGACAGAGCGGGTCCCCGTCCACCCAGAGCCTTCGGGGGAGGCCGGCTGACAGAGCGGGTCCCCGTCCACCCAGAGCCTCCGGGGAGGCCGGCTGACAGAGCGGGTCCCCGTCCACCCAGAGCCTCCGGGGAGGCCGGCTGACAGAGCGGGTCCCCGTCCACCCAGAGCCTTCGGGGGAGGCCGGCTGACAGAGCGGGTCCCCGTCCACCCAGAGCCTCCGGGGAGGCCGGCTGACAGAGAGGGTCCCCGTCCACCCAGAGCCTCCGGGGAGGCCGGCTGACAGAGCGGGTCCCCGTCCACCCAGAGCCTTCGGGGGAGGCCGGCCGCACAGAGCGGATCCCCGTCCACCCAGAGCCTCCGGGGGAGGCCGGCCGCACAGAGCGGGTCCCCGTCCCACCCAGAGCCTTCGGGGGAGGCCGGCTGACAGAGCGGGTCCCCGTCCACCCAGAGCCTCCGGGGGAGGCCGGCTGACAGAGCGGGTCCCCGTCCACCCAGAGCCTCCGGGGGAGGCCGGCTGACAGAGCGGGTCCCCGTCCACCCAGAGCCTTCGGGGGGAGGCCGGCCGCACAGAGCGGGTCCCCGTCCACCCAGAGCCTTCGGGAGAGGCTGGCCGCACAGAGTGGGTCCCCGTCCCACCCAGAGCCTTCGGGGGAGGCCGGCTGACAGAGCGGGTCCCTGCAGCGGGAGGAGGTGAGGGCGCTGGCCCTGCGGCTCAGGCTCACGCCACGTGTGTTCCTGGTCGGCGATGGCACGTGGGGCTGGCTGGTGCTCCCAGGTCTGACTGAAGCTCTGCTCCCACGACCTGGCATGTCCTCACCCTGGGCTTCGGCAGTGGCACCGCCGGCCTTCAGGGCAGACGGTTCTCTGTTGGGCCGTCCTGGGCCCTGCAGGGTGTTGGGAAGCCTCCCCGGGCTCTGCCCGCTCGGGGCCAGCGGCCACCCCTCCCCAGGCATCGCCCGATGGCCCCTGGGGGGAGAGGTCAGCCTGGGAGAGCCACGGCCCTACCACAGCCAAGCACCCGCCAGTGGAGGTTAGGACCGCGAGGCCGAGAGCAAGCCCCTCCCCTTTCCTGAGTGACAGGGTGGGTGAGAGTCCGTGACGGTGATGAGGTGACGTGGCCAGGCTGGGGCTGTGCAGTCTTCTTTATCTCTTTGCTGTTGTCAGTCCTCACCGGAGGGTGTTTTTTACATTGATTTTTAGAGAGAGTGGAAGGGAGGGGGAGACGCACATACATGGATGTGAGAGAGACACATCAATTGGTTGCCTCCTGCACTCGCCCCGACGGGCCCGGCGACCGAACCCGCAACCCGGTACGCGCCCTTGACCGGGAATCTAACCCGAGACCCTTTGGTGTGCAGGTGGCGCTCTGACCACTGAGCCACCGGCCGGCCAGCCCCTTCCTCCTGCTCACAGCTGCCTGGTCATTCTCTCGCCCGCTCGTCAGAGAACAGAAGGTTCCCTTCCCGCAGGGGCCTGCTCATCTGCGGGTCCCCGGTGTTAGCCACGGCCTCTTGCGCCCCGTCCTTCCTTTCCGAGGATAAGATGGGAGCAGGGTTTCCCTGGGGAGTCGATTGCACGCGCCCTCCCGCCATCTCGGTGCCTGAGAGGCCCGCCCGCCCCGGAGCCGACGCCTGGGGCCGGGCCGGGGTCAGCCGCTCGCTCTGTGCTGCTCCCGCCCCAGCCTGGTGCGGGCACCTGCTCAGGGCTGTCACTGTCTTTTCCCCACAGACAAAGAAGGCGGCCTCCTTCCCGAGCTTTGTGGCTGGTAAGCGACCGAATCTCCTCTGGGGGGCAGTGTGTGTGCCGGCTTTGGGGCTCCCCTGCGGCGCTTGTGGAGAAAGCTCTCCGTGGGGGTGCGATGGCGCCGGGCCAGGCAAGGTCCCCGTGCGTCTGGTCACTCGAGGCTGCAGAGCCCGTGGGGGGTGACCATCACCCCTTCCTTATCCTCTCGCCCATTGATGACGCCTCGGTTGCTTCCGTGTCCCGGCTGTTACAATTCTACGAAGAACATAGGGGTGCGTGTATCTTTTGAGTTCGTGGTGGGTTTTTTTGGTGTGTGTATGTGGTTTTTTAAAGTAACATGTTTTGCTCAACAGCTTTTATTGTATTTATTTTTATATATTTTTATTGATTTCAGAGAGGAAGGGAGAGGGAGGGAGATAGAAACATCAACGATGAGAGAGAATCATTGATCGGCTGCCTCCTACACGCCCCCTACTGGGGATGGGGCCCGCATCCCAGGCATGTGCTCTGACCGGAATCGAACCTGGGACCCTTCAGTCCGCAGGCCAACGCTCTATCCACTGAGCAACACCGGCATGTGTGTGTGTTTTAGATAAGTGCCCAGAAATGGAATTGCTGGGTCCTGTGGTAATTCTACCTTCAGTTGTTTTTTGAGGAATCTTCACACTGTTTTCCATAGCGGCCGCACCAGCGTGCCTCTCTGCAGCCAGTCACTGTCTAAAGGCAGCGAGTCCTGCATGTGGCCCCCCGTCACTTCCCCATACCCTGCAGTGAGTCCTGGACGAGGCCCCGGGCCCTCCCGTCTGCCTGGAGCTGTCTCCGTAGCCTCGGCTTGTCCCCGCTGCCAGCCCGCACCCCCACGCCCACGCCCACGCCCAGGCGGTTTGCACTTTGTGGCCGGTCTAAGTGCCACCCCAGGGCCTTTGCACCTGCTCCTGCCTCAGCCCGGAGAGCTCTCTCCTCCCGTGGCTGGTTCCGGTTCCCCCTTCAGCTCCTAGGGCAGCGCCCGGGTCCTCCCTCACAGCGTTCACCGCACGCCGTCCTGGAGCCTTAGTTGGTGACTGTCGGCCTGGGAGCTCCGTGTGCGTTACATCTAGTGCCGTCCTCATGCCGGGTTGGGGCTCCGTGTGCTTCGGGCCTGCGCGGGTGAGGGTGGTCTCGGGCGAAGTCACTTGACGTGACGTGGACCGTTCCTGCGTGTAACACGGGGCGTCTGGGGTCTGCCTCCTGGGTGGGGACAGGGTGGGCTCTGCGGGACTGCACCTCGAGGCCTACGCTCCAGCCGCTCCTCGCAGCCCCGGAGGGCGGGGGCAGGCTCAGGGCTCAGGGCCAGTGAGCCCCCCGGGTCAGGAGTCCCTGGGAGCCCCTGTGCACACCCAGCTCCCCACAGCCCCCGCGGGAGGCGGGCGGGGTCCAGGGCACGGCTCGGGGACCTCCCCTTCCCGGTGGGGAGGTGGGTAGGCCTGGGCTCCCCCGGCAGGGAGGCGCCTGCCAGCCCCGTCCTCCTCGTCCTGTGCAGACGCGTTCTCACCCTCGGGGAGGACAGGTGTCGTCCACGGACCACGGACGGACCGGTCGCCTCGGGGGCCTCACCCTGTCCTGTCTCCCTCCCGTGGCCTCAGCTCAGGGTGGACGCTCCGCGTGCTGCTTCGGGGCTGCGTGCCCGCCCGCCGGCCCCTCCCTGCGGCTCCCATTCTCCCTGCTGGTGCCAGGGCGGCGGGTGGGCCGGCGGGCTGTGCGCCCCTCGCCCTCGCGTGAAGGAGCAGCAGCCCCGGAGGACGGAGCACAGGGGGCGGCCGGCGGGCTTCGCCGCGTCTTCCCGGGAGCAGGCGCCTCGGGTGGCCCCTCTGCACCGGGAGCCGCCCGTCCCCAGATGCCCCAGGCCGTTGGGGTCCTTCGGGGGCGGTGGGGCCAGTCTTGAGTGAAGCTCCTGGGGGCCTGGGCTGCCACGGGCACGGGGACCCCGAAAGGCCAGGGGCCAACCACGCTGTGCCGAGGCCAGGTGCACGGGCCGCAGCCTCCGCCAGTGGAATTGGATTCGGAGGGGACGCCCGTCCCCACCCCGGGACGGGGCCCTGGGCGCCATGCAGCCCCGCTCCCCACAGACAGGGTTCTGTTCCTGCAGCGCAGAGCGGCGCCACCTGGTGGTCAGCAGCCGCCCTGCAGGGAGGTGGAGGCTGGCCCCTCTGGGGTGACTGGGCAGCCGCCACCCTGGACCTCGGCCGCCGCTGGGTGGGCGGGAGGTTCCCGCCGGGCCCCCTCCTGCAGCCTCCCCGCCTCACTCACGGTCACGCGGCTCGGTGAGACAAACGGGTTAGGCTCCCACCGCACCTCACCTGTAACCAAAGGGCCTGAGGGGAGCAGTGGCCCCGAGCGCTGCCGTGGGGGGCAGGCGGGGCCCCTCCTGAGCCAGGGCCGACCTTCACCTTCAGACCCCGCGGCTCCCAGGCCCAGTGCCGGCTCAGCGCGGGCGTGTGGGGCAGGAGGCGGCGTGGCCGCTGCTTGTATCTGGGCTCCCGTGCCTGCGTGTGGCCCGGAGTACGGACAGCATGGGCTCAGGGCGCCCGCCGTGACCCGCCCGGCTTTCACGGAGGGGCGCCCCGTGGCCTGGCCAGGACGCCCTCTGCGCCCCCCGGAGAGCTGACGGGGCCCTTCAGTTCCAGGGCCCTGCGAGCCCGAGGACCTCATCGACGGCATCATCTTCGCTGCCAACTACCTGGGCTCCACGCAGCTGCTGTCGGAGCGGAACCCGTCCAAGAACATCCGGATGATGCAGGCCCAGGAGGCCGTCAGCCGCGTCAAGGTAGGGGGCGGGCCGGGCGCAGGGCCCGGCCGCGAGGGGCTGCCCGGGGTGCCGGCGGCGGGGACTCCGGCCGTGGAGGGCGGGGCTGGCCGGGCACAGGCAGCTGCTCCTCCGCGCGCACCGGCCACGCCCAGAGGCCACGCGAACGCGAGCGGCCGTTCAGCTCCCGCCTGGGCTCCTCGTGGCGAGAGAACCGGTGCCTGTGGGAGGGGAACAGGCCGCACGTCTGATCCACCTCGTGGCCTCGAGGAAGACCACCCCTCGCAGCTCCGCGAGGTGGCCGCCTGGCTGACCGCCGGGCGCGCTGGGCAGGACGAGGCCGAGGCCCCAGAGCGGATGGCTGGGCGGGCGGGTGGCCTGTGGGTGCGCTGCCCGGGGCGAGCCCCTCCCGTCCTCAGAGGGAACGGGGCGCTCGGCTGAGCCCCAAAGGGCAGGGGCCCTGCCTGCTGTGCCCCTCCTCAGCCTCGCCCTCGCCCTGGGGTCAGGACCCTCCGGACCGGGGTGGGTGGGGGCCCTGTGCCCACTGAGGGAGGGGGGCGCTCCGTCCCCTGGGCAGGAGTCCGAGCGCTGGGTGTGGACACGACGCGGAAGTAACTGCCGCCCTCCCTTCTCTGTCTTCCCTCCCACACGCGGCAGAGGATGCAGAAAGCGGCTAAGATTAAGAAGAAGGCGGTGGGTAGCGCGGGGTCGCTGTTCGTGCTGAGCAGGCCGGCGGGGGAGGGGGGGTCCCCAGATGACGCGCAAATGGCTCTTCCTCTTCCTGGCAGACACGGGCTTAATGAGACCGCGGGCGCTGATGTGCCCGCCCCCGACGGGAGCATTGACCCCGGCCCTCTGCCGTTTCCGTCTGAGTGTTGGGGTGCTGGGACGTGGCTGACGCTGGGCCTCACACAGGCGTGTTTAAGGGGGGCATCGGAGCGGCCACGTGACGTGGCTCAGGCGGGCTCCTGTGGAGAATTAATTAAACCGTTCCGATAGCTAAAGACTCATTAAGCTTAATTTACTCAGCCCGGGTAATAGAAGTTCCCGCGTGCCCCCCGAGAGACGCCTCCTCCCTGCAGACTCTCTGGGGTGTGACAGGCGTGCGGACGGGAGCGTCTTTGTTCTTTGTTTGCAAACCTGGCTGTTCAGTAAGTGCCTGCCCTTCGCACAGCTCCCGGCGCACGGACAGCCTGTGCCGGTGCCCGGAGGCTCGGCTCTGCTTGGCACCGCTCGAGCTTACACGGCACGAGGTTCAGGCCTCCCTCCCTGCCTGGAGCCTCTTTAAAAAAAAAATTTTTTTTTAATTGACTTCAGAGAGAGGGAGAGCGAGAGGGAGGGAGAGACAGCAACATCCATGATGAGGAGAATCATCCATCGGCTGCTTCCTGCACGCCCCCCACTGGGGATCGAGCCCGCAACCCGGGCCTTTGCCCTGACCGGGATCGAACCCGGGACCCTTCAGCCGGCAGGCCAGCGCTCTGCCCACTGAGCCACTTTTTAGCAGAAATCCTAGAACCAAGCTTGAAAGGCACCTGGATGGGAAGGGACCGTTTCACGGACGGGAGAGCAGCTCCCCCGTCCCGAGGCTGTTGTCAGAATCGTGGGCATTGAAAGCCGTGCACGTGGCGGCCAAGCGCCCACGGACCTGCCCCCGAGCGCTGGGCGGAGCTCGCGTTCCCAGCCGGGCGCCTGCGGACGGGAAGATCAGGCGCGGGGGCTCCAGGGCTGCTCACCGTCCCAAAGCGGGCGCCTGCCTCCTCGCCCCTCCGCCGTGATGGGGCCACAGACGGGGCCGGGGGCAGGTGGCCGAAGCCGGTGGCCGTGACGCGTGCTCCAGGAGGTGACAGAACGGGCGCGTGTGACAGCGTCCCCGCCTGTCCCAGGTCACGGCGAGGGCAGCACGCAGGCCGGCCGCTCGGCCGGCCGCTCGGGGTTGTGCTGCCCTCGGGGTTTTTGGAAGACGGGGCCCAGCCTGCTGGGGGCGGGGGGTGAATGACGGTGACGGTTCCCATCGGAAGAAAACGCTGACGTTTTAACCCAGCGTCTTGGGCGGTTTCTTCCCGGGTCCGAGTCCAAGAAACAGCCCGGGGCGCGGACCGTGCCCTGCGGGGGCCAGGTGGGCTGAGGCCGAGACCGCGGGTGGGGGCGACGGGACTCCGGATGCTGCGCTCAGCCTCCTCGAAGCGCCGCCTCCCCTGCCGCTCGCTCGCTCCGCAGAGCGCACTCGGCAGCTCGCGCTCTGGGCTCCGTCAGCTCTCCCTCCGACAGCCGCTCCACGCCGGGCGGGCGGCGCCCCCTGGGCTGGGGGGACGGGCGGGCTCTGCCCAGCGGCTCCCGCCCTCACGGTGCCCCCGCCCGCAGCACTCCGAGGGGGACGCGCACACGCTGACCGAGGTGGACCTCTTCATCTCCACCCAGAGGATCAAGGTGCTCAATGCGGACACGCAGGTGAGCGGGCGCAGGCGCCGGTGTGGCCGGGGCGGGGCTGGCTGCAGCGGGCACCCGGGTCCCAGGAGGCCGGGCCAGGCGGTCCTGTGAGCTGGGGTCTGGCTGCCCGGGGGCGTCAGGGGTGACGGGTCTGGGTGTGGGTGGCCACGGGGTTCCAGGTGCTGGTGAGGGTGACCGGAGGGTTGTGGCAGGAAATTGGTCCGACTGAGAAACGTGAAGTGCGGCCGGGGCTGGGGAGGAGCAGCCGGGAGGGGCTGGGGAGGGCCCGCCCGTGGGAAGCGGCCCTGCCGTTGCCCTGAGCTGGGAAGTGGGGGGACCACACCTCTGGCACCGAGAGGCTGACCCGGCGGCTCCGACAAGGGCCAGAATGGGGAGGTGCGGGGAGCCCCCCCCGCCCCGTCGCTTCCCGTGTTCCTCCCGGAAACGTGGCCCCTGTGGTTACCCCACCCTCAGCCGAGGGGGACACACCGCTGGGAGGAGAAGTGTCCTGGCAGGAGGGGAGGCTGGGAAACGGCTTTCTTTGTGGGGAGAGGACACGGGGCCTGTGTGCAGCCTCCTTGGGGTGACGGGCCCTCCAGGGGCCGAGGGGCCCACCCGTGGGGTCAGGGAGCTGCCGTGTCCCCAACGCGGCCCAGCGGTGTGGGCTCCCTCCGCGGACTCGCCCCGCGGAGAACACTGGCCTCGAGGCTTCCTTCCCTCGTCCGCGGGGCAGGGTCTGGGCCAGGCATGCGCTCTGTGGGGACACCGTCTCGGACCAGGCGGGTCGGGCTTCCCCAGGGATGAGAGCCACCTGCTCCCAGAGTGTCCTTTTGGGGTGAATGAAGGCGGGTTGGCCCTGGCCGTAGTCACTGCTCTCCCGCCCTGTTCTCTAACGCTGTGATCCGCTTGGTGGGGGGCGGGGGGGGCTGTGGGGGGGCCTGTCCCCCAGGGGGCACTTAGCAGGACACAGGGCACAGGCCAGGAGGGGTCTGGCCCAGGCATCACGCGTGTCGGGTTCAAGGATCCACGAACTGGAGTGTTTTTTTAAACAAAACCCACTTATTTTTTAAACGTATTTTTATTGATTTCAGAGAGGGAGAGGGAGCGAGAGATAGAAACACCAATGATGAGAATCATGGATCGGCTGCCTCCTGCACGCCCCCTACTGGGGATCGAGCCCGCAGCCTGGGCCTGGGCCCTGACCGGGAATGGAACCCAGGACCCTTCAGTCTACAGGCCGGTGCTCTACCCACTGAGCCACACAGGCCGGGGCTGGAGCGTGCTTTCCAGGCGTGTCCGAGCGTTCCCTGACCCGCCCTCCCTGCAGGAAACCATGATGGACCACGCCCTGCGCACCATCTCCTACATCGCGGACATCGGGAACATCGTGGTGCTCATGGCGCGGCGGCGCATGCCGCGGGCGGCCTCGCAGGACTGCATCGAGACCACGCCGGGTGCCCCCGAGGGGAAGAAGCAGTACAAGATGATCTGCCACGTGTTCGAGTCCGAGGACGTGAGTGAGCGCCCACCGCGGGCCCCAACACTGCAGGCCCGCAGGCTCCGGGGCCAGGCGCCTAGTGGGGGCCACCTGGCTGCTGCTCGAGGGCCTCGGGGACCTGGAGCCACGGGGACGTCCGACCGCTTCCTGTCGAGGACGGGGTGGGCGGGGCGGTCACAGGCTTCTCGCAGAAGCCGACGTCCCCGAAATGCGGTGGGCCCGGCGGTTTCCAGGAGGAGACATTGAACATGGCCCCGTGCACACCTCCTTCCACCGCACGCAGGTGCCCGGGCAGGAGGGCGCTGTGAGGCTCGGGCCTGGGGACGTCCTAGGGCCCTGGGAGGAGAGGCTCCGGGTGCCGGCCCCGCAGGGGTACGGGCAGGGGGCTGAGGGCGGGGCTGAGGACAGGGGTACGGGCAGGGGGCTGAGGACAGGGGTACGGGCAGGGGGCTGAGGACAGGGGTACGGGCAGGGGGCTGAGGGCGGGGCTGAGGGCAGGGGGCTGAGGGCGGGGCTGAGGGCAGGGGTATGTGGCCGTGTTGTCCGTCCTGAGGGAGGGAGGTGAGCTGTGGGTGCCCGTGCCCTCGTCCTGGGAGGAGTGAGGACTCCCTTGGTGGGGGTGAGGGGACGCCCCGCAGCTGCCCAGAGGGTAGGGCCCAGAGGGTGGCCCCACCCCGGTGGCCGCTAGGTGAGGCCGGGCGGAGGGTCCGAGCAGAGAGGAGCACCTGGAGACCCTGAGGCGGCACGGGGACACCAGTGGCTCTTGGAGCCTCGGTCCCCCAGGCAGGGCAGGTGAGCTGCACAGATGAAGGTGCTGGGCCCAAGCAGCTGCCCCTGCCCTCTCGGCCCCCTCGGAGCGGGGAGCCCCTGTGTGCCGGGGTCCAAGCCCCACCCCAGTCGGGGACAGGGCTCTGGAGGGCAGGGGAGAGGGGAGGGAGCCCGCAGCACAGAGATGCGGGGGTGGCCTCCTGGGGGGCTGGGCAGCCCCTGCAGGCTGTCCCCTAGGGGTGCAGGGAGAAGGTGGAGACCCCATGGGGTGGGCAGGTCCTGGCTTCCGAGGGCTGGGGCCTCCTCGGGCTCTCGGGTGAGTCCAGGCCGGGGCATCCCTCGGCCTCAGGCTCTGAGCCGGGGGAAAGGACGGGACACGCCCAGGGCTCGTGTCCCTGTTGGGGGCGGGGTGGGTGGGAAGGAAGCAGTGGTCACCGCGGTCGTGAGCAGGTAGCTGGTCAGGTTGCCTTTATTGACGCTGTGCCCGCCCCGCACCGTCCGTCCGGTGGGCAGTCAGCCCGGCCCGCAGGTCCGGCAGCAGGAGGCCCAGTTCCCCTCAGGCTCCCGTGGGCACCGTGCCCCGCGCCGCCGCGGCCCTCTGAGGTGCCCTCCCCGCAGGCCCAGCTCATCGCGCAGTCCATCGGCCAGGCCTTCAGCGTGGCCTACCAGGAGTTCCTGCGCGCCAACGGCATCAACCCCGAGGACCTGAGCCAGAAGGAGTACAGCGACCTCGTCAGCTCCCAGGAGATGTACAACGACGACCTCGTCCACTTCTCCAACTCGGAGAACTGCAAGGAGGTGAGGCCGCCGCCGCGATGCCCCTCGGCTCCTGCCTCCGAGGAGCCGGCGCTGGGAGAGGAGGGCCTGGGAACCAAGCGCGGACGACGTCCGTCCAACGCCGTGCGGCGGGCCTTCCTGCTGGGCTGCCCGCTCCCAGCCCGGAGGGTTCTGAGCGGCGGGAGGCCGCTTTGCAGGGGACCTGGGTGCTGGGTGCTCCGCCCGGGAGTCTGGAGCGACGAGGAGTGAAGACGGGGGGCCCCTGTGACAGGAGCCGGGACCCTGGGGCGCGTGGACCGGCGGCTGCCGTGAGGGGAGGAGTGGCAGGCAGCTCCCCGAGAGAGACTGTGAAGCGAGAGAAGAAAAGGACTTTTTTAGGCAAAAGCCAACCAGGCTCGGGGTCGAGTCCAGAGTCTGTGCTCCCAGGGTGGTTGGAGGCTGGGGGGTGGGGGGGGGCAGCCCCGGGCCCCACACGGCCCCACTCCCCCCGCCTCCCCCGGCAGCTGCAGCTGGAGAAGCACAAGGGCGAGATCCTGGGCGTGGTGGTGGTGGAGTCGGGCTGGGGCTCCATCCTGCCCACCGTGATCCTGGCCAACATGATGAACGGGGGCCCCGCCGCCCGCTCGGGGAAGCTGAGCATCGGCGACCAGATCATGTCCATCGACGGCACCAGCCTGGTGGGGCTGCCCCTCGCCACCTGCCAGGGCATCATCAAGGTAGGCGCCCCAGCGGCCCCGCCCCCCTGAGCTCCAGGCGTGGGTCCAGGGACCCACCTGAGGCTGTGCCTCCGCTCGCGGAGCTGTCCCGTAGCCCAGGCCGCCCCACGCTGCCTGGAGGTGTAGGGCGACCGGCCCGGTCACCTGGGAGGCAGGTCTCCGGTAAGAGGGGGGCCTACAGGGGTGAGGCGGATGGGTCTCTCGGGGACCCCGGACGGCGGCCCCGCTGTGGCCCGTCTGGTCTGTCCCCACCCACCGTGGTCGAGGTGCAGGACACCTCTCCCCCTCGTCAGCCTGGCCCCAGGGGCTGGCCCTCCAGAGTGTCTGCCTGGTGAGCAAGCTCACAGACAGACGAGGGACATGCCTCCGGCAGTGGTGCCCGCGGCCTGGGTGGCGTGGAGCCTCCCGCCGGCGGCTGTGGGTGCCGGGCGCTGGGCCACTGCTCTGAGGGGCTGTGTGCGGCCACCCACCCGCTCCGGGCAGCCCCAAGCCGCCTCCGGGCTGAGGACCGGCCTGAGGAGCCGTGGGGAGGCTTGGCCGCCCTCCCAAGACCTGGGCGCTTACTGTCTCGTTCTCGGGGCCCGAGCTGCCCTTGGCTCTCGGTGGCGCCGTCTCGTGTGGACACCGGCCGACGCCCACTGAGCCAGGCACTCCTGTCCCCACAGGAAGGCCCCCCGGTGACTGGGGCCGGCACCTGGCTCTGCCCCAAGCAGAGGGCAGCTCAGGGCACGGGCCACAGCACACCCTGCACCTGGGTTCCCTGCCCGCGGGTCAGGGTGGGTGACGCCTTTACTCCTCAGGGACACAGGCCTCCTGCTCGGCCTGCTCACCTGACCCCTGTCCCGCTCGGCAGGGTCTGAAGAACCAGACGCAAGTGAAGCTCAACATCGTCAGCTGCCCGCCCGTCACCACGGTCCTCATCAAGCGGCCGGACCTCAAGTACCAGCTGGGCTTCAGCGTGCAGAACGGGATTGTGAGTCCGCTCCCTCGGCCACGCTAGGGTCTGGGCGCAGGTCCGCCCGGGACACACAGCCAGGCAGGGGGGGCGGCGGCCCCTTCCGGCCCCGCAGCGCCCGACTCGCTCCCACCACAGCGAGCGGCCCGGGAGCCGGTCAGGCCGGCTCTGCAGCCCAGGCTCCTGTTCTCGGCCTGCGCTGGGCCGTGGGAGGGTGTCCTTGGTGCAGGGGAACCTCCTGGGAAGGCAGAGAACTTTCCCCTCGCTGCCTGCTGCGGGCGGGACCCCGAGCTGGGAGGGGCCGGTTCTGCCCCGTGTCAGGGCGGCCTTGCTGCCCAGCACCTCCCGAGTCTGGGGGTCTGTGGTGGAGGCCGTGGCAGCGCCCCTAGAACCTGCCTCACCTCTTGGCTGCTGTGACTCGCGCCGCATGAATGTGAGGGTGGCTGTCGGTCTAGTTCCATCGCTGCATGTGCTGCTGGGCCCCGGTCCGTCCATCCGTCCATCCGGGCAGGGACCAGGAAGTGGAGCTGTCTGAGGCTGGGCGGGTCGGGAATGCCGTGGTCTGTCCCGTTTCACAGGGTGAGGTCACTCATCCCTGGGCTCCAGCTGGAAGTGGGGGCATTGGTGGGCAGTCGGGGTCTGTCTGTAGCGGGGCCCACGGCATCAGTAACCAGGCCACAGGCCAGCCGGTCTCTCCTCTCGCTGGGACGGCCGTGCCCACTGACACGGGGCCAGGCAGCCAGGTGCCCTGGAAAAGTTTGCCGACGTCGGAGTTAGTCTTGCTCAAGTGCCTTTTCCATTTCCAGCTTCACTACGCCCAAAGCACAGGGCGCCGCTGGCAGACAGGCCCTGACGACCCCGTTGTCGCTTTTTCTAAACGGGTCCCCCCCACACACCACCACCCACCAAGCGAGTCTCCCGCTGGGAGATGCCGCCTTCTGAGAAGGGCAGCCTGCCCCCCAACTCCAGCTGTGACAGGCGGGGTCCCTGTGGGGTTCCTGCCTTAGATGTGAGGATCCCTAAAAAGACATAACAACCTCAGAGAGACGATAGCCATCGGGCAGCGCCTGCAGGTGGAGTCCTTTCCCGTCTTGGGGGCAGGCGTGCCGGGCGGTGTGGCGGGACCCCCGTGCTGATGCCTGTCTGTCTGCTCAGATCTGCAGCCTCATGCGGGGCGGCATCGCCGAGCGAGGGGGCGTCCGCGTCGGCCACCGCATCATCGAGATCAACGGGCAGAGCGTGGTGGCCACGGCCCACGAGAAGATCGTGCAGGCTCTGTCCAACTCGGTCGGGGAGGTGAGACCCGAGGCCCCACGCAAGCCCCTCCCATCCGTGCTGCCTGCTCAGCCTGCGCGGGAGGCGGGGGGAGGCCTCAGCCCCTCTCTCGTTGGCAGATTCATATGAAGACCATGCCCGCCGCCATGTTCCGGCTCCTCACGGGCCAGGAGACCCCGCTGTACATCTAGGAGCCGAGGCCGGACCCCACGCTCCCCCGACGAGAGGTCCGTCTTCCTCCAAGGAGAGCCGCCACGTGTGCGCGTCCATCTGTTCTCGTCGGGCGGACAAAGGTGTGTGTACCTGTGCTGTGCAGTCTGTCCTCCGAGCGCGAGTGAGGCCCGGCGACAGCCAGCTCCTGGGCGGCGGGATGGGGTCCTGGGAGGCCCCGCTCAGGACGTCCTTAAGTGACGCTGGGGAGGCACGACGGACTTGAACTCCGAGGAGGAGCCGTTGCTGAGGTAAAGAAAGGACGAGGCCACAACATCGAACTCCCTCCTTAGCAACCCCACGGGGCTGACTCCGCCCACAGGCCCTCAGACCGGAGGCTTCCGGGGACGAGGCGGGCAGCCTGGGCATCAGCCCCTCTACAAGCCCCGTCCACACACACGTGCTTCCCAAAAACACAGAAACCTCGGCCCCGCCCCTCCTGGGGGCCAGGCGCCTCCCGGCGAGCCGTCCGGGCGGGTGGTGACCCCAGCCTAGCCCTGCCCCCGAGGCCGCTGGCCGCCGGCGCGTGTCCGGGAGATACACTGTGACAAGAAGCCTTACCGCTGACCACTGCGCTCGGACCCCCGTCGGCACGGCGTGCCGAGTGCTGCATGCGCCACCTTAGGGAGCCTCGCTGAACCTAATAAACCTGACGTCGTCCTCACCGTGTGGCTGCTTTGTGACGGAGGCGCCGGACCTGCACGCACCTCTGCACGCCGCCCCGCGCCCTCCGGGCCTCTCCCCGCCCAGGCCGGCCGGGGGCAAGCAGGGTCAGCGATGGTGACAGGCTGCCGACTAGGGAGAGGCCACCTGGGGTCCCCGGGAGGGGTGCACGCCTGCGTGCGTGTGTGGAACGGAGCCGGACGCCCTCAGCGTCTCCTCACCTGGGTCTCCTGCAGCCTGTCCCGGCTCCCAGGCTTCTCTCCGGGGCCACGGTCCGTGTCACCTGGCGTGGGGAGGCCCCACCTATCAGCCTGGGGACCTTGAACAAGGGGACCCACCTCGACTGTGAGGGGGCCGCCGGGGAGCCCACACCCTCGGGGGAGGAGAAGCCTACAGGAGGAGCTGGAGGGAAGGGAGGAAACCCATGGCTAACAGTGAGGTGCAGGGGAGGAGGGCACCAAATGATACACAAAATCCAAACTCAATAGCACTTCGAGCCTGGAGCCCCCCCCCCCCCCCCCCCCCGCCCAACACACACACACAGGAGCCCGAGCTCCACCGGGGGTGGGCCGTCCTCACTCCCTGGCCTCACAACTGCAGACAGCCCCCCAGGGACACTGTGACCCCGCGACCCCCGAGACGCTGTAAAGGCCCCCTCCAGAGCTCGCCGGGGGGCTGCTTTGGAGATGTCGGGGGACCCCTTGGAAAGCCCTCACAGGAACTTGGCTGGGGACTTGCGAAGCCCTCGGCTGAGAAAACCACATGCAAACGAATGAAACGGGATTAGTGTCCCCCTCACATACACACGTTAACGCAACACGAATCCAAGACCCGCATGTAAGACCCAGAACCACAGAAGGAAACGGGTACCAAACTCATGGACCCTCACAGGGAGCCTCTATGAACCTGACCCCGAGGCCAGGGAAGTAACGGCAGAAATGAGTGACTGGGACCCCATCACCCTGAACAGCTGCACAGCAAGGAAGTGACACCGAGGCAGAGGCCAGATGGGGATGCTCTTCACAAACAGCAGCTCCGCCAAAGGGCTGGTTTCCAAAACAGAAACACCTCGGCCAACACCCCATCAGAAAGGGGCCGAGGCCGGAAACTGCCCTCCCAACAGACACAAACCGGGGAGATGAGCTCCAGGCTGCAGAGCTCCCACCTCCCTCCCCTGCCAGAGGGGCCATTCTCAACAGGACCAGCAGCAAGTGGGGGGGAGGCTGTGGGAAGGGGGGCCCTCACTCACTGCCGGTGGGAACGCGGATGGTGCAGCGACCGGGGGAAGCGGTCTGGCGTTTCCTAAGAGACTGAGATCAGAGCTCCCCCACGACCCACAACCCCGCCCTGGGCGTGCGCCCCCAAACTCCAAACCCGGCGTTCACAGACACGCACCGTGTCCACTGCAGCAGCATTCACGGTGGCCGGCACCGGCAACAACCCGCGCCCCGCGTTAGAGGACCGGGCACGTGTGCGTAAGGAACCCTCGGCCTGAGCCGGGGGAAATGGCGGACCTGAGACACAGCTCTGAGCCGCCCGCTGTCACTCTGGTGTGAGAATCGGGGACACAAACCGCCGTGGTGGCTACCAGAGGCGCGGGGTGGGGCGGGGGGTCCTAACACACGGTGACGGGAGGAGGGGTGACGGGGTGCTGGGCGCACGGTGCCGCAGACGGACCTTGTAGCGCGGAAGCCCACCCGAGCCCGTGTGGTCCTACCTGTTAGGGCTTCGGGACGACAGCCCTTCGCGGCCATGTGGAAGCTCCTCGCCACAGGCGGGCAAGGACCAGGAAGTGCCCCGGGACACCAGGTCGAACAGGGAATGGAAACTCCTAGAACCCTGAGCGCTTACCTGCCTTCCGGCCGCACGCCAGGCCACCAGCTTGGGCCGACCCACTGGGACAGGTGTCCCCGGTGAGGGCACGTGAGGGGGGAACACCACCCCGTGTCCAGGCTCGGTGCTTGCAGCCCTTCCGTTCCCACGCCCCCTCCCCAGCCCCTTCCCATAAGGCCCAGCTTTCTTCCCCACCGACAGGCGCTGCTGAGCCTGTGCACACAGCACGTCACTGGCCGTGCCCGGGAGCCCACGTCACCGCCCGTACATTTAATTAAAGGAGAGAACCCAGAGGTTTCCCGCCGTGCAGTCTGCGCGGTGCTCGCCCTCACCTGCCGTGTCCGCGGAGGCGGGGCGCAGCGGCCAGTCGATCCCGGACCATCACACGGCTCCTTCCCCGACCTATACACCCGGCTCCCCTTCTCACGTCGGCCGCCGTGACCACAGAGCAGAGGGGAGCACCCCCCGAGCAGCCGCGGGGCCCGTCCAGAGCAGAGGCCGTTCAGGTGCTGGTGGCCGTGCTGTGGGTGCAGGTGCTGCCGTGGCTGCAGAGGTGCCCGGCTGCTCCTGCAGACCCCCCGGGGGGTGTTCTGCAAAGAAATGGGTGGCAACCTGGGTGCTCCCAACGCCGACATGGCTGCCGCCGCCTGGCTGGGCCAGCGGAGATCTGCCTTCTCAGGAGACACACGGATCCGGGGCCTGGGCCTCTCCCCAGACCTCCACCCTCGAGGCCAGTCCAGGGGGCGGGGGGCGGGGGGCAGATCCAAGAAAAGCGGGAAGCAGTGGCTCATCCCAAGGGCTTCCTGTTACGGCTTCAGTCACAGTGTCTGCTCCGTGGAACTCGCACCAGGTAGACAGTGGAGAGCGGGCCGGGGCGAGGCCCCCGCAGGGGGAGGGCTGAGAGATGGGGCTCCCCACAAAGCCCCTGCCACGCCTGCCCTTCGCACATTAGCACGGTGCCCTTCAGCCCGCGGGCACAGTGGGGCCCAGGTCAGGAGAAAGCAGCCTCCTCCTCCGGGCCACCTCTGTCCACGTCTGGGAACCAAACCGGGAGGATCCTGGGCGGGAAATACTTCGCGTTCTCATTACCCGACAGTCGCCTGCCCCTGGCTGCTTGTGCCGCTGGTCAGTCCGAGCCCATGTGCCTGACAAGACCAGGGTTCCCACGGGACACGAGACGGACGGTCCTCCTCGGTGTGACTGGGCTGGGCAGGCCGTGTGTCCCCCAGGATACGATGGACTGGCTCCCCCTGGGAGAGGGGCCAGCAGCCACCCCCATAAGCACGGCTCCCACAGGCCCCTCCGACGCCAGCCTGTCCGTGTCCGCGCCCACAGCTGGGCGGTCACACCTGGTCCAGCACGGCCCCCTCCACGGGGCGCTCTGCCGGGGCCAGGGGGCAGCTGGAGCGCCCCAGAAACTTAGCCACCAGGCCCCCGGGGCCCGCGTGGGCCTTGCTGTCCACGACGGAGCGCGGCCGCTGTTTGGCGACCGACGGCGAGGCCTCGGGCTCCGGGCGCCGCTGCGGTTCCCAGGTGTCAGGGTGCCCGGGTGGGGACGGCTGGTGTCGGCGGGCGCAGGCAGCCACGGCAGAGCGAGACCGGGAGACTGGAAGTCAAGGGGAAAGACGACGTGTGAAAACCGCCCACACCAAACCGAACCCCATGCCTGTCGGAAAGGCCGGCACACGCAGGGCCCGCTCTGCTGGGAGCTCTGGGTCCTGGGCCGATGGCGGGCCTGTCCTGCTTCCCGGTCCCTCCTGGCCCCTCCGCTCCGCGCTAAGGTGGCACTGGCCTGGCGGGCTGCACCTCCGGGGCCGAGGGGCTGTGGACGGGCACAAGCAAAGCGGAGGCCCCCTCCGTCCCCTCGGCTGGAATCAGCGCTCAGCCGGTGCGGCGGGCGGCCCCAGGAGGGGAGGACAGAGGCCGAATCTGTGCAACAAGACCCCAGGACGCTGGCGGGGAGCACAGCCCGGGCCGGTCCCGGGTGGAGCCCGCAAGGCTCAGGGTCAAAGCCTGGCGCTCGGCACCTTGGCCCGAGCCGGTGAGCAGCCGGGAGGCCCTCATCACCCCAGACTTCCCGCCTCCTGTCCCGGGCAGAGCAGCGGGCCTGCTGGCGGCACAGCTGGGGCCTCAGACTGTCCACCGCCCTTGGGGACCCGAACATCAGACCACGTGTCACTGGGTTCCCAGGGCGGCCTTGGACCAGGGGGCCCGAGGCTGAGGCGTTGGGAGCACAGCCAGCACGCGGGGCGCAGGTGGGTGGGGCCGCGGGTGGGCGGGGCCGCAGGTGGGCGGGGCCGCAGGTGGGCGGGGCGGTCGTACCTGCAGCCCCGGAGGAGCACACGGTGGGGTCGCTGGTGGAGCGGGCCAGGCGGCCAGGGCCCGGAGGTGTCCGTGTGCCCAGGTTGGGGTCCCCGGGGGAGGCGAGGCCGGGGTGCCGGGCTGGCGGCGGGGCCCCCGCGGGGCCATCGGGGGACAGGTGGCTGGGGCCCGGCGCAGTGCCACCCTGGGAGCCTGGGCGGCTGGTGCTCTCTGAAACCAGTGAAAACATTTTTTTATTAAGGTATTATATGTGTACATATCTTACCATTGCCCCCCACCCACTCCCATACATGCCCTCACCCCCCAGTGTCTTGCGTCCATTGGTCATGCTTATAAGCATGCATACAAGTCCTTCGGTTGATCTCTTATCTCCCCACCTCTCCCTAACCTCCCCGCTGCAATCTGACAGTCTGTTTGACGCTTTACTGCCTCTGTATCTATCTTTTTGTTCATCAGTTTATAAAAACACATTTTTTTAAAAAAGGAAAAACATCTCATCTCCAACCCGACGGGGAGGTTACCTTCGGCGCAGAAGCCGGCAGAGGCGTCCGGGTCCCGGGAGCTGGTCTGGGCCCCCTGCTGGTCTGTGCTCGGGACCTGCAGCCAGAGACAGGCAGCGACGGGCCGGTCAGGAGGGCGACCCGGAGCCCGCCTTCTCGTAGGAAATTCTGCGCGGCGGGCACTGATGTCCCCCGTCCCCCTGAAAGTCCTGGGGTGTGAGGCGGAGGACGCCCTGGTCCAACGCAAGGCCATTTCTCTGTGACTTTTGATGTTTCTCTCTCCTTCCCTTTCCCTTCCTCTCTGAATCAATAAAAAAAATTTAAAAAAATATATATAAAGGGGCCCTAGCCGGTTTGGCTCAGTAGATAGAGCATCAGCCTGTGGACTGAAGGGTCCAGGGTTCCATTCCGGTCAAGGGCACATGCCCGGGTTGCGGGCTCCATCCCCAGTGTGGGGTGTGCAGGAGGCAGCCCATCAATGCTTCTCTCTCATCATGGATGTTTCTCTCTCCCTCTCCCTTCCTCTCTCTGAAATCAATAGAGATACATACATTTATATACAGGCCGTAGAGATACATACATTTATATACAGGCCGTAGAGATACATACATTTATATACAGGCCGTAGAGATACATACATTTATATACAGGCCGTAGAGATACATACATTTATATACAGGCCGTAGCAGTGGGGAGAAAGGACATCTGTTAGCCGCAGACACGCCTGAGGGGGCCGAGGGGGAGAGGCACCAATGCCGGGCTGGGGCCCAGGTTCTGCCCTCGGGGCCTGCTGCCTGCTCCCCGCCCACGTCCCACCGGCTCGCTGAAGGCTCGGGCACAGACCCACGCAGGCAGCAGGCCCCGTGCAGGGAGCCGGTTTCCCGGGCCGCGTCTCACCTGGCTGGGCGGGGTCGGGCCCACCACGGCCTCGTAGGGCGGGGGCAGCTCCGCGGGGTAGAGCAGGCCGGGGCTGTTGATGGCCACGCTGTACAAGGTGCCGAACGGAGCGGGAGCCAAGTCCAGGTGGAGGCCCCTGCGGAGGCGAACACCGCCTGTCACCCCCTGGGGAGGAACCCCCAAAGGCTGACATTTCACCTGTCGGCTTCCCTGGTCGGACACTCATCGTGTTGGTGAAGTAAAAGCCTAATTCGCTCGGCAGTGTTAGCTTTAGTTTTCTGGAAAGATAACATCACTGTCAATACACTCAATGGCTCTGTCCATTAAAGTGGAAGCCCGGCCGGCATGGCTCAGTGGTGGAGCGTCGACGTATGCATCAGGAGGTTGAGGTTCGATTCCCCGCTCAGGGCACATGCCCGGGTTGTGGGCTCGATCCCCAGCAGGGGGCGTGCAGGAGGCAGCTGATCCACGATTCTCTCTCATCACTGATGTTCCTATCTCTCCCTCTCTTTTCCTTTCTCTCTGAAAAAGTATTTTAAAAAATTAAAATTAAAATGATCCCACAGCTGACTCCATCTCTAACCAGCAATCCCATGTCCTAGCGATGGCTGCTGCCAACAGTGGCTCAGTTTCCTGGGTTTGGTTCTGTGTCCCTGGAGAGAGCCCCAGAGAACCCTCTCGCTGTGAGTCCCTTCCCTCCGCTGCCCACGCTCTGTCTGTTCTGACCAACCTGCTCTCATGGCCCGCCCCGCGCCCCCCCAGCTTCTCCGCTGAAGATGGGCGCGGCCTCTGCCCGTGTATCTGCCCGATCGTCCCCATCGCCCCTGCGTCGGCCCGTCCCCGAGGCATCGGCGGCCGCACCCACCTGTGGGCCTCGGCCGTGGGCGTGCAGGTGTACTCGGGAGGGTAGTAGGGGGGAGGCGGCAGGGGGGGGACGAACTCATCGAAGTCCAGCGTCTGGTGGAGGATGGTGCCGTGCGGGGTCACGCAGGCAGGGCTGGTGGAATGCGCCCTGTGTGGGAGGAACTGGAAAAGAGAGGGGCACAGTGACGGGACAGCTGGGTGGCCTGGGTGTAGGTGAGCTCACTACATGAGCTTTGGTTTGGGACTTCCGTCACTTAAAACTGTTGGGCCTTGCCGGTAAACACACCTCCTATTACATTTATTTTTTTATTTTTAAAATTGATTTTTAGAGAGAGAGGAAGGGAGGGAGAAGGTGAGCCACATCAACTGGTTGCCTCCCCCACACACACTCACCGGGACTGGGGGACGACCCCACCACCCTTTGGTGTGTGGGCCGATGCTCTAACCACTGAGCACACCAGCAGGGCTGTAAGCAGCTTTTCATTCATCAGAGGCCCACCAGCCCTGCTCTGTCTGATAGGTACGCAGCACCTGCCAATGCATTTCTGTTGAACCCAGGCCTCATGAAGGTCCCTGTGGGTCCCAGGAGAGCCGGCCACAGGGGCGGCTGGACCAGGCCTGGGTGAACTGGGGAGGTGAAGGTGCTGGTGGCCTTGAGTGGGGCTGGGCTGCCAGGAGTGGCGTTACATCCCTCCCTGACCCCTTCCTAGCACCCAGACCAGGCACAGTGGCCCTAGTTACACAGCCCTTCCTGCAAGGGTCCTCCTTTGCAAAGCATCTGACTAGAGCCCGGCCGGTGTGGCCCAGTGGCTGAGCATCGACCTAGGAACCAGGAGGTCACAATTCCCGGTCAGGGCACAGGCCCGGGTTGCAGGCTCCATCCCCAGTGTGGGGCGTGTAGGAGGCAGCTGGTCCATGATTCTCTCTCATCATTGATGTTCCTCTCGCTCTCTCCCTCTCCCTTCCTCTCTGAAATCAATGGAAACATAACTTTTTAAAAATCTAAAGGGCACAGGTGAGCACTTTCTTCATCTGAGAAGAATGCACCTTCTGAGCAGCCCTCCTGTGAGCGCAGGGAACGTGGAGCCTGAGGAGGCGCCGTGCCTGGAGGGCGGGCCCAGGGGCGGTCTGGACTCGAGGCTGTGGCTCCACAGGAGCACCCCGAGGGGCAGGGCTCTGTCCACCCAACAGCACGGAAGCAAACACGCCGATGGCACCACAGTACAAGTCCTCTCTCGTCCCGAGGGCAGCACGCACTGACCACGGATCCGCACGCACCAGGGACGTCAGGCCATGCTGTCCCCGGGGCTGCTGGCGGGAAGCCCAGAATGTCCACTCTCCCACGTCCGTCCGTCGGTGCCGCCCCCCCCGGCCGGAGGAGGGGCTGGGGGCCCTCACCAGGTGCAGGATGTCGGTGGAGACCATCTGCATGCAGCACATGGCGGTGGCCAGGGCGCACACGATGGTGGAGAGGACGTTGAGGGCGCACACGCTGAAGAGCAGGTCCTGCGAGGGGAGACGCGGAGGTCAGCGCCCCGGGCAGCCAGGCAGGCCCTGAGCACGCCTCCCAGGCCAGGACCAGCCTGCCAACCGCCTCCACCTCACGGACGCTTTGTACTGAGACTTTTTATTTTCACAATCAACACTGGCCTTGCCTGGCTGGTGTGGCTCATTGTTGAGCGTCGATCTATGAACCAAGAGGTTGCTGGTTCGATTCCCAGTCAGGGCGTTGGGGGCTGGATCCCCAGTGTGGGGGCGGGCAGGAGGCAGCCGTCCATGATTCTCTCTCATCGTGGATGTTTCTATCTCTCTCCCGCTCCCTTCCTCTCTGACATCAATAGAAATATATATTTTTTTAAAAGGGGAAAGTCAGCAGCCATCTGTTCCCTGACGGCGGGACAGCAAACACGTTAGGGAAGCAGGAATCGCAGTTTGTCCAGACCTCCATCCACTCCCACCCACTTCCCATCCGCCCGGGCAGGAAAGGGAGGAGGTAAGAACGCGAACCGAGGAGAAACGGCACCTCCAGTGGAAATCTGTGACCCTCGGAAATGAGTCCCCGAGAGGGTCCCTCTGGACCTAACTGACCGCGGGGGGACGCGCACCGAGAGCACGCACGGATGAGACCGCGCGAAACGCCGTGTGCGCGGACGGGCCGCGGGCCGGCTCCGGGGCGTCACCTTGAGGGTCAGCCGCACGGCGTTGCAGTCCTCCCGCAGCGGGTTCAGCTTCAGCGTCTCCCCGAGGTTGCTGCAGCCGGCCGCCGGGTGCTGCGCCTCACAGCAGATGCACACCTCCACGCTGTCAAACTTAATCTGACGGGACATGGGACACGGGCACAGCTCGCCACGAGCACGCGGCCTGGCCTGGCGGGCGCACCGCAGCCACACGCACACGCACACGCACACGCCTCGGTTCAAACATCCCGTTTAGTCTCAGTCATGAAGTCAAAAATGTTTCTTTTATTTTGTTGGCAAAAGCCAAGGAGAACATTGGGAGGAATTGCTTCAAATTGATGTTTCTCTCCCTCCCGCTCCTTTCCTCTCTGAAATCACAAATATTTACTTATTTTTTAAAGTGGGCTGCAACCACTTTAAGACGTTTTAGAAACCGCGAGAGGAATGACTGCATGTGGTCCTGTCTGGGCCTGGGAGTCACTGGCCAACGTAAGCGGCCGCACAGCGTCCTCGGGGACGAGGGAGGGAGGCTGGGCGTCCAATCCCCTCAGCGACCAGGGACAGACGTGGACATACATCTTCCGTGTCTCACTGAAGGGGTGATTAATTCTCAGGAAATCCCAGGAACCTCCCGATGAGCTCCCTGACCCCGACATCCCGGCGTGCGGGGCCGACGGGTTTATTGCCGGAGCGGCCCTGGGGGTCAGGTCACCGGGACGACAGCCGAGCTCTGCAGATGAAGGTGCTGCCGTTTCCCATGAATCTCTGGAGCCCTGAGCTGGTCTGTCCGCCTGGCCAGGGGTGGGAAGGGCTGATTCAACAGAAAGGGGGGGTGCCCCCGCGGGCAGCCTGCGAATCTCGGGGATGCCCAGTGGACAGCCGGCCCTGAGGGCAATGAACCAGCCAAGACACAGAGAAACCAAAGCATGGGGGACAGAATCGGACCCACTCTCTTATGGGGTGACCATCGCCCACGGGGTGACCTGGGACAAGCCACAGAACCTCTCTGAGCGGCGGGGTCCTGGGGTCGGGGTGCGCAGCAGATGAGGTTAAGGGGGGTCAACATTCAGAGTGCAAATGTGGTTTGTTGTTGGTGTTATTTTCTTAGTATTTTCATTGATTTTTAGAGAGAGAGGAAGGGAGACAGAGAAACATCGACGTGAGACCTGAACATCGATTGGCTGCCTCCTGCGCGCCCCCTACTGGGGATCCAGCCTGCAACCTGGGCCTGTGCCCTGGCCAGGAATCCAACCAGCAGCCTCTTGGTGTCGGAGGTAATGCCCAGCACACTAAGCCACACCAGCCCGGGCGGTGGGTGGTGTTATTTTAAAAAAATATATGTTTTTATTGATCTTAGAGAGGAAGGGAGTGGGAGAGAGAGACAGAAACATCAATGAGGAGAGGGAATCATTGATAAGCTAAACCCCCCTACCCCCCCCCCCCCCACACACACACACACTGGGGATTGAGCCAGCAACCTGGGCACATGCCCCCACCTGGAATCAAATTGTGACCTCCCGGTTCATAGGTCAATGCTCAACCACTGAGCCATGTGGCCAGGCCAAAAACATATTTTTTTAAAAGCTACACCTTTTGGCAATCCCGGGAGCTGTGAAGGAGACCAGACGACGACAGACACGCCTCAAAGGGGGCTGCGGACTCTCAGCCACGTTTTCCTGCATCTTTCAAGCCCGACCTTTCCGAACCTGCCGCCTACGGCGTGTCCTCTCGTAACTGATGCTCCACCAGGACGAAGCTCAATCAGGTTGCCCTGGTTACTGTGGGGCTCTCCCGAGGGCTGTGGCTACATCATTGGTGTTGCCTTGGTTACCGGACGCTTTCCATTTTGAGACTGGAGTGCAGGCACTCAATGCAGCCACAAGCCTCAGGAAAACCCCCACAGCCTTCGGCCCGAAGGAGCTGGTCCCAAGTCTACACGTGGACGTTCCCACCGCCTCCGCATGATGGCCAAACCCGCGGGAGCACAGATGGCCCTCACAGGGAATGGCACACGACGGCCCTCTCTACAGACCACGGACACTACCCCCGTGAAGAGGGGCAGCCTGGTGGCCACACTGGAAGAAGCTCTGTGAATCACACAGAGGGAAGAACGCCAATCCCGAAGGGTTACCTGCTGGGTAACAGTCCACTCACAGAACACTTGGGAGATGACAAATTTTAAAGTACATTTTAAAATACAGGACCGCATTTCCACATAAGGGTACAGTAGATGTAAATAACCTCAAGATCATGAAAATAGTAAATTCTTTTTTTTTTTAAGAATGAAAAGGGAGCCCACTGTATGGGAGGATATATTTGCCAAGGATAAGAGGTTAATTTCCAGAATATATAAAGAACTCATACAACCTAACAAAAGGAAGACAAACAATCCAATTTAAAAACGGGCGAAGGACCTAACTAGACACTTCTCCAAAGCAGACATACAGACGGCCAAGGGACACATGCAGGGATGCTCCAAGGCCCCGGTCATCAGAGACACACAAACTGGACAAGGGGGTATCCCCTCACACCTGTCAGAGTGGCTGCCGTCACCAAACCAACAAACGACAAGAGCTGGCGAGGATGCGGAGGAAAGGGAACCCTCGCGCACTGCTGGTGGGAACGCGGACTGGTGCAGCCACTGTGGAGAGCAGTGTGGACTTCCTTAAAAAAATTAACAATGGAACTGCTGTTTGACCCAGCAAGCTGTTCTAGGAATATATCCTTAAAAACCAGAAACACGAACATGAGAGAATATATGCACCCCGTGTTCAGAGCAGCGCTAGTTACAGTGACCAAAATCTGGAAAGAGCCCAGTGCCTATCGGTAGACGAGTGGATAAAAACGCTGTGGGACACCCTGGCCGGTGTGGCTCAGTGGATAGAGCGTCAACCTGCAGACTCAAGGGTCTCAGGTTCGATTCCAGTCAAGGGCACATGCCCAGGTTGCGGGCTCGATCCCCAGTGGGGGCCGTGCAGGAGGCAGCCGGTCCATGATTCTCTCTCATCGTTGATGCTTCTGTCTCCCTCTTCCTTCCTCTATGATATCAATAAGAATATATTAAAAAAACAAAAACAAAACACACGCTGTGGGATATTTACACCAGGGAACACTATGCAGCAGTGAAAGGAGGAATCCCTGCCCCTTTGAGACAGCATGGAGGGACCTGTGGAGTGTTATGCTAAGCGTAATAAGCCAATCACAGGAAGACAGTATCACATGATCTCACTCACATGAGGAATCTAATGAACAAAATATGCATAACCCATGGACACAGACAATAGTGGGGTGAAGGCCTGGGCTGCCACGTGGTCTCCCTGTCACCAAGCTGTGGCCAAACGACTTTGTTCTGGTCTAAAGTGCTGTCAGCCTGGCCGGTATGGCTCTGGTTGAGCCTCAACCCATGAACCAGGCAGTCATGGTTCAATTCCAGGTCAGGGCACACACCTGGTTGCCAGCTCGATCCCCAGTGTGGGGTGTGCAGGAGGCAGCTGATCCACGATTCTCTCTCATCATGGATGTTTCTCTCTCTCTCCCTCTCCCTCTCCTCTCTGAAATCAATAAAAATATATTTAAAAAAGAAACCAATGCTAATGGCCCCATACCCAGCAGCCAAGGTCATAGTAGAAGTTCCACCACACACTTCCTCAGCGTGACTGGACATACTTCCCTTTCTGCCCCAGCCACATGCGTGTATCACTGTGCCCCAGCCACATGCATGTATCACTGCTCCTGGAACTAAATCATGCTATGCAGTCCTCACTTCGTGCAACAAGCACCTTACTGGTCCCCTCCCATGTACAGAGCACACGGCCTGCCATTTTCCTGGATCTAAAAGCTAATTCTCTTTTTTAATTGAAAAATGAGAACCAAGTTGTTTTGATGCACTCACCACACACACACACAGTCACTTAAAATCAGCTTACCAAATTGATTTTTAAAAATTCAGGAGAGAAAAATCAATGCAACAAATGCTAAAATACGATCGTTACTAAAGAGACGCATTCTGAAACAGCACTCGCTGTGATCCGTAGGAATATTCTATTAGGACCTGATTTACAGAGTGGTACACGCGTTCGTCTGGGAGAATTTGGAGAAACGAACCACCTTAAACTCAATTCCTTAAACCAGTGGTCGGCAAACTCATTCATCAGTCAACAGAGCCAAGTATCAACAGTACAACGATTGAAATTTCTTTTGAGAGCCAAGTTTTTTAAACTTAAACTTCTTCTAATGCCACTTCTTCAAAATAGACTCGCCCAGGCCGTGGCATTTTGTGGAAGAGCCACACTCAAGGGGCCAAAGAGCCGCATGTGGCTTGCGAGCCGCAGTTTGCCGACCACCGCCTTAGACAGGCGTGAAATATCCGAAGAAAGGCGGGAGGTGACACAGCTGTCTTACAGTGACCCCCTGCAGCCACCCCTCAGGGAAGGCGGGCGGGTCCGTGCTCACCAGCTGGCAGGCTCCCAGGGCGCGGACGAGCTGAGCGTTCTGGCAGGAGAGGATGGAGCCGGCCAAGTTCAGCATCACGCACACGGCGGACAGCAGCATGAAAAAGGTGACCTGCAAGAGACGCGCACAAAGCTGGTGACTCACCCGGAGAGGCGCGCAGCGAAGACCATTTGGCTGCAGAAGAGCTTCCCGTCGCTCCCGTCCTTACACGCGTGGCGTGTTTTAAAGGAAAAGTCTTGTTTCTCAGAATTGCAAGCGCGGCTTCCCTTACATCAAACAGAAAAGGTACGCTCTGAAAAGCCATTGGCCGGACCATGACTTTATTGGAAATACCTGCTACAGTGTTTAGGAGGCTAAACTTGAAAATACTATACAACAGACAGTCTCAAAATAGCTTTCTAGAGCCTCAAAAATAACAACTGGTCACTAAAGAAAATCAAATGAAAGAAGTTTATTTCTTAGAAGACCTTTCTTTTATTTATTGTTATTTTTTTCAATCCTCACCGGAATGTTCCTAGGGATCACAGTGAGTGCTGTTACAGGATGAATCTCTTTAGTAACGATCATATTTATTATATTTTATAATTTGTTACATTGATTTTTCTCTCCCGACTTTTTAGAAATCAATTTGGTAAGTCGATTTTAAGTGAATGTGTGTGTGTGTGTGTGTGTGGTGAGTGCATCAAAACAACTTTGTTCTCATTTTTCAATTAAAAAAGAGAATTAGCTTTCAGATCCAGGAAAACGGTAGGCCGTGTGCTCAGTACATGGGAGGGGATCGATACATTGTGGCACAGAGTGAGGACTCCGCATGGGGACCTCCCTGCAGGCACAGAGGTATGTCCACCTGGCTGGCGCAGGCTCAGCAGAGAGGATCGGTACCAGGGAACTCTGGAATGTTGGCAGTGGAACCACACACAAGCCTCCCACACGTGCCTAAGGAAGCACCGTGTCTACGGCCTGCAAATAGCAAAAACTGGAAATAACCTAAGCGTTAGGGAATGGATAGACAAACTTATTTCCCCGGATGGAAGAACAATAAAGTGATGAATCAGATCTAATTGGCAAAATCTCAAAACCAAAGTCCAATGAAGCAGCAAGTAGCATAAGGCTACAATCTAACGCCAAGTCTTCAGGTGAAAAGCTCACCAGACACCACCGCATAATGCTCGTGTCTATGTACATCACAGCTCTGAACCCCGCAACGGCACGAGACCACTGACTTCCGACCCTCTGGGAAGGGTGAGAAGGAAAGATCTGGTCGGTACTGCTTTCTGTTTTAACACTGAAACCACCTGGCAATTCGCTGATGGTAAATTGTTAACATCTCTATGAGAAAAGTGGGGGGCAGGGGGGTGGGATGTGCCTCAGATAGAACTGCGTTATGACCGTTTTCACCATAAGGAGGAAAATGCAGTGTGAGAACACACCAGAGGGGAAGGGACGCGGCCAGTCGGCAGGATGCTCCGCCGGAAATAAAACGCAAACCAGGAGGAAGGTCTGCAGGGCCAACTACATTCCACCGATAGAATCAATGCGATTCCCTCCAACAGAAGGGAACCAGGAGCCCACCCCATTCCTCCTGAGGCCTCTGTGAGCAGCATTTTGCAGAAGCTACGGCGGGAAAGTGGAGACCACGAGCTCTTTTCTTCAGGTTCATTTAATCCACACAAGAAACTACAGCCCTGGCCCGTTTGGCTCAGTGGATAGAGCACCAGCCTGCAGACTGAAGGGTCCCGGGTTCGATTCCAGTGAAGGGCATGTACTTTGGTTGCAGCGGTTGCAGGCTTGATCCCCGGCCCTGGTCGGGATGTGTGTGAACCAAGCCATGTCTCTCACATCGATGTTTCTCTCACTCTCTCTCCCTTTCACTCTCTCTAAAACTCAATGGAAAAATATCCGCAGGTGAGGATTAGTGGGGGAAAACCCCTATAATTATAGTTACTATTTTCCCCTTTTTGCAGATAAATTGAGACTCAGAGAGCTGAAAACCTACCCCAAACCACCATGCTGACATAACATGAGCCATAATTCAGTCAGTTTGGCCGCCTCAGAACCTATGCCCTTTTCCCTATCCTACAACAGCCAGGGGCAATCTTAACATCCAATTTCCCTGCTTTTACTATTTTATATGGGCTATACTCACCGTATACCAAGAATTATGTTTTTTTCATAAAACCATAGACTAGAATATTGCCATAACTTTTGAACCAGTTATTCGAATTCTAGGAATGATTTCGAGCAAGATAGTGAAAGGAAACCGATAATGAAAGGAAACCTTACAAATAATTTGTTAACTGCTCCAGACCAAAGGAAATAAAAACATATTTTAAAAAAATGTAAGGAACAAAGTACTAAACCCCAGGCATGGTGCCAAGAACCTGACAGATACTTCCACATCTAATTGTCACATTACCACCACTATCGGCAGCAGCAGCCCAGCTGACAGGTGAGGTAACGGCTGTAAGCAAGTAAAGAAACCTGCCTGAATGTACGTGGTCAGGGGGAGCCTGAATCTGAAGCCAGGGCGTCTGCTCCCCAAGCAGGTGCAGTTCATCACTAAAGGGTTTACTGCCTTTTCTGTGACCTGTCACTATAAGAGAAATGTATTTCACGTCATGATGCCACCTGCACACGCACATCTGGACGTAAAGCAACTTCTACAAAACACTACTTACTGTAATATGTAGCAAAAACTGTCCTTTTAAAAAATATTGGTTCTGAGTCACGAAATTTCTCAGGACTTTAATTACGACTTAAAAAATGCACAATGCTTAACTGCTTCAAAGATACAGTATTTATTATAACGAGGGTAGGAAAAAAGCTAAATGGTTAGCTACAGAGCTAAATAATAATAATGAATGCAAAAAAGTTGCTGAGAAAATACAATTTTCTTATACGTAGGAAACATAAAATAGCTGTGCTGAGGCAAAAAAAGAGGATATCAGCAATTATATTTTTATTTTTAATTTATAAAGGCTTTTATTTTTCTTTACAAACTGGGGCAGTTTGGAGGCCATATAACAGCCACTTATACTGACTTGGCACCAACACAAATGACTGATGTTCTTTGTTCCAAATCACAGTACAAAGTTTTCCAATTAGTTTTATAAAGTTAGCCAAATTTATACACACACACACACACACACACACACACAAAATACAGACACTAAAACAAAATAAATCCTCTCATATTTTTATAAATGAAAACTTGGAACCAAATACTTTTTAACAGTAAAAGAACAAAAGTTTGCAAACACATCCTAAAGCTACACACATTTCAGCTTTACAGAAATAGGCCCTCTGCCCCATTGACACCCCTCTCAGGCCTGTGCCTTTGACCCTCGCCCCCAGGAGTCCCCCGGAACCTATGACTTCAAGAGGAGGGGGCTGGGGCACTGGTCTGAGGCCGGGCGCTGCTCTGAGATGGGGCGCTGGTCTGAGATCGGGCGCTGGTCTGAGGTCGGGCGCTGGTCTGAGATGGGGCGCTGGTCTGCGGTCGGGCCCTGTCCTCCTCCTCCGCCAGGGCCTCGCAGTACTGGGCCGGCCAGTCCTTGGGGTCCTGATTGTGGACTTTGGCCACAAACTTCAAGACTTTCATCTTGCTGGTTTCCAGGTGGGTTCGCGGGCCCCACTGCAACTCATAGTCCACGGGGTCCGTGTGCGGGATCCGCCGGTACTCCAGGTACCGCTGCCGCACAAAGTCCTCGGTGATGAGCTTCTTCGGGTCGCCGAAGATCAGATGCTTCTTGGTGGGGTACACCCCTAGGCGACGCAGGAAGTCCCAGACCTCCGTCTCCTTGACGGTGTTGCCCTTCATGAAGATGAGCCCCAGGACGATCATGAGCAGGCCGGTGGTGGGCGTGCCCTGGTCGCCCCGCAGCTCGGCGTCCTCCTCCACGGGCTCCAGGCTGTTGATGAGGATGTAGGTGTTGCTCTTGGGCTCCAGCTCCACCAGCCGGTACCCGAACACGTACTGCAGACGCTCGGCGGCGCGGTGCAGGAGGTCGGGGAACATGTCCTTGTAGTCGCCCAGGACGTGCTTCACGATGTCGGTGCGCTTGATGGGGATCTTCCTCTGGTCTTTAATCAGCAGGAACTGCACCAGCTCGGCCACCTTCAGCTCCAGCTGCTTCTGGGACCTGGGCCCCACGGCCAGGGGAGCGTCGGCCCGGCGGCCGCCCTGCGACGAGGAGCGGCGGGGGTCCTGCGAGCCGCCCCCCCCGCGGGAGGTGCTCGGGGCCTCCTCGGCGACAGCGCTTCTCGGGGCCCGGCTGTCTCCGCCGCGGCCCGAGTCCCTGTCGGCCTGGGAGCTGGGGCGGCCCCGGCTCCGCGGTTTCGGCAGCATGTCCCCGGCGGCGGGAGCCCGGCCCCGGCGGGAACTTCAGCCGTGCGGTACGGGAAGCGGCGACTGGAGAGCGGCGCGCGCAGTGGGAATTGTGGGTAAATCGGCGCGCCGGGCATCTGGGCGGGGCCAGGGGGCGTGCGTATTGCGTCACAGACACTGCGCGGTGCGTCGGTGGAGGCTGCGCGCATTGCGTCACGAAGGCGACGCAATGCGTGAGTCCTCAGCTGCCGGCTGGCGCCCAGGTTACCACCCTGGTGATTGGGGAAGACTGAAAGGGTCGTCCTTACCCAACTCTGCAAGGAGAGCCCCGGAACCCCAACTCCTCAACGAGGGTGCGGCTCGGTTCTGGCCCGGGACAGCGATACACAAAGTCAGTGTCACGCCCGGGGTTGAGCCTTGTCCCAAGAAGCAAGAGGTCGCGGGTTCGATTCCCGGTCAGGGCACATGCCCGGGTTGCGGGCTCGATCCCTGGTGAGGGGTGTGCAGGAGGCAGCCAATCGATGTTCTCTCTCATCGATATTTCTCTCTCTTTTTCCCCTGCCCCTCTCTCTAAAAAGAAAATCAATAGCCCTGACCAGTGTGGGTCAGGAGTTAGCGCATCTGCCGGCGCACCTGAGGGTCGCAGGTTTGCTCCCTGCTCCCAGTGGGGTCCGTGCGGGAGGCAACCAATCCATGTCGCTCTCTCACATACATCTCCCCCCGCCCCATCTCTAAAAATCATTGGAAAAAATCCTCCCGTGAGGATTAACAAACAAATAAATTTATGTTTTATAAAAAAGCAAATATCAAGAGTCAAGGTTGGGAATGTTTTTAGATGGAGGGAACTCAATGAACGTGGGAGAAACAGAAGGTGGACAGGAAGGCAAGAGCCTGCACCTTGAGTGAATGCGTTCGCTTCTAGCAAACCTGGACGGGAATGAACCAAGGCCCCAGAGGACGCCCGTTGGCTTTGCCTTCGCCACCCCCTCCCCTGGCTCGAGTTTAAGGCCTCCTAACCATTTCCCACCAGTCACCTTCTCCAGGGCCCTGAGAGTCTATTAAAAGGGAAGGCGTGGTAAGGGCAGGCTTGCCTCACTAGCAGGACTTGCCTCATCCTTTCACTGTGCCAGCATTGATATTTTTGCATCAAACTCCATCAGTTAGACAACTACGACCAAACCACCCCATAAAGCACGTTTCGTTTCAGTGAAGTGTTTTTGCTTGGGCAAGCAAGTTCATCTTTTGGAAAGCACCTGGTCACGTCAACAACCACCATTTTAGCAGAAATGAGTAAGAAGGCGCTACAAACAAACGCACTCTCTCAAGAGATTACCACTTAATTTTGGGCATCACTGATCAAGAATTTCGATAATGTGAATCTCTTAAATTTAATTCTTACTATATCAGCCTGAGGGTTTGATGAGAAAGAACAGAGAACCCAAGGGTATCATCTCTCACAGTCTATGGTTATATTTAAATGTGCAGCTCTAATAGCCACCATGAGTCATTTCATTAACTCGGTCTATCTGAAATCTTCTGCCATTACTTCTATGGATCTTAGCAAATGTGCTCCTTTCCTATTGACTTGCAAAGAAGAAACTGCCTCCTGCACCCTCCCTTACTGGGGACCGAGCCCACAACCCGGGCATGTGCCCTGACCGGGAATAGAACACTGACCTCCTGGTTCATAGGTCCATGCTCAACCACTGAGCCACACCAGCTGGGCGAATTTACCTGTTTTTTGTTGTTGTTGTTGTTCTTTTTTAAATATATCTTTATTGATTTCAGAAAGGAAGGAGAGGGAGAGAGAGATAGAAACATCAATGATGAGAGAACCATTGATCAGCTGCCTCCTGCATGTCCCCCACTGGGGATCGAACCCGAAACCCGGGCATGTGCCCCTGGCCAGAATCGAACCCAGGACTCCCCAGTCTGCAGGCCCACACTCTATCCACTGGGCCAAACCAGCCAGGGCTACTTGTTTGTTTTTTTAAAGCTACCCAGGAAATGGGTAAACTCTTTAAAGAACCAAATTAAACTCAGTTCCTCTTTAGTGCAAATATACTCAAAGGAAAGCAATTCAAAACACATTATTTGAAGAATAGCATCAAAACACCATCTTATTACAAATATCATTAAGTGTTAGTGGCATAAAATTTTTGTTTGTAATTCAGCATGAAAATGCAATCTGATAATGGCACTAGAACTGCAATATTAAACACAAAATGATATTCCCTGTTCTGATGCAAGTTTGCCAGCTGAAATCGGGTAAACTCTGAGTAATAACTTTCCGTGCCACATAAGATCTAACAAAATACCCTCAAGCATCAATCCTACTGACGGAAGCCTGCTTCAAAAAGCAAATACATCATCGAGGCATTCATTTTGTTTTTACAATGAGAAAACTCATCTGCTTCTATGTCCTTGCAAATTAAAGTTAGGTCAAGTCCCAAAGAAACCTCCTGCAGCTGAAAATTCTGCGAAAAACTCCCCCAGATAGATCAGCTGTACCCCAAGTTAAAAAAATACTCAGCAACCAAGAGACAGAGAAATGGGAAATAAGATGAAAGCCACTGCCAACAACTGAACTGATATTTCAGTGGTTTTTTTTCTTTTGTGTGTGTGTTATTTTTTCTTGCTAAGGTGTTCACTTAAATTACCAAGCAGCACCACAGGTTAAGCTACCCCCTGTGACTGTGAAAATCATCAGTGTCCATCAATGGCATCTTTACCCAGGCAGCAGATTGTCATACTCAAACGGGTGAGAAAAGATAACAGGTTTTTGTGTTTGTTTTTGGTTAATCCTCACTGGAGGTATTTTTCCATTGATTTTTTTAAGAGAGCAGAAGGGAGGGGAGGAGAGAGAGACAAACTCAGATGTGAGAGAGCCACATCAATTGGTTGCCTCCCACAGGGCCACTAATGGGGATCGAGCCTGCAACCCAGGCATGTGCCCCGACTGGGAATCAAACCGTGATCTCCTGGTTCCTAGGTTGATGCTCAACCACTGGGCAACACTGGCCAGGGAAAGTTATTTTCTTTTAAAAGTGAACTTCAATGTTTATTTTCTTGCTTCAGGAGATGAAATATATTTTTGTCAATTTTAACATCAGAGGTACAGCATGCCATAGCAGTTACCCACATGCAAATTTTCAGGAAATTCAGTGTGATCTGAATATGACATTTGTGGCTTTTTTGTTCAGCATGTGAAGTAATAAAGACAAAGTGGTTAAAAAAAAAGAAAAACATTTTCAAACACTTTATGTTAATGACCTTAATACTTTTATTACTAGACCCAATAGAAAATATTAAAAATTATCTGAGCCCAGTCGGCGTGGCTCCGTGGTTGAGCATCCACCTAGGAACCAGGAAGTCACAGGTTCGATTCCCGGTCAGGGCACATGTCCGGGTTGTGGGCTCGATCCCCGGTGGAGGGAGTGCAGGAGGCAGCCGATCAATGATTCTCTCTCATCATTGATGTTTCTCTCTCTGTGTCTCTGTCTCTCTCTCTCTCTCCCCCCCCCCACCCAGAAAAAAAGAAAAAAAAATTATCTGAGGCAAACACTAAACCAGCTAAGAGTTCCAATGCATCGAACAGAGAAATGCCAACTACCCATCCCTCTTTCGATGGCTCTCAGTAATCACTTGCTTATTTCATCTCCTTGATTGCAATGCCTGCCCAGGCACTCTCGTCTTTACTGTCTACTGGATTCTCCTCTGCGTTCCCTGGTATTTCTGGCAGAACCAGAGAAAGGCGTTCAAGTTTCTGATAGTGACCTAGTGCACAAGCAAGGGTTTCTGGGGAAGAAGAGCAATGACGAATCTATGCCGCCACCATGTGTGAACTGAACAATACAATCCCTTGGGTCCGCTCCTTGGTAACAAAGAGCCATCCTAGTTAAATCACAGATAAAGGGCTACCTAATAATGACACAATAATGACATGTGTCTGCCCAGTGTGGCTCAGTGGTTGAGTGTTGACCCATGAACTAGGAGGTCACGGTTGGAATATCGGTCAGGGGCACATGCCCAGGTTGCGGGCTCGATCCCCATTAGGGGGCGTGCAGGAGGCAGCCCCATCCATGATTCTCTCTCATCATTGGTGTTTCCATCCCTCTCTCTGGGAATCGAACTGTGACCACCTGCTTCATGGGTTGATGCTCAGCCACTGAGCCACACTGGCCAGGCAGGAGCTGATTTTACTAGAGGATACCTGCTCCTCGAAGCTGGCAACATCATCCCCTAATGTGGTTGGAAAAACCAGGGCATCCTTTCTTTCTTTTCTTTTTTTTTTAAATATATTTTTATTGATTTTAGAAAGGAAGGGAGAGGGAGAGAGAGATAGAAACATCAATAATGAGAGAATCACTGATCGGCTGCCTCCTGCACGCCCTCTACTGGGGATCGAGCCCGCAACCCAGGCCTGTGCCCTTGGCCGGAAATGAACCTGGGACCCTTCAGTCCACAGACCGATGCTCTATCCACTGAGCCACACCAGCTAGGGCAGGGCATCCTTTCTTGGGAAGCATGACTTGGTTTTTACCTCCCCGACCCCCCATTTTCTGAATCCTACAAGGCAGAGAGAGGCGGTGTGGGAGAAGGCAAATCTTAGCCAACGGTCTGCCTCCTAGGATCCAATCAGCCATTAAGAACGTGCTGATGAAGTTTTCCTGGCCTGCTGAATTGTTTATAATCATCCCAGTGGCTCCCCCTGCTCATACAGGCTTTCTACGCCTCTCCCATTTACCTCTAAGCAAGTGACCGAATTCACGGTGGTTACTCAGGACATTTAAAGACTGTACTTTGGGAAATTTCAGACAGACATTAATGCGGATGCGCCTGTTATGCCTATGCTTAACGCTGTGGGCCCAGGCGTGATTATGACTTACAATTTACAGAAATCCAGCCCCACTCACTGCCATTTAATCTTAAAATCCAAACACATTGTTACTTGGTTAATCTTATGCCAGGATGACATTTCTACATTTTTTAAATGTTTTTATTGATTTTAAATGGAGGGGAAGGGAAAAGGGATAGATAGAAACATGGATCGGCTGCCTCCTGCATGGCCCCTACTGGGGATGGAGCCTGAAACTCAGGCATGTGCCCTGACCGGGAATCGAACCTGTGACCTCTTGGTTCACCAGGCGCAGCAAACCCATGTGCCTCCTAAGAAGTGCCGTGGTTTGAAGGACGGAGACAGCCAAATTCCAGAACAGATGGCTACTATGGAGCAGAACCGAGGAGGAGGCATAAATAGAGCGCATGATAAAAACGTAATGAGAGCAGAAGGAGATGGGAGTACAGCACAACAAAATACTTCTAGAGCAGAAGCAGGCTTTTTTCCCTCTTCATTTAAAGTGTTCACAGAGCACGGTCCCTGCTGAAAACCAAATACTATTTTCGGAGGCTCCGCGGAAAACTGTCACGCAATACAGGACCGAAAGTTCATGAAATAAAAGCCATGAGGGAAGAATCACATACGGAGGGCAGAAGCAGGAGGCTGAAAACGTAAATGATACAAGCTGGGGAGGAAACACAACATCTGACAGAGAACAAGCAAAGAAACCACATCAGAGAAAACGCAACTCAGCCCTGGCCTGGTGGATCAGTTGGTGAGAGCCTCGTCCCGATACGCCAAGACTGCAGGTTCGGTCCCCGGTTAGGGTCGACGCTCAACCGCTAAGCCACACTGGCTGGGCTACTGAGCATTTATTTTATTTTTTTAAATATATTTTATCGATTTTTTACAGAGAGGAAGGGAGAGGGATAGAGAGTTAGAAACATCGATGAGAGAGAAACATCAATCAGCTGCCTCCTGCACACCCCTGGGGATATGCCCGCAACCAAGGTACATGCCCCTGACCAGAATCGAACCTGGGACCCTTGAGTCCGCAGGCCGACGCTCTATCCACTGAGCCACACTGGTTAGGGCTGGGCTACTGAGCATTTAAAGAAGTAACACTGGTCTCAAATAAAAAAGGGATTATTCCCCTGGTGTGTTATGAAGAAAACCTAATCTTAATATAAAACTCTGACAAGGACATTTTCAAAACGAGGATGCAATAAAAAATCCTGAGCCACAGACAAACCAAACGGAGACGCAGCACGAGAAAGGTGAGTTGAATCTGGGAGAGCGAGTCGGCTGAACACTCCAGGTCAATGGAGACAATTCACCATATTAACAGGATGAGGCCATCTGTCCCTCAGTCCTCTCACAACAGAAAGAAAGGGCCTAAGAGAAATTCACTGTCGATCCGTGATTTTAAAACAACTCTAACAAGCCAGGCCTGTGTGGCTCAGTGGCTGAGTGTCAACCCATGAACCAGGGGGTCATGGTTCAATTCCTGGTCCATGCGGGCTCGATCCCCAGTTCGGGGTGTGCAGGTGGCAGCCGATTATGATTCTCTCTCATCATTAATGTTTCTCTCTCTCTCTCTCCCTCTCTAAAATCAATAAAAAACATATTCTAAAAAAAATTAAAAACCAATGGGAACAATATCCTCTGGTGAAAAAAAGTAAGTGAATCCATCGAAGGAGTGGAAGGCCAGGGGCCATCGTCAGCTCACGCACCAGCTCGAGGTGCTCAGCGGACAGGCCCGCACCGTGAGGAGCGATCCCGAGCGCGATGCCTGTCTCCCGGACTGTGCCGTTTGGAAACCAACGTTGGGGAATTGACTTGGAGAATAACTGATATGTAAGCAAATAAACATAAAAACAGGGAGCACGCCAAGCAGAATGTTCCAGAACTGACAAAGCTCACAGACGGCTCAAAGGTTCCAAAACCTGTCTTTCTGGTGGGAAACACCCTATTTGCACCAACCCCCTTGTCCCGTTTTCTGCAACAGGCGCTGAAATGGTTGGCAGGGAAAAATGAGGTGGGCTTATTTCTGGCAAGCAGGAGAGGGTTATAAATATGCCCATTCCGAGGCGACTGTGAGAGCTCTTCATTAATTTCTCATTCATTTGAAAATCTAATATAAAGGAGTCTGGCTATTTAATGGACTCGAGCTTTACCAGCTTCCAGGAGAATTCTTATTTGCCTTCAGTGTGACTGAACTGCATATGTCTATTTTCTTAATCATCACTTGTGGATAAGTTTTTATTACTTTTAGAGTGCATGGGAGGGAAGGGGAGAGTGAGAGAGAAACATCAATGTGAGAGAGACACATCGATTGGTTGCCTCTCACACACGCCCTGACAGGGGCTAGGAATTGAACCTGCAACCGAGGTAGGTAGGTGCCCTTGATTGGGACTTGAACCCAAGACCCTTCAGTCCGTGTGCTGATCCTCTAACCACTTAGCTACACTGGCCAGATGAGAAGGATGATCTTTTCAAAAAAATGGTGCTGCTCACCCTGGCTGGTTTGGCTCAGGGGATAGAGCATCGGCCTTCGGACCTAAGGGTTCCAGGTTTGATTCTGGTCAAGGACACATGCCCGGGTTTCGGGCTCCATCCCCAGTAGGGGGCATGCCAATCCATGATTCTCTCTCATCACTGATGTTTCTCTCTCTCCCTTCCTCTCTGAAATCAATAAAAAAATATATATTTTTAAATGGTGCCGGAAAAATTCAAGTTATCAACCTCAAGGTACACGTCACATCATATGCAAAAACTAACTCAAAATGGCTCATAGACTTAAATGTAATATAGAAAACAAACAAAAAAACCTCTCCTGCGAGGGCAGGAAACCGGAGTCAAGGTGACCAGGCAAACCTTTAAGACCAGGCCCGTTAGCCTTGGGGATGGAGGGCAGGAATGGAGCATGCTGGGTTTCCCAAATATGGGCATTAAGGTGCAAGCCTGTTCACCTGCATCTTAAAGGAGAACCATGATCCTGTGTGGCTGGCAGATTTAAGAAACCAAGAGAGTTACATTTACAGAGAAGAGGTAACTTCTTCTTAAGGAAAAAGCTAAATATAACACGTTTGGAATATCACGTGACGTCTTGGTTTTAATTAACTCAGAATTCAGCACATTTCTAAAAAAACCACACAGACTTTTCTTCTGATCACACTGAGCCCATTTTTTATACTTGTCTCATATTTTTTCCGCAACAGCAAGTTATATCAAGGGATCTAGGACCTACAGAAAAAAATTTGCCAACCTCTTTTTATTTTTAAGTTCATTTGCTAAGAACCCAACTGTTTAAAGCAGTCACTAAATGGGACATTGCATTTCCAATGTGTCTCTCTATCCAAACCATCTAGACACTCTAGCCTTTCTTTTATACAAAAAATACAGGATGATTACCTGGTCAGGTGGAATGAAAATGTGAATAGCTGCCATTTAAATGCTGATCATCTTATTTTTTAAATAGATTTTTGTTGATTTCAGAGAGGAAAGGAGGGGGAGAGAGAAATAGAAACATCCATGATGAGAGAGAATCACTAATCAGCTGCCTCCTGCATGCCATCTACTGGGGACCGAGCCTGCAACCCGGGCATGTGCCCTGACTGGGAATCAAACCGTGACCTCCCGGTTCATAGGTCCATGCTCAACCCCTGAGCCACGCTGGCGGGGCTGTGTTATATTTAGTTTACTTACACAATACTCAAAGTCAAGAGCGAAGGGCCTCCACAAGGGCTCAGGCTGCCTGGACTCTCCCCATGCTTTGCTGGGGGCGGGCGGGGAGAAAAACATGGCTGGCAGGTGGCATCGTCTCTAACAGGGAATGGCAAGCTGGCTGAAGGTCGTCAGGGAGGAGTGGCAGGGACACAACTACAGACTGCGTCACGTGTGAGCGAGACAGCGCGGCAGGGAGTGTGGGCAAACACACCACCCCGGCAAGCAGGGAAACAAACGGAACCACAAGGACCACGGAGACAGAGCCTGACAACAGGGAGGAAACGGGCGCTCCCCTAGCACCTCCCGGACCCGGAGACCCTCACACCAATACACCGCCCATCCCGGCAGGGCTGGAGGCGATAATCGGAGAGATCCGATCACAAGAGACTGGAGACAGAAGCGAGGAATCCAATTACAACGTGAGAATTAAACCCTCGCCGTGGCACCGCTAATACACGATTTGGAAACGGCAAGGAACAGAGCAGACAGGAGTGAAAATTCACCCTCTGGGGGAAAGCGTGTGATCGCCACAGGAACTCTACGGAGGAAGAGAGAGAGAGAGAAATTGCAATCAGGCAGATGTGGAGGGGAGGGGCGGATGGCAGGTTTCTCCTCAACTCCGGGAACCACTGTGTCTTAGCGTGAAAGAGCAGCAAGCTGAAGTCTGGACTTAAGTTCACTTTCCCTTCGGTGCTGTTCTGTGGATTTCAAATACAAACAGTCGTTTAAACGTACATTGTGTAGCTAGCTCGTGTCTTTTATCATCGCCTGCATTGAGAGATTTCTGAATTTACGGCCACATCATGTGGAAAACCTCTCATTTATTTTTTTAATATGTTTTCTTGACTTTCAGAGAGAGAGAGAGAGGGGAAGGGAGAGGGAGAGAGAGAGACACATCAATGATGAGAGAGAAACACGGATTGGCGGCTGCCTCCTGCACGCCCCCTACTGGGGATGGAGCTCACAACCCGGGCATGTGCCCTGACTGGGAATCGAACCGTGACCTCCTGGTTCCTAGGTCGATGCTCAGGCTCGGAGCCTCGCGGGCCGGGGCAGGCTGTTTTCTATGGGTTGGTTTTAGCGCCTGAGCTGCAAACTGGTCATTATTAGGTGGAAACGAACATCTGCAAACAGGACATGCTTTCCCCACAGACACCCACCTTCCCGTAGCCCCTGCCTCTACACACGGACACCACAGAGAAGCCCGGCTGCTAGAAATCACAGGGAAATTAAACCCTAAACTCGAAGTGCAGGCCACCAAAGATACCGATCCTGGTTTTTTTTAACTCTGCAGAGTAAGAACACCTCGCTTCTGCCCCTGCCCCGCATATTCCTCAGCCGTTCCGGAGCCAGCCAGCGAGGCTCTGCTCCCCGTGATACGGAGACGCTGGAACCTCGTGGCGCAGCCGCCTTGTTCCTCCGTGGCAGATGACTGGAAATATGAGATTGTGTGGGGTTTTCCACACCAACACAATTAGCATATAAAAGGCACGCTCAGCATTCCGGAAATTGGAATGGTTTTAGAGACTCTGTGCCAGGGACTCGGGGGGAAAAAAAAAAAAAGAACAAAAGCATCTATTTATTACACTGTCTTCCAAATTCTATCCACTCTCGCTTTTCTAGGTTTTCTCACTAGGGACTGGGGGGCGGGGGGAGAGGCCCAAGCCAGACCATTGTGCAAAGCCCCAACTAGTTATTTGAGACAAGAAACTCAGCCAACCCTACTCTCTTCTGTGGCAGCACAAGGATGTTTAGATCGAATGAGCTATAAGATCACCAACGGAGTCCGGCCCGCGTGGCTCAGGGGTTGAATGTAGACCTAAGAACCAGGAGGTCACGGTTCGATTCTCGGTCAGGGCACATGCCCTGGTCCTGGGCTCGATCCCTAATAGGGGGCGTACAGGAGGCAGCTGATTAATAATTCTCTCTCATCACTGATGTTTCTACCTCTCCCTCTCCCTTCCTCTCTCAAATCAATAAAAATATATATTAGAAATTGTTTAAAAATAAATAAAATCCCTTCCTTACATTATTACATTTTTTATTCCTCTATTCATGTTCTCTATTTTACCTTAATCCGTAATAACAGAGGGTAATGTACTTGTAACTCCTCTCAAAGAATTTTTGTGGGTGTCTTTTGACTGACTTGTTTCTTGGATTTTAATTTCATTGCTTTCCTTTTAATCTTACTTAAATTATTATTTTTTGTGAATCAGTTACAAACAGGAATTTAAATTTAACTCTTGTTTCTCAAGTTTGAAAACTAAACTCTGAAAAATGAAGAAGAAAAAATACCCTAGACACCCTCCCTTCCCCAAAATGTTTGCAATCCTCATTACCGTCCGGGAAGAGAGAAGGGAACTCGTCAGTATCTCCTCTACTCAACCGCGATGAAGTCTTGGGGAGGGCCCGCCTGCTGCTGTGGACCCTGAGGATGTGTAAGACGGACGCACACTCCGAGAAAGAAACGAAAGGAGAACCCTATCAACAGCGGCTGGCAGCCGTTCTTCATTGCTTACACTGTGCCGGGCGCTGTCCTAAGCTTTCCATCCGGGCTTTAATCCTCAAGTGACCTCATACTGAACGAGGAAAGGCCCTCCTAGCAGGATGCCCATTTTATAGGTGAAAACCCCCAGGAGTGAAGACGCTGACAGCTAGCAGGTGGCAGGGTAGAATGCAAAGCAGTCCTCATAGCCATGAGCACTCTGTGTACAATCTGTTTTTAATGGACGTTCCGGTATGTTGTTGCCAAAGCAGATCAAATACTGTGATTGGTTACATGACCCTATTCGTGCATATAAAATTGCATTTAAAAAATTTTTTGTTGTTGTTAATCCTCACCTGAGGATATTTTTCCCATTGATTTGTTTTTTCCCATTGATTTTTAGAGAGTGGAAGGGAAAGGGAGAGGGAGAGAGGGGGGGATGGGAGAGGGGGGGAGGAAGAGAGGGAGGGAGGGAGGGAGGGAGGGAGGGAGGGAGGGAGGGAGGGAGGGAGGGAGAGAGACATCGATGTGAGAGAGACATGTTGATTGGTTGCCTCCCACATGTGCCTTGATCGGGGCTGGGGACTGAACCAGGTAGGTGCTTTTGACTGGAATTGAACTTGGGACCCTTCATTCTGCAGGCCGATGCTCTATCCACTAAACCAAACCTGCTAGGGTGCATTTAAATTTTTAAAATTGATGAGAGAGAGAGAGAGAGAGAGAGAGAGAGAGAGAGAGAGAGAGAGAGAGAGAGAAAGGGGGGAGGGATGGAGAAAAGCAGGGGAGGAGAGGGAGAGGGACAAACACATGGTTTCGTTGTCCCACTTATTTCCGCATTCACTGGTCGACTCCTTGGCACACAGGGACAATGTTGCAGCAACCAAGGGATCTACCCGGCCAGGCGAAACTGCATCTGCAAGTCCCCGGTTCTGGGTACGCAGGCTTTCTGCCTCCCCGCTGTCGGCGCTGACTGCCTTTCCACTCGGCCCCTCTCTGTCATCTGTCCAATGGGACCGTCAGCTCATTCATCACCTGACAGATTTACTCACTCACTCATCATCTTGCCATTTACGAGCCCGTCCTTCCCACTCATCCTCCACAGCCCAGCTGCCGCTCATTCTGACATGCCAGCTGCCTGCCCACGTTTGCCAGCCAGCCCGGCGCTCTCCTCGGTGGGCCGCTGTCATTATCTCATTTGTCGGGACGTTTTAGTCCCTTTTCCTTATTAACTTGCCTTTGGGTATTTCCTAGGCTTTTTCTTCCCATTCTTGTTCCCCCGGGCCAATCATTTGGTTCATTTGTTTATTATCACACGATATTATCCATCCCTTGTCATTTGACAGCTTTTCAGATTCCATTAACCAAGAGGCATAAGCATTTAAATTCTCTCTCTTGTTCCCATTAGATGAAACCCATCCAGGCTTTGCCCTGTGTTCAGCTGACTTAGAATTTGCAAGAGAATGACATTTAAATGAGCATGTATTGCCTGGCCGGCCTGGCTCAGTGGCTGAGCTTCAATCTATGAACCAGAAGGTCATGGTTCGATTCCTGGTCAAGGCATACATACGCCCAGGGTTTCGGGCTCAGTCCCCAGTATGGGGCATGCAGGAGGCAGCAGATCAATGATTCTTTCATCATTGATGTTTTTTTCTCTCTCTCCCTCTCCCTTCCTCTCTGAAATCAATAAAATATATTTTTTTAAAAGACCTGTGTTTGTTAACAATATCACATATATTACACGAAAGGCAGACCGTTTCTTTCTCCCTCCTGACGTCAGCGTGCAAATAATCAGTGTAACTGATTTTTAAAAATTCTCTTCGTAAAGAAATAAGAAAAAATAAATTTCTCTTCATCATTAGATCATATTGCCTACATATCGCTATTCTTAAATCAATTTCACTCCATTTTTCTATTGGGGAATCAAAGCAAACATAGCAAAATAAATTTGATCCTTTGAGTCTTCTTTTCATTCCCAATCAGCATTGTTGTGTTTTGATAAAAATGCAACAATTTGATTTAATACCCATACAGTCAGGGTGAAATATGGATGTTCCAATATTACCGTTACTTATTGTACCGCATGAAACTATTCGGAGATGAAAGATAAGGTCCTTGAGTAATACTCTTCATTAAAAGAGGTTGGACATTTGGAAGAAAATCTGGTAACTAATAGCCTCTAAGTTACAATTTTTTAAAAGCCGGGTAAGTACAGACAGTCCCTCAGAATAGCATATTAAATTCACTTTCAAATTAGTACAGTTCAGCATTTCAGTCTTGTGATTTGTATGCTTGGTAATACTTTTAAAATTAACTGTGCCACGGACGGACACAGCACACACTTCTCAGCCATAATCATTTTTCTAAGGCTGTATCTTTATAACAGTAATTGCCTTCTTAGTGAAAGAAGACGCATTTTGAATCGAGGGACACTTCATTTATTACTTTTCTTATAGGAGAGCTACCTCAGCGTCTGAGGTTTTATTTTTTCCTTAACGACTTTTTCCTATTAGGAGAATGTGAAGGCTCCAGGGCAAAGCAAGTCCATTAGGAAGGGAGGCATTCTAGAGGAGGCAGGGCTTTCCAAGGTGGACACAAGACAACTCTTGTCAAGAATGGACGATGCAGCCCGGCTGGTGTGGCTCAGTGGTTGAGCATTGACCTATGAACCAGGAGGTCACCGTTCAATTCCCAGTCAAGGCACATGCCCGGGTTGTGGGCTGGATCCCAAGTAGGGGGCGTGCAGGAGGCAGCTGACCGGGAATCGAACCAGCGATTTCCTGGTTCATAGGTCGATGAGCCACATTAGCTGGGCGGTCCACGTTCCTTTCTATCTCCGTTACTACCCGGTCCATGTCATCACCTCCAAGTCTAATCACTTAAAGAAGAGATGTAAATAATTCATTACTACAAAAAAAGAAAGAAGCCACGCCGTCTTTTCCATTATCCACCAGAGCTGGGAAAACCTCCTGCCCTAGCACAGACATGGACACATAAACATATTCATGCGTATGCGGAGAAGAACATGCCTGTAGACCCACAGACACAAATTTGCTGGGGGTGCTTTAGAGATGGAGAAACCAACATCCTCGTTCCATGTCTCCCCAGGACCATCCCAAAGCAACGTGAGAAACCATTCACTTATATACACACTAGAGGCCCGATGCACCAAGATTCGTGCAAGAATGGGCCTTCCTTCCCCTGGCTGCCGGCACTGCCTTCGCTCTGGCCAGAGCCGCCTTTCCGCCTTCCCAAGGTGCCCAGAGGCCCAGAGCGGCTGGGGTGGTGCGGAACACTTGCATCGTCGCCATGGAGATGATGCAAGCATCCCGCCCTGCACCGCCCCGCCCCAGGTCGCTTGGCACCTATGTATGCAAATTAACCCGCCATCTTTGTTGGGTTAATTTGCATACTCACTCCTGATTGGCTGGTGGGTGTCACAAAGGTGCAGTCAATTGGCATGTTACTCTTTTATTAGATAGATACATAAATATATATACATATACATAAATGTGTGTATTGATTTTTAGAGAGAGGAAGAGGGAGAGAGAAACATCAATAGGCTGCCTCTTACATGCCTCCTACTGAGGATCGAGCCCATAACCCAGGCATGTGCTCTGACCAGGAATCGAACCGGTGACCTTTTGGTGCATGGGATGACATCCAAACAAATGAGCCACACGGGCCAGGATGAGCGATACTCCTCTCTCCACTCTTCTACCCCGATAAGCATCCCTTACAGAGGCGCACAGTGTCCAACACACACAGAGAGCTGACATTCCTTGCACTCCGCTAAAACACATCCTATCTGTGTGGTCATACATGAGCATACCTATATGCACGCGTGTTTTTTCCCCGTCTAGACAAAATGCATCTACACTTACTAGATCGTCTTGGTTCGCGGCATGTCCTCGTAGGAGGGCACCGGCAGGGAGCAAACAGAGAGGAAGGCCCCTGAGCATCTCAGGCAAACACCTGAGCGGCACTCCCGGAAGCGGAGCAGGCAGGCCACATGCGCAACTCTGCGCCCATCGCCCTGGACGCGCTCACACCACAGAGGCCACAGCCCTGTCCCAAGGCCACCACGGAGAGCAGGTGCGACTTACCACGAGGGAGAGAGGCCTTTTCCAGGAGACGACACCAATGAGTCCTGACAGCAGCACCTGCAAAGACAAACGGCGCAGGATGGTGAGATGCTTCGGGACCTTTAGCACACAATCGAAACAGTATGGACAGTTGCAACCTGAAGGATCACTTCTAGAACGCACGTGCGCGCGCACACACACACACACACACACACACACACACACGCAGTTATTCTCTAGCACAGAGCCCCAGGTCTCCCTCCCCAGCTCCTGTCCAAAAATGCACCTGCACTCCCTCTCCCCAACCCAGTGTCCCGCTGTCATCTTTATCTTCCACAGGGGCACCCCTCCTCCTGGTCACTCAAATCCTGGGGACGGTCCCCTCTCCTTCACCCCAACATCCCAACAGGCACAGTGAAGAGAGGAGGTGGCTCCCCTTCAGCAGGGCCCCATTCCGGAGGCCCCATTGTAAGTAGGTCCTAGTGTTTTCCCACAAGGTCTCCTATGAAGATGAGTCACCCAGGCAGTCAGGGCCCAAGCAGAAAGGGGCACTTCAGATTTAAGACATAAATGCAGCCCGGCTGGCTGGCGTGGCTCAGTGACTGAGCATCAAACTAGGAACCAGGAGGTCACGGTTCGATTCCCAGTCAGGGCACATGCCCGTGTTGTGGGCTCGATCCCCAGTAGGAGGCGTGCAAGAGGCAGCAGGTCCACGATTCTCTCTCATCATTGATGTTTCTCTCTCTCTCCCTTCCTCTCTGAAATCCATTTTTAAAAACTATTTTTTTAAAAAGACATAAATGCAAGTTTCAAAGATGAAATCCAACCAGCCCCCAAGGGCAGGTGAGAGCCTCCCGCCCTCTCCTCCTCCGGAGCCCGCGTGGGAAAGGAACAGCGAAGTGGGCAGGTGTATCGCCCCGCCTGGGGAAGCAAGTTAGGTAAAGCATTTGCAAGTCGTTTTGATTCTCTCCTTTCAGAAGTGTCCTGTTTGCGCAATAAAAACAATGTATTTGTTGGTACAGTACATTAATTCCATTAAAATCACATTAAGTGTAATGAAAAGCTTTCAGAGTCTAATTACGCCGCGAACTCACAGACCTGCATCAACTTTTAAACCCACTGCAATTACAACAGGAGGCGGACCTGTCTGGTAGACAAATCGTTGCTCCATTTCCAAATGATTATGACTAAGGCCCACTGTCCTAATGCTATAAACCACACACTACGTACGTATGCAGACTCCAAAACCTGTCCCTTAAAGGGCCCTGGCCGGGGTTTTCTGGGAGCCGGCCTGTTCTCAGGGCCAGACCCGCACTGTGCTCCTCTGTTCTGATCCCCCTGAGTTCATCTCCCCAGAGCACACTCCATTCGCGGAATTCCTGCCCTGAAGTGTCCTCCAAGTTCCCCAACATTCACAGTGGCACCTCGGAGCGCCCTCTGCAGTCCAGACTTGGCCACTGCGGGGCCCACAGGCTGCCAGCCTCCCTCCCTGGGCCCTTCCACCCCCAGGTGGCCCTCTCTCCTGCCCTCTGCCCTCAGACCCGCCCTGGTCCTCCTAGGCTGCCCAGGCAGAGACGTCTGTGTGTCCTGGCACTTAGTGAGGCCAGGGAGGAGGCCGAGCGTCAGGAGGACAAAGGAGGAAGGGGTAGGGGGACGTCCTGCACTGCTGACCATCCCATGGGCATGAGGACCAGCCCGCCGCCGACTGTCTAGAGCAGGGGTGGGGAACCTTCTCTCTGCCAAGGGCCATCTGGACATTCATAACATCACTCTCGGGTCATGCAAAATTACCCACTTAAAAATCAGCCTGCTCTATTTGCTCAAACACTTCATCAACTCACCCCCAATGCCTTGGCAGAGCCAGACCACATGACTCCGCGGGCCTCATACGGCCTGTAGGCCGGACGTTCCCCACCCCTGGTCTAGATGAAGTGACACACGGGACATCAAGGTTCTACCTAGACCCCTGCCCCTCACTCATGGCCCATGTCCACCTACAGGTTCAGACACTCCTACGACCCCCAAACGGAGGCTGGGGGACCCAGACAACCAGTGCCGCGCTGGTGGCACGAAGGGATTGTTTCCCTCTGACCAGGTGGCCCTGGACAGATGCAGTGACCTCCCCAGCAGCTCAGTTGTTGGGTGTCGTGCCATGCACTGAAAGGTCGCAGGTCCGATTCCCGGTCAGGGCACATACCGGGGTTGTGGGCTCGATCCCCAGTAGGGGGCGTGCAGGAGGCAGCCGATCCATGATTCTCTCCCATCGTTGATGTTTCTCTCTCTCTCCCTCTCTCCCTTCCTGTCTCTCTAAAAATAAATTAAAACTTTTTTTTTTAAATCCATACTGAAGAAAGGCTGTTTTAAGTCTCCAGCCCTATGCGCAATAATGAGTTAAAAAAGAAAAAGGAACTTTCATGTGAGTAACATATGAGTAGTGTATATTATCTTGCAAATATAATTCAAATACATTTTTCCATATAAATCACCTCAAATCAAGATCTGATTTTCTCTAATAGCCCTAGTCTGAAAAGAAGTTAGGAACAGGAGTGAAGAGACACACACGTCCACGGCTTCTTTAATTGCATTTTCTGCAAAACCCTGCAGTTCTATTTTTAATATTTGATTACACCATCCACAGAGCTATGTTCCACAAAAGCAATTACGTTTTGCTCAGCGGAAAAATCAGAATGGAATAATATGCGGCACACTACCAACGGTAAGAAGCAGCAGCAATTTAGAACATTTTAGGATAATGATTGAGAGCACGGATTCGGAAGTTACAGCAAACACATTTTAAAGACATCTTATCACGGAGTTGACTGCAAGTTTAAGTTATGCACGACGCAGACGGGGGGGGGGGGGGGGGGGGAGGCGGACCGCCGAGGGAGCCCAGGATTTTATCAAAACGTTGGCGGAGGCCCCCTGAGCACCTAAGCTCTTACCACGCACTTCTCCTCGCCAGCTCTCTCCCAGTCCAGAAGCCGCACTTAACCACTGTGCTTTCCTCGTCTTCAAGGGCTTTTGCCGGAATGTCCCTCCAGCGCTAACAGAGCTGATGTCCCCTGCTGTGTTCATGCTTGTTTACGATATTTTCTTGTCTTTTGTGTTTCTATTATTCCTGTGTTTGCTATTTTGGTCAACTTTTCTATTGGTTTGTTGTTTCCTTTTTCGAGGCACTTGGAAATTATACATCTCTTTTCTATACAATTTTTTAAACACCTATTTGAAATTATATATCCAACACGTGAATAGCGATAACACACATGCCTGCAGGTTCTGTTGGTACCTGTGTTTTCTACGCCCCCTCCCCTCCCAGATGTTTTGAACAACCACGTTGGTAGCAACCAGTCAAACTTAGCTTCACATTTTCTTGTTTTAATTGCTCATTGCTGCATTGTTTATGCCAGTTCTTGTCATCTCCTGATTTACTTGTTATTAATAATATTCTGCATTTGGCTTATGCACGTCCATACTTTCTTTTTTTCAGAAATGAAATAAATGCAGAGGCGTTTAGTTATTTTTCTGAAGATATCTATTGTTTGCTCATTTACATGAACGAGCTTAGAAATCTCACCTACAGAAAGCCTAGAGCCGTGGTCGGCAAACTCTTTGGCCCCTTGAGTGTGGCTCTTCCACAAAATACCACGGCCTGGGCGAGTCTATTTTGAAGAAGTGGTGTTAGAAGAAGTTTAAGTTTTCAAAATTTGGGAGGAGGCCGAGCGTCAGGATATTCAATCGTTGTACTGTTTCAATCGTTGTACTGTTGATATTTGGCTCTGTTGACTAATGAGTTTGCCTACCATTGGCCTAGAGAAATTTGCTCAACAACCTTTCTCCTTCTAAAATAAACACAGGTTGCTGCGTTATCTTCTAGCATTTCCCTTTGAGGACATTCTCTAAGACCTCTTCACCTTGAACATGCAAAACTGACACAGAGATGAACAAATCCATCACCACCTGAGCAGAATATTCCCTGGCTCTTTCTGGCGATGGAATACTGTGATACGCACCAAACCTACTTACTTATTATACAAATTATCTTTCAAACGGAATATCAAGCGAGAAAACAGACATGTTTAAGAGTCCGTGGAGTAAAATAATGATCAAAGCACAAACTGGGACGGGATGTTCCTAGAATCACTGGAAGTCTGAAATTGATTTGAGAATAGCCCTGTGGTTAGCCTTATACATCCCTAATCAATTCTCTCACGGGAAGCTTTTGGACAGCTACACGCTCACACACTCAAAAATATATATTTCCATTTTTGAAAGCATCACTTGTCCATTTTTCTTAAAAGGAAAAAGTAAATTTTCTGAATTGTTTAAATATGCATGACTAGGACACAGAATATAAAATGGCCAGTATTCTCAGTCCATGCCCACATTGCCAAACGCGTCACTGTATTATAAAGAGCACCCAGAACTGACAGGTTTGATAACGTGGGGGTTTTCTTGTGCTGCCATTCACCAGCTCATATCAAAGTTCGTATAATGAAAATGTCAAGAATCAGCGTCACATTTAGAAACCACAAAATACAAAGATGGAGCTGTCAGTCACCCCTGACGCTTGCCAAATGAAAAGCTTAAATATAGTCATGGGTGAGCAGAACTGTTGGCAGCCACGTAAGCTCACCAGGCAAGACCTGGTCTTTCTTGTCTAACACCATATAACACCAGCTCCAAACGCAGGGCCGGGCACACAGCAGGCACCAGATCTTTATGCACGAATGGTAGGTGGCTGGGTGGGCGGATGGATGGATCAATGAATGAACGGACAGATGAATGAAGGGGTGACTGGGTGGGTGGGTGAAGAAATGGGTAGAAGGATAAATAGATGAATGGATGGGTGAGTGGATGGGTAGATGGATGGGTAGGTGGGTAGATAGACGGGTGAGTGGATGAATGGAAAGATGGATGGATGGATGGGGGGATGGATGGATGAGTGAGTAGATGGATGGGTGGATAGTGGGTGGATGGATGGATGGGACAATGAATGGAAGGGAGAGGGAGGGGGGAGGGAGGTTGGGAAGAATAACCCTGCACAACCAGCTCTGATCTGACCTATCTTTAATGGTCCTGGAGACCACCACCTCCCCAAAATAGCCAAGGATCCACTCTGAGTCTTGGGTGGCTGACAAAGGACAGCAGGGAAAACAAAATGGAACTGTGCTACAGGTCTGTCTCCCTCTGTCCCCCCCCCCCCCTTCCTCTCTCCCTCCTGCCCACTCTCTCTGAAAAGCAATGGGAAAAATATCCTTGGGTGAGAATTAACAATAAAGCCACAGTGATAGCTTCACACGTAGGTTTCATTGCCGTCGCTGATTTTAGTCTAGACCCTTTGAAATAGGACCGTGAGTCACCAGGCATAAAGGCTGCACCCCCGTCATTCCCTCCAGCGGGTATGAGAGTAGTCACCCCCTACAGCTCACGCACACTGAGAGCCTAGGTAAAGGCTCTTTACTAGCTTGGGGGACCTCTCTCCACCCCCCCCCCCCCCCCTCACACACACACAAAGAAAGGAGCTGTTTTCATTTGCATCTTCTGAGTTCAGCACTTTTCCGGTTACTTGCCTTTGGTATCTCTTCAGCGACGTGCCCAGTGACTCTCGACGAGAGTCTGCTGCAGACGTTGCCATGGGACGTTAATGCCTCCCTATTGATTTGTGGCTGCTTTTAGTGCAATAGGGATGGATGGGGAGGGAGACAGTGCTATGTCCCGACTCGCCAGTTCCGGGGGTGGGTGTCTGACACGCAGGATGCTAATGGAGTTGTGGTCCATTTTATCAGTCTTCCCCCTTATTAGGCCTTCCACTGCACGTAGGGTGTCTCAGTCCTTCAGCCGGGGATCTAACTATCTGGGGGCGTTCCCTTTGCCTCATTTCCTTGACTGAAAATGGAAGATACAGAGAATGACTTTGCAGCTGCCCCCCTTATCCACAGGGGATACGTTCCAAGACCCCATGGATGCCTGAAACCTCCCTACTACCAAACCCTATGGATACTGTGTTTTTTCCTATTCATACATACCTATCCATATAAATTAAGTTTAATTTATATATTAGAAACAGTGAGAGATAAACAAAAATAACTAATAAAGTATAATTATAGCAATACACTATAATAAAAGTTATACGAATGTGCCATTGATTTTTAGAGAGAGTGGAAGGGAGGGAGGGAGCGAGAGAGAGAGAAACATTGATGTGAGAAACATCAACTGGTTGCCTCCTACACACCCTGCACTGGGGATCGAACCCACAACCCAGGCATGTGCCCTGACCAGGAATGGAACAGTGACTTCCTGGTTCATAGGTTGATGCTCAGCCACTGAGCCATGCCAGCTGGCTGTAACAGTTCCTTAAAAAAAATTTTTTTTTTTAAGATTGTTTACTGATTTTGAGAGAGGGAGGAAGGGAGAGAGAGAAACATCCACAGGCTGCCTCCTGCACGCCCTCTACCGGGATCGAGCGGGAAACCTGGGCATGTGCCCTGACCAAGAATCAAACCAGCGACCTTTAGGTGCACAAGACGACGCCCAACCACCTGAGCCACACTGGCCAGGGCTACCCCAGTGCTTAAAGGACCATGATCAACTAGGGTCGAGTCTTTACCATATTTTGAGAAATTGAGCGATTACAAACAGATTGTTAGGAATCTTCTAAGCTAATGACTGTAAATGCTACCTGGGAGACTAAAGAGTCTGGGCCTGCCTGACCACCATCAAAGAAACATAACATCCACGTTGGCATCCCTTGTTTTCCAATTCATATGGCGAATAATCATAGAAGCCATTCTCCCGTCACTTCTAAATTGACAAGGGAAAAAAAAGCTTGCCAGCGTTCCCGCTATCTTCTGGTCGCTTTCTAGTTTTCATTTAATGGAAAACTTGTCACATCACAACTTTTTTATGTGCCTCGCTGCAGAGCATTTTTCCACAAACGAGATTTTCTCAAGACAGTAACGATCCTGACAACAGGCGTCTGAGAACAAGATGGGGTCAGTTATAAAAAAGGGGAAATGGTAAGAAATCTATTTTTACCTATTTTCATGGAAGTTGGGCATGCCTGACACTGTCCTATTTTGTAAATGTATTGCCTTGTTCCCTGTGATCTTCATGATAAATATGTTGTCACAAAGCCTGGCTGACTAGCTTTCCTCTTCATTTTATAAATGCCGAGTATACTTAACCCTACTGTCACTTTCGTTTGTCAAACAATACAATAGTCAAGACTATATTCTAGCTTGGCCAGTGTGGCCCAGTGGTTGAGCATCGACCCATGAACCAGGAGGTCACATTCAATTCCCAGTCTGGGCACAGGCCCAGGTTTCGGGCTCGATCCCCAGTAGGGGGCGTGGAGGAGGCAGCCGATCCATGATTCTCATCATTGATGTTTCTCTCTCTCTTTCTATCCCTTCCTCTCTCTGAAATCAAGAAATACATATTTTTTTAAAAAATAAGGACTGTTTGTTTTCCCCACACAAAAAAGGAATAAAAGCAACCAAGCCTGGCTGACTGGGAAGTGGGTGTCCCTGGGGCGAGGGTGCGCTCGCACAGGGCAGAGCCGGGACGGCTGCTTGCATTACCAGCCACTTGATGCTCTGACTCTAACTTTGTTATACACTAGATGGATTTTTAAATATTCATTTTAAAACATAATGGGGAGTCCTGGAGATGAAAAGAAAAGCCAGTGGAAAGCCGACAATATAGATTTTTTAAAAAGCCAGTGGAGGAAGCCGCACATCAATAAGCCCAGTGTCAATCACGGCCAGCTCCAGATCGTGGGGAGGGGATTATCTGAGCAGAAGGCTGGCGAGCACCCAGGAAGGAAGTGCCAGGCCACCTCATCTCCTCTTTTAATAAGGTTACGACACTGGCATATTGGAGGAATGCTAAGCAGACGAGGGCCTTTATTTCCGCAAGATGTTAACACAGCGGGCAGGTGCCGCCACCCCGTGTGGCCTGGGAGAGATGTGGGTGGGGGTCCTGGGCACAGAGGCCTGGCCTGTTCCAAGGACGGGGACTTGTTTAAAAACGGGGGATTATAACATGGGGCCTGCGCCCTCAAAAGCCAGACACCAAATCGAGATGAGATCATCGCACCAGTCTGGAACGCTAAGATAAAAAGCGAGCAGATGAATTCATCGCTGTTACAAGTATTCTGCATGTTGGCACCGAAATTCATCAAATTTCATGGATGGTGTGGCTCAGTGGGTGAGGGTTGACCCATGAACCAGGAGGTCACGGTTCGATTCCAGGGCTGTCACATGGCAGTCACAGATACACAATTTCTACAGTATTTTGGGAATAACCTGATGCTCTTCTTGAGAGCTAGAATATAATCCATTTTTAAAATGGTTCATGGATACTTGAAATAAATGGGTATTTGTCTGCTGGTAGAACACTGGTTCATAGCCGTTCAACTGTCCTTTGATATTATAAATCATATCTTATCTTTATTCATTGTGTCTTATCTGTGAAGGGCAGAAATGAGCACCTTTTAGACCGCAACTGTGCTTTGGTCAATTTCTCGCTATATTTTACTTTATGAACTCTGAGGTTGTATTTTTGGTAAAGGATCGGGACAATTTTATCTCCGGTGCAGAATTTACCTTTTGCCATTCTAAAATAACCTTCCTCACTCTTTTGGATGCCTCCTGCCTGGATGTAATGTTGCTCTGTCCACCGGGTACCTGTCTTGTGTATCTTTGCCCATTACTTCCAACTTCTCTGCGTCCCTCTGCTTTACCCCCGGCGCTGTTTAAAGCTTACAGCTCAGTTTTACTGTCTGACTACCTCTACAGAGAGTTTAAGCCATTAGTTATAGGCACATCTACTATCTGCCATACATTCCTCTTCGGAAATCCAAGGAGCTTCAGGGTCCAGCCACCTTACCCTCCCTGGACTGGACAACTCACTTCTCCCCCTGATCTGAAATGAGCACAGACAGAGGTAGGGAACGAGACCGCAGCTGCGGCCACAAGAAGGAGCAGGATGCCGGGAGCCCCTCCCAAGCAAAGCCTGCTTGCTCCTCAGTCTTTGCCTGAGTGGAGACACAGCCAGCATGAGGTGGAAATGCCACTGGGGGCAAAGGGCAGGCGAGTGGCTCTTCCTTCCTTGGGGCAAAAGCCACATGAGGACCACCAAAACGGCCACGCGAGGACCACCAAAACAGCCACGCGAGGACCACCAAAACGGCCACGCAAGGACCACCAAAAATGGCCACACGAGGACCACCAAAACGGCCACGTGAGGACCACCAAAACGGCCACACGAGGACCACCAAAACGGCCATGCGAGGACCACCAAAACAGCCACACGAGGACCACCAAAACGGCCACGCAAGGACCACCAAAAACGGCCACACGAGGACCACCAAAACGGCCACACGAGGACCACCAAAACGGCCACGTGAGGACCACCAAAACGGCCACGCGAGGACCACCAAGGCCCATCAAGGAGCAACCAGAACCCTCACACAGCGCTGAAGGGAGAGGCCATCGAGTCAACACTTTGGAAAACTATCAGTAGCCAGGACGGGTGACCACATGTGTACCCTATGCCCAGAGATTCCACTCCCATGCACACGCCATCCAAACGGGGGCACCTGTTCCCCCAAGTCCACATACAAGCATGCATCGGGCAGCACCGACCCTAACAGCTCCACGTGGAGACCACCCAGATGCCCGTCAACAGCAGACTGATAAGTCAATCTGATATATTCATCCAATGGCAACAGACACCAATGAACCTCAGCTACACTCAACGGTATGGACGGCATTTCACAAACATGCTGCTTCGTGTAAGAAATCCAATACTAAATAATGCATACTCTGTTCCCGTTTATGTAAATTTCAAGATCAAGCAAAAATTAATGTAGGCTGCTAAAACTCAGAAGATGGGTTGACTTTGGGGTGCCAGTCACAGGAAGGGGGCACAAGGGGCTCTTGGGGTGCAGGGGAGGTTCTGCTTCATGATCTGGGTGCTGCCTCTGCAGAGATGTTCATTTTGCAAAAAAACACATGGAGCTGACAGAGCACCCGACAATTTGTGCAATTCTCTGCGTGTATGTTAGACTTCAACAAAAAGTTCAAAAAAAGAAAAAAAGGGCTAGGAGAGAATCGGTTGCTAGGAGACCAAGAAGCCAGGATTCTGGCTTTGGTTATTAGCCCTCAGAGCTCAGAGAACAAATACACACTGATGTCTATGAAATGTCTCAGGGATTTTTATATATATATATACCAGAAAAACACCAAGCCTGGCAAATAATGGCCTCCGATTACCCAACACCTGCCCATCGCCAACATGAGGGCCACAGGATGTGGTTGTGAAAGACACCTGGCAGGGACGCCTGCTCATCTCAGATGGGGCGGGGACGGTGGTTCAGAGAGACCCATGCAGATTCCTGAGAACCATGCCCGCACCCCGAGCTGGGAGACCCACGGTGCACCCTCTTGGGGAGAGGGGGGGTGCACTTCATGCAGGTACAGACATTCCTTTTTGTTTATCTCAATATCTCTCTCTCTCTCTCTCTCTCTCTCTCTCTCTCTCTCATCAATGAAAAGCATATCCTTGGGTGAGAATTAAAAAGACAACAACATGAAGGCCAGAAGGCAGTGGAATGAGATTTTTAAAGTGCTGAAAGAAAAAAGTGTCAACAAAAACCTGTATATCCTATACAACTATCCTTCAAAAAACAAAGGAGAAATTAAGAACCACATCACAACCTGGCCCCTGTGGCTCAATGGTTGAGCATCTACCTATGAACCAGGAGGTCACAGTTCGATTCCCTGTCAGGGCACGTGCCTGGGTTGTGGGCTGTCCCCAGTGGGGGTCGTGCAGGAGGCAGCCGATCAATGATTCTCTCTCATCATTGATGTTTCTATCCCTCTCTCCCTGTCTCTTCCTCTCTGAAATCAATAAAAAATATATATTTTTTAAAGTTTCATTTTATGTTATGTGAATTTCATGTCAAAAAAATAAGAACTGAAAATAACAAAAAACTCTGGCTTCTGCAAACTGACAGCAGCAGCAGAGGCAGCATCTTCCTTAGTTACCTGTCTGGCCCCATAAGCATCCACGAGAGGGGAACCCTGGTTTAGGAAAATAGGCTAATTGGGTGTTTTTAGAAACACCACAAAGCAACACAATATAAATTACACTTCCTGGAGCCAAGAACAGTCAAGGATAATTAGTGGAAGTTTGGTGTTCTTTTTGGACACTTTACAATAATCTTAAATATGCTGAAATAAACTTTTCTAGATTATTAGAAGGTGAGGGGGGGACCCCATTAAAGAGCTGCAAAATTCTACCTCTCAATAAAAGCTACGGGAAAACTGCAAAAAACGGTCAGAACCAACTTGTTAGGAACTCTAAAAAGTATCAAAGGCGTACAGACAGCAACACAGGGAGGGTTTGTTCAACAAAAGCGACTGAATCTCAGTAAGAACTGGGCTTTGTGGTCCTTCCACTCCGGTTCCAGCGCTCACTCCCCAGCGGTGGCCTTGTAGGGAGCAGCCCACAATCATAACATCAGAGGAAGCAGAAAGGAGCTCTTTCACTAGAAAATGCCATTGTTTCTTTTGACGTGTCTGGTGGCTCCCTGGAACACCAGATCAAAAGGCTTATTTTTAGTTCCTTTGACTGGGAACTCTCCCACAGCTAAAGCTCCTACCCAGGGATGTTTTGGTCAAAACATTTCCAGGTAAACACTTTAATCTCTACTTCCTGGGGTAATGCTAACAGTTTGGGCAAACAATACACTAACCAGAAAGCAACCTGGGCACGTGCCTTGAGCAGGAATCGAACCAGTGACCTCCTGGTACATGGGTCAGTGCTCAACCACTGAACCACACTGGCCGGGCTGTCTGGCTGATTATTAAAGGTGTGCCCCAACATGCACACAGAGCAAATACAGGGAGACTTTTGTGGATCCAGGTATTTAAGAAAACTTCTAGCTAATCATTAGCAAACCATAGGCTAATGAAGCAGATACCTCAGTGGCCACACACAATAAGAAATGCAGGCTTCACAAAATTCCTTCAGAGAAATTACAAAACCAATGGGAGGGGAGAATATGATTTACAGAGTTATGACATGACAATGTGAAACATGTGCACTCTTCAAGGAAAATATAGGAGGCATGGAAAGAAACAAGTAAATATGGTCTAACACAAAAGAAAAGGCAATAAAGAATAAACTGCCTGTGAGAAAGTACAGACGTTGGACTTACTAGACAATTACTTTAAATAAGCTTTTTTAAATGTTAAAGAACTAAAGGAAACCATAACTAAAAAACTAAAGGAAAGTGGTAGAACAACATCTCACCACATGGATAATATAACAAAAGTAGAGAAATTAACAGAAATTCTGGAACTGAAATGTACACTAATGTTCATAGTCGCATTAATCAGACTAGTCAAAAAATGGAGACAACCCAAATGTCCACCAACTGATAGGTGGTTAAACAAAATGTGGTATATCCATATAATGGAATATCATTTGCCATTAAAAGAAAGTATTGTTTCATGCTACAACATGGATGAACTTTGAAAACATTATGCTAAGTAACAAGCTAGACACAGAAGGTACCCATTTATATGAAACTAGAGGCCCAGTGCACAAAAATTCGTGCACTCAGGGGGGGGTCCCTCAGCCAAACCTGTGCCCCCTCACAGTCTGGGAGCCCTTGGGGGATGTCCAACTGACAGCTTAGGCCCGTTCCCCATGGGGAGCGGGCCTAAGCCACGGTCTGGCCTTCCTCTGCAGGAGGCGACCGGTGGGCAGATCGGGGGATGGCGCTGGCCGGCCCCGCCCCCCATCGCCCCACCAGCAGTGGCCTCCCTCTGCAGGAGGCAACTGGAGGACCAATCGCCGCCGCCCCCAGTGGCCTCCCTCTGTGGGAGGTGACTGGCGGGCCAATTGGGGGACGGTGCTGGCCAGCGAGCAGCTGGCCCTGACCCCCATCGCCACCCCACCACCTCCGGTCGCCGTCCCCTCCCTCTGCCTGCTGGCACGAATGAACTTTGAAAACATTGTGCTAAGTAACAAGCCAGACACAGAAGGTACACATTTATATAAAATGTTTAGAACAGGGAAAGCCATAGGAATAGAAAGCAGGGAAATTAGATGAACAATTTGGCAATTTTAATGACATTAAGGTGCCCATTCCAGGAATCCTACTTCTAGGTATGGGCTCTGCTGATCCTGGTCCTCCATCACAGCACACCCTTCAAGCCCATAAAACCATGATCTGTTTTGGAACCAACAAATATGGAGCATCTAATAGGTCTGTGCTTACTGCTTTAAAAGAGAGAATAATGGAAACATTTCCACTTAGGTGAGGACAAAAGCAAGCCTAGGTAATCACAGGCAAGAACACCAATATTCTCCCTCTGCCTTTCATAACTATCACCCCTGCTGCTCTGGACTGAACTGTGTCTCCTCCCCCACCCCACCCCCAATAATATTCTTATGTTGAAGCCCCTAGTCCTCAATGGCATGGTATTAGAGGGTGGTTGGGGTCAGATGAGGTCATAAGGGTGGGGCCCCATGTTGGGATTAGTGCCCTTATCAGAAAAAGAAGAGAGCAGATCTCTTTCTCTCCCTCTCTCTTCCCCCCAACCATCATGTGGCCATTTGCAAGCCAGGAAGAGAGCTCTCACCAGGAACTGGTTGCTGGCGCCCTTAACTTGGACTTCCTGCCCCCCAGGACAGTGAGAGATAAACATGTGTTGCTTAAGCCCCCCAGTTTGTGGTACTTAGTATGGTCACCCACGCTGACGACTACACCTGCCCTCCCTCTGTAATGTCTGTACCCTCCACGGGTGAACTCTCCGCTCTTTAAGCCACTGCCAATCTCCATGGTGCTGAAGTTTCCTACATACTAGTAAACAGTGAGCCCCGGTGTTTCCTAAATGCTATAGGAAATAACCACTCAAGGATTCTCTTTTCTCTGAAATCTGAAGTCAGGGTCTTTCAGAAGCCAGCCTCTTTTCATGTGCAGCGAGATTTTCTTTTCAAATCCCTCTTTAAACATTTCCTTCTGGGGGATGCCTTAGCCTTAAGTACTGAACCTTAAAGAGAAGCTGTTTTCCATTCACTGCCTGGTTTCAGATCAGCTCTCCCTGACCTTTGAAAAGGGCAAAAGAAAGACTCGGGGGCCACCTGCTTTGAACTACCCAGCAGTACAGGGGCCGACTGACAAACCCGGTTAGAAGACCCGGCCCCCAGGGCCCTGCAGGCAGATTTTTCTGCCAAGCTTAGGCTGAACATCAAAACACCCAGCCACTAACACTGAAGCGCTCTGTTTAAAAAGGGATAGTGCCTGGCCCTTGTGGCTCAGTGGTAGAGCGTCGGTCCACCTATGAACCAGGAGGTCAGGGTTCGATTCCCGGTCAGAGCACATGCCCCCTGATTGTGGGCTCCATCCCCAGTGGGGGGCATGCAGGAGGCAACTGATCCATGATTCTCTCTCATCACTGATGTTTCTCTCTCTCTCTCCCTCTTCCTTCCTCTCTGAAATCAATTATATATATATATATATATGTGTGTGTGTGTACATATATATATATATATTTTTAAAGGCAGCTCCGGTTATGCCCTTTGGGAGTCCCAAAGTCATGGCTAAGGCACAATGGGAAAAGAGGGTATACGGAGAGGGGTGATGAAGGGAAACTAAAGTTACCAGTCTGCCACCTGTAGGCGGGTGCCAGCATGCGCCAACCTTAGCACCCACTAGACAGCCGACACGAAAACAATGCATATTAAGTAACACCAAAAAAGCCCTGAGCAACAGATGTGCAGAGACTATATATAGTGAGTGGCCCATCTGAACCACGGCTCCCGCATCCCTGCCTCCAGCCTCCTCCCTCCGATTCCAACACTCACAGCTGTGGCCGCTGCTTCTTTCTCCTAATCAGCCCTCCACGCCTCAGCCCTCCCTGAGGCTGAGATAGGCTTTTTTAACGATGCCCCCATTAGGCTGAACGACCGCACCTGGGCCGATCCCCGTTCCGGCTGCCGGGACCTCATGTGAAAAGCCACGCCGTGGAATCAGACAACAGAGGCCAAAGACACGCACGCCAGCCCACGAGGCGGGGCAGAAATGTTGAAAATGCAAAACTCAAGAACACACACCACACATCCATCCATCCCCAAGCCTTGGTCTTGGATTTCCCGAAGGTGGAATCAAAAACATACTGCGTGGCCCTGGCTGGTGTGGCTCAGTGGATAGAGCGTCGGCCTGCGTACTGAAGGGTCCCGGGTTTGATTCCGGTCCAGGGCACAGGCCCGGGTTGTGGGCTCGATCCCCAGTGTGGGGCGTGCAGGAGGCAGCCGATCCATGATTCTCTCTCATCATTGATGTTTCTCTCTCTCCCTCTCCCATCCTCTCTGAAATCAATAAAAAAATATTTAAAAAACAAAACAAAACATATACTGAGCGGATCCTTATGCCTAAACCCCCAGGCGGCCACAGATGCCAAGAGTTCTCAGACGTGCCTGCCTCTCTTTACAAATAAATATATAGGGGCTGCGTATATTTGTCCTGTTTCCATGGATCCACTCTTTTTTTAAAAAATTAATTTATGTTTTAAAATATATATATATTTTTTTATTTCAGAGAGGAAGGGAGAGGGAGAGAGAGAAACATCCATGATGAGAGAGAATCACGGATCGGCTGCCTCCTGCACGCCCCCCACTGGGGATGGAGCCCGCAACCCGGGCGTGTGCCCTGACCTCCTGGGTCATAGGTCAACGCTCAACCACTGAGCCCTGCCGGCTGGGCGGTCCACTTTTAAAAAAAATTGGGGATGGGGATGAGGATGAGGATGGGGTTGGGGATGGGGATGGGGATGGGGGGAAGGGGGGAGGGCGGAAGCAACTTTCACCAAAAGGCTATAAAATGGCCAAACAACCAACTCTTGGAGACAAGCCCTGAAGAGCGAGGTCCTGGTGGCTTTCCCCTACGGAGGCTTCGTTCATGGGGAACCAACCGCCTGAAAATCGGTCTCAGAAAACGTGGCCCCGGACGCCGGCTGCGGGGCGCCTGCGGACGCGGGAAACACCGAGTCCCCGCGCCCCGAGCCTCCCCGAGCGAGACCAGCCCCTGACCCGGTTCAACCCCCCACCCCCAGCCCGTCCCCGGCCGGGTCGCAGCCGCTTGGCTGACGGGGGAGGGGGACGGGGGGTCAGGGGGAGGCGGGTGCCCGGTCCACGGCGCACAGGCCGGCGGAGGGCGGGCAACCCGGCTGGTTCCTCTCGGAAAAGTAACGGCGGCTCCGCGACAGGGAAGGGAAAGGGCGCTCGGACCGAGGCGACGTGTGGGGGTGGCAGGGTCCCCGGAGTTGCGCGCCCGGAGTTGGGAAGTCAGTCCCCCACCCGCGCGCCCGCCCGCCCGGCCGCGGACACTCACCGAGAAGCCGGCCCAGAACGGGCAGGAGTGGCGGACGCGGGCCGAGGTGGTGAGCGCCAGCGCGGCGAAGCTCACGGCCACGATGAGGCAGCCGAGCGCCATCTGCGTGGCCCCGAGCGCCAGCACCACGCGGGAGCGGCCGGGGCACGGGCGCAGGCGGGACAGGCTGCGGGGCAGCGCGCGGGCACCGCCGGCCGGAGGCATCGCGCCGCCGCCCGCCCGGCCCGGCGCCGCCGCCGCCTCACCTCACAGCGGGTCTGAGGCGGCAAGTTGCGCCGGGCGCGGGGGCGGTGTCGCTGCGGGCCGCGGGGGGTGCGGCGGCTGCGGGCGGGGAGCCGGGCGCCCGCAACCCCAGCCGGTGCCCGCGTCCATGCCGCCGCCGCCGCCGCCGCCGCCCGGCGCGCTGCGCTGCGCCCTCTCCCGCCGTCTCCCGCGCGCTCCCCGTGCGCGTGCGCTCCCCGGCCCGAGCGCGTGCGTGTGCGTGTGCGCGTGCGCGAGCCGGTCTGTCCTGGGAGCCGCGCGCTGGGCCGGGAGCGCGCAGGCGCAGGTGCGGCCGTGGCGGCTTTCGGGTCGCAAGGATGGAAGTGGGCACCGCGGGCGGCGTGTCAAGGGCGAGGGCAGCCGCCTCCCGGGCTGGGGCGCTGGAGTGGCCTGCGAGCCGGGCCCGCGGGCACAGCCTGGGTGCGCGCCTTTGGGGGTGAGGGTCGGGGAGCCATAGGAGCGCAGGTGTGATCAGTATTTCCTAACGCTCTGCCCCAGGCGTGGCGGCAGCGAGCAGCCTCTCCAAGCGCCACTGCGGGATCCCGGGCGCCGCTTTGCCGCAGTGGCAGCATGTCCCTGGCCAGCCCCTGAGGACCCGGCCCGGAAGGAATTGCATGGAAAACATCCCCAGCCCGCCACGGAGGTCTGGGACCCACCTTTCATTGGCAAGGCTTTGGATCCAAGCGGAAAGTTTGGGTGTAACACAAACCGCACAAAACGAATTTAAGGACGTATTAAGCCCGGACCGAGTGGCTCAATGGTTGAGCGTGGACCTATGAACCAGGAGGTCGGGGTTGGATTCCCGGTTAGGGCCCTCGGCCAAAGGTTGCAGGCTTGATCCCCAGTAGGGGGCGTGCAGGAGGCAGCCGATCCATGATTGTCTCTCATCATTGATGTTTCTCCCTCTCCCTCTCTGAAATCAATGAAAAAAATACATTTTTTTAAAAAAGGACCTATTAAATCATCTCCATTCCCTTTTGCCAGGTTAAGATTGTAAATATACCTGATTATCGCCGCCTTCCTCGGAATACCAAGAAAGCTGGCAAGTTTTGATGGTCCTATTTCGCCTTGTGGCCGGTTGGGGTGACGATTTAAAGACCACCCTGCGTGGGACAAAACTGTGTTGACATGTTAAGAGACCCAGGAGTGTTAAGAAGTCTGAAGGGAGGAGGCATAGAAAGGCAACGTGCATAGTATGTGCTAATGGGAAATGGTGGGTTATGCCCCCACAGCCTGTGGGCAATCGGAGCGAGACCCTCAGTTGGATAAGAAATGCTGTGCGGGGCCTCCGGGATGCTTGAAATTTCACCGTTAGAGATATCGATTCCTTTGGGGCTTGCTGAGCCTCTATTAAAATGCAAATTCCCCTTGAAGGGGCAATAGCTCAAGCCTTTATCAGCCAACACCTTAGCAGGGATGGGATCCATTTTCCAATTTAATGGGATGGCCGAGGGACGCACAGGGGGTGGGGAAGTCCGCAGATAAAGTGGCTGACCTCAAAACGCTGGCCTGCGGCCAGTGCTGCTTTCTCCTCCGGTTCTTATCTCTCGCAGGACGGAGCCCCTTCAGGCATCCTTTAGAGCGCTGGCGTATAAATTCACATTTCCTGGAGACGTTCTCTAGAAATTCGCAGGGCTTGGATCAGTGCCAGAGCAGGATCCCCCGACTGCCAGGAAGTTTCCGTCTTCCTGTAGTCACCTTATTCATTCATTTATTCACACCTCCAACAAAAGGCTCTCTAAGCACCAAGGCACCCGTGTAGCCACTAGGGAAAACAATATGGTGTTTCCAAAAAATAAAATAAAAAATGACACATAGAATTATCATATGATCCTTACGGATCCAGCAATTCCACTGCTGAGTCTACGCCCCCAAGGACTGAAAGCAGGGACTCGGGGGTATCTGCACTCCCATGGGTATAGCCGGGTAACTCACAATAGCCAATCGGTGGAAATAAGCCACGGGGCCATCCACGGATGAGTGGAGAAGCAAAATGTGGTGTCGTAAAAAGGTAGGAAATGCGGACCCGTGCTGAGGGAGATAAGCCGGCCACAGACGGTCAGATCCTGTAGGAGTCCACTTACGTGAGGTACCTATAGTAGTCCCGTTCAGACACAGAAAGTACAAGGGTGGTTGCCAGGGGCCACAGGAAGGGAGGTGGGGCGGGGGGGAGGGGATGACTGATGGGGCAGTCTCAGTTGGGAAAGATGAGGGTTCTGTGGATGGATGGTGCCGAGGATGGCTGCACAACAATGGGAATGTCCTCAATGTCACCCAATTGCACCCGACATAGGGCTCCAACGGGAATTTTTATCCTACGTATAGTTTACCACCATAAGAAAATTGTACAATGACATACCTCTTGACTAGTACATCCATTCAAGATGACTATATTAAAACCTACTAGCCCTAGCCTGTTTGGTTCAGTGGATAAGCGGCGTCGGCCTGCAAATTGAAGGGTCCCAGGTTCGATTCCCGGTCAGGGTACATGCATAGGTTGTGGGCTTGATTTCCAGTGAGGGGTGTGCAGGAGGCAGCCGATTCAAGATTTGCTCATCATTGATGTCTCTCTCTCTCTCTGAAATCAATAAAAAGATACTAAAAAGCAAACCCCTGTGAATGACAAGTGAAGGCATGGATGTAGAGAAATTGGACCCCTGTTCATTGTTGGCGGGAATGGAAAAGGGGACAGATGGAAAACCATCTGGCTGCTCCTCAAAATGAAATACAGAATTACTGCCCGGCTGGTGTGGCTCAGTGGTTGAGCATGGACGCATGAACCAGGTCACCGGTTCCATTCGTTCAGGGCACATGCCAGGGTTTTGGGTTCAGTTCCTGGTCTGGGCACATAACTGGGTTGCAGGTCCCATCCCGAGTCGGGGCACATATGGGAGACAACCAATTCATGTTCTCTTATCAATGAACATAAAAATAAGATTGTGAATATAGAGAAGTATTTTGCAACGATGAAGGCACTCTATGAATGCTGGGTGACAGTATTTGGTTAATAAGGACCCTGTAATACACCTGACAAGTCCTTAGCAGGTAGTGGTCGACTACTATCTATTCATTTGAATTCTATATCCTAAGCTCGATTTGAAAACTGAAGTTCCTGAAACTTCTGAGCTACTGATGAGAATTCTGTGAGGAGCCCCTGGGAAATAATAATTGTTCCGGGAGGGCAATGAGGCTAAGAAGTAAGTTCCACTTAAATCCACTAAACTGGCATTACTAGGAAATCGGGTTATAAGAAACATACACCGCCACGATTTCATTAGACTAAGCAATTATTCACGTCCACACACACTGACTCAAACATAATTATACATGAAAAAAAAAAGGTATGCCTTTAGGGAAAGCGAATCAAAATTTTGAGTCAAGGCACACGGGAGTTGATAATTCTCATCCATCAACGGAACAGAAAATAATGGAGTAAAATTCATCATTTGGTTTTGAAGGATGAGGGTCACCTTGAACCGGAAGTCCTTGAATAGTTTCTTTAAAAAAGGAACAACATGCCTGGCCGGGGTGGCTCAGTCGTTGAGTGTCAACCCATGAACCAGGTCACGGTTATATTCCTGGTCAGGGCACATGCCCGGGCTGTGGGCTCCATCCCCAGGACGGGGCCTGCAGGAGGCTCTAGGGAACACGGACACACACCAACACACGCACGCAGGTTGATAAGACGCGTGGGACGCTCTCCGGGGCACATGCTTCTCCTCTTGCTCCGTCTCCAGGCCTCAGTGACGGCGCTGCTCATCCTACAGGACCCTCTGGCCACGGGGACACGCGCCACACCCACCCACCAGGCCTCCTGCAGGCAGGATTTAAAAGCAGGCTTACAAAGTTGCACGAAACCACAAACAGTGGGCCAACAGACCAAGCCAGCGCTTTATTTTAAAAGTTTTATTCTGCAGATTTAGAAATTTGAGACTTTTTTTTTAATAACCGCAAAAGAAATCCAGTCACACCTAATGGTTAGCAGAATGTAGTGGTGTATTATCCAAACGGAAGTCGTGCTGATGTGCCGTAATAAATCGTCTATTAGTACAAAAATACACTTTAGGGCACAGCAGTGTATCACAAATTACAGGAGGGGTATTTTGCAAGAGTTTAATCAAACTAGAGAATTCTGAGTAACTGTATCTTTTAAATGCAGCACTTAAAAATGTAACAACTCTGTGCATTTCTTTTTCTTTAAAAAAATGACCTTGTGTGTGTCATAAAAATGCTGCTTTATTGCTGCAGAGGTCAAAGTTCAAGGCTCAAGAGGTACAGGAGAGAATACAAAGGTAGCCTTAAGAAACTTGGTTTTGTTTATGTATAAAAAAAGGGAAAGTTTATAAAAGTTAATGTACAAACCAAGAACAAAAGTGGTATGCACGCGTTATGTACAAGCATCCTTAAAACATCAAAATTTTTGAATGCATAGCCCAAAAGAAGAAACAAAAAACAAGAAACAAAGCTACCACTGCCCCTTGCCCCCCAAAATCCCCAAATCACACCATCATTCCCTTCTGGGTGACCGCACACTCCTGCAACCACCACCCACAATCTGCTCAACCTGCTTCATGATTCAGTGTCCGAGGTGCCCAGAAGCCATGAGACCTAGCCTACACAGAGACGACCGAAGGGTTAAGAACAGGAGGTAAGGCATTCCTGCTGGTTAGTGTGTCTGGTGACGTGGTTAATTCGAGATCCAGAGGCCCCGGCACAGGCACGTGTTTTGGTGCCCTTCCCCAAGAAGCATGTTTCATGGACCGTCAGTCAGTGTCTTCGCTGGACCCTCTGCCCAAGGCGATCAATCCGCCGGCTGTCCATTTGTTCAGTCCACCACACGTGTTCTATCCCGGGTGCATTTAGATGTGTGCGTGTTACCCCATGCGTAATAACATAACATGTGTGCGCCAGGCCAGGGCCACCGTCAAGTGGGAAACCGTGTACTTTGAAAAGAACAGAACTCGGATGCACCCCTTTCCTGGCTGGTATTTTAACGGAAATCAGTGTGTGAAGTGAAGCAGTGACCACAGGAAGCACAATCATCATTACGAAGCCAACGTCTGTGAACCCCTCGCCGAGGCCACGTTCTTCCGGCACAGCCCGCAGTTCATGCTGTCTTCTGCCCAGGGCGCAGGAGGGCGCTCTCGAAGCGTCAGTTCAGACAAAGCGCTCAGCACTGCCCACGCAGCATCAGCTCGGGGACGTGTAATACTGGGAGAGTGGTTCTGTTCAGAGAGGAAGGCCGGCCCAGGCTCACGTGACGCAGCAAGGTCCTGTTCCGGAATCAGAAGTGGTCGATCAGGACGGACACGCAGTTGGCTCCCACCAGGTAGTTGGGATCTCCAGGAAGACACTTGTTCTGCCAGGTCTTAGGGTCACCTGTGAGGGAAGCAAGCTCACGTCATCTGCAGTCACTAGCCACCATGCTTTGCAACCACAGGCCAACAGACATACATATGTTTACATACAATTTCCTTCTATGTCCTTATCATGCTGCATTTATACCCAAACTAGATGTTAACTCAATTAAGTGGCATGAGCACGGTAAGGCATAGAAATGCTGACCCACTAGATCCGTGGTCGGCAAACTGCGGCTCGCGAGCCACATGCGGCTCCTTGGCCCCTTGAGTGTGGCTCTTCCACAAAATACCACGGCCTGGACAAGTCTATTTTGAAGAAGTGGCGTTAGAAGAAGTGTAAGTTTAAAAAATTGGCTCTCAAAAGAAATTTCAGTCGTTGTTCTGTTGACTAATGAGTTTGCCGACCACTGCACTAGATTATAACCTGAAACTATGGTAATTAACACACTATGGACGAATCACGAGAATTCTCACTTCATGTTACACAGTGTTTTACAAAGCATCATACTTTAAAAAGATATTAGCTTGTAGGAACATGTAATAAGTAACTTCAAAATGCAATGGGTATTTAATTTTAAAGCGTGCCTTTAACATTTATGTAAAACATTTTTTACTCGTTCAATAGAGACTTACCTGGCCACTGGGTAAAGCTAGCAATGAAACTATTTTAATATAATACTGCATAATGCTCACCAGATTTACCAAAAATTCAGAAGCAGGACTACATATTCTTATTTTTCTAGATCAGGATCAAGTAAAGTGACCAAACCCCAAATACACAAAGTTCCAACTGGGAACTGACCAGTCACCCAAGGAAGCGAGAAACGTGAAAATACAATGGAAGCTGTGCAATTAGGACCGTAACACAAATCCACTTAAAAGTAGTGTGCACAGCAGAAGTGACTTAGATGTTTACACTGAAAAGCCACAGCCAGGTGTGATCCCAGGGGAAGGTCTTCTGTCTTTCAAGTTCCTGTTACACATGCGTTGAGGATTGAAAAACTAAAGAACAGTGACCCAAAATAGAATAATATAAAAGGAGTCAAATCATTTTAGTAAGAAAATGAAAATGCCTGCATATGTAGGATAGCATCAATTCTCCCACTGCACCTTAAAAAAATTACTTATTTATGTATGTATGTATTTATTTTTTAGAGAAGAATGGGGGAGGAGAGGGGGAGGGAGAGAGAGAGAGAGAGAGAGGGAGAGAGAGAGGGAGAGAGAGAGAGAGAGGGAGAGAGAGAGAGAGGGAGAGACATTGATTTGTTGTCCCACTTAGTCAAGCTTCATTGGTTGATTCTTGCATGTGCCCTGACCGGGGATCAAACCTGCAACCTTGATGTTATCAGGACAACACTCCAACCAACTGAGCTGCCCGGCCAGGCCTCCCATCTTACAATTCTGACAGAAGACCTCATTTTGCTGCACACCAAGAAACAGTCACCCTTTGGCCAATCACCATTGGCTGAAAGGCAGACACCTCTCTACCGCCCCTGCTCATTCAGTCGATGCAGCACAAAGGTTTGCTAACAGCCCGGAGCGCCCTCAGCCCAAGGTCAATCAATGACAGTCCCAAAGCCCCAAAGGACAGAGTGAAGGAGCATACCCGACGAGGAGTCGGATGATTTTAGAGCAAAAGACCAACCGTCAGGAGTCATGGACGCACAGTGTGGCAGGCGCAGCTCCACGGGCTTCAGGAACTTGAGGCCATGGGGCCCACACATCACCAGCGGGCTCAGCAGGGTCTCACCTGGAGGTGGGGGAGAGGTTAGATGCTGTCTCCCTCTGCACCCGGTTCTCCTCGCCTTCTAATAACATTAATGACAAGCTAATGGCTTAGCTCTCTACAGCAGCACTAAGAAAACGGAACGGAAGCCACACAGGTAGTTCTACATGTTCCAGCAGCAACTTTAACCCAGTGTATCCCCAAATCACGTTGGCATGTCGTCAATACACTAAATCTGGGAAACCCGCGTGTGTGGCACTTGCAGCACATTTTAACTCCAAGTAGCCACATTTCCAGGGATGAACAGCCAGAGCTGCTGGCTCCTGCAGGCGGGCACAGGTGCTTTAGTGTAAGGGGCATGCACACGTACTTCTTATACGTGACCTACATCCGGCGTTTTCAATGCCACAGACTTGGTGTGGGGGCTCACGCGGGGCCACCATGCGTTAGTACTGTGGCCAGATGCTGGGAAGTGAGGGACAGGAATGCGTGCCCGGCAGGGAAGCTCCGCTCAAAGGCTCTAAGGGGAGCCGTAGCACTGATCATCACGGCACCCTGAGAGATGCGGGAAGACAGGGAGAACAGCGGCACCCCGATTCCTTAAGGAGCCCCCAAACATGGACTGTCACGCCTGACAGGGCACTCCCTCCCTGCCGGTGTGTGCTAGTGCTGGGCCCGGGGTGGGAGTCAGACTGTCCCACGAGGCTGGTTCTCCCAGCAGGTGACAGGCACAGAGCAAAGCCTGGCTGAGCGGGTGCTCCCTCCCCCGTCTCCAGAGATGGAAGAGGGAATGACTCAAAGACCAACGTGGAGAGGCTGGCTGAGACCGCCGGCAGACAGGAGGAGCGACGCCCAATGGCCTGTCACGCAGGAAGGGAGCACGCCGAGTGGAAGGCCCAGCCCCATGGCCTCGCTGCGGGACACCGCGTGCCGGGACACCAGCCGGGCACTCTGATGAAGGAGCAGCTCTGCCTGGCCAGTGTGGAGGCAGGAGAGGGCCCGACAGTCCTCCCACCGGAGCTCCCGGCAGCCGAGTTAGGGACGCGCAGCGAGAAAGCCCCGTTACCTTTCTCCTTGTCGAGTGGCGGGAGGATGCTGTTGTCGCGGCAGACCTTGAAGTAGATCTCCTGCTCCACGCCCTCCGGGATGGCTCCCTGGGGGATGATGATGCTGACGCCCGTCTCGATGGAGCTCAGCACCCCGCCGTTGCTGCTGAACACGCCCCGGGCCGTGGCCACCACGGTGTGGCCGTCCTCGTCATTGTCCTCCTCCACTGCCGACGGGCTGAGGTCAGAAACGCGCGTGAGTCACTCCCGCCCTGCACGGGCTGCACCCTGTTCCCCTCCCCCGCCACCAGGGAGTGCCCTACTTGACAGCTAACGTTTTCGGGGGCCGATGTGACTCCCAGGGCTAACAGCAGCTTCTCCCTGGAGAGATCCATTTCCTTTCTGAAGGCAACTCATCCCACGCGAGCCCTGAGCAGGGCCGGGGATCGAGCCTGCAACCAAGGTGCGTGCCCTTGACTGGAATCGAACCCGGGACCCTTCAGTCCACGGGCTCATGCTCTATCCACTGAGCCAAACCGGCCAGGGCCACCTTTCTTTCTTTTAACATCACTGCTGAGTGAACAGTGGCCGAGGAACATGGATGCCGCTGTTTCTGGGGTCACGGGAAGCCATGGCTGGTAAGAGAATGGGCTGGATCTATGCTCCCCGCACCCCAGCCGTGCGACCTTGGGCACAGAGCAATGTCACTCGACCCAGTCCCAGGTAAAAGTGGGCTAAGGAAAAGGCCTACAGGCCACAGGGGACCATCAGCTTCATTACTTCTTGTGCCTCTTGCATGATAGCGTTCATGGCAACGTTTTGGTCAACAGTGCTCAGGCCCTAGCCAGTGTGGCTCAGTGGATAGAGCATCGGCCTGTGGACTGGAAGGGTCCCAGGTTTGAGTCTGGTCAAGGCCACCTGCCCAGGTTGCAGGCTTGATCCCCAGTGGGGGGCCTGCAGGAGGCAGCCAATCAATGATTCTCTCTCATTGTTGATGTTTCTATCTCTCTCTCCCTCTCCCTTCCTCTCTGAAATTAATAGAATTATATTAAAAAACAAACAAACAAAAAACAATTCTCAGGTTCAAGTTTGAGCTAAAACGACCATGTCAAGTCCCAAATCAGCTAAGCAACATCAACTCCTGTCTGATAGATCACGAGGCCGGAGGAGGGGGCTCTTACCTCCCGGGCACGGCTCGGGGCCCGGCGCTGAGGTTGTTCACGTGGTACCGGGGCTTCTCGGCGTGGATGGAGAAGGTCTCCACTCCGCTGTCAAACTCGGGAGGCTGGGCCTTCACCAGGGTCTTGGGAGAAGCCGGGACTTTTGAAGACACGTCAGGCTTGTGAGCAGTTTCACTCGGCAGAAGGTTGTGGCTGAACTTAGGGCTTTCAAACTTGCGCTCAAATGGCCGCGCGGAGCTGGTGTACGGCTTGGGGGTGAAGCGGTTGTAGGCTGGGGCGACTGTCTTCTGAGGCTGTTCAGTGCCGTTCACGGGCGCTTTGTCTGGGAAACTTTTCTGGGGGTAGAAGGTGGGCTGAGCCGGCTCCTCGCGGCTCATTGTTCTGAAAGTGACCGGCTTGTTCTGAGATGGAGGTGGTTCTGGTTTGGACACTAAAGAATTCTGAAAATCCAATGACACCGAATTACCTGAAAAAAAAAAAATACACAACTATTTTTAAAACTTTAAAAAATGTATTTTATTATTTCAGAGAGGAAGGGAGAAGGAGAGAGAGATAGAAACATCCACGATGAGAGAGAATCATGGATTGGCTGCCTCCTGCACGCCCCACACTGGGGATCGAGCCCACAACCCAGGCGTGTGCCCTGACCGGGAATCGAGCCGTGACCTCCTGGGTTCATAGGTCAACGCTCAACCATTGAGCCACACCGGCTGGGCTATGTAATATTTCTTACATGAAAAACGATGTGCTTAGAAGCGAGAATTTAATTTTTTGAGAATTACTCTATTATAGTGATGCTGCCATCTTCTGGATGTCCTACCTTCCCCGTGGGCTCCCTTAGCGTGGGCGTGGAGCGAGGAGCTGGAGCTGGGCTGGGGAGGCTGGGAGTACTGGGCGGGCAGCGGGGGTGGGGGTGGCGTGGGCTGGACTGAGTCATAGCGTCTGTCGCCGAAGGCATCAGCGTCAGCAGACTTGCCCCTGTGAAGAAATGAAGACAATGCCAACACCTGAACACGGACTCACACGGACAAAACACGTTCTCCTTCTCCAAGCATCGCTAAGCTGTTTTTTTATCTAGAAATTTCACAATGTGCTCTTATGAGTATGGTAGCTCCTCTAGCAAAATAGGCAAACAAATCCCACCGTTCACCAGCACAAGGAATGCAGAGACACACAGGCACTGCAGGGAAACACCCAGGCGATGGCAACCAGAGGCAAACGGAATTCTGGGCACACGTGGACTAGCTCACTCTGCTGTTCACAATTTAAAATGCCTTGCAAATGTTTTAAAAAATATTCCCAGGCCAAAATCTTCCTTAGGCTCACTTCCAATGTCGTATCTGAGATCCAGCCAAGGCCACCCCGGCGCGCCCAGACACGGTGCACACGTGGAGCCAGCCCTTCCTGCGGCGAGGGCTGGGCAGTGAGGGCCTGTGGCTTTGGGCCTAGGTCTCAGGGACAACTCCGCAAACTCGGCCTGCGAGGGCAGACACACCAGGCCAACGAGCGAGTGTGGCCGCTCCAGGGCACGAGGGAACGGGCATCGTTCACTTTGAACTTGGCCCTTGATCTCCCAGATCCATCTTTTGTGAACAGCTGGAGGAGCAGATCCTGCTCCATCTTAGGCTCACTGAAGTCAGGTTGCGCTGCGCACGCTCATTTGCTCAGGCTGCCATTGTTCACGTGGGACACAGAAAACGCACACAGAAGAAACCCTCAAGTAGACCCGTCACTGGCACGCCGCCATCTACCCCCTCGCAGCCGACTGCCTGGCGTTATGTGCACCCACAACAGACACGTCGAGTGACCCTCACAGACTCCCGTTGGACCGTTAGCTTTAAAGCCGCGCCGCTAGCTGGCTTTCCGCACCGACACGAGCGTTTGGAGGTGGGTTCGAATCTGGAAGTGCACATAACGCCAAGGACGGGGGAGGCACACCTGACGGAACAGCCTCACGTGGACGCCGGTCTTACCACTTGACGCTCCGTCTCAAGTAGTCATAGCTAGGGTAAGAGCCAAGAAATCTAGGGCGGCCAAGCAAGCGCAATGGAGAAACGAAAGAAAACCGTCACTCTAACTCAGCAATTCGCAGCAAACGGAACGCAAATGTCATCAGAAACATCCACCGAGGCGCTCTCCCTCCTGGCGCCAGCCTTCCCTTCCCTTCCCCGGCCCGGCACGCTACCACTGGCTTCCTCACTCCCACGGCCCTTCCTTCGCCTCCATAACTTGTTTCCTAAGCCCATTTCCTCTAGGAATTACTTCTTCTACCTGTGATTGTACCAGATAAAGGTTCTCTTACCAAAAAAGTTGAGTGTCGACCTAGGAACCAGGAGGTTCGACTTCCAGTCAGGGCACATGCCCGAGTTGTGGGCTCAATCCCCAGGAGGGGGCGTGCAGGAGGCAGCCGATCCATGATTCTCTCTCCTCATTGATGTTTCTCTCTCTCTCCCTCTCCCTTCCTCTCTGAAACTCTTATGGTCCAGCCATCCTTTCTTACCTTTGATGTTAACACCTCTCCTAATGCAAACACTTTCTGCATCTGCTATGAGAGTTTAAGAACAGAGGCAAACACAGCGCCTCCAGCTAGGAAGCGTGCCCGTGCTGACCCGCTGGAGGCTGCTGAGAGCGTGTACCACACACTCAACCATCGCCTTCAAGATGCACGGAGCTTCCTGAGATGGCTGCGCTACACAATCGAGCCTTTATGTGGCATCTCCCTCTCAAAAGGTTAAGTCTCGGGCTAAATGACTTACTTCGCGGAATAACTAGAAAGGCCTGGCGGATGCTGGGGGTGAGCCGGCTTGGCCGGCTCTGGGAGGTGGCCTGCGGGAATGTGTGCGGAAGGCTTGTTCTCAAAACTTCTCCGGTCGAAGTAGGAGAGCTGTTTCCGGTAGTACTCTTCGTCTTCCTCGGGGTCGTAGTGGTTTGACCGGACAATATCTTCCGGGGGCTTCGGCTGAGGCTTTTGCGGTTCTGGGATCCTGACAATGAACGGCAAACGGGACAACCTTGTAGGTGGTGATGTCACCAGGACACTGGGGCCTGGAAATGGCTGACCGCGACCCTTCGGTGACTGCTGAGCAGCCCCAGTCAACATGGACGTTTTACCTCTGTCTTCACACACGAGGCTCAAAAGGCAGCCGCTTCCAGCCCACAGGTTCAGTACCATCTACTAAGCTTGACAATGATCTGGTTAGAGGCCTCACAGCAGGTTAAAAACAGTTATTGAGAGAAAAGGAAATGGAACCAACCCAGTGGAGAACTTCTCAAAGTACCCAGGCCAATGTCGGCAACAAGCACTGACTGGGAGAGGCTTAAAGACTTTAAAAGATGTGTAAGAACTTTAACCCAGGACCAAGAGATGGTCCGCAGACAAGGAAACAGCCTGTAAAGGGCACAGTGCTCGAGGGCACAGGAAGCAGATGGGGAAGAAGGTAAGTTTTCAGGCAAATCAATGCATCGCGGTCATGCTCTGCTCAGTGCGTTTGGAAACTCAGCATCAAAACGAAAACACTTAAGGAGGGCTAAGCTTCCGTTCTTAGTTTTCATAATACAGCTCATCTGCTAACAATTCTGCTAAGGAGACACCACATAGTTTCTATGTTCGTGAAGAGCACCCAACATTATTCAAGAGGAGAATGTATAGGACAGACAGTTCCTCTATTACAAGCACAACTGTAAGCACGTTGAACACGTCCGTCAAGCAGAGGCTGTGTTCAGATCCAGCCTGTCCCTCAGCAGCACCGGGAGGTCCGGTGAGGGCCCGCTGGCCAGGTTTCTCTCGCGGCTGCGCCAGGACCTGAGCACCCCCGCGCGGCCCGGGGCCTCCCTCACCGCACCGCACACTCACTGATCGCTATTCTAGCCAATGTGCAGCCAACCTGCCAGTGTCAGGCCTTTAACCCTCTTACTTCAATCACTGGCTAGAAAAATGCATTTTCCACGTTTCCTGCTAGAGGTATAATGAAGATCTTTCCTTTCTGTCCAGGGCCACCGTTTCAGTCAGACAGGGTGCAGTTCATTCAAGGACAAACAGACGGTCTCCCTCCTCCTTTCTCCCTCACACGAAGGCTGGCTCCCTGCCCCAGAGGGCCCAATGCCGGGCCAGCCCCACTCCCACCCCAGCACGGGCACCCACCTGTACAGGGTCTTGTCGTGTTCGCTGAACTGACTCTGAAGAGTGGCTTTAGGTCCGACGACGGGAGCCCCTGGTGGTTTAGACGCTGCCTCTGGAGGCTGCAAAAATAAGATCAACACGCCCGGAACAGATCACGACAAAGCAGGCTGCAAGGGGGGGGGGGGGGGGGGGAGGGGGACAGTCCCGTCTTTACCTTAAAGCCGGTGTGGTTCTCATCCTTCTTGTTCTCCATGGACGCAGACCTCTTGTTCTCAAACATCTTCACCCTGGTGAGCACGGACTGGGGCTTCATGGCTGGGTCCTCCTCCTCGGCAGGAGCCGGGGGCGGAGGCAGGGGCTTGGTGCTGGGCGGCGGCACGTCCGGCTTGTGCTGAGAGGCAGGTACGAGAGGCGGGACCAGCGCAGCACCGTGGAGCGGCTCGTAGCGGCCTGCCTTCGAGGTAAAGCCTGGTGCGGGGACTTGCTCGTAGCTCCGTGGGTACTGCTCGTAACACTGCTTGGGCTCAGGGGCCTGGGGGCCCGCGGGGGGCGGCGCCTCGGGCCTGTACCTGCCGTGCACCTCATACCCGGGAGCCGGGGGCTCCTCGTGCCGCAGGGTGGAGGTCCGGGGCGGCTGGTCGTAGCGGGGTCTGCTGTCATAGGGCAGAGGGGCTGGCTCCTCGAACCGCGGGAAGTAGCCCCGTTCCGAGGGCTCTTCGGGGTGCTGCCGGGGGTCCAGGTCCCGGGGGTGCTGACTGTCAGAGGGCCGCGGCTGGTAGGGCTGCTTGTCCTCGTAGTAGGACCAGTGCTCCTCGTAGGCAGGGATGCGCTCCTCATAGCGCAGGCGGGGGTCCACGTGCCGCGAGAACTGGTCTGCGTAGCCCGCGGAGTCGTATCTGTACGTGGGCTGCTCCAGGTCCCTGCTGGCTTGCTTCTCCACGTACGGGGCATGAGGCTCGTAGCTGGGTTTGGGGTCCCTGTCGGGCCTCAGCGCGGGGTGCCCCCCAGCCGGCTGCTTCACCACGTGATTCTGCCGGATCATGTCCTCGGGGTAGGGGTCCTTTCGGTACACCTGCACACAAGAGCCAGGGGTAAGGGCACAGGCCTGTCTCTCCTTCTCATCGACTGTAACAGAACTACGGCTTCCTGTAGTTCCACAAGCGGTGTGCCCCACTGGTTATGACCAGGGCGGAGAGATTAGTGGAGAAGCCAGTTTCCGCGAGAGCTCAACATGTGCAGTGCAGGGGGCTTTACGTGCCCGCCTGAGCTAATGAACAAACACTGCGTTAATTATTCCACTTAGCAGACAGTTAATCAGCGCCCCGAACCATTCATTCCCCTTGATTGGACACTGAAAATAAAAATCACAAAGAAAATTGGCACACACCGTGATTTATAAAAAAGAAAAATGTCTAGGAGGGGTCTCCATTGTATAGTAAGGAATTCTGGAAGACACGGAAAACCCCAAAATGAGATTAAAAAAAAATATAAAGCAAAAAACCGCAATGACAGGCCTGACCCGCAATGACCCACGTGCCACCGGAAGCCATGCACACCGGACGGAATGCTGCTGCTGCCGGAAGCGCTCTGTGTGGCCCAGGGCGAAGCAAAGGGACCGGAGAGGAGCGAGGCGTGGCCCGCGGCCCGGGTACCTGTGGTGGGTCTACATGCGACGGCAGTGCAGCTCCGTGGTCCCTGAGCAGGGAGTGGGTGGCCTCGGCCCTGGGTGTTGGCAAAGAGTCAGCTGGTGGGGAGTGAGAGGCGGGAGGGGTGGGCGCCTCCATTCTGACATGAGTGAACTTGACACTGTGATTGACAGCAGAGGTGGGTGGTGCTGGGTTTGTTTCGGGCGAAAGGTAAGGGCCTGGAGATGAGGCGTCTGCTTTCTGTGAAGGGTTTGAGATACTTTAATAGTGCTTCTGGCCACTGCCAGCTTCCTACCTCCATGGATCGTGGCTGAAGACATACGTCGCTAACGTGCAGAATAACAAAGCTGACGCTAGGTCCTATGCTAAAAGGAAACTCAGTATACTGCTGTGTGAGACGAGCACACACAGAATTAAGTCCTTGGTATTCTCAACTCGAAATTAAAAATTACTTCTTAATCTGGAAAAAGGACAGAATATATATATTTTTTTAAAGATATATTTCTAACGATCTCAGAGAGGAAGGGAGAGGGAGAGAGAGATAAACATCAATGATGAGAGAGAATCATGGATCCGCTGCCTCCTGCACGCCGCCTACTGGGGATGGAGCCCACAACCCAGGCATGTGCCCTGGCCGGGAATCGAACCGTGACCTCCTGGTTCATAGGTTGACGCTCAAACCCTGAGCCACGCCGGCCGGGACAGAATGTATTCTTCAACTCAACCACCATCCTCAAATCCAACAATGCACCCTATCTGCGCACCGTGGAAGGCGTGCCGCTTACCTGTTGAGAGGCTGTTTTAAATCCCGGGGAGTCTATTCTATGGACGGGCTGTGGCTGCGCTTGTGGTGAGTAAGGAGGAAATGTCTGGTTTTCGTGATGCATCCCAGAGGAATCCTCTCTTACGGGCTCAGAGGACCGGGTAATGGCGGACTCCGGGGGGGTCCCCACCTCATCATTAAGAGTCTCATCTAGTTCTTGATCAGTGTAGGCCCCGCCTTCTGTGTCTGTGTCTTCATAGTCAGAAGTGTGTCTACTGTCCGTGCTATACATTGAGTACTCGCTACCTGGGGCTGACAGGTAGGACAGGCGATCGTCATGCAAGTCAAGGTCGTCACTGGTAGCACCATCCGCCTGGGTCAAATGAAAGTAAATTACAAGTTTTACTCAGTATCCTGTGAGGGAGGGCCTTTCGTTCACGAGGGAGCTGACAGGGATCGGGCTTAAGAAATCACCCCGAGTTCTCGACATTTCCGCTGCGGACAGGTCAAGAAGACTGCACACGCGCACATGCAGACACACAGCACCCGGAGACCTGTGCTTGGATGAAGGGAATGTCGCTGGCCAATCAGGACGGAGCTGGCCTCGGGCCCAGCCCGGAAGACAAGGAAAGGATCCTGGCACCACTCGGGTTCCTAAGCCCAGTCAGTCAGCAGCGTGTCAGCCCAAAGCAAGGTGGGGGGGAAGGTGCTGCCACACCACGCGCACACAGGGACACACGGACAGGACAGCGCGTGAGAACAGCCATGAAAATACACTGTAGTGGAGGAAGAGCTTAAGCCTCTTTTATTACTTTTTAAATATGTCTATTGATTTCAGAGAGGAACGGAGAGGGATAGATAGAAATGATAGAGAGGAGAATCATGGATCGGCTGCCTCCTGCACGCCCCCTACTGGGGATGGAGCCCACAACCCCGGGCATGTGCCCTGACCGGGAATGGAACCGTGACCTCCTGGTTCCTAGGCTGATGCTCACCCACTGGGCCACACCAGCCAGGCAGAGCTTAAGCTTCTGTGCAACACAAGGGAAAGCCTCACTGAGGACTGGCTGCCCCTACACGTTTTTCTGTGAGGGTTCAAAGAGGAGCACCAGCGGATGGCACGGGAGGAACGCAGCTGGACTCTCTTTAACAAGTGACCAAGATCAAGGGCGCTGTCATCAGAGAGGACGAGAGGTGCCCGAAGGAAGGAGGGGAGAGCGGCACCGACAGGCTGCCACTGGACAAGACCTCAGCCTTGGACTGAGCAAACGGAACAGCCCACAAAGGTCTTTCTCGCCTGGACACGGTGCGCAGTTAGCATGAGCGCCGAAGGGTGTGGCACCCAGAAGCCAGACAATCTTTCGTCCACGCCCAGGACAAACGTGAGGCGGAGCCACCTGGAGGCTCCCCGCAGCCGCGCCTGCTGAGGAAGAGCCGGCCCTGCACTGCCTTCTTGGTGGGAAGACGAGGGTGCTGGGCCTCCTGGAGGCTCAGGACAGGAGGAGTCATGTCCCGGCAGGGTCTGCCCCCCGAACCTCCGTGGCTTCCTCACTCTCTGTGCTGCTGAAGAAGAGCAGTCTCCCTACCTCTGCTGTGACCTTGACCCTGCAGGGCTGAGGACTGCCACCCAGCCCCGGCCAGGGGAGAGGGAAGGCCTGGGGGAAGGGCAACTGGGACTCACAACCACCTCGCTGCTGCCCAGCACGCCAGGCAGGAAGTGGCCAGTGAGCCCGACGCAGGGCTGCGGGGACCGGAGGGGACAGACGCCTGCTCCGCCTCAGGACGACCTTTCTCGGTGAGGAGGGGACAGGACTGCGTCGGGCGTGCACGGCTCTCCACAGCAGCCAGAGCCGCCGCGAGCGCGGAGAGGCCGTGTGAAGGGAGTGCTGCAGGATCGTTCAGGTAAAATACACTTGGATGGGAAATGGAAGGGGGGGATAAATCAAGCTCGATCTAAACTGTAACCACTCTCTCTGATTTACCGAATGCAGCAATCCATCCTGATAACAAATAGCCTCCTTTCCTCACAGAAGAAGTTGGGGGGTTAGACCTTTACTCTGAAATCCAAGCAAAGAAAGGAAACGAAGAGGGAGGACAGAAAAGAAAGGGAGCTCTGAGGGTTTAACCTCTCGGGCAGGGAGACTGTGCGCTCTGCATTGCCAAGCTAATCTCATCCCAGAACCACCAGTGCGATCAGCAGGCTGGCCGACAGAGGGCGCCAGCAGGGTGTGCTGTCCCAGAGCAGCGGGCAGAGGAGGTTAGTGAGGCAGTGGCTGCCAGGTGGTGGTTTTTCTCCCCGCTTCCCGTGGCTCAGGGGTCCCAGCTGCGTGTCAGTTCTTCAGAGTATGAGGGGGCTCACAGAGAGCCGGGCCCGAGCGGTGCTGAGGGGGAGGGTCCGGACAGGCTCTCTGCATGGCGCAGTGGGAGCAGCAGCACCGCCCCCGCCCCCCCCCCCCCCCCGGAGCGTGTCAGCCTCTGCACTGCAGGCTGGGTGTCCTGGGTGGGGCCATGCCAGGCCCGGAGCATGCAGCATGCACATCCGAGCATCTGCATCACAGCCAGGCGGGGGGAGGGGCCATGCAGGGGCAGGCACAACACAGCCCAAGCCAACGGAGAATATGGAGAACAAAATAAAAAAACAGACGTTCACAACCTCCCCTAGCAGCCAGAAAGGATGCTTCAGGTAAAACACACTGAAATCAAAAAGTTCTCTGCACTGTCCACTGTGAGCAAACATCAGCTCTCCCAACAGAACCAACAGACCTCTCCGTGAAAGACGGCCCACACCAGGAAGAGTGACAGCAGAAACGGGTGCTTTAAAGCCTGCCGTTTGGATGTGGATAAATCAGACCTTAAAGCCGAAAGGAAGTCTTACTCTGAGCGACACTCCCGGGTGTGCTGTAAGAATGTGAGCAGGTGCTGAGTGGGGAAGACAGACCCCTGGGCATGGACTGGGCCGCGCACCTGTCAGCCTAGCAGGCCCTGGAGACCGTGCCCTCCCTGCGGGGCTACGGGTAGCAGGGGGCCCGCCCCTGGCCCTCAGAGGGACCTCTGTCCTCACAGCCAGTCCTGAATGTCCTGTGCTGAGGGCAGCGTTTGGGGGACGCTCTGGTCGCCCACCGGGCTCCCCTCTTTCACAGGAGGAAACTGAAGCCAGGTTCAAAGTCATTCCCAGGCGAGACAGGGACAGAGACAGGATCCAGCCCTGCCCGTTAGTTATCATTAAGAGGGCTTTTGAGGAAACACCATTGAAGTGGTAAGTCAATAGTTGAGAGAATTTCGGAATATGTTGCCACCAAAAACAACTCGCGTAACCCCTCCACACAAATGATAAAAACCAGACCCATTAGAAAACAAAGTAACCCAAAGCATCTCCGATCAGTTACGTAATGTAGAAAGCAGGTTAAAAGATGAGACAATAGGAAATGTCTTACCTTTCCCTCTGAGACCCAAACCAGCTGGTTCTGCTGTTGCTGAATGGCTTCCTTCAGCGCACCATACCAGCCGTCGTTCATCGAATTTAAGTTAATTGTGGCTGAAAAATAAATGGAGGACATTGGTTTACAGCGAGGCCACTGACCAGTCAGAGTCACTGGACCTGCCGGCCTCACGCACCATCGCTGAGCCGTTTGAAAGATGGGGTTGAGGACAGACCCCTGCCCTATGGTGGTTTTCTCCCCACGTGCCTGCACTGCCCGGGGCAGCCTCACAGGCCACGGTGACAGAGGTCTCAGTGTGGAACGACACAGCGCTCTGGCCCACATGTTGCTGCCCAGACACTCAGGCTGAGAGGCCTTACGACACTCACTGGTAAAAAGATGGTGGTTATTTTTTCGCAGTTTATGAGACCGCTCGTATAACTTCCTGGCACTTTTCCGAGATTCTGGGCATAACCGCATCCTCATGGTTTTCACGCCTTGCTTAGAGTCGGGGTTAAGGAAGACCACGATCGGGTACCACTGGGCGTAGTTCAGGCGATCGACTGCATTTGGGGTGACATCTAATAAAGCATGTTTGTCCTAGAAACGCACAAAAAACGAGTGAGGACACAGACAGGGAAGTAGAATCAGCACAGAAAAGGGCGCCGCCTGACTATCACCAGTCATGATGGACGTCGCATGTGCTCCGACGTCTCAGGAGCACGTTATCAGGAAACTGTCATTAGAAATTAATTCAATACAATTTCTAGCCCAACCTAACAACAAATAAACAACTTCAAGCAGCTCACTGTCAAGCTGGCCCCAATACTTGCAAGCTGACGATACTGCCTGTGTTCGGTTAGATTAGCAATTTTCAATCTTTCTTCATCTCATAGCTCATGAACTAAGTACTGAAATTCTGTGGCACACCAAAAAACATACTGTAATTTTTTGCTGTTGTGACAAAAAAAAAAAAAGGTATAATTCTGATTCATTCCCACCGGATGGTTACTGTTGTGTTGGTCATTTTTTTATTTGACAATCTAAGGGATCTAAGGGGAAAAGGTCAGTACCCTGACTAAATAATCAGGTATCGCATGTTTTAAGAATTCCTGCGGCACACCAACTGAAAATCACGGGGTTAGAGTGATTACACGTATGACAACTTAATGCTCCTGACATGATCTGCAGAGTAAAAGCAGACTCTCTGCCATAGGATCGCAGGTAAACTAGAGCCTTGCAAGGCAATGTCAACAGTCTGTTGATGTGTTTGACTGTTTTCGTGGCAATCAAAACCATCTCCAGATGCATGTAACACTATTCCCCTGAAAGGGACCATTACTACGCCTTTCGGCATGGTACACCGGCAATAACTGTAGAAAAACGACTTTCTACTTTCAAATGAACCAAACCGCATCCCGCTCAGAACCACGACACTCGCAGCTGAGAAGGAAGCCGGCGCTGCTGCGCTCACCTGGTCTATTATCTGCTTTATCGTGTGGAGGCGGATGATGCCGGAGCTACGCTGGTCAGTCCCCGCATCCCGAGGTTCGCTTTCTGTTCGTGGAGTCAGGACAAGACAAAACATCAAATTGCCGCCGGTGAGATGAGAACGCCTCAGCCACCGGCACTGCTGACACGCTGGGCACTGGGACCCGCAGCTGGGTGTCCTGTGCACGGCCTCCACCCACCACATGCCAGGAGCACCCCCACCTCCCTCGCTCCCATTATGACAACAAAAATGGCTTCGGGCGGCCAATGGGGAGGATCTGCCCTGAATGGGAACCGCTGGGTTAGACCAGTGCTTCCCACGAGGCTGGGCTGAGAAGAAGCAAGTGAGGCCTTGCCTCGGGTGCGAGGTTTACAGGGGCGCCCCCAAACCTCTGTATAATGCAATACTGGGATACAGTATGTTCAAAACATCAAAACTCATAGTCTACAGCAAACAACACACCAACATTTCCAAGAGAATCAGGAAATGGAACTTGAGCCAAAGTTAAGATTGTCACTCGCCCAAGAGAAATTGTCAAATATGGCCATTCAATTTAGCCCGGCCGGCATGACTCAGTGCCTGAGCGTCAACCTATGCACCAGGAGGTCATGGTTTGACTCCCAGTCAGGGCACCTGCCCAGGTTGTGGGCTCGATCCCCAGTGGGGCGTGCAGAAGACAGTCGATCAGTGATTCTCATCACTGATGTTTCTGTCTCTCTCTCTCTCCCTTCCTCTCTGAAATCAGTAAAAATATATTTTGAAAAAACAAAAGCAAATTGTTGCTTCTCTTAGGTGAAGAGACCAGCCCAGCCCTTGGAGGGGCACCGAGTGAACGAACCCCTCAGCCTCCCGCCACAGTGTGGAGGCGACCTACTTGCAATCTGGTAAATATCCGGTTCCTCTCTCGCCAGCTTCTCTCTGGCCACGTCGGCGATTGGCCCGAAGATGGTGACAGGCCGCAGGAACCCGGCTGTGGAGAAATCCAGGGAGAGCGGCACAGTTTATACCTGTCGTCCGTAAGCACGTGGACACTAAGGGGACAGACAGGCCCGTGCGCGGAGGAGAAACTACCTTCCCGGAGGACCACTCGCTCGTAGGCTGGAAACTTGGTCTGCACCGGCTGGGCCGACAAGTCCTCCCGGCTTTTGCGGAGGTTCCTCTTGGAGCTGCGAAGGCCCCGGAACCTCCAGAAGTCAGCGCGGTCCCCTCCTGCTGTCTTAGGGAGCGTGTACTGCACACTGGCTAACTGCTCAGCCCTGCGCGAGGGGAGACACCATCACATAAAGGTGTTTTAAAACCACAGAATGGAAGAAGACCCCCAAGGAGGGAACTGTCAAAATTCTGGACAGAATCTCACATGCAGCTTCCATCTTCCTGGTTACACTAAAATGAAGGGGTTGTACCACTGGGTCCGTTACAGACACGATGAGACAATGAAGATGAATCTTCACACTCTCAGCATTCCCCAGGGGACTGAACTCGGTCCTCGTTATTGACTTGGTTGAGAAGCAGAACAGTCTCACCTGTTCTTATTGGGGATGATGCCTCGTTCCACCTCCTTGTGATTTTTGCCAATTCGAATAGCGAGCCAGGAGCCCAGTTTTCCATTGTACAAGGTATCCACGACCCGGAACACCTCTCCTTTGTTAAAACTAAGTCCATACGGAGATTCCTTCTCATATTCAAAGTGGGTTCTGATATAGAAAGAATCTCCTACATCTGATTCTACGATGCGGCGGTAAACTAAAAAGAATCAAGACAAAAACACCATCAGTGGCTAGTGGGATAAGAAATGAAGCTGATGAGAATTCACGATGCGAAAAGGCTATTGATGATACTAACAACAAAATAATAGTGTCAACAGACGTTGACCCTGACCGTGACGGGCACTTGGCCACGTACACGTCACCATTTCCTCACGAGATGGGAACGCCAGCACCTCCACTTTGCAGGAGAGGTGCGGGGAGGAGGGTGTGGGTGCTACCGGCACTAGTGGGTGGGGTCAGGGATGCTCCCTAATGCCCTGAAGGCACAGAACAGCCCCCACCACAAAGAAGGCCTGAGCCCCATGTCGGGGCCAAGGCTGGGAGCCCTGTCCTACAGGGACAGAGAGAGCCAGGCGTTCCGGGGCGTGGGCCCTAACCAACACCAGAGCACTGCCCAGAGGACTTCGGCCCCGAATTCGGCAGCTGCCCTGGGCGCTTCTGCGTGCTTCTGCCGGCGAATGCACAAAGGGGACTTTCCTGAGCCTTGCCCTGGGTTGGTCGGCATCCTCCTCAAGCTGGAACGCCGTAAGGCTGGGTGGTCCTATCACGGCGCTGTGAGATGAACCCATTCACCCCTGACTCTGAGCGCCTGATTGAAAAGGAAATGAACTCCTATCTCAGCCCTCAACTGCCCACATTCTGTGTCCCATTCCCGCCTCCCGCAGGCGCTCACCGTCCTTCTTCTGCTGCGCCAGGATGGTCACCTCCTCCCCCCGGGGCAGGTCGAGCAGGAAGAGCACGGCTTCCTCTCGGATGATGTTGGTGAAGTCGACGTTGTTGACCTGTCAAAAGGCCGTTCACAAGTCACTCGTGGCCGTACTTAAGGATCACAAAACGCTTATCTACACAGGAAGCAACTACTCTCAGTTTACCTAACTTAAAAAGACCACATCTGTCAGATGGAAACATTGACTTTGGAGAAAGAATATAATTTAAAACAAGCATAAACCAAGTAAAGTGAGTCAAGGTGTAAATTCATTTAAAGAGCAGTCACGCCCTAGCTGGTTTGGCTCAGTGGATAGAGCATCAGCCTGCAGAGTAAAGGGCCCCATGTTTGATTCCAGGCAAGGGCACATGCCTGGGTCGCGGGCTCAATCCCCTGTGTGGGGCATGCAAGAGGCAGCCAATCAATGATTCTCTCTCATCATTAATGTTTCCATCCCTCTCCCTTCCTCTCTGAAGTCAATAAAAGTATATTTATAAAATAAATAAATAAATAAATAGCAGTCACCATGCACCCTGACTTTAAAGATATTCAGTGCAAAATCTAACCACTTTAGACCAAAGACAACTTCTAATTCCAAATACCTATTATTACTGAAAAACCTCTGGCTTTAAAATTTTTAATTACAAGTTCTGTAAATGTGCAAAGAGCCCTATTTTACTAGACTCTGCAAAAGAAATAAGCAGGAAACGAGATGGAAAAGAAACAGCGGATGCGCTGAGGCATCGCTGTGAGAACATCTGAGGACTGGGGTACACTCAGCGGCTGCCACGCGACAGTTACTGCATCAGCCGCTCCTCAGGACCAACAGGGCCTCGTCCCGATGTCAGTGTGACTGTGCGTTGCACTACTTGTACAACCGAAACAGAAAGACACTTTGAGAGAGTTCTAAGTGGGTGTATTCCCTAAGTTTAGAAGTCGTTGAGGAAGGCGAGGAAGGCAGGAAAGGCGCATCCACGATCAGAGGACAGAGGGCAGTGCTGCGGAGCCCAAGGGAGTGTTCACGAAGGGTGGCGAGAGCTCAGAGCACAGCAAGGACGACAGGAGAGCGCAGGCTGCCGACGCCACGGGCCTCTGGTGGCTTATGAACGGCAGAGGCGCAGTGGTGACGGAGGAAGCCAGACTGCTCACCTCCATGGCAGCACGGACCAAAAGGGAAGCAGAGAGAAATGCGACAGAGGCGGCTGAAGAGCAGGAGGGGAAGAGGAACATGGCCCACGGGACTGTGGGTCGGAGAGTGAGTCAGGACACGGGAGGAGGGGGCCTACGGGCAGGGAGCCGCCAGGACCGAGGGGCACGGACAGCCGGAGGGTGAGAAGGAGAGCACGTGAGAACTCACACTCGAGAGATGGACCTGCTGATGACAAGGGCGCACTAGCGGGAGCGTGGGTGTTTTAAAAAGGGAAGAGACAGTAAAGATGTCCCCATGTTACTGGCCACACTGCCAGGGAAAAGGCAGGCAAAAGAAGGCAGCAGGCGGCACCATTGGGCTTCCCTGGCTCCTGGGGGTGAGGGCAGAACCAGGGCAGCTCCACGTTTGCCTGGAGGAACCCCCCGCTCCCCGTGCAGGAGCCGTCTCTGGGCGCAGAAGGTCCCCGGGGCTGTGGGGACCGCGGCCACGCCCACTCCCACGGAGAGCAGCGCCCGATGTGGCCACTGCTGAGCGTGGCTCACGGCAGAGCCTTGCCGCCTGAACGTGTAGTTGAACTAAAAGGTACCTATTACGGGGATCTCGGACTTACTCTGTCCTGCGGGTCACAATGAGACCAGAGCACCACGCGGTGTACAACACAGCGCAGCCCTCAACCAGAGCAAACGCGGGCACCGGTGACAGGCCCGGCACAGCCGGGCCTCATGTTCTTGGTCTGCATGTTTAGTTGGCTCAAGAGACCGTGGCGTATGTTATTCTGTGTCACATGGTGGGTCTGCCATGTTGACGCCTCTCCCTGAGCTCTACGTGCTTCAACCCCACATGCGTGAGTGCGCGGACGTACCCTGAGAATTTGATCGCCCTCTTCCAAGCCTTCTTTGGCTGCAGGGCTATCTTCTAGAACGCCAGCGACAAATATTCCAACATCATTGCCACCAGCCAGTCGCAAACCCACGCTATCTCCTTTTCTGAATTTGACCAGTTTCATGCTGGGCCTGTTGAAACAAATATCTCCTTTGAAACGGCGAAGAGAGGCTTGAGAAGTTACAGCAAACTGCTACCACGAAGCCATATCCAGAATGAACTGACGGACCATCAGGTCTGAAATGTGGCCCACACACCACTGCGGGAGGACAGCCTTCCGCCAGTCGCACAGCACCGCGTCACGACACCACAGAGGCGCAGGACACTAACTCCATCATCAAGATGGCGGGAACCTGGTTATAAAATGTACACCTCAATCCCATCCACTGGAGAATGTACAGTGACAAAAGGTGTAGGATATTAAAAACTTAGAGACGCTAACTAATCCAGAGCAGGTTCTCAACCAGGGCTGCGTCTGGAACCATTTCTGGTTGGCACACCTGGGGGGAGGGTTGGGGAAGGAGGGATGTGTACTCTCAGCTAGTGGCCAGGGATGCTACTAAACAGGCCACTAAGAAACAGAGATGTGGCCTAAAGGTCAGTAGTGCTGAAATGGAAAAACACTGATTAACAACAACAAAAATGCTAGGGCATTACGAAGTTTGTCAAACATCTGGTGTCTAAATAGAAAACAATTTTTTAATTCATTCTAAAAACTAGGTAGGAGACAATGATGAGAAAAAAGTACATATCCAGAAAGTTCCTTGTTGTTCTCTAATCTATGATTCTATCACATAAATAATTTTTAAACCCAATCACAGCATTAATGGTATGCAGTGTTTTTAAATATACGCCATATGGTCGGAAACTGAACTCTCACGTTCAATGGCGCTTAGTAACGGATAGAGAGGAGAGCACAAGTCAAAGCCGCGTTACCGAAGGATGCCGTCTTCATGCGTGGAATTGGGCAGGACACCATCAGACGGGCTGACAGGTAAATCCACATCTGGTTGTCCAACCTGAGCATACACAGGCTTTGGTTCTAAAAGAGAGAACATTTAAATGGTGCAGAAATCATTAGTAAAAATAAATATAAGTTCCGAGAACCTGGTGAGGCACGTGTATTACATGTGGAGAGTGTGGGTCAGTAACAAACTCTAACGTCTGTGCAGCAGGCATGGTGTGACAGGATCGCCCGTGCCTGCCACAGGACCAGCTGGGAGGGCCTGAGAAATCCAGGCGTAAGGAAGCGCCACAGAAGACGAAGAATTAGGAGAGCCTGCATTTCTGCTGTGGCCATCCAGCAGCCTTCCGTCTTCCCACGAGGAAGTTCTTTTTAATCATCCACATTCCCACCACTCAACAAGCAGAGCCAAAGATTGAGACAAGGAGCTAAGAGACAGTTGAACCGAAATCTCAGGCCTTTCAAGCAGGCAGATCTCGACACCTTGCAGATTCTTCTGTCTGACCTCACACAGCTCTACAGGGCACACGTACTGGTGCCTGTGAAAACACTTTCATTAAGCGGATAACTTACACTGTGCCCTTCAGCCCCTCTAACAGTCCTTCTCAGGGAGCAGCGGAGAACAGCCTTCCTCACTGGGAGTAGCTGTTAACCATGAGGAATTCCTACCCAGAAAACTACCCATGCATGCCTACTGATCCACCCTCCACCAGAGAGAAAATGCTGGAAGTTACAGACAGACAGATTCAACGCAGGAAGCAGTAGCTGTAATAGTAACAACAACAATACTAGCAGCACCTTTGAAGTCCTCCGAAACCCCAACAGACCTGCAGCCTGAGGGCATGTCCTCCGGACTGGGTGCCCGAGGCTCACCTGGAAGAGCGGATGCTGCCTTCTCGTTTCTCTCCACGGTGACCTCTTCCACTGCCTTCGGGGCGCGATCGTCCGCGTGCTTCACGGGCGGCGAGACAGTCCCAGGTTTGGACGCTCTCTCCTCCTCTCTGCTCCGGTGACTAGACAAGGATCAAACGAGAAGTCACGGGAGTGAAGAAGGCTGCGAACGTCCTTTGTAAGAGAACAACTTTAAACACGATGACAGGGCTTCCTCTAACAGCTCTCAAACTGTTATAAAAAGCCAGCAGGTGCCCGGCCGGCGTGGGTCAGTGGTTGAGCGCCGACCTATAAACCAGGAGGTCATGGTTCGAGTCCCAGTCAGGGCACATGCCAGGTTGCAGACTCCAGGGGGGGTGCAGGAGGCAGCCAATGAAAATACTGTATTATGATTATAGTACAATTATTATGTAATACAATTATTGTGATTTCAATAACATTTCAGATGGGACTCACATAATTCCGTTACATTTCTCTTAACATTTGGAAAATCAATGCTCTCTTTAGTGCATTTCTGTTATCTACCAAGAGATGGAGGCCTTATTCAATAATACATGCAGACCTAGAGCTGTGCTGTTTAACGTATTCTAGACTTCACATTAAAACTTGGTGTTTTCACACAGGCACAAGTCTTGGCCCAGAGTGAGCTCTGAAACAAGACTGAATAAAACACAAAACAAACTGAGCAACAAACTACAAGGTCTGAAGAAAATCAGTGTAATCCTTCTCTCTACCCATATATTGTTTTTTAGCTTAAAAAAAAACTATTTTAACATTCTAGATCAGGGATTGGCTAACTTTTTCTGCTGTGGGCCATGCAGCCTCTGATGCAACCTTTTAATTATGTCATTGCAGAAAGGGTTGTAATAAAACTTTATTTGCAAAACGAGGCAGCAGGCTGGCTTTGGTCCGCAGGTTGCACTCTGGAACCCGTGTTCTATACACCAGACTAATAGAGGACTCCTACTATGGTTACCTTCCCTGAGCAGTGGATTACGTAAGCTTGCAGGCCTCAGCTAAGTGCAGCTGTGGGCCAACTGTCTTTATAAATAAAGTTTTATTGGAACACAGCCAGGCCTATTCATTTACATATTGTCTACGGTTCCTTCTGAGATTCAAAGACAACTGAGTAGTGACAAGAGACTGCATAGTTCGCATGCCTAAAATATTTTACTATTTGGCCCTTTAAGGAGAAGTTTGACCTCTGATTTTCTAGATAAGAAATACCTAAATTGATTAAGAAAAACAGACATAATCTATCTTCTAGATTTATTTGTAAGTAATGCTAGAAACACAGACCTAGCACACATAACTATTCTATTTTGGACAAGAGTGTGATTACCGCCCGGCCAATGTGGCTCTGTGGTTGAGTGTTGAGTTATGAACCAGGTCACAGTTCTATTCCAGGTCAGGGCACATGCCCAGGTTTGCAGGCTCGATCCCAGTAGGGGGCATGCAGGAGGCAGCCGATCCATGATTCTCTCTCAACACTGATGTTTCTCTCCCCCCACCCCCTCTCTCTCTCTTCCTCTCTGAAATCAATAAAAATATATATTTTTTTAAAACATTGTGATTACCTGCCACTGCTGGGCTGCTGTGGCGAATGTCTGGAATGGTCAGAAGGCTCTGACCGCTGGTCAGGAGATCGCGACCGGCTGTGGCGGGGAGCCCTGTCATGTGACCGACCCGAATGATCCGATGCCAGCGAATGAATTTCTGAAATGTCTGTTAAATAAAAGGGGACCATTTAGTTTCCCATGAAATGAGCTCAGTGAAATATAAGATACTCCAATGACAATGAAGATAAGCATTAAATCTAATTCACGTAAAATGGTTGATTTAAGCAGTGACTTCAGCGGCCACTGATGAGCAGCGGTGTGCTGCCCACAGGAAAACATACACAGAGTGACAGCATGGATGGGCCTGGAAGGCATCATGCTAAGTGGTAAGTCAGACAAGGACAAACACCGCGTGGCCTCACTTGCATGTGGACGCTTAAAAACAAAAACAGCCAACCCCAGCATCACTGTGGCAATCAGTTCAGCATGCATGCAATCAAATCATCACACTTAGACCTTAAGCTTACACACTGATGCATGTTCATTACTTCTCTGTAAAACTGGGAAAGTAAAATGAACCATGCATATACAATTGTAATTCTTAGATTCTGAAAATGGCTGGCTTGTAGGAAATTATTTCGCTCGAACACGTCGAGTGTCCCTAGCACTTTAAGAACTGGTCACGGCCCGCCCTCACCGTCCCGCTCCGAGGCGTTGGCGGAGTGGATGCTGTCCGAGAGGTCGGGCACGTTCAGCAGCGTGGCCCGCTCGTCTCTCTGCACCACCATCTTCAGCTTGCCCTTCGACCTCTCGATCAGCGTCTTTGCGTCCGTCAGGGACATGTTCTCCGTCACGGTCCCATTGATCTGCAACAGAAAAGCAGCCATGGGTGGGAAGCAAATGACACAAATACAAACAGTCACGCACGTCCACTAGGAACAGGAACAGCTACCCTGCTCCCTGGCTCGCTGTACAACCCAAAACCTTCTTCACTGTTTGCTTATTCCCAAGTCCTCCTCCTTCCCGGAACAATAACATCTTTACTACACTGTCACCCTGACAGAAAACCCACATCCCCTAGCCCCTCTCCCAATGCCGCCACTTTCTATAACTTATACAGCAAACTAACAGAATAAACATCTCAATAATATCCAAAGCAGGTGTCAAAACCACTTGTGATATAAAAAGGAACACAGCTTCCTACACCGTGGTTCTACTAGTGAGCGATATAAACTCAGAGTGATGCATTCTCTCAGGATGACTCTATGCCTAACGAAGGGCATCGGTGTTGACATGTAGCCAGCCCCCAAACCCTGAATTTCAATTATTTTGGGAAAATTGTTCAAATGTGGGCAGAAGCCATGTGGTCGCACCAGAACTCGCTTTCTGTTTCCGTTCACTACAACGTAAGAGTGTACCTTTAAGACAACATCGCCTTCTTGAATATTGCCATCTCTCGCTGCCAAGCTGTCTTGTGAAATTTCCTTCACAAATATATGGCTGGCCAGTCGGAGACCATACTCTGAAATAACATATCGAAATGTCTTTAGTGCAAAATCCTAAACACTTAAACAAAGTTTAGAAGTATCAGACTTTTAAAAGTATCACTGCATAAGGAGTTTTAAAATAGCCCGGCTGGTGTGGCTCAGTGGTCGAGCGTCGACCAAGAACCGGGAAGTCACAGTTCGATTCCCGGTCAGGGCACATGCCCTGGTTGTCCCAGTGGGGGGTGTGCAGGAGGCAGCCGATCAATGATTCTCTCTCATCGTTGATGTCTCTCTCTCTCTCCCTCCCTCTCTGAAATCAATAAAAATGTATGTGTTTTTTTTAAAGTTTTAAAACAGAATCAGTACCAAGAACTTATTCTTGGCCGCTCTGTAAGACAGCGTTGCCTTCCATCCTCGGGGAGCCTGCACTCAGTGTGCAAGCAGAGGCAAGTGCGTGGTGCGAACACAAGATGGCCCGCACACCGCGCTCCCATTTTCCCGAAGGGGCCCCGCCCCGCGGAGCAGACCCGTTCTCTCTGGCGGGTGAGGCGGAGAACTCTGGAAAGGGACAATTCCAGGGATGGCCTGCCTTACCACGCATGTTCTGTTTTTGTTTTCCCAAGTTTCCAGAGCAAAAGTCTTTCCATCTGATCCTGCGTGCCTGTGGCCCTGGAGAGCCATGCCCAGGGCATTCATTAGCACACACTCCTGGGTGTTAGTGCAGACAAAGGCTGACAGCTAGCCAGGTGGGTCTGGGCTGGAGACAGCCAGCCACTCCTGTCCTTTTCACACCACCAAGGAGCCAGGAATGAAGCAACAGTAACCGCCTCCGTGGGCGAGGAGTCGGTCAGAGTTGAGGAAACCACCAGCAGAGTCCAGAGGTCTGCAAAGCTGTACATTTCTTTTTTCACTAGAACAATGACTACAACACAGTGCCGACAGAAGAAGGGTTACTGCTAGTGCTACTAGAAGGGGGAAAAGGACTCTTAGTGCCACTACAGTAAAAAAAAAGAAGAAGAAGAAGAAGAACCAAGATGGGAAACAGAGAACTTTTTAATAGGAGATAAGTTAAGAGAACTACTCGAACTTCTAAAAGTTACATCAGTTACAGTTTAACTTAAGGCAAACATACAGAGTGCCCACAAGCAGGAACAGACTCGGGTGGAAAAGGAAAATGACTCTCGAGGGCAGCGGTCGCCAACCTTTTGGACCTCACGGACCACCAGGGGTTTACAGACGACCTGCTGGCGACCGCTGTTCTAGGGCCGTGGTCGGCAAACTGCGGCTCGCGAGCCACATGTTTCTCTTTGGCCCCTTGAGTGTGGCTCTTCCACAAAATACCACGGCCTGGGCGAGTCTATTTTGAAGAAGTGGCGTTAGAAGAAGTTTAAGTTTAAAAAATTTGGCTCTCAAAAGAAATTTCAATCGTTGTATTGTAGATATTTGGCTCTGTGGACTAATGAGTTTGCCAACCACTGTTAGGGGATCTAGGCCATCTACTATGTGGTTTAGAAACGGTTGTTGTGTCACAGAGAAATATGGGAAACACTGTCCAAAAGTAACAAATGACCAGAACAGAGATGACTCCAAAATATTCCTTATACTAATTTATTCATTTACTCCAAGGGCATGTAGGAGGCAGCTGATCAATGATTCTCTCTCGTCATGGATGTTTCTCTCTCCCCGCCTCCCTTCCTCTCTAAAATCAATAAAAATATATTTAAAAAGAAGAGAAAACAGGTAATGTCTGCAGCTGTCCTAGCAGGAATTGACTTACAGCAGCAGCAGGACACAAGAACGGAGAGAACAGGGAACAAAAGCACGTTCACTTTCCGTTAAAATCTGTGTAAAATTTTTCCGTGGAAACGATAACCGAGAAGATGGATACCTTCATTTTTCCGAGACTTGACCAACGTGACTTTGGTGGGTCTGGCAGGCTGGCTGGAGGCCACCGATCGCCTGTCGGATCGCGGGGACAGACTCCTCTCGCGGCTCGCACTCCTGTCCCTCGCCCAGCTCTTCTCACTCCGCCTGCTGACCGTGCCCCCACGGCTGCCTCTGTGATCAGGCACGTCCTCATCGTAACTATCCTCCTCGTTCTCGGACACGGGCTCCGGGTCAGGACGACTCACAGGAATCTGAACTTTCTTCTTCCTGCGAATGGTCTACAGAGAAGAAGACTGTAAGTGAGTGACTGCTTTCAAGCACAGGAGGCTTCCGTTCCTGAGAGAGAGGAAAATTACACTATTCTGGTGCCACTTTAAGTTAATTATGAATCAGAGAGATGTAAGGAACAATGATAACACATCACCAAGGAATACGTTCCCATAATGGTTGGGTTTTCTGCTCTCCTGATAAAGAGATCTGCTTAAGAACCAAATTTGGGAGAGTGGGCCTCAGAAAGTCCTTGCTTTAATTCAAAAGACCTTCTGGGTGCAATCATCACAAGCCTAAAGAAAACTAATAATTACTGGTGGTTTGAATAAATAAATGGTGCACTCTACTCCAATAACAAAAATGTACTATAGGCCCGGCCGGCGTGGCTCAGTGATTGAGCATTGACCTATGAACCAGAAGGTCACGGTTCGATTGGCTTTCAGGTTTGATCCCCAGTAGGGAGCGTGCAGGAGGCAGTCGATCAATGATTCTCTCTCATCACTGATATTTCTTTCCCTCTCTCCCTCCCCCTTCCTCTCTGAAATCAATAAAAATATATTTTTAAAATACTACTGTAGTTGCTACCAAACCATAGCAAACTTGCAAGCCCAATTTGACTCCTTAAGAACTTCAGAACCGTCAGTATCAAGGCCCGTGACGGCCCTGCTGGACCTCCGGGAGAGAAACGTATTCCACCTCCACACTATGTTCAGCTCAGTGTCAGAGCTCAGACGAGGCTCCGTCACCAGCACACTCTGCCTGCAGTGTCTCTGTCTCCCCAGGATGTAATCTCTGGTCTGTGTGAGTTACTTCTCCAGGTTCTCTTGCCTCAATGACTCAGGTCACTGATCCAACTTTCCCGGTCCACTTATTTCCTTCGCTCCCTGGAGGTCTAGGTCTACATGCACTACTTCCTGGTCAAGTGGCCTCTGAGGCCTGGTCTGCCCTTGGCCTTCTCACCTGGTACTCACCTGGTCTCATCAGAGGGCTGTAGCATCTTGGGTACCACGCCCTGTCTTTTACTTCTGACACCTTTTCCATATCTATCTTACTTGCGATTCTCCTCCATCCTCTCCTATTCTCTGTCCATCAGTTCTCCCACGTTTGCATGAGAGATCATGTGCGATACTTAAATGACTTCCTCTTGGCCCTCAATCATCTGCCATGACAACTCCAGCCCTGAATCATCTTCCCCTCAGCTGGCTGCAGGGCCACGCTTTGCTGATGAGGGCCTCCACAATTCACTTCACTGGACAGAAATATTGTGCTTGTTCGGCAATGCTTCCGTCCACCTCTTCCCTTCCTATGGGATTGCTAACACATCGATAGAGATCAGTGCCACTTCACCTCCCCTACTCAATATTCCCCAGATTTCATTTTCTTAAAGAGGAAGGACACAGTCAAATACCAGAAATGCTATCGACAATAAAGCTGGTATCTTTACTTGATTAAAGGTAAAACAGACTCACAATTTTTGCATTCTTCCCACTTTTCCTTAGTTGCTGAACAGCAAAAGCATGTTCAACATTATCCATCGAAACTCCATTAACCATCGCAACACGGTCATTTTCCCTAAGAAAAAAGCCACCAAAATAGCACGTTAGAGAAAAACATACAGATAAGTTTGTGAAGGTATTTTCAAGATGAGTACTTCTAAAAAATACTGTAATTATGGACTAGGTAATCTATTTGTCTTCAGATCAGTGATGAAATGTCAAACTATTTACTTTCAGATCTCTCACAAACACGCTTATTAGCAAGTACCCACAGGTCATTCATTTTTTTTTTTAAACCATTAACACATGGCCCAGCCGGTGTGGCTCAGGGCTTGAGCGTCGACCTCTGAACCAGAAGGTCACGATTCCATTCCCGGTCAGGGCACATGCCCGGGTTGCAGGCTCCATCCCCAGTGGGGGGCGTGCAGGAGGCAGCCAATCAATGATTCTCTCTCATCATTGATGTTTCTCTCTCTCTCTCTCTACCTCCCTTCCTCTCTGAAATCAATATAAATATATTAAAAAACAAAAACAAAACAAAGCCATTAACACGTTTCCTAAAGGACTGAGCAGGTACCACAACACACAGAGTAATTCCGCTGGCACAAGTACAGGGCATAAATGATACTATTTATACAGCCGGGAAAAGTTCTTCTTCCTTTAAAAAAATAAATACTCCTTCTCTTTTGATTTTCTTTTAATCCTTCTGATTATACTCTTACTTTTTTGCTAGTGTATCTTTGGCCTCTTTCTCTTGATAATCTTACTGAACAAAACAGCAAGGCTCAGGGTGAGAGGTTCCTAAAGGCTAGATTCTACCTCAAACTGAGTAAACGCTGTTTGTTCCACTATTTTCACAGTGACCTTCTATCTAAGGTTCATTTACTTACTTTCCATTCAGGATCGAGATAAGGAAAAACACACATTCACTTAGAGAACCTGCTGGGCGGTCAGTGCACAGCGCCCAGGGCCCGAGCCGGCACCGTGCAGGCACAGCGCCCAGGGGACACACTTACTGCAGCTGCCCTTCGGCGGGCCCTCCCTTCAGCACGTCCGAAATGACGATCGAGGTCTCCCCGCTCTGGAAGTGGGGGTTATCTCTCCCACCAGAGATCGCAATTCCAAATCCAAATCCCGGAGCCTAGAGTAATAATCACAGTAAAATGTCACTAATTAAGAAAAATAGCTGTTCAGTATGTCACACTCTACAAACTAAAAACATTGAAATGCAAAAATGACAATAGTATTTCATCCGTGGTCCCCACTCCCTCGCCCGGATGGTTACTCACCGAAGGATCTGGCCTGGAGTGGGCATGCGCTCTAATGCATTAAATGGAGTAAGAGAATAGTAAGAACTGCCAATTGCTTGAATGTTCTGTAAGAGCTAAGATAATCTCAAAGAAATCCACACCATCGCTTTGCTGAAGAGGAAGTGAAATATGCGAGCAGTGTAAGGAAACCTCGGTTCTCCGAGGTCCGGAATCATAAGCCAGAGCAGCTTCTTCCCGCATGTTTTCCGCAGCCCTCTGCCATGCAAACCACGAGACCATGTCCACCGGGGCCTGGGAGTACGTCACGACCTTCACTCCCACCCCAAAGCCTACTCAAGTGGCAAAAAGGAAAAAACTCTCCTTAAAAAGGGATAAACCACCTGCAACTTCGCGCCTACAGGCCCAAGAAAAATGAAGGCATCTCCCTGCACGAAGACTTACACCCACATTTCCTAACAGCAGCAGTTACTATAGCCACAGAGAGAAACAGCCCAAATGCCCACCAACTGGTGAACCGACAAATAAAGTGTGGTACGTGCTTACAATGGACTCTTATTTGCTCTAAAAAGAAATGAAGTACTAGCATATGCTATGAAATAGATGAACCCCCTTGAAAACATTATGCCGAGTGAAGAAGCCAATCATAAAAGGCCATCTATAGTATAATTCAACTCATGGGAAATGTTCAGAAAGACAAATCTACAGACACAGAGGGGAGAATGAAACTACCCCACTATCTTACACCATACACACCAATTAACTCAAGGGGATTAAAGACTTGAAACCATAGAGCGCATAGACTTGAAACATCGGCGCTAAGCTACCTGGGAGGAAAGCCACAGGTGTCTGACACACCCCAGACCTGAGAACCCCAAACAATAACAGGCATTCGCTGGGAAGAATGGCAAAACAACGTGGGAACAGCAGCTGACACGGGAGGGACTGCCCACTCCAACCGCAGGAGGGAACAGGACCTGCCATGGAGCCTGCACCCCGGAGCTGTGTAACCCCGGGCTCTGCACACGGGGCGCCACGCCCTCGACCCGGCTCCACACAGGAGGCGCTGCCGGCAGGGAAGCGGCCTTGACGGGACAGGAACAGCAGAGACAAAGCAGAGAACGGCCAGGGCGACGTGTCCAAAGGGCGCAGAGATAAGATGTAAGTGTCAGCCCTGGCTGGTTTAGCTCAGTGGATAGAGCGTCAGCCTGCGGACTGAAAGGTCCCAGGTTCGATTCCGGTCAAGGGCATGTACCTTGGTTGCGGGCACATCCCCAGTGGGGGGTGTGCAGGAGGCAGCTGATGGATGTTTCTCTCTCATCGATGTTTCTGGCTCTCTATCCCTCTCCCTTCCTCTCTGTAAAAAATCAGTAAAATACATTAAAAAAAAAAAAAGAAGGCTTGACAATCGTAAATTATGTATGTCTTCGCATTACATACATAGGGCTGCTATGCGGACTTCCTGAGAGTGACTTTGTTGACTAGGGTGGTCTCCTAGGAAATTAACTTTTATTGGGCTTTTAACTAAGTGCCGAGCACTACGGGGATATAACACCGGTGAACATTTCCTCCCCTTAAGGAGCTTACGATGCATGGGAGACAGGGGGGACAGCTACCTGAGGACCATATCCACTGTCACTCAGGGCCAGTGGGCAGAGCAGAGCCCACGAGGCCAGCAGTCGGGCTGTAGTTGTTCTCCGGCATCATTCCAGGGGTGTGACCGTGCGTGGCACACAGCGGACCAGCAACAACGTCCTCAGCCTGGCAGAGTGAATGGGATGTCTTACAGAGGGCAGGCTGGCTGGAGGCCACCGATCGCCTGGGAGAGTGGGCCTCAGAGTATCTAACACTCGCAGGTGAAGAAAGTCTCCTCTGGGAATGCCAACAGGAGCATGGGCAATACAGAAGCACATCGTGCATTATTCTTGACAGCTAACAGCAGAAACTACTGTGTTTTCACCTGCAGACTTTTTATTCTTTTAACAGACAAAGTTACTTCTGCCTTACATGTAATTGACCATCAGATGTCAAAGAACACGGATTTGTCCTTACTTGGCCACACATGGCTAGCGCCGAAATGACAGCCTCCAATCACCTTCACTTACTGCTCTTCTCATTCCTCTGGCCATGCCTCTCAGAAATGGAAGCCGGGGGCCGTGGCCCTCCGTTTCAGCGGGAGATTTAGGCAGAGGCAGACAGAGGGACGCAGAACCTCACAGGTGGGATGGCCCAGTGGATTCTCTTCACAGTAAGAAAACGGAAGTCACTGCTCTCCGCCAGTGGTCAGACACCCTGGCCTGCTGGCCAGAGCTGGGAAGCTGCCCAGTTTTGTAAAGAAAGTTTTACTGGAACCCAGCCACACCCACTTGTCCATCTACTATTTATGGCTGCTTTTGCAATGCCAGCGCAGAGCTGAGTAGTCGTGAGAGATTTACGGCCTGCAAAGCCTAAAATATCACCTGGCTCTTGACAGGAAAAGCTAGCCAACAATATTCTCGCAGAGCCAGATTTTACCCTGGACCAACTCAGAACACCAGGGACGGGCTACCTGAACGCCCCTTCTGCAGCGGCGGAGAGTGAGCCGAGTGGAGCGTGGCTGGTGTGAGGCAGCTCGCACCGACAGGGCTATGGCAAGAACCTCCCAAACACAACGCCCGCAGGGACGGTGCTGAGGACTCCCATTCGGTCGGGGACTCGCTCTGATGAGGCCCAGCGCAGCAGCTCTGGGAACGGCATCCCCATCCCATCGCCACGGAACTTGTGGCGACAGCTTTGTGGGCTGGCCCCTTCCCATGGCAGAGGACACGAAGCACGGAAGAGGCAGCTACAGAAGAAACGGACCTCATCTTCTGGACGGGCGCTCTCAGACGTGCCGGGGACTATGCCCACTGTGCCGAGGACGTGTGACACTCAGCTCATTCAGAAAGCGGTTTCTGATTTCTCAACGTTCAAGAGCTTTTCCTGCTTTCCCTCAGCTAGTGATCTGTAGTAAATACCGTGTTCCCCACACGTGCATGCCTAACAAAACGAGGCAAAACAGTAGGAAGGAGAAACATAATTTAGCTAATGGGTCTTATTTCATTTTGTTTATTTAAAAACTAAGAGGTACTAGGGAAAAACAAATGGAATGTGATAATGCCAAATTACACCTATGGTCTCAAAAGAATGATCTAGCTTCTACCTTAAGAACTTATTAAGAGAACAATTTAAACCCAACATCAGCTAAAAAAGGGAAATATAAAAATAAGAGCAGAAATCAATCAAATAAAAAACAAAACAAAATATATCAATGAAAACAAAAACTGGTATTTTGAAAAGATCAATCAAAATTGCTAAACTTCTAGCCAGCCAGACCAAGAAATAAAAGAAGACACAAATTACCAATATCAAAAATAAGAACAGGGCCTCATTACAGACCCTATAGCAATAAAATAAGAGACCACTGTTAACAACTTTATGTTCATAAATTAGATGAAAGGGACAAATACTCTGAAAGATGCAAATTACCAAAGCTACCCAAAAAGAAGCACTAACAAAGAAGAAATACATAACTGGACAGTCCTACTAACATCACAAACTGAATTTATAGTTAAAAGCCTTCCCACAAAGAAGAGTCCAGATGAATTCTACCAAACACTGAAGGAAGAAGTAGCATCAACTGTGCAGGGATTGTTCTGAGGCGCGTAGCTTTTCCCCGACACCAAAACCAGGTAAGAACAATACACACACAACAAGCACGGACCAGTATTTTATGAACACAGAAACACGTATCTTCAAAAAATATGAGCAAATCAATCCAATATAGAAAATGGATGCTGTATCACAATCAAGTGAAATTTATCGTGGGAATGCAAGACTGTTCAACATTCCAAAAGCAAGAAGTTGACCACACCAACAGAAGAAGAAGAAAACCGTTTTTCACAGCTGAGACAGTCACGGCAGAAGTAACTGCAGGAAGACAGACACTTCGACCAACAGACGAGACCAAGGAAAGACCGCACACAAAGGGTCACTGGTTTCTGACAAGGACAGCAAGAAATTAAACGTGTATCCTGAATATAGAAACAACTCTCACAACTCAGGAACAACTTCTGTGCACCTCAACAGAATGGAAAGACAACCCATAGAATAGGAAAAAATATTTGCAAGTCATATATCTGATAAGGGGTTGATATCTAAAATAGGTAAAGAATTCCTACAACTCAACAACTAAAAAAACAAATAAGCCAATTAAAAAATGGGCAAAGGACTTGAACAGATGGTAAATTTTATGTTTGGTGTATTTTACCACAATTATAAGAAAACACTCAATAATAAGAAAACAAATAACCCAATTAAAAATGGGCAAGAGATGTGAACACATTTTACCAAAGAAGCTATATGGACGACAAGTTAGCACATAAGCAGATACTCAACATCATTCGTCTTAAGAGAACTAGAAACTAAAACCACAACCACATACCACTACACACCTATCTGTGTGGCTAAAATTAAGAAAACAAAAAACCCAAACAACCCTGATAATATCAAGGGTTGGTGAAAATACACAGCAACTGGAGCTCATACATACTAGCAGCGAGGATGCAAAATGGTACAGACAGCTTGGCAGCGTCTTATAAGATAAATATTCATTTACCATAAGACACACAGCAATTCCATCCTAAGTATTTACCCAAGAGAAATGAAAAGTCAGGTTCATACAAAAATGTGTATACTAGAGCAGACTGATTCATAATCACCCAAAACTGAAAACAGGCCAAATGTATCAAAACTGGAGAATGAATAAGTAAATCTCTCTGCATTCATATGCTGGAATATTACTGGGCAATAAGAAGAAACTAACAACAACAAAAGAAAACAAAACAAAGAATTACTGATACAAGAAATTTCAAATACGTTAGAAGAAACCAGTCTCAAAAGGCTACATATATGTAGTGTGAGCTCGCTGACATGGCATTCTGGAAAAGGCTAGACATTTCTGTGTAAGAACAGAACACACATCAGCGGTTGCTATGTGCTGGGGTGAGGGGCAGAGCTGACTATAAATGGGCACAAGTTTCAGGGTGATCGCTGCTCTATATTTTTACTGTCGTGGTGGTTACATGACTACATGTATTTGCCAAACTCGGAACTGTACACTAAGCTGTACAGTTGAATTTTACTGTACACATGAATTTTACTGTATGTCAGTCATACCAATGAAAACAATAAAGGTATTCAGAAAATAAATGTAATGTGATAAAATAATACCAGCTAATTAAATAATTTTAAGGTATGAAGTTATTTTATATGTTTAACCTGGTTGAAATATTTTACCTATCAGTACATTTCAAACAAACAGAAGCCATATTTTAGCCTTATAAATTAACAGTTAACGTTAGTATTATTTAGTGATTTCTTTTATCATCCTTTAGGGAGGCATAAGAAAAATCCACTGCATCTTATCTGAAATCGCTGTTTTTAATAATTAATTCACCCATTATCGATCATGTGCAGATTCAAACATTCCTGAGATAACCAGGGCCGAGTTCAGAACATGCTTTCCCCGTCCCACTTTCCTGGTGAGGACACGGCTGGTGAGGGCCAAGTATGTTCTCTAATCTCTTTCTGTTCGCTCTCTACAGGCAGGGTAATAGTCAGCTCTCTTCAGAGGGGGGTCATGGGAGAGACTTACTTTATGTCAAGCACAAATAGGTGCCATTAGCCCAATTTAAACCTGTGGACCCTGGCCGGGTAGCTCAGTAGGTTAGAGCATCGTCCCAATACACCAAGGTTGCAGTTTTGATCCATGGTCAGTGCACATACAAGAAGCAACTGATGAATGCATAAGTAAGTGGAACAACAAATCAATGTTTTCAATGTTTCTCTCCCTCTCCCTCCCTCCCTCCCTCTCTCTCTCTCTCTCTCTCTCTCTCTCTCTCTCTCTCGTCAATAAGTTAAAAAAAAAACACCAACAACACCTGTGGAGACCACAACTTTAGAAGGGGATGGGATCGCTTGCCCATTTCTAAAGGGGAAGAGACAGCATAGGATGCAAGTGCAGGGCAGACAAGCTCTTACTCTGACCCAGCTTCCTGCTACTTGCTCTGTGTCCATCTGCAACTGCTTAAGCCCGTGGTCAGCAAACTGCGGCTCGCGAGCCACATGCGGCTCTTTGGCCCCTTGAGTGTGGCTCTTCCACAAAATACCACGGCCTGGGCGAGTCTATTTTGAAGAAGTGGCATTAGAAGAAGTTTAAGTTTAAAAAATTTGGCTCTCAATCGTTGTACTGTTGGTATTTGGCTCTGTTGACTCAATAATGAGTTTGCCGACCACTGGTTTAAGCGATGGCTTGGGGTCTGCGTGTCACATCCACAAGCATCCTTTAAGCTTTTACTGCCCACACGACCTGGTTAATGTAAAACCCCAAGCCTACAACACATGCACCTGTCCTCAGAAGTGTCGAAGCAGTTTACCATGTGTCCAGGGCACAGCGTCTTTTATCTGATCCCTCCAAATTGACCAAGTCAGTGATCTCTTCCGTCAGGAGTAAACGGCAAGTATGCAGATGCCCAGGGAAAGGATGTTTGGGAAGCAGCCGGGTCAGTGCTGACCTTGGGGAGAGTTTATGCGATTCTAATCGTAAGCAGGGCAGAGGAAAGCTCGCCCCTTTCTTCGGCTTCCTGACAGCTGCTCTCCCCCATTGTGTCCGGAGCTGCCGACATCCTGAGCTGCGCACCATGATTCACCGCAGCAGAACTCACCCTGTGAAGCGTCACCGTGTGCTGTTCCCAGATAGCCGTTTCCTCCATGGCTGTGCTCTGGGGAGAGAAAGAAAAACGAGGCATTTGTCTTTGAGGAAAACGTCTTCAACCAAGTGAGCGAGAACACCCAGCAAACCGTTTAGCACATTAGAAGTCATACTATTAACATTAGCAACTCTGAAAAGAGCTGCATAACGAGGGGAGGTTTTTTGTTTGCTTTTGTTGGAAGGGACAGGAAACGACTCACAGGAACTTCCTGTGCTTTTAACTTAATTTGGACAGAGGCCGTTCTCTGTTCATTTTCTTGCCAGACCCAGCTCACGCTGCAACTTTATACTTAACTTAGTGAGGTAGGGAAGAATCAAAGTTGGAATGGATTGTTGTAAAATATCTATTGACACATGCGACAGTTTAAAGCATTCCGTATGCTATGCAAAGAAAAGGGAAAGTCAAACACCTCTGGGCTCCAGGATTACAAATACTCAGGCTCCAGGAAATGAGACGGGACCATCTGACAGGTCTGCTCAGTGGTTGCTTTACTATCACCGTTAACACTCTGCCCCGCCTAGGTAAGATTTTGCTACAGATTTGTCTTCTGGGCTTTGTTTCTATGGAAAAAAAGCGGCTTTTCGAGGATACCACTGCACACACACATCCACACACACAATGAAGAAAAGCTCCAAAAACACCTCCCCAAGAATCATCATAAAATTAGGGCGATGCACGCTCCCATGAAGGCACTACTCAAACCACTGTGCACTGAGTCATCTACTATAAAGAAACGCTTACGAGGGAGGGAAATGCATTACCATCCACCGGTGAGCACTAAAGAATTCAAAATAAATGTCCTATAAATTGGGTTAATGGATCTTGGAAGCTTAAAGTGATTCCATCTCTTTTACTGTGACCACTTTTGAAATTAGTGTTCCTGAATATAATACAACTATAAACAAACCTTGTTGGTTTTTCTGTCAATCCTCACCCGAGCATATTTTTCCATTCATTTTTAGAGTGGAAGGGAGAGGGAAAGAGAGAGAGAAACATCAATGTGAGAGAGACACATCGATCGGTTGCCTCCTGCACAGGCTGGGAATGGGAGACTGCAACTGAGGTGTGAGCCCTTGATCAGAATCCAACTCGGGACCCTTCAATCCTCAGGCCGACGCTCTACCCACTGAGCCACACCAGCGAGGGCTATAAACAAGTTTTTTCAAGCCTCTGCAGCATTAACCAAGGGAGTGGAGGGGAGAATGCTGAGCATGGCATTCTCAGAGTGTCACTCCTTACCACTGCTGTACTTGCCTGTGTCACACTGAGTCTGTTTTCCATTTACTGCACCGCTGTCATTAACATCACTAGCATCACAGGAGATGCCCATCGAGGGGAGAGGCCCAGCGAGGTGCCGGGGCCCATTTCTCCTTCCCCACAGCAACTTTGATGGAAGACTGATGCTACTTTAGAAAATGAATCCGTATGAAGCCTGCTTCCCTAAATTCACAGCAACTGGCTTCGCCTTCCTGCCGGATGAATGAGGGAGAGAAAGGCTCTCTGTTCGCTCCCACAGATAAAACCGCCGCCTTCCCAGCGTTTTGTTTCAATCTTCCCATCAAGTGCAGCCAAACCTCCCTTTAATGAGACCTCTGCTGGAAACAAATCTGTTTTGTGGTTTTAACGAAAATTGACCAGGATTTAATGTACTAAAAGAAAATTCCTCCACCAATGTGAAGCAATGATGGTATCAGTAATTCTGCTAAGCATTAAGAACTCTACTCAAGCCCTAGCTGGTTTGGCTCAGTGGATAGAGCGTCGGTCTGTGGACTGAAGGGTCCCAGGTTCGATTCCGGTCAAGGGCACGTACCTTGGTTGCGGGCACATCCCCAGTGTGGGGTGTACAGGAGGCAGCTGATCAATGTTTCTCTCTCATCGATATTTCTAACACTCTATCCCTCTCCCTTCCTCTCTGTAAAGGATCAATAAAATATATTTAAAAAAAAAAGAAAAAAAGAATTCTACTCAAATAACCCTAGCAGGTTTGGCTCGGTGGATAGAGTATCGACCTGCAGACTGAACCGTCGGTCCCAGGTTCGATTCCGGTCAAGGGCACATGTCCAGGTTGTGGGCTCGATCCCCACTGGGGGCCGTGCAGGAGGCAGCTGATCAATGATTCTCCTCATCATTGATGTTTCTCTCTCTCTCTCTCTCTCTCTCTCTCTCTCTCTTCCTCTCTGAAATCAATAAAAATATATATTTTTTAAAAGAGTTCTACTAAAATATACATGATCAAGATACTGCAGTAATTTCCAGGTTGCCTCATCCTGGCTGACATACAAAAATGAGAACTGCCTGCATAGCTCGAGCTCAGCTCCTGCTGACCCACTCCTCTACCCAGTGGCATGGCGTCCCTGCCTCCTCAATCCCTCCCCCATCGTGCCAACTGACAGTGACCTGGTAACAGCAAATGCCTGGGCAAGGTCTCTGGTACGAAAGGGTTTATCGTCCCCCGTGTGGCTGTGATGACCACACAGTTTTCCATTTTAAGAGAATGTTAATCCAATGGGAGATGTGTTTACTGTTAACTCTATGAAGCAGCTTACACACTGTCAGCCTCATCTGTTTAACGTGAGCAGGAAGAGAGGCTGCAAGGACAGATACAGTGCTGACATCCTCATCTTCAATGAAGAGATTACGGGATTATTTTAGCTTTGGCCTTTCCTGTCTCCATTCCCAAAGTCTCTTAAACCACATTTACCAAATCCCATTTGAAACTTCAAATATCTGTTTTTCACTTAGCTTTGAGGAAAACCAAATAATATTTAAGAAGATTATTTTGTTTCATTGTTAACTATGAAAGGTATTTATTCTACTGTTACTAAGGGATTTATATCAAGAGGCTTTCGGTAAGAGAAATTCAAGTTATTTTATTTGTGTAAGATAAGGGGGGAAATAAAAATACTAAAACAATTCTTCTCAGCATTCCAATCCAAGTATGTTTCTTCTTTGGAGGGATTAGAAAAATACACCTCTCAACTAGCTCAATGGCTTCCCTGAGAAGGGTGATAATATAACTAGAGGCCCGGTGCACAAAATTTGTGCACGGGTGGGGTCCATAGGCCTGGCCAGCAATCAGGGCCGAATGGGGCCTTCCGGCTGCTGACTGGGGCCTGCCGGACAGGGGGAGGGACCGCGGGAGGTTGGCTGTGGGAGCACACTGACCACCAGGGGGCAACCCCTGCACTGAGCATCTGCCCCCTGGTGGTCAGTGCACGTCACAGTGACCAGGCATTCCAGTCATTCTGGCGTTCCGGTCACTTAGGCTTTTATATATATAGATACCTCACTTCTCCAGGAAAGCCAAGCGGAGTCTTGTTAGCGTGACTTACCAGACGGGAGGCCTATGTACAAGGCAACAGAAAGTGAAACAGCAGAAAGGGTAGGTAGCTATTAGGCTCTTGAGCAGCAAACACACTAACCCAATTTAATCCAGAATAAACATATAAATGAGTTATGCCTTGCAATCCTATCACATAAAACACACAGAGAAAGAGAGAGAGAGAGAGAGAGAGAGAGAGGGGCACTCACTCCCAGTTCAGTCAGTGAACCCTGTCATCTCTTCTCTCCAGCCCCTGGGCTCCTTCAGTGGCAAAAGCAGCACAATTCTCCCCAGGCTGCTGTGTAACCAGGCAGACCCCACAGAGTTCTCAATGCACCGAGGGGGAGCAGGTCGATGAAGACACAGACTTAGGGTGTGCAAATGAGGAACAACAGAACGAAAGCCTAGCTGTCAGGCCCATGGTTCCCAGCGTAGAATTCTTTCCACTCTGCTACGGTGAAAAACACCCTCTAACCTGCTGAAGGGCAGAGGGGCAGGGGCCTGCAGTGAGTGGCTGAGACACCGGAGGCTCACACTCACGTGAGACGTCGGCACTAGGAAATGCATCAGCACTCCTTCGAGAGCGCTACAGAAAGGCAAGAGCAGGAGGGTTTCCTCTGGAGACTATCTAAGCAGCAAGTGGCCCCGGGGGCAGAAACGGAAATGGGGGGGAGGCGGGGGAATCCTGTTTTCCTCCACTAGGAGCCCTTTGGCAGTGTTCTATCAGGTTCATCTGTTACCTAGTCAAATAAATGATTTTTAAAACTCAACATCCTTATTGTAAACGTGCTTGTCATTTTTCTTATTTAAAAAAAAGAGCCCAGCAAGCGTGGCTCGTGGTTGAGCATCAGCCTATGAACCAGGAGGTCACGGTTTGATTCCTGGTTAGGACACATGCCCAGGCTTCAGGCTCCATCCCCAGTGTGGGGCGAGCAGGAGGCAGCCGATCAGTGCTTCTTTCGCATCACTGATGTTTCTATCTCTCTCTCCCTCTCCCTTCCTTTCTGAAATCAATAAAAATATATTTAAGAGCAGAAAGCATAATTGTATAACTTGGACAAAGACCTTCTGATTATCAGTCTCACTCCCAAAGCATTTAGGTTTGTGGGGAACCACGGACAAGGTGCTGCTCCTGCTGCATGATCCCAGCACTGTCCGTCACTCCTTAGTAACCGAAAAAATGCTGTTAAACAGAACACGAACTAGAGCAGAAATAGCGAGATCAGAGCCCAAATCTGCTGTCACCTAGACAGGTGACCTCAGCTGTCCTCCCAAAGTTAGGGGATCGGATGAGATGTTCTCAAGTAAAAAGTCCTCCCTGGCCCCCAATGCCATTAGACTGTCATTCCAGTCGTGGTCCAATAGCATTCCAGTTCCAAACAGGCTGCAAGTTCAGAATCAACGCCACACTCCAGCAGGGACACTGCACCGCGTGGCTGCTGGGCTCTGGGTTCTCCGTGCATTTCTAAGTCAGCATCGCTGACCAGAATCGCAATTTCTGAAGAAGCAAAAAGCTGCATTTCAGACTCCACCAAGAGTTTGTTTGGTTTCTTTGTTCTGCGCTCCAGCTGGCAAAGACACCGCTCAGATCACCAACTCTGAAGGGCTTCCGGCCAAACTCCAGATCCCGAGTCCAGGCAGGTTCCCGTCCTCCAGGGCTGACGACAAAGCAACGGGGAAAGGCCGGAGGACAGAACTGAAAACACAGGCGAACCTGTCGCTGGAAGGCCAGGTGCAAAACAATAAATACAGCAAGTGCTCTCCAGATGAAGAAAACCTTCCCTCCTTAACAGCATCTATGCATACGAGTATAGGCAGCCAGTTCAACGTCACCACCCTGTGCTACTGAGTAAGAGGTTCATTCATTCATTCGACAAACATTGACCAGATATACTCAGTGCTGTGGAGGCAAATGAGGTCCCTCCTCCTCCCCAGGGCTCCAGGGGAAGGCTGACCACACTACATGAATGGTGTACACGAGAGGTGACCACGGAGGATGGCGAGGACCCTGCCTGCTATGAGACAGACCGGATCTCCGAGAAAGCACTTGAGCTCGAGCTAGAAGGATGGCCAGGAAAAGGGGGAGTTGTTCGGGGGCAGAAACAGCATGCCGGCAAGGCCTCTGACGCTGTGATGGAGCTGCACGACGCTGGCTCTGATATGGCCGATGTACAATGTGTGGAGTGGAAGGGGTGAAAAGAGAAGCCGCAAGCACCACCGCAACAGGTCTCGTAATGCTACCATTGTAAGCTCAAGGGGAAACACCAGGGCGTTTAGGCAATCGAATGACAGTCCAACTCTTTCTGAAGGCTGCTGTGTGGGAGGATGGATTGGAGGGAGGGAGACCAATCAGAAAGCTAAAGTGAAAAGGGGAGGAGTCAAGGATGACAGGTTTCCGAATTAGGTGACTGAGTGAAAAGGCAGGAAGAGTATTATAAATATTAGTTTAAAATCCTCAATTTAAGGTGTCTGTGGAACGATCGGCACAGAGATATGGACAGTGGGCAGTTCGTCTGAAGGTCAAGACCGAGATCTGGAGGAGATGAGGGCTCAGGAGTAATCAGCAAAGTAGTATTAAACCCGAGAGAACAGATCCAGTTACCTAGGGACCAAGATGACCCTGGGGACTACAAATGTTTTAGAAGAAAAAAGGAAGAACAGAACCACCTTGAGGAGAAGCCAGGGAGGATACAGGCAAAGCAAACAGCCAGCAGTCAGTGGGTACAACTGTTGTCTCTAAAGGGGAAGAAAGGGGAGGTAAGGCAGAGCGCTAGCCTCCTTTCTGGTTCAGGGCAAGGTTCCAGAGGAAAGGAACTGGACAGGTGCGAGGTGACGGAGGGACGGGGGGTGACGGAGGGATGAGGGTGACGGAGGGATGAGGGGGACGGAGGGATGGGGGTGACGGAGGGATGGAGGTGGGAAGCTTTCTAGGAAGAGAAAACAGCTCATGCAAGAGCCCTAGGGTAGGAGCATGCTTCTCTCATTCATTTAAACAATATTTGGGAGTATTAGATGCCGGACAGTCATACAATCAGCACGACCTTTGATCTCATGGGGCATACAGTCTAGTGGGAGAACTAGATGACCAAAAAAATTCCACAATTAAAAAGTAATCACGGGCGTATATAAATACAAAAAAAAGGAAAACAGTGCCACGAGTGAACTCCAGAGGAACCTGGCCGGGTTCGCAGACCTGTAGGAACCAGAGGGGCCGGCGTGGTTTGAGATCAGCGAGCCCGAAGGAGAAAGATGCAGATGAGGCTGGAGGCGGAAGCAGGGCCCAGTGATCCCGTGGGAGCCTGGTGACCATGGGATGGAGTTTGGCTTTCACTCCTAGAGGCAGGAAGAGCCTAGGAGTTGTAGAATGAGTGTGTGCCCTGGAGCACGGGGGGCACTAAAAAACAGGGATTTTGAAAAGATCTTTTTAGAAAAACAGATTGTAAGGGGGGCACGGGGGGGGGGGGATGATACTGCTTAGGAGGCTATTACAGGAATAGAGATTATAACAGAGGATAGTGTGTGTGTGTGTGCTGGGGAAGGGTGTGTACAGATGGAACAGTGGAAAGAGACGAGGTCTCCGGAGGTAAAAACTGAACAGAATGTGCTGTCACTCAGTCACCCACCGGACACCTCCCAGCTGAGCCAGGGGCACTGGTTTGGGAAGTCTTTCCTCTCCATCCCCAAATCCATCCGACTGAAGACTGCATCTCTTCTTTCATGTGATTGCAATTTTTAAAAAGTATCTCGGGAGCTCCAGGGTCATTTTTGAAACCACAGCACATCTTGCTGGGCTGGGACTCCTAACCTTCAGGCTGACATTTGTCCAGTATCACGTATATAAATACACACACACATTATATTGTCGATATAAGTGTTCGCACAGACATGATTCCTATGTGCCTCTTCCCTAGCACTAAGATGGGCTTCACTCGGATGTTTCTGAACTAACCTCGGGGCTTACGGTGTGCTGGGCCCTGTGCTGAGCAAGCCCACAGCCACCCTGAGCGGATGCTGGTATTCTATCTGTGGCATTTCACAGATAAGCAATCAGCTCCTTCCTAAGTGGCAAACCCAGGACTCAGAGTCCAGAGCCTAGAGCCATAAAGCCATAAAGACTTAGGGTGACTGTACCCGAGTCCTCTCTGCAAGATCATGCCAGCTGACAGGTCCCCCTCTGGAAACGCCTCCCTGGCTGGCCTTTCTCTAGGTCACTACACTCAGGCCACATTCAAATTAAAAACTTCCGGTCATGAAAACACCATGAAGACGTTACTACCAAGCTGAAAACTGTATCTATAGTACATATAACCTAGTTTTGATCCCCCCAAAAATGAGACAAATCAAGAAAAATAATCCCAAATAAAAGTGGACGAAAGACTTGATCAGGACATAAACATAAAAAGTGGCTCATTGTCTGGCCGGTGTAGCTCAATGGTTGAGCACTGACCTATGAACCAGGAGGTCACGGTTCGATTCCCAGTCAGGGCACACACCTGGGTTGTGGGCTCGATCCCCAGTGGGGGCGTGCAGGAGACAGATCTATGATTCTCTCTCATCAATGAGGTTTTTCTCTCTCTCACTCTAGCTTCCTCTCTGAAATCAATTTTTCTTAAGTTGCTCATCAGTCAGACAAACGTCAATGAAAACTACACTGAGATGACACTTCAGACCCACTGGAAGGGCTCACCTTACAGGACCTGGCACCAAGTGTGCTGGAAACGCAGAGCACAGAAACTCCCAGCCCCGGAGAAGAGGAGTGTAAGTGGTACAACCTCTTTGCAAAAGACGTTCCTACTAAAACTGAAGACACATTAAATAATCCAGTGGCAGTGCCTACACGCATAAATATGTGCAATGTTCACCAAGAGACACAGTCACATGTTCATGGAAGCATGATTCTTAGCAGCCAAAATCAGGAGATAACCAGATGTCCATCAATCATGGTCTAGTCATACAACAGAATCCTGGACAGCTGTCTGTCAGTAATGGTGTAGTCATACAACAGAATCCTGGACAGCTGTCTGTCAGTAATGGTCTAGTCATACAACAGAATCCTGGACAGCTGTCTATCGATCATGGTCTAGTCATACAACAGAATCCTGGACAGCTGTCTGTCAATCATGGTCTAGTCATACAACAGAATCCTGGACAGCTGTCTATCGATCATGGTCTAGTCATACAACAGAATCCTGGACAGCTGTCGATCATGGTCTAGTCATACAACAGAATCCTGGACAGCTGTCTGTCAATCATGGTCTAGTCATACAACAGAATCCTGGACAGCTGTCTGTCAATCATGGTCTAGTCATACAACAGAATCCTGGACAGCTGTCAATCATGGTCTAGTCATACAACAGAATCCTGGACAGCTGTCGATCATGGTCTAGTCATACAACAGAATCCTGGACAGCTGTCAGTCATGGTCTAGTCATACAATAGAATCCTGGACAGCTGTCGGTCGGTCGTGGTCTAGTCATACAACAGAATCCTGGACAGCTGTCTGTCAGTAATGGTGTAGTCATACAACAGAATCCTGGACAGCTGTCTGTCAGTAATGGTGTAGTCATACAACAGAATCCTGGACAGCTGTCTGTCGATCATGGTCTAGTCATACAACAGAATCCTGGACAGCTGTCAATCATGGTCTAGTGATACAACAGAATCCTGGACAGCTGTCGATCATGGTCTAGTCATACAACAGAATCCTGGACAGCTGTCAGTCATGGTCTAGTCATACAATAGAATCCTGGACAGCTGTCGGTCGGTCGTGGTCTAGTCATACAACAGAATCCTGGACAGCTGTCTGTCAGTAATGGTGTAGTCATACAACAGAATCCTGGACAGCTGTCTGTCAGTAATGGTGTAGTCATACAACAGAATCCTGGACAGCTGTCGGTCGGTCGTGGTCTAGTCATACAACAGAATCCTGGACAGCTGTCTGTCGATCATGGTGTAGTCATACAACAGAATCCTGACAGCTGTCTGTCGATCATGGTCTAGTCATACAACAGAATCCTGACAGCTGTCTGCAGTCAGGGTCTAGTCATACAACAGAATCCTGGGCTGCAGTGAAGGTGAATGGATGCATATGCAACCACATCTGACGGTAAAGCGAGGTGAGCAGAGCGGCTGCCTTGGGGAGGAAGGTGTGAACAGGAAGGCCACCACAGATGGAGCTTGCGGTCGGGACATTGCGCCCTTCCATTGCATAGGGTGCCGCCGTCACCAGGAAGAGGCAAGCAGTGGGTGGAGCGTCTGAGCAGCGGGCACTGTTCCAGTCTTTGACCTGGATGGTGTTTCCGTGGGGTTACTACATAATAATTTTTATACAGGTAATGAATGCATTTCAAAGTGAAAAGAGAAGAGAATGCCATCAGCTGGCAACACCTGCGGGGTAAGTTACACAAACATCTGGGTTACTACCTGCGTTAAGAAACTGGAAGAGCTGGCCTGGCTCCCCGGTGCCAACCACCAGCTGGAGTTGGGCAACAGCCACTTCCTGCAGCCCAGCCTGCGCTCTCTGACCCCACTCTCTCCCGGCCTCATGACTCATGGACTCACCCAGCGCCATTCCAGGCAGCTCCAGACACTCCGCCAGGGCGAGAACCTCTAGCATCTGCGCGTAGGAATTACAAAGCGTACACGCAGAGGTGCGATTAGCTACCTGAGTCTCACCCATAAATAGAAATAGTACCTACCAGCGTTAAGATGAAGTGAAATGTGCACACAAAACACTTAGCTTGTCAGAGTCGGTGTTCGACATTACGGGGCCATCCTTTATTATCGACACACATCCTCATATTTACAACCAGAGGGCACATCTCCTGCCATGGCCGCTGCCCTCTGACTTTAGAGGCACGCAGCATCCAAATGGAGCTGGGATATGTTTGTTTCAATATTCCAACACTTACCACTGCGAAAGACAAAAACCACCAGTAAATACATCTCCCAGAGTGCCTCTAGGTGCCACGTGGGCAAATTCCCTACATGCATGCTCTGAAAAGTAGACTTGTTTTTAGTTGTTTCTGTCCAAAGCATGTATTTTGCCTGATTCTGGCTTTTACTGGTCTGATCAGAGTCAAATAAATGGGTATCTATAAAAATGTACTTTAAGATGATGGATTTTAAGACCTTAGCCATAAAATGCCCTCAAAACTAAAACTAGCTTCTTTTTATTTTTTCAATATATTTTTATTGATTTCAGAGAGGGAGAAGGAGAGAGAAACATCAATGATGCGCCAGAGTCATTGATCAGCTGCCCCCTCCACACCTCACACTGGAAATCGAGTCCACAACCCGGGCATGTGCCCTGATGGGAATCGATCCGTGACCACCTGGTGCAGAGGTGGAAGCGCACTGAGCCCCCTCGGCTGGGCTGACACTGGCTTTTAAGGTGAACACCCGAAAGCAGCTGGCTCTCGCTCCCGTGGTGTCAGCACTCCGGTGACTAGTAAGCACACTCATCTAACTCTTGCCCCTGACAGAGGTATACACTACTTTTCTCCAAGAAATCGCCAACGTCTAATTCAAAGTCTTTTTTCCCAGCCAATTAAGCAGCGAGCCCTCACACAATGGAGTACTAGGAATTTCATGCGTGAATACAATGAGAACTAATGAACTACAGTTACCCACAACATCAATCATGGACACAATACTGAGCAGCAGCAGCCACACACAACAGACTGCGCAAAGTTCACAGGCAAAACTACAGTGTGCATGGCATCCATGATTAAGTGGAGAAATTGTAAAGAAAAGCCACCAAATGGGCACCACAGAAAGCACGCCAGGGATTCCAGCGTTCTTCATCGCGCATAGCATTTCACCTGTTGCTCTCTGCCCACACCATTAAAACGCTGCCTGGGTGCAAACAACCCTATGTGCGCGGCCGTGTCTCCCGTCTGAAACAGTGCCTGGGACATGCCAGGTTTGCAGTATCTGTTGAAAAAAATCCAAACTGTTACATATTTCACAGCTTGTCTGACCCTAAATAAGCAGTACAGCCAACAGCATCCTGTACGTTTCCCACAGCAGTACATTCAAGGAGTCATAAGTAAGTAAATTCTAATTACTTTCTAGTTCTTAACCTTTTCCCCTAGGGAAATACTTTTACTAAACACATGGATGTATCCAGATTTAATGAAAGCTTTTTAAAAAAATAAACAAAGAATGCAAAAAAATCAACTGTTTCAGCAAGCCCCGAGTTTAGGTATAATTGCATCCCTTTCCCCCACCAAAAGTACACCAGAATGCTGTTATTATAAGATGACCACAATTGTGCTCACACTATTTTTCATGAGTAAGCAACGTGTATTCTTTGGATTTTAAAAATGAGTTATGCAGTTCACAACCGATTATTACAGTGTACAGTTGAAAACCATAAGCTTCTGAAGAACAGGGATCCAAAACAAAATGTGCTCAGTTAATGTTTGGTGAACTAAGCAAAAAACTCAGTCATTACCGATGCCCTCCTAGATTTGATCATCATGTCCTACATGGAGAGAGCTAATCATGTTAAGGGCCATCTGAGATTCAGTAGCTAACTCTACATGCACAACGGTCAGGGGTTTGTTCTTCAATCGCAAATGGTGTGTTTTAGGGTATGAATTCTGGCAACATTGGTTTTCTGTTTATTTTGGTGTGTGTTTTTCTCACCTGAGAATATTTTTTATTTTTTTCCATTGGTTTTTAGAGAGTGGGAGGAAGGGAGGGAGGGAGGAGGAGGGGAGAGAAACGGATGTGAGAGAGACACAAGGACTGGTTGCTTCCCACACAGGCCCTGGGGGACCAAAACCTGCAACCCCATACTTGCCCTTGACCGGGAATCGGGAGACCCTCAGGGCCAAAGCTCTATCCACTGAGCAACCGGCCGGGGCGGTTTTCTGATGCCTTAAAGCAGTGCCTCTGTGGTCTAGCTGATCATAGTTAGTTATTGGCATCCATTCCTCGGGTGTAAAATGAAATTCCCTGCGCATGTGCTCAGCACACAGGCTCATGATTAAGAATGTACCTGCCTAAGGAAGAATGGAAATAAAGCACCTGGCTGCCCCATAAAGGAGGAACCTGAAGCCGCCTTCTCGGCAATAAATAAATCAGGAGGACTCTAGGTCGGAGAAGGCGCAAGGCCTATTTTTACCGCTACCTTACCCTGAAAATCTGCTCTGAAACGCACACGCCACTTTTTAATTCCATTTAAAACTCTCTCTCCCTAAAAGATTGTCTTTCAAAACTCAGAGATGCAAAGCAAGATCCAGTCAAGTATTTCAGAAATATCCTCTTAGACATCAACTATCTTTTCACCTTATTTAACATTTGATTTTAAAGAATAACTCTAGTAATAAAAAAAATAGCTTTGATCAACCCACTAACTTGTCTTCAGCCACGGCCATGTGCACCAGCACCCCATACTGAGGGGTGACCGAGAGCCAGGCATGGGGGGCAGGCACTACCCCTGAACTTACAGCCAGATTCGGGGTCTTTCAGTAGAAGGGGAATTTTCATCACGGTAGCGTCACACCCAGAAACTGAATTACATTTCCAAATTTTTCACCAAAATTATTCTTTGTAAAGCCCCTTTCCTCAGCAGCACAGGGATCTGACCGTCTTATTTACACTCCGTTATATTCTTAGAACTGTAGTGAGTTTACATTTGGTCTCTAAATAGACAAAAGATGAAAGAGCAAGTAAAAGTCGGAGCCAGTACATTGTTTCCAGGACTGAAAAAACGGAGTGAAACTACTGTAATCTTTTCCTCCAAACCACACAGGAAACTGCTCTCCACGCTGCACTACAGCCCTCAGAGTCACACTGGGCTCCACCTCAGTATTTGCTGGGGCGGAGGGCTGACTCCTCTTATCACTTGCTGACAGCAATCAATGGGCAGCAGGAGCCTTTCTTGAATATGAAACAAAAGTCTGCAAGCCCCTAACATGAAAACATCAGCATCTGAGAGAGAGAGAGAGAGAGAGAGAGAGAGAGAGAGAGAGAGAGAGAGATATCTTTCCTAAAAGTGCAGGATAATTTGTGCTACTACACCACCTGGGAGAAAGGGCAGTGTATGATTTGAAAAGTAGCTAACAGAGCCCTGGCCAATTTAGTTCAGTGGATAGAGCATAGGCCTGCGGACTGAAGGGTCCCGGGTTCAATTTCCCCGTCAGGAGCACGTACCTCGGTCACAGGCTCCTCCCCAGCCCCGGGCCTTGGTCAGGGCATGTGCAGAAGGCAACCGATCGATGTGTTTCTCTGACATCATGTTTCTCTTTCTCTCTCTCTCTTCCACTTTCTCTGAAAATCAATGGAAAAATATCCTCGGGTGAAGATTTCAAGAAAAAAAGGCAGCTAACAGAGCTGTCCTAAAACAAACATAAGAATTGCAACTGTAGTCAGGATTATCCGCTAAGTACATAAATTAAAGTTTGACCAGGAATGTCTAAAATGCCAAACACGCTAACATAAAAAATTAAAAGCCTTTTGCCTTAAATACTATCAAAATATTTCTAGTGAGTAATGATTATTGTATAAACTTATCAGGTCCAGGAAAATTTTCTACACAACCAAGTGAATCCTCAGAAAGGACAGTGACTTTTTCCTTTACCTTTAAAGCAATCTGAAACAAATACGCATTCATCAGTAAGTATCAACATTAGAACTACATTGTAACAGCCATTCCGGACACAATTCCTGTCTGTAAAGGCTAATTTTCAATTGGTTTGGTTCACTAACTTGGCTAATTTCTACAGTTCTTAACTTCCCAGTGTTCGTCTACTAATGCTCCACTTGATACAATGAACTGATTCCTGAGAAGAGGTGTACATAATTTTCATACCAAACCACACTACACTTTTAGAGATGGCCAGGGGAAAAGGTGCTGTCCCTGTGACATAATGAAAATGTGCAAGCAAGAAGATCTGGCAAGCTTATATATAATAGCACAATTTTAAATGTTATAACTTCTCCACAAAGTGACACAGCTTGAAAATGCAGAAGCCACTACAACTTCCGTGATTCAACCAATGGGAATGATTCTAATAATTATTCATACCACTTCCTTGCATGATTAACAATGCTTTGGTGAGACGGAGAGCCACCCTCCAATTCCTGATTCCAACATCTGAGTCATTTTGTATCAGATACACTAGCAATTGTGTTCACAAATCCAGGTGTGTATCACACCTATCAAAACCTTTTCCTTTATTACTTCTAAAGTCAATATTAGTACAGAGAAGCCCTTTGTAACTCAGGTATGTATTTCTTACAAGTATCCTACACTTTCTTCTAGTGTTCTATGATTTGCTTTATTTGCTCTTTTGCAAAAAAAACAAAACAAAAATAAAACCACTTTTTTTTTCGCCTATGGCCTGAGGAAAACTCAGACTTAAAATGAAAAGAAAGGAAAAAAATTAACCAACAGTCCCAGCACTATTTACTCAATAATCCATCCTCTCTCCAATAATCTGTTATTTTAATCACATATTCTAATTTTCCCTCTTGCTGCCAATTTATCAATAATTATTATATGTATTCCTCAGTACAATCTTTTTGGAGGAAAAAATCACTGGTATTTATCAGAAACTTAAGTGCACAAACCCTTTGACCCAAAAATTACATTTTTAAAAATTCGACATATGGTAATATACCTAAGTACATAAATATAAAAATGTAACGCTGCTTACTACAATAGCAAAATCCTGGGAACAAGTTAGGCAATGATGATCCATAGCAGGTTTCTGGGACAGAAAACCACTCAACCATTACAAAGAACATCAAATCAAAGGTATTAGAGTTCTACAAACTATTATGCTAAAAATAAAAAAGCAAGCTGCCAAATTAATGTCTTCATTTCCTTTTTAAACTGGGGGGGAGGAGGAGAAACAAGAGTATGATATGAAAGAGATTGAGTACAGAGCCTACCTTTTAGTAAGCACTTTAATTCCCTTAAAGAAATAAATGTGACTTGAAAACAGATGGCTGAGTATTATTTCATTTCGGAATACAGCATTTAAAAAAAATAAGTTTTCAGCCCCAGTCCGCCTGCAGAACAAAGGGTCCTGGGTTCGATTCCGGTCAAGGGCACCCAGGCCGGGCCCTGGTCAGGGCGTGTGCAGGAGGCAACGAATCAATGTGTTTCTCTCACATCAATATTTCTCTCCAGTCTTTCCCTCTCTCTTTAAAAATCAATGGAAAAATATCCTCGGGTGAGGGTTTAAAAAAACACACAACACAACACAAACAAAAATAAGCTGTCAACTCACATTCTATTCAAGAATGTAAGAATGCACACTCCCTACAATGCAGTATTTAACCTGTGATGCTTTTCATTACGGCGTAAAACCTCAATGCCGTAATTCAGGGGGAAAAGTATGACGCCTTCTAAACCGTCTTACTGGGCAACCCACGGAAAGCTTCACTTCTCCACAGCCTCCAGATAACCTCTGAAAAGTGTGCTGTCGTGGCTATCCAGCGGGAGAGATCCCACTTGGGGAACAAAGTGACATTCTCTGTAATCTGGGAAGCAAAGCCTTCCTCCCCGGAAAGCAAGCCCCATCAGCGGTACATACTGTGCGTTTATTTTAAAATCAAAGCCAAAAGAAGAAAAAAAAACTTTTTTTTTTTTAAGTCATCGGATCAAGTTTTATCTTTAGGTTGTTCTTCATCGCTATCAAGTCAAAAGAACCCGATTAAAGTCGTCTTCTTTTTTTTTTCTTGTCTTTTTTTTTTTTTTTTTTTTGATTAAAGTCTTCTTAAAGAAAAAATACTACATTCCTTAAAAGAATTTACTCAGGACTAAAGGTAACCACAGTCCGGGCCTTATTATGTACCTGCTCCCAGATACTCTGAATAAACATCTCAAATAGAAAAAAAACACAAAATAAATAAATACCTAAAACCACAAACTACCCAAGTACTCCCACACTGTTTCAAGGGGTGAATTTATCTTCTAAAGAGGGAGACTTTTTACTCTTCACACCTCTGTGTTCCTGAAGAACAAGTAACTTCTTTCTGATGAGAGAGATCGCAATGTACAAAAGGAGAGGATTTTTCACGGGTTCTTCGAAACAAGGTTTCGAAGCACCCAGAAAACAGCAGAAGACTTCAAAACGCGTGGAAAAAACAAATTGGAGAGGGAACAATGTTACTTTTTTCTTTTCTTTTCTTTTCTGAGACCCACAGATCTTTGTTTTCACTTTTAAGAGTTCCATCTCATTGTCCACTCACTCGGCAGGAGGGTATTTGGTGTTAACTTTTTTGAAAGTTTTATAATTCAAACGAAACTATTAAAAAGTGTGTTGTTGATTTTTAAATTTTCAATGTTGCCTTCGATAAATAATACAGGATGGGAAGAAAGAAGGAAAGAAAAAGAAAAAAGAAAAGAAAAAAAAAAAGACTACCTCCTGCCCAGCTGAGTGTTTTACAGCCTCGATGTCTTATCGGCGGGGCGCGCATTCCACCGCGAGTGACATCAGATCGAAACTGCACGGTTTCGCCGGCACCGAACCACCCATCCCTCCAAACGCACGGCTACCGGGCTCGCTGGCGGGGGGACCTACCCCACCCCCCCGCCCCCAACCCCGACCTCCGTCCCAGCGCGGGAGGCCCGCACCCCCCACTCCCGACGCCCAGTTCCCCGGCGCGGAACCTGTTGCGCGTCCCCGCCCCGCCCGCCGCGAGCCGGAGCCTGGCACCGACGCCCGCGGCGATGCACCTGCCCGACGGCGGCCCCGCGCGCCCGCCGCCCCCGCCCCCGCCCGGTGAGCCCGCCGTCGCCCCCGGGCCGCCGCCCGCGGGGAGCAGGAGGGCGGGGCGCGGGCCCGACGCCGGCGGCGGCCGCACTCGCGCTCGGGACGGACCCCAGCGGCCCTGGGAGGCGCTCGCTCACCTTGGCGGCCGCGGCCCTGGCCGACATCTTGTCTCCCTCCGGCGCCGCGCGAGGCTCCCCGGACCCGAAACTCCGCGCCACCGGCCCGCCGGCTCCTCACGCCACAGCGCAGATAAACATCTCCCGGGAGCGAGCGGGGCTGAAGGCGGGGGGGGGGGGGGGGGGGAGAGGCCCGGCCCACGGGGAGGGGACTCAACTCGGACAAAAGTCCGGGGAACGCCCGCCCGTCCGGCCCGCCCCGCCCGGGTCCTCTCCGCGGGGCGCGCCCGGCCGGCGCCTCCCTCCCTCCGAGTGTGGCCGCCCCGCGCGGCCTCCCCAAGCTCGGGCTGCCCGGCCGCGTCCGCCTCGCCCGCTCGTCCCTCCGCAGCCTCCGGGGACCTCCTGCCGTCCCCGCTGCCCGCCCGGAGGTTCCTCGGAAACCGGCTTCAGCGCAACTTCGCCGGAACAACGCGCGGGGAAAGGGACGCGGCGTCGGCGGTCTGAGCCGGCGCCGGCAACTGCGGGCGGCCACGCAAACCTGCCGGCGCGGCGCGGCCCACTGAGCATGCTCAGCTGGGAGGGGGCGGGGCCACGCTGGGGGGCAGGGGCGCGTTGGGGGCGTGGTTTGGATGTGGTGGGCGGGGCCGTGCCTGTGGGCGGGGCCAGCGCCCCCCGCCCGCTTCCTGCTGCAGGACGCCCCCCGTCGCGGAAGGAAAAGGCCAGTTTCCCGAAGTAACTTGGAGGCCTGGTTTCCGCTGGCGCGCGAGTCTTCCTGTTTGTTTTTAACTGAGGGTCCGGCGGAAATCGCCCCCAAGCAACAAGCCCCTGAGCCCAATCCTATTTTTTTTTTTTTTTAAACTTCTAAAGATACTGATCCATTTTGTCCTAGATCAGCCCCGGCCCCTGCACCTCCTACCCGCGCATCCTTCCTTAACCTGGGAAATAACGGTGCTCACAGCTGCACCACGTGTTGGGGGCCTGCTGCTCCATGGGAGGCAACATGCCTGTGGTGTGCGGTGTGTTTTTTTGTTTTTCTTCCTGTAAAGTGCATCCTGGCTCTCATCGCTGATGAGCTCCTAACAAGGTCAAAATAATTACACTGATTCTTGACAACCCGACTGACCTGAGTAAAACCGGTAATGAGGTCACGGGCATTCCGGGCAAGCAGGCTGGTTCACTCACATGAAGCCCTCGAGGTCTATCCGAAGTCTTTTTCTCCAAGTGCAACGAGCCAGATCTTAAAAAAATACATGTCGCCATCAAAAATGCTGGAATTCTTGCCCGGCCAGCGTGGCTCAGTGGTTGAGCGTTGACCTATGAACCAGGAGGTCACGGTTGGACTCCCAGTCAGGGCACATGCCCCCGGCTGCAGGATGGATCCCCAGTGTGGAGTGTGCAGGAGGCAGCCGATCTAGGATTCTTTCTCATCATGGAGGTTTCTCTCTCTCCCTCTCCCTTCCTCTCTGAAATCAATTAAAATATATATACTTTTTTTAAAAAATGCTGAAATTGTTAGTAGTGAGTGGAGAAGGGTCTGGCTGCCTTACAATCCTAAACCCAATTCTTCCAGCTCAGCCTGTGCAAAGAAGTGCAGTCCACGGTCCGGTTTACTGGGCCATTACTCAAACTGCCCACCGTGCTGGCCGGCGGCCTTGATAAACACCAAGGAACATGCAAAGAAGCGTTACCCTGCACTTTGTAAAATGCAAAGCTCCTCACACATGCCAGGAATTCTTAGTAACCTTAAATGATAGCACCCTTAAAGAACCCAGGATAGAGCCACTGGATAAAAGCATAAACATCAAGTTCTATATGATGGCTTTCTCTTTCGAATTCAGCGGTATGAAAAGATCACACTTACCTTAACCAATAAGTATCTGTATGTCATACATGAACAATTAAGATTTTCAATATAAAGTGCCATATATTCTGCAATCCGAAGCTACCTGAACCAGGATAAATGGCACTCTTCAAATCAAAGCCTTATCACGCCCCCTTCACCAACCTCCCTTGCCTAGAAATGGTTAAAGTCACTTTTTTAAAAAGTCATGTATTTTTCTTTGTTTTTAGACAAAGTGTTATTTCTTCTTATAAGAACTGTAATTCATATGTCCTTATGAGCAAACGCTATTTCTTATGAAGGTGGGAGACTTTTTATTATAAAAGGTAGCTGTGGCCCTAACCTGTTTGGCTCAGTGGATAGAGCGTCGGCCTGCGGACTGAAGGGTCCCAGGTTCGATTCCGGTCGGGGGCATGTACCTTGGTTGCGGGCATATCCCCAGTAGGGGGTGTGCAGGAGGCAGCTGATTGATGTTTCTCTCTCATTGATGATTCTAACTCTCTATCCCTCTCCCTGCCTCTCTGTAAAAAAATCAATAAAATATATATATATTTTTAAAACCCTTCCTTGAATGATAGTATCCTTTTTAAATTGTTCCATGGTATTTATATCTAAATTAAACTGACGGATGTATATTTTATGTATCACCTTTGCTCCAAAAACGCAGAGGAACTTTGTATCCTTTGTAAAAATAATGGTAGCCCTAGCCGCTGGTTTGGCTCAGTGGGTAGAGCGTTGGCCTGCAGACCGAAGGGTCTCCGGTTTGATCCCAGTCAGAGGGCACAGGCTGGATCCCCAGCCCCAACGAGGGCCCATTGGGGAACCAACCAATCAGTGTGTCTCTCTCACATCGATGTTTCTCTCTCTGTGTCTCTCCCCTTCCCTTCCACTCTCTCTCTGAAAATCAATGGAAGAACATCCTCAGGCGAGGATTAATAAAAAATAATAATAATGGTAAAACACTGTGGTCAAACACTAAAAAGACCGCCCCATCGCTTTGGTTTGTATTTGGGGAGATGCTTTCTCTAAGATGTGGAAAGCAGAATTCAGTTGCCCCTTTAGCAACGAAGAGTTTACCCACGAAACACCAAAAAACAACGTGGACATTCCACCACAACGTTAAGGCCGAGGTAGGAGAGTGGTTAGAGCTCCTCTAGATTTCTGGTTGGGAAGAAATACACGCACGTTTGAGCTTCTCCCCCAAAGTAACGCTTCCCCCAAGAATCTCTTTCGGTTCCACAGTCGTATCTCATTTCTGATCGTCTCATGCACCCTGAACAGGAAGCGAAACAACCACAACACTTACAGAGACAACTTCCTGTGGGATTTTTGGTGTCTGCGGCTCAGAATGAAGAAAAAAGAAGAAAAAAAAAAAAAAAAACAGCGTGTGCAAAATCTTCGTGAGTCTTAGAATGAGCCACTTGGCAAAACAGCCGTGACCCAAGGAGTAACGATGGGCCCACGCACATGTTACAGGTTTATGTTTTCTATGTATATATTTCCGTTACAAAATATATATATATATATATCCTTAGAAAGAAATATTTACATTATTTCGGGCCCGAGATAGGAGTGTGTGTATGAAATGCAAAGGGGAAGTTCAAGAACACTGGGACGGAACAGGAGGTTCTCGATTATGTCCCAGGAGAGAATCTACGACATACAAAATACTACAAGTAGGAGAACTGTATCAAAGCATCGTAAAAATAATAGTAATAATAATAATACTCCTGATCTTACTCCAATGCCATAACTCAGTGTGGGGGCGGGGGGGAGTTAAAAATTCTATAAATGGATTCAGAGTTCTCCTCTGCCGATAAAGTCATTGTAACATTAAATAAAGAAGATCTTTTTAGGCACAAATACACAGAGAGTATATTTCCAGATCAGTTTCTGTGTACTTATTTACACATATATATGGAGAGAGAGAGAGACTGATTCCTTAAAAGAAGCTGAATGGTCCAGTCCCTCTGAGGGTAATGTTTGGATTTTATTTTTACAGTGTCTGTGATACAGCATCCTATCACCCTAACCGGTGTGGCTCAGTGGATAGAGCGTTGGCCTGCGGACTGAAGGGTCCCAGATTCGATTCTGGTCAAGGGCATGTACCTGGGTTGCGGGCACATCCCCAGTAGGGGGTGCGCAGGAGGCAGCTGATCGATGTTTCTCTCTCTCATCAATGTTTCTAACTCTCTATATCTCTCCCTTCCTCTCCGTAAAAAATCAATAAAATATATTTTTTTAAAAAGCATCCTATCTAATAAAAGAGTAATAAGCAAATTAACCATCACTCCACAACAAAGATGGCAGCACCCACAGCGGCCGGGGCAGGACACTGGCGACATCGCCCCAGCAACGGGAGCCCAGCGTCCACTCCTCAGCCACACGGAGGGAGGGGAGGGGCCTCTGGCCAGAAGCAGGGGTGAGGGACGCTGGCAGCGGCGTTGCAGGCCGGGCTGAGGGACACACACCCCCATGCACGAATTTCGTGCACCGGGCCTCTAGTTTATAATAATGATCTTTTAAAACAAACAAAATACAGAAACGTTAGTGCCACTCCACTTAAAAAGAAGCAAATAGATTTTTATATTTCAAATAACTTGTAAAAAGGAGTAAAATATCTACATTTATTTCCAAAAGAGACAGTGGAAGGTCAACTTGGAACAAATCACAGGAGAGGGAGAGGACATCGATAATATAGACTTTTCTTTTTTAAAATATGTTTTTATTGATGTCATAGAGAAGAAGAAAGAGAGCGAGAGAGAGAGAGAGAGAGAGAGAGAGAGAGAAACATCAATGGTGAGAGAGAATCTTGGATCAGCTGCCTCCTGCACACACACACCCCTCACACACACTGGGGATGGAGCCTGCAACCCGGGCATGTGCCCTGACCGGGAATCGAACCCTGACCTCCTGGTTCACAGGTTGAAGTTCAACCACTGAGCCACGCCAGTTGGGTTCGGAGAGCATTTTTTATCTCCTGCCCCTGCCAGTCCTGGCTTCTCCTTTTGAAAGGGCAACACAAACAGCTGAGGGAAAGCCAGCCGGTTCATCAACACTAAATAAATGTTCCCTTTGGATGACAAAGGGTGGACACCGATGGTGAAAGCATCGAAAACAGCATGAGGGGCGTGGCTCACGCCAGGGTGTGGGCTCCACCCCCAGCGTGGGGCATGCAGGAGGCAGCCGATCCATGATTCTCTCTCCTCATCATTGATGTTTCTATCTCTCTCTCCCTCTCCCTTCCTCTCTAAATCAATAAAAGAAAAAAAATTGGTTTTTTTTAAGAAGAGCATGAGTTGGATAATCTGGGAAAGATCTTCTGGTGCAAAAGTGGTCTCATGGGCACAACAGAAGTGGGGTCCCATGGGGGGCTGGGGGGTATGCGTGAGCGGGGGCCGAGGCAGACGCATCCTAAGGCCCTTGCTAGCTATAACTCTCGGGGCTCTGAGGAGTCACAAGCCGAGGTCTTGCTCATCCCTGACACTATGAGGCCTGCGTGGGATGTGGCTCTTTGTGGATCGAACCCATGGTGGAAAGATAACATATCATCACGCTACATACTTTGTTTCTGGGACAAGCTCTAATTTTAAACGTGATTAATACTTCCATTGGCGAGCACGTATTCCATGGAAATGAAAAGCTGTATGAAAGCTGGGCGCTTTAAAAACACACATACACACACACACACACACACACACACACACACACACACACACAAACCAGGCTGAGCTTCAACATGTGTGCGTGCGTGCGTGCGTGCGTGTGTGTGTGTGTAAAAGAGACAGAGCAAGGGTTGTGTTTTAAAAGGGTGTGGTTTCCTGACTCTTGGGGTTGAGTGGAAACATTCTTGAGCCAAATTCATTTCTCTGATATCCCGAAGGCAGAAAGAAACCGGCGCCTAAAATAGCATAAAACCCTTCTTGCACATACAATCCATGCAACTCAACTGAGACTTGTGGGCAACACCCCACGGTTCTCGTCTGAATTCCTTCCTTAGAGATAGTCCAGGCGGTTGCACTGGAATATTTAGCAACGCAGCCTACTTTCACTCACTCCTTCATTCATTTTTCCCTGTTCGACGCATTATTTATATTATCTCTTCCTACGACGTGCCCGTCTTTTGAATTTTTTTCTCAGGGTTTTTTCCTTTTATAATCCTCACCCAAGGGCATGCTTTGTTTGATTTTAGAGAGAGAGGGAGGGAGAGGAAGAGAGGGAGGCACAACTATCTTCTCCCCCCACCCCCAATCCCTAACCCCTGGCCACCACAAATCCACTCTCCATCTCTATAATTATATTCCTTCACCAATATGACATAACTGGAATCACACAGTGTGCGACCTTTTCTGAATTGGCTTTTTCAACTCAGCACAATTTCTTGGAGGTTTATACACGTTGTTGCATGTATCACAGATTCCTTCCTTCTTTAAAAAAAAAATGTATTTATTGATGTCAGAGAGGAAGAAAGAGGGAGAGGGAGAAAAACATTCATGATGAGAGAGAATCATGGATCGGCTGCCTCCTGCACGCCCCTTACTGGGGATCCAGCCCACAACCCAGGCATGTGCCCTGACCGGGAATTGAACCGTGACCTCCCAGTTCATAGGTTGACGCTCAACCGCTGAGCCACACCGGCCGGCAGTTCCTTCCTTTTTATTGCTCAGTAATATTCCACTGTGTGGATGTTCTTACCTCACCGTTACCCATTGGAAGACACCTGAGTAGGTTCCAGCTGTTGGCTCTCAGGACTAAACCTTCTATGAATATTTGTTTGTTTGTTTTTATATATATACTAGAAGCCCATTGCACGAAGATTCGTGTAGGAATAGGCCTTCCTTCCCCTGGCTTCACTCCGGGCTGCCCGGGAGCCTGCAGTCCTCGCTCCCAGCCAGAGTGCTGCTCTTGTAGCTCCCTCCGCCCCCCGCCCTCCCTCTCATAGCAGACATCCCGCCCAGCTGCTCCACGCTTGCATATGCAAATTAACCCACCATCTTTGTTGGGTTAATTTGCATATGCACTTCTGATTGGCTGGTGTTTAGGCGGAGGTACGGTCAATTTGCATATTCCTCTTTTATTAGTGTAGATTTTATTGCTTTTTACAGAGAGGAAAGGAGAGGGATAAAGAGTTAGAAACATCGATCAGCTGCCTCCAGCACACCCCCCACTGGGAATGTGCCCGCAACCAAGGTACATGCCCCCGACTGGCCGGAATCGAACCCGGGACCTTTCAGTCCCCAGGCCGACACTCCATCCACCGAGCCACACCGACCAGGGCCTTCTATGAATATTTGTGTGCGAATCCTTGCATGCCAAGAGCTCCTCACTTCTCTGGGATACGTGCCCGAGAATTCAAATGCTCAGTCCTATCGTAAATCCATTTTTAGTTTCGGAAGGAACTGCCAAGCTCTTTTCCGGCCTGGCCGTGCCATCCTACACTCCTACCAGCGGCGCACGCGGGGTCCAGTTTCTCCACCCCTGGTCGGCGCTGGCTGTTGCCGCTGTGTCTCATTTTAGCCGTCCTGACAGGTGTGTGATGCTATCTCCCGGCTTCCTTTTGCATCTCTCTAATGGCTGGGATGTGAAACAGCATTTCCCGTGCTTACTCGCCACCTGCACATCCCTTTCCATGTCAATGTCTTCTGTCTATTTTTTAATTTATTTTTATTTTTTTTAATATTGTACTGATAAAGTTTTTTATTCCCTGTTCATTTTTTTAAAATATATTTTATTGATTTTTTTACAGAGAGGAAGGGAGAGGGATAGAGAGTTAGAAACATCGATGAGAGAGAAGCATCGATCAGCTGCCTCCTGCACACACCCTACTGGGGATGTGCCCGCAACCAAGGTACATGCCCTTGACCGGAATCGAACCTGGGACCCTCCAGTCCGCAGGCCGATGCTCTGTCCACTGAGCCAAACCAGTTACGGCTAAATATATTTTTATTGATGTCAGGGAGGAAGGGAGAGGGAGAGAGAGAGAGAGAAATATCCATGATGAGAGAGAGTCATGGATCGGCTGCCTCCTGCACACCCCCTACTGGGGATCAAGCCCGCCACCCGGACATGTGTCCTGACGGGGAATCGAACCCTGACCTCCTGGTTCATGGGTAGATGCTCAACCACTGAGCCACACTAGCTGGGCAGGACTTTTTTTTTTTAATATAATTTTATTGATCTCAGAGGAAGGGAGAGAGAGAGAAAGAAACATACACGATGAGAGAGAATCATGGATCGGCTGCCTCCTGCATGCCCCCTACTGGGAATCAAACCCGGGACCCTTCAGTTCACAGGCCAACACTATCCACTGAGCCAAACTGGCCAGGGCTTTTTTTTTTTTACTACTGAGTCTTGAGAGTTCTTTATATAGTCTAGATACAAGGACTGGTTGAATATGTGGTTTGCAAATATTTTCTTCCCAATGTATAGCTGGTTCTTTCATCCTTTCACAGGATTTTTCCAGGAAAAGCTTGTTAAATTTTGTTATACTTTTTAAAAATTGACTTCAAAGCGGGGAAGGAAGAAGGAGAGAGAGAGAGAGAAACATCCATGATGAGAGAGAATCACAGATCGGCTGTCTCCCGCACGCCCCCCACGGGGGACCGAGCCCGAAACCTGGGCACGTGCCCTCCCTGGGAATCGAACCGTGACCTCCTAGTTTATAGGTCAATGCTCAACCACTGAGCCACTCGGGCCGGGCGAACATCTTGACTGTAACTTGTTGAGAGCTCTTGACCGTCGGCCTGCGGACCAAAAGGTCCCGGGTTGGATTCCGGTCAAGGGCACATACCTCAGTTGCAGGCTCCTCCCCAGGTTGGTCCCTGGTTGGGGCGTGTGCAGGAGGCAACTAATTTATGTGTCTCTCTCACATCGATGATCCTCTCTGTCTTTCCCTCTCTCTTAAAAAAAAAAAAAAATCAATGGAAAATTATCCTCGGTTAAGGATTAAAAACAAACAAACAAAAAAACTGGAGATGTTGCTCTGACTGGTTGGGCTCAGTGGATAGAGCGTCGGCCTGCCGACTGGAGGGTCCCAGGTTCGATTCCGGTCAAGGGCATGTACCTTGGTTGCGGGCACATCCCCAGTAGGCGATGTGCAGGAGGCAGCTGATGGATGTTTCTCTCTCATCGATGTTCCTAACTCTGTGTCCCTCTCCCTTCCTCTCTGTAAAAAAAAAAAAAATCAATAACATATATTTTTTAAAAACAAAAAACTGAAGATGTTACTGGTCCTGCTCCCTCTGGCTATAAAGCCGAGAGGCCTATCAGTACTTGACAGCTTATCCGCGACAGAACGCCCCTCGGTCAGACTCCCGGTCAGACTCCCGGAGCGCAGAGCAAGTTGGAATCAGCCACAAAGTAAAATTACAGCATCCAGGGACTTGCCAGCATTTCAGATTCTGCTGACCCGGGAACTCCAATTACAGGGTAACGAAGTGTTGCGAAGTAGACAGCCCCGAAGGGTGGGTCTCTTTTTTAATGAGTAGCTAAGAGCCGTGTTCCATCAGCAGGCCCTTTGTACACAAGCATCAATTATTTCCCGTGGGCTCAATATTTGGGCTGAAACTCCCCCCTTCCTCTCCCCTCCTGCCCTTCTGCTCGGTCAGCTTTCTGGCTTGAACGAGCCAGACTCGACCTCAACCCGGTGCAGACGACATCTGACGGCCACGTTAAAGGTCCGGCCTTCCAGGCGCGTGGGGAGGGGTCGGGCTCGCACCCCTTCTGGTCAACCTTAGGCAGGCACATTCCCCCTTTGTGGGCCCTTCTTCTTCTTCGTCCTCCTCCTCCTCCGCCTCCTCCTCCTTCTTCTTCCTCCTCTTCTTCCTCCTCTTCTTCCTCCTCTCCCTCCTCTTCCTCTTCCTCTTCTTCCTCTTCCTCTTCTTCTTAAATGTTTTTATTGGGGATCAATCCCGCAACCCGGGAATCAAACTGGTGACTTCCTGGTTCATAGGTCAACGTTCAACCAGTGAGCCATGCGGGCCAGGCTCTCTGTACCTTTTTGATACTTATATATTATTTTTTTAAAATACATTTTATTGATTTTTTTACAGAGAGGAAGGGAGAGGGACAGAGAGTTAGAAACATCGATGAGAGAGAAGCATCGATCAGCCGCCTCCTGCACACCCCCCACTGGGGATGTGCCCGCAACCAAGGTACATGCCCTTGACCGGAATTGAACCTGGGACCATTCAGTCCGCAGGCCGACATTCTATCCACTGAGCCAAACCGGTCAGGGCCTTATATATTATTTTTTGTGTCTATATTTTCTTTTTTTAAAAACATGTTTTTTATTGATTTCAGAGTGAGGAAGAGAGAGAGAGAAACATCAATGATGAGACAGAATCATCTATCGGCTGCCTCCTGCACGCCCCCTATTGGGGATCGGGCCGCAACTCGGGAATCAAACCGGTGACCTCCTGGTTCATAGGTCGACGACACTCAGCCACTAAGCCACACCAGCCGGGCACAATGTTTGTAATTATTATAAGTATTTATAAAGGTTAGATAAAGAGAAATATACCCTTTAGAGGGGCTCTATTTACACACACACACACACACACACACACACACACACACACACCAGCTTCATATTGAACACAATGGCTGTGCCATAAAAGCTGAATCAGAGGAACCGGTCCCCCGTGGTGACTTACCCACATAATGAAACGAAAATAAACACCAGGACCTTTAAAAAGAAAAAAAAACAATAAGACAACTCAAAGCTCTATAAAATGTACTTTTACAAGGGAGTCGAAGGCGCTTGTCTTCAGGAACATGAAAGCGATTTCCATAGACCCACACCCAAATCCGCCAGAAGAATGGTAGCCTGTGAGAGCGACTTACACCATGTTATCCCGAGTTACAGGATAAGGTGGCCCTGGCCGGCGTGGCTCAGTGGATAGAGTGTTAACCTGCGGACTGAAGGGTTCCCGGGTTCAATTCCGGTCAAGGGCACATGCCCGGGTTGTGGGCTCGATCCCCAGTGTGGGGTGTGCAGGAGGCAGCCGATCCACGATTCTCTCTCATCATGGATGTTTCTCTCCCTCTCTCCCTCTCCCTTCCTCTCTGAAATCAATAAAGATATATTTTTTAAAACACACACACACACACACACACACACACACACAGAAATGCCACGGTGTGTTTCTCACAAGAGAGACCCGCCACACGTGGGAGGAGCAACACGCACCTGCCTGTCCAGCAGATGGTCGCCGGGCGGGCACCACGCCGCCGCTGGGTGCCCATGAATCATGTATGAGGCACCTGATCTGTCCCGGGCTCCCACCCGGCTTATAACACGTGGGGAAATGACAAGACTGCTCGGCGGCGCTGCCTCCTTGGAATAGATACAGTTTGCCAAACTCTAAATCCATGTGCAAAATGTGATGTTTTGGCCCTGGCCAGTTTGGCTCCGTGGAGAGAACGTCGGTCTGCAGATCGATGGGTCCCAGGCTCAATTCTGGTCAAAGGCATGGACCTCCGTTGCAGGCTCAGGCCCTGGTCGGGGCGTGTGCAGGAGGCAGGCGATCCATGATTCTCTCTCATCATGGATGTCTCTCTCTCTCTCCCTCTCCCTTCCTCTCTGAGATCAATAAAAAGATATAGAACAAAATAAATAGAAGGAGCTTTCTGCCCATGATTGGTCAGCAGACAGAAACATAGAACCGCCAGAGACCTGGATGTCAATGCAGCTTTAAGCTTTCTTTTCCTTTTTCTTTTCCTTTCGGTGATCAGACGCCTTCTCCCTTTCAAAAATAGCCGCGTAGGAATTCTCTGCTAGAGCTTCCCATGGAGACTTGCCTGAAGGTCTGGCATGATTGACCCCCATGTCCCTGAGTCCTGCCCCGTTCCACACACACACACACACACACACACACACACACACACTCCTGCTCCTTCTGACGACACCCACCTAAACGCCAACACCCTTTCCCTCTCAGATTTAGCACGGGCTTACGTCACGAACTATATTGAGAGCTCGCCTTCCACCTTCCGAGAAATAGGAAGGTTGCTGTGATGGGTGTGTTTTATTGATGAAGAAAAAGCGTCCACTGCGTCTAGACCAGTGGTTCCCAACGTGGGGCACACGCCCCCAGGGGGGCAGTTTGATGTTTAAGGGGGGCGACTCGAGAAGGCCTTATTCACAGTGAATGTTTTGCATGTCTTACGGTTCGAGGGGCCTCGTAGACAGTCTATACATATATACGGGGACATATTGATGCATCTCAGTTCTGTATGATGTGTTGTGAAACTTTGCTATTTTTTCATATCCCTTCACATTATTATTATTTTTTTAAACACTTCCTTAGTGATTTCTTCCTCAGTCCGTCCACTGTCCTTTCGTCCTTTTGTTTTTCTCTCTCATGGATGCCATGTTCTTTGGCAGCTGGTTTAGACCAAGTTCATGGCCTCTGAGGCTTCCTCCATGTGAAGGGGAGTTCCCTTTTTTAATAATAAGAATTCTGTGTCACCGAGGGGGGCATCAGGATGTTAGAGATGCTTAGGTGGGCCGTGGCCAAAAAAAGGTTGGGAGCCACTGGTCTAAACACATCATTTCTGTATATTTTTATTTTTAATATTTTTTTAAATATATTTTATTGATTTTTTACAGAGAGGAAGGGAGAGAGATAGAGTTAGAAACATCGATGAGAGAGAAACATCGATCAGCTGCCTCCTGCACACCCCCCACTGGGGATGTGCCCGCAACCAATGTACATGCCCTTGACCGGAATCGAACCTGGGACCTTTCAGTCCGCAGCCTGACGCTCTATCCACTGAGCCAAACCGGTTTTGGCAATTTCTGTATATTTTTAAAACTGATCTCAGAGAGGAAGGGAGAGGGAGAGAGAGATAGAAACATCAATGATGGGAGAGAATCACAGATCGGCTGCCTCCTGCACGCCCCACACTGGGGGTCGAGCCCGCAACCCGGGCGTGTGCCCTGACCGGGAATCGAACCGTGACCTCCTGGTTCCTAGGTCGATGCTTGACCTCTGAGCCAGCGGGCCGGGCCGTTTCTGTACTTGAACGTGGCTCTGGGGGCGGGGGGTGGGGGGGGGGTGCGGGGTGCACACTCCACCCTGGTTCGCAAACAAACGGGCGGCATTCCTCGTCTTATTATGTGCGCTCCCCACGCAGTGTGTCCGCGGAATGTGTGTGGGAGCTGATCTACGGCAGGACAAAGCCGTCCTGAGGCTGGGACATTTTATTCACGGGCAGAAAAAAACAACAAAATAAAAATAAAAATAGCCAGCACAACACAGGCCGCTTTCATGGAACTCAAAGGTCAGGTCGGAAAACAGGACGGGGGAATGTGCGGAGAGCCCTGCGCGGGGCCTGACCTGTTGAAAAGGAGAGCTCGCCTTTCGCGAAAACAAGCGAGGGGTGAGGTGGGTTTAACAGAAACAGGGAAGCCTCGCCCTAGCTGATGTGGCCCAGTGGTTACAGCACTGGGCCCAAAGGGTTGCCGGTCCGATTCCCGGTCAAGGGCACGTACTTGGGTTGCAGGTTCGATACCCGGCCCAGGTCAGGGCGCGTGTGGGAGGCAGCCAATTGCTGTGTCTCTCTCACATGGATGTTTCTCTCTTTCTCGCTCTCCCTCTCTCTCTCTCTCTTCCACTCTCTCTAAAAATCACTGGGAGAAAAAACATCCTGGGGTGAGGGTTAACAAAAAAAAAACACAACAACAAAAACCAGTTTAGAATCGGAGAAGCAATACTAGACAGATCAGTGGACCGCGATAAAGGATTCAAAATGCTTAAGAGAATGTAAAAAAAAAAAAAAAGAGAGAGAGTGAGAGAGAGAATGTCATGTCCTATAAAGGTACACGGAAAAGGCGTATGAGGTGACTGTAAAGGCAGCATGGGAAGGAAAGAGGTTACTGCTCGGCGTGGTTAATGCCGCTAGGGAAGGTAGCTAGCTGGGAAAAGACAAAGCCAGACTCCTCTCACTCCTTATACCCACCTCAATGTCTAAGTCTCCACATGTCAAAGGATCAAAGTTTCTAAATGTAAAAACGAAGTCATAAGAGAAAGCCTGAGCGGAGAGTGGATGGGGCAGGGATCTTAAAGATGGGAAGGACAGTCACTTTCTATGCAGGACATGACACTCAACACCAAACAATTAGTTGGGGAAATATTCACAACGAGGACACGAAGAGCTAACTTCCTTCATTTAGAACGGGCTCCTATGAACAGATAAAAAATAAACCAGCAGCCCGGCTGGCATGGCTCCGTGGTTGAGCATCAACCCCTGAACCAGGAGGTCAGGGCACAGGCCCCGGGTGCAGGCTGGATCCCCAGTAGGGGGCGTGTAGGGGGCGTGCAGGAGGCAGACAATCCGTGATTCTCTCTCATCATGGATGTTTCTATCTCCCTCTCCCTTCCTCTCTGAGATCAATAAAAAAATAACAATAATGATAAGCCAACAGAATGGGGAAAGTACACAGAAAATCCCCGGGAAGAGAAATACAAACCTCAAAACAAAAACCCTAAGACCTTCAACTTCACACGTACTTTCAGAAGTAACATTGAAGCCATGGTGCCCTAGCCGGTGTGGAGCGTTGGCCTGCAGGCTGAAGGGCCCTGGGTTCGATTCCCGGTCAGGGCACAGGCCCAGGTGGTGGGCTTGATTCCCAGTAGGGGGCGTGCAGGAGGCAGCCAATCCATGATTCCCTCTCATCAATGAAGTTTCTATCTCTCTCTCTCTCTCTCCCTTCCTCTCGGAAATCAATACAAATATATTCTTTAAAAAATTAGATGCACTTCATAAAAATTAAAACACACACACACACACCATGATGCTGCTGTTTGACTTCCCCATCCCCATGCAAATCGCTGGGCAGGGCCTGGGGCGAGGCCGCGAGAGGCTGGGGAGGGGCGCCCGTGTAAGAGGTCCCGTGTCTGGGGGCATCGGCAGTGTTTATCCCACGTTAGAAAGCTTGCGTCTCCGCATTCTCTGGCCCCCAAAGAATGTGCCCTGTAAATACACTCCCAGGGCCCAGGCTTCCGCTCCGAGGTCAAGGTCGCCGAAGGAGCGGGGCCACTCAGGATAGAATCAGGTTCAACCCGCCTCCCACGGACTCTGCTCGGGCCACGCCCCCGGAGCCCCCTCGCTGCCACACCAGCCGGCACCAGACAGACATCACACCGTTATTAAGCTCCCTGCACGGCCCTGCGGACATGGATGCCTCCTCACGAGGCCTGAGCATCCTTTTATTCGACTCTTTTATTTTTATTTTTTAAATATATTTTATTGATTTTTTTACAGAAAGGAAGGGAGAGGCATAGAGAGTTAGAAACATCGATGAGAGAGAAACATCGATCAGCTGCCTCCCGCACACCTCCTACTGGGGATGTGCCTGCAACCAAGGTACATGCCCTTGACCGGAATCGAACCCGGGACCCTTCGGTCCACAGGCCGATGCTCTATCCACTGAGCCACACCTGTTAGAGCCAAATCTTTTTTTAATATATTTTTATTGATTCCAGAGAGGAAGGGAGAGGGAGAGAGAGATAGAAACATCCATGATGAGAGAGCATCATGGACTGGCTGCCTCCTGCATGCCCCCTACTGGGGATCGAGCCTGCAACCTGGGCCTGTGCCCTTGACCGGAATCGAACCCGGAACCCTTCGGTCCGCAGGCCGACGCTCTATCCACTGAGCTACACCGGCCGGGCCAGGCCATTTTTACAGAAAGCGTGCAGAGGATGTTCGCACACCGACAGCCACAGGAGTCATGGTGCGATGGCCCCTGCCGGTGTCGCCGGCCGGCTGAGACGGAGGAAAGTGGCTCGCTGGGAGGCGGGCCTGTGCAGCACCCTGTCCCGGGAATGGCCGGGCAGGGTGTCCCGTGCCCCCAGGACGGGCTCTGGGACGGATGCACGCGGAACATGCTTCCGTGGAGGAGGCCTCTTCCCTCGCCACCGAGCGGTGACCTGACGGGAGAGCCGTGCCCTGTGGGTTTCACATGCCGCGGCTTATCAATTCCCGGCAGGGACGCTCTGTCCCTCGCAGGGCTGTGAGCGAGAAGCAGAGATGCTGCTGCCGAGAAACATCCTGCCTGGGGGGGGTGGGGGGAGAGAAGGAGGAGGAGAGAGAGAGAGAATAAGAGGGAGAGAGGGAACAATCTTTACTTTTTCCAAGGGAGGAGGAAGAGAGAAAGAGAGAGGGAGAGAGAGAGAAAAAAAAGAGAACAAATCTTTTTTTTCCCCCCAAGGGAGTTGGGGGGGGAGAGAGAGAGAGAGAGAGAGAGAGAGAGAGAGAGAAACAGAGAATAATCTTTTTCCCCCCCCAAGGAAGGGGGAGAGAGAGAGCGAGAGGCAGAGAGAAACATCAGTGTGCGAGAGACACCTCGACCGGTTGCCTCCTGCATGCAACCAGGCCCGGGAATCGAGCCTGCAACCCAGGTACATGCCCTTAGACCGGTACTAAACCCGGAACCCACCGATCCTCGGGCCGAGGCTCTATCCACGGAGCCAAACCAGCCAGGGCGAGAGAACCATCTAGCACTGAGGGCAAGAGCAACGGGAAGGCTGAGGACGGATGGGCCGTGCCTACGACGAGGCAGGTCTACGGACTGATGCCTGCAGACAAAGGGAGGAAGCCCAGGCCATGTGCGCCCGATAACCCGCCCAAGGTCAAGGTCGCGGGGAGGGACGGGCCTCCTGGGTTTCCCTCCCCCTCGCTGGGCTCCTGGGCCACCCCTCCCAGGCGGGCTGGGACGCAGGGCGGAGGCGACCCAGCGCTCCGGGCTCTGAATGCCCACCGTGTTCCCACCAGACGAAGAGGAGCCAGACCCTCCTCTCGGGAGGCACGGAGCACGCCTGGAGGGCTGGTGATCAGGGCCCGCCCGCCCGGCGCTCCCGGCCAGCTAGTGGGCGGCTCCCCGCACACACCGCGCTAAGAAAGTGTGCAAAACAGGAAATGAGGTCAGAGCGAGATCCCTCAGACGCAGCGGGAGTCACGGTGACATGAGGATATGGTTTTACATGTTTCTACTGGTTTCAGAAAGGAAGGGAGAGGGAGGGAGAGAGAGAGAGACATATCAATGATGAGCCCGGCTGGTGTGGCTCAGTGGTTGAGTGTTGACCTATGAACCAGGAGGTCACGGTCCAATTCCCGGTCAAGGGCACAGGCCCGGGATTCGGGCTCGATCCCCAGTAGGGGGCGTGCAGGAGGCAGCCGATCCATGATTCTCTCTCATCATGGATGTTTCTATCTCTTTCTCCTACTCTCTTCTTCTCTGAAATCAATAACTATATATATATATATATATATATATGACAGATTTTTATTGATTTCAGAGAGGAAGGGAGAGGGAGAGAGATAGAAACATCCATGATGAGAGGGAATCATGGATCGGCTGCCTCCTGGGAATCAAGCCTGCAACCCGGACACGTGCCCTTGACCGGGACCCTTTAGTCCACAGGCTGACACTCTATCCACTGAGCCAAACCAGCTAGGGCAAGATATATTTTTTTAAAAAATAAATAAATAAAAACACCAGGGATGACAGAGAATGATTATCAGCTGCCTCTGCCACGCCCCCTACTGAGGATGGAGCCTGCAACGCAGGCATGTGCCCTTGACTGGGGAATGGTACCGTGACCTCCTGGTTCACGGTTTGGCGCTCACCCACTGAGCCACGCCGGCCGGGCCGTGCTGGTTATTTCTCCGACAAACTCTAGAACGCTCCCGGGCGAGGCGGGAGAGGTCACGACACGGCGAGCACACATGTAGAATGGCTTGTACTGTCCCTCGATTATACAACAGCCTCTCCCGTGCCTTCCGCGCTCCGGATCGAAATCTTTTCCTTGGAGATGTAAGTCTTAGTGCATTTCAATCCGAGAGGATTCTGCAGGGCCTTGAAGTGCAAATTCAAATGCAAAATAGAAAACAAAGATGAAAGCGCAGGCTGGAGCAGAAAGTAAAAAAGAAAAGAAAAAACAACAAACAGAACCCAATTCCAAGAGACTTGGACAAAAACATACTTTCAGACACGGGAGAGCGCCGGTCCTTGGCGGTGAGGAGGTCAGGTCGCCTCCGGGCTGCCTCGCCCTGAACAAGCCGAGGGGGACCCCAGGCAGGACAACAAAGGGATTTTGGAGGTTCAAAGCTGCACTTGAAAGTGGCCTCCTTGCAGGGTGAGTGGGATGGCACAGAATAGCACCCACACGGGTGGGGCTGCACCCTGACAGCTCGGGGAATTCGAGCAGCTCTGAGCTTTCTTTCTTTTTTGAAAGTATTTTTTTTTATTGATGTCAGAGAGGAAGGGAGAGGGAGAGAGAGAGAGAAACATCCACGATGAGAGAGAATCATCCATCGGCCGCCTCCTGCACGCCCGCCACTGGGGATGGAGCCCGCAACCCAGGCCTGTGCCCTGACCGAGAATCGAACCGTGACCTCCTGGTTCACAGGTCGACAGTCAACCACGGAGCCACGCTGGCCGGGCTCCCACCTGGTGGATTTCAAGTGTGGATCTGCTTTCCTTTCGGCCAGGGTGTGAATGAAGCCTACTCCTTGCCTAGATCAGGCTTTGTGGCTTTGAGGAATTGGAACGCTTTAGGCATCTTTTCCTCCTTCCTTCTAGACGTCCTAGGAATGGGAGGGGTGGCTCCGTGGTTGAGCGTCGACCTAGGAACCATGAGGTCACGGTTCGATTCCCCGTCAGGGCACATGCCCGGGGTTGCAGGCTCCATCCCCAGTGTGGGGCGTGAAGGAGGCAGCTGGTCCATGATTCTCTCTCATCAGTGATGTCTCTACCTCTCTTTCCCTCTCCCTTCCCCTCTGAGACCAATAAAAATATCTGTAAAAATAAATGAATAAAGCCATTCCTGATGTGAGGATCTCACAGGGGATGGGCCAGAGGGATGTTTCTCTCCAGGTATTAGTAAATCTACAGATCTTTCTGGCATCAACAGATCTCCAGATTACCTTAAGTTTTGCTGAGAATTCGAGGTTCCGCGCCAAGAACCGCATCAGACATCGCTCTGAACCACAGGCTCAAAGATCTAAATTAAAATAAGACAAAGGAGCCCCGGGCGACGTGGCTCAGTGGTTAGAGCGCCCACCTAGGAACCAGGAGGTCAGGGCATGTGCCCGGGTTGCGGGCTCGATCCCCAGTAGGGGGGCGTGCAGGAGACAGCCGATCCATGATTCTCTCATCATGGATGTTTCCATCTCTCTCTCTCCCCCTCCCCCTTCCGCTCTGACATCCATAGAAATATATTTTTAAAAAGAAAAGAAGTAGCCGACAGGGTGAGTAAGGCCTGCAGGGTGGGACCGCAGAGAGCATGGCAGGCAGGGGGCCACAGAGCCCGCGAAGCCCCCACTGCGCGCTGTCGGAATGAATCAGGCCCTCGGCTCGTGGGAGCTCGGTCCCCGCAGCGGTGGGGGGCGGGGAGCCAGCTTCACCCACAGCGCCTCTCGGTCACGGGACTCGGCGGGGACTGGCGTGCTCAACCACGAGACAAGCCTGCGGCCGACAGCCGTCCGGGGCAAAGCCCCGGGGGGGACCCGGAATGCACCCTGTTAGGATGGAGCAGGGACCTCAGCTAATCTCAGCTAATCTCAGCAAATCGCTGCCCCGGTCCGTTCTGAGCTGATACGCCAGCAACACAATAAACTAGGGCCGTGGTGGCTCTCGAGCCCCATGCGGCTCTTGGGCCCCTTGAGTGTGGCTCTTCCACAAAAATATCACAGCCTGGGCGAGTCTATGTTGAAGAAGTGGCGTTAGAAGAAGTTTTTAAGTTTAAAAAATCTGGCTCTCCAAACAAACTTCGATCGTTGTCCTGTTGATATTTGGCTCTGTGGACTCATAATGAGTTTGCCGACCACTGGACTGGAGGGACTGCTGGTCCCTCGGAATCCGTGGTCATGAAAGTCCCTAAATCGAGGGAAAACTGGCAAAATCATCGTGCTCAACGATTTTAGAATTTGACATTTTTTTACTTGTTTGCAAACTTGATGCCTAGCTAGCTTTTGAGACAAAAAAAAAGAGAGGCTAATTTCTTATTCAATCAGGAAAGGCTTTATTCATTTATTTTTACAGATATTTTTATTGGTTTCAGAGAGGAAGGGAGAGGGAGAGAGAGGTAGACACATCACTGATGAGAGAGAATCATGGATCGGCCGCCTCCTACACGACCCACACTGGGGATGGAGCCTGCAACCCGGGCACGTGCCCCGATGGGGAATCGAGCCCTGACCTCCTGGTTCCTAGGTCGATGCTCAACCACGGAGCCACCCTGGCCGGGCTCAGGGGGCCCCTTTGACCCTCCCATTCCTTGGACGTCTAGAAGGAAGGAGGACAAAGATGCCTAACGCGTTCCAGTTCCTTAAATTGGTTGTTTTGAAAGCGCTGGTCTCGTTCGTGTAAGAATAAAAAATGCGCCCCCACTTGCGTGTCAGGACCACTGCTCTGGCCGGAAAGGAATGTCTAGCAAGTACCCTTTCCCGCTCGCACGGAGAGACCTCGGCCTGGCCGTGTGCAGCCCGGGGCCCCTGGAGATCTGTCTGTTTCCTCCGGCAAAGAGATCTAATTCGGAATCTAATAAAGAGAGATTTCTCCCAAGCTCTAGGCTGGCCTTGGGACTTAGAGCAAGCCTGGGGCCCCGTCCTGGGGGGCGGGGGGGGGCGGTTTGCAGGGAGGGTGCACAGGAGGGACCTGGTGACTGTCGGGTGCAGAGTGCTCAGGGAATTCACGGGAGGCAAAAGGCTCTTCCGTGTGTTTTGTTGTTGTGAATCCTCACCCGAGGACATTTTTCCACTGATTTATTTTTTAAGTGTTAATATAGTTTTATTGATTTCAGAGAGGCAGGGAGAGGGAGAGAGAGAGAGAAACACCCATGATGAGAGAGAATCATGGATCGGCTGCCTCCTGCACGCCCCCTACTGAGGATCGAGCCCACAACCCGGGCATGTGCCCTTGGCCGGGAACCGAACTCGGGACCCTTCAGTCTGCAGGCTGACGCTCTATCCACTGAGCCAGACCAGCTAGGGCTCCATTGATTTTTATATTATTTTATTTTTAAATATACTTTATTGATTTTTTTTTTTTTTACAGAGAGGAAGGGAGAGGGATAGAGAGTTAGAAACATCGATGAGAGAGAAACATCGATCAGCTGCCTCCTGCACACCCCCCACTGGGGATGTGCCCACAACCAAGGTACATGCCCTTGACCGGAATCGAACCCGGGACCCTTCAGTCTGCAGGCCGAGCCAGACCAGCGAGGGCTCCATTGGTTTTTAGAGAGAGTGGAAGGGAGGAAGAGGGAGAGAGAGAGAGGTTGTGGGTTCCTTTCTGGTCCAAGGCACATATCTTGCTGTGATGAGAGAGAATCATGGACCGGCTGCCTCCTGCACGCCCCGCACTGGGGATGGAGCCCGCAACCCAGGCATGTGCCCTGACCCAGAATGGAACCGCGCCCCCAACTGCCCGCCCCCACCCCACCCCCCCCGCTGACCTGATCACTGCCAACTGGACCCCCGCCGGCCTGCTCGCCCCCAACTGTCCCCCCTGCCCGCCTGCTCTCCCCTAACCGCCTCTGCCTCAGCCCCGCCACCATGGCTTTGTCTGGAAGGTCTCCCGGTCTAATTAGCATATTGCCCGTTTATTAGTATAGATATTTTGCTACCAGCCTGTTGACTAGGACAAACTTTTGGGAAGACAATTTAGCAACATCTGTAACTGCGATCTTAAATCTATCCAGGGCCGTGACCCAGTAATCCCACCTGTGGGAGCTTAGCCTAAGGAAACAGTCACACGAAATAAATACTGCCGTGCACCGAGATGCTCATCACGGGGGGGGGTGGGGGGGGGAAACGCAGACAATCTGAACACGCGTTCAAGAAACGGCGGTCTTTTCGATTGAGACTTAGACACAATGTGCCATACGGCTCAAGTTTCTATATCATCATGTCAAAGGGAAAACATCAAGATACTAATTGCATAACCAATGAGGAATGTCACTTTCTTTTTTCCATGTAGATTCATGCGTAAAATCTTAAAGATATTTCATTGAAACAGTTATGAAGACACTAAATATACCCACTGCCTATGTATGGTTTATATACACCATTGTCTTTGTATGGTTCAAGCCCTGATCAGGGCACATGGAAGAATCAAGCAGCCCCAGATGGTTTGGCTCAGTGGATAGAGCGTCAGCCTGCAGACTGAAGGGTCCCAGGTTTGATTCCGATCAAGGGGACATGCCTGGGTTGCAGGCTTGATCCCCAGTAGGGGACATGCAGGAGGCAGCTGATCAATGATTCTCTCTCATCATTGATGTTTCTATCTCTCCCTTCCTCTCTGAAATCAATATATATTAAAAAATAAAAAGAATCAACCATCGAATGCATAAATAAATAAAACAATACGCCCAGCCGGTGTGGCTCAGTGATTGAGCGCCAACCTGTGAACCTGGAGGTCACAGCTCAATTCCTGGTCAAGGGCACATACCCATGTTGCAGGCTCGATCCCCAGTGGGAGGCGTGCAAGAGGCAGCCAATCCATGATTCTCTCTCCTCATGGATGTTTCTCTCTCTCCCTCTCCCTCTCCCTTCCTCTCTGTTAGAGCAATTTCTAGAACGATCCAGATTCATGCTCTACAAAGGGCTGGAATATCTGCACGGAAATCAGAAAACACTAGAAAAGGCGACATGCTGTATGCTTATTTGTACTAGGGAAGAAAAAAAAAGCCCTCCGGGAGACAACGCCTCATCTGGAAGAACCATTTGAACTTACACTCACCGCCCCAGATCTGAGTCGACATTCAACACCCGCTTTCCTCGAGGAACAACGGGAGGGAGAGCCCCAGAGCCTTCCTTCCTATGACGCGGGGCGAAGCCGCAGAAACCCGAGAAGGAAGAACCGCGGGGCGTGTGTTCTGTGCACGCTCCCTCGCTCCGTGACATCAAAGCCTGCTGATGGTTTGAAAGACCGGCGTGCACACAGACCTGACACTGCTGACCCCACCCACGGTCATGGCTACGCTACCCGAGTCTTTGCCAATGTGCCTGGCCCCTCACTGGGAAGTCCTAACCACATCCGTGTGTGTGTGTGTGTGTGTGTGTGTGTGTGTGTGTGTTTAGTTTTGTTTTGTGTGTTGTGTGTGTGTGTGTGTGTTTTGTTAAAATATATCTTTATTGATTTCAGAGAGGAAGGGAGAGGGATAGAGAGTTAGAAACATCGATCAGCTGCCTCCTGCACACCCCCCACTGGGGATGTGCCCGCAACCAAGGTACATGCCCTTGACCGGAATCGAACCTGGAACCCTTCAGTCTGCAGGCCGACGCTCTATCCACGGAGCCAAACGGCCAGGGCAGTTTTGTTTTGTTTTAAAGTATATGTTTTTTATTGATTTCAGAGAGGAAGGGAGAGGGAGAGAGAGAGAAACATCCATGATGAGAGAGCATCATGGATCGCCTGCCTCCTGCACGCCCCCTACTGGGGATGGAGCCCGCAACCCGTGCCCTGACCCGGAATCGAGCTGTGACCTCCTGGTTCCTAGGTCGATGCTTCACCCCTGAGCCACGCCGGCCAGGCCACAACCCTGTTTTTGAACACTTTCATCCCTCCCTTAACCTTTCCACTTGTAAAGTATTTTCTGATATCATAGTTACATGCTGTTTGTAGAAAGAAACGTTTGGCTGTTTTTTGTTGTTGCTGTTAATCCTCACCCGAGGATATTTTTCCATTGATTTTTTAAAGAGAGAGTGGCAGGGAGGGGCAGGGGAAGAGACGGAGAGAGAGAAACGTCAATGTGAGAGAGACACATTGCCTAGCTGTCTCCCGTACCTGCCCCCACCCTCACCGGGGCCAGGGATGGAGCCTGCAACCGAGGTGCATGCCCTTGACATGCCCTTGACGGGAATCAAACCCTTGACCTTTCCGTCTGAAGGCTGACGCTCTATCCACTGAGCCAAACGGGCTAGGGTGAGAGAAAGGGGGAATTTAAAGATGACAATAATAAAGATGCTAGTTGGCGACCTGGGAAGCGGAGGGAGGAGGGGAAGGAGAGAGGCACACAGAGGGTCTCATTCCACTAACAAATCAAAAAAAAAAAAAAAATGATTTCACTTCAAAGCGCCGAGCGCTTCACCTTTCCCGCCACGCCACGCTTAGCTGGAGACTCTTCTCTGTGTAGGAGCCAAAGGGTTTATGGCGAAAGACAGAGATAAGCTGCCCCGCAGCCCGCGCCCCCCCCCTCGCCCCCCGCTTGGGAGGAAAAATAGAGAGCAGATGAGAAAACAATCTTCAAAGTCCTTCTCAGACCGCCGTCTCCACACCCAGGCCTCCTTCCCACACGCTTCGTGCCGCAGGGCCCTCGGGAGAGGGCGCCGCCCCGCCCGGTCACAAAGGCGATGCATTTAACAGGGGTGAGGGAAGGGCGCTCAAAAGGGCGATCGGAGAGTGTACACTGCTTTTATTTTATTTTTTTTAATATTTTTTTTATTGATTTCAGAGAGGAAGGGAGAGGGAGATAGAAACATCAATGAGCGAGAATCATTGATTGGCTGCCTCCTGCACACCTTACTGGGGATTGAACCCACAACCGGGGCATGTGCCCTTGACAAGAATCGAACCCGGGACCCTTTAGTCCGAAGGCTGAGGCTCAATCCACTGAGCCAAACCTGGTAGGGCTGTACATGGTTTTTAAATGTAGAAACATTTCAGCCCGGCTGGCGTGGCTCCGTGGTTGAGCGTTGACCTCTGATCCAGGAGGATACATTTATTTTTATTGATTGGTTGATTGATTGATTGATTGATTGATTTCAGAGAGGAAGGGAGGGGGGAGAGAGAGAGAAAAACATCCATGATGCGAGAGAATCATGGATCAGCTGCCTCCTGCACGCCCCACGCTGGGGATTGAGCCCGCAACCCGGGCATGTGCCCTTGACCGGGAATCGAACGGAGACCTCCTGGTTCATGGGTCAACACTCAACTACTGAGCCACACCAGCCAGGCTGCATTTCCCTCTTGACATCCATGTTAGTATGTTCTTTACATGTTAGTGAGAGCCCTGGCCAGAGAGGATAAATCATTTATTAGCTGATGGAGGTGAGACCAGTTGGGTCATCAGTAATAAAAAGGACAAATCAAATCAAATCAAGCAAAACAAAGCAAGTCAATCAAATTGATCAAGGCAAAGCAGATCAATCCAATCAAATCAATCAAAGAAACCCATCAATCAGATCTAATCAATTCGATCAAATGAATTAAAATCAACCCTACAAACCAATCAAATCAATCAAAGAAACCCATCAATCAGATCTAATCAATTCGATCAAATCAAGTAAAATCAACCCTACAAACCAATGAAATCAATCAAATTTCAGAGAGAAAGAGAGAGGGAGAGGGCGATAGAAACATCCATGATGAGAGAGAATCATGGATCAGCTGCCTCCTGCACGTCCGATACTGGGGATCGAGCCTGCAACCCAGGCATGTGCCCTTGACCGGAATCGAACCCGGGACCCTTCAGTCCACAGGCTGACGCTCTATCCACTGAGCCACACCAGCTAGGGCTAAAAATATCTCAACAGCATAACTCTTCCACGTATCTCATTTTACGAACATTCATGTCCAAACAGATGAAAAGGTGATACTGAAATTTCCCAGCTTTTAAAATCTATCTAGGTAGACTTACTCCTGAAGTCATGAAGTTTTGGCCAGGGACAAACACAAAATTAACAAGGAAGTATGAAGGAAAGAATATAGGGCGCAGGCTCGATCCCCAGGTGGGGGCGTGCAGGAGGCAGCCGATCCAGGATTCTCTCTCCTCATGGATGTTTCTCTCTCTCCCGCTCCCTCTCCCTTCTTCTCTGAAATCAATAAAGATACATTTTTTAAAAAGAAAAGAAAAAGAAAGAAGCCTGCCAGTGAGACCATGAGATGCAACCTGGCTCCCTCCCGCCCCGCAGGCCTCGAACCCCAGGCCCCGTGCTCGAAGAGCCGAAGAGCCCGGAGTTATCTGCGGAATGTTGCTGGGTGCAGGCCTCCCCTCCCCGCCCCCCAGGGCGGCCCTGGCTCCTCGCTGGGGCTGAAATTCCATCGCCTGTTCCTGTGAGCTCCGTCCATCCGCTGGAATGCAGAGGCAGACACCTCCCCGCTCACCCGGCCGGCCGCCGAGGGCAGCCCTAATCCCCGGGGACACGGCTGGCCGGGGTGGCCCGGCGCCAGCGGCTCCATGGAGCACCTCGTGCAACCTGCTCTGACCACAGCGCGTCATCTCAGAGCTGTCAGGCCGCACGCACACAATGAGCGCGCAGGCCGGGCCGGATGTCTCACCGATCGTCCAAAGCGTGGTGCCTGGGCGTGGCTGCGGGGCCGGGTCACCGTTTCCTGCTGGCTGAGGGGATGGGGCTCGCCCTCCTCATTCCAGGGCTGCACCCTGCTCTCCCTCGGGCCTCTTCCAACTGGGAGCAGAAGGGCTGGGCCCTGGCCCATGTGGCTCAGCGGATGGAGCGTTGGCCTGTGGACTGAAGGGTCCCGGGTTCGAGTCCCGTCAAGGGCATGCACCTCGGTTGCAGGTCCAGGTCCAGGCCCAGGTCGGGGCGTGTGTAGGAGGCAACCAATCAATGTGTCTCTCTCCCATCATCCCTTCCTCCTTCCCTCTTCCCTCACTTCCACTTGCTCTAGAAATCAATGGGGAAAAATATCCTCAGGTGAGAATTTTTTAAAATATTTTTATTGATTTTTTACAGAGAGGAAGGGAGAGGGAGAGAGAGTTAGAAACATCGATGAGAGAGAAACATCGATTCAGCTGCCTCCTGCACACCCCCTACTGGGGATGTGCCTACAATCAAGGTACATGCCCTTGACCTGAATCGAACCCGGGATCCTTCAGACCGCAGGCCGACGCTCTATCCACTGAGCCACACCGGTTAGGGCGAGAATTTTTTTTTTTAAATGGCATTTAAAAACAAAAGATGCCAATCCACCGGCTGCTGTGGACATGATCATTCCAAGCCCTAAGCATGGCCCGCTTCCTACACGTCCCCCTCTAACTCTCCTGACAGGTGGCTCTCCCCTTTTTTATCACTTTATTGAGGTCGGTTTCCCAGGCCATAAAACTGACGTGTGTAAAGGGTAGGGTTCAGTGGTTTCTGGGACGGACAGGCAGACCTCAAACAGCCTGGGGAAGAAGGTCAAACCGTAAAGCAGCACTCTCTGTTCTCCCCACATCTTTCTCCCCGCTCCTCCTCTGCTGTGTTTTCTTGGGGGCCCCATCAAAGCCAGGGCCGCCCTCAGCGCCTCATCGGCACCTCCTGGTGGCCGGGAGGGGGCCGTACACCAGCGCAGATGACTTCCCTCACTACGCCACGACCCCAAAACTCTCCCCGAGAAACAAGCTCTAGGGATAGAATACATGATCTCTTTTTTAAAAATATATATTTTATGGACTTTTTACGGAGAGGAAGGAAGAGGGAGAGAGAGCTAGAAACATCGATGAGAGAGAAACATCGATCAGCTGCCTCCTGCACGCCCCCTAACTGGGGATGTGCCCGCAACCAAGGTACGTGCCCTTGACCGGAACCGAACCTGGGACCTTTCAGTCCGCAGGCTGACGCTCTATCCACTGAGCCACACCGGTTAGGGTTGATCTTTTTTTCTTTAATAAGAATAAATTGGAAAACTAATTAAACATATACCTTATTTATTTATTTACTAGAGGCCCAGTGCACAAAATTTGTGCACGGGGGTGGGTGGGGGAGTGTCCCTCAGCCCAGCCTGCACCCTCTCCAATCAGGGACCCCTCGAGGGATGTCCGACTTCCCTTTTCGGCCCAATCCGGATACGATCGGGCCTAAAGAGGCAGTTGGACATCCCTCTCACAATCCAGGACTGCTGGCTCCCAACTGCTTGCCTGCCTGCCTTCCTGATTGCCCCTAACCGCTTCTGCCTACCAGCCTGATTGATGCCTAACTGCTCCCCTGCCAGCCTGTTTGCCCCTAACTGCCATCCCTTGCAGGCCTGGTCCCCCCCAACTGCTCTCCCCTACAGGCCTGGGTCCCCCCCAACTGCCCTACCCTGCAGGCCTGGTCGCCCCCAACTTCCCTCCTCTGCTGGCCTGGTCATCCCTAACTGCCCTCCAGTGCAGGCCTGATTGCCCACAACTACCCTCCTTTGCAGGCCTGGTCCTTCCCAACTGCCCTCCCCTGCTGGCCATCTTGTGGCAGCCATCTTGTGTTCACATGGGGGCAGCCATCTTGTGTGTTGGAGTGATGGTCAATTTGCATATTACTCTTTTATTAGATAGGATTTTAAAATATTTTTTTTATTTCTTTCAGAAAGGAAGGGAGAGGGAGAGAGAGAGAAACATCCATAATGAAAGGGATCAGCTGCCTCCTGCACGCCCCCTCCTACGGGGGATGTGCCCGAAACCAAGGTACATGCCCTTGACCGGAATCGAACCTGGGACCCTTCAGTCCACAGGCCAATGCGCTACCCACTGAGCCAAACCGGTTAGGGTTAAAGGGACTTTTGAAAACCACTTCACCGCCCTGGCTGGTTTGGCTCAGTGGATAGAGCGTCAGCCTGCGGACTCAAGGGTCTCAGGTTCGATTCCGGTCAAGGGGTTGTACCTCGGTGGCAGGCTCCTCCCCGGCTTGGGCCCTGGTCGGGGCGCGTGCGGGAGGCAACCAATCGACGCGCTCTCTCACATCCATGTTTCTCTCTCTGTCTTTCCCTCTCTCTAAAAATCAAGGGGAAAAACTATCCTCGGGTGAGGATTTAAAGCAAAAACAACAAAACCAGTTCGCCGCCGACATCCATGACTGACAAGCTCCGATTTCCCCTAAAAAAGGGACATACTGACTTCTTTGTATGTTATGTTTGCAGAGCACACGTCTGTCCGTGCTCTTGGCCACGAACATCTCCGTGCTCTGCAGTGAATGACGTCAGTGCTATTTTTAAGATCCAGGATGAAAAGCAAAACAATTCAAGGTGAAGCAGCCCAGCCCACGTCTTCCTGAACATCTGCGCCGAAACGAGGGACGCGATGAATCACGGGGCTTGTCCTCCGTGGTATCGAGGTTGCTCCCCTGTGACCAAGCCGGAGGGCCGGGCTGTCCGTGGGATCTTTCTAGCTCTTTCCACAACGAAGCCCCGCGCTCCCCTTCCCGCCAACCAAGCGTCAGCCCCGCCCCGCGCGACGCCAAGTTCAAACCCTCACCCAGACATCCTCCGACCGTCCACCCAGGAAACTGGAGGAGCGAGACGGCTCTGGGAGCTTTGTCACGGCTCCTTAGAAAGAGATCGGAAAGGGATGAGTCACAAAAGCCTGAACAAGATCGATGGCCTTCTAAGCAGGTGCCTCACGAATGCCTACGACTCCCCTAACCGGGTGCACCTGACCTGGTTTCCCACGTCAACTACAAACGTTCATTGGAGGCAAAAGGCATTGGCTTTGTTTGACGGAAGCGGTGCGTGAAGAATGGATGGGTGGGTGTGGCTCAGTGGCTGAGCGTCAAGCTGTGAACCTGTGGGCGTCACGGTTCGATTCCCGGTCAGGACACATGCCCGGGTTGCGGGCTCCATCCCCAGTGTGGGGCGTGCAGGAGGCAGCCGATCAACGATTCTCTCTGATCATTGATGTTTCCATCTCCCTCTCCCTTCCCCTCCCTCTCTAAGAATCAATAATATATATTTTTTAATTTTTTTTTTTTAAAGAGCTCATGGGTTTGGAGGAAATAAAGCTTGCTAAGATCTTCGTTTGGCCGTGGTTTTACAGAAATGTTCAACGCAGACTGTCCAACCTCAGAGGGACGGCGGGGGAGGGCAGGCGGGTGGGAAGAAAGAGTTTAGCCAATGAACGTGTAGGCACAGATGCATAACCCATGGACACAGACAATAGGGGGGGTGAAGGCCTGGGGTGGGGGGGCAGGGGCGGGCTAGAAGGGCTCCATGGCGGGGAGGGGGAAATGTGAACTATGTAGTATTTTCAACAATAAAGATTAAAAAAAAAAAAATAGCCCTAACTGGTTTGGCTCAGTGGATAGAGCATTGGCCTTCGGACTGAAGGGTCCCAGGTTCGATTCCGCTCAAAGGCACGTACCTTGGTTGCAGGCACATCCCCAGTAGGGGGTGTGCAGGAGGCAGCTGATCGATGTTTCTAACTCTCTATTCCTCTCTGTAAAAAAATCAATAAAATGTATTTTTTTAAAAAAGAAAGATAAACCAGGAAGTGAAGTGTGGGAAGGCAGTGAGGTGATACCCACGCCACGCCACGAGGGACACTGAGACGTCCCCCTCTTGGGGTTTTTCTGGAGAAATGACATCACAGTGACATTACCAGCCCGCCCTTCTTCCTCATTCCACGGGTGTTTCTCCCGTTTGCTCACGGGAACCCTGTGTGCTCTTTGGCACACACCCGGCAGCCCTCCGGCCCGCCCAGGCGGCGTCACCCGGGCATTGAACTCTCCAGGGAGCTCACAGGCCTCCACGCACCATTTCTTTCCTCTTCCTTCAACAGGGAATTTAGTCTCAAGTGTCTCCTTGAAGTTCATTCGATGTTAAAGGCTTTCGGCCCTAGCTGGTGTGGCTCCCGACTGAAGATCAGTCCCGGGTTCGATTCCGGTCAGGGGCACATGCCCGGGTTTCGGGCTCGATCCCCAGTAGGGGGCGTGCAGGAGGCAGCCGATCCATGATCCTCTCTCATCATTGATGTTTCTCTCTCTCTCCCTCCCCCTTCTTCTCTAAAATCAATAAAAATATTTAAAAAAAAAATAAAATAAAGGCTTTCTATTTGACTTCTGAACTTGTTATTAGCAATGACTCTCTGTGTTTTTTTCTTCCTCATTTTTAAAAAATATACTTACATTGATTTCAGAGAGGAAGGGAGAGGGAGAGAGAGAGAAACATCAATGATGAGAGAGAATCATGGATTGGCTGCCTCCTGCATGCCCCCTACTGGGGATCGAGTCCACAACGCAGGCATGTGCCCTGACAGTGACCTTCTAGTTCACAGGTCAACACTCAGCCGCTGAGCCACACCGGCCGGGCCATAAATCACGTTTAAATCAGCACAGGGTGGTTGGAAATTCCACTCTGGCTGAAATAGCATCTCTCCAAAGATCAACCGTTTCCAGCCATTCAAACAACCCACATCATTTCAAATTAGAAAGGTTTTTCCATTTTCATTTGCACCTGAAAGTCCAGGGATCAATTTAGGTGGCGATTCGATGGGTGAGAAGCAGCAAGAATGAAGTTTCCTAACCCAGAACGACCCCGCTGGACACGCCGCCAGGCTGTCCGAGTCACTGACTGGGAAGTCCTGCCCCCGTGTGGCCGCTGACCTGCTCCGTAGCCGGCCACCTGCCTTGGGCCCAGGGAGAAGATTTAGGTCTAAAATAACCATGTCAGCCCGGACGGCGTGGCTCCGTGGCTGAGCGTCACCTAGGAACCGGGAGGTCACGGTTTGATTCCCGGTCAGGGCACAGGCCTGGGTTGCGGGCTCGGTCCCCAGTGGGGGGCGTGCAGGAGGCAGCCGATCCATGATTCTCTCTCATCATGGATGTTTCTCTCTCTCTTCCTCTCTGACATCAAAACAATATATATATTTTTAAAAAGATGTGGGCTTCCCTAAAACAGAACATGTTCTGCAACTTCCATTTCTCATCCGAATGCTCAGACGCCGCAGGAACACCAAACGAGTTACCACGCTTTCATTTGCACCAACAGGGACCCGCGGGCATCAGTCTCACAGACCTCAACAACCCAGGCTCTCCATAGACTTGAACTTCTCTGCACCCAGACGCCGACATACCACCTCATTTATTGCATTTCCCGGACCTTGTTCATCTGTTCAATGACAACGTGGAACTCAGACCATTCAGGCCAATGAGTGCAAAGACATAAAGTAATACAAGATGGTCTCTGAAAAGCCACAGCGGACCCACTTTGTTTATTTACTTACCTTACACATATTTTTATTGATTTCAGAGAAAAAGGGAGAGGGAGATAGAGAGAGGGAGAAACATCCATGATGAGAAAGAATCATGGATCGGCTGCCTCCTGCACACACACACACACACACACCCCACCCCACTGAGGATCGAGCCTGCAACCCAACCCGGGCATGTACCCTGACCAGGTATCGTACCATGATCTCCTGGTTCAGCGGTCGATGCTCAACCACTGAGCCACGCTGGCCGGGCCAGCCGAGCCATGTTAGCTAGAAAATAATTCTTTCCCTAAATGTACTCATTCAGCACGCACGGAAGAAATTCTATCTTTGTATTTCTATATTTGCAGCCTCCTCCGGCCGGCGTGCCCGCCCCGCTGCCCTTGGCCAATGTCACCAACTACCTCCAAATGTCCCTCCCCACCCCCACCCCCACGCCGCCCCAGCTCATCACCATGAGCACGGCACCCCGGGGTGAGTTCCACTGGCGTGGGCCCTGTTCACAGATTGGGGGGGAGGCCGCAACTGTCCTAGAAATGTGACAGAACTGTCAGATCCATGACATCAGCTCGGTAGATTTGGAAGCGGTCATGGCTCTTCTTGTTCTGTGACTGCATGAAACATGACATTATTCCTCCTCGGGAGAGGAAAAAGAGAGAGGAAAAGACCAGCCGGCGTGGCTCCGTGGGCGAGCGTCGACCTATGAACTAGGAGGTCACGTGTGGATTCCTGGTCGGGTCACAGGCCCGGGTTGCGGGTTCCATCCCCATTGGGGGGCGTGCAGGAGGCAGCCGATCCATGATTATCTCTCATCATTGATGTTCTATCTCTCTTTCCACTTCTTTTCCTTTCTCTGAAATCAACAAAAATATTTTTTTTATTTTTTAATATATTTCTTTATTGATTTCAGACAGGAAGGGAGAGAGAGAGAGAGATAGAAACATCAATGGTAAGAGAAAATCATGGATTGGCTGCCTCCTGCACGCCCCCCACTGGGGATCAAGCCCGCAACCTGGACATGTGCCCCTGGCCAGAATTGAACCCAGGACCCTTCAGTCCACAGGCCAACGCTCTATCCACTGAGCCAAACTGGCTAGGGCAGTGGTTGGCAAACTCATTAGTCAACAGAGCCAAATACCAACAGTACAACGATTGAAATTTCTTTTCAGAGCCAAATTTTGTAAACTTAAACTTCTTCTAATGCCACTTCTTCAAAATAGACTCGCCCAGGCCGTGGTATTTTGTGGAAGAGCCACACTCAAGGGGCCAAAGAGCTGCATGTGGCTCGCGAGCCGCAGTTTGCCGACCACGGGGCTAGGGCAATAAAAACATATATATTTTTTTAATTTTTTAAAAGAATAAAGCCTTCTCACAGCAAAGAAAGTCCTAGTAGTCTCTTATGGCACTGAGCTCTCTTATGGACTAGGACAATACAATTCTTAGGAAAAAAACATGCATGAATTTATCACATATCCATTTGAAAACCTGTCGCTTAGCTTGGAAAAAAATAAGACCCTCATGTCAATCACTTAGAATGGAAAACACCATCATTAAGCACACTGAGATCTGTCCTAATAATATCAGAATAACTATCTTCTAAGTCAAAAGCATGACTCGGCAAGAAATGCAAAACCATGACTCAGCAAGAAATCAAATGCATGACAGCAAAACGTCAAAACCATGAATAAGGTGTTTGAGGTTTATCAAATACTTAGGTCTCTACTTTCATTAATATGTGGATTTGTCATTTTCTGAGATATGTATATATTATACTATACTATACTATACTATATTATATTATATTATATTATATTATATTATATTATATTATAGTTTGCATTATATTATACACTAGAGCCCAGTGCACGAATTCGTGCACCAGTGGGGTCCCTCGGCCTGGCCTGTGGGATCTGGCCGAAACCAGCTCTCCAACATCCCCTGAGGGGTCCCAGATTGCGAGAGGGCGCAGGCCAGGCCTAGGGACCCCAATGGTGCAGATCGAGGACAGGGAGAGACACGGGAGGTTGGCCAGCTGGGAGGAACCGAGGGAGGGCTCCAGGGCGTGTCTGGCCCATCTTGCTCAGTCCCTATCGGCCGGACCCCAGCAGCAAGCTAACCTACCGGTCAGAGCGTCTGCCCCCTGGTGGTCAGTGCACATCATAGAAAATGGTTGAGTGGCCTTCACATATCATTAGCATATTACGCTTTGATTGGTTGAACGGCAGACCGGACAACTGGACACTTAGCCTATTAGGCTTTCATTCTATAGGATCATATTGCACTACATTACAAATTGACTCCGCCAAACTTAATTCAATTTTTGTAGTATTGAAGAAGCATTTCTTTTATCGCGGTATTTGAACCAGAATCCATCATTATGAACCATTTGTTATAAATGAACCATATGGCTACCAGTTAAGCAAGCATGCTGGCTGGCAACGTGCTTACACAAACATAAGCCTGTTGTATTTTCATGAAAAAACATTTTTTAAAAAGAAATAAAAATTGTTCATGTTCCTTGGAATGGGAGAAAAGCACGGAACCGTCTACTCACAGTGAGTTCGCAGAAATCAACGCTGTCGAGGCTTTTGCTTCTGTGCAGTCTCCCTTTGATGCGTCTGAGGGAAGGCTTTCCCTGGCTGTTACTGGAAGTAGCACCATTCTCAGAGGATGGCGTTACCCTGCAAGAAGGGGGAACGTTTTATTTTTTTTAAAGGCATATTTTTAGGAATTATGTTTTTATTGATTTCAGAGAGAGGAGACAGGAGAGGGAGAGAGAGATAGCAACATTGATGAGAGGGAAACATCCCTCGGCTGCCTCCTGCATGCCCCCTACTGAGCCACACTCTGCAAAAAAATTGGCAACGTGACTCAGCAAAAATCAATGCCATGACTCAGCAAAGAATCGATACTTGACTTTTTGCTGAGCCATGCTTTACATTTTTTGCTGAGTCCAGCTTTCAATTAGATTAGCTAGATAGATCTGGTTGATTGAGTCAGTGGATGGGATCAGCTCTATTGGATTAGTTTGCTTAAATCAATTTATGAGCTAAGCCAGTTTGTATTGAGCTGACTAAATTAGTATGTGATATTAGCTAGATTGGACTAGCATGCTTAAATTAGGTTGATCATGTATATATATATATACATATGTATATGTATATATATATACATACATATATATATATATATATATATATATATATATATATATATATATATATATATACTAGAGGCCTGGTGCACAGATTTGTGCATCAGTGGGGTCCCTTGGCCTGTCTGTGGGGATCGGGCCAAAACCGGCTCTCCGACATCCCCCGAGGGGTCCTGGATTTCGAGAAGGCAGTTCTCTTGTGACGCACCCCGGAATTAGGCTCTCTTCTCTCTGGTTCCAGGTGCGTCACCCGAGAACCGCAGCTGCCACGTCACTGCAGCTCGGCAGCTCCTGCGTTGAGCGTCTGCCCCCTGGTGGTCAGTGTGCATCATAGCTACCGGTCGGACGGTTGCTTAGGCTTTTATATATAGATATACACACATATATAAAGAATAACAAAGAATTGGGCAAAAATAATCAAGATGGTAAAAAAAAAGTTAGTTACACAAGAACAAAAGGAAGACTTAATAAACCTTCCACAACATATTTCTTTTTAAATATCAGCAATGGACAGCGATGTCCACCTCAAGAGAATGAAGCATCCTTCCCCCAATGGGGGGGGGATTCCAAACCAGGGCGTGAGCACAGGAGCCTGGAGAACCGATAAATACACAAAGCAGCTGACGTCACACTAATCCTGACGCTTCAGCAGAATCCAGTAAAATGCTAATCTTCCTTTATAAGGCTTCAGAAACCTTAAGAGCTCACTTAATAGGTTGATATTAAAATGGCCTCGAGTCGCTATACTGACGATGATGTGTGCAACTGCCTGTAATTTGCTCATTAAAGAAACCAAGCAAGCCGAAACCGGTTTGGCTCAGTGGATAGAGTGTCGGCCTGCGGACTGAAGGGTCCCAGGTTCAATTCCGGTCAAGGGCATGTACCTTGGTTGCGGGCACATCTCCAGTAGGGGGTGTGCAGGAGGCAGCTGATGGATGTTTCTCTCTCCCTTTCCCTCTCCCTTCCTCTCTGTAAAAAAATCAATAAAATATATTTTTAAAAAAAGAAACCAAGCAAGAACTTGGATACTATATCCATTTCCTTTTATTTTCTTCCTTTTTAAAACAATACTAGAGGCCCGGTGCACGAATTCATGCACTGGTGGGGTCCAGCCAGCCTGCCCCAATCCGGACAATTGGGCTGGACTGGCCGGGTGGGGGGAGGGGCCACGGGCTATTGGCGGGCCGCCCCACCCCCTGGTCCAACTCCCAGTCAAACTCCCAGTCAAGGGGACAATGTGCATATTAGCCTTTTATTATATAGGATACTTTCATAGAGGAAGGGAGAGAAAGATAGAAACATCAATGATGAAAGAGAGTCATGGATTCGCTGCCTCCTGCACGCCCTGGGGATGGAGCCCCCAACCCAGGCATGTGCCCTTGACTGGATTCCAACCTGGGACCCTTCAGTCTGCAGGCCGACGCCCAATCCACTGAGCCAAACCGGCTAGGGCATTTGCATCCCATCCCAGGAGCAGGCCACTGTTGGGAAAACAACATTCTGCAAGACACTTGCCAGGCATTGTGTGCCTGTTTTCAGCTCTCCGCTTCTAGTCCGTCATGTCCCTGCTCCAATGTGTTTTTAACCCTAACGACTGGCAGCAAACCGGCTGTGTGACTCTGGGTAAGTACTGGCTCATTTGTAAAACTGGAGAGATACAGCGCCCCCTAGGGGCTGTAGGTTAAATGAGAGGATGCCTGCAAAGCACTTACCCAGGGACCCACAGGTAAGAAGTTCAATGCCTGGCAGCTCTTACTAGTTTCAGAATCTGATTATGGGATGACTACCCGAACGAATGAATGGCTACTTCATGGCTTACAATCATTACGGAATCAACTATGCCCGGCTGGTGTGGCTCATGGTGGAGAATCACGGTTGGATTCCCGGTCAGGGCACATGCCCTGGTTGTGGGCTTGATTCCCAGTGGGGGGTGGGCGTGCAGGAGGCAGCCAGATCCATGATTCTCTCTCATCATCAATGTTTCTATCGCCCTCTCCCTCTCCCTTCCTCTCTCTTAAAAAAAAAAAATCAATAAAAACATATTTTAAAAAATAATAACCAAGAGGAATATATTTACAAGCAGGAAGAGAATGAAATGGCACCCCATTCCCCCCCCCCCACCCCAACACCCAAGATCGGTACAAACACTCCTAAAAACACTCGTTGCAATAATCAAGACTCATGACAATAAAATCATGATGAAAACATATTTCACATCAAAGAGACAAAAGTCACTATTGTTTGGGCTTCACACCCGCTGAATTGGCCTTGGGGTCTGTCCAGGGTTGAAGGGGGACCCTCCTCCCCACACTGCCTAACCCCGGGAGCAGGAGCAGGGGACCTTGCAGGTGCTTAACTGAAGGGCCTCGGGGTGAGATTATCCTGGTTCACAGAGGTGGCCCTCAGTCCAATCACCAGTGTCCTTTGAAGGGACAGAACCAGGAGTTCAGGGTTCGAGTCCCGGTCAGGGCCCATGCCCAGCAGGGGGCGTGCAGGAGGCAGCCGATCCACGATTCTCTCTCCTCCTTGGTGTTGCTATCCCTCCCTCTCCCTCTCCCTTCCTCTCTGACATCAATAAAAAATAACATGTTTCCAACATGCAATGCCATCCGAGAGAAAGCCCAAATGTGGGCACCGGACCTGGCCACCTCCCAGGCATTGCGCTCTCAGGGCGTCCTCTCGGAGTCCCCGCGATCACCGTGTCCAGGTCGGAGGAACTGGGGCGCATGCAGGGTCCCCCCCCTCCCTCCGCCCCCCCGATCCTGCAACTCCAACCCAGCCACCTGTCCCCGGGCTGCGGGAGCGGCCGGTCCCTGTGTCCGCCCTCCCGGCAGCCGGCGATGGAGAAATAACGGAGAGCGCATGCGGGGAGCGGACCGGGTCCGCGGTGCCCCGGCCAGCCTGGGGCGGGAGAGGGGGCCCGGGGGCCCGCCCGCCCTCCCTCTAGGTGTCGCCGGGCACCGCCGGGGTCAAGGCGGCGGATGCTGGAGAGAGAGCGCCCGGCCCCCGGGCCCAGGCGGCGGCTGCGCCCCGCGCCCCCTCGCGCGCCAGGGTCCCCGCGCGCCCCCCGCGCGCGCCGCGCCGCGCTCACCACAGCCGCCTCTTGAGCGGCAGCAGGCTGCCGCGGTTGGAGGGGGTGACGCCGACGGCCATCTGCAGCACCGTCAGGTACTTCTGGTACTTCATCTTGTCCCCGCCGCGCTCGCGGGCCGGGCCCCGCCGCCGCCGCCGGCGCCGCAGACACAGCCCCTCCAGGCGCCGCATAGGTCAGCCCGCGCCCCGCGCCGCCGCCGCCGCGCCCCGCGCCCCGCGCCCGCCGCCGCGGCCCTGCGTGGCCGAGGCGCCCGCGCCCGCCGCCGCCGTCGTCGCTGTCGTCGCCGTGCGTGCGGGGCGCTCCCGCCGTCGCCGTGCGTGGCCGTGGGTCCTCCCCCATCCCCCCCGCACCCCCCCTCTGCCACCCTCGCGGGGCGCACCTGGCACCTGGCGCGCTTGCGAGGCGCCCATCCAGCGGCGCCAGCCCCGCCCCGCGACCTCAGTTTCCCCACCGCCTCCGAGCTGACGGAGCTCATCATAGTCATCCAGCCCTGGTCCCCCCCCCCCCGCCCCCCGAGAGACCCCAGGACAGGCTTCCGGAGCGAGAAAGGGCGGCTTGGCACTCCTAATGGCCATGCGAAGCCTTCCGTCCCGCGTGTCTGTTTTCAGCCGAGAGTGGCTGGAGATTTTACATGTCTATAAATTGCATATATATACATATATATGTATGTATGTATGTATACTGTGTATGTATATACTAGAGGCCCCGTGCACGAAATTCGTGCACCGGTGGGGTGGGGGGGGGTCCCCTCAGCCTGGCCTGGACCCTCTTGCAATCCAGGACCCCTCGGATGTCTGACTGCTGGTTCAGGCCCAATCCCACAGGCAGTTGGATATCCCTCTCGCAATCCGGGACCACTGGCTCCTAACCGCCTCCGCCTGCCTTTCTGATGACCCCTAACCACTCTGCCTGCCTGCCTGTTCGCCCCTAACCACTCTGCCTGCCTGCCTGATTGCCCCTAACCACTTGCCTGCCTGCCTGATCGCCCCTAACAGCCTCTGCCATCTGCCCCCGCCACGGCTTCATGCAGAATGACATCTGGAAGGATGTCTGGAAGGTCGTTTAGTTGTTCGGTCTAATTACCATATTACGTTTTTATTATTATAAATAAATAAATATATATATGTGTATATATACATAATGTGTGTATATGTATACACATATATGTGTACACTTAATTATACACATGCATAAACACGTGTATAGACATATATACACACCTATACACATACACTGAGTGGCCAGATTATTACGACCACCCCATCAGTACTTCGTGGGGCCACCTTTTGCCTTCAATACTGCGGCGATTCTTCTTGGCATCGACTCCACGAGATGTTGAAGGGTGATGCGAGGAATCTGACACCATGCCTGATGAATAGCCCTGTCCGGTTCTGTGAGATTGGATGGTTGTGGAACCAGCTGCCTGATGGTTCTTTTAACTTCGTCCCACAAATGCTCAGTTGGATTGGGATCTGGTAATTGTGGGGGCCACCTAAGCAAGGCAAAGTCTCCCTCGTGTTCTTGAAACCACTCCTGCACAATACGAGCACCGTGGCATGGCGCATTGTCTTGTTGGAAGAAGCCATCTCCATTGGGATACACCATCAATATGATAGGATGAACTTGATCAGCAACGATACGTAGGTATGGTGTGCTATTCAGACGTTGTTCCACACGAATTAAAGGGCCCAAATCATGCCAGGAAACCATGCCCCAAACCATAACACTGCCCCCACCAGCTTGAAGGGTTGTACTAATGCATGTGGGGTGCATGCTTTCATGCTGTTTCCGCGAAATTCTCACTCTGCCATCTGCATGATGCACCTGGAAACGTGATTCATCGGACCACGTGACTTTTTCCCAAAGCTCAACTGTCCAATCCTTGTGTTCCTGTGCGAATTGGAGACGTTTTATCTTGGTAACTGCAGACAGCAAAGGTGTTCGAACAGGCCTTTGGCTTCCATATCCCATACGATGCAGTGTACGGCTAATGTGCCTACAAATGTCAGGTGGTCATAATAATCTGGCCACTCAGAGTATATACATAAATGTACACACACATACTAGTACATGCAGTCCTGACTTGCGCGGTAGCTTGGGACAGTGACCATGAACCAAACCAAACTATCTTGTTAATGAACGGGGAAAACTAAGATAGTCCTGGGCTCCTTAAAAAATGTGCCCACATATTCCACACTCTCTTCATTGATGGTTATCAATGTCAAGGGAAATGAAAAATAAATAAATAAAACTAATCACTGAGTACACTGTGGTTTAGCAGGTTACAAACATTGAAAATTCAAGTGTCATTTCTTTTTTTATTTTTATTTTTTTAAAATATATCATTATTGATTTCAGAGAGGAAGGGAGAGGGAAAGAGAGATAGAAACATCAATAATGAGAGAGAATCATTGATCGGCTGCCTCCTGCACATCCCTTAGTGGAGATCAAGCCTGCAACCCAGGCATGTCCCCTTGACCAGAATCCAACCTGGGACCCTTCAGTCTGCAGGCCGACACTCTATCCACTGAGCCAAACTAGCTAGAGCCCTTCTTTTTAAAAAAATGTTTTATTGGTTTTTTTACAGAAAGAAAGGGAGAGGGATAGAGAGTTAGAAACATCGATGAGAGAGAAACATTGATCAGCTGCCTCCTGCACACCTCCTACTGGGGATGTGCCCGCAACCAAGGTACATGCCTTTGACCGGAATCGAACCTGGGACCCTTGAGTCCGCAGGCCTACGCTCTACACACTGAGCCAAACCGGTCAGGTCAAGTGTCTTATTTCTTTGTCAAGCATGTCAAACTCCCAGCAGGCGGGCCGCATGCTTCATTTATTCCCAATCAGGGCACATGCCCGGGTTGTGGGCTTGATCCCCAGTAGGGGGCGTGCAGGAGGCAGCCGATTACAGTGTCTCTTTCCTCATTGATGTTTCTATCTCTCTCTCTCCCCCTCTCCCTTCCTCTCTGAAATCAATAAAAACCTTGAAAACAAATCAAAACACAGGGAGCATGAATGGCTGAACCATCATTTCCTCCCGTGGCTGGTCCTTCTTGTAAGAAAGGGCCTCAGACCCCAAATTTAGGCTGACGCTTTTACTAGTCGGGGACGGTGGCTATAAAAAGATAAGCCTGAGGGAAAGCTAGGACCCATAAAAAGCATGAGAACTTAATCACAGCCTTCTCCACCCTCAACAAGGAGCCACAAACAGCCTTAATCAGCCTGATAGTATGAAGACAACAGCCCCCAATTTTCCCGACAACAGTGTTTTGGTGGTGCCAGTATTTTGGACTCTTGCCTCCACTGAGCTAGCATCCTAAAGGTCCGAAAGTTTTAAACGGTGAGTGCGTTTGCTTTCTGTATTCGAATACAATGGAGGAGCCCTAACCGGTGTGGCTCAGTGGATAGAGCGTCGGCCTGCGGACTGAAGGGTCCCGGGTTCGATTCCGGTCAAGGGCATGTACCTTGGTTGCGGGCACATCCCCAGTAGGAGGTGTGCAGGAGGCAGCTGATCGATGTTTCTCTCCCATCGATGTTTCTAACTCTCTCTCCCTCTCCCTTCCTCTCTGTAAAAAATCAATAACATGTTTTTGTGGGGTTTTTTAAAATATATTTTATTGATTTTTTACAGAGAGGAAGGGAGAGGGATAGAGAGTTAGAAACATCGATGAGAAACATCGATCAGCTGCCTCTTGCACACCCCCTACTGGGGATGTGCCCGCAACCAAGGCACATGCCCTTGACCGGAATCGAACCCGGGACCCTTCAGTCCGCAGGCCGACACTCTATCCACTGAGCCAAACCGGTTTCGGCTAACATGTTTTTTTTTTTAAAAAAATGCATTGGAGGATACATTAAGGGGGCAATGTGTTTATCCCACCAGGCAGTAAGGAACTTTAAAAAACATTCATGGTTGTGCCATGTTTTTTTAAAACATTAAAAGAAGTGAGACAGTTGCTTTGAATTTAGGAAGAAAGCACGTATATAATTAGCGACTTCCCTCTTCTATTTGGATTGTAACTTGTTTAGATTTTTCCAGCTTAGGCTATATATAGGGGTGGGGTGGGGGGATGTGTACAAGTAAGAATTAAAAAATAATAATAACGTAGACTATTCATGAATCGAAAATAGTCCTTGCCCTGACCGGTTTGACTCAGCGGATAGCGCATCAGCCCATGGACTGAAGGGTCCCGGTGGTTTGATTCTGGTCAAGGGCCTGTGCCTGGGTTGCAGGCTCGATCCCTGGCCCTGGTCAGGGTGCGTGTGGTAGGCAACCCATCGATGTGTCTCTCTCACATCAATGTTTCTCTCTCTTCCTCTCTGTAAAACATTAATAAAATATATTTTTTTAAATAAAATAAATAAAAATCAATGAGGGGGAGGGGGCGGATATCTCCGGGTGACGAGTGACAACAAGAAATTATTCTTTTTTTAAAAAAAAACTTGAGAGGTTTCTTTATTTTTTTCCCAGCAAAACAGAATAACATATAAGTTTATTTTTCTTACAAATAAAGTAGTAACATGTTTTTCTTAAAAGAACACCATATTTTAACTAGGTAACACCTATTTCGTCAGAATGTAATTTGCTGCTAACCCAACTTAAAAAAATCTTCCTAGTTGAACGTATTCCATAGATTCCTCCTTTCTCCCCATGGATTCCTTCTAGCCCGCCCCCACCACCTAATTTTTTTTAATAAGAGGAATATTCATCAATAAGCATTAACTCAGCAAAGTACAGAGACTTTAAGGCAGGGGTCCTCAAACTTTTTAACCAGGGGGCCAGTTCACTGTCCCTCAGGCCGTTGGAGGGCCGGACTATAGTTTAAAAAAAACTATGAACAAATTCCTATGCACACTGCACATATCTTATTTTGAAGTAAAAAAAGCAAAACGGCAAAAAACACCCGCATGTGGCCCGCGGGCCGTGGTTTGAGGACGCCTGCTTTAAGGAATGGCATCTCAACTGGCTGGCGTGGCTCAGGGGTGGAGCATCGACCTATGAACCAAGAGGTCATGGTTCAAGTCCCCGATCAGGGCACATGCCCAGGTTGGGGGCCCGACCACCAATGTGGGGCACACAGGAGGCAGCCAAACAATGAATGACTCTCTCCCATCATCAGTGCCTCTCTCCCTCCCTTCCTCTCTCTCTCCCCAACTCTCTGATATCAATAAAAATATATTAAAAAAAAAAAAAAAAGATGGCATCGCTTCCTAGTGAGTCAAATCTCAGAAATGCAAAAGGCTCTCTCACCAACCATGGTCTTAGGTATGGGAACTCAGAGATTGATAGGCTGCCTTCTTTCTCTTTTTTAAAAAAAAATACATATTTTATTGATTTTTTTACAGAGAGGAAGAGAGAGGGATAGAGAGTCAGAAACATCGATGAGAGAGAAACATCGATCAGCTGCCTCCTGCACACCCCCTACTGGGGATGTGCCCACAACCAAGGTACATGCCCTTGACCGGAATCGAACCTGGGACCTTTCAGTCCGCAGGCCGACGCTCTATCCACTGAGCCAAACCGGTCAGGGCCTTTCTCTTTATGTCATCAAGACTGATAAAGAAAAGACCTGGTCCCCAGCCATTAAGTAAAAAGGATGACTTAATAAGATGATGATTCATTCATGAATAAATAGGAATAAACACCTACTAATAAACTGGGCAAATTGTTATTGAAATATTTTACATTCTTTTTCATTTGTGAGAAAAGCAATTTTGTAAACGTTTTTCAGTCCTACTTACATTTGGCTAAAAAAAAAAAAATCTCAATACTGTATTTTCTAACTTACAGATATTCTAAAACCAGATAGAAAATTGGGGGAACCAATATATCTAAATCAAAGATAAAAAGCAAATATTGGCCCTGGCCGGTTTGGTTCACTGGATAGAGCGTCAGCCTTGGGGACTGAGGGGTCCCAGGTTCAATTCCGGTCAAGGGCATGTACCTTGGTTACGGGCACATCCCCAGTGGGGGGCAGCTGATCGATGCTTCTCTCTCATCAATGTTTCTAGCTCTGTATGTATCCCTCTCCCTTCCTCTCTAAAAAATCAATAAAATACATTTTTAAAAAAAAAGCAAATATTGCCTCAACGAGTAAGATGGACTCCTCTGAACTGTATGTTCAACTTGGCAAATGAAGTCACTGCCGTTAGCTACACAGCAAAACCAGCAGAGTGGGTATATACACTGAGTGGCCAGATTATTATGTTCTCTGAATGCATAATAATCTGGCCACTCATTATATATACATATATATATATACACACACACTAATAAAAGAGAAACATGCAAATTGACCATCACTCCGCTACGCCCACCAGCCAATCAGGAGGGAATATGCAAATTAGAAGGACAAAGATGGTGGCTCTATCCCTCTCCCTTCCTCTCTGTAAAAAATCAATAAAATATATTTTTTAAAAATGCACATGAAAATAATATATAAACTCATTAACAAATAAACAGTAACAACACGATATAACAACCACAACGACATAAGAGAACAGCAAAAAGATGATGTAGAAACAACAAAAACACGACATAAAAGCAACTGATACAAACAATGACCGATCAACTGATTCAACGCACTCTACTATCTCCCTGGACACCACCTGAAGAGGGAAAACACCTTCAGAGCGCTTGACTAACTTCCCTTGGGACGAAGCATTTACAACTTGAACGTCACACGCTCTTCGAACGCGAGAGGAAGCAACACGTAACCCCCATTTCATCGCAGGCACCATTGGCATGGAACGCCACACGGGTTACATGCCACCGCAACCGTGTTCGATCTTGGCCTCCTCATGTACCTCGTCTTCACCAGGAAGCCAGTTCCTGCCAGTATGGGTCGTACTTGTCGATGGCCGGCTCCTTTCGGCCGCAGAGGCGCGCTGTGCCAGTCCTTGGTCTTCAGACGTTTTCTGTCGCCGCCGCCGTCTCCGTTCACGCTGTGCCGATCGCTGTTCCTCAGACATCTTCTGCCGGTGACGCCGGACTCTTTCGGCGGCCGAGGCCCGCTGTGCCAGTCGCTGCTCCTCGGACATATTCTGCCGGCGACGCCGGCTCCTTTCGGCCTCAGAGGCGCGCTGTGCCAGTCGTTGGTCTTCAGACATCTTCTGCCGATACCGCCGGCTTCTTTCGACGGCCGAGGCCCGCTGTGCCAGTCGCTGCTCCTCGGACATAGTCTGCCGACGACGCCGGCTCCTTTCGGCCTCAGAGGTGCGCTGTGCCAGCCGTTCTTCTTCGGACATACCCTGTAGGCGACGGCGCCTCCTTTCGGCGGCCGCGGTTCGCTGCGCCACCCGTTCTTCCTCAGACATTTTCTGTAGACGGCGGCGCTTCCTTTCGGCGGCCGAGGCCCGCTGTGCCAATCGCTGTTCTTCGGACATAGTCTGTCGGCGACGCCGGCTTCTCTCGGCCTCAGAGGCCCGCTGTGCCGATCGCTGTTCTTCAGACATAGTCTGTCGACGACACCGGCTTCTCTCGGCGGCAGAGGTGCGTGGTGGCAGTTGTGGGTCTTCGGACGTATTCTGTCGACGCCGCTTTCTTTCGGCGCTGTCGTCGCAAGTTAGTCTGACGAGAGTCCCCTTTGTGCTGCGGCTACTCTGTGCTCCACGGCGACTAACGGTGGTGGACGTGGAGGGGTGCCCAGCCACAGAAGCGTCGAGAGTGATGGGCACTGGAGCGGGGGCCGGCTGCGGGCTCACAGGAACTGGGGCAGCTTTATCCACTGAATTATTATAATCTTCCACTGCAGAATCCTCAATGACATCACTGACTTCCTGCCACGGGGCCAGCTCCCCCTCCTCACATTCCATCAACAGGTCCATGTCTGCCATGCTCCCGGTGTCTGCCATGCAGGTAGTCTGACCGGGAGAAGGAGCCAGAGGAGGCGCCGTGGCCTTAAAGGGACCTTATGTTTAAACTAGAAGCCCGGTGCACGAAATTCGTGCACGGAAGGGGGTTGTCCCTCAGCCCAGCCTGTACCCTCTCCAATCTGGCCGTGCCCAGTCAGAGTTGCCAAAGAGCCAAAACCGGTGTGGCTCAGTGGATAGAGCGTCGGCCTGCAGACCGAAGGGTCCCAGGTTCGATTCCGGTCAAGGGCATGTGCCTTGGTTGCGGGCACATCCCCAGTAGGGAGTGTGCAGGAGGCAGCTGATGGATGTTTCTAACTCTCTATCCCTCGCCCTTCCTCTCTGTTAAAAAAATCAACAAAATATATTAAAAAAAAAAAAAGAGTTGCCGAAGAGCAATGCAGTGCTGTTGGCACGAGCCTGATAATCTCTAAACTAAAGAGCCAGGGTGTAACAACGTTATGACCAAAGCCCGACCAGACCGGAAGTCAGTGCTGGGTTGCCGTGGCAACCCAGAGCTGACTGCTTCCCCTGCAGGCACAGCGCCCCAGCACTGACTGCTCAGAGGGCTGTGAATCAGGGCCGGAGAGAGGCCTGAAGGGAGAAGCAGGGACTGATCCCCTGGGGCGGCTTTTGACCAGCACTTGCCTCTCTCTCTCTCTCCCAGTCTGGCCAGCAGCCCGAGCCTCCATTTCTCTCCAGGACGCCACCGGGGCTGCTCATCAGCCCCGCCTTTCTTGATCGGGCCCCCTTGATAGGCCCAGAGACACTGACTGGCATAGAAACTGACCAATCAGAACCAAACCTGGGTGAAAGTGTGAGGAACCAATGGCTGCCTAGGAGGCGGAGCTTTTGACGCTGACTGGCATAGAAACTGGCCAATCAGAACCAAATATGGGGGCTTAGAGGTATTTCAGGCCGGCTCCAGCAATGGCCTTCGCAAATCTACAGAAAGTGCTCATCAGTGACAGGCCGGACCCTTGCTGCCGGAAGATCCTGCAAGATGGAGGGCTGCAGGTGGTGGAGAAGCAGAACCTGAGCAAAGATGAGCTGATAGCCGAGCTGCAGGACTGCGAAGGCCTTATTGTCCGCTCGGCCACCACGGTGACCACGGATGTCATCAATGCAGCAGAGAAGCTCCCAGTGGTGGGCAGGGCCGGCACCGGCGTGGACAGTGTGGATCTGGAGGCCGCCGTGAGGAAGGGCATCCTGGTCATGAACACTCCCGATGGGAACAGGCTTAGTGCCCGGAGCTCACCTGTGGCAGGGTCACGCGTCTGGCCAGGCAGATTCCCCAGGCGACGGCTTCGATGAAGAATGGCAAATGGGACCGAAAGAAGTTCACGGGAACCGAGTTGAATGGAAAGACCCTGGGAATTCTTGGCCTGGGGAGGATCGGGAGAGAGGTGGCCGTCCGGATGCAGTCCTTCGGGATGAAGACTGTAGGGTACGACCCCATCGTCTCACCAGAGGTCTCAGCCCCCTTCGGCGCTCAGCAGCTGCCCCCGGAGGAGATCTGGGCCCTCTGTGACTTCATCACTGTGCACACCCCTCTCCTGCCCTCCACGACAGGCCTGCTGAACGACAGCACCTTCGCTCTGTGCCAGAAGGGCGTGTGCGTGGTGAACTGCGCCTGCGGAGGGATCATGGACGAGGGCGCCCTGCTCCGGGCCCTGCAGTCGGGGCAGTGTGCGGGCGCAGCGCTGGACGTGTTCATGGAGGAACCGCCTAGGGACCGCGCCTTGGTGGACCACGAGAACGTCATCAGCTGCCCCCGCCTGGGCGCCAGCACCCAGGAGGCCCAGAGCCGCTGCGGGGAGGAGATCGCTGTCCAGTTCGCGGACAGGGTGAAGGGGAGAGCCCTCGCGGGGGTCGTGAACGCCCAGGCCCTTACCAGCGCCTTCTCTCCGCACACCAAACTGTGGACGAAAGGAGCCACATGCTAACCTGACAAGCTCAGGGGAGGCCTGCGTGGCAGTCTTGCAAACTCAGAGACCTGGAATAACCACAAAGGATGGTTTGAAAATTAAATATTTAACTACAAACAGGTTATAGTGGGCAGTCATTCCTAAGCTGATACCTTCCCTGACAAAGATCAACTTAGATCTTCTTTCCTGAGCCCATTTGCCTTTTCGCCTCTAAGATAACATATCTGTGAGATGTCTGGGTAACTTGTAACTTCCTTCTTTTGCTGGAGCCCCTGGGGCACAACCAAATGTGGTAGGCGCCAGGACAGATGCCTCAAATTCCTTCATTATCATGTTAACTGTTCCTGTACCCACCTAAGTATGTGTCCATCATTTTACTTTTGTCCAATCCCAGGGGTTTCCCACCATTTGACTTTATCCAATGAATTTCATGTAGCCCACCTATGTCCCTCCTTTGATGGCAATGCATAAATACAGATGTAACCCACCATTCTTCGGAGCATAATCTCAATTCATTGAGGTTCTGCTTCCCGGCATATGTCGACAGTTTGGCTCAAATAAACTCACTAAAATTCTTTACAGGTTTCAATGGTTTTTTCGTTAACATTACTTGGCGTAGTCGTGGCAGGATTCCAAAGAAAACTCACCCAGGATCATCCTATGGACTTGGACTTGGAGCTAGGATCCAGCAAAGGGCCCCTTGAGCCCACCGGTTCTCCGCCCATTGGGTGAACGTGGGTGAGTCGTCTCTTGGATCCAGGACCTTCCCTCGCTTTGGTAGAGGGTCTGACTTTATTTGAGCTGTTTTAAAATCCTCGAGGTGGAACCAGGGTTGACAGAACCCCAGGTTAAGGGTTGGCAGAACCCAGGCTAAGGCGGGACTGGAGGAAAAAAAAATGGGTGGCTGGTTTTGATTTTGGCTTTTCAATTGGAATTGCTGAGAGTCTGAGCAAAAGTAACTTTCGCCGTATAAATGAGCTGAACTCATTCAGCTCCGAAGATAAAGGGGCAACATTTTCTTTATTTTTTAAAGAATAGTCCGATTCTGAGGTGTTCTTAGGTGACTAAGAATTTTGTGGAAGTGTCAGAAATGCAGGAGCCCCATCTGGAAGTTCCGACACAACTGCTAAATGGCTTTTCTAGGGGGCCACCATAAGGTTTGGTCTGCCCGGGCCCCAAAACTTTTTTTTTGTGGTTTTAGACAGCCGGGAGAGAAACTGAGGCCACATTTGACCTACTACATAACATATCTAAAGTTTGCTCAGACTACAGATATCCAAAAATAAAAAAATTTAACATGGGAAATTGTGCCTCCAAGGCTAGAAGCTCCCAAGACCCCAGCCCTCATTTAACACTCCTGATAAGAAGCCTTTACTTGCAAGTACTTAACAGAAATGAGAAAATTTAACTAGAAAATATTAACTGAGGAATGGCCAGAAAAAAGAAAGAAAAAAAATGCAGTTTGTTTGGGGTACCTATGTTAATATTTTGCATGCAGAAAAAAAAAAAAAATGCCGGCTCTGAAATTAAAGTGAATGAGTATATGGGAAGCGTATCTTGATTTGGAAACTAGAAGCTTCTAAGAAAAAAATTTTCTTCCAATAAGATGGAAATTAATAAAAAAGATTTTCAGAGACTGTTTCAGAACTATTTTGAAGTTAACAAATGTCTACAGCCATTTTTGAATAGTCCTTTGGGAATGTACTGAAATTCTAGAGAGAGGCAGTTCCCGAACCGGGGACAAAAGACACTGCTTTGGTAATTTTAATGCTAGACATTCTCTGGTGTAAATTCTTAGTGTGTTTTCTGCGCGCCTGTATAAGAGTGTTGATGTTTTTGTGTCTCTTTGTTGTTGTTTAATTTGTTGAAAGAAGAGGCAACTTCCGCTTTGGGGAAGCCTAGTTGTGTGTGGTGGGGTTGAAGGCGTGAGAGAGATTGCAAGAACGTCCCAGCAGCTGCCAAGAATTCTTATTAATCTTGGGGGCTCTTCTTGCTCTCCCTCTCAGGGTTCAGCCTCCAGAAACAGCTAGTGAGATTTCTGTCTGTTTGTCTGAAAATATAATTGTGGCAGTCTATCTTTTAGGGATTTGGTTTGCTCTTTCCTTATTTGTTGTGAGAATAAACAAATCATCTTCTCTGTCAAAGAATAGTTTAGACAGCCTCCATTTTGGACTGTGACTTGGCAGCCGCCATGTTGGCCGCATGGCTTGCTGCTCCCCTTGAAAGAGCAAGGGCCAACCCCTCCCTTTGAATTAGCCAATCGGGAAAGACCGTGTGCCTGAGCTCCAATCAAGAGCAAGGACAGGTCACGTGCGTTGTTAAGGCACTCTGCTTCAGAGAGAAACTTTCAGAGATTCTCAGAGCCAAGTTCAAACAGGAAACTTTAGGAGGGTAGCATGTGTCCAGTCAGGGACACTGGCAAGCCAAGCGTCATGATTCCCTGTGGGGGCGTCTGCCAGTGATACTCTGAGTATTTGCGTTTCACATATTGGGAGTTTATGTATTATTTTCAATGCTCAATACACTGCTTGCAATAAGCCATGTGCCTCATTTTAAACTCTTACATATTATTCTTTATATGTTGAAATTATAATTGAATCTAAAGGTATACAAATTTTATATTATTCTCTATGTCATTTTACAGGGATTATTACTTACCAAGAAGTTGTTGTCTTGGAATGTTGTATTTTATAGAAAAGCAAAGTTTTTATCAAATCTATAACCATGCCACTTTTAAATTTTTGTCATTTGTGGACAGCTTTATTCTGATGCATTTGTAGGTATATATGTCTAGAAAAATCCATGAAAAGGACTCAGATTTACTCTAACTTGCAGGCTTCTAAGCAGGTCATATTTTGAACTGGATGAAGATTTATAGAACTTCAAGGAATAAATAAACAAAAACAACTATGGGACTAAATGAATTGAAGATAATTATTCTTATGATTCTATTTAAAATATTGTTGACTCTTAAATCTCTTGTTTCCTGAATATAGGGAAAAGTAAAGAGCAGACATTCTGCATTATAGGAACTAACAAATTGGTAACAGATTCATTTCACAGTGCGCTCCCGGGAGACGAAGCGTTCAAAGATCATGGCTTACAACCAGGAGATTTGCTGTCTTGGAAAAGACACCAAATAAAAAACTCTCCAACCTCATTGGAGGGGACCTTACCAGGTATTACTAACTAACCCATGTGCAGCTAAGCTTAAAGGAGTTAGCTCATGGATTCACATTTCTCATTTAAAAAAGGCATCTGACTGTGAATGGACATCTACTCCCATCTCTGACACCATCTCCGTCTGCAGCGGAGATCACAGACTTTTCAAGGACGAGAAGTCGCTGACCACGGAGGCAGACAGCTATCCCAAGATGACGTCAACAAGGCCTGTATACTCACAAACTGATAGCTTGTTTTTATATCATCTGATTGATACTGATTGAATGTACATAAAATGATTTTCATATTATTATCATCCTTATGGTTCCCTAGTGGAAACAATGTCTACCCCCCCAGACCTCTTTCTTTATTAGATATGAAAAATTTAACTTAGATACCTGCTAACCTTTCCTACCTACTATACAATGATGTTCTGGTTATCAGGTATGATAGTGAAATTAATGCCTTGTTAGCCACACATTGGTCTTCTGCTATCAATATAAGCTTTGGTTGTTGTTGTTGTTGTTTTCTGGCTCTATCTATTATAAAGGACCCACCTTAGGCAAATACCTCCAAGAATATCTCCCTGATAATTCCACTGGTAGAATTGTATATGGATGTAATCTGGATGAATATTGTATGGCTATAGAGATGGGTGATGAATAGCTAAGAAAAACACCTGGATATGATGGCCAAAGGCTTGCAGCAGCCTGTCCTATCTGTCACAGCATTTCATGTCCTCAGATTCACCAGCCATGCTCTTATGGCTGGATGTCTGTGAAACAAGAGAGAATTCAATGGGTCCCCATTTCAGAAATTATTGATATCATTTGGTGGGTAGAGATGTTTATAATTACCCCTCCATCCTTGCATCCTGGATGCTTGTGGGAAGCCCTATGGAATACTCAAACTCTAGCTCATTTGGGGGTCACCTTCCCCATTTAACTATGGCATGGGAAACTCAACATTTTGGGCTCCACTCAGTATACCCTAACTGCTCCCAAGCCATAGCTACCCAATGGCAACAACATTCCTGGTGGATCCAACAACATTGGTCCCCCTAAAAGAAGCAAAAGGGGAATACTTGGAGCAGTAGGGGCTGGCCTTGGTATCCGGGACAAGCTGAAGTTGTATGTAGCTAATGAAGAATGTCATTCATTAGAAAAAGATTTTTATCTCAAATAGGTCACATAGAGGGAATGCTGTTTCTGGAAGAAGGAAAAACAGTGGGAAGCAGCATGGAAAGATAATAAAGCCTTAGTTTAATGGATAGAACAGGCTCGACAGACTAAAAACTCATGCCCAAACCCAACAATGGGAACATGCTTGTGCCCTAATTCAACTGGGCCTGTTGTCTATGCTAATGCAAAGAATCTGAAGTGGCTATGAAACAATGGCCAACTATAATGGCTGCAGAAGCCCAGGCCAGACACTTATGGGACTCATATGGTTCCCCAGGCATTTGGAAAATTTTTAATGGGAAATGTGATCTACAATATTGTGTTTTTTAAAAGCCCAGGTGCAAGTTAAATCCTAAGCTTAAAATTCCCAGTAGTTCAACTGGCTGGCGTAAGGACTATCCTCTATAATACTAGAATACTTCCAATGGGAAGTAGATGGGCCATATTTAAAAATAATAAACAATGTGAACCCATCTCACTGTCTGAAAATTGGAAAAGTGAATGGTTATGCCCTCAATCCATATGGAATACTGAATTCACCCAGTCCTGGCTTACTGTATCTACCCCCATGAATAACAACATATGGTATATGGGAAAGGGGCGTTTTTGCTGGGAAGGGTTAAAAAACTCTTCTGTTATAATAAGTGATTTTTACTGTAATAACACCAAGTTTACTTTAAATAATACTGGAATATGGTGTAATACTGAAATTATAGGCAAAATAACTTTGCCTGAGGTTCATAAAACCTATGATAATATTGATACTGAAAAACCAATGTATTGGGAAATTGAACTTAATCCTCCCCATGAAGTCATTTCTATGGAAACTAATTGGCCAGAAGAAAAAATTAGAACTTCTAGATAATGAAATAGTAGAGTCTTAATTCATTTGGCCAAACATATCATAAGGTACAAATGACAGTGGATGAAGGAGGAAAGCATAATTAGCTTAATAAAAGATTATGATAATACATGTAAAGGGTTTTTTGGTTAGCTGTGATGCTTGTTCCCCTTAGAATTTTCCTTGTCTAGTATTAGACATTTTCTGTTCCTAATCAGTGTTATTGGTTTACTATTGTTACTTTTGTTCTTGATATGTAAATGTTATATTAGATGCAGAAAAGCAAAACGTAAGACAAACAGCAAAAAGACTCGGATCATGGTGGCTCAAAATTAGAAATGATCCAGAATACTTTTTAACAAGGACATATAGGATTTGACTGCCTCCCATTTACCTGCCTTTTTAAAATATATAATTCGACCTTAAATGCCATCTAAGGTTATGGTCTTGCCCCATCCCCAGTGGTCCACCTGTTCAGCAAGACATGCTGACACTGAGACATCCTAGGAATGAGCCTTCCTAGCACCGTGGGACTCCATTATCCAACCAAAAGGTTGGTCATCAATGCATCCTTTGGATTGATTTATGACCAAAAGGGGAATGTGTGGACGAAAGGAGCCACATGCTAACCTGACAAGCTCAGGGGAGGCCTGCGTGGCAGTCTTGCAAACTCAGAGACCTGGAATAACCACAAAGGATGGTTTGAAAATTAAATATTTAACTACAAACAGGTTATAGTGGGCAGTCATTCCTAAGCTGATACCTTCCCTGACAAAGATCAACTTAGATCTTCTTTCCTGAGCCCATTTGCCTTTTCGCCTCTAAGATAACATATCTGTGAGATGTCTGGGTAACTTGTAACTTCCTTCTTTTGCTGGAGCCCCTGGGGCACAACCAAATGTGGTAGGCGCCAGGACAGATGCCTCAAATTCCTTCATTATCATGTTAACTGTTCCTGTACCCACCTAAGTATGTGTCCATCATTTTACTTTTGTCCAATCCCAGGGGTTTCCCACCATTTGACTTTATCCAATGAATTTCATGTAGCCCACCTATGTCCCTCCTTTGATGGCAATGCATAAATACAGATGTAACCCACCATTCTTCGGAGCATAATCTCAATTCATTGAGGTTCTGCTTCCCGGCATATGTCGACAGTTTGGCTCAAATAAACTCACTAAAATTCTTTACAGGTTTCAATGGTTTTTTCGTTAACAAAACCTTGGATCGGTCTGGCAGAAGCTCTGGGGACTCTGATGCGAGCCTGGGCAGGGTCCCCCAAAGGGACCATCCAGGGGGTAACGCAGGGCTTATCCCTGAGGAATGCCGGGAACTGCCTGAGCCCCGCAGTCATGGTCGGCCTCTTCAAAGACGCTTCTAATCATGTGGATGTGGATGCGGATGTGAACTTGGCGAACGCCAAGCTGCTGGTGAAGGAGGCCGGCCTCAATGTAACCACCTCCCATAACCCCACTGTGCCAGGAGAGCAAGGATGCGGGGAAGGCCTCCTGAGCGTGGCCCTGGCAGGTGCCCCCTACCAGGCTGTGGGCTTTGTCCAGGGCACCTCACCTGTGCTGCAGGCACTCAACAGAGCTGCCTTCAGACCTGAAGTGCCTCTCAGCAGGAGTCTGTCCCTGCTCCTGTTCTGGGCTCAGCCCTCCAACCCTGCCATGCTGCCTACCATGACTGGGCTCCTGGCAGAGGCAGGCGTGCAGCTGCTGTCCTACCAGACCTCAGTGGTGTCCGATGGGGAGACCTGGCACGTCATGGGCATCTCCTCCCTGCTGCCCAGCCTGGACGCCTGGAAGCAGCATGTGACCGAGGCCTTTCAGTTTCATTTCTGACCTTGGGGCTGACCAGGACCAGCCTTGGCGGCTTTGTGATCAACATTGACAGGTCGCATTCCCGGGGCTGACACCACTTATGTGGTCTGACCCCTGTGATAACCACTTAATAAACAGCCCCCCCAAAAAAAAAAGAAAAAAAAAAAAAAAAAAAGAACCAAATCTGGGTCAACTGTGAGGAGCCGATGGCTGCCTAGGAGAAGGAGCTTTTGATGCTGACTGGCATAGAAACTGACCAATCAGAACTAAATCTGGGTCAACTATGAGGAGCCAGTGGCTGCCAAGGAGGCGGAGCTTTTGACGCTGACTGGCATAGAAACCGACCAATCAGAACCAAATTGGCCAGCAGAGGAGGGTAGTTGGGGGCAAGATCAGGCTGGCAGGGGAGAGCCATTGGGGGTGAGATCAGGTCAGCAGGGGAGGATATTTGGGGGCAAGATCAGGCCAGCAGGGGAGGGCAGTTAGGGATGAGATCAGGCCAGCAGGGGAGGGCAGTTGGGGGCCATCAGGCAGGCAGGCAGAGGCAGTTAGGGGCGATCAGGCAGGTGAGCGGTTAGGAGGCAGCGGTCCCAGATTACGAGAGGGATGCCAGACTGCCGGTTTAGGCCCGATCCCACCCTAGTAACCAAAGAATCCTCTTCATTTACTTCCTAAACCTCCACACAACTTTCCCACAAGAAATGATTCTGAAACTAGACGGTGGTGGTGGTTATATAACAACATGTGTGGGCTAAAAGGCCTCTGAATTCTATGCTTTCCGATATTGGAAACGGCCAACGTTGTTGTATGCATTTACCACCATTTCATTAGCTCCCACTGCTTCTCGGCTTTTTGGCTAAGATCAAGTGCAAAAAAAAAAAAAAAATGAGCTTCTCTCCCCTCCCTCCCCCGCCAAATCCCATACTTCATCTCAATATGCCTGCAACATCTGCTCTGCAAGGAACCGGCGCTCCGAGATTTAAAGGAAAGGCAGATAAATCCAGGTTGAATTTGCAGAAGGGGCCATGGTTTCCTGCACAACGTTTGCTACCTTCTGGGCAAGCTGGAGTTGGGCCAGAACCACCAACCAGGGAGGGATGGGCTTGCCTGGGTGGACTCGCTTGTAGGGTGCCTGCACGTTTGATTGGTCAGGGTTCCCTGCTGAGCCCATTGCAGACAAAGGGGGAGGGGGGCTCGTTGGTGCAGGTTCTGGGAGCGGCCGGGCTCCCAGTGTCCGGCGGAGTCAGCTGATCAGGAAACCGCCTGACACAAGAGGCCCTTTATGCTTTGATGCTGGGGCCCTGCTGGCCGCCCGGAGGCACAATCTCCCATTCATTTGTTCCCTTTGGATGTCTGTGCTTTGGGATTCGTGTTGCTGCAAATGACAGCAGAACAGGGGTGGCTGCATGTTAGAGGAGGGTTTTCTTGCTTATTTTTATTTGTCAATTATTCTCTTTTAATATATTTTTATTGATTTCAGAGCAGAAGGGAGAGGGAGAGAAAGAGAAACAACAATGATGAGAGAGAATTATTGATTGGCTGCCTCCTGCACAAGCCCCGACCAGGTTCCTGGCCAGGGAGGAGCCTATAACCGAGGTACATGCCCTCGACCGGAATCGAACCCGGGACCCTTTGGTCCGCAGGCCGACGCTCTATCCACTGAGCCAAACCGGTCAGGGCAGGCTCTGTCTATTTCTATCTGCAGGCAAATAACAGACTGGGAAGAAAATCTGAGTGGATTATTGGATCCCGCATCAACACCTTCTTTGGCAATATTTTTTTTAAAATGTGGGGTTTTTTATTGATTTCAGAGAGGAAGGGAAGAGAGAGAGAGAGTCATGGACTGGCTGCCTCCTGCACACCCCCTCCTGGGCATGTGCCCTTGACCGGAATCGAACCCAGGATCCTTCAGTCCGCAGGCCGGCGTTCCATCCACTGAGCCACACCAGCTCCGGCTTCTTTGGCAATATTTTGTACTGGACGCTAAAGAGGATCATTTACCCGGAGGTATTAGTGTCACAAACTCAGCAAACAGTCTAAGCCTTTTTAGAAGACATTTTCTCCCCACAGGCAAAGCAAGGCTAAGCACAGGACGAACATGACTCCGTGAATTGTGGTCTGTACACGCGACGGACTATTATACAGCCTTGAAAAAGGGAGGGGCCGTGGCTGGTGAGCTCAGTGGTTAGAGCGTTGGCCTGAGGACCAAAAGGTTGTGGGTTCAATTCCCGGTCAAGGGTACGTACCTGGGTTACAGGGGCAACTGAGAGAGGCAGCCAATTTCTCTCTCTCTCTCTCTCTCTCTCCTTCCTTTCTTTCACTCTCTCTAGAAATCAGTGGGAAAAAATGTTTAGAGAGAGTGGAAGGAATGGAGGGAGAGGGAGGAGGAGAGGCAGGAGAGAGAGAGGAACATCCATGTGAGAGAGACCCATTGATCAGGTTGCCGGCTGCCCTTGCCCTGGGGCCGGGGATCGAACCTGCAACCCCTCGGTTCCGGGGCCGGCGCTCTAACCACTGGGCAACCCGGCCAGGGCTGAGCTCTTACTTCTGAGCGGAGGAAAGAGGGTCCACGTGCTCACGGAGATTGGGAATCCACTCCGTGGAGGTCAGGTTCCGTCTGTGGAGGCCCCTGGCGCGGGCCGAGCGTTGCCATGGCGACGGTGGCTGTTAGTACTTTTTATAGATGCGGGTGTGACACCCCGGAGTCTCTTCTTGCAAACGAGTAAACCTGGATGTCGAGATTTCATGGCTCAGAGCCAGACGGAAGCCGCCGGCAGGGCCCGTGTTCCGCGTTTATGGGCGATGTGGACAGGCCTGGATGCCGTAAATAGAACACTTTCATCCCACGTTTTTTTTGTGTGTTTTTTTTTTTTACAAAACACAAATGAGCCCCTTTTATGCATGGAAATGCATCCATGATCAATAAACTGGCAGAAATGTGTCTGTTGGGCGTTTCCACCGATTGCTTTGTTTTCTACCTGAGGGCCAACCCCCCCCCCCCATTATTGTGGGGAACCCTACGACCATGTCTCATCATCGAATCGGGGAGATGGCACTGGGGTCTGTGGGTTGAAGGAGCATATGGCCTGGGTCTGGGTACTGGCTCTGCCCTTTAGCTGTATAGCCTTTTTTTTTTATGTTTTTAAAATTGGATTTTAGAGAAAAGGAGAGGGAGAGAGAGAAGCATCAATGATGAGAGAGAATCATGGATCGGCTGCCTCCTGCACGCCCCTTACTGGGGATCGAGCCCACAACCCAGGCATTTGCCCTTGATCAGAACCGAACCCGGGACCCTTTGGTCCGCAGGCCGATGCGCTATCCACTGAGCCAAACCGGCTAGGGCCCGAGGACATTGTTTTCATTGAGTTTTAGAGAGAGTGGAAGGGAGGGGAAGAGAGAGAGAGAGAAATATTCATGTGAGAGAGACACGTCGATTGGTTGCCTCCTGCACGAGCTCCAACTGGGGCCGGGGATCGAGCCTGCAACTGAGGTACGTGCACTTGACCAGAATCGAACCCGAGACCCTTCGGTGGGCCCACGCTCTATCCACTCAAACCGGCCAGGGCATAAACTTACGTTTAAAATATCCATTTACTGGTAAAGCACGCGCCCAGGGCTGGGCTGGGGCCTTATATACATTACATTGGGCAGCACTTGGAGCCCCGTGAGGACTGGGCGGGCGGTCCCAGAACCAGCGGCTTTCCTCCCCGCCAGCCGCCAAGCTAATTGGACGCCGAGTCGAAAATTCTGAGGGAAATGCTGCCATCTTGTGGTCCTTTTGCAGTTTTACAGGCCACTGTTTTTTTTCTCTCTTTTTTTTTTTTAAATATATTTTATTAATTTTTTACAGAGAGGAAGGCAGAGGGATAGAGAGTCAGAAACATCGATGAGAGAGAAACATCGATCAGCTGCCTCCTGCACACCCCCTACTGGGGATGTGCCCACAACCAAGGTACATGCCCTTGACCGGAATCGAACCCGGGACCTCTCAGTCCGCAGGCCCACGTTCTATCCACTGAGCCACACCGGTTTCGGCTCTTCTTTTTTTTTTTTAATAGACTTTTTTGGAGCAGTTTTAAGTTCACAGCAACGTCCAACCGCGTGTACAGCAGGTCCCCGAATGACACCATTTCACCCAGCGTCGTTTCGTTATGACGTCGATGAGATGGGCTAGGACCCAAAGGTTGTGGGTTCAATTCCCGGGCAAGGGTACGTATCTGGGTCAGCCGGGCATGAAGGCCAAAGAAGGCTGGTTCTCAGTGGCCACTTTTTTTGTTTTTTTACATCTTTATTGTTGATATTATCACAGATGTCCCTCTTTTTGTCCCCCATAGGCCCCCTCCACCCGGTTCCCACCCCAGCCCAGGCCCTCGCCACCCTATTGTCTGTGCCCATAGGTAATGCATACATGCACAGAAGATCTTGGTCTAATGACGAGCCTCGAAACCAGGTGAGAGAATAGTGGAAGCCAGAACTCGGAGGGGGGGGGGGGGGGGGGTGGAGACAGGAGCCGTTCCGGGGAGGGCGAGGTCAACTTTTCCAAGATTTTGGACCATTTGCGTTTCAACCGACGCCTGGCGACAAGCGAAGAGCCCTGAAAGCGCCCTGAGCTTACTCAGGCCGCGCACCACCCTCCAGGCCCAGGCCACCGCGGGGATCCCATCCGGTGACCCCTGCTCCCTCAGTGTGCCCAGCCTCGGCCCCGCCCCTGCGGCCTACGTAACCGCAGCCCCGCCTCTCCCCGTCGCCCCGCCCCCCCAGTTCCCATAGCCCCGCCCCTGCGCTGTACGTAGCCACAGCCCCGCCTCTGACGATGGCTCCGCCCCCTAGATCCCATATCCCCGCCCCTTCGCCGTACGTAACGGTAACCCCGCCTCTCTAGTTTCTGTCGCTCCGCCCCTGCGGTGTACGTAAGGCAGCCACGCCTTTCCGGTTCCCATAGTCCCCCCGCCCCTACGCTGTGCGTAACGGCAGCCCCGCCTTCCCGGTTCCTATAGTCCCGCCCTTGCGCAGTACGTAACGGCAGCCCCGCCTTCTCGGTTCCTATAGTCCCGCCCTTGCGCAGTACGTAACGGCAGCCCCGCCTTCCCGGTTCCTATAGCCCCGCCCTTGCGCTGTACGTAACTGCAACCCCGCCTCACCTGGCATAGCCCCGCCCCTGCGCTGTACGTACCGCAGCCACGCCTCTCCCCGTGGCCCCGCCTTCCAGGTTCCCATGGCCACGCCCCTGCGCTGTACGTAACCGCAGCCCCGCCTCCCCAGTTCCCATGGCCCCGGCCCTCCCCGTCGCCCTGCCCCTCGCGGTGTGTCGGGTCCCCGCTGCCCCTTCGTCCTCCCTGTCCCCACCACCTGCCACCCCGCGCGGCGCCCTCGCTGAGGGAGGCGGGCGCCATGGCGGCCGGGGCCCTGGCGGCCGAGGCGGTGGCTTCGCGCCTGCAGCGGCAGGAGGAGGACATTCGCTGGCTGTGGGCCGAGGTCCAGCGCCTGCGGGACGCGCAGCTGAACGCGCCCGACCGCGGCCCGGCCGAGGGGCCCTGCCTCACGCGGGAGGTGGCGCAGCTGCGGGCGGAGAACCACGACCTGCGGCGCCGCCTGTCCCGCCTGCGGCTGTGCCTCGCCGAGGAGCGGAGCCACCAGGCGGCGCAGGAGGAGGCCGGGCGCGCGGCTGCGGGCGCGCAGGTAGCGGGGCGGCGGGACTCCCCGCGGGGGGCTCGGTAGGACTCCCCGCGGGGCACCCTGAGCGCGTCTCTCCCCGGGAAGGACAGGTGCGGGTGCCGGCGGCGCCCTGAGGGCTGTGCGGGCGCGGTCCTTCCTGGTCCCTGCAGGGCGTGCCCTGCCCTCCCGTTACCCCGGGACCCCTGCCTTCCCCGCAGCCGCCGGGCTGACCTGGGGGTGCACGCTCAGCTCCCGCCTTCCATCGCTGCCGCCCGTGATTCTGTCGGAGCCGGGAGAGCCATTTCCTTTGCTTGGGGACCCCCCCCCCCCCCCAAAATGCGGGCGTGTTGAAAGCTCTGGTCTTCGCTTGGGCACGTTGGGGTTTTGTTGTCTTGAGGTCTGTGTATTGAACATCATTATTTAATGCAGGATTTCACTATTTTACTTCATTGAAGGACAAGTTATTTTCCTGTAACGTAATACATCCCCTACGTTTTGAAGGCTTTCTCAGGCCCGGGGGTGGGGAGGCACAGTTCTTGAAAACCAGGGTGCCCTATCCGCATCTTCGTGAAATCATGGGCTGAGAGTCTCTGGTGGCCGCCACACAACCATTTTCCAGTGATATTACTTGTTTAAAGTTTAGGGGGGCGGGGCCTTTAAAATAATTAAATGCATTTAGATTTAAAGTACAATAAGTATATAAAAATAGCCCTGCTGGCGTGGCTCAGTGGTTGAGCATCGACCCATGAACCAGGAGGTCAGGGTTCGATTCCCAGAGCACATGCCCAGGTTGTGGGCTCCATCCCAGGTGTGGGGCATGCAGGAGGCAGCTGATCCATGATTCTCATCATGGGTGTTTTTATCTCCTTCTCCTTTCCTCTCTGAAACCAATAAATGTATATATGTATATATATATTTTTAAATATGTACATATATATATATGTATATATATATATATACATATATATATATATATATATATATATATATATATTCTCTTCTTAGCAAGAATATAGGAGAACTCCCAGACAGGAAGGAAAACAACTTGCCCATTGAGGGCTGTAGGGGGTGCTCAGGACAGCCCAGCTAAGAGCCCCAAACAGGGGGCACTTTCTGCCTGCTGGCATGTCCCCCCTCCTTCCTCGGGTCTCAGATGTGTTGATCTTTCTTGTCATGGGCATGAGCTGTTTACCATTTACCTTTCTCTCCCAGCCTCCTTCTAGTCAAAACCAAGAAAAGGACATTCAGAATGGGAAGGAGGAACAGGGGCCTGACAGCGAGGTAAGTCGTTGCTCTGGAAATAGTATAAAATGCTGCCTGCAATCGAAATACGCCCCCGGGGCGCGCAGGAGGCAGCCGATGCACGATGCTCTCTCCTCACTGAAGTTTCTCTCTCTCCCTCTCCCTTCCTCTTTCTGAGATTAAAAAGAAAAAAACTGAAAGAAAAAAGTGGGGTGCGTATGCTAACCTTAGTGCATTCCAATGATTTTCAGGTGAAAAATCAACCAGACTTCATAAAGGAAAGATTGACGCTTTTTGAGATATTGAAGAGAGAGCATCAGCTGTCACACGGCCCCGGTGGAAGCGAGGAGCGTGCCGGCGATGCCATCACCGTAAGAGTGGCTGACGGGAAGACCGTGGAAGGGGAAGCGTGGAAAACCACACCGTACCAAGTGGCCGCTGACATTAGGTAAACCACAGATTGGAGAAGATTTCAGGTGGTTTGTGTGGGGTTTTTTTAGGCTATTCTGGGCCTTTTTTAAAATATGTTTTCATTGATTTCAGAGAGAAGAAGGGAGAGGGGGAGAGAGAGAGAGAAACATCGATGAGAGAATCATTGATCGGCTGCCTCCCGCATGCCCCGCACTGGGGATCCAGCCCGCAACCCGGGAATCAAACCCTGACCTCCTGGTTCATAGGTCGTCGCTCAACCACTGCCTGAGCCACCCATGCTGATGTTCAGTAGTAAGTGTTGGCCCAGAGCTTGTTGAAAAGGTGTTGTTCTTGCCCTGCCCGGTGTGGCTAGTGGTTAGAGCATCGGCCCTTGGACTGAAGGTTCCCAGGTTCGATTCCCAGTCAAGTGTACATATCTCGGTTGCAGGCTCGATCCCCAGCCCTAGTTGGGGCACGTGCAGGAGGCACCCAATTGATGTGTCTCTCTCCCATCGATGTGTCTCTCTTTTTGTCTCTCTCCCTCCCTCCACTCTCTCTAAAATTCAATGGGAAAACATCCTTGGATGAGGATTTCAAAAAACAAACAAACAAACAAAAAACCCTGGGAGTGATTTTATTCTTGTGCTTTAACAAATCATGATAGCCTGTGACAAGGTTCACTGCCCGGTGATTTTTTTTCTCACCAGTCGAGAACTGGCCGAAAGCACCGTCATAGCCAAGGTCAATGGTGAATTGTGGGACCTGGACCGCCCGCTGGAAGGGGACTCCACGCTGGAGCTGCTTACGTTTGACAACGAGGAGGCACAAGCTGTGAGTATTTCAATAGCCAACAGCCAGACTGGGGTTTGTACACAACGCGTCTAAAACCACCTGTCGAAGTCAGGCACGAGGAGTGGTGTTGTTGTGGTGCTCTAAGGTTTAAAACGTGTCAATCGCGATTTAATAAGTATTCAATAACTTTTTAAAAATATTTTTTTACTGATCTCAGAGAGGAAGGACGAGGAAGAGACAGATAGAAACATTAACAAGGAGAGAGAATCATGGATCAGCTGCCTCCTGCACGCCCCTTACTGGGGATTGATCCCGCAACCCAGGCATGTGCCCTGACCAGGAATCGAACCGTGACCTCCTGGTTCATGTCAGCACTCAACCACCGAGCCACGCCTGCCAGCCTGATGCTTCTTTTAGTGTAATTTACCATCAAAGATTTATTTTTCCCCCGAGTTTTATTTTCCTATTATTATGAACATATTAACAAGACTGTGAACATCAACCAATTTATGAATATTGATTGCATATCTGTGAGAAAGAAACCCTATAGCAAAACAAATCTAGAAAACTCAAGTCTACAAAATGATAAATTAATGACTTTGTGAAAACATTTTCTGCTTGACTGAAAAATTCAAAGGTCCTTTATAAAGAAAACTCTTACTCTTTAATTTAACTTAATTTATTTATTTTTCTGGTTAATCCTCACCTGAGGATATTTTTCTATTGATTTTTAGAGAGAAGGGAGGGGGAGAGACAGAGAGAAACATCGATGTGAGAGACACATTGATTGGTTGCCTCCTACACATGCACCCAACCAGCGTTGGGGATTAAGCCTGCAATCAAGGTATGTGGCCTTGACCGGAATCAAACCTGGGACCCTGCAGTCCGTGGGCTGATGCTCTATCCACTGTGCAAAACCAGCTTTTATTTTAAAAGACTAGAGGCCCGGTGCATGAGATTCATGCACTGGGGGTGGCGGGGGTGGTGGCGATGCGATCCCTCAACCTGGCCTATGCCCTCTCGCAGTCCGGGACCCCTCAGGGGATGTCCACCTGCTGGCTTAGGCCCGATCCCCCCAGCCTAAGCCAACAGTCAGACATCCCTCTTGCAGTGCAGGGCCCTCACAGTCCGGGACCCCTCACTCCTTACTGCCCGCCTGCAGCGGAGGTGGGAGAGGCTTCCACCACCGCCGCTGAGCTCGCCAGCGGTAAGCCCGGCTTCTGGCTGAGCGGCGCTCCCCCTGTAGGAGCCCACCGACCACCAGGGGGGCAGCTCCTGCATTGAGCGTCTGCCCCCTGGTGGTCAGTGCGCATCACAGCGACCGGTCGTTCTGCCGTTTGGTCGATTTGCATATTAGCCTTTTATCACATAGGATGATCCTATTTACAATGTAGCGCCTAACGTACCACAGGAGAGAAATACTTCCTGCCCTCTGGGTAAGTTCACGGAGAAAATGACGGAGTAAAAGTGTTCTTGTAAAGTTGGTAAATGTGCACACCAGCAACAAGGGGCATTTTACAAAAGGACACAGCTTTCTGGTTGACGATATCATTGGTTTCGTTTTCAAGTCGATGTTGCCCCGTGGCCTGGAGTTAACACCGACCCATGTGTTCACTCCCGTTCTGCCTTTGCGTGATGTGATGTGATCGCCAGCCGCGTGCGTCTGTGTGCTCTGCCCGCAGGTGTACTGGCACTCCAGCGCCCACATCCTGGGCGAGGCCATGGAGCTGTACTACGGAGGCCACCTGTGCTACGGCCCACCCATCGAGAGCGGCTTTTATTACGACATGTTCATCGGAGACAGGTAACACCACTGATGTCCACTCCGAGTGCACGTGCTTTGGGCTCGTTGTTTTATCATGGTTACGTTTTTTTAAAGATACATTTTTATTGACTTCAGGGAGGAAGGGAGAGGGAGGATAGAAACATCCATGGTGAGAGAGAATCGTGGATCGGCTGCCTCCTGCACTCCTCACACCGGGGATGGAGCCCAAAACCCAGGCGTGTGCCCTGACCCGGAATCAAACTGTGACCTCCTGGTTCATAATTTGACGCTCAACCACTGAGCCACGCCGTTCAGGCCCAATGGGGCTTTCAAATTGCAGGCCTCGTCGAAGAGACTGAAGGCAGATCATTCCATCCATTGATGGCCGTCTCCCTGTCTGGGAAAAGGATTATCTGCCTTCGGACGAATGTCTGATTTTCTGAAGTCCCGGTGCATCAAAACACCAAGTTCCAACTGACCAGCGTGGCTCCCGTGGTTGAGCGTGGACCTATGAACCAGGAGGTCACAGTTTGATTCCCAGTCAAGGGCACAGGCCCAGGTTGTGGGCTCGATCCCCAGTTAGGGAGTGTGCAGAAGGCAGGCAATCCGTGATTCTCTCTCATCATTGATGTCTCTCTCTCTCTTTCTCTCTCTCTCTCTCTCTGTCTGTCTCTCCCCCTTTCCCTTCCTCTCTGAAATCAATAAAAATATAAATTTAAAAAAAACCCACCAAGTTCCTCCGCCGAGAAAGTGTGTTGGTGAGTGACAAAGGCCACAGGACCGAGTCCACACCAGGCCCAGGTGATGACTGGACAGTGTGTTGATTCTCGCCTGCTCCCCCTGCAGAGCCGTGTCCAGCACAGAGCTGCCGGCGCTGGAGAGCATCTGTAAGACGATTATAAGAGAAAAGCAACCTTTTGAAAGATTGGAAGTCAGCAAGGACGTCCTTCTGGAGATGTTTAAGGTAATTTATTTAAAAAAAAAAAAAAAATATATATATATATATATATATATATATATATATATATTTTATTGGTTTCAGAGAGGAAGAGAGAGAGAAAAACATCCATGATGAGAGAGAATTATTGATCAGCTGCCTCCTGCACGCCCCCTACTGGGGATTGAGTCCACAATGGGACATGTGCCCTGAGCGGAATCAAACCCGGGACCCTTCAGTCTGCAGGCTGATGCTCTATCCACTGAGCCAAACCAGCTAAGGGCCAGATAATTTCAAGAAGCTGTTTAGAAGAAGAAAACCTGGGTATAGGAAGATTGAAAGTAATTAACATAAACAACTTTTTGTTGTTAATCCTCACCCGAGGATATTTTTCCCATTGATTTTTAGAGCGAGTGGGAGGGAGGGGGGAGGGGGACAGAGAGAGAGAGAGAAACATCGGTGGGAGAGAGACACACCAATTGGTTGCCTCCCACATGCACCCCGACCAGGGGCGGGGATGGAACCTGCAGCCCAGGGTCGTGCCCTTGACCAGGAATAGAACCTGCGACCACCCGCTTGCAGGCTGATGCTCTGACCGCGGAGCCACGCCGACCGGGCGGTGAGCTCTCCTAGCCCCAGGATCTCAGCACCTAGAACATAGCAAACATCTATTCAGGGTTGGTTGCAAAAAAGTGAACATTTTCCCACGTAAACGTTTTATGTCATAACACGTAAACTTGCTTTTCTTTGTAGTACAATAAGTTCAAGTGCCGCATTTTGAACGAGAAGGTTAACACTCCAACCACCACGGTTTACAGGTAATTGCATGCAGAGCTTAAGACTGCACAGTGGTTCTCTTGAGAGCATCAACAGGAGGAGCAGTTTGCCGGGGGTGGGTGGGGGTCTACCTGTAAATTTGCAGGTGGGCGTGTCCCTTCGGTGAGGGACTCGGGAATGTTATCACCAAAGGGAAGTCCCTGCTTTTCCTTCGTCTTGTCGGGATGGCCCTGGCCATGTCGTAAATATCTCGTCACAGGTGCGGCCCACTCGTCGACCTGTGTAAAGGCCCCCACGTAAGACATACCGGGAAAATTAAAGCCATAAGAATTTTCAAGGTAAGGGTTTATTGCTCTTAGTAGAGCAGACTGAAGGTACACTAAATAATTAGGAATTTCAGTCACATGTTCTATAATCTGAGCATCATGCTATTTTTAAAAACCCTTCACTATTTGATATCTACCTGGGCTTCTAAAAACAGTGTAATTTTTTTTTTAGAATTTTGATGATTAGGACATTATGTGTAGCTTTTAATTTTCATTTAACCTTACTGCGTTACAGTGCATTTTTCTTGTCCATAGGATATTCTACCATTTGTACGCCACAAGCTTCTATAGATGCAAGCGGCGGACCTTTTTAAATTAAATTCAAAATGTTATGGCAGTTAACTGGTTATGATATTGTGGTACATACTGGGGGGTTTTTATATGTCTTTTTAAATTTACATATATACATACATATATATATGTGTGTATATATATATATATATTTTATTGATTTATTGATTTCAGAGAGGAAGGGAGAGGGAGAGAGGGATAGAAATATCAGTGATGAGAGAGAATCATGGATCAGCTGCCTCCTGCACGCCCCACACTGGGGATCGAGCCCACAACCCCGGCATGTGCCCTGACTGGAATAGAATCCGGGACTCTTCAGTCCACAGGCCAACGCTCTATCCACTGAGCCAAACCAACTAGGGCTATATGTCTTCTTTTTTTTTTCTTTTTTTTTAATTGGTTTTTAGACAGAGAGAAAGGGAGAGGGAAAGGAGATAGAAACATCAATGATGATAGAAAATCATCCATCGCCTGCCTCTTCTACGCCCCACACAGGGGACCAAGCCCACAACCCGGGCATGTGCCCTGACCAGGAATCGAACTGTGACCTCCTGGTTAATAGGTTGACACTTAACCACTGAGCCACCCCGGCTGGGCTCTTTACGTAATTTACTGATGGATTTGGACGGGGAAGGTTTAGTTAGAACCAACTAAAGCGTCTTTCCAGCGCTATAGAAAGTCACTGTCATGTAAGCTGTGTTGATGCTATATTGGAAAGCTGTGCATATGCAAGACAGACTTTATTTATAACCGAATGTCAGCTACGCTCACCGAAACGCTGTTGGATGCTTAGAATTCCTCCACCCACTGGGAGGGCAGCCCCGCCATGGAAGCGCTGCAGCGGATCTATGGGGTGTCCTTCCCCGAGAGCAAGATGATGAGAGCCTGGGAGGAGGCCCAGGAGGAGGCCAGGAGCCGAGACCACAGGAGGATCGGGAAGGTGGGCCTCGCGTCTCATCCCCCCTGAGATGGAGCGGGCCTTTGTCGGCTCGCCATTCTGTCCCAAAACGAAAGTGTCCCAAAAATACCATTTCTCCTCCTATGTGCTTAAATATCTTTTAAAATATATATTGTATTGATTTCAGAAAGAGAGATAGAGAAACATCAACGAGGAGAGAGAATCATGGACCGGCTGCCTCCTGCACGCCCCCTACTGGGGATCGAGCCCGCAACCCGGGCCTGTGCCCTGACCAGGAATCGAACCCAGTTCATGGGTTGATGCTCAACCTCTGAGCCACACGGGCCGGGCCAGCGGGGAATATTTCTGGTCTTTTTGCAGTGTTTTCTCCCCATGGCATCTATCGTCCCAAGATGCCAAGTGAGAAAGTAGCAGGAAATAGAAGGCGAAGCAAAAGCTACCGCTCAGAGCGTAGTGAGACGATCCATACAAAGCGTCGTTTCCCATGTGCCGTTGGGGACAGTTGGGTGGAAGTCCTGAGGGACTCTGGATACAGTGGTTGGGGATGGGCATGGGGACCGTGCACATGTTATACCTAGCATGTCACGTGTACAGCAAACATGAAGCACCCGCAGTGGAACTTGACGTCCCGTTACGGTTTCATTTCAGGATCAGGAGCTTTTCTTTTTCCACGACCTGAGTCCCGGAAGCTGTTTCTTCCTGCCCCGGGGAGCCTGCATTTACAACACGCTGGTGGACTTCATCCGCGTAAGTGGACCCTGAGCGCTCCCTCCCTCGTTCGGCTCCGTCTCGCCTTCCACTCTCCCCTCTCCTGGTCGCATGGCCAGGCACGCCCATGGACTGTGTGTTAGTCACAGTAAGAATTTGGAGCCCGGTACCGGATGGCGCCTTCTAATAAAAACGTCGAGGTGATTTGCATTTTCCTAAATGAAGTGCATCCTCGGGTTTTACCGCATCAGATGTAATCTTCTAGAGCACGTGCCACGCAGAGGTGAGCGTCCGGCGCAGTGAGGGGCTCCTCCTGGGAGGGGCGGGGGTGTGGTGCTGGCACAGGATGCTCAGCCAGGGAGACTGCTTCTCACTGTGGCCCAGGCCGGGGTCCCGGGGCCCCTTCGGCGTCTGGTGAGATCGGGCAGCTCCAGAGCAAAGAGGGAAAGAGCTCTGTAAGGTGCTCAGTGGTAGGACACACGCGTGGGCTAGCGTCCGTCACGGGACGGACCGTGTGCGGTGGCTGCTGCTGCAGGTGACCACGCGGACTGCGGGGTGACGTCCCTTTCCTGCGCTCTTGGTCTTTGTCACCATGAACCAGCGACCAGGTCCACGAGTTCGCCCTCTGCCATCCGTCAGGACCCCCCAAAGCCCCTGCGGCACACTCTGACGATCTGGGGGTCCCTTGGTGATTCTGTTGTCTGTCCATCGGGTCTTCTCGCTCCAGAGCGATGTCTTCAGGCTTCTTCCTGTCGTCGTCCTGGCGACTGCCCTCTTCGCATCCTGTGCTGATGCTCTTCTCTCCTGATGTCGCATCTTCCTCCTCCTTGCTTATCCCTCACATTTGGCGAAGCACTTTCTTCAAGAGCTTCCTGAAGAGCCCGGCCGGCGTGGCTCCGTTGTTGAGCATCGACCTCTGAACCAGGAGGTCAGGGTTTGATTCCCGGTCAGGGCACATGCCCGGGGAGCAAGCTCGATCCCCAGTAGGGGGCGTGCAGGAAGCAGCCCAAACATGATTCTCTCTCATCATTGACGTTTCTCTCTCTCTCCCTCTCCCTTCCCCTCTCTGAAATCAGTAAAAATACATTTTTTTAAAAAGAAGAACAACTTCCCCGGGACAGAGCACGTGGCGTGTGCTGGTGCTTCTGTCTGAGTCACTCGTCTCGTTTTGTCCCCTCTTCTCGTGCTGCGCCCCTGGACGCTGCCCACGCTGGGCTCGCTCACCTGGGCTGTGCCTTTCCCGTGAAGCTGTAGGAGGCGATCAGAGGGCAGGGCGGCGAGGCTTGAGGAATCACTGACTGATCAGAGGCGCCAGCGGGGGGCAAGGACCGTCATGACTGCTGATCTCAATGCGCCGTCTTTGCTGGGAAAGCATCCCGGCCCCTGGCACCTCGAACTCTCCAGGCCGCGGGAGGAGTGCGCTGAGACGAGGCAGAGCCTCCGGGCGGCCTTACCGGGATCTCTTGTCTCTCGTAGAAGCGACACAGAGCTGGCGGGGGGCGGCCCCAGGCCTCACTGTGTGCGGTGCAGGGTGCACAGCCCTTTAGACACACGGCCCCAGGCCTCTCATGCCAAGGTAAGGGTGCTGGGGGGAGGCCTGCGCCCCCGTCTTGGGATGGGCATGGGGGGCAGACATAGCCGAGGTGGATGCCTTGGCTGAGGGAAGTGGCCTGTGCATGCAGCACACACAGAAAGCTGCAAAATCGGCCTGGCCAATGTGGCTCAGTGGTGGAGCGCTGACCTAGGAACCAGGAGGTCACGGTTCGATTCCCGGTCAGAGCACATGCCCGGGTTGTGGGCTTGATCCTCAGTAGTGGGCGTGCAGGAGGCAGCCAATCCATGATTCTCTCTCATCATTGATGTTTCTTTCTCTTTCCCTCTCCCTTCCTCTCTGAAATCAATAAAAAGATATTTAAACAACACACACACACACACACACACACACAAACGGGTGGCCTACAGCAGGAATGTGTCCTTTTCCTGTTCCGAGGCCGGAAGCGTGAAATTCAGGCGCTGGCAGAGCCGTGCTCCCTCTGAGACCCGCGGGGAGCCCGTCCTCCCTGCCTTTCCTCAGCCAGGGGTGGCGTGTCCGTCACGCTGGGCTTTTCTGGCGGGTCAGTGCCTCACTCCAGTCTCCTGCCTTCCCCTGGCGCTCTCCCTGCGTGTCTTCACATCACCTTCCTCTACATGATCCTCTCTCTCTCTCTCTTCCTCTCCAAAACTCCTCTTTTTATGAGGACGCCTGTCCCATTAGATTAAGACCCACTCCGGTGACCTCTGACCTTGACCACCTCGATAAAGACTGTTGTCAAATCAGGTCGCGTTCTGCGCTCCCACCTAGCTTCTCCGGAGGAGGGATACCGCTCCACCCATGACAGCGGGTGACCTCCATCTTCTCCCCAGGGGCCCGGTTCTTAGTGGGCCTGTCTTTGCTGGGTCCCTGGGGTTCTCCGCTGGCCATTGTGGGATATGGAAGCGCTGAGGCTGCTCCCTGCACCCCAGACGTGGTCCTTCTCACTCTGCTGTGTGCCCGTGTCCCCAGGAATCGGGCCGTCATCCTGCCCAGAGAGCCGGTCGTGCTCTGCCTGTGGGTTCCGTAGCGTCGGGCCCCACGTGGGCAAGGGACGGTGTCCGCTCCCCGCAGAGGCAGGTCTGGTGTCGGGGTTTTGTGTGTGAAAGCATGCTGTCCTTGGCCACCGAGGCACATTACCGAGAGATTCTGGAGCTTGAGAGAGAAAGAAAATATTCTAAAAGCTTCCCGAGAGAGAAAGCATAGACGTGGCGAAGGGTATCAGAATGGCAGTGCTATTTTCTAGAGGGGACAGAACCGGTGCCTTAAACATGTGAGTCCTACAGCCTGGCCGGCGTGGCTCAGTGGTTAAGCATCAACCTATGAACCAGGAGGTCGCTGTTCAATTCCCGGTCAGGGCACGTGCCCAGGTTGCAGGCTCGATCCCCAGTGTGGGGCGTGCAGGAGGCAGCCTATTGATGTTTCCCTCTCATCGATGTTTCTATCCCTCTCTCCCTCTCCTTTCCTCTCTCTGTAAAAATAACTTTTAAAAAATTTCAATAATAATCCTCCTATATAATAAAGAGGTAATATGCAAATTAACCCTCACATCCTCACAAGATGGCTGCCTACGACCAGGCTGGCAGGGGGGTTAGTGAGGGATGACCAAATGACTGAACAAGCAGTCTGTGTGGGGCGACCAGGCCAGCAGGGGGGCCGTGAGGAGTGACTAGGCCGGCGGGGGAAGGGGCAGTTAGGAGCGACCAGGCCAGCAGGGAGGGGCCAGTTAGGGGCAACCAGGCAGGCAGGCAGGTGAGCAATTAGGAGCCAGCAGTCCAGGATTGTGAGAGGGATGTCCGACTGCCGGTTTAGGCCCTATCCCTTAAACTAGCAGTTGGACATCCCCCAAAGGGTCCCAGATTGGAGAGGTTGCAGGCTGGGCTGAGGGACACACACCCCCATGCACGAATTTCGTGCACTGGGCCTCTAATAATAATAATAATAATAATAATAATAATAATCGTGGGTCCTAGAAGCCTCTATCAGCTGAAGTAGGCATGCTTCAGATCCTCCTGTTTGGTTTCAGCTCTCCCAGGTCGGCGGAGGCGACCCTGACCTGCCTTCCTGATTCTAAAGAATGCAGCTTTCACCTCCTCTCCTTTCTCGTTGGCCTTGGAGGTTTATGCTTTTATAAACGCTCTCTGTGTAGCATTCCAACTGCTAATTCACAAAGAATTAAAGCATCATACGCTGTCGTATACTGTAAAACAAACAGACCGAACGTGAAAAATAGAGCGTGTGCGTTCACCTTTCACGATCCCGAAGGGACCACACCCAGCACTGAGGGCACGTTCCTCGCAAGTGGACACGAGGTGACCCCGAGTCCACACGGGCGCTCACACAGGACTCTGCGCGGCGTTGACCTCTCCCTGCCTTCCCTCGCAGGAGGAATACCACCACCGAGACTTCACGGAAGTGCTCTCCCCCAACGTGCTCAACAGTAAGCTCTGGGAGGCCTCGGGCCACTGGCAGCACTACAGCCAGAACATGTTCACCTTTGATGTGGACAAGGACACGTTTGCCCTCAAACCCATGAACTGTCCGGGGCACTGGTGAGTATTAACCGTCAAGCAGGCCCGGCCGGTGTGGCTCAGGGGGTTGGGCGTCGTCTGTGCACCGAGAGGTCACCGGTTCAATTCCCGGTCAGGGCACATGCCCGGATTGTGGGTTCGATGGATATTTCCCTCTCACATGGATGTTTCTCTCCCTCTCCCTTCCCCACTCTCTAAATATCAATAAACTAGTCTTTCTTTAAAAAATATTTTTTCATTGATTTCAGAGAGGAAGGGAGAGGGAAGAAGAGATATAAACATCAGTGATGAGAGAGAATCATGGATTGGCTGCCTCCTGCACGCCCCACACTGGGGATCTGCAACCCAGGCATGTGCCCTGACAGGGAATCGAACTGTGACCTCCTGGTTCATAAGTTGACGCTCAACCACTGAGCGACACCAGCCAGGCAATAACCTATTCTTTAAAAAAAAAAAAAGGGCCTTTGAAATGAGTTGTAAACGGTGAGTGGGAATCCCCTGGGTGAATGGGAGCAGGAGGCTGCATTCTGGGAGAGATGCATTCTGGGAGAGATGGTAGACAGGTTCTTAGGGCACCGGAGCCATGCAAATCCAAGGGGCGGTAACGCAGGAGAAGAAATTTCTTTAAAGCTCGTGATCTAAGGACCAGAATGAAAAGGGACACGTCTGGAGGCTTCATCATAACTTGTTACGATTTCGCTCATCGCTTCACCGTCTCCCGCTGAGTGAGAGCTGTGTGTCGCCGCCTCTTTTCCAGTATCATGTTTGCCCACCGCCCGCGGTCTTGGAGGGAAATGCCCATTCGATTTGCCGACTTTGGGGTTCTTCATAGAAACGAACTGTCGGGAACCTTGAGTGGCCTGACCCGGGTTCGGCGCTTCCAGCAGGACGACGCCCACATCTTCTGCACCGTGGAGCAGGTGAGCGGTGAGGCCGGGGCCCGGGCGGCGCCCACTCGTGGGGCCTGATCTCACAGCATCTCTCAGTCCCTCGGAGTCGCTGTGAACTACAGAGTTCAGTCTCGTCTCTGAGGTCTCCTGAGGTCTCCTTCAGCATCACAGTCTGTGATTCTCAAATTGGGGTCACAGATCAGTAATCACTTTTAAATATATATATATTTTACTTAAGAGAGAGAGCGAGAGAGAAACATCAATGATGAGAGAATCATGGATCAGCAGCCTCCTGCACGCCCCCTAACAGGGACCGAGCCTGTCACCCGGGCATGTGCCTTTGACTGGAATTGAACCCCGGGACCCTTCAGTCTGCAGGCCGATGCTCTATCCACTGAGCCAAACCAGTTAGGGCTGAAATCAATAAAAATATTTTTAAAAAAAATTTTTTTTTTTTGATAAAACATTTCCTTTGCCCTCGTTTCAGATTGAAGAGGAAATCCGGGGATGTCTGCAGTTCTTGCAGTCTGTCTACTCCACGTTCGGCTTCTCCTTTCAATTAAATCTGTCAACGCGGCCGGAACACTTCATGGGCGAGCTCGAGTTATGGGATGAGGCTGAGAAGGTCGGTGGGGACGAAGTGCTGGTTTGGGGAACGCCCGCGTGGCTGCAGTCACCCGGTGCGGAGGGCGGCACCCGCAGGGGGTTGGACATGGGCGGCTCTGGGACAAATGTGCCAGCTGTAGAACGCAGTTACCCAGCTCTCCGCGTCACGGTGATGACAGCAACACCATACATGCGTGTCATACTTCACAGTTCATGCCAAGGTTTGTTTACTCTCTCCAGTGCCAATCACTAATAACCACTGTCATTGTTTGTTTTTGTTTTAAATATATGTCTATTGATTTCAGGGAGGAAGGGGGAGAGAGAGAGAGAGAGAGAGAGAAACATCGATGATGAGAAAGAATCATTGATCAGCTGCCTCCCCACACCCCCTACCAGGCATGTGCCCTTGACTGGAATCGAACCTGGGACCCTTCAGTTCACAGGCCAACGCTCTATCCATTGAGCTGAACCAGCTAGGGCTGTTCTTTTTGTTCTTTTTTTAATTTAAAATTTTTTCTGTTTTTTTTTTTTTTTAATATATTTTTATTGATTTCAGAGAGAGGAAGGGAGAGAGAGAAACAGCAATGATGAGAGAGAATCACTGATCGGCTGCCTCCTGCACGCCCCCTACTGGGGATCAAGCCCACAACCAGGCATGTGCCCCGACCAGGAGTCGAACCAGTGACCTCCTGGTTCAGAGGTCGATGACACGCCAGCCAGGCACGTCCTCATCTTTCTTTTTCTTCACAGCAACTGCAGAAGAGCCTGACGGAATTTGGAAAACCGTGGAAGCTGAACCCAGGAGATGGAGCATTTTATGGCCCTAAAGTAAGCGGACCCGATGCTTCAACAGAGAGGTCAGCGGAAAAGAGAAATAGGAACCGTGTCTAAGCCGACCTCACTTGCTTTGCAGATTGATATCAGCATCAAGGACGCACTGGGCAGGTCCCATCAGTGTGCGACCATCCAGCTGGACTTCCAGCTCCCGAGGAGGTTTAATCTCACGTACGTCAGGTGAGTGAGTCGAAGTGGAGAACAGTGCAGTACTGACCTCCTGGTCACGTGGCATTGTTGAGTGTCGAGAGCTCTTTGTATAGTCTAGATGCAAGCCCTTGGATGTATATGGGATTTGCTAGTATTTTCTCCTAAGCTGTAGCTTCTTTTTTTTAAAAAAATGGAAATATATTGTTATTGATTTTGGAGAGGAAGGGAGAGGGAGAGAAACATCCATGATAAGAGGGAATCATTGATTGGTTGCCTCCTGTACACCCCCTACTGGGGATCAAGCCTGTAACCCCGGGCATGTGCCCTGATCAGGAATTGAACCGTGACCTCCTAGTTCAAAGATGGATACTCAACCACTGAGCCATGCTGGCTGGGCTGTAGCTTCTTCTTCTTCTTCTTTTTTTTTTTTGACAGTGTCTTCACTTTCCCTTTCATTTTAAGTTTTGTATTTCACTGATGTCTAAATTATAGAGTTTTTCTCTTATGGATCATGTTTTTGGCATCATGTCTGCACACTCTTTGCCTAAGCACAGGCAATGAAGATTTCCCCTATGTTTTATCTTAAACGTTTTCGAATATTCGAGTTTTACACTTCGGTCTAAAATCCATTTGGAGTCCAATTTTTGTCTAAGATGTGAAAGTGTAGGTCAGAGTTCATTGGTTACATCTAGGTGTCTAATTATTCTAGCATCATTGGTTGTAGAGAGCATCCTTTCTCCATTGACTTGCCATTGTACTTTTATCAAAAATCAGTCAGGCCCGGCCGGTGTGGCTCAGTGGTTGAGCATCCACCTATGAACCAGGAGGTCGTGGTTAGATTCCCAGTCAGAGTACATGCCCGGGTTGGGGGCTCGATCCCCACTAGGGAGCGTGCAGGAGGCAGCCGATCAATTATTCTCATCATTGATGTTTCTTTCTCTCTCTCTCTCTCTCTCTCTCTCTCTCTCTCTCTCTCTCTCTCCTCTGAAATCAATAAAAAATATATTTTAAAAAATAGAACCTTGAAATGTGTCATTTTCCTTTTCTAGTAAGGACGGGGATGACAAGAAGAGCCCTGTGATCATTCACCGAGCCGTTCTGGGCTCAGTGGAGAGAATGATCGCCATCCTGTCGGAAAACTACGGGGGGAAGTGGTAAGTGACGTGGAAAAGGAAACATGTCTATTATTCCTTAGAAGTCACGTCTGAAAGATAAAACTAACGTGAAAGAAAACGGGTGGCTCCTGCCTTATCATTAGCCTGTGTCCCCGAGGCAAGTAAAAAACTCCCGTTACCTCTGCCGAACCAGAAAAGAAAGGCCGGCGACAGGAAACGGTCTCATTTACCTTTTGGGGAACTCAGTAGTGTTATAGAGTCATCTTCTCACTATTTCACGCCTTTGAAAGTTGGAATCTGGGAATCACAAGGCCCACACTCCCAGGGGGGTACCCCCTCCTGCCATCCCTCCTTCATCCCGTGGTGTTTACCTCATGGGGGGCCCTGTGACCACTGGCTTTGGAGGAAACCCTGCAGCACAAATGGCCCTGAACAGCACGTTGGCACAAACCAAAGAGAACTGCTCCCCAAGCCCAGCCCCGCTTAGGGGCGAAGTGAAATGCCCTCAAGTGCGAGTGTAAAATATATATATATATTTATTTTAAATTGATTTCAGAGAGGAGGGGAAGGGAGAGAGAGATAGAAACATCAATGATGAGCCCTGGCTGGTGTGGCTCAGTGGATACAGCGTCGGCCCGCAGACTGAAAGGTCCCAGTTTCCATTCTGGTCAAGGACACATGCCCGGGGTTGCGTGCTCCATCCCCAGTGTGGGGCGTGCAGGAGGCAGCTGATCCATGATTCTCTCTCATCATTGATGTCTCTCTCAATCCCTCTCCCTTCCTCTCTGAAATCAAGTATTTTTTTAAAAAAACTATTGAGTGAGAAAGCTCATAAAAAATCTTTGGTTATTTTTAATCATGTAACAAATGGTCATTCTGAAAATACACGTATTTTCTATTTCTCAGGCCTTTCTGGCTGTCTCCTCGTCAGGTGATGGTCATCCCTGTGGGGCCCACTTGTGACAAGTATGCACTTCAGGTAAAATCAGACGCATTGAACGACACACCTACTTGTCGCCTACTGTCCAATCTAAGTACACAACAAAGTACAGAATAATCTTGGCATCTAGTGTGTGAAGATTTTTTTTTACTTGAAATGCATTCATGCCTTAAAATACCGCATAACTAACACATTCACTTGCCAACCCATGTTTTCAGCCATTGGGAGTAACACCTGAAACATGCCTATCTACTGTATCAGTACTATTTTATTTCTTAATGTTTTGTTTTTTTTTGAGAAATTGCTGTTTTAGAACATCTCACATTTGTTACTCTTTTCCATGTGGCTCTATTAGGACAGAATACTTATATTACCTATTGCTGTGTCACAAATTATCCCAAAATTTAGCAGCTTAAGACAACAAAGACTTCTTTCTGTTGTTAATATGTTTTTATTGATTTCAGAGAGGAAGGGAAAGGGAGAGAGAGAGAGAGAGAAACATCAATGATGAGAATCACTGATAGGCTGCCTCCTGCACGCCCCCTACTGGAGGTCGAGCCCACAACCCGAGCATGTGCCCTTGACCGGAATCAAACCTGGGACCCTTCAGTCCACAGGCCGACACAATAATAGAGCATTTTCTATTCTTGTAGGTATCCAGCACATTTTTTGAAGAAGGATTCATGGCTGACGTCGATTTAGATCATAGCTGTACACTAAATAAGAAAATCCGGAACGCCCAGCTGGCTCAGTATAATTTTATTTTCGGTAATTTAAAGTTGCATCTGTTCTCCTAAATGCTTGTTGTTGTTTTTTTTGCACTTTAATTCCAAAAGCACTTTAATTCCATACTGAAGAAAAACGCAAGACACCGGTCATGTGACTGCTCGCTCAATCTTTTCTAAATTGTTGATTTACAATGTTATTTCCCTTTCTTCTCCACAGTGGTTGGAGAAAAGGAAAAAGCAAACAATGCTGTCAACATTCGAACAAGGGACAACAGAATTCATGGAGAGATGTCTCTCGCTTCTGCCATCGATAAATTGAAGAATCTCAAGAAATCGCGTACGCTAAATGCTGAGGAGGAGTTCTGAAGTCCTTCCTTGCTCTCCCTTCTGTGTAACCTTGTTTTGACACCCGCCCCCCCAAAATGCATTTTCCTTAATTAAAGTTAGTACTTCTGAGAACTTTGGGACACTGATGGTTCCTCTGCTGGGGGCGGTGGAAGAGGAGACAATGAATGAGTAGCCGATATGTACGAAGTTCAATTCACTAATGTGTCTGAGAACAAGCTTGGGGAAATTTCTAATTTCCCAAGTGTCTTGAGACACTTATATGGGAAAATGTTATTGATTGAAAAAAAGGGAAATACCAGGAAATGAGGATTATGAGGTGTTATTGCTAAGATTTGTGATTTTCAAAATATAGGTTTTAAATAAAAGTCTGCAAGCTCTTTAGAAAATGGCAGAACATCTTATTTTCTAGTAACAGTATGTTCTCGTTTGTTTTAATTAACCAACAACCACAAGAGAAGCTAATACCAAACATTGGGTTATTGACAAAGGACTCAGGTTCATATATTGTGGAATCGACTGTTTGCCACCTGAGCACGCAGGATGCCTGGGCGGCTGTCTCCCCTCCCCAAGGTTGGCCTCCAGGGAGGGACCCAGGCTTTGGACCCTCATCTGACATCCAGGGCTCCTGTCCCGGTACCTGGGGGCGTGGAATCCTGCTCACTTAACGTCCCGCCTCTCCCAGTCTTAGAGGAACGTCTGGACGTCACAAGTGTCTTGAACCCACAGCAGCTGCGGAGAGATGCCAGCTGGGTAGAGGCTGGGCCAGCCCCAGGATCGCGGGGCCACCTGGCCCACCCGAGAGCCTCAGTCGCTTCCCACACAGTTTGGGCCCCAGTTTCTTCATCTGCAAATTAGGCCTTTTGAGTATGAAAGGCAATGGAATGTCATCCAAACTGTCGCACAGTACCTAGCACATGGCGGCTTTTGTCTAAACATACCTATCCAGCCACCTAGGAATGGTGCCAACTCGCCAACGTGCCCGCCTCTGCTTTGCCATTTCAGGTGTGCCTTTCTGTCCCAATGAGAGGGGCGAGCGCCTCTTCCTTGGGCACAGGAGGCGCTTGGAAACCAAGGCAACCAGTCAGCGTCCCAGCTGCCAGAGTCACCTTGCGCCTGCGCCCTGGATCCCCTCGGGGTGAGGGGGCGGGGCCGAAGCGCTCCCGGCTCCTCCCTTTCCGGCGCGCAGGCCGGCGCCCCGCCCCTCAAAAGATCTCTAGCCTGCGCCCCGGAAGTGCGTCACGCCGGCAAGATGGCGGCTGCGGCGGGCCGGCCGGGGGTCCTGGGCCGCCTCTGCCGTGTGCTGCTCTTCCTCTCGCAGTTTTACATCTTGTCGGGCGGTGGTGAGTTCACGGCCGGGGCCACGTCGGGTCTGGGTCTGGCTGGGTGGCCGGGGGACCCCCGAGACCTACGGGAAGAGGGCGGGGGGGTGGCCGGGCGCTGCGGCCCGAGTCTGGCCGCCGGTCGGGGGACGCCCCCCCGCGCGGGGACACCTGGGCCGCAAGTTCCACCCGGAGGGCTCGCGGGGCGCGGCCCGGGCTGCGGGGCGGGTCCCGACACCGCGCTTTGCTCCCTCGTTGCCCCCGGACCTCAATGGGTGTTGACCCTATTGGCGTCTCCTCCTTCCGTTTTCTGGGCAGTGGAGTTGTGAGGTTTTTCACGAGCAAGTCATGGCGTGGCGTGGACCCTGCCTTGGCCCACACACGGAGATGTTCATGTCCCAGGGTAACCTGTTTCTCTGATTGTAGGATCCTTAAATGTAGAGCATTCGCAGCCGCTGGCTCGGGCCATAAGGGATCCGGGCGCAACGCGCCCTTTCACAATGGTTCCCAGGGCAGCAGGTACTAGACGGTTTGTGTTCCGGGAAATGTGTGTCCTTACATCTGCTGGGTTCTCCCTCGCTTTTTGTGGATAACATGTCTTTTAGTATATGAAACCACTTTCCTTCCCACCCACCCTTTTTTTTTTAATTGATTTCAGAGAGAGGAAGGGAGACGGATAGAAACATCCATGATGAGAGAGAATCGTGGATGGGTTGCCTTCTGCACGCCCCCGGACTGGGGATCAAGCCCGCAACCCGGGCATGTGCCCTGACCGGAAATGGAACCGTGACCTCCTGGGTTCATAGGTCGACGCTCAACCACCGAGCCACACCGGCTGGGCTATGTAATATTTCTTACATGAAGAACTATGTGCTTAGAAGCGAGAACTTAGTTTTATGAGAATTACGCTATTATAGTGGTGCTGCCATTTTCTGGATGTCCTACTTTCCCCGTGGGCTCCCTTAGCGTGGGCGTGGAACGAGGAGCTGGAGCTGGGCTGGGGAGGCTGGGAGGACTGGGAGGGCAGTGGGGGGTGGCCCCTATTGGGGATCAAGCCCGCAACCCGGGCATGTGCCCTGACCGGGAATGGAACTGTGACCTCCTGGTTCATAGGTCAGTGCTCAACCACTGAGCCACCCAGGCTGGGCTCAGTGCTGTTTTCTAAGCTATGGAGCTGTTCATGGGGTCACAGAGCCGGCTGGTGGCAGAGCCCTGCTGTAATTGCAGCTGTCTCTGGCTCCAGCTTTGCTTTTTCCATTCCAGCCTAGTCTCTTCCTTGCTAACCATCATGCCCCGTAACCTTAGAAAATGGGGTGTGTGTGTTTTAAATCAGCGCTCTAAGAGAATAAGCTTCTCTCTGGCCTCTCGCAGAAAGCACCGATATCCCGCCCTACGTGATGAAGTGCCCGAGCAATGGCTTGTGCAGCAGGCTCCCTGCCGACTGTGTGGAGTGCAGGACGAACTTCTCCTGTGTCTACGGGAAGCCTGTCACCTTTGACTGCACAGTCAAGCCTTCTGTGACCTGTGTTGTAAGTGCTGCCACCGACCTGTTCTAAGTAAACTCGCTGTAAACCTGGAGCTCGAGGGAGAGTTTAGACCAGAGGACAGGAAAAGTTCTGAAAGAAAGTGCTCTCGACCTAACCGGTTTGGCTCAGTGGATGGAACGTCGGCCTGCAGACTCAAGGGTCCCGGGTTCGATTCCGGTCAAGGGCATGTACCTTGGTTGCGGGCACATCCCCAGTAGGGGGTGTGCAGGAGGCAGCTGATCGATGTTTCTCATCTATGTTTCTAGCTATCCCTCTCCCTTCCTCTCTCTAAAAAATCAATAAAATATATTTTTAAAAAATAAGTACGTATGACAATATAATGTCATGTGCAGGTAAGAAAGGTTACAAAATGCGTTCAGTGTAAGTCCACTTCTGTGAACCTATATTACAGAAAAAAATTGAAAAAAAATTAAGATTGGGTCTCTCTGCAGAGGTTACTGGTTTTTCCCTCTGCAATTTCCAAATGTACAACTTACAGAGAACACGCGCTCCTTGTGTGAGCAGAAAACAAAATAATGACTGCCAACAGTGGAATTGAAAAGTCTGGTCTCCGCAGCTCAGGCCCCCAGTGAACACGTGCTGAGTCCCTGCTCGTGGGTCTCCTGAGCTGATGATTTTCTGGGGTGCCTGTGGGTGGATCACGTGCTCGTGTTGGGAGCAGCAGTGACAGCCCGGGACTGGAGTGGGGATGTTAGGGGCGATTTGAGACCGGCGGGGCCTGGACTCGACTCTGAACTTGCAGTTCAGTGACCTTGAACAGATGTTCCCTCTGTCCTTCAGCTGTGCATGCTCTGGCTTTATAAAACTTCCTACTGTTTTGTATAAAAGTATGCTTGGTTATTACAGAGTTACCCTGGTAAAGGGATGACCTCATCTCCCCACCCCGAAATAACCTTAGTGATTTTGATGTGCGTTTCTCTAGGTGTTTTTCCTGTATATATATGGGTGTATATTTTTATTATTATAGGATCATACCTTATATATTTGCTTTGGATACGTAATGGTTTGTGTCCAGATATTTTCTTGCCACTTCCTGCCAGATCATGAAGTATCTGGCACACTGTGCCATCTGACTGGGTAGTTTTGTTGACATACTAATGAGCTGCTCTGTGATGACTGATGAGTTCTGTGTCCTCTGCCACGTAGGATCAGGACTTCAGATCCCAAAAGCACTTCGTCATCAACATGACTTGCCGGTTTTGCTGGCAGCTTCCCGAGACTGACTACGAGTGCTCCAACTCCACCAGCTGCATGACGGTGTCCTGTCCCCGGCAGCGCTACACCGCCAACTGCACGGTGCGGGACCACGTGCACTGCCTGGGTGAGCGGGTCCGCGGGACTGCAGAGCGAGGCGTTTCTCTCTCGGCTTGCTTATGGAGCCTTAATCACACATTTGGGAATCCAGTTCAAATTATTTCACCAGAAGCATTCATCAGCACTTGGGAGTTCTGCCAAGTTTCATTAATATGAAAAGGAACCATAAAAATCCAGAACATTTGCCATGCTCTTATCTTTTAAAATGTAGCAATAAAATGACAAAATCCGTAAGGCGTGAAGTTTAATGCGCTGTCATTAAATAGTTTGTTACTTTTTAGAGAGAGAGGAAGGGAGAAGAGAGAAACATTCGTGTGAGACCATAACATTGATCTGCTGCCTCTTGCACACTCCCTACTGGGCATGTGCTCTGACTGGGAATTGAATCGTGACCTCCTGGTTCATAGGTTGATGCTCAACCACGGAGCCACGCTGGCCGAGCCTGACCTAACATTTAAATTTTAAGTCTGCGCTTAGGGATGATCAGGTCTTTTTTTCTTCCTTTTTTTTTTTTTTTTTTAATATATCTTTATTGATTTCTGAGAGGAAGGGAGAGGGAAGAGAGAGAATCATGGATTGGCTGCCTCCCGCATGTCCCCCATTGGGGATCAAGCCCACAATCCAGGCATGTGCCCTTGACCGGACTCGAACCTGGGACCCCTCAGTCTGCAGGCCAGTGCTCTATCCACTGAGCCAAACCAGCCAGGGCAGGTCTGTCTTTCTTTTTACCACTCACCGTAGTGGGCATTGTTGTAAGGAGGCTGACTTTTAGATTTTTAGTTACAAGACCACTAGTTCCGTCAAGTCTCTGTGTAAGGGTATGTTTGAACCCAGGTGTCTAAATGGAGAGTTTTCTTTTTCCTTAAAGGTAACCGGACGTTTCCCAAGATGCTCTATTGCAACTGGACCGGCGGCTACAAGTGGTCCACGGCCCTGGCTCTGAGGTGAGCTGTTACAGTGAGCTAGGAGGCCGGTGGGAATTGGTGGGGTCAGTGGAATCTTCCAGACACGGAGCTCAGACCCGAGGAAATGGCTGTGGGAGTTGCTCGGGGGTCAGAGCAGCCCTTTGTGGGGTTGTGGCAGGAGTTCTCTCTCCCAGGAAGCCCGCACATGCCTTAGCGGAGTCATTACAGAGCATCAGAGCCACTGAGGCCCCCCCTGACGTACCGCGAGCCAGTAAACCCTGCGTGCTGTTAGCAACAGGCGGGTTTACGATGTGTGTGCTTAACTTTCTCCTTTATTATGAAAGTACTGCATGCTCCATGCTGACCACCAGGAAGGTGAAAATGATCAAAGAAAAACGGTAACACCACCTGTCACCCCACCATCCTGAAATAATTACAGACTTATATTTTCACATGCTTGTATTTGTTCAACTTTTCAACAGTTTTGCAAAAAAAAAAAAAAATTGTACTTAAATGATGCACTAATTACAGCGCTGTGCCCCCTCCAGCTGAGGGTTCAGAGTTAGAGCCCGGGACCCTGTGGCCGCAGCCTGGCCGGGGCAGGGCTGGCCGTGTGTCGGTGTGGGGTGGGAGCTGGGCCCGGTGTGCTGTTCTCTTTACTTGCATGCTCTGAAACGTCCCATCGCAAAAGCTTTAAAAGAAATCCAGTGAGAACTTGTCCGAATAGTGTTAGATCTTTGCATGGGAAGGAATCTTGAAAGTCATTTATTCCTAACACTAAATTTTAAAATATATATATATATTTTTAGTGACTTCAGAGAGGAAGGGAGGAGAGGGAGAGAGAAACATCAGTGATGAGAGAGAGGAACATCATGGATCGGCTGCCTCCTGCACACCCCTTACTGGGGATCGAGCCCACAGCCCAGGCATGAGCCCTGACCGGGAATTGCACTGCAGCCTCTCGGTTCACAGGTCGATGCTCACCCTGTGAGCCAGGCCGGCTGGGCCCTCACTAAGTTTTTAGAGATGAGAGACTGAAACGGCTGGACCCGGGCAGCAGGGGGGTGGGCTGCCTGCCTCCCGGTGCCAACGCTCTGTTCTAGGGACGTGCTGTTTTCCAGAATAAACTGCAAAGAGGGCATTACTTTTCTTTAAAGGGAAACTTTAGGTCTCAGTCTAGCCAAAGGTCGTATGTTTACTCTGGAAATTTAAGTCTCTGGCCCGTGATTACATCTGGCCCTTGAACGACACAGGGTAGGGGTGTCAGCCCCCCGCAGTCAAAAGCCCGTGTCTAACTTAAAGCCAGCCCTTCACATACGCTGCTCTCACCGAGGATCGAGATCGAAAATATTTGGAGTTGCAAAGCGTGTACTAGTCCTGTGATCCCACAGAGGGTTGGGGTCAGGAGATCCCTTCCCAGGTGTGGCCCAGCGGGGTCATGGAGCCACACCTGGGGGGACGTGTGGTGGATCCGGTCCTGTTTGGTCTTCCAGCATCACCCTCGGGGGCTTCGGCGCCGACCGGTTCTACCTGGGCCAGTGGAGAGAAGGCCTGGGCAAGCTCTTCAGCTTCGGCGGCCTGGGGATCTGGACGCTCATCGACGTCCTGCTGATCGGGGTCGGCTACGTGGGGCCCGCAGACGGCTCTCTCTACATTTAGCGGCGATCTGTGCTTCGGGGGAGCGGCGCCTGGAAGGCCTTGGCCCGGAGGAAGGGCTGTCGCGAGTGACGCGTTGGTGTGTGTTTAATGTACAGCATCTGTACGTGGCCTGCCTTGATGAAGGTAAAACTAAAGAAGGAAACACTGGACCATGCTTCTCTGGAATTCGGTTTCATTTGCCTGAAGTGTATTTTTTTTCTGTGAAAAAACTGGGACTCGATTCAACTGGAGGAGCACACTGCAGTGATTGGAAATGGATGTCGTTCCCGTGCTTCATTTTCTGTTGCTTAAGTCGAAGTGTATCGCTCGGCGCTCGGCCTGGACGGCTCGGCCTGCAGGAGCCTTTCAGCTGTGACGCGGGAGGTGGGCCGGTTCATTTTCAGCCCAGAGAGTGACCCCCCGCACGTCAGAGCTCCGTGAGTTGTGCGATGTCGTATGTATGTCTGGTCTTCGTCTGTGACGGTTTAAAGTGACCCAGAGCTTACAGATCTGGTGGCTGTGGATTGACTTGATTAGTAATGCAAAGGGTTGTGAGGAGACGGAAAAATTAATAAAGTTATAACTGGCTTTAAGAAACATTAGAGACTGTTTTCTGTATTAATAGATCATCCTGAGTAATCGTAGCAGCTGTTACCATTAAGAGGTAAAATGTGCCCTCGCCGGTTTGGCCTGGGGACTAAAGGGTCCTGGGTTCGATTCCGGGCAAGGGCACGTACCTCAGTTGCAGGCTCGATCCCCGGCCCTGGTTGGGGTGCATGCAAGAGGCAACCAGTTGATGTGTCCTCTCACATGGATGTTCCTCTCTCTGTCTCTCCCCCTTCCCTTCCACTCTCTCTCAAAATCAATAGAAAAATACCCTTGGGTGAGATTAACAAAAAAAGAGGTGAAACGTGCCTTTTTCAGGGCATCGCTCGCTTCCAACAGGTGCATAATTGACCCCTGCACAGCACAGGGTGAGGGCGCCAATCCGGGGCGGTCGAATATCCACGTGGGAGTTCAGTCAGCCCTGCAGATACAGGGGTTCCCAACTGTGGATGAAAATACAGTTGACCCTCGAGCAACACGAGTGTGAGCTGCATGGGTGTCTGCATAGCGGTGACGGGCACAGTCCAGGCCCTCGTTCACGGTCAGCTGTGTTCACCGCTGGCTGGGTCGTTGGCATACCGGGGAGTGTTCAGTGTGTTTTAGCACGAGGAATGATTTTGAGTCTATAGATCCTTTAATGGAAAGAAAAGCTATTGCCCTGGCAGGTTTGGCTCAGTGGACAGAGCGTCAGCCTGCGGACTGAAGGGTCCCAGGTTCGATTCCGGTCAAGGGCACATGCCCGGGTTGCAGGCTCGATCCCCAGTGTGGGGCGTGCAGGAGGCAGCCGATCCATGATTCTCATCATTGATGTTTCTCTCTCTCCCTCTCTCTTCCTCTCTGAAATCAATTTAAGAAAGAAAAGCTATTTTAAAAAAATAAATATATATTTTTTTATTTTTATTTTTTTATTTTCAAAGAGAGAGGTAGAGAGAAATATCGATGTGAGAGCAAAACATCAATCAGCTGCCTCCTGCATGCCCCCCACTTGGGGATTGAGCCGCAACCCAACTGGGAATCTAACCGGCATCCTTTCAGTGCACGGGACGACACCCAACCAACTGAGCTACACCGGCCAAGGCAGGAAAAGCAATTATTAATCCAAAATGGGTTTTACAAAGGTTTCTTATGAAACGCTTTGACTCAGCATTTTCCTTTCGAATGGGGCATCTGTGAACAGGGAGAAGGGTTAACCAGCCTGCCAGATTTGGAAGCTGTGAAGTAGTTTTGGAGAATATCTCCTAAAATCTCACGGGATTATTCCTTGCCATTTACCTGTAAGGGGACTGTGGGTACCTTGCCCTTGAAGATCTGCTCAGGTGTGTCTTGGTGTCCCCGAATTGCAGTTCCAGCTCCGGCCACTAGATGGCACGTCCCCTTTACATTTGCGCTCTGAGATCAGCCCCACAACACAGACCTGCTGGCGGGGCGGGCCGAGTCCTGACTCCCAGCTCCCTGGGGCTCAGAGATGGGGGTGTCCCTGTGCCCCAAACCCCGACTCCAGCCCGCTCTCCCTCCAGGCTCCGACTTCATTGGGTGACGAGGCAATCGATGTGTCAGCTCAGCCAGAGCATTTCAGTGGCTGGTGATGCTGTTGACGGGTCATTTTGCCGGGATGGATCCCATGCGTCTTTGTCCCACAGCGGCCCGTGGGGGGCCCATCTTCCGCAGGCACAGAGGCCACAGGCACCGAGGAGCGGGGGGCGGGGTGTGGGAGGCTGCGGGTAAGGATGGAGTTGTTCCTGACACAGGGTGCATTTGTAAGTTTGAGTGATGACCGTTATCTGGGAAATTAGATTCCGGTGCCTCCTGCCAGGGCTGAATTAACGAGGTGTCACTTGGGTGAACTCACTCCTTTATCAAGATCTTTATGACGGCTAATCGGAGCCGGACAGCGCCCAGGGCCGTTCACCCCGCAGTGAGCACGTTGGCTGTTTCTAGAACCCCCAGCGCTCTCGGGTGCAGGGCCAGAGGCCCCACCGCCTCAGGCGGAGGCGTCACCATAGCACACACTCAGCTCACACACATGCTCACGTGCACACACGTGCACACACTCAGCTCACACACATGTTCACGTGCACACACTCAGCTCATAGACATGCTCACATTCACACACGTGCTCACACATGCCCACATTCACACACATGAGCACACGGCTCACACACATGTGCACATTCACACGCGTGCGCACACTCAGCTCACACACACGCTCATATTCACACGTGCACACATTCAGCTCACACATGCTCACATGCACACACTCAGCTTACACACACATGCTCACGTGCACACTCAGCTTACACACCACATTCACAGAGTCACACACATGCACACATGCACTCTCACATAGTCACATGCACACTCACACTGAGTCGCATACACACACACATAGTCACATGTGCACACTCACACGTGCACACTCACACACACACTCACATAGGCACACTCACACCTGCTCAGTCACACACATACACACACACACAGAAAACTTCCCGTCAGTACCTGCTCTAATCGGCCAAACTCCAGGAAAACCATGGCACCAGCCCTACCCATGCCGAGTAGGTGAGCCTCCACTCCCAGCCGGGCCTGTGGGCAGAGCACTCGGACGTCCCCGGTGGACGGAGCCAGAGGAGGCCGAGCCGGGAGCCGGGCCGGTCGGTCGGAATGCTTCCTGACAGTTCAGATGAAGATGCGGCCCCAGAGCAAGTGTGTGTGCTCTTTGGCGCATGCTCCACACGGGGCGGGAAACCTCTACACGTGCAACTCCACGTTAGGGTGGGCGCTGGCCTGGCTTTTATCCTGGTTCCGTCTCCAGCCAGCTGGGCAGCTGTGAGCATCGATCACAGTCGGTGGTTTTGAGCAGCAAGTAGCAGAAATAATATCATCGTGTGCAATACATGAGCTGTTATCTAATCCGACAAGAGGCAGGGCGCCTGGCCGGCGTGGCTCAGTGGTGGAGCGTCAACCTATGAACCAGGAGGTCACAGTTCGATTCCCGGTCAGGGCACAGGCCCAGATTGCAGGTTCTATCCCCAGTGTGGGGCGTGCAGGAGGCGGCCGATCCATGATTCTCTCATCATGGATATTTCTCTCTCTCTCTCTCCCTCTCCCTTCCTCTCTGAAACCAATAAAAATACATTTTTTTAAAAAGAAAAAGAATGGGGCATGGTCTCAAGACATCTGGCCCTGTACCTGCCGCACCGCCTCCATCTCTACGGCACGGAGACTCAAGCCCCCCGGCTCCCTCAGAACTTCCTGTGGCCGTGACGGGCAAGCCGCGGGGGCCTGCGGACCCCGTAACACATGAGCGGTCCGTGTGATGAGCAGAAATAAGGAGGCGATGAGCCCGACATCGGCGAGCACAGCCTCGCTCTCCATCCCCAGCGAGGTCCTCGGACATCCTTCATCCGTGCCCCGGGGGCCTGGGAGATGGCCAGCCGCCCCCGCGTGCGTGCGTGTGGTTCGCTGGAAGAGCCCGTTAAATTCCTCCTGCAATCGAGGGGCCGTATCTGGTTGGCTGTCTCGGTCAGCTTTAGGATATTGGTTTGGAAAAGGGTCATAAATTTTCTTTTCAATTTGGCTTCTGTGGCTTTTCTAGCGCAACGTGCCCCTGCAGAGAGGCTGCGCCTGATGCTCGAGTTACCGAGAGGAATGGGTGACAGAGATAAGGCCTCCAGCCCGGCCGGCGTGGCTCAGGGGTTGAGCGTCGACCTAGTAACCGGGAGGTCACGGTTCGATTCCCGGTCAGGGCACAGGCCCGAGTAACAGGCTGGATCCCCAGTGGGGGGCGTGCAGGAGGCAGCCGGTTCATGATTCCCTCTCATCATGGATGTTTCTCTTCCTCTCCTTTCTTCTCCATTCTCTCTGGGGTCCATTGTGGTCTTAGAGGTGGCTGTTTTGGGGCCCCCTCTGGGCACCACAATGGGAGGATAATGACCCCCAAGGCACCCCCATATGTTGATGCAGTAAATGTGTGGTTGGGACCGGAGTCTCTGTAGGCTTGACGTCCCGGTTCCCAGTGGTTCTTAACGGGCTTTTCTAGCCGAGACAGGGCCCACAGCTCTTTTCGGAATCCACGTCCGGCCATTGACGGCTGCGAGCAAACACCCAAACCTCAGATCCCCACCGACCGACAGACCGAGCGCCCAAGGCTCCCCGCCAGGAGGCTGACCCAGCAGCGTTGGTCAAGCTGTTCCCAACGGGGAGTCTGTGACACCCACAAATCACTGCTTTCGGGGGCGGGAGGGACCGCTGAGCCACAGGAAGGGTTTTTCAGAGGGAAGAGGGACAGGACCCGGCTTCTGCCTCCAATAGTGTCCACGGACGGCCCGCATATTCCCCGCAGGAAATGCCCTGGGCTTTTCCTCGCTTCCCTGCCAACGTTCCTGCTCTTCACCGGAACGAGGGGGGCTCGCGGGATCCCTCACTCGCCCGCATCTCCGTGATGTTCTTCCCATATTGTGATTTACAGACTGGCTCTCCCTGCTGACTGCTTGCTTTCTTCTATTTTTTTTTTTTTAGAGAAAGAGAGGAAGAAACAGAGAGAGATAAACATCCATGATGGGAGAGAATCACAGATCGGCTGCCTCCTGCACGCCCCCTACTGGGGATTGAGCCCGCAACCCGGGCATGTGCTCTGACGGGGAATCGAACCGTGACCTCCTGGCTCCTAGGTCGACGCTCAGCCACGGAGCCACCCGAGCCGGACTGGACGCCCCTTCTTTCGTCCTCGGTTCCTCCAAAGTGCACTCCCCGCGGGACCACTGTTCCCACCACCACGGCCCCTGGGCCGGTCCCTGTTGTCACTGCCTCGTGCCTGGGTCCCCGCGGACCCTCCGGTGGCCTCCCGCGTCCGGTGTGTCCCTGCCGCCTTGGCTCCCACCGAGACAGAGCCACAGCCCCTCTGAGGGTGACAGGCCAGCGTGACCCACCCTGCCCCCCCGGGACGCCATCCCCCTGGCCCTGCTCCCCACGTGGCTACCCCCAGGCTCAGGGCCCGCTGCCCCCTCTGGGGCTCCCGACCTCATTTCCTGCGTCTCTCACATGTCACCAGGGCGGAGGGCCCCACCCAGCCAGCCAGCCGCCGCCAGCCCATGTAATTGCCGCCTCCCGGGGCCCTTCTGCCCTTCTGTCCTCTGTCCTGCTGCATGTTCCTCTCCATCACGTCTCCGCGTGTGCGCGCGCGTCTCATTAAATGCCCTGTTTACGTCTGCCTCCCCCGTGAGAGCCTAACGGAATGTCCACCCGGGAGAACAGGGCGTGGGACTGCGTCCCCGGGGCCCCGTTCCCCGCCACCACAGCGCTGCTGAGCTGCGAGGGAGCAGCTGGCTCAGAGCGGCTGCCCCGCTCCCTGCCAGGCGACCGCAGCCCAGGGCGCACGCACTCAGGGCGCACCCACGGGAGAGGAAAGGTGCCGCGTGGACGGAGCTCCCGAGTCACACCCAAAACCGTCCACGGGGAACAGGCAGGCCAGTCAGCATCCGAGAGACCCGACCAGTGACGATGGCCCCTCAGCACGCCCACAGGGAATGGCGTCCAAGGCTCTGCGTTCTAAGAGGCCCTTGAAGCCGGCTGGGGCCCGGCCGGCGTGGCTCCGTGGCTGAGCGTCGACCTATGAACCAGGAGGTCTCGGTTCGATCCCCGATCAGGGCACCTGCCCGGGTTGTGCAGGCTCAGTCCCCAGAGTGGGGCGTGCAGGAGGCAGCCGATCTATGATTCTCTCTCATCATGGATGTTTCTATTTCTCTCTCTCCCTCTCCCTTCCTCTCTCTGAAATCAATAAAATACATTTTAAGAAAATTTAAAAGAGAAATAAATGGGCCCTAGGGAGCCCAGGGCCGCAGTGCGGGCAGACAGGAGCGCTCTGCCCGCCGGAGACGCACACAGGGGCAAGCAGGTGCAGGCTGGGGGCGGCTCCCACGCGCCCCTCCAAACTTCACTTCCCACCAACGCCTTCCCTGCTGTCGGGGGGGGGGGGGTCTCCTTCTCCTCTGCCCGGAGCCGAACACCAGCTCCCCCCAAAGCTCGTCCCTCCGGGCCTCGCGGGCCACGGGGCCACTGCGGCTCCCGCGCCAGGACCACGGACAGCGGACGTCCACGTGCCCCGCCCGCAGGAGGTGCTCTGTGCACAGGCCACGGAGTGAGGGTGTGTGATGGACACGGGGAGGGACTCCCTTGACCTGGAATGTGGCCCTGTTTTCCATTCGGGACCCCCGAACCTGGCGGGATAAACCCCACTCCCAAACTCAGCAGCCACAGGAGCCTCCACGTTCTCCGTTTCTCAAGGACTGAGCTCGGGTTTGTGTGTGTGTGTGTGTGTGTGTGTGTGTGTGTGTGTGTGTGTGTTTACAGAGAGTGGAAGGGAGAGGGAGAGACAGAGAGAGAAACATGGATGCGAGAGAGACACATCGATTGGTTGCCTCCTTCACATGGCCCTACCAGGGCCGGGGATGGAGCCTGCAACCGAGGTACATGCTTTTTTTTTTTTCCAATTTTTAAAATAATATATATTTTTATTGATTTCAGAGAGGAAAGGAGAGGGAGAGAGAGAGAGAGAGAGAGAGAGAGAGAGAGAGAGAGAGAGAAATATCAACGATGAGAGAGAGAATCATGGATCGGCTGCCTCCTGCACACCTCCTGCTAGGGATCGAGCCCACAACCCGGGAATGTGCCCTTGACCGGAATCGAACCCGGGACCCTTTAGTCTGCAGGCCAACGCTCTATCCACTGAGCCAAACCAGCCTGGGCATCTTTTTAAAAATATTTTTAAAACTTTTTTTTTAAAAAAAGACGCCTATCCCACAGTCCCTGCCAACAGTCCCGCCTGCCGCCTGTGGGGATGGCCTGTCCGGGCCCCAGGGTGACCCGGGCGACCTTCACACCAGCGCGTGACTCTCCCACCTGGCAGAGCAGAGCCACGCTGCCCTCCAGCACCTGCCCGGGGCCGCCACCAGGGATCCCGCCGGGGGCCCAGCAGCTGTGGCTCGCGGCGGAGCGTCGACCTACGAACCACGAGGTCACCGTGCAGGAGACCAGAGCCCAGCCCCGCCGGGGGCCGCAGGACGCAGCTGCCCCGGTGACGACGGCCCTGCTGGCTCGCCAGGAGCCACCTCCCAGGCCCAGCTGCAGGGCTGGGTTTCCTGCAAACCACGATGCTGGAGCGGGGCCGCCCACCCCGTGACCGACCGTGTTTACCCTTCTCACCGACCCCAGGGACGGCTGTGGGCCTCCCGCCCCTGCCCCTGCGGCCCCCCCCCCCGAGGTCTGAGCTGCTGCGGTTCCCCTGACGATCCTCCCCCCCCCCGCCCGTCCCCCCAAGCCTTGAGCCATCTGCAGGGTTTGCTAACCTCTCCCGTAAACAGTTGTTTTCCCAGCGTTAAATATTAACAGAGAGCGGCCGGCACAGCGGCGCACGGCCGCGCTTTAAATATTGAAGTCATCGCTGGGGATCGAGCCTGCAACCCAGGCATGTATCCTGACCGGAGGGTGGGGGGGTGGGGGGGGGGAGAATATTGAAGTCATCGCCATTCTGTCCCGACGCGACCCACCGGCAGCCCTGCTCCGGGATGCTCTGGCCTCCCTGGTGAACGGGGCAGGAAGCCGCAAACCTTCCCACCCCTCCGCTGCCTCTGTTCCTCACTTTCTCCCCCCACCCCTCTCGCTCCCGCTCTCTTTCTCTCTCTGGCACCAACTTCCTGGTCCCAGACAGAACACCCACTCTTCACCGTGGGTCTTAGCATCCTCAGCATGAGATTGTTTTTTGATAATATGTTTGTTTGTTTAGAGGGAGAGGGACAGAGAGATGGAAACATCCATGATGAGAGAGAATCACGGATCGGCTGCCTCCTGCACGCCCCCCGCTGGGGATCGAGCCTGCAACCCAGGCATGTGCACTTGCCCGGAATCAAACGTGACTTCCTGGTTCATAGGTCGACGCTCCACCACTGAGCCACACGGGCTGGCCTTGTTTCTAACCCTGCCTCGCAGGGGTGTACCCCGTCTCCTCGGACCCTGTCAGCAAAGCCTGTGGCTGCACCCCAACACATCAACAGCGTGCAACAGAGCCACGGCCTGGCGGCCAGCTCTCGTCAGGGGAGAGCGGGGAGGCATCCGGTATCCGGTGCGCGCGCAGGGTCTGCGGTGGGAGGGGCGGCCGCCCGGCCAGGCCAGCTGGACACCGGGTCACTCATTCGTTGTCGGACGATCTGAGAAAACTGCTCACGCGCTGAAAAGCCAATGGATGGGTCCGCAGGGAGGAGAGAGGCCGAGCCCGCAGCTCAGAGCGTTGTCAGAGGCTGGCGTCTGGGGTCGGGGGGCCGTCCCAGGGGCAGGGGCTACGAGCTGGCCGGCAGGGAGGGGTCAGGGGAGCGTGACCCTGGCAGGACCGATGGGAAAGCTGCGTAGGACCCATCGGCCTCCCCGACCCCGAGAAGGCACAGAGCAATGACAGCCTGAGGCCCCAAATGAACTTTCTTATATTTTATTGATTATTTTTACAGAGAGGAAGGGAGAGGGATAGAGAGTTAGAAACATCAATGAGAGATAAACATCCATCAGCTGCCTCCTGCACAACCCCCACTGGGGATGTGCCCGCAACCAGGGTACATGCCCTTGACCGGAATCGAACCCAGGACCCTTCAGTCCGCAGGCCGACGCTCTATCCACTGAGCCACACCGGTTAGGTCCCGAACGAACTTTCTTAGAAAAACGGAACCGATTTCTCAAGAAAAACATGGCTTCCAACGTGGGCTGGTTTGCCCACAAGCTGCCCTTGTCAGAACGTGTTTCTGGCCCTGGCCAGTGTGGCTCAGTGGGTAGAGCGTCGGCCTGCAGACTGAAGGGTCCCGGGTTCGATTCCCGGTCAGGGCACGTGCCCGGGGTTGCGGGCTCGATCCCCAGTAGGGGGCGTGCAGGAGGCAGCCGATCCGTGATTCTCTCTCCTCATGGATGTTTCTCTCTCCCTCTCCCTCTCCCTTCCCCTCTGAAATCAATATAAAATATATTACCAAAAAGAAAGAGAGAGAGAATTCAAACCAAAGCCAAAGTCACAGCCGCTGATGCCCTGTTAGGACGGGGCGGCCTGGGTCACCCCACGCAGGAAGGATAACCTTCGTACGAATGATAGTAACACGCCGCGCTTGGTCTCGTCCAAATATTTTGAATGCAGCCGAGGCCGAGGACAGGAACGCCTGCCTGGCGCTGTTTACCGGGAAATGCTGCGGCTTGTTTGTTATGTTAGGCCTTTGTATACAGAGACCGCTTTCCTCCCTCGCCACCCGGGGGCCCGTATTTCTGGCCGGTGGTGGCTACGGCCAAGGTTTCGCAGGAAGCGGCCGTTCCGATGGAAACGGTATGTTTTGGGGTTGGTTTATTTTTTTTTTAAACCCTTCGAACCAGCGGAAGGCGGAGGGCAGGCAGCTGCAGGTGTGGAGCGGGGTGCGTGCCCCCCTCCCTCGCCCCCCGTGCTCCGGGCAGATAGTTCCGTGCTGGAAATTGCATCCCGCAGCTGGGAAACAGGAAATTGAAAAGGACCGAGTCCAGGGACGGTGGCATCTCCGAGTTTGCCCATCCCTGCATCCGAGGGGCCTCCACGATACCCAGGGAACGGGAGTGTCTTTGTCACTGGAGGGTGGGTCTGAAGAATTCTTTTTTTTTTTTTAATATACATTTTATTGATTTTTTACAGAGAGGAAGGGAGAAGGATAGATAGAAACATCAATGAGAGAGAAACATCAATCAGCTGCCTCCTGCAAACCCCCTACTGGGGATGTGCCCGCAACCAGGGTACATGCCCTTGACCGGAATCGAACCCGGGACCCTTGAGTCCACAGGGCCGACGCTCTATCCACTGAGCCACACCGGCTAGGGCAAGAATTCCTTTTTTGTTTTTTTATTTCTGGCTAATCCTCACCTGAGGGTATAGGTAAATACATTAATGTATTTTTATTGATTTCAGAGAGGAAGGGAGAGGGAGAGAGAGAGAGAGAAAAACACTAATGATGAGAGAATCATGGACTGGCTGCCTCCTGCACGCCCCCTACTGGGGATGGAGCCCGCAACCCGGGCCTGTGCCCTGACCGGGAATCGAACCGTGACCTCCTGGTTCCTAGGTCGACGCTCAACCACGGAGCCACCCCGGCCGGGCGGTGCAGCAGTTTTGTTAGCAAACCTTTGGTTCAACATCCTGTTTAACGCCCTCCCTCCCGCTCTGGGTTCATTGGGAAGGTGGGCCCTGCTGTGACCCATCGCTGATGCCCTCTGAGACCCGGCCTGGCGCTGTGCCCCCTGCTTTGCACCCCTCCGATTCCTCTTAGTGTCTTGGTTGCCCGGAACCCCTTTTCCTACCCTCCCCCCCCCCCGGCCCGCCCCGTCCTGTGTGGGAGATTGTTTTGTTTTTTTGTTGGGTCCCTCTTTATTGGGACGTGGGAGGCAAAAGGAAGACCCATTTGCAAAATCCACTGCCTGAAACGGCCAGCCCGCCTGCCCCTCGTGGGATGAGCCCTTAAGCTTGGGCAGGATCAACGCGTAATTGGTTTTGCCTTCCCTCGGAGAGACGTCTGAGGGGGAGCCGTGGAACCTTTCAAGTTCTGAGCCGGTCGGTGCCGTGTGTCTGAGCCACACGAACTTCCCGTCCACTGCTCGCCGGGGTGGGCGGGCATGGTCACTGGGGCGGGGTCTGAGTGAGGCCAAATTTGCCGCAGCAATGTTTGTGACTCCAAACAGAATCCCGGCCCCACGGGGTGGCTTAGTGGTCGAGCATCAACCTAGGATCCAGGAGGTCAAGGTTCAATTCCCGGTCAGGGCACATGCCCGGTTGCGGGCTCCATCCCCAGGAGGGGGCGTGCAGGAGGCACCCGGTCCATGTTTCTCTCTCATCATTGGTGTTTCTCTCTCTCTCTCTCCCTCTCTGAAATCAATTTTTTTAAAAATCTTATAAAATAAAAGCCTAATATGCAAATTGTGCCCTCAGGCCGTGGTTCAGCTGGGAGTTCGACCGCTCGCTATGACATGCATGACCACCAGGGGGCGGTGCGGAACATTGCGGTGTCGTCGATGAGCACTGGCAGCCCCAATGGGCTCCAATGAGAGTGGAACCGTGGCGGGATGGTGGAGCTGGTGAGCTGGCAGCGCCAGGCCAAGGCAGGTGGAGCTGGGCCTGATCACATGCCCACCCCCACCCCCATACCCCCAGACTGTGACCAGCAGCGGTGGGGGGGAGGGGGGCGGGGCTGCGGCCTGGCTCCCAGGCACTGAGGGAGAAAGGGCAAATAGCAATATTAAAATATTTCTTCTAATTATTTCCCTTTCAATGTGCACGAATTCGTGCACCGGGCCACTAGTGTGTGTGTGTGTGTGTGTGTGTGTGTGTGTGTGTGCGCGCGCGCGTATACACTGAGTGGCCAGATGATGATGATCTCTGAACACATAATAATCTGGCCACTCAGTGTACATCCTGTAGAATAAAAGGCTGATATGCAAATTGTCCCCTCGACCAGGAGTTCGACCAGCAGGCAGGCCGGCCAACCGCCCATGTCCCCTCCCCCTGGCCAGGCTGGGCGGACCCCACCCATGCACGAATTCATGCACCGGGCCTCTAATATATATATTAGAGTGGCCAGGTTATTATGCGTTCAGAGATCATAATAATCTGTCCACTCAGTGTGTGAAAAATCAGGATGCTAACGACCAGAAAAGTCAAATGCAGAAAGGGTCCGAGGTGGTGACTGGGCCTCCCCGTGGGAAAAGGGAATAGCCCGGGTGACTTTTGCTTTTCCTCACACGCCTTCTCCTGCCGCACACGCGCAGGAAAACATTCTGAAACGCTTTCCGTGGGTAAACGAAACGGCGGATATGGGGACGCCTCCCTGCGCTGAGTCCTGGCTCTGAAAACATGTTGATGGGGGACGATGCTCAGACCCTCAGGGCACGAGGCTACTGACCACCCGTCCTCCCTCTGTCACCGGGGCTGCGGGCGTGGGGGTGAGTCAGCGGCCAGCATCCCTTCCTCGTGGGTATTTCCGACCCCAACGTTCAGGATGAGAATCAGGGACCCGCTGCCTCCTGCCCGCCCCACCCTGGGGATGGAGCTGGCAACCCGGGCCTGTGCCCTTGACCGGGCGGGAATCGAACCGTGACCTCCTGGTTCCTAGGTCCATGCTCCACCATGAAGTCACGCCGGCCGGGCACCGCTCTGACCTTTAAATCAAGCCTGCCGTTTCGGGGCGAGGGCGGAACCCCACAGATCCCTTACCTATTTCCCATGGAAAAGATTCTCACCCCAGCCGGAAATTCAGGTCATCTCGCTAACGCCCCGGACTGTTTTCAGTGTCGTCAGCATCTCCACCAACATTCCGACATTCCGCAGGCCACCAGGCTTGCATTGTTCTCCACTTTAATGACCACTTGGGTGCCTGTCCCGCTGGGGCTGTGGGTCGCGCCCCTCGCCCAGCCTCTGTGGGAAAAGCTCTCAGGGAATCACGCTGGCCTGGAGGTCAGAGGGCACGGCCGCATCGTCCACAGTGAGAAGCAGGCCCTCGCCGGTGTGGCTCAGTGGATAGCGCGCCGGCCTGTGGACCGGAGGGTTCCGGGGTTTGATTCCCCGTCAAGGGCACGTACCTCAGTGGAGGCTCGATCCCCAGTAGAAGGCCTGCGGGAGGCAGCCAATCCGTGGTCTTCTCTCATCATGGATGTTTCTATCTCTCTCTCTCTCCCTCTTTCATCCTCTCTGAAATCAATTAAAAAAAAAAAAAAGTGCCCTAACTGGTTTGGCTCAGTGGATAGAGCATCGGCCTGCGGACTGAAGGGTTCCAGGTTCGATTCCGGTCAAGGGCATGTACCTTGGTTGTGGGCACATCCCCAGTAGGGGGTGTGCAAGAGGCAGCTGATCGATGTTTCTCTCTCATCGATGTTTCTAACTCTCTATCCCTCCCTCTCTCTTCCTCTCTGTAAAAGATCAATAAAATATATATTTTTTAAAAATCAATAAAATATATTTAAAAACAACAAAAAAAGTGAAGCCGCATCACCGTCACGCACATCACGCCCAGAAGGTGAGCTCAGATCGTGGTTGTGTGAGAATCATGAGGCCCAGATGGGCTATTCGTGCTCCATCGAACAGGCGCGCCGCCCGGCACCTGGTGAGGTGACGCATCCCCACCGCTCCTCAGACACCAGGGGTGATCCCCCTGGCACAGTGTGGGCCACGCCCCCGGGGGTTGGCAGGAGGCCTCCTGGCCTGGGGGAGCTGGGAGGGCAGAATGTCCCGCCAGACACGCTGGGCTGGAAAAGCCTTTACATGATGGGCTGACCGGCCAGCGTGGCTCCGTGGATAGAGCGTCGACCTGGGAACCAGGAGGTCACAGTTCGATTCCCGGTCAGGGCACATGCCCAGGTTGCGGGCTCCATCCCCAGTGGGGGGCGTGCAGGAGGCAGCCGATCCATGACTCTCTCTCATCATGGATGTTTCTATCTCTCTCACCCTCTCCATTTCTCTCCAAAATCAATAAAAAAATATTTTTAAAAAATGATGAGTTGGTAACAAAAGTTGTGCCATTTCAATAGCTCTTTGCCTTTTGTTTATTTTATTATTATTTTTTAAATATATTTTATTGATTTTTTTTTTACAGAGAGGAAGGGAGAGGGATAGAGAGTCAGAAACACTGATGATAGAGAAACACCGATCAGCTGCCTCCTGCACATCCCGCACCAGGGATGAGCCTGCAACCAAGGTACATGCCCTTGACCAGAATCGAACCCGGGACCCTTCAGTCCACAGGCCGATGCTCTATCTATCCACGGAGCCAAATCAGTTAGGGCAGCTCTATGCCTTTTAAAAAATATATGTTTTTATTGATTTTTAGAGAGAGAGGAAGGAAAAGGGAGAGTGAGATAGAAACGTCAATTGAGAGAGAAACATCACGTCGATCGGCTGCCTCCTGCACGCCCCCCACTGGGGATCGAGCCCGCACCCCGGGCCTGTGCCCTGACCGGGAATCGAACCGTGACCTCCTGGTTCATAGGTCGACACTCAACCACTGAGCCACCCCGGCCAGGCCTGACCTCAGTCTTGGTTCCTGAGAACTCTCGTGCACCCACTTATACTATCTCGAGTTTTTGCCGCCAGCAGGGTGGGGAGCAGGCTGGAGGCTCAGCCCTCTTGGCCCCTAGCAAGATGGGGCTGTCTTTCTTGCTAGTCCTGCCCCCTCCCCCGCCCCTGTCCCCCCATGGAGCCACACGCTGCTCCCAGACAGACCGGCCATTCCGGCCTGGCAGCTTAGCTTTCCCATGCCCTCCTCCCCACATGCCTTTCTCCACTCTCCTCCTGCCTATCACCGAATTTCTGTTTGTGTTTCTTTGAGATGGGTACTCTAGGTATCCCAAGGAAATCAACGACTCTGCTTTTCTAGCACATGGGGCCGTGAGCCTCCTGGAAGCCAAGGCGAAAAGGGAAAGCAGCTGAGTGGCAAAGCGCTCACTCTTCGTTGGGAAGGGCAACTCGGGGAGTTGGAGTTTCAGCTTTTTTTTCGCTCCAACATTCCTTGTTTGACACTCTAGTTCCACGTGGGAGTTTATGGAGGGAACACGGTGACACATAATTGCTAGATCCACGATCCTTGTTTTACGGGAGCAGGTTTCTCACAGGCTCTTTCTTAAGACAGTGATGATCTTCTAGATAGAAAGGGAGAGTCTCATCAGAGAGGCAAAGTGGGGGAGGGGGGGGAGGTGGGCTGGACGGGCTTGGAGCTGCTCATGCCCTCCCCGCCTCAGATGCTCAAACATCCCCCAGATCCCTGGCTGGTTCGGCTCAGTGGATAGAGCCTTGGCCTGCAGACTGAAGGGTCCCGGGTTCAATTCCAGTCAAAGGCACATGCCCAGGATGCGGGCTCCATCCCCAGTGGGAGGGCGTGCAGGAGGCAGCCGATCCATGATTATCTCTCATCATGGATGTTTCTCTTTCTCTCCCTTCTTCCTCTCTCAAATCAATAAAAAAATATATATTTTTTTAAAAACGGGGGGGGGGGGGGGGGGGGCGGGGAGAACGTGTGGGAAATCCACACGCAGGTTCCACGAGAGGCCCCGGTGAACAGCGACTTGGCTTGTCCCGGTAGGGCCTCCCACCACGCCTCCTCCTCTCCCACCTCCGTTGGGGTGACTCATGCCTGCAGAATGAGTCACGGGGTTACGAAACCAAAGGGCTCCTGACTGGGAGGCGGGCGAGGACCTGGGGGAGCCCCCTGCACGGGCCCCACCCTCTCCCAGGCCTCTCCCATCCCTCAGCGCCCACCCTCCCTCCCTGCCTAGCCCCAGAGGCCAGCGCGTCCTATACAGCACCCCACACAACAGAGGACACCCCTGGAAATAGAGCCCGGACCGGCCGGCCCTCTCCTCCCACCTCCGGGCCTTCTGGGCCCAGTTTCTGTAGGAATTGGGAAAGTGAAGGCCGGCTTTCCACACGGGGCCAGGAGGGACCTGGATCTCGGGAGGCAGGGAGAGGAGACCCTGAAGCCATTTGCTTGTTGGCGTGTGGGACCATGTGCCCGGCCAGCGCGGCTCGGTGGATGAACGTCCGCTGATGGACCAGGAGGTCCCGGGTTCGATTCCCAGTCAGGGCTCATGCCAAGGTTGCAGGGTTGATCCCCAGTGTGGGGCGTGCAGGAGGCAGCCGATCCATGCTTCTCTCTCATCATGGATGTTTCTCTCTCTCCCTCTCCCTCTCCCTTCCTCTCTGAAATCAATAAGAATATATTTCAAACAACACAAGAAAAAACAATTTCTATAGTTCTCCAGGATGCACCGGACCCGTATCCCTCGGGTTCCAGGCTGCCCCGGCAGCAGCCACGGAACGATTCGCCCCACTTTCTAGCTTCTACGAGCCCCCACTCCACTAGGGAACCCCCTAATGTGCCGCAGGCCCCGGGCTCGCTCACAAAAACCAACATTTATTAACAGCTTATCACACGCATGGGCTCATGGCATTCTCTCAACAGCTCTCGGGGGGGAGGGGGGATCCCACAGATACCCAGAGGACAGCTTGGGGAGCCACTGGCCACCCCGCTTCCTGAAGTGGCCCCAAGCTTCCCCAAACCACTAGGTGTCTCCGGGACACCCCAGGAGCCCCGCTGATGGTCGGATGTCTTTGCCCCATTCAACCGCCCCTACAATCAGGTCTCCTTTTGGGGGGACGGTGCCATGACCCCGCCCTTCCTTGTGACTACTTTTTTATATCTATATATCTTTATTGATTGATTTCAGACAGGAAGGGAGAGAGGGAGAGAGAGAGAAACATCCAGGATGAGAGAGAATCATGGATCGGCTGCCTCCTGCGCGGACCCCTACTGGGGATGGAGCCCCCCACCCGGGCCTGTGCCCTTGGCCGGAATCGAACCGGGACCTCCTGGTTCCTAGGTCGACGCTCGACCACGGAGCCAGAACCCAGACCCGGTGCAGTCCACGGTCGCCCGCAGGAAGGAGCCGGGCCACCTGTGCAGGAGTCCCCGCGGCCGGGCCAATGGGGACGCGGCAGCCGCCCACCAGGTGGGAGGGCGCGGCCCGCCCCCGGCGCTCCGGGAACTGGCCTCCCCGGGGATGCGCCCTGGGCCCGCCCTCCCGCCTCCCGCCTCCCAGGGGGTCACGCGAGGTCACGGCCGCCGCTCGCTCGGGCTGCCCGGCGTCGGTGCCTGCGTCCCGGGAACCCGCGAAAAGTCGGCGAGAAGTTCCCGGCGAGGGGCGTTCCGGGTGCCCGGGCGCGGGCAGGCGCAGGGGCGCGGGCGCAGGGGCGCCCCCGGGGCGCGCGGGCGGGAACGCGCCGCGGCCGCCTCCCCCTCCCCTGCCCTCGCTCCCGCCCGCTGCGGCGGTGGCGGTGGCGGCGGCGACGGCGGCGGCGGCGGCGGCGGCGCTTCCCCAGCGCGCGGAGCGGCTTTAAAAGGCGGCACCCCACCCCCCGGGCGCACACTCGCCGCTCGGGCGCCCGCCGCGGAGCCTGCCTGCCGCTGCCATGCCTCCGCGCGCGCCGCCTGCGCCCGGGCCCCGCGCCGCCGCCGCCACCGCCGCCGAGGACGCGGGGGACGCGGGGGACGCCGACCGGCCCGCGCCCCGGCCGCTGGCGCTGCGCCCCTGGAAGTGGCTGCTGCTGTTGGCGCTGCCCGCCGCCTGCTCCGCGCCGCCGCCGCCGCGCCCCGTCTACACCAACCACTGGGCAGTGCAAGTGCTGGGCGGCCCGGCCCAGGCGGACCGCGTGGCCCAGGCGCACGGCTACCTCAACCTGGGCCAGGTGAGTGCCGGGGGCCCCGCGCGCGCGCCCCGAACTTTCCTGGACACCTGCCCGGCGCGCCCCTCCCGAGTCGGGGCCGTGGAGGGCGCTCCGTGCCCCCCGGGCTCTCCCGGGCCTGAGACACCCCCCCCCCCCCCCCCCGTCCCCGCCATCGACGGAGAGCCGGACCCTGAGCGCGCGCCAGGGCGGCGGGGCGATGGTTGGGTGACGGGCGCACGGCGCGTGGCCCGGCCTCCCTGGGCCCCCTGCGCCCTCCGTGGGCCCGGCTCCTGGAGGGGGACCGCCCGGTGCCCGGGCCTGAGCGTCGCGAGGAGGGCGGCTTTCGGACGGCTCAGCACCCCGCAGCCCTGGGGGTGCCGGAGGCGCGCGGGAGGGGGTGTTGGGGGGTGGGGGGTGTAGGGCGTGGGGTGGGGTCTTTGCTTGGTTTCCAGGCTTGTGCCCTGGCCCCGCGCACCGGCAGTGTGACCCGAGACCAGTCATTTCCCGGACCTCTGTAGGGACGGGACCGGGACCGGGACCGGGACCCGGTGCCAACAGTCAACAAGTTGTTGGGCTGATCGCGGGGTGGCTGGTAGCCGAGTGCCAAGCCGGGGATGAGCTGACCCGGGGAGCCAGCAGCCCGCCCGCCGCCGCCTGGGCTGTCACTCACGCTGGCCTCAGAGGCTGGCCGGTGTGGCTCAGTGGGTAGAGCGCCGGCCTGCAGACTGGAGGGAGGGTCCTGGGTTCGAGTCCCGTCAAGGTGGCACCTACCTCGGTTGCAGGCAGGAGGCAACCAATCATTGATGTTTCTCTCTCTCTCTCCCTCTTCCTTCCTCTCTATCTAAAAAAATTAAAAAAAAATCAATGAACCATATTTAAAAAAAAAAAAGCTGGCCCTGGCTGTTTTGGCTCAGTGGATAGAGCGCCGGCCTGCGGACTGAAGGGTCCCGGGTTCGATTTATTTATTTATTTATTTTAAAAATATATTTGTATTGATGTCAGAGAGGAAGTGGGAGAGAGAGAGAGGGAGAAATAGGAACATCGATGAGGAGAGAGAATCAGTGATCGGCTGCCTCCCGCACGCCCCACACTGGGGATCGAGCCCGCAACCCGGGCCTGTGCCCTGACCGGGAATCGAACTGTGACCTCCGGGTTCCTAGGTCGGTTCTCCACCCCTGAGCCTCCCGGGCGGGTGGGTGGGCTGGGCCTGTTACTCTTTATTCAGAACCAGCCTTTGTCCCCCTCCCCCAGCAGCAGGTACTCGGTGGAAAAGGCCCCGGGCGCCTGCAGCCTCCCCTCCCTCCCTCCTCGGTGAGAACTCTTCAAAAAGCCTCCTGTGCCTTCCAGCCCTGGAGGTTTTGTGACTCATAAACTCGATGGAGATGGAGATATTCTTAGCTTTGATTTACGGGTCGCCCTCGGAGGGAGCAGAGGCCAGGGATGGAAGCGGTTTCGCGTCCGCACCGTAAGCGTGTGTTACCCCCCGACCGACCGGGACGTCCCGGCTCTTTGTCTGCGGCCCGGGCCGCCCTCTCTGTCTGGTGTGAAGTCCCCCCCCCTGAAGCCTGGCTGGGCCATGAGTGCTCCTGGTACCTGCCCCGACCCGACGCTCAGCCCGGCCTCGGTTGTGGATCTGGGCTCGCCCCTGAGTCCTGGCCTGGTTCTTTTTACGTTTCCTTCGTTCGGCTGGTACCCCGATCCTGTTGGGTGTCACGTGGGGCAGAGGTCATGGAGACAGATGGCTATTCACCTTCCTCCAATCCTGGATGCCTTTGGAAGTCTGATAAAAGCTCTGGGTCTTCTCCGGTGACAATGAGGCATCCTGCCCTGGCCGTTGCGGCTCTTTGGTTAGATAGACATGGAAGGGTCCCGGGTTCGATTCCCGGTCAGGGCACAGGCCCAGGTTGAGGGCTTGATCCCCAGGAGGGGGCGTGCAGGAGTCAGCTGATCTGTGATTCTCTCTCATCATGGATGTTTCTCTCTCTCTCTCTCTCTCTCTCTCTCTCTCTCTCTCCCTCTCTCCCTCTTTCTCCCTCCCTCCCTCCCTCCCTCTCTCCCTTCTGCTCTGAAATCAAAGAAAGAAAAATAGGCATCGTGCCCTGGCTGGTTTGGCTCAGTGGTTGGGGCGTCGGCTCACACATCGAAGAGTCACAGGTTCGATTCCCGGTCAAGGGCACACCCCTGCGTTGCAGGTTCGATCCCCACCCCCGTCAGGATACGTGTGTGAGGCCACTCGTCGATGTATTTTTCTCACATCGATGTCTGTCTGTCTGTCTGTCTGTCTGTCTCTCTCTCTCTCTCTTGCTCTCGCTCTCGCTCTCTCACTCTCTCTCCCCTCTCCTCTCTCCCTCCCTCCCTTTCACTCTCTAAAAAGTCTCTAAAAAGCAAAGGGGGAAAATATCCTCAGGGGATGATTAATTAAAAACATATATGCGGCGTCAGGGACGAGACCCGTTAGCCTCTTTTTGCTCCTCTGTTCGTCATCCTACTCGAGGTCCCCCCTAACACCAGGCCTTAAAGAAGAGGAAGAAGACTTGGGGAGAGTCAGATGTCACTATGGACTGAGGTCAAAACTAACTACTTGGATCATGCGAAGAGAGGTGACCCGTTGCTTGGTTAACAGTACCTTTACAGCCCTGACCGGTGTGGCTCAGTGGATAGAGCGTCGGCCTGCGGACTGAGGGGTCCCAGGTTCGATTCCGGTCAAGGGCATGTACCTTGGTTGCGGGCACATCCCCGGGGGGGGGGGGGCGTGCAGGAGGCAGCTGATCGATGTTTCTAACTCTCTATCCCTCTCCCTTCCTCTCTGTAAAAAATCAACAAAATATATTTAAAAAAACAAACAAAAACCAACAATACCTTTACAACAGCCACACCTGAGAAGATAAGAAATTCAGGTCGTGGGCCTGTGCGGGAGGCAAGCAGTTGATGTGTCTCTCTCACATCGATGTTTCTCTCTCTCTCTCTCTCTCTCCCCCCCCCCCCCCCCCCCGCCTTCCTCCCTTCCACTCTCTCTGAAAAAGCAATGGAAAAATATCCTCAGGTGAGGATTAACCAAAAAATAAAATCAAAGGTAAGCATGAGAGAGGACGGCCCGGTCCCTGGGAGTCATTGGGGTTGTTGTGGTTTAAGGCAGGAATGCGGTTTCACACTCTGCGATTGGCCGACGTGGGAAAACGTTGGCATCCAGTGTTGGCCAGGGCACAGAGCGGCGGGCACGCTCGGGTGCCACGGCTGGAAGTGCTTGGTGGCATCAGGACTTTTTTATTGTTTTTCATATATTTTTTTATTGATCTCAGGGAGGAGGGGGAGAGGGAGAGAGAGAGAGAAACATCCATGATGAGAGAGGATCGTGGACCGGCTGCCTCCTGCACGCCCCACACGGGATGGAGCCCGCCATGCAAGCCGGGCATGAGCAGGAATGGAACCCGGGACCCTTCAGTCCTCGGGCCGACGCGCTGTCCACGGAGCCACACCGGCCAGGGCGGCATCCCGACGTTGGAGAGAGGAAGCCGGCCGGCCACTGGAGGCCGAGGCGGGTCAGGAATTCACCTCCGGGAGTGACCTCCTCGCACCAGCGCCCGAGGAGATGGGTTTAGGAATGCCCAGGGGCGCCGTGCAGGTGGCCGGAGTCCTGGTCTGACCCCCGGTCTGACCCCTGTCCGTCGGGGAGGGGAGAGGGAATCTGCCCGCGGAGTGGCTCCCGGCGATGGGAAAGGAATGAAGCCGATACAGATCTGCACAGCTATCTCGGACTCGGCGCTGAGCGAAAGGCAGGGGCAGGTGGAGGGCCTGTGCATGTGGGTTTTCATTTTATTTTTAGTTATTTATTTAAAATATATATTTATTTTATTTTTTTAAATATATATTTTATTGATTTTTTTTTTTACAGAGAGGAAGGGAGAGGGATAGAGAGCTAGAAACATCGATGAGAGAGAAACATCGATCAGCCGCCTCCTGCACGCCCCCCCCCTTGACCGGAATCGAACCTGGGACCCTTCAGTCCGCAGGCCGATGCTCTATCCACTGAGCCAAACCGGTTAGGGCTGTTTAAAATATTTTTATTGATGTCAGAGAGGAAGGGAGAGGGAGAGAGAAACATCCATGAGGAGAGAGAATCATGGATCGGCTGCCTCCTGCATGCCCCCCACTGAGGATGGAGCCAGCAACCCGGGCGTGTGGCCTGCCTGGGAGTCGAACCCTGACCTCCTGGTTCCTACTTTGGTCAATGCTCAACCCCTGAGCCACGCCGGCCGGGTTTGCTGTCGTCTGTATTTGAGTTGTTTTCGAAGACCCTGGAAGTTAGATGCCTCCTCGTCAAGTTATTCGTCGTTCTAATTCCGCTCTGAATTGCTCATTTATGTTCTTGGCCCATTTCTCAGCCGGGTTATCTCTTATCTCGATAACTCGTGGGTGTTGCCTCTGTATGATGCATATTCCTCTCCGGGTGTCAGTGTATCGCAGATGTTTCTCCCGCCGGTCATGCTTCTCTGTTGTTGTTCATCCTCCCCCGAGGATATTTTTGCGTAGGTTTTTAGAGAGAGCGGAAGGGAGGGGAGACACAGAGAGAGAGAGAAACATCATGTGAGAGAGACACATCAATGAGTTGCTTCCCGCACGTGCCCCGACCAGGCCCAGGGATGAAGCCTGTAGCCGAGGCACGTGCCCTAGACCGGAGTCGAACCCGGGACCCTTCAGTCCGTAGGCTGACGCCTTATCCACTGAGCCACACCGGCCAGGGCTGTCGCTTTTCTCTGAACACAGGACCCGGGCACGGGGTGATCTGAGGTGCCATCCACGTGTCCGTCTGTTTGCGAGGCATCCAGCTGGCCCCTCGGGGTGATTCCGAGACGAACGAGGCAGGGAACCCACAACCGACAAGAAGCTGAGCCCCTGTTGCAAACGGGATGGAGATGGGTCCCAATGATGAGGCTGAGGGGGGAGGTCGGGGCTGGCGTTACCTGGGAAGGTCCCAGAAGGCGTGGCGACCAACGGCATGTGAGCCGGGCCTCAGGATCTTCCACAGACGGAGGAATCAGAGGTGGGGAGATACTTGTTTCTTTCTCTTTTTTAAAATATATATTTAGCCCTGACCGGTGTGGCTCAGTGGATAGAGCGTCGGCCTGCGGACTGAAGGGTCCCGGGTTCGATTCCGGTCAAGGGCATGTACCTTGGTTGCGGGCACATCCCCAGTAGGGGGTGTGCAGGAGGCGGCTGATGGATGTTTCTCTCTCATCGATGTTTCTGACTCTCTGTCCCTCTCCCTTCCTCTCTGTAAAAAATCAATAAAGTATATATATTTTAAAAAAGTATATATATTTTTACTAGAGGCCCGATGCATGAAATTTGTGCAAGGGGCTCGGCCCTCGCAGCCCGGCTTCATCTGATAGGTTGTCCGGAAGGAGGTCCGGAAGGTCATTCGGCTGTCCGGTCTAATTAGCATATTACGCTTTTATTAGTATAGATTGATGTCAGAGAGGAAGGGAGAGAGAGAGAGAGAAACATCCATGATGAGAGAGAATCATGGACCGGCTGCCTCCTGCACGCCCCACACTGGGGATCATGCCTGCCACCCAGGCCTGTGCCCTGACCGGGAATCGAACCCTGACCTCCTGGTTCCTAGGTCGACGCTCCACCACGGAGCCCCGCCGGCCGGGCTGCACTTCCCATCCTGATTCGCGCTGACCGAGAGCCCTGGCCGAGTTTCTGTTTTCCTGAGTCAGAAGTTCAGTGCCTCAGAGAACTGCCGAAAACCCTATCTTCCAGCCAGCGTTTTTCTTTTCTTTTTTTTTGTCTTGCTCCAAGTTGCTTTTACTTTCCAGCAATTGCTTCCTGTCCGGAGTCAGGCACTTGCGGCGCTTTGTTCTTGGTCGGCGCGGGTGGACGGCCCGCCAGCCCCAGCGCGTCCCCCTGGCGGGCAGCTGCCCGGCCTCCCCGGGGACGCCTTTCGGTGACACGGGGAGATCTCCCTCCTACCCCCCCCCCCCCCCCCCGAGGCCGAGGGACTTTGTGGATTGGAGCCACTGTTTCCCCCCGTGGTGTGTGTGTGGTCAGGACGCGTATGGGTACATTACACGGCAGGTCTCAGAGCAGGGCTGTGTTTTATTTATTTATTTTAAAAAAATATATTTTATTGTTTGCAGAGAGGAAGGGAGAGGGAGAGAGAGAGAAACGTCCATGATGAGAGAGAACCATGGATCGGCTGCCTCCTGCACGCCCCACACTGGGGATCGAGCCCACAACCCGGGCCTATGCCCTGACCGGGAACCGAACCTGGGACCCTTCAGTCCGCAGGCCGACGCTCTATCCACTGAGCCACACCAGCCAGGGCAAGTTCTTTGGCATTTTCATAGGAGTTCGTTCCAGCCCAAACTGACCGTTGCTAGGAAGCAATCGCAGACGCCGCCGGGTTGTGTTTCTGCACGTACCGCGGGCACGGGGGTGATGCTCAGAGATCCGTAGGGCCCGGCTGGTGTGGCTCAATGGATTGGACCAGGAGGTCTCGGGTTGTATGCCCAGTCAGGGCACATGCCCGGCTTGCGGGCTCGATCCCCAGTAGCGGGGGTGCAGGAACTGGTGCTGTGCCTTCCCCGAGGGCGAGGAGGCCGTGGCGCTTTGATGCGAGAGTCCAACCAACAAGTGTTTCATAATCCAATGTTGGGAGAGCCCTGGCCGGTGGCGCTCAGTGGTTAGAGCGGCATCCCTGTCATCGAAGTGTTGTGGGTTTGAGCCCTGGCCCTGGTCCAGGGCATGTTCAGGAGGCAACCAGTAGATGTGTCTCTCTCACATCGATGTTTCTCTCTCTCTCTCTTCTCCCTTTCTCCCTCCCTCCCTTCCATTCTCTCTCTAAAAATCAATGGGAAAATATCCTTGGGTGAGGATTCACAGCAACCACCACAGATGTGGGGAGAAGGAGCGTCTGAGGGCTGCGGTGGGGCCAGGAGTGACGTGGGGGGAACCTCCTCCTCTCCTCGGAGACGTCGCCCCTTCGTGCCCAGAGATGCGGGTCCGAGGCCCAGGGACGTATTTAAAGGGGCCGGTGATGTCACCCCAGAAATCCCCGTGGAATCTGGCCTCGGGGGCCCCGGCGTTTACAAGGTTGTTCTGGGCTTGGTCTGGCCTCGCGGAGGATTAGTGAGGCTCCGGGACCCCGTCACGTGCTGGTGCTCCGTGGGCAGAGGGGCTGAGCCCCGGGGAGGAACACCCCATAAAGCTGGTGAGCGAGGGGCGGCCGGCCGCTCCCGGGCCTGCCTGCCGAGGATGGGGGCGCCCCCAGCCGGCACGCGGCCTGGCCAGGGTACTGGGGGTTGGGGGGGGCGTCACCTGCTCCCTCTCTTCCCGGCTCTCGCTCTGCACTGTATTTCTCGTTCCGGGTTCAAGTAATTGGCTCTTGAGAGAATTTTTCAGCCTCTCGGGAGTTGTTGAAGGGATGAGTGGGACCAGCAGCCGGTCTGTGCAGAGTCCTAGAATGAACTGATAAATGAAAGAGGATTCTTTTTTTTTTTTTTAAATATATTTTATTGATTTTTTTACAGAGAGGAAGGGAGAGGGAGAGAGAGTTGGAAACATCGATGAGAGAGAAACATCCATCAGCTGCCTCCTGCACACGCCCCCTACTGGGGATGTGCCCGCAACCCAGGTACAAGCCCTTGACCGGAATCGAACCCGGGACCCTTCAGTCCACAGGCCGACGCTCCTCTATCTACTGAGCAACACAGGCTAGGGCCTGAACAGTGGTTTCTGAGAGGAAGGCGTCCCTCCCAGGAGCACCTTGCCTCCTGGTGAATTCGGGGCACGTAGGAGCAGTGGGGGCAGGGGCAGGGGGGAAGAATGAGTGCATTATTCTACGAAGCTGCTCTTATTTATAGATTCGCCGAGTTCTATTAACATGAGCGCCCCGGGGGACATAAAGCTTGGAACACGTCACGCGTAATAGGAGTGAAGGGACATTGAGCTACAACGGGGAGCCGCGGTCCAGTGAGCCGGGAGCTTTGGGATCAGGAGGGAGATGGGGCATTTTCCTGAAAGCTGCCTCGAAGGGCATGCTCTCGTGGGAGAGTCCGAGGAAATAAGGACAGAAACATAAAACACTTTGCAACGAAAAGGAGAACGTGTACCAGGAGGTCAGGGTTCGATTCCCGGTCAGGGCACCTGCCCGGGTTGCAGGCTCGATCCCCAGTGTGGGGCGTGCAGGAGGCAGCCAGTCCATGGTTCTCTCTCATCATGGATGTTTCTCTCCCTCTCTCCCTTGCCCTTCCTCTCTGACATCAATCAAAATATATACATTTTTTTTAAAAAGGAGAGTGTGTTAGGATGACTCCAGGAGCAAGCAGAGCCAGCGATGACGGTAATTGCATTCGAGAGGCAGAGAAATGTCCTGGTTGTACAAGGAAGTCAAACCAATTAAATGCTTAATGGGCTGTAAGAAGAGCTGGCGAAATAAAAACGTGTTAAATACGATAAAATATGTAAATAGGCATACTTTGCCGGCTCTGTCCTGGCGGCCAGGACTCCCTGCCTAGAAGACCAGGGATTCCTTAGATAACACGTCGATCGGACGAGACACCCAAGTTAACAGCCCCTCCAAGGAGCAAAGCTGGATTCTTAACGAACACGATTCAGCGAACGGATTGATGAGCGAGAGAGGATTTCCTCAAGGGAGGAATTTAAAAGCACGCTCAGAAGGGAAATCCGCAGCCCGGCGGCCGGCGTGGCTCAGGGGTTGAGCATCGACCCGTGAACCAGGAGGTCCCGGTTCGATTCCCCGGTCAGAGCACAGGCCCGGGTCGCGGGCTCGATCCCCACTAGGCGGCGTGCAGGAGGCAGCCGGTCCATGATTCTCTCTCATCATGGATGTTTCTCTCTCCCTTCCTCTCTGACATCAACAAACATCCTATTTAATGAAAGGCTAATATGCAGATTGTCCCCTCGGGAGTTCAACCAGGAGTTCGATCGCTCGCTATGACGTGTGCTGACCAGCAGGGGGTGGCGCGGAACAGGGTGGGCCACCGGCATGGGTGGTGGGGTGCTGAGGGAGGGAGCGAGGGGAGGAGGAGGCGGGGAGGCCGGGAGGCGGGGAACCTGATCGCCGGCCCGGCCTCGGACCCTCCCTGTGCACGAATTTCATGCACCGGGCCTCTAGTTTAACAACGAGAGGAAGGTCTCCCAGGGGAAGGTTGAGGAGTCTGTCACACGTGGGCCCTTGGTGGACGTGAAAGGGAGCGGGTGAGGCCGGGGGTCTGAGTCCGTTCCCTGCTCCACAGCCAGCCCCCCCGTGGCTTCGGGGAAGAGAAAATGAACTTGACTGTGTGGAAATGAAGGCCTTTTCAGGAACCCGCAGGAAGTCCAGCAGCTTAATTGCACGCTGGGGCGGGGGGGGGGGGGGTGCGGGGAGGAGGGGGATACGTGTTGCAGAAGGCAAATTCGGGAGGCCGGGAAATGGGGCAGGCATCTTACCGTGGGCCGGCATTATCATTATCGCCATCAACAGCGTGTTGCTCTGTGTCTGTGTGACCGAAATGGAAAGCAGGGTTTTTCCATTTTTTTTTCATTAAAAAAAAAAAAATTAAAGAAAATAACAACAAACTGCCCGTTTTCTCTCTCCCGAGCTCTCTGGACTTCCTTCATTATAAATACCAGGTAGCCCCGCGCCGGCTAAATATAGGCTCCCTGGCCATCCGCCGTGTGTTTATAACCTTCCTGGGGCGGAAGTCAGCCGGGCGGGACGGAATTCATTCGGTGCGTAGGATTTTACGGGCCAATTAGTCGTGTTTCTCCTAAGCAGCCCCACGGGGACCCGGCACGTTATATAACTGAGCTCCGTCGCCAGCGACTTTTTAAACAGGCGCTTCGCCCCAAAAAGCTGCCGAAGCTCCGAGCAGACAGGGCTCAGCCCAGCTGTGTCAGGCCCTGTTGGGGAGGGGAGGAGGGGGGGGCCCGGGGGGGGGGCCCAGTGGGTTACAGCATCACCCCGATAGTCCACGGATGCCGGTTCGATCCCCGGTCAGGTCGCTTACAAGAATCAACTGATGAATGCATGAATGAGTGGAACAACACATCCATGTTTCTCTCTCTTTTTCTTCTTCTCTCTCTCTGTAAAATTATTAAATAAAAACAAATTTTTTTTTTATAGATAAAGGAGCCTGGCCAGGGTGGCTCAGTGGTTGAGCGCCGACCTAGGAACCAGGAGGTCAGGGTTCAGTTCCGTCAGGGCACAGGCCCGGGTTGCGGGCTTGAATCCCCAGTGTGGGGCGTGCAGGAGGCAGCCGGTCCATGATTCTCTCTCATCATGGATGTTTCTGTCTCTCTCCCTCTCCTTGCCTCTCTGACATCAATAAAAATATATAGAAAGAATAAAAATAAATAAAAGGATGAACCGATGAGTGCATGAGTTAGTGGAACACCCCATCAGTGTTTCTCTCTCTCACTCTCTCCCTTCCTCTCTCTCTCTAAAATTAATAAATAGAAAAAAAAAGTTTATAAAAAGCAGAAAACGAACAGCAGCCACCAGAAAGAAGAACATCTGTTTGGGCCAAGGGCAGGCTGGGGAGCCGTACAGCGGACATTCATCGCTGAGACCTTGACTTGGGACCGTTCCCAGCTGCTTATCGGCGGCTCTGCTCCCGGGAGGCGGGCGGGCGGGCGGCTCTAACCCTGCTGGCCCGGGAGGGCGGTCGGGGTGGGACTCGTGTGGCCTGACCAAAGTATGTGCTTGGCCCCCCGCCCCCCCGCCCCCCCGAGCTTGCTGACTTCAGAGCTTACAGAATTGCACCTGCGTCTGAGGTCACGTCCATGGGAGGCCTGAGCGGGCGGGGGGGGGGGGCGGGGACCTTTGGAACGTTCGGATGTCATTGGGGTGGACTCCGCCACTCCTCAGCGCCTTCGCTGCGAATCAAACGGGATCGTACGTTAGGGCTCCCCTCCTCTGCACCTTGGGACCCGGAAAAAAAGTGCCCCGTCGTCTTTTTTCTTCCTCAGGAAGGTGGGGCGGAGGGAGGGGGGGTGGGGGGGCGCATCCATTGGTTGTTTCTCTCTCTCCCTCTCACTTCCTCTCTGAAATCAATCAAAACACATCCACGGGCCCTGACCGGTTTGGCTCAGTGGATAGAGCGTCGGCCTGCGGACGGAAGGGTCCCGGGTTCGATTCCGGTCAAGGGCATGTACCTTGGTGGCGGGCACATCCCCAGTGGGGGGGTGTGCAGGAGGCAGCTGATGGATGTTTCTCTCTCATCGATGTTTCTAACTCTCTCCCTCTCCCTTCCTCTCTGTAAAAAAATCAATAAAATATATTAAAAAACAACAACAAAAAACACATCAGCTGGTTGCTCACGCACACACCCACCCTGACCGGGGCCAGGGATCGAACCTGCAACCCAGGTACGTGCCCTTGCCCGGGAATCGAACCCATGACCCTTCCGTGCCAGGGCCGGCGCTCTAACCACTGGGCCACCGGCCAGGGGACACACGGACAGCTGTACAGCCCCTGCTGCCCCGCTCTGGATGGACCGTACAAAAGGGTGTGGAGTCCCCAAGGAGTCATCGCTCCCTCCCTCCCCCCTCTCCCAGCCACCCTGCCGGCCGGGCCCTCCCCGATCGATGCCTTCGACCTCACGCCTGACCCGCATGGGCAGGGAGGTCAGAGGAAGCTGCTGTCCTTGTGTTTGCAGGAAAAAAAGAAAAAGAGAGAGAAAAACTGGCCAGAGAGACGCTCTTCCCGGGAACACCCCAGCCCGGGCCGCTCCCCACCCGCCTTGGCACCTGCCCCTCCCTGGTGTGGTTCCACCGTTGTTTTGTTGGTTAGCGTGTTCGAGTGTCTTTTTATTGATGTCAGAGAGGAAGGGAGAGGGAGGGAGAGAGAGAGAAACATCCGTGATGAGAGAGAATCAGGGATCGGCTGCCTCCTGCACGCCCCCGACTGCGGATCGAACCCTGACCTCCTGGTTCATGGGTTGATGCTCAAGCACCGAGCCACGCCGGCCGGCCGGTCGGGCGGGATGCGGGGTTTTTGAAACGGTTGGGAGGACTGTGTTCGCGAATGACGCCCTGTGGCTTGCCTTGCAGATCGGGAACCTGGAGAACTACTACCACTTCTACCACAGCAGGACCTTCAGGAGAGCCGCCGTGAGGAGCAGAGGTCCCCACACCTTCCTCCGCATGGACCCCCAGGTACAGCCGCGCCCTGGGCCGGGGCTCCGCGGGCGTTGCTGGCTGTTTTTTAAAAATATAATTTTATTGATTTCAGAGAGGAAGGGAGAGGGAGAGAGAGACAGGAACATCCGTGATGAGAGAGAATCACGCCCGGGTTACCGGCTCGATCCCCAGTGCGGGGCGTGCAGGAAGCAGCCGATCAAGGATTCTCTCTCATCGTGGATGTTTCTCTCTCTGTCCCTCTCCCTTCCTCTCTGACATCAATTAAAAAATATATTAAAAAATAAAGTAAAATACTGTATTCAGTTTGCGTGTGCGGGCAAAATATAGCCAGCTGTGTCCCGGAGGGAAGGAGATGAGAGTAAGGAAAGAGTTCGTAGGCAAAGGCCGTGCCACTTAGGTTTTCTCCAATAGACATCCCTTTTCTACAGGACGAATTCTTCTTCTTCTTCTTCCTCCTCCTCCTCCTCCTCCTCCTCCTCCTCCTCATTTCAGAGAGGGAGGAGGAGGGGGAGAGAGAGAGAGAAACATCGATGTGAGAGAGACACACTGATGGGTTGCCTCCGGTAGGTGCCCCAACCGGGGCCGGGGGATCGAGCCTGCAACCAAGGTACCTGCCCTTGGCCGGAATCGAACCCAGGACCCTTCAGTCCGCAGGCCGGCGCTCTATCCACGGAGCCACACCGGCCAGGGCCGCCGAGCCTCTTTTGCCCCCGCTTCTCATTTGGAGCGCTGCGTGGTTCATCGGGGTATGGAAGGGAAAGACGACGGAATATGATCGAGGGGCTTGGGGACGCCACGTCGCCAGCGTGTGGGAATGACTGAGCTGGAAATGAACGCGATGGAGCCGAGGGTAACGGTCGGTTGGTCGGACGCAGGCAGCATTTCATCTTAATGAGCTGCAGTCCCCATTGTGTGCACCAAGTGCCTGGAAAAGGGATGGAATTTTCAGCACGAACCCCCCGCCGCCACCTCCCAGAAGTACTGATCGTACGTCCTTTCGCTAACGTAAGAGGAGGAGGAAGAGTTCAGACAGCCTTCGTCACCGGTCCTCCTTACACCCTTAATTACTTTCCCTTGTTTTTGCCAAAATGGTAAGACATAAAGTTAAAAGGCCTTGCGCTAGCCGGTGTGGCTCAGTGGGTAGAGCGTCGGCCTGCAGACGGAAGGGTCCCAGGTTTGATTCCCGGTCAGGGGCACATGCCCGGGTTGCTGGCTCCCTCCCCACCAGGTGGAAGCCGATCAGTGATTCTCTTTCATCGTTGATGTTTCTATCTCTCCCTCTCCCTTCTTCTCTGAAATCAATAAAAATGTATTTTTTTTAAAAAATAAAAAATATAAAAGGCCAGTTTGCTAGAAGTACTTTCTTTTTTTTAATTCATTTTTATTTTATTTTATTTTTTAAAAATATATTTTATTGATTTTTTTTTTACAGAGAGGAAGGGAGAAGTACAGGGAGAGGGATAGAGAGTTAGAAACATCCATCAGCTGCCTCCTGCACACACCCCACTGGGGATGTGCCCACAACCAAGGTACATGCCCTTGACCGTCAATGATGAGAGGGAATCATGGATCGGCTGCCTCCTGCACGCCCCACACTGGGGATCGAGCCCACAACCCGGGCATGGGCCCTCACAGGGAATTGAACTGTGACCTCCTGGCTCATAGGTTGAGGCTCAACCACTGAGCCACACCCGCTGGGCTCGAAGTACTTTGTTTCTTTGTGTGTGTTTTTTTTTTAAATCTTCACCGGAGGATATTATTTTCATTGATTTTTAGAGAGCGTGGAAGGGAGGCCAAAAGAGAGAGAAAGTGAGAGAAACATTGATGTGCGAGAGACACATTGATTGGTTGCCTCATGCACGCACCCTGACCTGGGCCGGGAATCAGACCTGCAACCCAGGCACGTGCCCTCGAGGCAGGAATGGAACCCGGGACCCTTCCGTGCGGGGACCAGGGCGCTAACCACTGCGCACACCGGCCCCTTCCTCGGGAGGACAGCTGGCCGCGCTGAGGGCCCAGGACCGGCCGCTGGGCTTGCTCCAGAGCCTGTCATTGAGGCAGACTGGAATCATTTGTTTCCAGCTTGTCCCTGGGCCAAACGCCTGGAGAAGGGCGGACGTTACCGAGGCGCCGGCCAATGACGGTGAGGCCTCCCGCATTTTTCTGAAATTACTCGTTCTGATTCCCTTCCAAGCTGGCCTTCGGGCGGCCCGAGGCTGCTGCCCGTGTCTCCCAGCCCTCACATTTCAGGGTGATGATTCCGGCTCAGCCCGGGCCCGCCCTTGCAGCTCCCGGCCAGATGGATGACAGAAATAGAAAGATAAAGATGTTATGCGGCGGCTCCTCCGGGGCCGTGGGAGCCTCCAGCCCGAGGCTTCGTGTTAAATGTATTTTTATTGATGTCAGGGAGGAAGGGAGAGGCAGAGAGAGAGAGAGAGAGAAACATCAATGATGAGAGAGAATCGTGGCCTCCTGCACGCGCCCTATTGGGGATGGAGCCCACAACCCAGGCATGTGCCCCTGTCCAGGAATGGAACCGGGACCTCCTGGTTCCTAGGTCGACACTCTAACCACTGAGCCATGCCGGCCGGGCTCAAGCCTTCATTTCAGCGATTTCCACTGAGCCTTTGTGTGTGTGTGTGTGTGTGTGTGTGTGTGTGTGTGTGTCTGAATCCTCACTCAAGGATATTTTCCCGTTGGCTTTTATTTTATTTTTATTTATTTTATTATTTTTTAAAAATGTATTTTATTGATTTTTTTACAGAGAGGAAGGAAGAGGGAGAGAGAGTTAGAAACATCGATGAGAGAGACACATCGATGAGCTGCCTCCTGCACACACTCCTACTGGGGATGTGCCCGCAGTCAAGGTACATGCCCTTGACCGGAATCAAACCCGGGATCCTTCAGTCCGCAGACTGACGCTCTATCCACTGAGCCACACCGGTCAGGGCTCCATTGGTTTTTAGAGAGAGTGGAAGGGAGATGGGGAGAGACAGAGAGACACATTGATGTGAGAGAGACACATCTATTGGTTGCCTCCCGCACATAGGCCCCGACCCGGACCAGGGCTTGAGCCTGCAACCCAGGTCCATGCCCTTGACTGGAATCGAACCCGGGATCCTTCCGTCCACGGGCCGACGCTCTATCCACGGAGCCACCCCGGCGAGGGCTCTTTTCGCGCTTTCCTTCTCCGGGGTTGCAACATGTTGGTTTCCAGGACTGGAGCCGCCGAGCTGTTCTGTAACAGGGGACTTTGCCCGCGGCGTTTCACTGGAGCTCGGGTTCCTCCTCGTGATAAGGCAACAGGCGAGCAGGTCTCTCCACGCACTGCCGCTGGGACATTACCGGCGGTTCTGTGTGCTCGAACAAGGAGTTCCTGGCAAGTCCAGGCCGGGGACAGAGAGTGACCGGGCCAAACGTGGGGTCGACGAACCGGGTCCTGGGCTGGGGGCAGAGGGAGGATCTCAGAGCCTCCACGTACACGGACACGTTGTCATTGTCCCAACCGTGGTGCCTTGGACGTGAAAATGTCTCCTTGGGCCCTGACCGGTGTGGCTCAGTGGCTAGAGCGTCGACCTGCGGACTGAAGGGTCCCGGGTTCGATTCCGGTCAAGGGCACGTACCTTGGTTGCGGGCACATCCCCAGTCGGGGGTGTGCAGGAGGCAGCTGATGGATGTTTCTCTCTCATCGATGTTTCTAACTCTATTCCTCTCCCTTCCTCTCTGTAAAAAAATCAATAAAATATATATATTTTTAAAAATGTCTCCTTGGAACTTACCAGGGAAGACATCGAAGAGGACACAGATACTCATGAGAAGCACACCCTCCCGTAGCACCCACGCAGAAGCTGCACAAAATCAGGAGGTCACGTAAAATAAATCCTAAAGCTGCGCCCGGCCTGAGTGGCTCCAGGGTTGAGCATCAACCTAGGAACCAGGAGGTCAGGGTTCGATTCCCGGTCAGGGCACATGCTCGGGTTGCGGGCTCGATCCCCAGTAGGGGGCGTGCAGGAGGCAGCCGATCCATGATTCTCTCTCCTCTTGGATGTTTCTCTCTCTCTCTCCCCCTCTCCCTTCCTCTCTGCAATCCGTACACATACATTAAATGAATAAATAAGTATATATCATCGCTGCGTTCCCCCCCGACAGGTGAAATGGCTCCAACAGCAGGAGGTCAAGCGCAGGGTGAAGAGGCAGGTGCGCAGCGACCCCCCGGCCCTTCACTTCAACGACCCCATTTGGTCCAACATGTGGTACCTGGTGAGTGGGCGTTCGCGGGGGGCCCTGCTCCCGGGGTGGGTTCGTTTCCCCCCAACGCCGGGTCCGCACGGTGACTCCAAACAGACACCCTTCCTCTCGGGCGGAAAGCACTTCTTTCCACGCTGGGCCGGGCCGGGCGGCCCAACCTTTCCTGTGAATTATTTTCATACCAGAACAGCGGTCAGCAGCTGTTGGTCTGCGGACCGCTGGTGGTCCGTGAGGTCTGAAATGTTGGCGACCGCCGTACTAGAGGCCCGGTGCATGACATTTGTGCACTCGGGGGTGGGGGAGGGGGGTCCCTCAGCCTGGCCTGCACCTTTTCTTTGCTTTCTTTTTTTTAAAAAAAATACATGTTTTATTGATTTTTTTTACAGAGAGGAAGGGAGAGGGATAGAGAGTTAGAAACATCGATGAGAGAGAAACATCCATCAGCTGCCTCCTGCACAGCCCCTACTGGGGATGTGCCCACAACCAAGGTACATGCCCTTGACCGGAATCGAACCTGGGACCCTTCAGTCCACAGGCCGATGCTCTATCCACTGAGCCACACCGGTTAGGGTATGACCTGCACCTTTTCACAGTCTGGGAGCCCTCGGGGGATGTCCCACTGACGGCTTAGGCCCACTGCCCACAGGGAACGGGCCTGAGCCGTCCGTCGGACATCCTTAGCGCTGCCACGGAGGCGGGAGAGGCTCCCCCACCATCGCCGCTGCGCTCGCCAGCCGTGAGCCTGGCTTCTGGCTGAGTGTAGCTCCCCCTGTGGGAGCCCACTGACCACCAGGGGGCAGCTCCTGCGTTGAGCGTCTGCTCCCTGGTGGTCAGTGCGCGTCATAGCGACCGGTTGTTCCGCGGTTCGGTCGGTTTGCATATTACACTTTTATTATATAGGATATTCATTTTATTTTTATTTCGGAGAGGAAAGGAGAGGGAGAGAGAGAAACATCCATGGTGAGAGAGAATCATGGATCGGCTGCCTTCTGCACGCCCCCTACTTCGGATCGAGCCCACAACCCGGGCGTGTGCCCTTGACTAGACTCGAACCCAGGACCCTTTGGTCCACAGTCAGGCGCTCTGTCCACTGATCCAAACCAGCTAGGTGTGAATTCTTTTTTTTTTTAAAGAATATCCATAGTCTTCTTTTTTTGTTTGTTTAATGTATTTTATTGATTTTCCACAGAGAGGAAGGGAGAGGGAAAGAGAGTTAGAAACATCGACGAGAGAGCGTTTCCTCTGATCTGCACGGGGTGCCCGTGCAGGGTCTGGCTTTGTGCCCGTCCTGGGTCAGGACTGTCCGTGTGTCTGTCCTCACAGCACTGCGGGGACAAACACGGCCGCTGCCGCTCGGAAATGAACGTGCAGGCGGCGTGGAAGCGAGGCTACACAGGGAAGAATGTGGTGGTCACCATCTTGGATGACGGCATCGAGAGGAACCACCCGGACCTGGCCCCCAATTACGTGAGTCGAGCCGTGGCGTTGACGTGCGCGTCATCAAATCAGCACAGGGGGCCCCCTGCGTGGGAACTGCCCAGGTCCCCTTGTCCACGGATTCTCCCCCCAGTAAATACTGTCATGGTATGAGTTTCTTCTTTTGTTGTTGTTGTTGTTTTTTTTTTCGTTTTTAAAGTCTATTGCTGACAAAGTATTTTTTATTTCTATTTCTTTTAAATGTATTTGTTGATTTCAGAGAGGAAGGGAGAGGAAGAGAGAGAGAGACATCAATGATGAGAGAGAATCATGGATCGGCTGCCTAATGTGTGCCCTTTACTAGGGTCGAGCCTGCAACCGGGCACGTGCCCTGACTGGGAATCGAACTTTGACCTCCTGGTTCGTAGGTTGATGCTCAACCACTGAGCCGCGCCGGCCAGGACTGATAGCTCAATTTTGAAAGTGAAATGTACTTTCGTAAACACCGCCTTTATCATTACTCTTAAGTACGTGTATACATTTTTTTGTGTGGAAACCCTAAATAAAGATGATGCATTATAGATTTGTACATCTGAAACCTATGTAATTTTATTGACCAGCTAGAGGCCCGGTGCACGAAATTCGTGTACTGCGGGGGGGGGGGCGTCCCTCAGCCCGGCCTGCGCCCTCTCACAGTCCGGGATCCCTCGGGGGATGTCTGCCTGCCGGCTTAGGCCCAATCCCCCTAGGCCTAAGCCGGCAGTCAGACATCTCTCTCACAGTCTGGGACCCCTCGCTCCTTACCGCCCACCTGCAGCAGAGGCGAGAGAGGCTCCCGCCACCGCTGCTGCACTTGCCAGCCGTGAGCCTGGCTTCTGGCTGAGCGGCGCTCCCCCTATGGGAGCACACCGACCACCAGGGGGCAGCTCCTGCATTGAGTATCTGCCCCTGGTGGTCAGTGCACATCATAGCGACCGGTTGTTCTGCCGTAACAGTCGCTTAGGCTTTTATTATACTAGAGGCCCGGTGTATGAAATTTGTGCACAGGTGTGTGTGTCCCTCAGCCCAGCCTGCACCCTCTCCAGTCTGGGACCCCTCGGGGGATGTCCCACTGCCTGTTTAGGCCCTAAACGGGCAGTCGGACATCCCTCTCACAATCCAGGACTGCTGGCTCCCAACTGCTCGCCTGCCTGCCTTCCTGATTGCCCCTAACCACTTCTGCCTGCCAGCCTGATCACCCCCTAACCACTCCCTGCCAGCCTGATTGATGTCTAACTGCTCCCCTGCCAGCCTGATTGCCCCTAACTGCCCTCCTCTGCCAGCCTGGTCGCCCCTCACTAACCCCCCTCCCGGCCTGGTTGCCCCACACAGCCTGCTTGTTCAGTTGTTGGGTCGTCCCTCACTAACCCCCCCTGCTGGCCTGGTCATAGGCAGCCATCTTGTGAGGGCGTGAGGGTTAACTTGCATATTACCTCTTTATTAAATAGGATGTCACCCCGATAAATTCAATTAAAAAAAAAAAAAAAGAAAGGAAACATAGATAAGGTGACAGTTAGAGGGACGGAGTACCAAGTACGTTGTTTCCTCTGTTTTCCAATGGAGGTGCAATAATAACGTGGACAGGGTTGCTACATCTGTGCCACACCTCTCCGCTCACTAAGGTTTAATCCCGTAGGATTCCTACGCAAGTTACGACGTGAACGGAAACGATTATGACCCGTCGCCACGCTATGACGCCAGCAACGAAAACAAGTACGTCTCTCGGTCCCTCGTTCCTGCCGTCCCTGTCCCTTGAAATGGCCCGTAGCAGGGCTCAGCCGGCCGGCGTGGCTCCGTGCTTGAGTGTCAACCTACAAGCCAGGAGGTCACGGTTCGATTCCCAGCCAGGGCACATGTCTGAGTTCCAGGCTCGATCCCCAGTAGGGGGCGTGTAGGAGGCAGCTATCCATGAGTCTCTCTCATCATTGGTGTTTCTCTCTCTCTCTCTCTCCCCCCCTCTCCCTTCCTCTCTGAAATCAATAAGAAATATATTTAGCCCTAACCGGTTTGGCTCAGTGGCTAGAGCGTCGGCCTGTGGACTGAAGGGTCCCGGGTTCGATTCCGGTCAAGGGCATGCACCTTGGTTGTGGGCACATCCCCAGTAGGGAGTGTGCAGGAGGCGGCTGATCCATGATTCTCTCTCATCGATGTTTCTAACTCTCTCTCCCTCTCCCTTCCTGTCTGTAAGAAATCAATAACATATATTTTTTAGAAAAAGAAATAGATTAAAAGAAAACACACAACATGGTTGTCGCCATCTCTGCTGACGAAGGGGGAGGCATCGGGAGGCGTCAGGTGACTTGGGCGCCGTCCATGGCAGCCCCCGGGTCGGAGTCCAGTTGCTCCGACCTGCTCCCGGCGACGTCCTGCTTGTCCTCTCCCTGTCAGGGTGCCCCACGCCTGAGCCTTTTTTGCATTCTTCCAAAAATATTTACAGGGAAGGACAAAAGCCCTTTTTCTCCTCCCCGCTGCTGACCCGGCGGACGTGGGCCAAGGTGCGTCCTGCCCACGCTCCCATTTCCCTTTGCGGTGGATTCGATTCCGCGGGGCAGAGGCCGGTGCCCACCTGGCACCGAGCAGGGAGGTTTGGCAGCTCCGGGGACCCGCGGCGAGCCGTCCCTGCCTCACATCCCAAGGTGCCCTTTCCCGCTCCGCAGGGAGTCCGCCTGGGGGGCAGGGCGCCTCGATTCCCAGCCTCGCACCCGTCCACAGGGCAAAGAGGCATGACCCAGACACCACCACGTAGTGAGTGACCTTGGCCGGGCGGGGTTCCTCCGGGGCGCGACAGACCCTGAGCGGCGTGACCCCGTGCGCAGCCGGGCGTGGGGCGGAGGACGGAGGACTTGGGTCCAGGGCGCGCAGGCCCCGGCTATTTTTAAAGGCGGTTTTACACGGGCATCCCTGCGTCTCGTCCCCTGGGGAACACTTCTCAAAGAGGTGCTGTTCTCGCAGGAGGAACGGAGCGGCCAGCTCCGTGGCGGGTGGGGTCGTGGCGGGGGGAGGGAGGGGGTAAGCAGTTTGTTTTTCTGGCGGTTTCTCCCTAGTTCCTCCGCGGGGGGGGGGGGGGGGGGCGCTCCACGGGGAGCGTTTTCCTTCAGCTCCTGCTTCCGTGGCGTGGGGATGGCAGGAGGGCTGTGTGGGGTGAGCGTGGGGGTGGCAGGTACAGCAGGCACGAGACAAAAGTCCTCATTTATGGTTAATTCTCACCCAAGGATATTTTTCCATTGATTTTTAGAGAGAGTGGGAAAGAGGGAGGGAGGGAGAGAGAGAGAGAGAGAGAGAGAGAGACATCGATTGGTTGTCTCCTACCCGGACCAGGGTCGGGGATCAAGCCTGCGGTCCTGCAGGCTGATGCTCTATCTACTGAGCCAAACCGGCTAGGTCCATAGTATTCTTTTTTTTCTTCTTCTTCTTAAATATATTTTTACTAGAGGCCCAGTGCATGAAATTTGTGCACTGGAGGGGGGTTGTCCCTCAGCCCAGCCTGCACCCTCTTTAATCCGGGACCCCTCGGGGGATGTCCAACTGCCGGTTTAGGCCCGATGCCGGGGATTGGGCCTAAACCGGCAGTTGGACATCCCTCTCACAATCCTGGACCGCTGGCTCCTAATTGCTCACCTGCCTGCCTGCCTGGTCGCCCCTAACTGCCCCCCCGCTGACCTGATCTCCCTTCACTGCCTCTGCGTGTCAGCCTGATCGCCCCCAACTGCCCACTCCTTGCTGACCTGGTCGCTCCTAACTCCCCCCCCCCGCCACTGGCCTGGTCGCCTCTACCTGCCCCCCCTGCCGGTCTGGTTGCCCCCGCAGCCGCCAGCCTGGTTGCTCCTAGCTGCCCCACCCCCGCCGGCCTGGTCACCCCTTACTGCCCCACCCCCCCCGCCTGCCTGGTTGCCCCTACCTCCCCCCTGCCGGCCTGTTTGCCTCTTACTGCCCCCCTGCTGGCCTGGTTGCCCCTCACGGCCCCCTGCCGGCCTAATCACCCCACGCAGCCTGCTTGTTCAGTCGTTTGGTCGTCCCTCACTAACCCCCCTGCCGGCCTGGTCACAGGCAGCCATCTTGTGAGGGTGTGATGGTCAATTTGCATATCACCTCTTTATTATATAGGATTGATTTCAGAGAGGAAGGAAGAAGGAGAGAGAGAAACATCAGTGATGAGAGAGAATCATGGGTCAGCTGCCTCCTGCACACCCCCTTCCTGGGGATGGAGCCCACAACCTGGGCATGTGCCCTGACAACCGTGGCCTCCTGGTTTCTAGGTAGATGCTTAACCACTGAGCCACCCCGGCCAGGGCCACATGTCCTCACTTTGTTCTTCCTTCCATCCTATCGGTGCCAAGCAAGGTGGTGTTCGTCAGAGGAATGCACAGTTTGGGAGGGTGGGGGCGGGGACCCGGGGAGCAGCAGCCCTCTCCGACGTGGGATAAAGGAAGATACGACCCCTGAGCCATTTCCAAGGTCACGGGCAGGCCTCCTCGCCGGCAACTGCGGAAGGACAGGGCGCCCGGGGCTGTGCCAAGGCTGGTGTGACCTCCCTCCCGGGTTCTTCCGTGTCCTTCCCGGACGGGGGGATGGCGGCTGCTCCCTGCAGGAGGCCCGAGCAATGCCCCAAACTCCCCGAAATTGCCGGGCCGCATCCTCACTGCGTCTCGCCTTTTGTTTCAGGCACGGCACGCGCTGCGCGGGCGAAGTGGCTGCATCTGCCAACAACTCCTACTGCATCGTGGGCATCGCGTACAACGCGAAAATCGGAGGTAAGGCCCGGGGCGTGGGGCTGGGAGCTTCCGGGCCGGGCAGGGGGCCAGGGCGTCCCATTCTGGGGGGTCTCGGCAGCTGCACCTCTGTTGGCCTCGGCTGGCTGTGTCAGACCCCAGGGCCTGAAGCCTTGGGCATCCTGACCACAGCCAGGCAGCCCCACACAGCCACGGGGGCCGGAGGGAGGGTTTTGCCTGGAATGTTATGGCTTTCATCAGAAAGGCACCTTTTTTAAATTTTATTTTTTATATATATATATATATTTTATTGATTTCAGAGAGGAAGGGAGAGGGGGAGAGAGATGGAAACATCCATGATGAGAGAGAATCATGGATGGGCTGCCTCCTGCACGCCCCCTACTGGGGATCGAGCCGCAGTGCAACCTGACTGGGAATCGCAGCACAACCTCCTGGTTCACAGGTCGAAGCTTCACTACCGAGCCCCGGCTGCCAGGCGGGGAGTGAAGTGTTTTATTGTTGTTATTACTAGGGGCCCAGTGCTCGGATTCGTGCACCTTGAAAGGAACTGTGGGCCGCGGGATTGCGGTGGGCACAGGAACGGGTCTCGGCCCATCCTTTGTGCCCCGCCCGGCCCCTCCTGCCACAGGCCCCGGTCCCCTGGCCGTCAGCGGCTGCGAGCAGTGGCTGCTGCCCCGATCGCCCCTCAGGAGCAGGGGGAGGTGGAGAAGCCCTCAGGGGCGATCGGGGCAGGCAGCTGCCGCTCGTACCCTCTGACGGCCTCAAGCAAGCCAGGCTGGTGCCAGGTGCCGGCAGCGGGTGCGAGTGGGGCCAACGCTGGCAGCAGGTGCAAGTGCCCAGCGGGAACATGGCACACGGGAGCAAAGAATTTTCAGTAACCACCAGAGGCTCGCCCTGATGACAGCAACCGGTGCCCCGCCTTGGTCTGGCGCCCCCTCTCACCCACTCCACCATCCCGCTGTGGCCGATGCCCACCATGTTCCGCACACACCCCCTGGTGGTCAGCGCACGTCATAGCGACTGGTTGTTCGGTTGTTCTGCCGTTCAGTCTATTTGCGTATTAGGGTTTTATGTATATAGATCATTATTAATATATTTGTTTGTTAATCCTCACCCGAGGATATTTTTCCATTGATCTTTGGAGAGTGGAAAGGAGAGGGAGAGACAAAGAGAGAGAGAAACATCAACGTGAGAGAGAGAGAGACAGACATGGATTGGTTGCCTCCCACATGGGTCCGGACCAGGGCTGGGGATTGAACCTGCAACCGAGGTTTGTGCCCCAGACCGGAATCGAACCCGGGACCCTTCAGTCCTTAGGCCGATGCTCTACCCACTGAGCTAAACAGGCTAAGGCCGGAGTGGCCTGTTTTAAATAGAGTTTTCTTTTTCATTCGTTTAGGAACGGTAAGACCAGCAGGTCAGGAAACAAGGGCGTGTCACAGTTTGTTACCCGGAGTTCTCCAGGCGGGGCCACACCACACACACACACACACGCACACACACGGGCACACACGCACACACACGGGCACACACACACACACACACACCACACACACACACACGGGCACACACACACACACACGGGCACACACACACCACACACACACACACACACACCACACACACACACACACCACACACACACGGGCACACACACACACACGGGCACACACACACCACACACACACACACACACACACACACACACACACGGGGAAACACGGGGACACGACTCATGGGCCTGAAGTCTCGCTGTGGTTTCTGCAGGAAGGAACAGGCCAGGCAGGTTCTGCAGGTTCAGGATGGGCCGGTTGGCCTCATGGTCTCGTGCCTGGCCGCGGGGTGACTAAGGGACTAGGACAGAGGGAGAGTGCCCGTGGGTGTGAGTGTAGGAGCCCACAGAGCAGGTGGCTGGGCGTGGCCGCTAAAGGAACCCACGTGGGCAGGGGAGGCCTCTAGGAATTGGCTGATTGGAGGGGGGCGGGAGGGAGTGGGGTGCGGGGGGCAGGGCGGTGCCAGCCCCTCCAGACTCAGCCAGGCCCCAAGACGTCCAGGCATCCGAATACAGACGGGAAAAGCCGCGGTTGCCCGAGTCCTTTGCCCAGATTATTCTTGTTCCTGGCCCTTTAGGGTCAATGGGCCTTTCTCTCCCGTGTGCCTCCCATTCGAGTGTCCAGGGAGCGGTCGGCGTTTCCTGCTAATCTGGGAACAGCGGTTTCCGAGGGAAATATTTACCTTTTCTTCGCGGGTGACCTGGCAGCGTCGCTAAGCCCTAAATACCTCAGGCTTGCTTTCTCGTCCATCACTCACCCTTTCCCCCATGACCCTGCCCCCCTCCCCCCATGAAGGCATTGGGAGGGGTGTCGGGAAATCCGTCAGGTCCGGTGCTTTTACGTGCTCTGGACTGTCTTCTGGCATCTCGTTCTCCCTGTTCAAAAATAGGCAGTCCCGCCCTGGCCAGTGTGGCTCAGTGGATGGAGCGTCGGCCTGCGGACCCAAGGGTCCCAGGTTGGATTCCGGCCGGGGGCACGTGCCCGGGTTGTGGGCTCGATCCCCTTCAGTGCAGGGGGCAGCCAGTCACGCGTTCTCATCCTTGATGTTTCTATCTCTCTATCCCTCCCTGAAATCAACAAAAATATATTTAAAAAGTAATAGTAGGCATTCCTGCCCAGCCGGCGTGGCTCAGTGGTTGAGCGTGGACCTAGGAACCAGGAGGTCACGGTTCCATTCCCACTCAGGGCACATGCCCGGGTTGTGGCCTCGATCCCTAGTAGGGGGCGTGCAGGAAGCAGCCGATCCATGATTCTCATCCTTGATGTTTCTGTCGGCCTCCCTCTCCCTTCCGCTCTGAAAGCAGTAAGAATATATTAAAAAAACAACAACGCAGAAAACCAAAATGATGGCGGGCAAGCTCCCCAGCTGTTGGGGGCTCCCCCAGCGGGGACACGCGCGCACCGAGCCCTCTGTGCTTCCAGGCATCCGCATGCTGGACGGGGACGTGACGGACGTGGTGGAGGCCAAGTCGCTGGGCGTCCGGCCCAACTACATCGACATTTACAGCGCGAGCTGGGGGCCGGACGACGACGGGAAGACGGTTGACGGGCCGGGCCGGCTGGCCAAGCAGGCCTTTGAGTACGGCATTAAAAAGGTGTGAGTAACCCAGGGCTGCCGGGCCGCGCTCGGGGGGCACGGGGGTCTCCCAAAAAGGGATTCAGCCCTGTGGCTGATTTGGCTCAGTGGATAGAGCGTCGGCCTGCGGACCAAAGGGTCCCAGGTTTGATTCCTGGTCAAGGGCACATGCCCGGGTTGTGGGCTCCATCCCCAGTAGGGGGTGTACAGGAGGCAGCCAATCAGTGATTCTCATCATTGATGTTTCTCTCTCTCTCTCTCTCTCTCTCCCTTCCTCTCTGAAATCAATCAATAAATATATACACTGAGTGGCCAGATGATGATGATCTCTGAACGCATAATAATCTGGCCACTCAGTGTATATCCTATATAATAAAAGGCTAATATGCAAATTGTCCTCTCGACCGGGAGTTCGACCAGCAGGCAGGCCGGCCAACTGCCCATGTCCCCTTCCCCTGGCTGGAACCCACCCATGCACGAATTCATGCACCGGGCCTCTAATACACACACACACACACACACACACACACACACACACACACACACTCTGAGTGGCCAGATAATTATGCGTTCAGAGATCATAATAATCTGGCCACTCAGTGTATACACTAGACGCCCGGTGCACGAAATTCATGCACTGGGGTGGGGGGGTCCCTCAGCCCGGCCTGCACCCTCACACAGTCCGTAAGCCCTCGGGGGATGTCTGACTGACGGCTTAGGCCCACTCCCTACAGGTTATTTTGTTCAAAGAAACACCAATGATGAGAGAGAGAATCATGGATCGGCTGCCTCCTGCACGCCTCCTACTGGGGATTGAGCCGCAACCCGGGCGTGTGCCCTGACCGGGAATCAAACCCTGACCTCCTGGCTCCTAGATGGACGCTCCATCACTGAGCCACGCCAGCCGGGCAGGAAGTCCTGGTCTTGCTTGCTCCCCCTCCCTGCCAGCAGGCAGCACGAGACGTGTAGAATTTGGGGGGTGGCACCTCTCCAGGGCCTAAACGGAGCAAACCTCTGGGGGCTGGGCCTGCAGGCTCGGGGGACGCAGAGGACGCTGCAGGCTCCTCCCGGGAGGTCCATCCCCGTCGCTCTGCGTCCCTGTGAGTCAGAAAGGCGGGGCGGGCGGGGGCGGGAATGGAGGACTGGCGCTCACCCAGCTATAACAAGCAGGGTGGCGAGGCGGGTTGCAGGGCGAGGACAGCTTCTTGGAGCTGACGTGGGGCTGTGGTCAGCGTCCAGTGGCCCTGGGTGGCCCAACAAGCCCCAGCGCCCGGTGACGCTGGCAGGGATTCAGGCAGGAAACCAGGCATCCCAGGCAGCGTGATGCCTCTGACTTGTCCTATTGGCGAGAAGAGAGAGGGGGTGGGGGCAAGGGGTAGGGGCAGGTCCTTTTATTCATTTACTTATTCATTCATTCATTCATTTTAAAACATATTTTTATTTATTTCAGAGAGAGGAAGGGGGCGGGAGAGAGAAACATCCATGATGAGAGAGAATCAAGGGCACATGCCCAGGTTGCAGGCTCCATCCCCAGTAGGGGGCGTGCAGGAGGCAGCCGATCCATGATTCTCTCTCATCATGGATGTTTGTCTCTCTCTCTCTTCCTCTCTGAAATCAATCAGTAGATATATATACACTAGAGGCCCGACGCACGAAATTCATGCACTCAGGGGGGGTCCCCTCAGCCCGGCCTGCACCCTCACGCGGTCCGCAAGCCCTTGGGGGATGTCTGACTGACGGCTTAGGCCCACTCCCTACAGGTTATTTTGTTCAAAGAAACACCAACGATGAGAGAGAGAGAATCATGGATGGGCTGCCTCCTGCACGCCCCCTACTGGGGATGGAGCCCGCAACCCGGGCGTGTGCCCTGACCGGGAATAGAACCGTGACCTCTTGGTTCATGGGTCAACGACACTCAACCACTGAGCCACACCGGCCGGGCACTATTCATTTCCTTGCGTGTTGGGGGTGGAGTACTTATCTCTTAGAATGTCCCCAACCCAGGGCCCCTCCTTCCTGATCTCAGGCCTCCTCCCCCGCCCCCCCCCCCCCCCCCCCCGACTCGTTCACCGCCTGACCTGGTGCCGGTTGAGCCCTCGATGCTGGAACACCCCGGGGTGACCGCACCAGCGGCTGCCCTCAGGGGCCATAAACACGTCTCCTCTCCCCGGGACTCCGCGCCCGCCACCCTCTCCATCACCCGGGCGCCGGCTCTTGATGACAGGCGGCACCTCCCCAAACCAGGCTAATCCTAAGCCGTAAATTGGAGCCGGCGCTGCCCCCGGGGGAGCCAGTGCTCGGGGTGGTGTTGATGCCGCCCCTCCGTCCTCTCTGTGAGACGATGCCTGACGATCTGAGATCGCAGGCCCTGGCCGTGGTTGCCCAGTGGTTAGCGCGCCGGCCCGCGCACCGAAAGGGTCCCGGGTTCCATGCCTGGTCACGGGCATGTTACCTCGGTGGCGGGTTTGTTCCCGCCGGCCCTGGACACATACAAGGGATTTTCTTGTTTGGAGCTAAATAGAAAACGAACCCGGTCTTGTGCCAGATGGTCCCGTTACGCTTGGCCCGTGGACCCGTGAAACCTCCGATCGGCACCTTCCTCCTCATGTTAGCTCGTCCTCGGAATTTCACGGGCGGCAAGCCCCGCGAATTTTACGGGAAACAGTGCCCACTTAGAGAATTTATTCATTTATTTTAATTATAAAATAATTTTTTAAAACATGTTTTTATTGATTCCGGAGAGGAAGGGGGAGAGAGAGAGAGAGAGAAACATCCCCGATGAGAGAGAGAAAAATCATCATTCGTCTGCCTCCTGCACGCCCCGTCCTGGGGCTGGAGCCTGCCGCCCTGGCACGTGCCCCCATGGGGAATCGAACCCTGACCTCCTGGTCCGTAGGCGGACGCTCAGCCCCTGAGCCTCGCGGGCCGGGCGGATGGCAGGATCGCGTTGACAGTTTTCTCTCCAAGTTGGCCCGTCCCGGGGCCCACCAGTAAGTACCCGTTTCCTGCCTCATGTTTGGAAAGCAGGGTCTTTGGCAAGGACGCCGGAGCTACCAGCCCCGTGGGTCCGGTTTCCTGTGGAGATGGGGCTGGCCGGGCCCGGCTCCCCCCCTCCCTCCGCCCCCGCAGGCCCGCCCCCTTGCACCGACTGGGTCTCGGGGGAGCTGCTCTTTAGCCGCTGCCCGTGGCTGGCATGAGCCCTCGGTTTTTTGGTGCCGAATCATCGGTCCTGTGGGTGTGGGTGAGACCAGGAGCCCGCCTGGACCTGCCGCCATCTCTCCAAGACTCGCTTTCATGGGCCTGTCCTTAAAAACGGGCTCCAGCCCTGACCGGTGTGGCTCAGTGGATAGAGCTTCGGCCTGCGGACTGAAGGGTCCCGGGTTCGATTCCGGTCAAGGGCATGTGCCTTGGTTGCGGGCACATCCCCAGTGGGGGGTGTGCAGGAGGCGGCTGATCGATGTTTATCTCTCATCGATGTTTCTCACTCTCTCTCCCTCTCCCTTCCTCTCTGTAAAAAATCAATAAAATACATTTAAAAAATAAATAAGTAAAAACGGGCTCTACGCAGGTGGGAAGCCACTGGCCACGTCGGCGCTGGCGGAAGTGCCGCCACGGGCACTCGGCACCCTCTGGACCCAGGGGTCTTGGTGACATCTCCCTTGTCCGGTGTAGCTTGCGCTCCAACCAGTGTTCTGGCCCGGCCGGCGTGGCTCCGTGGTTGAGCGTCGACCTAGGAACCAGGAGGTCACGGTTCCATTCCCTGTTGGGGCACAGGCCCGGGTTGTGGGCTTGATCCCCAGTAAGGGGGGCGTGCAGGGGGCAGCCGATCCATGATTCTCTCTCATCACGGATGTTTCTCTCTCTCTCTCTCCCCTTTTTCTCTTTCTAAAATCAATAAAAACATTTTTTTTAAAAAAAAAAGAACAGAGCAGTCCTTCTGAGTCTTGTCCTCAGTGCAACCCTGTGAATCCAGACAGAGCCCTCTGTGAAAACCAAACCACGCCTGCCCGGCTGGAGTGGCTCAGTTGGTTGAGCTTCGTCCTGGGCACCGAAAGGTTGCCGGTTCAACCCCGGACAGGGCACATGCCTGGGTTGTGGGCTCGATCCCCAGCAGGGCATGTACAGAAGGCAACTGATCTATGTTTCTCTCTCTCTTTCTCTCCCTTCCTCTCTCTAAGCATAGCCTCAGGGGAGAATTTTTAAAATATATATATATTTTTTTATTTCAGCGAGGAAGGGAGAGGGAGAGAGAAAGAAACATCCATGATGAGAGAGAATCAGGGATCGGCTGCCTCCTGCACGCCCCACGCTGGGGATGGAGCCCACAACCCGGGTGTGTGCCCTGATGGGGAATCGAACCCTGACCTCGTGGGTTATAGGTCCACACTCAACCACGGAGCCACGCCAGCCGGGTCTCGGGTGAGAATTAAAAAAAAAAAAAAAGTCAAGCCATGTCTCCCGTGGCTTCCAGAGGGTCCAGACACACCATTCCCGCCCCTTTGCAGGGCCTGGGGAAAGAGGGCCCCAGGCTTCCGTGCGAGGCCCGCCCTGCCCGGCTCCGGCGGCCGGCGGGCTGACGGGCGGCTGTTCCTCCCCTCCAGGGCCGGCAGGGCTTGGGCTCCATCTTCGTCTGGGCCTCGGGCAACGGCGGGAGAGAGGGGGACCACTGCTCCTGCGACGGCTACACCAACAGCATCTACACCATCTCCGTGAGCAGCACCACGGAGAACGGCTACAAGCCCTGGTACCTGGAGGAGTGCCCGTCCACGCTGGCCACCACCTACAGCAGCGGCGCCTTCTACGAGCGGAAGATCGTGAGCGCCCGGGGCGGGAGCTGGGGGGCGGGAGGCTCGGGAGGGGAGGGAGCCCCGGCCTTCCGGGGACCAGTTCCTTTTCCTCGGAACAAAAAGATGAGCCCTGGCCGGTGCGGCTCAGTGGATAGAGCGTTGGTCTGCAGACTGGAGGGTCTCGGGTTCGATTCCCGGTCAAGGGCACCTGCCTGGGTTGCAGGTTCGATCCCTGGCCCAGGTCTGGGCACATGCAGGAGGCAACCAATCAGTGTGTCTCTCTCACATCCATGTTTCTCTCTCTCGCTTTCTTCTTCTTCTTCTTCCTCTTCCTCTTCTTTCTCTTCTTCTCTTTATCCTCCTCCTCTTTTTTTCCTCCCCTTCCTCCCTCCCTTCCACTCTCTCTAAATAATCCAAGGAGCCCTAGCTGGTTTGGCTCAGTGGATAGAGCATCAGCCTGCAAACTGAAGGGTCCCGGGTTCGATTCCCGGTCAAGGGCACATGCCTGGGTTGCGGGCTTGATCCCCAGTGTGGGGCATGCAGGAGGCAGCTGATCCATGATTCTCTCTCATCATGGATGTTTCTCTCTCTCCCTCTCCCTTCCTCTCTGAAATCGATACAAATATATATAGACTAGTAGCCCAGTGCACGAATCTGTGCGCCAGTAGCTCGCTGCCACCCTCCTATAGCTCCCCCTCCCCCCACCCCCACCCCCATAGCTTGCTGCTCTGCCCCCTCCTGTAGCTCTCCACCACCCGCTTGTAGCTCACTGCCCTACCCTCCTGCTGATCCATGATCCGGTCGGTACGTGGTCAGTCGTTACGCTTCACGGCATAATGACCGTTCGCATATTACATCTTCATTATATAGGATTTTTTAAAAAGCTCTGTCCTTTAAAACAAAATTAAATACGAATCCACGGGAAAAGATCCTCGGGTGAGGATTCACAACAGCGACAAGAATAGATGAGCCAGGCTCAGGCCGCTGTGTGCCAGGTCCCAGGGTGCCCCCCGCACCCACCCGCGAACTCGCCGTGCGCCCTCAGACCCTTGGCAGCCTTCCCCAGATCCTGCCTGGCTCATTTTTGCACAAAATGCTCATGAAAACCCTCACTGGCTTTCGAGGTCTAAAAATACCCTTTAAGAATGAGGTGCTTTCTCACCACGGCGTCTCCGTGTGGCTTTCTCCAACTCTGTGGTCACATGGCTTGGGAGCCAGCCGACTGAGCGGCACGGCCTCGGCATGCAGCGCTGAGGAAGAGAGAGGGTCTTGGTTCTCTCCTGAAGGGACGGTAGGGATCCAGCGGGTCCCCGGGGCATTCCCTTCCGAACAACAGGACTTTTTCTGGACGCGGAGCTGGAGCGGCGGTGTGCGCCCGCCTCGCTCACGTCGGCGAGCATGAGTGTGATTTGTCTTTGACCGAGTCCCTGTGTTCGTCGGGTAGAGGGACGGGATTTGCGTTTCCTCCTTTCCCTCGTGTGTTCTGACTTTAAAAAGAAAGAGGAGCCCTGGCTGCTTGGCTCAGTGGATAGAGCATCTGCCCACGGACGGAAGGGTCCCGGGTTCGATTCCAATCAAGGGCACATGCCCGGGTTGCAGGCTCGACCCCCGGCCCTGGTCGAGGCTTGTGCGGGAGGCAACCCATCGATGTGTCTCTCTCACATCGATGTTTCTCTCTCTCTCTCTGTCTCTCCCTCTCCCTCTCCCTTCCACTCTCTTAAAAGTCAATGGGAAAAACATCTTCGGGTGAGGATTAAAAGTCATGATAATTAGATAAATAAGGAGGGATGGGTGTTCAGTTGAAACTAATGCAAAATTGCAGTGTACAGCCATCACGTTGGGTTTTAGACATTTGAAAACACAAGATCATGTAGCCGGCCAGACATGGCTTAACTTAAAAAAAAAAAAATCTTTTTATTGATTTCAAAGAGGAAGGGAGAAGGAGAGAGAGACATCAATGAGAGAGAATCACGGATCGGCTGCCTCCTGCACGCCCCCCACTGGGGATCAAGCCCACAACCCGGGCCTGTGCCCTGACCCGGAATCGGACTGTGACCTCCTGGGTCATGGGCCGATGCTCAGCCACTGAGCCACACTGCCCAGGCAATGCCTTTATTTTTTTTAAATCTTCTCACTCCTCCTGCCGCTCAGCCACGTCTTTACAAATGGCCCGCGAATTTATTTTTACATTTTTCGGGGGGGGGGGCACACAGGCTCCCTCTCTTCCCCTTCGCCTGCACGGACGGAAAGGCCGGTCCCCATGGCGGCCGCCAGCTTGGCAGCGGCCGGGGCGGCTCACGAAGGTATTAATTTAAGTTATTTTTCTTTCCCACTGGAGCACGCGCCCCTGGGACGGGCCGCCGGGTCCTGAATGGTTTCCTGTTCGCGTAGGAGCCGAGCCCGTCGGCACCGGGACTGGCTGAGGTCTCGTTACACAGACGCCCGTCCCGGAACCTGATGTGGGGGCCGCGGGGGCTGCCGGCGGGGGGGAGCGCGGCGGGGACTGTGTCGTTGGACACGTGGTGCCTGACCTCCTGGTTCCTAGGTGGACGCTCCACCCCTGAGCCACGCCGGCCGGGCGGGGGGGCGGGGGGCGGGCTGCTCTTCGTGTCTCAGCACACGCGTCGTCTTCCCTCTGCCCCGCCCCCGTCCTCACCCCGCGATGGGCTTGTTTGTTCCTGTAGCGGGTCCATTTGTTACCTATGAGAGTGAAGCCCTTCAGCATCGAGTTCCAGCCACCAAGGAAAGCTTGGTCGCCCAGAACGTGTCCAGCCCGGCCGGCGTGGCTCCGTGGTTGAGCATCGACCTAGGAACCAGGAGGTCACTGGTTCGATTCCCGGTCAGGGCACATGCCCGGGTTGCAGGCCCCATTCCCAGTAGGGGGCGTGCAGGAGGCAGCCGACCCATGATTCTCTCCCATCATTGATGTTTCTCTCTCTCTCTCTCTCTCTCTCTCTCTCTCTCTCTCTTCCTCTCCCTTTCTCTTTGAAATCAGTAAAAGATATATTTTAAAGAATGTGTCCAGATCGTGCCTCCTCCATCCCCGGGCCCCAGGACCACAGGTGCCTAGGGCCAGCACTTTTTATTTTAAATATATTTTTCTTGATTTCAGAGAGGAAGGGAGAGAGGTAGAAACATCATTGATGAGAGAGAATCATGGATCGGCTGCCCCCTGCACAACCCCTACTGGGGATTGAGCCGCAATGCAACCCGGGCCTGTGCCCCGACCGGGAATTGAACCATGACCTCCTGGTTCATAGGTCGACGCTCAACCACGGAGCCACGCCGGCTGGGCAGGACCAGCATCTTGAGTGTCCCGGCCCCTGAGTTCTCCTGAGAGCTGATCTCCATTCTTGCCTCCCTCCTGCCAGGTCACCACGGATCTGCGTCAGCGCTGCACCGACGGGCACACGGGTACCTCGGTCTCAGCCCCCATGGTGGCGGGGATCATCGCTCTGGCTTTAGAAGCAAAGTAAGTTCCCACTCACTTCCCCCTTTTTTTTTTCTTTTTTAAGTTTTTATTGTCTACACTAATAAAAGAGCAAGATGCAAATTGACCGTACCTCCGCGACACCCACCAGCCAATCAGGAGTGAGTATGCAAATTAACCCAACAAAGATGATGGGTTAATTTGCATATGCAGGCATTCTGCGCCGCTCCAGGTCTCTGGGCAGCATGGGAAGGCGGAAAGGTGGCTCTGGGCCTGAGCGAAGGCGGTGCCGGCAGCCAGGGGAAGGAAGGCCCGTTCTTGCATGAATCTCCGTGCATCGGGCCTCTAGTAGCATAATAACACACAACAGAAAATGCACCACGTGAGCCATTTTTAAGTATACAGTTCGTGCATTACATAGTCACCCACACCGCCATCCATCTCCAGGCTTTTTTAAAAAAATGAGTAACCAAAGAAGGTAAGGTTTTTTTAAAATATATTTTTATTGATTTCAGAGATGAAGAAGGGAGAGGGAGAGGGAGAGGGAGAGAAACATCAATGAGAGAATCATCGATCGGCTGCCTCCTGCACGCTCTCTTCTGGAGATCGAGCCACAATGCAACCTGGGCATATGCCCTGACCGGGAATCGAACCGTGACCTCCTGGTTCATATTGTCTACGCTCAACCACTGAGCCATGCAGGCCGGGCAGTTCACAACCTCTTTGTAAAGAATGCTTTCTAGGGAGTAAGCCCTGAGATCAAATAGCGGGTATTTGATGCCCGGCCTGTGTGGCTCAGTGTTTGAGCGTCGACCTATGAACCAGGATGTCACGGTTCAATTCCTGGTCAGGGCACATGCCCGGGTTGCAGGCTTGATCTCCAGAAGAGGGCGTGCAGGAGGCAGCCGATCGATGATTCTCCCTCCTCATGGATGTTTCTGTCTCTCTCTCCCTCTCCCTTCCTCTCTGAAATCAATAAAAATGCATTTTTTTAGAAAAAGAGGGTGTGAACGAACCCTCTGCCCGGGCACGGAGCCTCTGCAACTTCCTGGCGTGCAGGCTGGGGGCTGGCCCCCTCCCCCGTGCTGCCGTCCGTCCGTCCGTCCGTGCGGCTGCAGCGTGTGTCCCTCTGTCCTTGCAGCAACCAGCTCACCTGGCGGGACGTGCAGCATCTGCTGGTGAAGACTTCCCGACCGGCCCACCTGAAGGCGAGCGACTGGAAGGTCAACGGGGCCGGCCACAAAGGTGCGGGCCCGGGGGGCAGGGTGGGGCCAGGCACCCCGTGCTGGTGGGCCCTGGGGGCGGGGGCCCTGGAGTCTGTCTCGGGTGCCATGAGTTCTCGGTGATCCCCAGAGAGCACTGATGGTGGGTCACACGGGTGAAAAGTGTCCTGGAACCTCAACGTGGAAATCCCTACGGTCACTAGAGGTCAGGCTGCCCCAAACTTAGCGATTTTTAAAAAATATATATTTTATTGATTTCTTACAGAAAGGGAGGGAGAGGGATAGAGAGTTAGGAACATCGATGTGAGAGAAACGTCCATCAGCTGCCTCCTGCACACACCCCGCTGGGGATGTGCCCGCAACCAAGGTACATGCCCTTGACCGGAATCGAACCCGGGACCCTTCAGACCGCAGGCCGACGCTCTATCCACTGAGCCACACTGGTTAGGGCAAGCTCTGTGTTTTTGAAACTGGCCCTCCTTTGCCTCCAGTCACTTACTCTCTAACTGTGAAACTTCTGTTGGTAAGGACCCCCCGCCCCAACTCACAGAACTGTGAGGCCTGCACCCCTTTGTACAGCCCGTTCCAGGCCCGGTAGCCATGCATCCGACCCCCTAACAGACATGGGCTCGGTTCGAGCTGGTACGTTAGAGCACCGTGCTCTGGCCTTTGTTTCTCTGGGCTTCTCGCCGGAGGTACTTATAAAAGATTTACACCCAGCTGTTAGAGAAGATTGGCACCCCCCCTCCCTCCGCCCCCTTTTCTGTAGCTCAGGTCCCACTATGTCAACACCATGCCTGATACCACGACCTGGGAAATACAGGTCACGCCCTGTGACCCACGACCCAGGGGACATTCCTCTTCCTGTAAGGAGGCCATTGATCAGGCCCGGTGCGTCTCCGTCTTGCAGGAATGGGGGTGGCGGGCTGCGCCGTAACAAGAGCTGACCCACATTTCGATGTTGGCCTCGTGAATAAGGGAGAGAGATGGTATCTACTGCCTCCACCGGGCTTCGTAAATTAAACTTTGAAACCCTCTCCCACTGGCCAAGTTCAACATCGGGCCGGGCCAGTTCACGTGTGCCCGCTGGCCTGTACCACCGGCCCCCGACGGCCTGGCGTTCGGCCGGGGAGCTGAAGGGCAAAAGGGGAGAAGCCAGGGGTCAAGCCTGGGGCCTCCAGTGGTTTTTTTCCTCGGGTTTTATTTTATTTAAATACTAGAGGCCCGGTGCACGAAATTCGTGCAAGGGGAGGAGGGTTGGTTTCTCAGCCCGGCCTGCACCCTCTCCAATCCAGGACCCCTCAGGGGATGTCCGGCAGTCAGACATCCCTCTCACAATCTGGGACCACTGGCTCCTAATCGCTCACCTGCCTGCCAGCCTGATCGCCCCTAACCCCTCTGCCTGCCGGCCTGATCGCCCCTAACTGCTCCCCTGCTGGCCTGATCGCCCCTAACTGCCTCTGCTTCAGGCCCCGCCACCATGGCTTTGTCTGGAAGGAGGACCGGACGACTGGAAGATGTCCGGTCGACACGGTCTAATTAGCATATTACCCTTTTATTAGTGTAGATATTTTATTGATGTCAGAGAGGAAGGGAGAGGAAGAGAGAGATGGAAACATCCGTGATGAGAGAGAATCATGGACCGGCTGCCTCCTGCACGCCCCACACTGGGGATTGAGCCTGCAACCCGGGTATGTGCCCTGACCGGGAACCGAACCAACCGTGACCTCCTGGTTCCTAGGTTGACGCTCAACCACTGAGCCATGCCAGCCGGGCAAGGAGTAGAGTTTTTATTATTTTTATTTTGTTGTTGTTAAAACTCACGTGAGGGTATTTTCCCATTGATTTTTAGAGAAAGTAGAAGGGAGAGAGATACATCGATGTGAGAGAGACACATCAATCGGTTGCCTCCTGCACACGCTGGGACCAGTAGTGGGTGTGGATCCAGCCTGCAACTGAGGGACATGCCCTTGACCGGGACTCGAACCCGGGACCCTCCCATCCGCAGGCCGGCGCTCTGTCCACTGAGCCACACCGGCCGGGGCGGGAGTAGAGTTTTGAGACTTCGGAGCGCAGAGGATCTTGGGAGAAATCCTCAGTCGGGTTTGTCCTGCCCCGCGGGCTCCGGGAGATGGTCGGCCGGACGGTCGCATGCTTCCAGCCCTGAGCAGCCCAGGTGGTCTGTCCCGGGGCCATGGAGGTCAGGGGTCGGGCCCTCCGTCGGCGGGAGTCGGGGGCCGGCGGGGAGGGGCCCCGGGTCTGAAGGGCCTGTCTCTCCAGTCAGCCATCTGTACGGCTTCGGCCTGGTGGATGCGGAAGCCCTGGTCCTGGAGGCGAGGAAGTGGACGGCGGTGCCCGCGCAGCACACCTGCGTCGCCTTCGCCGACAAGAGGCCCAGGTGAGGCGCGGCCCCGGGGGTCCCCGGGCTCCTGGCCCTGACCCTGACTGTGCTGCCGGGCGCGCCGGGGAAGTGTGTGCTCACACGTCGGTGGGCACGCGCGCTCTCTCTCTCCTGGACTGTGACGCCGGGGAAGGAATGGTTTCTTTGTGTTTGTTTTGTTTTGATTTGGTTATTCCTCCCCCGAGGGTATTTTTCCCATTGGTTTTTATTTTTTAATTTATTTTTTTAAATACATGTTATTGATTTTTTACAGAGACGAAGGGAGAAAGATAGAGAGTTAGAAACGTGGATGAGAGAGGAACATCGATCAGCTGCCTCCTGCACACCCCCTACTGGGGATGTGCCCGCAACCAAGGTACATGCCCTTGACTGGAATCGAACCCGGGACCCTTCAGTCCGCAGGCCGACGCTCTATCCACTGAGCCACACTGGTTAGGGCCTCCCATTGATTTTTAGAGAGAGTGGAAGGGAGGAGAGAGACACACATCCATCGGTTGCCTCCTCCCGCAAGCGCCCCAACCAGGGCTGCGAATCGAACCTGCAGCCGAGGTACGTGCCCTTGATCGGGATGGAACCCAGGACCCTTCGGTCCAAGGGCCCGTGCGCTATCCACTCGGCCAAACTGGCTAGGACTCTTTTTTTTTTTTAAATGTATATTTGTATTGATTTCAGAGAGGAAAGGAGAGGGAGAGAGAGATAGAAACATCCGTCATGAGAATGAATCATGGATCGGCTGCCTCCTGCACGCCCCCTACTGGGGACCGAGCCGGCAACTTGGGCCTGTGCCCTGACCGGGAATCGAACCGTGACCTCCTGGTTCATAGGTCGACGCTCAACCACGGAGCCTCCCTGGCCTTGATCTTGATCTCTCTTGGACCCAGAGGTGTGCTAGGAGTTTGACAGCGTAGGGCTACTCCTGAGACGACGCCCACCTGTGAGACGGCACACACAGTCCCCTCCCCACAGCACACGCTCGGTGCCTTCTTAGTGCAGGGTGGTGTGGGGAGGGCTTTACGGGGGCCCTACCTCCGTGGCCCCCAGGGCTGGATGGAACCTTCCAGGACCCCGCAGAGCTTTCTCCCGCGCCCTGCGCCCGCCACAGCGGGGGGGGGGGGGGGGGGGGGGGGGGACGGGGCTGCGGACCGGTCGGGCGGACGGGAAACTTTGGGAGCGGGCCACGCAAGCTGTCAGCCTCCCCAGCCCACGCGCGCTGCACACACATCATGTGTTCATGTGTTCGCGTGTTTACGGCCTCGGGGGGAATGACGTCGTTGTTTGTGACCGTGTCTGAGGGTTTCTTATGACTCAGGCCCCGCGGAGCCGAGCGATGTCATTCCTGGGGGACACTCAGGAAGGTCCGGCATCGCGGGAACAGCGTTCCCCAAAACGGGCCCGGTGCCGGCCGAGCCTCGGGGAGGTATCCATGGGCTGCTGGGCAGCCATCGGACCTTTCTGTCTTCATCTATTTTTAAAGATGTTTTTACTGATGTCAGAGAGGAAGGGAGAGGGAAATAGAGAGAGAGAGAGAAACATCCATGAGGAGAGAGAATCATGGATCGGCTGCCTCCTGCACGCCCCACACTGGAGATGGAGCTTGCGCCCCGGGCCTGTGCCCTGACCAGGAATCGAACTGTGACCACCTGGTTCCTAGGTCGATGCTCAACCACTGAGCCACACTGGCCAGGCTCCATTCTTTTTTTGTAAATTTTCTCCCTGACCGGTTTGGCTCAGTGGGTAGAACGTCGGCCTGCGGACTAAAAGGTCCCGGGTTTGATTCCGGTCAAGGGCATGTACCTGGGTTGCGGGCACATCCCCAGTGGGGAGTGTGCAGGAGGCAGCTGATCGATGTTTCTCTCTCATCGATGTTTCTAACTCTTTATCCCTTTCCCTTCCTCTCTGTGAAAAATCAATAAAATATTAAAATAAAATAAAAAAATTTCGCCTAAGTTTCCATTCATCTCAGAGAAGAGGGGAGAGGGAGAGAGAGAGAGAAACATGGACCAGTTGCCTCCCAACGGGGGATCGAGCCCGCCACCCGGGCGTGTGCCCTGACCGGGAATCGAACCCGTGACCCTTGGGTGCACGGGACGATGCTCCAGCCGACGGAGCCACCCCGGCCAGGGCGAGGCGCCGTCCTTTCCGCCTCTCTGAGCGAATCCCAGAGGACAGCCATCCTCTGGGCCGGCGGTCTCCCTGCAGCAGGAACGTCTGAGAGTGTCCGTAAGGGAGGGCCCAAGCTGCTCTCCCCGGGGGGCAGGGACCCCGAGGCCACACCTGGCACTCACTGCCCCGTGGGTGACCGGACCTCCCCCTCCCCCCAGGAGCATCCCCGTGGTGCAGACGCTGCGCACCACGGCCCTGACCACCGCCTGCGCCGACCACTCGGACCAGCGGGTGGGCTACCTGGAGCACGTGGTGGCCCGCATCTCCATCTCCCACCCGCGCCGCGGCGACCTGCAGATCCACCTCGTTTCCCCCTCGGGGACCAAGTCCCAGCTGCTGGCCAAGAGGTAAGGCCGGCCTGGCCTCCTGCGGCCGGGCCGGGGGCAGAGGGCAGGGGGCAGGGGGCAGGGGGCAGGTGTCCGTGGCCGGCAGGGAACCACATGGGCATCATCGCAGCCTGGACTCCCTTGCCGATACCCTGGCTGCTTCCCCGGCAACCAGGCAGCCGAGCCATGACTCTCATTGATGTTTCTCTCTCACTCTCTCTCTCCCCCTCTCCTCTCTCTGTTCCTCAGCTCTGGAAATGTGTTTGTTTGTTTTTAAAGGAAATTACCTCTTTAAAAAATTTTAAATATATTTGTATTGATTTCAGAGAGGAAGGAAGAGGGCGAGAGAGAGAGAGGAACATCCATGAGGAGAGGGAATCATGGATCGGCTGCCTCCCGCACGCCCCCTGCTGGGGATGGAGCCCACAACCCGGGCCTGTGCCCCAACCAGGAATCGAACCTGTGACCTCCTGGTTCATGGAACGATGCTCTATCCACCGAGCCGCCCCAGCCAGGCGAGCAGGCTCACGTTGAAGTGGGTGATGGTGGGTGGCCTGCGGGTGATGATGTTATAACTACCCTGATGGCCCTTGGCAGATAAAGGTCCCCCCGCCCCTGATGGACGAAAATGCCCGAGGCCGTGTGGCAGCCACGTGAGCCCTGGGCATTGGCAGGTCCCCCCCACTCCCCCCGCTCCCCGAGGCAGATGGTGTGATTGTAGCTCTGACCTTGGCCCCGGCTCCCCGTCTTGCTTCGGTCGGCAGCTTTCTCTGTGTGCCAGGTTTTTTCTTTCCCGGGGAGTGAGTTTACACACCTCCGTGCCACAGCCCTTCAAAGACCGTTTGTTCTGTGCCCCGGCCTTGGATTCCGCGTGGCGTCACGTGGGGACCCGGCCCGCCCTTTGCCGTTTCTCAGAAGACAGCAGGGGTGCCCGCTGCCCTCACTGTTTGCCGGGCCAGGAAGGCTCCCTAATAAGCGTTTTCCTACAGGAGATGGTCGAGAAATCCCCGCCCGCCCGCACCACCGAGAATCGAATCTCACGTCGTAGAAAACATTTAAAAATATATATGTTTCTTTATTGATTTCAGAGAGGAAGGGAAAGGGAGAGAGAGATAGAAACATCCGTGATGAGGGAGAATCACGGATCGGCTGCCTCCTTCACGCCCCACTGGGGATGGAGCCCGCAACCCGGGCATGTGCCCTTGGCCGGAATCAGACCTGGGACCCTTCAGTCTGCAGGATGAAACTCTATCCACTGAGCCACACTGCCCAGGGCCATTTAATAAAATATATGTATTTTTAGTCCTGGCTGGGTTGGCTCAGTGGATAGAGCGTCGGCCTGTGGACTGAAGGGTCCCAGGTTTGATTCCGGCCAAGGGCACATGCCCGGGTTGTGGGCTCAATCACCAGTAGGGGGCTTGCAGGAGGCAGCCAATCCGTGATTCTCTCTCCTCATTGATGTTCCCCTCTCTCTCCCCCTCTTCCTTCCTCTCTGAAATCAATAAAAATATTTTTAAAATTAAAAAACAAGGGTGGGATAGCAGTCAGGGTCTTACCTGCCCCTTCGCCTCCGACGAAGACGAGGGCTGTCCTCACACCTGCTGCCCTGGTCCCCCATCCCCCGCCCCCTGCCCTTTTCTGGGCCCCCCCCCCCCCCCCCCCCCCCGTGTCCTGACCGCGGTCTCCCCTCGCAGGCTGCTGGACCACTCCAACGAAGGCTTTTCCAACTGGGAGTTCATGACGGTGCACTGCTGGGGAGAGAAGGCCGAGGGGGAGTGGACGCTGGAGATCCAGGACATGCCGTCGCAGGTCCGCAACCCCGAGAAGCAAGGTCAGAGGCGCCACGCTCCTCTTTCGGCCCTTCCGTCGGCTCGCGCGCTTCGCTTTCACGACCATGTCTCTAGCCCCTTTTTATTTTTTTAAACTAGAGGCCCGGTGCACGAAGATTCGTGCAAGAACGGGCCTTCCTTCCCCTGGCTGCCGGAGCCACCTTTTCGCTCTGCCCGGAGCCGCCTTTCCGCCTTCCCACGCTGCCCAGAGGCCTGGAGCAGCTGGGGCGGTGCTCCCGCCCGGCCACTCTGTGCCTGCGTATGCAAACTAACCTGCCATCTTTGGTGGGTTAATTTGCATACTCACTCCTGATTGGCTGGCGGGTGTCACGAAGGTACGGTCAATTTGCATCTTACTCTTTTTATTAGTGTAGATGAAGGTAAAAGGCACATGATACACACGTCACAATTTTCATCATTTTTTAAAAATATGTTTTTCTTGCCTTGGCCAGTTTGGCTCAGTGGATAGCGTGTCGGCCTGTGGACTGAAGGGTCCCGGGTTCGGTTCCGATCCAGGGCACGTACCTCGGTTGCAGGCTCCTCCCTGGCCCGGGCCCTGGTCACAGTGCGAGCAGGAGACAACCCATCGATGTGTCTGTCTCAGATGGATGTTTCTCTCTGTCTTCCCTCTCGCTCCCACTCTCTCTAAGAATCCATGGGAAAATATCCTCGGGTGAGGATTAAAAGAATAAATAAACTCATTTAAACACTTAAAAAAATTAAAAATATGTTTTCACTGATTTCAGAGAGGAAGGGAGAGGGAGAGGGAGAGAGAGAGAGAGAAACATCAATGAGGAGAGAGAATCATGGATCGGCTGCCTCCTGCACGCCCCCTATTGGGGATGGAGCCTGCAACCCAGGGCATGTGCCCTGACCGGGAATCGAACCTTGACCTCCTGGGTCATAGGTTGACGCTCAGTCCCTGAGCCACACCGGCCGGGCTCCCCCTCAAATCTCTACAACTTAATTGTTTTGTTTCGTTTTTAAGCCAACTCCGTTCCGCTGGCTGCAGGCCACCCCACGGAGTGTTCTGTGCTCTGTTTAACTTACTCAATCTCTGACTGTTCGGTTTCCAACAACAGCAAAGAAAAGCCAGCTCCGTGCCAGTGGCAGCTTAGTAAAATGTTCCCAAATCTCAGATAAGACCTGGGCTTTATGAAGCAATCAGGGCGGCTGAGTGGTAAGCGAGCTCCAGTAATACCACCTCTGGCACATTGGACTCGATCGGTTTATGGCCCTCGTTTTAAACCTTTTTTCAAAAAAACCCAATAGTCTGCCCTGGCCGGTCTAGCTCAGTGGATAGAGCGTCCGCCTGCGGACCGAAGGGCCCCGGGTTCGATTCCGGTCCAGGGCACATACCTCAGTTGCAGGCTCCTCCCCAGACCAGGCCTTGGTCAGGGCGCATGCAGGAGGCAACCCATCGACGTGTTCCTCTCACATCGATGTTTCTCTCTGTCTTTCCCTCTCTCTTCCACTCTGAAAATCAAGAGAAAAATATCCTCGGGTGAGGATTAAAAAAAAAAAAAAAAGGCAGGAGAAATTAGCCTCTTCTGCGTGACTTGTTTTTTCCCCCTTTTTCCTTTTTTAAAAATATATTTTTATTAATTTCAGAGAGGAAGGAAGAGGGAGAGAGAGAGAAACATCAATGATGAGAGAGAATCATTGATTGGCTGCCTCCTGCACGCCCCACACTGGGGGTGGAGCCCACAACCTTGGCATGTGCCCTGAACAGGAATCGAACCCGGGACCCTTCAGCCTACACGCTATCCACTCAGCCAAACTGGGTTGGGCACGTACAGCTTTTTATTGATTTTAGAGAGGAGGGGACGGGGGGAGGCGGGAGCATTGATTTGTTGTTCCACTGATTTATGCACTCAGTGTACGTGCCCTGACCCGGGATCGAGCCTGCAACCTTGGCGTTTAGGGACGATGCTCTGACCATCTGAGCTGCCCAGCCAGGGCTCTTGGCCTTCCTTCTACTTTTTGTGTATTTTTAATATGTTTTTATTGATTTCAGAGAGGAAGGGAGAGGGAGAGATAGAAACATCAATGATGAGAGAGAAACACCGATCGGCTGCCTCCTGCACGCCAGCTACTGGGGATCGAGCCCGCAACCCAGGCATGTGCCCTTGGCCGGAATCGAACCTGGGACCCTTCAGTCCGCAGGCGGACGCTCTATCCACCGAGCCAAACCGGCCAGGGCTCCATTGATTTTTAGAGGGAGGGGAGAGAGAGAGAGAGAGAGAAACATCGATGTGGAAGAAACATATGGGTGGGTTGCCTTGGAATGCACCCTGGTAGCTGCATTGACCCGAATCGAACCCGGGACCCCTCCATCCAAGGGCCCACGCTCTACCCACGGAGCCACACCGGCCAGGGCTGCATGGGGGGGTTTGAACTACGTGTTAAATTTATTGGCATTTCTGTGTGTGTGTGTGTGTGTGTGTGTTTACACAGTCTGTCATAGCACGGCTTTATGGAAATGCAGTGCCCGGACCATGAAATCCACTCTTTCAAAGTGTGCTTGTGTATTATTTTTATGTTTTTATAAGTAGACGGAGCCATTTTTACCCCTTCCGCCCGCACCTCTGCGGTAAACTCGGCAGCACAGGGTCACGGCACCGCGGCAGGGAAGAGCGTCCGCCGGGGCGTTCGCCTGAAACAGATCCCTGGATTCTTCTGGGCCTTTCTCTCTCTCTCTCACTCCTTTTTTTTAAAGATGGCATTTAAAAAACATTTTTGTTAGCCCTGACCCAGCGATGTATTCCCATGGATGAGAGAGGAAGGGAGGGGGAGAGAAACATCGATTAGTCGTTTCACTTAGGGGTGCGTTCATTGGTTGATTCCTGTGTGTGCCCTGACCGGGGATCAAACCCTAAATCTTGGTGTATCAGGACCATGCTTCAACCCCCTGAGCTTTCCAGCCAGGGCCCATAGCTTTTTTTAAATTAAACTGACATTTTCTAGAAAGATTTATGGATATGAAAAGTATATGCTGTGGGGTTTTTTTCATGTATATACACTGAGTGGCCAGATTATTATGATCTCTGAACGCATAATAACCTGGCCACTCAGTGTGTATATATATATATATATATTAGAGGCCCAGTGCATGAATTCGTGCATGGGTGGGGTCCGGCCAGCCTGGCTGTGGGGGGGGGGGGGGCGCGCATGGGCGGTTGGCTGGCCTGCCTGCTGGTCAAACTCCTGGTCGAGGGGGCAATTTGCATATTAGCCTTTTATTATATAGGATATACACTGAGTGGCCAGATTATTATGTGTTCAGAGATGATAATAATGTGGCCACTCAGTGTGTGTGTGTGTGTGTCTAACCGAGACGATGGCTGTAACTACAGGTACGGTGGCGAGCACTGTGCAGTATGCCTGAGTCATGTCATTACGCTGAACGCCTTAAGCATGCTCAGTGCCATACGTCCATTAGGTCGCAGTGAAACGGGGGAGAGTGAATTCCAGAAGCCAGCAGGAGGGGCTGGAGGGCAGGCAGGGCTTCAGGAGTGGAAAAGAGACTTCCTTTTTATTAAAAAAACAACAACACACACAGCATAGCCTGGCCGGTGTGGCTCAATGGTTGAGCATCGACCTAGGAACCAGAAGGTCACAGTTCGAGTCCCGGTCGGGGCACATGCCCGGGTTGCAGGCTCGGTGCCCAGTAGGGGGCGTGCAGGAGGCAGCCGATGAGTGATTCTCTCTCCTCATGGATGTTTCTCTCTGTCCCTCTCTCTCCCTCTCCCATCGTCTCTGAAACCAACAATAAAAAATACCTTTAGAACCACCCGTTGGGAGGCTGTATCCTAAGAAGTGTTAGCTCGGGAGTGGTTTTTCTCAAAACTCAGAGGCCTACCCCCGCCCCGGCCGGCCCAGCGGGAGAGGGCGCCGCGGGCGGGTTCCTGACGCGGGGGCTTGGTGCCTTGCAGGGAAGCTGAAGGAGTGGAGCCTCGTCTTGTACGGCACGGCGGAGCACCCCTACCACACCTTCAGCGCCCACCAGTCCCGCTCCCGGATGCTGGAGCTGTCCACCCCTGGGCTGGAGCCGCCCCAGGCCGCCCGGCCGCCCGCCCCGGCCGAGGGCCCGGAGGACGAGGAGGACTATACAGGTAACGCGCCTGAATCCGGGGGGCACGCCCGCCTCTTGCCAGGACTGGTTTTCCACTGTTTTTTCCTAGTTTGGTTTTGTGCATCCTCCCCCGAGGATCTTCTCCCACTGATGTTTAGGGAGAGTGGGAGAGAGAGGGAGAGGCGGAGAGAAACATCGCTGGGAGAGAGACACACGGATGGGTAGCCTCCTGCACACGCCCCGACCAGGGCCCGGGCTGCCGAGGAGCCCGCAACTAAGGTACGTGCCCTTGACCGGAATCGAACCCGGGACCCTCTGGTCCGCAGGCCGACGCTCTGTCCACCGAGCCACACCAGTGAGGGCTGGTTTTCCACTCTGAATTCGTGGGGCTGGCCCGGCCGGCGTGGCTCCGTGATTGAGCGTCGTCCTAGGAACCAGGAGGTCAAGGTTCGATTCCCGGTCCAAGGGCACATGCCCGGGTTGCGGGCTCAGTCCCCAGTAGGGGGCGTGCAGGAGGCGGCCGATCCATGGTTCTCTCTCCTCATGGATGTTTCTCTCTCTGTTTCCCTCTCCCTTCCCCTCTGACATCAATTTTAAAAATATATTTAAAAACAAACACAAAAAACATCGTGGGGTTCTTCCCGGCTGACACGGGGGTCAGGACGGGGGCTGCTCCGCGTGCGGGAGCCGAGGTAACTCTGCTGATTTGCACCCACACAGCTCGGTCCTCCCCGGGCCCTCCTAGCGTGTCCCAGACCAGTAAGTATGCGCCCGGCTCGTAAGTATGTCCCCGCGCCCCAGCCGGGAAATCGAGGGTCCTCTCTGTGCCCAACCAGAACCGAGCCCGCCCCGTGCATGGTGCCGGGGCCTCCTCCCGGGCCCCCACCTTTCAGCCTGACCCTCGCAAACCCACCCACTCTCCGTCCCCGTGGCCAGGGCGTGGCGAGGACCAGGGTCCTCAGGGGCCCAGGCGGGTCGGGTCGCGTGGGCACCGTGAGGAGGAGATGTTGGCCGGCCTCGAGGGCTGCGATAAAGACCCACGTAGCGGCGGCAGCGGCGCCCGGAAAGTAAAGGTGCCTCATTGTAGGTACTTCTTTATTCCCCCAAGTATTTTCTAGTTGATTTTTTTAGAGCGAGAAGGAGGGAGAGAGAGAGAGAGAAACATCAACGTGAGAGTGAAACGTCCATCGGCTGCCTCCTGCACGCCCCCTGCTGGGGATGGAGCCCGCAGGGCGAGGGCCTCAGACCCTGCCCATGGGATTAGCTGTTCCTTCCCCCAGAACCATCCCACGGCGATTGGCGAGAAACTCGGCGTTTCTGGTTGGGCATATTTCCCTGCGCTCGGCACTCCAGCTGCGTGACGCGTGGAGGGTGCTCTCCGACACCCTTGATGCTTTGAGTTACGTAATCGCTGCAGGGATCGGGGGCGGGAGGTGACCCAATGGAGCCTCCCCCTCCCCCCACCCCGCATCCCGCATTGCATCTCGAGCATAAATGATGGGCGATTCCATTTAAATTCCCTTTAACATGGGCCGTGGAATTATGAATGGGCTAATCGGCTCTCTTTCCACCCCCCGGTGATTTACAAATCAGATTCAGTAATTATTCATAAATGAACGCGCTTTTTTTTTCCCCCCCATAAAATCTGCTACCACGCTACCCTTGTGCCCCCCGGGAATCTCACTGTAAGGCGGGTCTGCAGCCCGAGTCAGATCGGATGGGCGTTAGGGGCGGGTCAGAGGGTGAGGGGTGAGGGTCGGGGTGAGGGGGGGCTGTGTCCTGTGCTGTGAGCCCTGGACGAGGAGGCTCGGTGCCCAGGTGACCCCGGACCACGCGGTGCCGTCAGCGCGTTCCCGGGGACAGACACCCCTTGGACAGGGGTTCGCCCCCTTAGAAAGGGGGCCCCCAATGCCAACGTGGGAAACGTCCACAACATCAAACCCTCGGGGAGGGAAGCAGCAGGGACCTGCCCGGCCGGGAGGGTCCGAGGCCCCTCGGGGAGGAGGGAGGCGGGCTCTGTGCGCCGGCAAAGCCCCATTGTGCACGGAGAATGGGGCCCTTGTCCTCCCGCCGTCCCTCTGCCGCTGGCCGGGCTCCCGCCGCCTCCCGTACCGTAGCGCAGGCCTGGCAGCCGGCGTGTTTTCTTTCTCTTCCTAAAGACGCCCGCGCCCTCAGCATGGCCCCCGGGCCCTCCCCGGGCAGACAGGGCTTCCCCGGGCGCTTCTAGAGCCGGAGGCACAGCTCCGTGTGGACATGCCCCCCCCCCCCGCCACCCCGAGGGAGGGTGAGGCTCTGGACGAGGTGCAATAACCGGACAACCCAGGGGTCCTGGCTGCCGGCCCCTCCCCGAGCCCGTTCGGCAGAGACAGGGTGGAACCCTACATGAGCGCTGATTCCAGTCCTGGGAGCTGCAGGGCACCCACAAACATCTGCTCTGCTTCCTCCACAGGCCAGCTGCTGGTAGTGGGAGGAAGGACAAAGGTTACAGGGGAAGACGGCCAAAGGGTTATGCCACATGGGCCGTTTACAGGTCAGGGGGCTGGAGGTTTGCAAAGGCCTGTGGGTATGCAAAGGGCTGGGGTCTTCAAAGCAAAGCTGTTCATCTCCCCGTGATCACAGGAGCTCCCAGTGGGGAGGCCGGGCTGCATTTCCAGGTGAGCTCCCAGGTCCCACGTGCAGCTCCCAGCCAGGTGAGAAGGTGCCTTTCTAATCGGAACAACGCAGTCAGGGTTCACAGAGCGTGACTCCTATTCCTCAGTTACAGCTGGTTCCCCGGCTCTCTCTCTCTCTGCCCCTCACAGCCCCAGCCCCGCAGGCCCACCGCGCTCCTGGGGGAGTGTCTCCTGGGCCCGACCCAGGGCTCCCCCCGGGGGACGGCGCGGACGGAGCCGGTGTGCCCGTGGGTGAAAGGCAGTGCTGGTCTCTTTCAGGCACGTGCCACCCGGAGTGTGGGGACAAGGGCTGTGACGGCCCCGGCGCTGACCAGTGCCTCAACTGCGTCCACTTCAGCCTGGGCAGCGCCAAGACGGGCAGGTGAGGGCGGGGCGCCCGTCTGCGGCGTGGGGAACCCGCCGCGCACCACCCAGGGAACTGTTTCTGTTTCGTGTAGCTCCTTCCCCGAGGGTAGGAATTGAACCTGAGGCCCTTCAGGGCTGGGACCAGCACTCTAACCACTGAGCAACACTGGTCAGGGCAAAGGGGGGGTCTGTTTTGAGCTATGTTCTCAGCCCCCCTCACACACACAAAGCTGGCACCCTACTTAAAAATTCGAGTGAAAAAAATATGTAAGAAAAAAAATATGTGTGAGGGAAAAAAACACAAAAATCGAATCTGAGAAAAGGGTGATATGCAAATTAACTGTCGCTCCGACACAAAGATGGCGGCGCCCCTGGCGTCCCGCGCCCCGGCCACGGAGGGAGGGAGGGCTGCAGACACGACGCAGGGCTGCTGGGCTGGGGGCCTGCTCTGAGCCGCCACCACACGGCTCGGGCCACGCGCCCGGCCCAGCAGAAACGATACGGGGCACCAGTCTGTGAGAGGGGGCAGGCTGGGCTGAGGAACCCCCCGCCTCCCCAGTGCACGAATTTTGTGCACTGGGCCTCTAGTCCTATATAATAAAGAGGTAATATGCAAATTGACCCTCATAAGATGGCTGCCTACGACCAGGCCGGCAGGGGGTTAGTGAGGGGCGACCAGGTCGGCGGAGGGGCGGGGAAGTTGGGGGCGATGAGGCCAGCAGGGGGAGCAGTTGGGGGCAACCAGGCCGGCGGGGGGGGGTTGCAGTTGGGGGAGACCAGGCTGGCAGGGCAGGCAGTGAGAGGTGACTAGGCTGGTGGGGGAGGGCAGTTGTGGGTGACCAGGCCGGCGGGGGGGGGTGGGGGCAGTAAGGGCTGACCAGGCAGGCAGGCAGGTGAGCGATTAGGAGCCAGCGGTCCAGGATTGTGAGAGGGATGTCCCAATCCCGGGCCTAAACCAGCAGTCAGACATCCCCCAAGGGGTCCCGGATTGGAGAGGGTGCAGGCTGGGCTGAGGGACCCTCCACCACCCCCCATGCATGAATTTCATGTGCTGGGCCTCCAGTTTAAAAATAGAAAAGAATCCTGGTGATGCCTGGACAGTGTGACTCAGTGGTTGAGCATCGACCTGTGAACCAGGAAGTCCCGGTTGGATTCCTGGTCAGGGCACAGGCCCGGGTTGCAGGCTCCATCCCCATCCAGTGGGGGGCGTGCAGGAGGCAGCCGGTCCAGGATTCTCTCTCATCATGGATGTTTCTCTCTCTCTCTCTCCCTTCCTCTCTGAGATCAATACAAAATATATTATTTTAAAAAACAAAAAGGACAACGGGCGTTAACGGTTTCACCTTCTCCCCTGGGGCCTTTGCTTCCTGGGGGGCTGGGGTGGTGCGCGCGGGGCGTGGCTGAGGGAGACGGTGCCCTCTGCTCTGGCTCCGGCAGGAAGTGCGTGAGCGTGTGCCCCGTGGGCTACTTCGGGGACTCAGCCGCCAGGCGCTGCCGCCGGTGCCACAGGGGCTGTGAGACCTGCTCGGGCCGGGGCCCCACCCAGTGCCTGTCCTGCCGCCGCGGCTTCTTCCACCACCAGGAGACGAGCACCTGCGTGAACCCCTGTCCCGCCGGGTTCTACGCGGCGGAAAGTAAGTGCAGCCCCGGCCGGTGTGGCTCAGTGGTTAGGGTGTCGGCCTCTGAACCAGGAGGTTCCCAGTGCGCTTCGAGGTCAGGGCACGTGCCCAGGTTGCAGGCTCCATCCCCATCCAGTAGGGGGCGTGCAGGAGGCAGCCGATCCATGATTCTCCCTCGTCATTAATGTTTCTCTCTCCCTTCGTCTCTGAAATCAATCTACATTAACCTTTTGCACTCGGATGTCGAGTGTGACTCGACACGGTTAGCATTAGAATAAAGGAATCGAGAAAAAAAGCAAGCGAGTGCAAAGGGTTAATAAAAGAGTAAGATGCAAATTGACCATACCTTCCACGACGCCCACCGGCCAATCAGGAGTGGGTATGCAAATTAACCCAACAAAGATGGCGGGTTCATTTGCATGCATAGGCGCCGAGCGGCTGGGGGCGGGGCGCAGGCATTCCACACCACCCCACCCGCTCTGGGCCTCTGAGCAGCATGGGAAGGTGGAAAGGCAGCTCTGGCCAGAGCGAAGGCGGTGCCGGCAGCCAGGAGAAGGAAGGCCCATTCTGGCACGAATCTTCGTACATTGGGCCTCTAGTAGAAATATATTTAAAAATAAAAGAATATTATTAAGTTTAAAAAAAGGTGGGGGGGGGACATGTTGCTGGGCATAGAAATGCCGAGTCGGCCGCCTCACCGGGCTGGGCGGGGGTCCCCTTTCTGGGGTGAATTTCCCACGTGGGCCGGGCCCACTGACCGGGATTGGATCGCACTCATTCTCCCCCCTCGCATCTCCCTCGTCTCCTTTTCTCCAGGCCAGAAAAAATGCCTGAAGTGCCACCCCAGCTGTAAGAAGTGCGTCAACGACCCCGAGAAGTGCACCGTCTGCAAGGAAGGGTTCAGGTGGGACCCTTTCTTCCCCCTCCACACGGGCCACGTGGTCTGCTTTGTTTGTTTGTTTTTTCCTTCTCGTTTTTGTAGTTGAATTGCCATGTCGTTGCCAATGTTGAAATGTTGACTGAAAGCTAAATCCTCAGGGTAAAGGTTCAGCGTCTGTCCACATCAGACTCTGGTTTTCTCTCTTCTCTCAAGCTCCACACACGTCTGCTCTAAAAATATTTTACTGGGGCCCGGCTGGCGTGGCTCCGGGGTTGAGCATCGACCTAGGAACCAGGAGGTCACGGTTCGATTCCCGGTCAGGGCACGTGCCCGGGTTGTGAGCTCCATCCCCAGTGGGGGACATCAAGGAGGCAGCCCATCAATGATTCTCTCTCCTCATGGATGTTTCTCTCTCTCCCTCTCCCTTTCTCTCAGTTCTCTCAGAAATTAATAAAAACTTTTTTTTAACTGCCTTTTTTTTTTCCCCACCGACAGCCTTGCGCGGGGCAGCTGCATTCCCGACTGTGAGCCGGGCACCTACTTTGACTCGGAGCTGATCCGATGCGGGCAGTGCCACCCCACCTGCAGGACCTGCGTGGGTGAGTGCATCGCCCCACGGGCATCTGGGTTGTGGGACCCACAGTCCTGGAACCTGGGTTACCCAGGGGGTGGGTGGCTCACCTCTCTTGGACCTGAGGAAGCCTTAGGACCTCCTGGGTGGCCGTGAGGTTGTGAGGTTTGTGGCATCAAATACCAAGATTGGGCGGGGGGGGTGCTGTTTATAGGCATGAAGGGTGAATTGGGGAAAATGCAAAGGTTCTGGGGCCCGGCCGGTGTTGGTCAGTGGTTAGAGCGTCGCCCTATGAACCAGGAGGTCCGGGTTCCATTCCGATCCAGCCCCACTTCAGGGGGCGGAGCCACATGGGGAGGCTCTCTCAGGAGCAGGGCCTGCTGGGAAAGGAAGCATTTGGAATCAGGGCCCATGAACATTTTTGTTTTTTATTTCCTTCTTTTAAATATATATAATTCTGTTTATTTCTTTTTTCTTTTTTTTTTTCCACATTTTTTTTCCTCTCTTTGGGGGCTGGAGGGGAGAATGACTGACCTTGCCCAGGGTGTGGGGAGAGCTTGGCTCAGGCCTCCATGTGTCCATCTGTGAAACGGGTGTGTGCTGCCCCCTAGTGGGTGAGGATGGGAAGGGCCCAGCAGGGGCGCACCGTGGGCACCTGGGAACCTGGCTGGGTCTTGGCCTCCGGACGCTGGGCCAGGACCCCGGCTCTCAGGCTGCAGCGGGCCTGGGCGGGAGGTGGGGGCTGTCCCTGATGTCGGTTCCTCCCCCCCACCCCTCCCACAGGCCCCAGCAGGGAGGAATGCATCCACTGCGCCAGCAACCTGCACTTCCGGGACTGGACGTGTGTGCCCGCCTGTGGCGAGGGCTACTACCCCGAGGCCATGCCCGGCCTGCCCCACAGAGTCTGCCGGAGGTACGTGCCCGTCTTTCCGTCTTTTTAAAAATATATTTTATTGATTTTTTACAGAGAGGAAGGGAGAGGGATAGAGAGTTAGAAACATCGATGAGAGAGAAACATTGATCAGCTGCCTCCTGCACACCCCCCACTGGGGATGTGCCCGCAACCAGGCTACATGCCCTTGACCAGAACCGAACCTGGGACCCTAGAGTCCGCAGGCCGTCGCTCTATCCACTGAGCCACACCGGTCAGGGCTGTCCGTCTTTTTTATTTTTATTGATTTTTTATTTCAGAGAGGGAGGGAGAGAGAAACATCAATGATGAGAGAGAATCATGGATGGGCTGCCTCCTGCACGGCCCCCATGGGGATGGAGCCCACACCCTGGGCATGTGCCCTGACCGGACTGGATCGGGACCTCCTGGAGCGGGGGGCCTGGACCCCCTCCAGACGCGGGAACCCGTCCCCTTTGTGTCCCCCGACAGGTGCGACGAGAACTGCCTGAGCTGCGAGGGCTCCAGCCGCAACTGCAGCCGCTGCAGGGCGGGCCTCACGCAGCTGGGGACCTTGTGCATCGCCAACCACACCTGCAGCAACGGTGAGCGGGGCGGGGCGGGCCGCGGGGATGGGACCCCCAGGACCCCCCCAGTCTGACCGGCCCCCTCCCCTCTCCCCAGCGGACGAGACCTTCTGCGAGATGGTGAAGTCCAACCGGCTGTGTGAGCGCAAGCTCTTCATCCAGTTCTGCTGCCGCACGTGCCTCCGGGCCGGGTAGGGGCGGAGGCCAGGCCGCTTCCGTCCGTCCGTCTGTCCGTCCGTCCGTCCGCCCGCCCGCCCGCCTCTGACAGCTTTACCTCCCGCGGGGCCAGGGCCTGTGGCCGCAGCCGCTGTGGGCGCCCGGCCCGGTGGGTGGCGGCCGTCCCCTCCGCGCACCCCAATGGGCACCCGGGCCCTGCCTGGGACCCCCACGTTTACCGAATCTTCAGACCAAAGCGAACGGCGAGCCCGTGGCCTCCCCGTCACTGCTCGCCGGGCTCCGAGCTCCTCCAAGGCCAACCTCGGCCGCCGCTGCTCCTCCGGCCGCCACGGAGCCGCCGGGCCGGTTCGGGGCGGGACTGTGTGACCGGGGGCAGGTGTGTGTGTGGGGGGTCTGTGTCGGCCTCGCCCCGTCAGAGGCCGCGACCCCGAGGTCAGAGCCCGCGGCCCCGAGGGAAGGGGCTGCCCGGCCCGGAGCCCCCGCTCCGAGGGGAGCACTGCCGCCCGGCACCGCGTCCGTCCGTCCGTCTGTCCGTGCCCCGGGGTCTCCCCGCCGCCATGCCCGCCGCCGAGCAGCGTCCCGGCCGTCCCGCCGCGGGGAGCCCGGCCCGTGGACGGTGCGTCCACCGCGTGCAATGGCCTCGGGGCCCGTGTCCCCCGGACTGTGCGCCAGGCGGCCCGCGGGACCCCGTGCTGCCCACCGGTGCGGGCGTGTCGGTCAGCGGCTCCGGCTCCCCGAGGGGGTCCTGTGGACAGAGCCCCGATATTTCCCCGGAAATGCACCGATCGGCTCCCGGGACCGGAGCAGCCTTTGCCTTAAATTCCTCTCGAGCTTGTACGCCTCCGTCGTGTCCGGCTCCCCCCTCGGACCATCACGCATCTGACGGGTCCCGGGGCGCTGGCCCCCCCCCACCCCCCGCAGGGGTGGATGGAACCCAGGACACCGAGGGAGACGCCCTCAGAGCAAATGCAGCGTTCACCCTAAGTTAATAAAAGAGTTAACAGCCCACAGCCAAGGAGTCTGTTTCTTTCCTGGGCGCAGCGATGGCACCTGGGAGCGCCCGGCCGGTGTGGCTCAGTGGTTGAGCTTCGACCTATGAACCTGGAGGTCACGGGTCCGATTCCTGGTCAGGGCACTTGCCCGGGTTGGGGGACTGGCAGGAGGCATCCAATCCATGATTCTCTCTCATCATGGATGTTTCTTTTCTATCCCTCTCGCTCCCTGAAAATTTTTTAAAATATATTTTTAAAAAAAGAAACACAGTGGCGGCGGTGCCAGTTTGCAGCTGCGGGTGGGGCCGGCCTGTCAGGTGCGGGGCAGGGGCCGGAGGCCTGGGAGGAGGCACTTCAGGAGGCAGAGGAACAAGGGTCTCGGGAGGACCCTGTCCTGGGGCCGCCTGACCGTGGCTGCTGGTTCACAGGCTCAGGGCGAGGGTTCGAGTCCCTCCCGCAGGCCCCGGAGCCTCTGACTTTCAAGCAAACGTTCCTTTTGTCTCTGTTCTTTGGAGCTTTGGCTGCAGAGGAGACCATTCAAACCACACACGCCCTCCGGCCGGTGTGGCTCAGTGGTCGACCTTCGACCTATGAACCGGGGGGTCGTGCGGTTCCATTCCTGGTTGCGGCACATGCCGGGTTGTGGGCTCCATGCCCAGAGTGGGGCGTGCAGGGGGCAGCCGATTGACGTTTCTCTCGTCATTGGTATTTCTCTCTTCCCCTCTGACATCAATAACAGATTTAAAAACAAAACACAAAACCATTTTGAAAGCCGAGCCAGCGACATGGCAAGTACTCATATGTTGACATATATGCGATTTGATATGTATAGTATTTGGTTGTATTGACGACAAGTTCCAAAACTTCATGTCACATTTTCTGAAGGTGTTAATATTGTAGATATTTTTACGCCTAAAAATGTCGAGTTTAGTGCCCAAAAAAAGGGCATTTGCGGGAAGTTTGAGTTCATTACTAGTAACTCCATCGAGGGGGGGGAAATGCGCATCACTAACCGCGATACCTGGGAAAAAACCAGTTTTGGGCGCTTAGGGCGCCGTCTTGTGGACACATCTGGAATTGCATTGTCTTTTGAAAATTTTTAAACCATCCCAAAGCAAAGCTACAGAAAAATGACAAGTAGAGCACAGAGACCTCTATTCATGGGCAATCTGAAATCACCCGTGAGATACCCTGAGACGCCTCCAAATATTTTAATATTTTTTCTCCCACATACTTCAGGGGCAATTTCCTATAAACCGGGGCGTCCTCCTGCACAGCCATCAGAATCGGGAAGTTCACTCTGAGGCGTCTGTGCCGCCCAGTCCTCGGGCGGGATGCAAATGTCGCCCTTTGTCCCAGGAATGCCCTTCGCAGGTGGCCAGAGACAACCCCCTCCCCGGCTTACACCCCCTTCCCGTGAGAGGCGCACTCTGCATTGAGTCATCATCTCTCGCCAGTCCTCGTCCTCGAACCTTTTACAGACTCGAGTGCTTAACACTCTGCTGAACCAGCGGGTACAAATGTCCGGAATCAGGGACCCCCTAGGCTCCAGAGACGCCCCCCGGAAAGAATCCAGAACCGGGGACGTAGCCAAGGCCCCCAGGACCTCCGAACCCCAAGAGATCGGGAGCCTGGCTCTTTTAATTGTTTCGTGCTGGACGCCTAGCGACTAGCGCACCTGTTGGCCGTTCAATTACTGTCGTCCTGTCGGCGGGAGCAAGGCACGCTGGGAAGTGTACCTGGCAATGGGAGCGGTGCAACCAGGGAGGGTGTCGACGCGGGCATGGTGCACGCTGGGAAGCGCGTCTTGCTTCAGTCGCGGGGCACGCCGGGAAATGTGTCAGCGTAGACTCAGGGCATGCCGGGAAGTGCGTCTGGCGTCGGTCGCATTGCATGCCGGGTGGTGCGTCTTGCGTCAGTCGTGGCGCACGCTGGGAAGTGTGTCAGCGTCGCCTCGTTGCATGCTGGGAGGTGCGTCTTACATCGGTCGCGTGCCATGCTGGGAAGTGCGGCTTGCGTCGGTTGTGAGGTACGCCGGGAAGTGCGTCGGTTTGCGTAGCGGGACCTGACAGGAGGTGCGTCTTGGTGCCGGCGCGGGGCACGTCGGGAAGTGTGTCTATGGCCCGCCCAGTGGTCTGTATGGCGGGCGCCGCGGGCCGGGAGGAGGGAGGCGGCGGGGTGGGGAAGCTGACGGCGGAGCCGATGGAGCCGGCGGCGCAGCACACAACGCCGTGCGGGACCGCGAGCTGGGCCTGCGGGGTGAGTGCGGGGAGGGCGGCCCGCCCCGGGGGCCCCGCTGTGGGCGGGCTGCGCCTGGCCGTCCCGGCCCGAGTCTGGCCGGCGGGGCGGAGGGACCGTCTCGCAGGCTCCCTGCCCGGCCGGCTCGGGGACGGGACTGGGACCGCTTCCCGACCCGGACCCATGGGCCCGCGTTCGGTTCGGCCTCGCGGGACCGTTTCTCGGTCTGATCCGCTCGAGCGCCGAGCCTGGACTCGGGGGCGATCCCCCCAGCGCCGAGCGAGCGGCTGGTTCTCAGGAAACGCGTTCAGGTGACGGCGTCAGAGTGTGGACGGGGCGCGTGCCGGTCCTTCTCTTCTCTTCTCTTCTCTTCTCTTCTCTTCTCTTCTCTTCTCTTCTCTTCTCTTCTCTTCTCTTCTCTTCTCTTCTCTTCTCTTCTTTTCTTTGGAGAGAGGGGGAGGGAGGGAGGGAGGGAGGAGGGGGGCAGAGAGAAATATCAGTGAGAGAGAGACATCCGTTAGTTGTGACCACAGCACAGGATCGAACCCCTGACACTTCTTTGCGTGGGTCGGCGCTCTAACCACTGAGCACACCAGCCAAGGCCCGAGTATTTTTATTTTAATGAAATTAAGTTGTTCTTTTTTTCCCTTTTTTTTTTTAATCCTCACCCGAGGATATTTTTCCATTGATTCTTAGGGAGAGTGGGAGAGAGAGGGAGAGACAGGCGGAGAGAAACCTGGATGTGCCAGACGGACACATCGACTGGTTGCCTCCCACAGGGGGACTGAGCCTGCAACTGAGGTCCGTGCCTTTGACCGGAATTGAACCCAGAACCATCCAGTCTGCAGGCCGAGGCTCTAGCCGCTGAGCCAAACCGGATGGGGCTGAATTTAAAAATCTTATAGAAAGATTCTGTTCAAGGCTAAGGTCCATTCTCCTGGTCCCGGTACAGGGAGATTGCCACCGTGTCTCGAGTCTGTAGCGTGGACTTGGACTGCACTTGAACCAGGCTGGGCTCCTGTCTTACCTTCCAGCGTCCACGCCATCATCGCCCCCGAGTTAGGTCAGGGAGAACCTGGAGGAATTGTTCGCGGAGAGACTCACCATTGTGGGTTAACCTTTGGCCTCCTGTGTACCCAGTGACCTTGTGTCTGAACCCTTGACCTTCACTTCTGTATCGCAGCCGGGGCAGTGGGCCCGGGGAGACCCAGGACATGATGATCGCGTCCTGACGAGTCCCAGGAAGGCAAAGGGAGCTCCTGTCCCGGCCCCCACAGGCTGGGAACAAACCCCCCGTAGGTTCCCGTCCTGCCGCGTCTCTAGGTCCGGGCCCTGCTGAGAGCGGTCAGGGCACCTTGCAAACAGCCTGACAAATGCCCTCGTCCCCATGCCCCTGGCCTCGCCGTCGCCATGTTCATCACCGTGTTCATGGCCACCGCCGACCCATTGCGTCATGGCAGCTGGGGCTTGGGCCTCTGTGCCAGTACCTGGCAGTGTTTGGCCTGGGTGCTCGGTAAGGAGTGGTTTTTTTTTAATTGATTTTGAGAGAGAGAGAAATCAAAGATGAGAGAGAATCATGGATCAGCTGCCTCCTGTCCGCCCCACACTGTGGATGGAGCCCACAACCCGGGCATGTGCTATGACCGGGAATCGAGCCGTGACCTCCTGATTGACAGGTCGATGCTCAACCACTGAGCCGCACCGGCCGGGCCTAGGTAAACACTTCCTGAGTGATTGCCAGCCTGGAGTCAAATGACCGGGAAGTTCTGCTGATGGGCCTCAGTGCCTCTCAGTCCTGTCAGTCCTCCTGTGGGCTTTTCCTCTGTGTCACAGGATATAAAATCCCCGTCATCGAGAATCTGGGTGCCACCTTAGACCAGTTCGATGCCATTGATTTTTCTGACAATGAAATCCGGAAACTGGACGGCTTCCCTCGCTGAGGAGACTGAAGACCGACCCTCGTGGTGAACAACAACAGGATATGGTGAGTGTCTGCCGGGCAGCGATCTGTTTCCCGGTGTAAACGCTGTACCCGCTGCCGGTTCCACCTGCACGTCTCCAAGACATTGTTCTGGTTTTCAAAGATTTCAGAGCTGCAGAGAGAGAGAGAGAGATACAAAGAGATACAAACATCAACGATGGAGAGAATCATTGATTGGCTGCATGCCCCACACTGTGGATTGAGCCCACAACCGTGGCATGTGTGGTGTCCGGGAATTAAACTGACCTCCTGGTTCATGGGTCAACACTCAACTATTGGCAACTATTGAGCCACACCCGCTGGGCAACTGTTGTCATTTTTTCTTTTTTTTTCCCAAACACATTTTTGTATTGATTTTTTTTTTTTTACAGAGAGGAAGGGAGAGGGATAGAGAGTTAGAAACATCCATGAGAGAGAAACATCCATCAGCTGCCTCCTGCACACTCCCTACTGGGTATGTGCCCACAACCAAGGTACATGCCCTTGACTGGAATCGAACCCGGAATCCTTTAGTCCGCAGGCCGATGCGCTATCCACTGATCCACACCGGTTAGGGCTGTTGTCATTTTTTTAGACAATCCGAGGGAAAGAGGAATGCCCGACTGAACAGCTGGCCATCGCATGTTTTCACAGCGCCTGCCGCACCCGGGTGAGGTAGCTGGTCTCGATTTATTTGCATCTCCTCAGAGTCCAGCGTGTGTGTGCACTCACCGTCAGCTTCTGATTTAAATGGGAAACATGCTGCTCTGTACACAGCCGGAAAAGGGCGGGCTTCTCTCGCCTTCTCCATTCCCTGGGGGAACAGTTGTCCATCTGCACCCGCCCCGGACCTGCAGAGTCACCTGTTTTTCTGTGCCGCCTGCGCAGAAGCCACGGTGGGAGGCAGGTGGTTTGTCCTACACGGGGTCTCCCCTTTTCTTAGTTCCTTAGACAAAGGGGTTGGGGTGCAGGAAGAGCCGCCGACAGCCTCCAGGAAGCGTGGGTCCTAACACCAGGCCGCTCTGGCCCGCCGCTGTGGCTCAGTGGTTGCGCATCAACCACTCCCTTCCCCTCTCCGAAATCAGTAAGGGAATATTTAAACAATAAAATAAAATGGTGCCACTCTCTGTCGCTCGGGGTGTCGGGAGAGCAACCTCCAAGTTGCAGAAGCTCCAAGGGCATTCGTCCGCTTGTTCGCTAGAAGCCGACCAGGTGCCGGAGCGGGAAGGACAGGACCAGGGGGTCCTCGCTCCGAGGCAGCCGGGGTACGAAGCGTCTCAGCGGGGGGTCTGCTCTCCTCCCACAGGGTGACCTGGACCCGCTGGCGTCACTCAGGTCGCTGACCTCCCTGAGGTAGGAGATGACCCGGGGACAGTGAGTCCCTTACAACAACTCCCTGCCCAGCCTCGACCTGACCAGCCGGTGAGGACAACGGAATGCTGAATGGAACATCAACTGGAAAAGGTTTAAAAATTTTAAATATCTATATTACTTTTTCTTAAAAACTCACAAATCGTCTAATTTAGCTTTAGCCGCTGTAGAGAGGGAAGGGCACCTTTTACACACAGTCCTGCCCAGCACTGTTCGTGACCTGTGGCCCTGCTGTGGCTGACCGGTTCCATTCCAGTGCGACAGCAGCCCCATGGCCACCACACTGACTGACTGAGGGTGGCTGTCAGTTTCAGGTCTTGGAGACAAGCATGGGGGAGGAGAGGGGAGGGCAGATTTAAAAAAAAAAATGTTGCAGCCCAGGCCGGTGTTGTTCAGTGGTTAGAGCATCGGCCTATGAACCAAGAGGTCCCACTTCCTTTCCTGGTCAGGGCACATGCCCGGGTTGCAGGCTCCATCCCCATCTAGTAGGGGGCGTGCAGGAGGCAGCTGATCCACGATTCTCATCATTCATGTTTCTCTTCCGCTTCCAAATCAATAAATACATAATGGTTTTTTAACTGCCATTTTTATTCCCCACAGACAGCCTAGCGCGGGGCAGCTGCATCCCCGACTGTGACCCGGGCACCTACGTCGACTCTCAGAGCTGATCCGATGTGGGCAGTGCCACCCCACCTGCAGGACCTCCATCCCCGGTGTGGAGGTGCAGGAGGCAGACGGTTCTCACCGTGGATGTGTATCCCCCTCCCTGAAATCAATAAAAATCCTTTCAGAGAGAAAAATAATGGCGGCTGTGCCAGTTTGCAGGGCTGCGGGTGGGGCCGGCCAGTCAGGTGCGGGGCAGGGGCCGGTGGCCTGGGAGGAGGCACTTCAGGCGGCAGAGGAACTAGGGTCTCGGGAGGACCCTGTCCTGGGGCCGCCTGACCGTGGCTGCTGGTTCACAGGCTGAGGGCGAGGGTTCGAGTCCCTCCCGCAGGCCCCGGAGCCTCTGAGTTTCAAGCAAACGTTCCTTTTGTCTCTGTTCTTTGGAGCTTTGGCTGCAGAGGAGACCATTCAAACCACCCACGCCCTCCGGCCGGTGTGGCTCAGTGGTCGAGCTTCGACCTAGGAACCGGGGGGGGGGGGGGGGGTCGTGCGGTTCCATTCCCAGTCGCGGCACATGCCGGCTTGTGGGCTCCATGCCCAGAGTGGGGCGTGCAGGGGGCAGCCGATTGACGTTTCTCTCATCATTGGTATTTCTCTCCCTTCCCCTCTGAGATCAATAACGGATTTTTAAAGAAAAAACAAAAACACATAACCATTTTGAAAGGCCACCTAGCGACATGGCAAGTACTCATATGTTGACATATATGTGATTTGATATGTGTACTATTTGGTTGTATTGACGACAAGTTCCAAAACTTCATGTCAAATTTTCTGAAGGCGTTCACATTGTAGTTATTTTTACGCCTAAAAATGTCGAGTTTAGTGCCCCAAAAAAGGGCATTTGCGGGGAGTTTGAGTTTATTACTAGTAACTCCATGGAGGGGTAAAAAATGCGCATTATTAACCGCGATACCTGGGAAAAAACCAGTTTTGGGCGCTTAGGGCGCCGTCTTGTGGACACATCTGGAATTGCGTTGTCTTTGAAACTTTTTAAAGCCATCCCAAAGCAGAGCTAAAGAAAAATGACAAGTAGAGCACAGAGACCTCTATTCATGGGCAATCTGAAATCACACGTGAGATACCCTGAGACGCCTCCAAATATTTTAATTTTTTTTCTCCCACATACTTCAGGGGCAATTTCCTATAAACCAGGGCGTCCTCCTGCACAGCCATCAGAATCGGGAAGTTCACGCTGATGCGTCTGTGCCGCCCAGTCCTCGGGCGGGATGCAAATGTCGCCCTTTGTCCCAGGAATGCCCTTCGCAGGTGGCCAGAGACAACCCCCTCCCCGGCTTACACCCCCTTCCCGTGAGAGGCGCACTCTGCATTGAGTCATCATCTCTCGCCAGTCCTCGTCCTCGAACCTTTTACAGACTCGAGTGCTTAACACTCTGCTGAACCAGCGGGTACAAATGTCCGGAATCAGGGACCCCCTAGGCTCCAGAGACGCCCCCCGGAAAGAATCCAGAACCGGGGACGTAGCCAAGGCCCCCAGGACCTCCGAACCGCAAGTGTTCGGGAGCTGGGGTGACCCCCTCCGCAGGGGTGGATCAAACCCAGGACTCCCTCAGAGCAAATGCGGTGTTAACCCTGAGTTAATGTGCTCTTAACCAAGTTAACAGAGTTAACAGCCCACAGCCAAGGAGTCTTTCTTCCCCGGGCGCAGCGATTACACGTGGGTGCGCCCGGCCAGTGAGGCCCAGTGGTTGAGCTTCGACCTGTGAATCAGGAGGTCTCGGGTCTGATTCCTGGTTGGATGCCCGGGCTGGGGGCTCCATCCCCGGTGTGGAGGTGCAGGAGGCAGCCGACTCTCACCGTGGGTGTGTATCCCCCTCCCTGAAATCAATAAAAACGTGTTATTTTCTTTTAGAGAGAAAAAAAAGTGGCGGCTGTGCCAGTTTGCAGGGCTGCGGGTGGGGCCGGCCTGTCAGGTGCGGGGCAGGGGCCGGAGGCCTGGGAGGAGGCACTTCAGGAGGCAGAGGAACTAGGGTCTCAGGAGGACCCTGTCCTGGGGCCGCCTGACCGTGGCTGCTGGTTCACAGGCTCAGGGCGAGGGTTCCAGTCCCCCGCCCCGCAGGCCCCGGAGCCTCTGACTTTCAAGCAAACGTTCCTTTTGTCTCTGTTCTTTGGAGCTTTGGCTGCAGAGGAGACCATTCAAACCACCCACGCCCTCCGGCCGGTGTGGCTCAGTGGTCGAGCTTCGACCTAGGAACCGGGGGGTCGTGCGGTTCCATTCCCGGTCGCGGCACATGCCGGCTTGTGGGCTCCATGCCCAGAGTGGGGCGTGCAGGGGGCAGCCGATTGACGTTTCTCTCATCATTGGTATTTCTCTCCCTTCCCCTCTGAGATCAATAACGGATTTTTAAAGAAAAAACAAAAACACATAACCATTTTGAAAGGCCACCTAGCGACATGGCAAGTACTCATATGTTGACATATATGTGATTTGATATGTGTACTATTTGGTTGTATTGACGACAAGTTCCAAAACTTCATGTCAAATTTTCTGAAGGCGTTCACATTGTAGTTATTTTTACGCCTAAAAATGTCGAGTTTAGTGCCCCAAAAAAGGGCATTTGCGGGGAGTTTGAGTTTATTACTAGTAACTCCATGGAGGGGTAAAAAATGCGCATTATTAACCGCGATACCTGGGAAAAAACCAGTTTTGGGCGCTTAGGGCGCCGTCTTGTGGACACATCTGGAATTGCGTTGTCTTTGCAACTTTTTAAAGCCATCCCAAAGCAGAGCTAAAGAAAAATGACAAGTAGAGCACAGAGACCTCTATTCATGGGCAATCTGAAATCACACGTGAGATACCCTGAGACGCCTCCAAATATTTTAATTTTTTTTCTCCCACATACTTCAGGGGCAATTTCCTATAAACCAGGGCGTCCTCCTGCACAGCCATCAGAATCGGGAAGTTCACGCTGATGCGTCTGTGCCGCCCAGTCCTCGGGCGGGATGCAAATGTCGCCCTTTGTCCCAGGAATGCCCTTCGCAGGTGGCCAGAGACAACCCCCTCCCCGGCTTACACCCCCTTCCCGTGAGAGGCGCACTCTGCATTGAGTCATCATCTCTCGCCAGTCCTCGTCCTCGAACCTTTTACAGACTCGAGTGCTTAACACTCTGCTGAACCAGCGGGTACAAATGTCCGGAATCAGGGACCCCCTAGGCTCCAGAGACGCCCCCCGGAAAGAATCCAGAACCGGGGACGTAGCCAAGGCCCCCAGGACCTCCGAACCGCAAGTGTTCGGGAGCTGGGGTGACCCCCTCCGCAGGGGTGGATCAAACCCAGGACTCCCTCAGAGCAAATGCGGTGTTAACCCTGAGTTAATGTGCTCTTAACCAAGTTAACAGAGTTAACAGCCCACAGCCAAGGAGTCTTTCTTCCCCGGGCGCAGCGATTACACGTGGGTGCGCCCGGCCAGTGAGGCCCAGTGGTTGAGCTTCGACCTGTGAATCAGGAGGTCTCGGGTGTGATTCCTGGTTGGATGCCCGGGCTGGGGGCTCCATCCCCGGTGTGGAGGTGCAGGAGGCAGCCGACTCTCACCGTGGGTGTGTATCCCCCTCCCTGAAATCAATAAAAACGTGTTATTTTCTTTTAGAGAGAAAAAAAAGTGGCGGCTGTGCCAGTTTGCAGGGCTGCGGGTGGGGCCGGCCTGTCAGGTGCGGGGCAGGGGCCGGAGGCCTGGGAGGAGGCACTTCAGGCGGCAGAGGAACTAGGGTCTCAGGAGGACCCTGTCCTGGGGCCGCCTGACCGTGGCTGCTGGTTCACAGGCTCAGGGCGAGGGTTCCAGTCCCCCCCACACCCCCCCGCAGGCCCCGGAGCCTCTGACTTTCAAGCAAACGTTCCTTTTGTCTCTGTTCTTTGGAGCTTTGGCTGCAGAGGAGACCATTCAAACCACCCACGCCCTCCGGCCGGTGTGGCTCAGTGGTCGAGCTTCGACCTAGGAACCGGGGGGGGGGGGGGGGGGGGTCGTGCGGTTCCATTCCCGGTCGCGGCACATGCCGGCTTGTGGGCTCCATGCCCAGAGTGGGGCGTGCAGGGGGCAGCCGATTGACGTTTCTCTCATCATTGGTATTTCTCTCCCTTCCCCTCTGAGATCAATAACGGATTTTTAAAGAAAAAACAAAAACACATAACCATTTTGAAAGGCCACCTAGCGACATGGCAAGTACTCATATGTTGACATATATGTGATTTGATATGTGTACTATTTGGTTGTATTGACGACAAGTTCCAAAACTTCATGTCAAATTTTCTGAAGGCGTTCACATTGTAGTTATTTTTACGCCTAAAAATGTCGAGTTTAGTGCCCCAAAAAAGGGCATTTGCGGGGAGTTTGAGTTTATTACTAGTAACTCCATGGAGGGGTAAAAAATGCGCATTATTAACCGCGATACCTGGGAAAAAACCAGTTTTGGGCGCTTAGGGCGCCGTCTTGTGGACACATCTGGAATTGCGTTGTCTTTGCAACTTTTTAAAGCCATCCCAAAGCAGAGCTAAAGAAAAATGACAAGTAGAGCACAGAGACCTGTATTCATGGGCAATCTGAAATCACACGTGAGATACCCTGAGACGCCTCCAAATATTTTAATTTTTTTTCTCCCACATACTTCAGGGGCAATTTCCTATAAACCAGGGCGTCCTCCTGCACAGCCATCAGAATCGGGAAGTTCACGCTGATGCGTCTGTGCCGCCCAGTCCTCGGGCGGGATGCAAATGTCGCCCTTTGTCCCAGGAATGCCCTTCGCAGGTGGCCAGAGACAACCCCCTCCCCGGCTTACACCCCCTTCCCGTGAGAGGCGCACTCTGCATTGAGTCATCATCTCTCGCCAGTCCTCGTCCTCGAACCTTTTACAGACTCGAGTGCTTAACACTCTGCTGAACCAGCGGGTACAAATGTCCGGAATCAGGGACCCCCTAGGCTCCAGAGACGCCCCCCGGAAAGAATCCAGAACCGGGGACGTAGCCAAGGCCCCCAGGACCTCCGAACCGCAAGTGTTCGGGAGCTGGGGTGACCCCCTCCGCAGGGGTGGATCAAACCCAGGACTCCCTCAGAGCAAATGCGGTGTTAACCCTGAGTTAATGTGCTCTTAACCAAGTTAACAGAGTTAACAGCCCACAGCCAAGGAGTCTTTCTTCCCCGGGCGCAGCGATTACACGTGGGTGCGCCCGGCCAGTGAGGCCCAGTGGTTGAGCTTCGACCTGTGAATCAGGAGGTCTCGGGTGTGATTCCTGGTTGGATGCCCGGGCTGGGGGCTCCATCCCCGGTGTGGAGGTGCAGGAGGCAGCCGACTCTCACCGTGGGTGTGTATCCCCCTCCCTGAAATCAATAAAAACGTGTTATTTTCTTTTAGAGAGAAAAAAAAGTGGCGGCTGTGCCAGTTTGCAGGGCTGCGGGTGGGGCCGGCCTGTCAGGTGCGGGGCAGGGGCCGGAGGCCTGGGAGGAGGCACTTCAGGAGGCAGAGGAACTAGGGTCTCAGGAGGACCCTGTCCTGGGGCCGCCTGACCGTGGCTGCTGGTTCACAGGCTCAGGGCGAGGGTTCCAGTCCCCCGCCCCGCAGGCCCCGGAGCCTCTGACTTTCAAGCAAACGTTCCTTTTGTCTCTGTTCTTTGGAGCTTTGGCTGCAGAGGAGACCATTCAAACCACCCACGCCCTCCGGCCGGTGTGGCTCAGTGGTCGAGCTTCGACCTAGGAACCGGGGGGTCGTGCGGTTCCATTCCCGGTCGCGGCACATGCCGGCTTGTGGGCTCCATGCCCAGAGTGGGGCGTGCAGGGGGCAGCCGATTGACGTTTCTCTCATCATTGGTATTTCTCTCCCTTCCCCTCTGAGATCAATAACGGATTTTTAAAGAAAAAACAAAAACACATAACCATTTTGAAAGGCCACCTAGCGACATGGCAAGTACTCATATGTTGACATATATGTGATTTGATATGTGTACTATTTGGTTGTATTGACGACAAGTTCCAAAACTTCATGTCAAATTTTCTGAAGGCGTTCACATTGTAGTTATTTTTACGCCTAAAAATGTCGAGTTTAGTGCCCCAAAAAAGGGCCTTTGCGGGAAGTTTGAGTTTATTACTAGTAACTCCATGGAGGGGTAAAAAATGCGCATTATTAACCGCGATACCTGGGAAAAAACCAGTTTTGGGCGCTTAGGGCGCCGTCTTGTGGACACATCTGGAATTGCGTTGTCTTTGCAACTTTTTAAAGCCATCCCAAAGCAGAGCTAAAAAAAAATGACAAGTAGAGCACAGAGACCTGTATTCATGGGCAATCTGAAATCACACGTGAGATACCCTGAGACGCCTCCAAATATTTTAATTTTTTTTCTCCCACATACTTCAGGGGCAATTTCCTATAAACCAGGGCGTCCTCCTGCACAGCCATCAGAATCGGGAAGTTCACGCTGATGCGTCTGTGCCGCCCAGTCCTCGGGCGGGATGCAAATGTCGCCCTTTGTCCCAGGAATGCCCTTCGCAGGTGGCCAGAGACAACCCCCTCCCCGGCTTACACCCCCTTCCCGTGAGAGGCGCACTCTGCATTGAGTCATCATCTCTCGCCAGTCCTCGTCCTCGAACCTTTTACAGACTCGAGTGCTTAACACTCTGCTGAACCAGCGGGTACAAATGTCCGGAATCAGGGACCCCCTAGGCTCCAGAGACGCCCCCCGGAAAGAATCCAGAACCGGGGACGTAGCCAAGGCCCCCAGGACCTCCGAACCGCAAGTGTTCGGGAGCTGGGGTGACCCCCTCCGCAGGGGTGGATCAAACCCAGGACTCCCTCAGAGCAAATGCGGTGTTAACCCTGAGTTAATGTGCTCTTAACCAAGTTAACAGAGTTAACAGCCCACAGCCAAGGAGTCTTTCTTCCCCGGGCGCAGCGATTACACGTGGGTGCGCCGGGCCAGTGAGGCCCAGTGGTTGAGCTTCGACCTATGAATCAGGAGGTCTCGGGTGTGATTCCTGGTTCGATGCCCGGGCTGGGGGCTCCATCCCCGGTGTGGAGGTGCAGGAGGCAGCCGACTCTCACCGTGGGTGTGTATCCCCCTCCCTGAAATCAATAAAAACGTGTTATTTTCTTTTAGAGAGAAAAAAAGTGGCGGCTGTGCCAGTTTGCAGGGCTGCGGGTGGGGCCGGCCTGTCAGGTGCGGGGCAGGGGCCGGAGGCCTGGGAGGAGGCACTTCAGGCGGCAGAGGAGCTAGGGTCTCAGGAGGACCCTGTCCTGGGGCCGCCTGACCGTGGCTGCTGGTTCACAGGCTGAGGGCGAGGGTTCCAGTCCCCCGCCCCGCAGACCCCGGAGCCTCTGACTTTCAAGCAAACGTTCCTTTTGTCTCTGTTCTTTGGAGCTTTGGCTGCAGAGGAGACCATTCAAACCACCCACGCCCTCCGGCCGGTGTGGCTCAGTGGTCGAGCTTGGACCTAGGAACCGGGGGGGGGGGGGGGGGGTCGTGCGGTTCCATTCCCGGTCGTGGCACATGCCGGCTTGTGGGCTCCATGCCCAGAGTGGGGCGTGCAGGGGGCAGCCGATTGACGTTTCTCTCATCATTGGTATTTCTCTCCCTTCCCCTCTGAGATCAATAACGGATTTTTAAAGAAAAAACAAAAACACATAACCATTTTGAAAGGCCACCTAGCGACATGGCAAGTACTCATATGTTGACATATATGTGATTTGATATGTGTACTATTTGGTTGTATTGACGACAAGTTCCAAAACTTCATGTCAAATTTTCTGAAGGCGTTCACATTGTAGTTATTTTTACGCCTAAAAATGTCGAGTTTAGTGCCCCAAAAAAGGGCATTTGCGGGGAGTTTGAGTTTATTACTAGTAACTCCATGGAGGGGTAAAAAATGCGCATTATTAACCGCGATACCTGGGAAAAAACCAGTTTTGGGCGCTTAGGGCGCCGTCTTGTGGACACATCTGGAATTGCGTTGTCTTTGCAACTTTTTAAAGCCATCCCAAAGCAGAGCTAAAGAAAAATGACAAGTAGAGCACAGAGACCTGTATTCATGGGCAATCTGAAATCACACGTGAGATACCCTGAGACGCCTCCAAATATTTTAATTTTTTTTCTCCCACATACTTCAGGGGCAATTTCCTATAAACCAGGGCGTCCTCCTGCACAGCCATCAGAATCGGGAAGTTCACGCTGATGCGTCTGTGCCGCCCAGTCCTCGGGCGGGATGCAAATGTCGCCCTTTGTCCCAGGAATGCCCTTCGCAGGTGGCCAGAGACACCCCCCTCGCCGGCTTACACCCCCTTCCCGTGAGAGGCGCACTCTGCATTGAGTCATCATCTCTCGCCAGTCCTCGTCCTCGAACCTTTTACAGACTCGAGTGCTTAACACTCTGCTGAACCAGCGGGTACAAATGTCCGGAATCAGGGACCCCCTAGGCTCCAGAGACGCCCCCCGGAAAGAATCCAGAACCGGGGACGTAGCCAAGGCCCCCAGGACCTCCGAACCGCAAGTGTTCGGGAGCTGGGGTGACCCCCTCCGCAGGGGTGGATCAAACCCAGGACTCCCTCAGAGCAAATGCGGTGTTAACCCTGAGTTAATGTGCTCTTAACCAAGTTAACAGAGTTAACAGCCCACAGCCAAGGAGTCTTTCTTCCCCGGGCGCAGCGATTACACGTGGGTGCGCCCGGCCAGTGAGGCCCAGTGGTTGAGCTTCGACCTGTGAATCAGGAGGTCTCGGGTGTGATTCCTGGTTGGATGCCCGGGCTGGGGGCTCCATCCCCGGTGTGGAGGTGCAGGAGGCAGCCGACTCTCACCGTGGGTGTGTATCCCCCTCCCTGAAATCAATAAAAACGTGTTATTTTCTTTTAGAGAGAAAAAAAAGTGGCGGCTGTGCCAGTTTGCAGGGCTGCGGGTGGGGCCGGCCTGTCAGGTGCGGGGCAAGGGCCGGAGGCCTGGGAGGAGGCACTTCAGGCGGCAGAGGAACTAGGGTCTCAGGAGGACCCTGTTCTGGGGCCGCCTGACCGTGGCTGCTGGTTCACAGGCTCAGGGCGAGGGTTCCAGTCCCCCCCCCCGCAGGCCCCGGAGCCTCTGACTTTCAAGCAAACGTTCCTTTTGTCTCTGTTCTTTGGAGCTTTGGCTGCAGAGGAGACCATTCAAACCACCCACGCCCTCCGGCCGGTGTGGCTCAGTGGTCGAGCTTCGACCTAGGAACCGGGGGGGGGGGGGGGGGGTCGTGCGGTTCCATTCCCGGTCGCGGCACATGCCGGCTTGTGGGCTCCATGCCCAGAGTGGGGCGTGCAGGGGGCAGCCGATTGACGTTTCTCTCATCATTGGTATTTCTCTCCCTTCCCCTCTGAGATCAATAACGGATTTTTAAAGAAAAAACAAAAACACATAACCATTTTGAAAGGCCACCTAGCGACATGGCAAGTACTCATATGTTGACATATATGTGATTTGATATGTGTACTATTTGGTTGTATTGACGACAAGTTCCAAAACTTCATGTCAAATTTTCTGAAGGCGTTCACATTGTAGTTATTTTTACGCCTAAAAATGTCGAGTTTAGTGCCCCAAAAAAGGGCATTTGCGGGGAGTTTGAGTTTATTACTAGTAACTCCATGGAGGGGTAAAAAATGCGCATTATTAACCGCGATACCTGGGAAAAAACCAGTTTTGGGCGCTTAGGGCGCCGTCTTGTGGACACATCTGGAATTGCGTTGTCTTTGCAACTTTTTAAAGCCATCCCAAAGCAGAGCTAAAGAAAAATGACAAGTAGAGCACAGAGACCTCTATTCATGGGCAATCTGAAATCACACGTGAGATACCCTGAGACGCCTCCAAATATTTTAATTTTTTTTCTCCCACATACTTCAGGGGCAATTTCCTATAAACCAGGGCGTCCTCCTGCACAGCCATCAGAATCGGGAAGTTCACGCTGATGCGTCTGTGCCGCCCAGTCCTCGGGCGGGATGCAAATGTCGCCCTTTGTCCCAGGAATGCCCTTCGCAGGTGGCCAGAGACAACCCCCTCCCCGGCTTACACCCCCTTCCCGTGAGAGGCGCACTCTGCATTGAGTCATCATCTCTCGCCAGTCCTCGTCCTCGAACCTTTTACAGACTCGAGTGCTTAACACTCTGCTGAACCAGCGGGTACAAATGTCCGGAATCAGGGACCCCCTAGGCTCCAGAGACGCCCCCCGGAAAGAATCCAGAACCGGGGACGTAGCCAAGGCCCCCAGGACCTCCGAACCGCAAGTGTTCGGGAGCTGGGGTGACCCCCTCCGCAGGGGTGGATCAAACCCAGGACTCCCTCAGAGCAAATGCGGTGTTAACCCTGAGTTAATGTGCTCTTAACCAAGTTAACAGAGTTAACAGCCCACAGCCAAGGAGTCTTTCTTCCCCGGGCGCAGCGATTACACGTGGGTGCGCCCGGCCAGTGAGGCCCAGTGGTTGAGCTTCGACCTGTGAATCAGGAGGTCTCGGGTGTGATTCCTGGTTGGATGCCCGGGCTGGGGGCTCCATCCCCGGTGTGGAGGTGCAGGAGGCAGCCGACTCTCACCGTGGGTGTGTATCCCCCTCCCTGAAATCAATAAAAACGTGTTATTTTCTTTTAGAGAGAAAAAAAAGTGGCGGCTGTGCCAGTTTGCAGGGCTGCGGGTGGGGCCGGCCTGTCAGGTGCGGGGCAAGGGCCGGAGGCCTGGGAGGAGGCACTTCAGGCGGCAGAGGAACTAGGGTCTCAGGAGGACCCTGTTCTGGGGCCGCCTGACCGTGGCTGCTGGTTCACAGGCTCAGGGCGAGGGTTCCAGTCCCCCCCCCCGCAGGCCCCGGAGCCTCTGACTTTCAAGCAAACGTTCCTTTTGTCTCTGTTCTTTGGAGCTTTGGCTGCAGAGGAGACCATTCAAACCACCCACGCCCTCCGGCCGGTGTGGCTCAGTGGTCGAGCTTCGACCTAGGAACCGGGGGGGGGGGGGGGGGGTCGTGCGGTTCCATTCCCGGTCGCGGCACATGCCGGCTTGTGGGCTCCATGCCCAGAGTGGGGCGTGCAGGGGGCAGCCGATTGACGTTTCTCTCATCATTGGTATTTCTCTCCCTTCCCCTCTGAGATCAATAACGGATTTTTAAAGAAAAAACAAAAACACATAACCATTTTGAAAGGCCACCTAGCGACATGGCAAGTACTCATATGTTGACATATATGTGATTTGATATGTGTACTATTTGGTTGTATTGACGACAAGTTCCAAAACTTCATGTCAAATTTTCTGAAGGCGTTCACATTGTAGTTATTTTTACGCCTAAAAATGTCGAGTTTAGTGCCCCAAAAAAGGGCATTTGCGGGGAGTTTGAGTTTATTACTAGTAACTCCATGGAGGGGTAAAAAATGCGCATTATTAACCGCGATACCTGGGAAAAAACCAGTTTTGGGCGCTTAGGGCGCCGTCTTGTGGACACATCTGGAATTGCGTTGTCTTTGCAACTTTTTAAAGCCATCCCAAAGCAGAGCTAAAGAAAAATGACAAGTAGAGCACAGAGACCTCTATTCATGGGCAATCTGAAATCACACGTGAGATACCCTGAGACGCCTCCAAATATTTTAATTTTTTTTCTCCCACATACTTCAGGGGCAATTTCCTATAAACCAGGGCGTCCTCCTGCACAGCCATCAGAATCGGGAAGTTCACGCTGATGCGTCTGTGCCGCCCAGTCCTCGGGCGGGATGCAAATGTCGCCCTTTGTCCCAGGAATGCCCTTCGCAGGTGGCCAGAGACAACCCCCTCCCCGGCTTACACCCCCTTCCCGTGAGAGGCGCACTCTGCATTGAGTCATCATCTCTCGCCAGTCCTCGTCCTCGAACCTTTTACAGACTCGAGTGCTTAACACTCTGCTGAACCAGCGGGTACAAATGTCCGGAATCAGGGACCCCCTAGGCTCCAGAGACGCCCCCCGGAAAGAATCCAGAACCGGGGACGTAGCCAAGGCCCCCAGGACCTCCGAACCGCAAGTGTTCGGGAGCTGGGGTGACCCCCTCCGCAGGGGTGGATCAAACCCAGGACTCCCTCAGAGCAAATGCGGTGTTAACCCTGAGTTAATGGGCTCTTAACCAAGTTAACAGAGTTAACAGCCCACAGCCAAGGAGTCTTTCTTCCCCGGGCGCAGCGATTACACGTGGGTGCGCCCGGCCAGTGAGGCCCAGTGGTTGAGCTTCGACCTGTGAATCAGGAGGTCTCGGGTGTGATTCCTGGTTGGATGCCCGGGCTGGGGGCTCCATCCCCGGTGTGGAGGTGCAGGAGGCAGCCGACTCTCACCGTGGGTGTGTATCCCCCTCCCTGAAATCAATAAAAACGTGTTATTTTCTTTTAGAGAGAAAAAAAAGTGGCGGCTGTGCCAGTTTGCAGGGCTGCGGGTGGGGCCGGCCTGTCAGGTGCGGGGCAGGGGCCGGAGGCCTGGGAGGAGGCACTTCAGGCGGCAGAGGAACTAGGGTCTCAGGAGGACCCTGTTCTGGGGCCGCCTGACCGTGGCTGCTGGTTCACAGGCTCAGGGCGAGGGTTCCAGTCCCCCCCACCCCCCCCGCAGGCCCCGGAGCCTCTGACTTTCAAGCAAACGTTCCTTTTGTCTCTGTTCTTTGGAGCTTTGGCTGCAGAGGAGACCATTCAAACCACCCACGCCCTCCGGCCGGTGTGGCTCAGTGGTCGAGCTTCGACCTAGGAACCGGGGGGGGGGGGGGGGGGGTCGTGCGGTTCCATTCCCGGTCGCGGCACATGCCGGCTTGTGGGCTCCATGCCCAGAGTGGGGCGTGCAGGGGGCAGCCGATTGACGTTTCTCTCATCATTGGTATTTCTCTCCCTTCCCCTCTGAGATCAATAACGGATTTTTAAAGAAAAAACAAAAACACATAACCATTTTGAAAGGCCACCTAGCGACATGGCAAGTACTCATATGTTGACATATATGTCATTTGATATGTGTACTATTTGGTTGTATTGACGACAAGTTCCAAAACTTCATGTCAAATTTTCTGAAGGCGTTCACATTGTAGTTATTTTTACGCCTAAAAATGTCGAGTTTAGTGCCCCAAAAAAGGGCATTTGCGGGGAGTTTGAGTTTATTACTAGTAACTCCATGGAGGGGTAAAAAATGCGCATTATTAACCGCGATACCTGGGAAAAAACCAGTTTTGGGCGCTTAGGGCGCCGTCTTGTGGACACATCTGGAATTGCGTTGTCTTTGCAACTTTTTAAAGCCATCCCAAAGCAGAGCTAAAGAAAAATGACAAGTAGAGCACAGAGACCTGTATTCATGGGCAATCTGAAATCACACGTGAGATACCCTGAGACGCCTCCAAATATTTTAATTTTTTTTCTCCCACATACTTCAGGGGCAATTTCCTATAAACCAGGGCGTCCTCCTGCACAGCCATCAGAATCGGGAAGTTCACGCTGATGCGTCTGTGCCGCCCAGTCCTCGGGCGGGATGCAAATGTCGCCCTTTGTCCCAGGAATGCCCTTCGCAGGTGGCCAGAGACAACCCCCTCCCCGGCTTACACCCCCTTCCCGTGAGAGGCGCACTCTGCATTGAGTCATCATCTCTCGCCAGTCCTCGTCCTCGAACCTTTTACAGACTCGAGTGCTTAACACTCTGCTGAACCAGCGGGTACAAATGTCCGGAATCAGGGACCCCCTAGGCTCCAGAGACGCCCCCCGGAAAGAATCCAGAACCGGGGACGTAGCCAAGGCCCCCAGGACCTCCGAACCGCAAGTGTTCGGGAGCTGGGGTGACCCCCTCCGCAGGGGTGGATCAAACCCAGGACTCCCTCAGAGCAAATGCGGTGTTAACCCTGAGTTAATGTGCTCTTAACCAAGTTAACAGAGTTAACAGCCCACAGCCAAGGAGTCTTTCTTCCCCGGGCGCAGCGATTACACGTGGGTGCGCCCGGCCAGTGAGGCCCAGTGGTTGAGCTTCGACCTGTGAATCAGGAGGTCTCGGGTGTGATTCCTGGTTGGATGCCCGGGCTGGGGGCTCCATCCCCGGTGTGGAGGTGCAGGAGGCAGCCGACTCTCACCGTGGGTGTGTATCCCCCTCCCTGAAATCAATAAAAACGTGTTATTTTCTTTTAGAGAGAAAAAAAAGTGGCGGCTGTGCCAGTTTGCAGGGCTGCGGGTGGGGCCGGCCTGTCAGGTGCGGGGCAGGGGCCGGAGGCCTGGGAGGAGGCACTTCAGGAGGCAGAGGAACTAGGGTCTCAGGAGGACCCTGTCCTGGGGCCGCCTGACCGTGGCTGCTGGTTCACAGGCTCAGGGCGAGGGTTCCAGTCCCCCGCCCCGCAGGCCCCGGAGCCTCTGACTTTCAAGCAAACGTTCCTTTTGTCTCTGTTCTTTGGAGCTTTGGCTGCAGAGGAGACCATTCAAACCACCCACGCCCTCCGGCCGGTGTGGCTCAGTGGTCGAGCTTCGACCTAGGAACCGGGGGGTCGTGCGGTTCCATTCCCGGTCGCGGCACATGCCGGCTTGTGGGCTCCATGCCCAGAGTGGGGCGTGCAGGGGGCAGCCGATTGACGTTTCTCTCATCATTGGTATTTCTCTCCCTTCCCCTCTGAGATCAATAACGGATTTTTAAAGAAAAAACAAAAACACATAACCATTTTGAAAGGCCACCTAGCGACATGGCAAGTACTCATATGTTGACATATATGTGATTTGATATGTGTACTATTTGGTTGTATTGACGACAAGTTCCAAAACTTCATGTCAAATTTTCTGAAGGCGTTCACATTGTAGTTATTTTTACGCCTAAAAATGTCGAGTTTAGTGCCCCAAAAAAGGGCCTTTGCGGGAAGTTTGAGTTTATTACTAGTAACTCCATGGAGGGGTAAAAAATGCGCATTATTAACCGCGATACCTGGGAAAAAACCAGTTTTGGGCGCTTAGGGCGCCGTCTTGTGGACACATCTGGAATTGCGTTGTCTTTGCAACTTTTTAAAGCCATCCCAAAGCAGAGCTAAAAAAAAATGACAAGTAGAGCACAGAGACCTGTATTCATGGGCAATCTGAAATCACACGTGAGATACCCTGAGACGCCTCCAAATATTTTAATTTTTTTTCTCCCACATACTTCAGGGGCAATTTCCTATAAACCAGGGCGTCCTCCTGCACAGCCATCAGAATCGGGAAGTTCACGCTGATGCGTCTGTGCCGCCCAGTCCTCGGGCGGGATGCAAATGTCGCCCTTTGTCCCAGGAATGCCCTTCGCAGGTGGCCAGAGACAACCCCCTCCCCGGCTTACACCCCCTTCCCGTGAGAGGCGCACTCTGCATTGAGTCATCATCTCTCGCCAGTCCTCGTCCTCGAACCTTTTACAGACTCGAGTGCTTAACACTCTGCTGAACCAGCGGGTACAAATGTCCGGAATCAGGGACCCCCTAGGCTCCAGAGACGCCCCCCGGAAAGAATCCAGAACCGGGGACGTAGCCAAGGCCCCCAGGACCTCCGAACCGCAAGTGTTCGGGAGCTGGGGTGACCCCCTCCGCAGGGGTGGATCAAACCCAGGACTCCCTCAGAGCAAATGCGGTGTTAACCCTGAGTTAATGTGCTCTTAACCAAGTTAACAGAGTTAACAGCCCACAGCCAAGGAGTCTTTCTTCCCCGGGCGCAGCGATTACACGTGGGTGCGCCGGGCCAGTGAGGCCCAGTGGTTGAGCTTCGACCTATGAATCAGGAGGTCTCGGGTGTGATTCCTGGTTCGATGCCCGGGCTGGGGGCTCCATCCCCGGTGTGGAGGTGCAGGAGGCAGCCGACTCTCACCGTGGGTGTGTATCCCCCTCCCTGAAATCAATAAAAACGTGTTATTTTCTTTTAGAGAGAAAAAAAGTGGCGGCTGTGCCAGTTTGCAGGGCTGCGGGTGGGGCCGGCCTGTCAGGTGCGGGGCAGGGGCCGGAGGCCTGGGAGGAGGCACTTCAGGCGGCAGAGGAGCTAGGGTCTCAGGAGGACCCTGTCCTGGGGCCGCCTGACCGTGGCTGCTGGTTCACAGGCTGAGGGCGAGGGTTCCAGTCCCCCGCCCCGCAGACCCCGGAGCCTCTGACTTTCAAGCAAACGTTCCTTTTGTCTCTGTTCTTTGGAGCTTTGGCTGCAGAGGAGACCATTCAAACCACCCACGCCCTCCGGCCGGTGTGGCTCAGTGGTCGAGCTTGGACCTAGGAACCGGGGGGGGGGGGGGGGTCGTGCGGTTCCATTCCCGGTCGTGGCACATGCCGGCTTGTGGGCTCCATGCCCAGAGTGGGGCGTGCAGGGGGCAGCCGATTGACGTTTCTCTCATCATTGGTATTTCTCTCCCTTCCCCTCTGAGATCAATAACGGATTTTTAAAGAAAAAACAAAAACACATAACCATTTTGAAAGGCCACCTAGCGACATGGCAAGTACTCATATGTTGACATATATGTGATTTGATATGTGTACTATTTGGTTGTATTGACGACAAGTTCCAAAACTTCATGTCAAATTTTCTGAAGGCGTTCACATTGTAGTTATTTTTACGCCTAAAAATGTCGAGTTTAGTGCCCCAAAAAAGGGCATTTGCGGGGAGTTTGAGTTTATTACTAGTAACTCCATGGAGGGGTAAAAAATGCGCATTATTAACCGCGATACCTGGGAAAAAACCAGTTTTGGGCGCTTAGGGCGCCGTCTTGTGGACACATCTGGAATTGCGTTGTCTTTGCAACTTTTTAAAGCCATCCCAAAGCAGAGCTAAAGAAAAATGACAAGTAGAGCACAGAGACCTGTATTCATGGGCAATCTGAAATCACACGTGAGATACCCTGAGACGCCTCCAAATATTTTAATTTTTTTTCTCCCACATACTTCAGGGGCAATTTCCTATAAACCAGGGCGTCCTCCTGCACAGCCATCAGAATCGGGAAGTTCACGCTGATGCGTCTGTGCCGCCCAGTCCTCGGGCGGGATGCAAATGTCGCCCTTTGTCCCAGGAATGCCCTTCGCAGGTGGCCAGAGACAACCCCCTCCCCGGCTTACACCCCCTTCCCGTGAGAGGCGCACTCTGCATTGAGTCATCATCTCTCGCCAGTCCTCGTCCTCGAACCTTTTACAGACTCGAGTGCTTAACACTCTGCTGAACCAGCGGGTACAAATGTCCGGAATCAGGGACCCCCTAGGCTCCAGAGACGCCCCCCGGAAAGAATCCAGAACCGGGGACGTAGCCAAGGCCCCCAGGACCTCCGAACCGCAAGTGTTCGGGAGCTGGGGTGACCCCCTCCGCAGGGGTGGATCAAACCCAGGACTCCCTCAGAGCAAATGCGGTGTTAACCCTGAGTTAATGTGCTCTTAACCAAGTTAACAGAGTTAACAGCCCACAGCCAAGGAGTCTTTCTTCCCCGGGCGCAGCGATTACACGTGGGTGCGCCCGGCCAGTGAGGCCCAGTGGTTGAGCTTCGACCTGTGAATCAGGAGGTCTCGGGTGTGATTCCTGGTTCGATGCCCGGGCTGGGGGCTCCATCCCCGGTGTGGAGGTACAGGAGGCAGCCGACTCTCACCGTGGGTGTGTATCCCCCTCCCTGAAATCAATAAAAACGTGTTATTTTCTTTTAGAGAGAAAAAAAAGTGGCGGCTGTGCCAGTTTGCAGGGCTGCGGGTGGGGCCGGCCTGTCAGGTGCGGGGCAGGGGCCGGAGGCCTGGGAGGAGGCACTTCAGGAGGCAGAGGAACTAGGGTCTCAGGAGGACCCTGTCCTGGGGCCGCCTGACCATGGCTGCTGGTTCACAGGCTCAGGGCGAGGGTTCCAGTCCCCCGCCCCGCAGGCCCCGGAGCCTCTGACTTTCAAGCAAACGTTCCTTTTGTCTCTGTTCTTTGGAGCTTTGGCTGCAGAGGAGACCATTCAAACCACCCACGCCCTCCGGCCGGTGTGGCTCAGTGGTCGAGCTTCGACCTAGGAACCGGGGGGGGGGGGGGGGGGGGGTCGTGCGGTTCCATTCCCGGTCGCGGCACATGCCGGCTTGTGGGCTCCATGCCCAGAGTGGGGCGTGCAGGGGGCAGCCGATTGACGTTTCTCTCATCATTGGTATTTCTCTCCCTTCCCCTCTGAGATCAATAACGGATTTTTAAAGAAAAAACAAAAACACATAACCATTTTGAAAGGCCACCTAGCGACATGGCAAGTACTCATATGTTGACATATATGTGATTTGATATGTGTACTATTTGGTTGTATTGACGACAAGTTCCAAAACTTCATGTCAAATTTTCTGAAGGCGTTCACATTGTAGTTATTTTTACGCCTAAAAATGTCGAGTTTAGTGCCCCAAAAAAGGGCATTTGCGGGGAGTTTGAGTTTATTACTAGTAACTCCATGGAGGGGTAAAAAATGCGCATTATTAACCGCGATACCTGGGAAAAAACCAGTTTTGGGCGCTTAGGGCGCCGTCTTGTGGACACATCTGGAATTGCGTTGTCTTTGCAACTTTTTAAAGCCATCCCAAAGCAGAGCTAAAGAAAAATGACAAGTAGAGCACAGAGACCTCTATTCATGGGCAATCTGAAATCACACGTGAGATACCCTGAGACGCCTCCAAATATTTTAATTTTTTTTCTCCCACATACTTCAGGGGCAATTTCCTATAAACCAGGGCGTCCTCCTGCACAGCCATCAGAATCGGGAAGTTCACGCTGATGCGTCTGTGCCGCCCAGTCCTCGGGCGGGATGCAAATGTCGCCCTTTGTCCCAGGAATGCCCTTCGCAGGTGGCCAGAGACACCCCCCTCGCCGGCTTACACCCCCTTCCCGTGAGAGGCGCACTCTGCATTGAGTCATCATCTCTCGCCAGTCCTCGTCCTCGAACCTTTTACAGACTCGAGTGCTTAACACTCTGCTGAACCAGCGGGTACAAATGTCCGGAATCAGGGACACCCTAGGCTCCAGAGACGCCCCCCGGAAAGAATCCAGAACCGGGGACGTAGCCAAGGCCCCCAGGACCTCCGAACCGCAAGTGTTCGGGAGCTGGGGTGACCCCCTCCGCAGGGGTGGATCAAACCCAGGACTCCCTCAGAGCAAATGCGGTGTTAACCCTGAGTTAATGTGCTCTTAACCAAGTTAACAGAGTTAACAGCCCACAGCCAAGGAGTCTTTCTTCCCCGGGCGCAGCGATTACACGTGGGTGCGCCCGGCCAGTGAGGCCCAGTGGTTGAGCTTCGACCTGTGAATCAGGAGGTCTCGGGTGTGATTCCTGGTTGGATGCCCGGGCTGGGGGCTCCATCCCCGGTGTGGAGGTGCAGGAGGCAGCCGACTCTCACCGTGGGTGTGTATCCCCCTCCCTGAAATCAATAAAAACGTGTTATTTTCTTTTAGAGAGAAAAAAAAGTGGCGGCTGTGCCAGTTTGCAGGGCTGCGGGTGGGGCCGGCCTGTCAGGTGCGGGGCAAGGGCCGGAGGCCTGGGAGGAGGCACTTCAGGCGGCAGAGGAACTAGGGTCTCAGGAGGACCCTGTTCTGGGGCCGCCTGACCGTGGCTGCTGGTTCACAGGCTCAGGGCGAGGGTTCCAGTCCCCCCCCCCGCAGGCCCCGGAGCCTCTGACTTTCAAGCAAACGTTCCTTTTGTCTCTGTTCTTTGGAGCTTTGGCTGCAGAGGAGACCATTCAAACCACCCACGCCCTCCGGCCGGTGTGGCTCAGTGGTCGAGCTTCGACCTAGGAACCGGGGGGGGGGGGGGGGGGGGGTCGTGCGGTTCCATTCCCGGTCGCGGCACATGCCGGCTTGTGGGCTCCATGCCCAGAGTGGGGCGTGCAGGGGGCAGCCGATTGACGTTTCTCTCATCATTGGTATTTCTCTCCCTTCCCCTCTGAGATCAATAACGGATTTTTAAAGAAAAAACAAAAACACATAACCATTTTGAAAGGCCACCTAGCGACATGGCAAGTACTCATATGTTGACATATATGTGATTTGATATGTGTACTATTTGGTTGTATTGACGACAAGTTCCAAAACTTCATGTCAAATTTTCTGAAGGCGTTCACATTGTAGTTATTTTTACGCCTAAAAATGTCGAGTTTAGTGCCCCAAAAAAGGGCATTTGCGGGGAGTTTGAGTTTATTACTAGTAACTCCATGGAGGGGTAAAAAATGCGCATTATTAACCGCGATACCTGGGAAAAAACCAGTTTTGGGCGCTTAGGGCGCCGTCTTGTGGACACATCTGGAATTGCGTTGTCTTTGCAACTTTTTAAAGCCATCCCAAAGCAGAGCTAAAGAAAAATGACAAGTAGAGCACAGAGACCTCTATTCATGGGCAATCTGAAATCACACGTGAGATACCCTGAGACGCCTCCAAATATTTTAATTTTTTTTCTCCCACATACTTCAGGGGCAATTTCCTATAAACCAGGGCGTCCTCCTGCACAGCCATCAGAATCGGGAAGTTCACGCTGATGCGTCTGTGCCGCCCAGTCCTCGGGCGGGATGCAAATGTCGCCCTTTGTCCCAGGAATGCCCTTCGCAGGTGGCCAGAGACAACCCCCTCCCCGGCTTACACCCCCTTCCCGTGAGAGGCGCACTCTGCATTGAGTCATCATCTCTCGCCAGTCCTCGTCCTCGAACCTTTTACAGACTCGAGTGCTTAACACTCTGCTGAACCAGCGGGTACAAATGTCCGGAATCAGGGACCCCCTAGGCTCCAGAGACGCCCCCCGGAAAGAATCCAGAACCGGGGACGTAGCCAAGGCCCCCAGGACCTCCGAACCGCAAGTGTTCGGGAGCTGGGGTGACCCCCTCCGCAGGGGTGGATCAAACCCAGGACTCCCTCAGAGCAAATGCGGTGTTAACCCTGAGTTAATGTGCTCTTAACCAAGTTAACAGAGTTAACAGCCCACAGCCAAGGAGTCTTTCTTCCCCGGGCGCAGCGATTACACGTGGGTGCGCCCGGCCAGTGAGGCCCAGTGGTTGAGCTTCGACCTGTGAATCAGGAGGTCTCGGGTGTGATTCCTGGTTGGATGCCCGGGCTGGGGGCTCCATCCCCGGTGTGGAGGTGCAGGAGGCAGCCGACTCTCACCGTGGGTGTGTATCCCCCTCCCTGAAATCAATAAAAACGTGTTATTTTCTTTTAGAGAGAAAAAAAAGTGGCGGCTGTGCCAGTTTGCAGGGCTGCGGGTGGGGCCGGCCTGTCAGGTGCGGGGCAAGGGCCGGAGGCCTGGGAGGAGGCACTTCAGGCGGCAGAGGAACTAGGGTCTCAGGAGGACCCTGTTCTGGGGCCGCCTGACCGTGGCTGCTGGTTCACAGGCTCAGGGCGAGGGTTCCAGTCCCCCCCCCCGCAGGCCCCGGAGCCTCTGACTTTCAAGCAAACGTTCCTTTTGTCTCTGTTCTTTGGAGCTTTGGCTGCAGAGGAGACCATTCAAACCACCCACGCCCTCCGGCCGGTGTGGCTCAGTGGTCGAGCTTCGACCTAGGAACCGGGGGGGGGGGGGGGGGGTCGTGCGGTTCCATTCCCGGTCGCGGCACATGCCGGCTTGTGGGCTCCATGCCCAGAGTGGGGCGTGCAGGGGGCAGCCGATTGACGTTTCTCTCATCATTGGTATTTCTCTCCCTTCCCCTCTGAGATCAATAACGGATTTTTAAAGAAAAAACAAAAACACATAACCATTTTGAAAGGCCACCTAGCGACATGGCAAGTACTCATATGTTGACATATATGTGATTTGATATGTGTACTATTTGGTTGTATTGACGACAAGTTCCAAAACTTCATGTCAAATTTTCTGAAGGCGTTCACATTGTAGTTATTTTTACGCCTAAAAATGTCGAGTTTAGTGCCCCAAAAAAGGGCATTTGCGGGGAGTTTGAGTTTATTACTAGTAACTCCATGGAGGGGTAAAAAATGCGCATTATTAACCGCGATACCTGGGAAAAAACCAGTTTTGGGCGCTTAGGGCGCCGTCTTGTGGACACATCTGGAATTGCGTTGTCTTTGCAACTTTTTAAAGCCATCCCAAAGCAGAGCTAAAGAAAAATGACAAGTAGAGCACAGAGACCTCTATTCATGGGCAATCTGAAATCACACGTGAGATACCCTGAGACGCCTCCAAATATTTTAATTTTTTTTCTCCCACATACTTCAGGGGCAATTTCCTATAAACCAGGGCGTCCTCCTGCACAGCCATCAGAATCGGGAAGTTCACGCTGATGCGTCTGTGCCGCCCAGTCCTCGGGCGGGATGCAAATGTCGCCCTTTGTCCCAGGAATGCCCTTCGCAGGTGGCCAGAGACAACCCCCTCCCCGGCTTACACCCCCTTCCCGTGAGAGGCGCACTCTGCATTGAGTCATCATCTCTCGCCAGTCCTCGTCCTCGAACCTTTTACAGACTCGAGTGCTTAACACTCTGCTGAACCAGCGGGTACAAATGTCCGGAATCAGGGACCCCCTAGGCTCCAGAGACGCCCCCCGGAAAGAATCCAGAACCGGGGACGTAGCCAAGGCCCCCAGGACCTCCGAACCGCAAGTGTTCGGGAGCTGGGGTGACCCCCTCCGCAGGGGTGGATCAAACCCAGGACTCCCTCAGAGCAAATGCGGTGTTAACCCTGAGTTAATGGGCTCTTAACCAAGTTAACAGAGTTAACAGCCCACAGCCAAGGAGTCTTTCTTCCCCGGGCGCAGCGATTACACGTGGGTGCGCCCGGCCAGTGAGGCCCAGTGGTTGAGCTTCGACCTGTGAATCAGGAGGTCTCGGGTGTGATTCCTGGTTGGATGCCCGGGCTGGGGGCTCCATCCCCGGTGTGGAGGTGCAGGAGGCAGCCGACTCTCACCGTGGGTGTGTATCCCCCTCCCTGAAATCAATAAAAACGTGTTATTTTCTTTTAGAGAGAAAAAAAAGTGGCGGCTGTGCCAGTTTGCAGGGCTGCGGGTGGGGCCGGCCTGTCAGGTGCGGGGCAGGGGCCGGAGGCCTGGGAGGAGGCACTTCAGGCGGCAGAGGAACTAGGGTCTCAGGAGGACCCTGTTCTGGGGCCGCCTGACCGTGGCTGCTGGTTCACAGGCTCAGGGCGAGGGTTCCAGTCCCCCCCACCCCCCCCGCAGGCCCCGGAGCCTCTGACTTTCAAGCAAACGTTCCTTTTGTCTCTGTTCTTTGGAGCTTTGGCTGCAGAGGAGACCATTCAAACCACCCACGCCCTCCGGCCGGTGTGGCTCAGTGGTCGAGCTTCGACCTAGGAACCGGGGGGGGGGGGGGGGGGGTCGTGCGGTTCCATTCCCGGTCGCGGCACATGCCGGCTTGTGGGCTCCATGCCCAGAGTGGGGCGTGCAGGGGGCAGCCGATTGACGTTTCTCTCATCATTGGTATTTCTCTCCCTTCCCCTCTGAGATCAATAACGGATTTTTAAAGAAAAAACAAAAACACATAACCATTTTGAAAGGCCACCTAGCGACATGGCAAGTACTCATATGTTGACATATATGTGATTTGATATGTGTACTATTTGGTTGTATTGACGACAAGTTCCAAAACTTCATGTCAAATTTTCTGAAGGCGTTCACATTGTAGTTATTTTTACGCCTAAAAATGTCGAGTTTAGTGCCCCAAAAAAGGGCATTTGCGGGGAGTTTGAGTTTATTACTAGTAACTCCATGGAGGGGTAAAAAATGCGCATTATTAACCGCGATACCTGGGAAAAAACCAGTTTTGGGCGCTTAGGGCGCCGTCTTGTGGACACATCTGGAATTGCGTTGTCTTTGCAACTTTTTAAAGCCATCCCAAAGCAGAGCTAAAGAAAAATGACAAGTAGAGCACAGAGACCTGTATTCATGGGCAATCTGAAATCACACGTGAGATACCCTGAGACGCCTCCAAATATTTTAATTTTTTTTCTCCCACATACTTCAGGGGCAATTTCCTATAAACCAGGGCGTCCTCCTGCACAGCCATCAGAATCGGGAAGTTCACGCTGATGCGTCTGTGCCGCCCAGTCCTCGGGCGGGATGCAAATGTCGCCCTTTGTCCCAGGAATGCCCTTCGCAGGTGGCCAGAGACAACCCCCTCCCCGGCTTACACCCCCTTCCCGTGAGAGGCGCACTCTGCATTGAGTCATCATCTCTCGCCAGTCCTCGTCCTCGAACCTTTTACAGACTCGAGTGCTTAACACTCTGCTGAACCAGCGGGTACAAATGTCCGGAATCAGGGACCCCCTAGGCTCCAGAGACGCCCCCCGGAAAGAATCCAGAACCGGGGACGTAGCCAAGGCCCCCAGGACCTCCGAACCGCAAGTGTTCGGGAGCTGGGGTGACCCCCTCCGCAGGGGTGGATCAAACCCAGGACTCCCTCAGAGCAAATGCGGTGTTAACCCTGAGTTAATGTGCTCTTAACCAAGTTAACAGAGTTAAGAGCCCACAGCCAAGGAGTCTTTCTTCCCCGGGCGCAGCGATTACACGTGGGTGCGCCCGGCCAGTGAGGCCCAGTGGTTGAGCTTCGACCTGTGAATCAGGAGGTCTCGGGTGTGATTCCTGGTTGGATGCCCGGGCTGGGGGCTCCATCCCCGGTGTGGAGGTGCAGGAGGCAGCCGACTCTCACCGTGGGTGTGTATCCCCCTCCCTGAAATCAATAAAAACGTGTTATTTTCTTTTAGAGAGAAAAAAAGTGGCGGCTGTGCCAGTTTGCAGGGCTGCGGGTGGGGCCGGCCTGTCAGGTGCGGGGCAGGGGCCGGAGGCCTGGGAGGAGGCACTTCAGGAGGCAGAGGAACTAGGGTCTCAGGAGGACCCTGTCCTGGGGCCGCCTGACCGTGGCTGCTGGTTCACAGGCTCAGGGCGAGGGTTCCAGTCCCCCCCACCCCCCCCGCAGGCCCCGGAGCCTCTGACTTTCAAGCAAACGTTCCTTTTGTCTCTGTTCTTTGGAGCTTTGGCTGCAGAGGAGACCATTCAAACCACCCACGCCCTCCGGCCGGTGTGGCTCAGTGGTCGAGCTTCGACCTAGGAACCGGGGGGGGGGGGGGGGGGTCGTGCGGTTCCATTCCCGGTCGCGGCACATGCCGGCTTGTGGGCTCCATGCCCAGAGTGGGGCGTGCAGGGGGCAGCCGATTGACGTTTCTCTCATCATTGGTATTTCTCTCCCTTCCCCTCTGAGATCAATAACGGATTTTTAAAGAAAAAACAAAAACACATAACCATTTTGAAAGGCCACCTAGCGACATGGCAAGTACTCATATGTTGACATATATGTGATTTGATATGTGTACTATTTGGTTGTATTGATGACAAGTTCCAAAACTTCATGTCAAATTTTCTGAAGGCGTTCACATTGTAGTTATTTTTACGCCTAAAAATGTCGAGTTTAGTGCCCCAAAAAAGGGCATTTGCGGGGAGTTTGAGTTTATTACTAGTAACTCCATGGAGGGGTAAAAAATGCGCATTATTAACCGCGATACCTGGGAAAAAACCAGTTTTGGGCGCTTAGGGCGCCGTCTTGTGGACACATCTGGAATTGCGTTGTCTTTGCAACTTTTTAAAGCCATCCCAAAGCAGAGCTAAAGAAAAATGACAAGTAGAGCACAGAGACCTCTATTCATGGGCAATCTGAAATCACACGTGAGATACCCTGAGACGCCTCCAAATATTTTAATTTTTTTTCTCCCACATACTTCAGGGGCAATTTCCTATAAACCAGGGCGTCCTCCTGCACAGCCATCAGAATCGGGAAGTTCACGCTGATGCGTCTGTGCCGCCCAGTCCTCGGGCGGGATGCAAATGTCGCCCTTTGTCCCAGGAATGCCCTTCGCAGGTGGCCAGAGACAACCCCCTCCCCGGCTTACACCCCCTTCCCGTGAGAGGCGCACTCTGCATTGAGTCATCATCTCTCGCCAGTCCTCGTCCTCGAACCTTTTACAGACTCGAGTGCTTAACACTCTGCTGAACCAGCGGGTACAAATGTCCGGAATCAGGGACCCCCTAGGCTCCAGAGACGCCCCCCGGAAAGAATCCAGAACCGGGGACGTAGCCAAGGCCCCCAGGACCTCCGAACCGCAAGTGTTCGGGAGCTGGGGTGACCCCCTCCGCAGGGGTGGATCAAACCCAGGACTCCCTCAGAGCAAATGCGGTGTTAACCCTGAGTTAATGTGCTCTTAACCAAGTTAACAGAGTTAACAGCCCACAGCCAAGGAGTCTTTCTTCCCCGGGCGCAGCGATTACACGTGGGTGCGCCCGGCCAGTGAGGCCCAGTGGTTGAGCTTCGACCTGTGAATCAGGAGGTCTCGGGTCTGATTCCTGGTTGGATGCCCGGGCTGGGGGCTCCATCCCCGGTGTGGAGGTGCAGGAGGCAGCCGACTCTCACCGTGGGTGTGTATCCCCCTCCCTGAAATCAATAAAAACGTGTTATTTTCTTTTAGAGAGAAAAAAAAGTGGCGGCTGTGCCAGTTTGCAGGGCTGCGGGTGGGGCCGGCCTGTCAGGTGCGGGGCAGGGGCCGGAGGCCTGGGAGGAGGCACTTCAGGCGGCAGAGGAACTAGGGTCTCAGGAGGACCCTGTCCTGGGGCCGCCTGACCGTGGCTGCTGGTTCACAGGCTCAGGGCGAGGGTTCCAGTCCCCCCCACCCCCCCCGCAGGCCCCGGAGCCTCTGACTTTCAAGCAAACGTTCCTTTTGTCTCTGTTCTTTGGAGCTTTGGCTGCAGAGGAGACCATTCAAACCACCCACGCCCTCCGGCCGGTGTGGTTCAGTGGTCGAGCTTCGACCTAGGAACCGGGGGGGGGGGGGGGGGGGGGTCGTGCGGTTCCATTCCCGGTCGCGGCACATGCCGGCTTGTGGGCTCCATGCCCAGAGTGGGGCGTGCAGGGGGCAGCCGATTGACGTTTCTCTCATCATTGGTATTTCTCTCCCTTCCCCTCTGAGATCAATAACGGATTTTTAAAGAAAAAACAAAAACACATAACCATTTTGAAAGGCCACCTAGCGACATGGCAAGTACTCATATGTTGACATATATGTGATTTGATATGTGTACTATTTGGTTGTATTGACGACAAGTTCCAAAACTTCATGTCAAATTTTCTGAAGGCGTTCACATTGTAGTTATTTTTACGCCTAAAAATGTCGAGTTTAGTGCCCCAAAAAAGGGCATTTGGGGGGGGTTTGAGTTTATTACTAGTAACTCCATGGAGGGGTAAAATATGCGCATTATTAACCGCGATACCTGGGAAAAAACCAGTTTTGGGCGCTTAGGGCGCCGTCTTGTGGACACATCTGGAATTGCGTTGTCTTTGCAACTTTTTAAAGCCATCCCAAAGCAGAGCTAAAGAAAAATGACAAGTAGAGCACAGAGACCTCTATTCATGGGCAATCTGAAATCACACGTGAGATACCCTGAGACGCCTCCAAATATTTTAATTTTTTTTCTCCCACATACTTCAGGGGCAATTTCCTATAAACCAGGGCGTCCTCCTGCACAGCCATCAGAATCGGGAAGTTCACGCTGATGCGTCTGTGCCGCCCAGTCCTCGGGCGGGATGCAAATGTCGCCCTTTGTCCCAGGAATGCCCTTCGCAGGTGGCCAGAGACAACCCCCTCCCCGGCTTACACCCCCTTCCCGTGAGAGGCGCACTCTGCATTGAGTCATCATCTCTCGCCAGTCCTCGTCCTCGAACCTTTTACAGACTCGAGTGCTTAACACTCTGCTGAACCAGCGGGTACAAATGTCCGGAATCAGGGACCCCCTAGGCTCCAGAGACGCCCCCCGGAAAGAATCCAGAACCGGGGACGTAGCCAAGGCCCCCAGGACCTCCGAACCGCAAGTGTTCGGGAGCTGGGGTGACCCCCTCCGCAGGGGTGGATCAAACCCAGGACTCCCTCAGAGCAAATGCGGTGTTAACCCTGAGTTAATGTGCTCTTAACCAAGTTAACAGAGTTAACAGCCCACAGCCAAGGAGTCTTTCTTCCCCGGGCGCAGCGATTACACGTGGGTGCGCCCGGCCAGTGAGGCCCAGTGGTTGAGCTTCGACCTGTGAATCAGGAGGTCTCGGGTGTGATTCCTGGTTCGATGCCCGGGCTGGGGGCTCCATCCCCGGTGTGGAGGTGCAGGAGGCAGCCGACTCTCACCGTGGGTGTGTATCCCCCTCCCTGAAATCAATAAAAACGTGTTATTTTCTTTTAGAGAGAAAAAAAAGTGGCGGCTGTGCCAGTTTGCAGGGCTGCGGGTGGGGCCGGCCTGTCAGGTGCGGGGCAGGGGCCGGAGGCCTGGGAGGAGGCACTTCAGGCGGCAGAGGAATTAGGGTCTCAGGAGGACCCTGTCCTGGGGCCGCCTGACCGTGGCTGCTGGTTCACAGGCTCAGGGCGAGGGTTCCAGTCCCCCCCACCCCCCCCGCAGGCCCCGGAGCCTCTGACTTTCAAGCAAACGTTCCTTTTGTCTCTGTTCTTTGGAGCTTTGGCTGCAGAGGAGACCATTCAAACCACCCACGCCCTCCGGCCGGTGTGGCTCAGTGGTCGAGCTTCGACCTAGGAACCGGGGGGGGGGGGGGGGGGTCGTGCGGTTCCATTCCCGGTCGCGGCACATGCCGGCTTGTGGGCTCCATGCCCAGAGTGGGGCGTGCAGGGGGCAGCCGATTGACGTTTCTCTCATCATTGGTATTTCTCTCCCTTCCCCTCTGAGATCAATAACGGATTTTTAAAGAAAAAACAAAAACACATAACCATTTTGAAAGGCCACCTAGCGACATGGCAAGTACTCATATGTTGACATATATGTGATTTGATATGTGTACTATTTGGTTGTATTGACGACAAGTTCCAAAACTTCATGTCAAATTTTCTGAAGGCGTTCACATTGTAGTTATTTTTACGCCTAAAAATGTCGAGTTTAGTGCCCCAAAAAAGGGCATTTGCGGGGAGTTTGAGTTTATTACTAGTAACTCCATGGAGGGGTAAAAAATGCGCATTATTAACCGCGATACCTGGGAAAAAACCAGTTTTGGGCGCTTAGGGCGCCGTCTTGTGGACACATCTGGAATTGCGTTGTCTTTGCAACTTTTTAAAGCCATCCCAAAGCAGAGCTAAAGAAAAATGACAAGTAGAGCACAGAGACCTCTATTCATGGGCAATCTGAAATCACACGTGAGATACCCTGAGACGCCTCCAAATATTTTAATTTTTTTTCTCCCACATACTTCAGGGGCAATTTCCTATAAACCAGGGCGTCCTCCTGCACAGCCATCAGAATCGGGAAGTTCACGCTGATGCGTCTGTGCCGCCCAGTCCTCGGGCGGGATGCAAATGTCGCCCTTTGTCCCAGGAATGCCCTTCGCAGGTGGCCAGAGACAACCCCCTCCCCGGCTTACACCCCCTTCCCGTGAGAGGCGCACTCTGCATTGAGTCATCATCTCTCGCCAGTCCTCGTCCTCGAACCTTTTACAGACTCGAGTGCTTAACACTCTGCTGAACCAGCGGGTACAAATGTCCGGAATCAGGGACACCCTAGGCTCCAGAGACGCCCCCCGGAAAGAATCCAGAACCGGGGACGTAGCCAAGGCCCCCAGGACCTCCGAACCGCAAGTGTTCGGGAGCTGGGGTGACCCCCTCCGCAGGGGTGGATCAAACCCAGGACTCCCTCAGAGCAAATGCGGTGTTAACCCTGAGTTAATGTGCTCTTAACCAAGTTAACAGAGTTAACAGCCCACAGCCAAGGAGTCTTTCTTCCCCGGGCGCAGCGATTACACGTGGGTGCGCCCGGCCAGTGAGGCCCAGTGGTTGAGCTTCGACCTGTGAATCAGGAGGTCTCGGGTGTGATTCCTGGTTCGATGCCCGGGCTGGGGGCTCCATCCCCGGTGTGGAGGTGCAGGAGGCAGCCGACTCTCACCGTGGGTGTGTATCCCCCTCCCTGAAATCAATAAAAACGTGTTATTTTCTTTTAGAGAGAAAAAAAAGTGGCGGCTGTGCCAGTTTGCAGGGCTGCGGGTGGGGCCGGCCTGTCAGGTGCGGGGCAAGGGCCGGAGGCCTGGGAGGAGGCACTTCAGGCGGCAGAGGAACTAGGGTCTCAGGAGGACCCTGTTCTGGGGCCGCCTGACCGTGGCTGCTGGTTCACAGGCTCAGGGCGAGGGTTCCAGTCCCCCCCCCCGCAGGCCCCGGAGCCTCTGACTTTCAAGCAAACGTTCCTTTTGTCTCTGTTCTTTGGAGCTTTGGCTGCAGAGGAGACCATTCAAACCACCCACGCCCTCCGGCCGGTGTGGCTCAGTGGTCGAGCTTCGACCTAGGAACCGGGGGGGGGGGGGGGGGGGGTCGTGCGGTTCCATTCCCGGTCGCGGCACATGCCGGCTTGTGGGCTCCATGCCCAGAGTGGGGCGTGCAGGGGGCAGCCGATTGACGTTTCTCTCATCATTGGTATTTCTCTCCCTTCCCCTCTGAGATCAATAACGGATTTTTAAAGAAAAAACAAAAACACATAACCATTTTGAAAGGCCACCTAGCGACATGGCAAGTACTCATATGTTGACATATATGTGATTTGATATGTGTACTATTTGGTTGTATTGACGACAAGTTCCAAAACTTCATGTCAAATTTTCTGAAGGCGTTCACATTGTAGTTATTTTTACGCCTAAAAATGTCGAGTTTAGTGCCCCAAAAAAGGGCATTTGCGGGGAGTTTGAGTTTATTACTAGTAACTCCATGGAGGGGTAAAAAATGCGCATTATTAACCGCGATACCTGGGAAAAAACCAGTTTTGGGCGCTTAGGGCGCCGTCTTGTGGACACATCTGGAATTGCGTTGTCTTTGCAACTTTTTAAAGCCATCCCAAAGCAGAGCTAAAGAAAAATGACAAGTAGAGCACAGAGACCTCTATTCATGGGCAATCTGAAATCACACGTGAGATACCCTGAGACGCCTCCAAATATTTTAATTTTTTTTCTCCCACATACTTCAGGGGCAATTTCCTATAAACCAGGGCGTCCTCCTGCACAGCCATCAGAATCGGGAAGTTCACGCTGATGCGTCTGTGCCGCCCAGTCCTCGGGCGGGATGCAAATGTCGCCCTTTGTCCCAGGAATGCCCTTCGCAGGTGGCCAGAGACAACCCCCTCCCCGGCTTACACCCCCTTCCCGTGAGAGGCGCACTCTGCATTGAGTCATCATCTCTCGCCAGTCCTCGTCCTCGAACCTTTTACAGACTCGAGTGCTTAACACTCTGCTGAACCAGCGGGTACAAATGTCCGGAATCAGGGACACCCTAGGCTCCAGAGACGCCCCCCGGAAAGAATCCAGAACCGGGGACGTAGCCAAGGCCCCCAGGACCTCCGAACCGCAAGTGTTCGGGAGCTGGGGTGACCCCCTCCGCAGGGGTGGATCAAACCCAGGACTCCCTCAGAGCAAATGCGGTGTTAACCCTGAGTTAATGTGCTCTTAACCAAGTTAACAGAGTTAACAGCCCACAGCCAAGGAGTCTTTCTTCCCCGGGCGCAGCGATTACACGTGGGTGCGCCCGGCCAGTGAGGCCCAGTGGTTGAGCTTCGACCTGTGAATCAGGAGGTCTCGGGTGTGATTCCTGGTTGGATGCCCGGGCTGGGGGCTCCATCCCCGGTGTGGAGGTGCAGGAGGCAGCCGACTCTCACCGTGGGTGTGTATCCCCCTCCCTGAAATCAATAAAAACGTGTTATTTTCTTTTAGAGAGAAAAAAAAGTGGCGGCTGTGCCAGTTTGCAGGGCTGCGGGTGGGGCCGGCCTGTCAGGTGCGGGGCAAGGGCCGGAGGCCTGGGAGGAGGCACTTCAGGCGGCAGAGGAACTAGGGTCTCAGGAGGACCCTGTTCTGGGGCCGCCTGACCGTGGCTGCTGGTTCACAGGCTCAGGGCGAGGGTTCCAGTCCCCCCCCCCGCAGGCCCCGGAGCCTCTGACTTTCAAGCAAACGTTCCTTTTGTCTCTGTTCTTTGGAGCTTTGGCTGCAGAGGAGACCATTCAAACCACCCACGCCCTCCGGCCGGTGTGGCTCAGTGGTCGAGCTTCGACCTAGGAACCGGGGGGGGGGGGGGGGTCGTGCGGTTCCATTCCCGGTCGCGGCACATGCCGGCTTGTGGGCTCCATGCCCAGAGTGGGGCGTGCAGGGGGCAGCCGATTGACGTTTCTCTCATCATTGGTATTTCTCTCCCTTCCCCTCTGAGATCAATAACGGATTTTTAAAGAAAAAACAAAAACACATAACCATTTTGAAAGGCCACCTAGCGACATGGCAAGTACTCATATGTTGACATATATGTGATTTGATATGTGTACTATTTGGTTGTATTGACGACAAGTTCCAAAACTTCATGTCAAATTTTCTGAAGGCGTTCACATTGTAGTTATTTTTACGCCTAAAAATGTCGAGTTTAGTGCCCCAAAAAAGGGCATTTGCGGGGAGTTTGAGTTTATTACTAGTAACTCCATGGAGGGGTAAAAAATGCGCATTATTAACCGCGATACCTGGGAAAAAACCAGTTTTGGGCGCTTAGGGCGCCGTCTTGTGGACACATCTGGAATTGCGTTGTCTTTGCAACTTTTTAAAGCCATCCCAAAGCAGAGCTAAAGAAAAATGACAAGTAGAGCACAGAGACCTGTATTCATGGGCAATCTGAAATCACACGTGAGATACCCTGAGACGCCTCCAAATATTTTAATTTTTTTTCTCCCACATACTTCAGGGGCAATTTCCTATAAACCAGGGCGTCCTCCTGCACAGCCATCAGAATCGGGAAGTTCACGCTGATGCGTCTGTGCCGCCCAGTCCTCGGGCGGGATGCAAATGTCGCCCTTTGTCCCAGGAATGCCCTTCGCAGGTGGCCAGAGACAACCCCCTCCCCGGCTTACACCCCCTTCCCGTGAGAGGCGCACTCTGCATTGAGTCATCATCTCTCGCCAGTCCTCGTCCTCGAACCTTTTACAGACTCGAGTGCTTAACACTCTGCTGAACCAGCGGGTACAAATGTCCGGAATCAGGGACCCCCTAGGCTCCAGAGACGCCCCCCGGAAAGAATCCAGAACCGGGGACGTAGCCAAGGCCCCCAGGACCTCCGAACCGCAAGTGTTCGGGAGCTGGGGTGACCCCCTCCGCAGGGGTGGATCAAACCCAGGACTCCCTCAGAGCAAATGCGGTGTTAACCCTGAGTTAATGTGCTCTTAACCAAGTTAACAGAGTTAACAGCCCACAGCCAAGGAGTCTTTCTTCCCCGGGCGCAGCGATTACACGTGGGTGCGCCCGGCCAGTGAGGCCCAGTGGTTGAGCTTCGACCTGTGAATCAGGAGGTCTCGGGTGTGATTCCTGGTTCGATGCCCGGGCTGGGGGCTCCATCCCCGGTGTGGAGGTACAGGAGGCAGCCGACTCTCACCGTGGGTGTGTATCCCCCTCCCTGAAATCAATAAAAACGTGTTATTTTCTTTTAGAGAGAAAAAAAAGTGGCGGCTGTGCCAGTTTGCAGGGCTGCGGGTGGGGCCGGCCTGTCAGGTGCGGGGCAGGGGCCGGAGGCCTGGGAGGAGGCACTTCAGGAGGCAGAGGAACTAGGGTCTCAGGAGGACCCTGTCCTGGGGCCGCCTGACCGTGGCTGCTGGTTCACAGGCTCAGGGCGAGGGTTCCAGTCCCCCGCCCCGCAGGCCCCGGAGCCTCTGACTTTCAAGCAAACGTTCCTTTTGTCTCTGTTCTTTGGAGCTTTGGCTGCAGAGGAGACCATTCAAACCACCCACGCCCTCCGGCCGGTGTGGCTCAGTGGTCGAGCTTCGACCTAGGAACCGGGGGGGGGGGGGGGGGGGTCGTGCGGTTCCATTCCCGGTCGCGGCACATGCCGGCTTGTGGGCTCCATGCCCAGAGTGGGGCGTGCAGGGGGCAGCCGATTGACGTTTCTCTCATCATTGGTATTTCTCTCCCTTCCCCTCTGAGATCAATAACGGATTTTTAAAGAAAAAACAAAAACACATAACCATTTTGAAAGGCCACCTAGCGACATGGCAAGTACTCATATGTTGACATATATGTGATTTGATATGTGTACTATTTGGTTGTATTGACGACAAGTTCCAAAACTTCATGTCAAATTTTCTGAAGGCGTTCACATTGTAGTTATTTTTACGCCTAAAAATGTCGAGTTTAGTGCCCCAAAAAAGGGCATTTGCGGGGAGTTTGAGTTTATTACTAGTAACTCCATGGAGGGGTAAAAAATGCGCATTATTAACCGCGATACCTGGGAAAAAACCAGTTTTGGGCGCTTAGGGCGCCGTCTTGTGGACACATCTGGAATTGCGTTGTCTTTGCAACTTTTTAAAGCCATCCCAAAGCAGAGCTAAAGAAAAATGACAAGTAGAGCACAGAGACCTCTATTCATGGGCAATCTGAAATCACACGTGAGATACCCTGAGACGCCTCCAAATATTTTAATTTTTTTTCTCCCACATACTTCAGGGGCAATTTCCTATAAACCAGGGCGTCCTCCTGCACAGCCATCAGAATCGGGAAGTTCACGCTGATGCGTCTGTGCCGCCCAGTCCTCGGGCGGGATGCAAATGTCGCCCTTTGTCCCAGGAATGCCCTTCGCAGGTGGCCAGAGACAACCCCCTCCCCGGCTTACACCCCCTTCCCGTGAGAGGCGCACTCTGCATTGAGTCATCATCTCTCGCCAGTCCTCGTCCTCGAACCTTTTACAGACTCGAGTGCTTAACACTCTGCTGAACCAGCGGGTACAAATGTCCGGAATCAGGGACCCCCTAGGCTCCAGAGACGCCCCCCGGAAAGAATCCAGAACCGGGGACGTAGCCAAGGCCCCCAGGACCTCCGAACCGCAAGTGTTCGGGAGCTGGGGTGACCCCCTCCGCAGGGGTGGATCAAACCCAGGACTCCCTCAGAGCAAATGCGGTGTTAACCCTGAGTTAATGTGCTCTTAACCAAGTTAACAGAGTTAAGAGCCCACAGCCAAGGAGTCTTTCTTCCCCGGGCGCAGCGATTACACGTGGGTGCGCCCGGCCAGTGAGGCCCAGTGGTTGAGCTTCGACCTGTGAATCAGGAGGTCTCGGGTGTGATTCCTGGTTGGATGCCCGGGCTGGGGGCTCCATCCCCGGTGTGGAGGTGCAGGAGGCAGCCGACTCTCACCGTGGGTGTGTATCCCCCTCCCTGAAATCAATAAAAACGTGTTATTTTCTTTTAGAGAGAAAAAAAAGTGGCGGCTGTGCCAGTTTGCAGGGCTGCGGGTGGGGCCGGCCTGTCAGGTGCGGGGCAAGGGCCGGAGGCCTGGGAGGAGGCACTTCAGGCGGCAGAGGAACTAGGGTCTCAGGAGGACCCTGTTCTGGGGCCGCCTGACCGTGGCTGCTGGTTCACAGGCTCAGGGCGAGGGTTCCAGTCCCCCCCCCCGCAGGCCCCGGAGCCTCTGACTTTCAAGCAAACGTTCCTTTTGTCTCTGTTCTTTGGAGCTTTGGCTGCAGAGGAGACCATTCAAACCACCCACGCCCTCCGGCCGGTGTGGCTCAGTGGTCGAGCTTCGACCTAGGAACCGGGGGGGGGGGGGGGGGGGTCGTGCGGTTCCATTCCCGGTCGCCGCACATGCCGGCTTGTGGGCTCCATGCCCAGAGTGGGGCGTGCAGGGGGCAGCCGATTGACGTTTCTCTCATCATTGGTATTTCTCTCCCTTCCCCTCTGAGATCAATAACGGATTTTTAAAGAAAAAACAAAAACACATAACCATTTTGAAAGGCCACCTAGCGACATGGCAAGTACTCATATGTTGACATATATGTGATTTGATATGTGTACTATTTGGTTGTATTGACGACAAGTTCCAAAACTTCATGTCAAATTTTCTGAAGGCGTTCACATTGTAGTTATTTTTACGCCTAAAAATGTCGAGTTTAGTGCCCCAAAAAAGGGCATTTGCGGGGAGTTTGAGTTTATTACTAGTAACTCCATGGAGGGGTAAAAAATGCGCATTATTAACCGCGATACCTGGGAAAAAACCAGTTTTGGGCGCTTAGGGCGCCGTCTTGTGGACACATCTGGAATTGCGTTGTCTTTGCAACTTTTTAAAGCCATCCCAAAGCAGAGCTAAAGAAAAATGACAAGTAGAGCACAGAGACCTCTATTCATGGGCAATCTGAAATCACACGTGAGATACCCTGAGACGCCTCCAAATATTTTAATTTTTTTTCTCCCACATACTTCAGGGGCAATTTCCTATAAACCAGGGCGTCCTCCTGCACAGCCATCAGAATCGGGAAGTTCACGCTGATGCGTCTGTGCCGCCCAGTCCTCGGGCGGGATGCAAATGTCGCCCTTTGTCCCAGGAATGCCCTTCGCAGGTGGCCAGAGACAACCCCCTCCCCGGCTTACACCCCCTTCCCGTGAGAGGCGCACTCTGCATTGAGTCATCATCTCTCGCCAGTCCTCGTCCTCGAACCTTTTACAGACTCGAGTGCTTAACACTCTGCTGAACCAGCGGGTACAAATGTCCGGAATCAGGGACACCCTAGGCTCCAGAGACGCCCCCCGGAAAGAATCCAGAACCGGGGACGTAGCCAAGGCCCCCAGGACCTCCGAACCGCAAGTGTTCGGGAGCTGGGGTGACCCCCTCCGCAGGGGTGGATCAAACCCAGGACTCCCTCAGAGCAAATGCGGTGTTAACCCTGAGTTAATGTGCTCTTAACCAAGTTAACAGAGTTAACAGCCCACAGCCAAGGAGTCTTTCTTCCCCGGGCGCAGCGATTACACGTGGGTGCGCCCGGCCAGTGAGGCCCAGTGGTTGAGCTTCGACCTGTGAATCAGGAGGTCTCGGGTGTGATTCCTGGTTGGATGCCCGGGCTGGGGGCTCCATCCCCGGTGTGGAGGTGCAGGAGGCAGCCGACTCTCACCGTGGGTGTGTATCCCCCTCCCTGAAATCAATAAAAACGTGTTATTTTCTTTTAGAGAGAAAAAAAAGTGGCGGCTGTGCCAGTTTGCAGGGCTGCGGGTGGGGCCGGCCTGTCAGGTGCGGGGCAAGGGCCGGAGGCCTGGGAGGAGGCACTTCAGGCGGCAGAGGAACTAGGGTCTCAGGAGGACCCTGTTCTGGGGCCGCCTGACCGTGGCTGCTGGTTCACAGGCTCAGGGCGAGGGTTCCAGTCCCCCCCCCCCGCAGGCCCCGGAGCCTCTGACTTTCAAGCAAACGTTCCTTTTGTCTCTGTTCTTTGGAGCTTTGGCTGCAGAGGAGACCATTCAAACCACCCACGCCCTCCGGCCGGTGTGGCTCAGTGGTCGAGCTTCGACCTAGGAACCGGGGGGGGGGGGGGGGGGGTCGTGCGGTTCCATTCCCGGTCGCGGCACATGCCGGCTTGTGGGCTCCATGCCCAGAGTGGGGCGTGCAGGGGGCAGCCGATTGACGTTTCTCTCATCATTGGTATTTCTCTCCCTTCCCCTCTGAGATCAATAACGGATTTTTAAAGAAAAAACAAAAACACATAACCATTTTGAAAGGCCACCTAGCGACATGGCAAGTACTCATATGTTGACATATATGTGATTTGATATGTGTACTATTTGGTTGTATTGACGACAAGTTCCAAAACTTCATGTCAAATTTTCTGAAGGCGTTCACATTGTAGTTATTTTTACGCCTAAAAATGTCGAGTTTAGTGCCCCAAAAAAGGGCATTTGCGGGGAGTTTGAGTTTATTACTAGTAACTCCATGGAGGGGTAAAAAATGCGCATTATTAACCGCGATACCTGGGAAAAAACCAGTTTTGGGCGCTTAGGGCGCCGTCTTGTGGACACATCTGGAATTGCGTTGTCTTTGCAACTTTTTAAAGCCATCCCAAAGCAGAGCTAAAGAAAAATGACAAGTAGAGCACAGAGACCTCTATTCATGGGCAATCTGAAATCACACGTGAGATACCCTGAGACGCCTCCAAATATTTTAATTTTTTTTCTCCCACATACTTCAGGGGCAATTTCCTATAAACCAGGGCGTCCTCCTGCACAGCCATCAGAATCGGGAAGTTCACGCTGATGCGTCTGTGCCGCCCAGTCCTCGGGCGGGATGCAAATGTCGCCCTTTGTCCCAGGAATGCCCTTCGCAGGTGGCCAGAGACAACCCCCTCCCCGGCTTACACCCCCTTCCCGTGAGAGGCGCACTCTGCATTGAGTCATCATCTCTCGCCAGTCCTCGTCCTCGAACCTTTTACAGACTCGAGTGCTTAACACTCTGCTGAACCAGCGGGTACAAATGTCCGGAATCAGGGACACCCTAGGCTCCAGAGACGCCCCCCGGAAAGAATCCAGAACCGGGGACGTAGCCAAGGCCCCCAGGACCTCCGAACCGCAAGTGTTCGGGAGCTGGGGTGACCCCCTCCGCAGGGGTGGATCAAACCCAGGACTCCCTCAGAGCAAATGCGGTGTTAACCCTGAGTTAATGTGCTCTTAACCAAGTTAACAGAGTTAACAGCCCACAGCCAAGGAGTCTTTCTTCCCCGGGCGCAGCGATTACACGTGGGTGCGCCCGGCCAGTGAGGCCCAGTGGTTGAGCTTCGACCTGTGAATCAGGAGGTCTCGGGTGTGATTCCTGGTTGGATGCCCGGGCTGGGGGCTCCATCCCCGGTGTGGAGGTGCAGGAGGCAGCCGACTCTCACCGTGGGTGTGTATCCCCCTCCCTGAAATCAATAAAAACGTGTTATTTTCTTTTAGAGAGAAAAAAAAGTGGCGGCTGTGCCAGTTTGCAGGGCTGCGGGTGGGGCCGGCCTGTCAGGTGCGGGGCAAGGGCCGGAGGCCTGGGAGGAGGCACTTCAGGCGGCAGAGGAACTAGGGTCTCAGGAGGACCCTGTTCTGGGGCCGCCTGACCGTGGCTGCTGGTTCACAGGCTCAGGGCGAGGGTTCCAGTCCCCCCCCCCGCAGGCCCCGGAGCCTCTGACTTTCAAGCAAACGTTCCTTTTGTCTCTGTTCTTTGGAGCTTTGGCTGCAGAGGAGACCATTCAAACCACCCACGCCCTCCGGCCGGTGTGGCTCAGTGGTCGAGCTTCGACCTAGGAACCGGGGGGTCGTGCGGTTCCATTCCCGGTCGCGGCACATGCCGGCTTGTGGGCTCCATGCCCAGAGTGGGGCGTGCAGGGGGCAGCCGATTGACGTTTCTCTCATCATTGGTATTTCTCTCCCTTCCCCTCTGAGATCAATAACGGATTTTTAAAGAAAAAACAAAAACACATAACCATTTTGAAAGGCCACCTAGCGACATGGCAAGTACTCATATGTTGACATATATGTGATTTGATATGTGTACTATTTGGTTGTATTGACGACAAGTTCCAAAACTTCATGTCAAATTTTCTGAAGGCGTTCACATTGTAGTTATTTTTACGCCTAAAAATGTCGAGTTTAGTGCCCCAAAAAAGGGCCTTTGCGGGAAGTTTGAGTTTATTACTAGTAACTCCATGGAGGGGTAAAAAATGCGCATTATTAACCGCGATACCTGGGAAAAAACCAGTTTTGGGCGCTTAGGGCGCCGTCTTGTGGACACATCTGGAATTGCGTTGTCTTTGCAACTTTTTAAAGCCATCCCAAAGCAGAGCTAAAAAAAAATGACAAGTAGAGCACAGAGACCTGTATTCATGGGCAATCTGAAATCACACGTGAGATACCCTGAGACGCCTCCAAATATTTTAATTTTTTTTCTCCCACATACTTCAGGGGCAATTTCCTATAAACCAGGGCGTCCTCCTGCACAGCCATCAGAATCGGGAAGTTCACGCTGATGCGTCTGTGCCGCCCAGTCCTCGGGCGGGATGCAAATGTCGCCCTTTGTCCCAGGAATGCCCTTCGCAGGTGGCCAGAGACAACCCCCTCCCCGGCTTACACCCCCTTCCCGTGAGAGGCGCACTCTGCATTGAGTCATCATCTCTCGCCAGTCCTCGTCCTCGAACCTTTTACAGACTCGAGTGCTTAACACTCTGCTGAACCAGCGGGTACAAATGTCCGGAATCAGGGACCCCCTAGGCTCCAGAGACGCCCCCCGGAAAGAATCCAGAACCGGGGACGTAGCCAAGGCCCCCAGGACCTCCGAACCGCAAGTGTTCGGGAGCTGGGGTGACCCCCTCCGCAGGGGTGGATCAAACCCAGGACTCCCTCAGAGCAAATGCGGTGTTAACCCTGAGTTAATGTGCTCTTAACCAAGTTAACAGAGTTAACAGCCCACAGCCAAGGAGTCTTTCTTCCCCGGGCGCAGCGATTACACGTGGGTGCGCCGGGCCAGTGAGGCCCAGTGGTTGAGCTTCGACCTATGAATCAGGAGGTCTCGGGTGTGATTCCTGGTTCGATGCCCGGGCTGGGGGCTCCATCCCCGGTGTGGAGGTGCAGGAGGCAGCCGACTCTCACCGTGGGTGTGTATCCCCCTCCCTGAAATCAATAAAAACGTGTTATTTTCTTTTAGAGAGAAAAAAAGTGGCGGCTGTGCCAGTTTGCAGGGCTGCGGGTGGGGCCGGCCTGTCAGGTGCGGGGCAGGGGCCGGAGGCCTGGGAGGAGGCACTTCAGGCGGCAGAGGAGCTAGGGTCTCAGGAGGACCCTGTCCTGGGGCCGCCTGACCGTGGCTGCTGGTTCACAGGCTGAGGGCGAGGGTTCCAGTCCCCCGCCCCGCAGACCCCGGAGCCTCTGACTTTCAAGCAAACGTTCCTTTTGTCTCTGTTCTTTGGAGCTTTGGCTGCAGAGGAGACCATTCAAACCACCCACGCCCTCCGGCCGGTGTGGCTCAGTGGTCGAGCTTGGACCTAGGAACCGGGGGGGGGGGGGGGGTCGTGCGGTTCCATTCCCGGTCGTGGCACATGCCGGCTTGTGGGCTCCATGCCCAGAGTGGGGCGTGCAGGGGGCAGCCGATTGACGTTTCTCTCATCATTGGTATTTCTCTCCCTTCCCCTCTGAGATCAATAACGGATTTTTAAAGAAAAAACAAAAACACATAACCATTTTGAAAGGCCACCTAGCGACATGGCAAGTACTCATATGTTGACATATATGTGATTTGATATGTGTACTATTTGGTTGTATTGACGACAAGTTCCAAAACTTCATGTCAAATTTTCTGAAGGCGTTCACATTGTAGTTATTTTTACGCCTAAAAATGTCGAGTTTAGTGCCCCAAAAAAGGGCATTTGCGGGGAGTTTGAGTTTATTACTAGTAACTCCATGGAGGGGTAAAAAATGCGCATTATTAACCGCGATACCTGGGAAAAAACCAGTTTTGGGCGCTTAGGGCGCCGTCTTGTGGACACATCTGGAATTGCGTTGTCTTTGCAACTTTTTAAAGCCATCCCAAAGCAGAGCTAAAGAAAAATGACAAGTAGAGCACAGAGACCTGTATTCATGGGCAATCTGAAATCACACGTGAGATACCCTGAGACGCCTCCAAATATTTTAATTTTTTTTCTCCCACATACTTCAGGGGCAATTTCCTATAAACCAGGGCGTCCTCCTGCACAGCCATCAGAATCGGGAAGTTCACGCTGATGCGTCTGTGCCGCCCAGTCCTCGGGCGGGATGCAAATGTCGCCCTTTGTCCCAGGAATGCCCTTCGCAGGTGGCCAGAGACAACCCCCTCCCCGGCTTACACCCCCTTCCCGTGAGAGGCGCACTCTGCATTGAGTCATCATCTCTCGCCAGTCCTCGTCCTCGAACCTTTTACAGACTCGAGTGCTTAACACTCTGCTGAACCAGCGGGTACAAATGTCCGGAATCAGGGACCCCCTAGGCTCCAGAGACGCCCCCCGGAAAGAATCCAGAACCGGGGACGTAGCCAAGGCCCCCAGGACCTCCGAACCGCAAGTGTTCGGGAGCTGGGGTGACCCCCTCCGCAGGGGTGGATCAAACCCAGGACTCCCTCAGAGCAAATGCGGTGTTAACCCTGAGTTAATGTGCTCTTAACCAAGTTAACAGAGTTAACAGCCCACAGCCAAGGAGTCTTTCTTCCCCGGGCGCAGCGATTACACGTGGGTGCGCCCGGCCAGTGAGGCCCAGTGGTTGAGCTTCGACCTGTGAATCAGGAGGTCTCGGGTGTGATTCCTGGTTCGATGCCCGGGCTGGGGGCTCCATCCCCGGTGTGGAGGTACAGGAGGCAGCCGACTCTCACCGTGGGTGTGTATCCCCCTCCCTGAAATCAATAAAAACGTGTTATTTTCTTTTAGAGAGAAAAAAAAGTGGCGGCTGTGCCAGTTTGCAGGGCTGCGGGTGGGGCCGGCCTGTCAGGTGCGGGGCAGGGGCCGGAGGCCTGGGAGGAGGCACTTCAGGAGGCAGAGGAACTAGGGTCTCAGGAGGACCCTGTCCTGGGGCCGCCTGACCATGGCTGCTGGTTCACAGGCTCAGGGCGAGGGTTCCAGTCCCCCGCCCCGCAGGCCCCGGAGCCTCTGACTTTCAAGCAAACGTTCCTTTTGTCTCTGTTCTTTGGAGCTTTGGCTGCAGAGGAGACCATTCAAACCACCCACGCCCTCCGGCCGGTGTGGCTCAGTGGTCGAGCTTCGACCTAGGAACCGGGGGGGGGGGGGGGGGGGGGGGGTCGTGCGGTTCCATTCCCGGTCGCGGCACATGCCGGCTTGTGGGCTCCATGCCCAGAGTGGGGCGTGCAGGGGGCAGCCGATTGACGTTTCTCTCATCATTGGTATTTCTCTCCCTTCCCCTCTGAGATCAATAACGGATTTTTAAAGAAAAAACAAAAACACATAACCATTTTGAAAGGCCACCTAGCGACATGGCAAGTACTCATATGTTGACATATATGTGATTTGATATGTGTACTATTTGGTTGTATTGACGACAAGTTCCAAAACTTCATGTCAAATTTTCTGAAGGCGTTCACATTGTAGTTATTTTTACGCCTAAAAATGTCGAGTTTAGTGCCCCAAAAAAGGGCATTTGCGGGGAGTTTGAGTTTATTACTAGTAACTCCATGGAGGGGTAAAAAATGCGCATTATTAACCGCGATACCTGGGAAAAAACCAGTTTTGGGCGCTTAGGGCGCCGTCTTGTGGACACATCTGGAATTGCGTTGTCTTTGCAACTTTTTAAAGCCATCCCAAAGCAGAGCTAAAGAAAAATGACAAGTAGAGCACAGAGACCTCTATTCATGGGCAATCTGAAATCACACGTGAGATACCCTGAGACGCCTCCAAATATTTTAATTTTTTTTCTCCCACATACTTCAGGGGCAATTTCCTATAAACCAGGGCGTCCTCCTGCACAGCCATCAGAATCGGGAAGTTCACGCTGATGCGTCTGTGCCGCCCAGTCCTCGGGCGGGATGCAAATGTCGCCCTTTGTCCCAGGAATGCCCTTCGCAGGTGGCCAGAGACACCCCCCTCGCCGGCTTACACCCCCTTCCCGTGAGAGGCGCACTCTGCATTGAGTCATCATCTCTCGCCAGTCCTCGTCCTCGAACCTTTTACAGACTCGAGTGCTTAACACTCTGCTGAACCAGCGGGTACAAATGTCCGGAATCAGGGACCCCCTAGGCTCCAGAGACGCCCCCCGGAAAGAATCCAGAACCGGGGACGTAGCCAAGGCCCCCAGGACCTCCGAACCGCAAGTGTTCGGGAGCTGGGGTGACCCCCTCCGCAGGGGTGGATCAAACCCAGGACTCCCTCAGAGCAAATGCGGTGTTAACCCTGAGTTAATGTGCTCTTAACCAAGTTAACAGAGTTAACAGCCCACAGCCAAGGAGTCTTTCTTCCCCGGGCGCAGCGATTACACGTGGGTGCGCCCGGCCAGTGAGGCCCAGTGGTTGAGCTTCGACCTGTGAATCAGGAGGTCTCGGGTGTGATTCCTGGTTGGATGCCCGGGCTGGGGGCTCCATCCCCGGTGTGGAGGTGCAGGAGGCAGCCGACTCTCACCGTGGGTGTGTATCCCCCTCCCTGAAATCAATAAAAACGTGTTATTTTCTTTTAGAGAGAAAAAAAAGTGGCGGCTGTGCCAGTTTGCAGGGCTGCGGGTGGGGCCGGCCTGTCAGGTGCGGGGCAAGGGCCGGAGGCCTGGGAGGAGGCACTTCAGGCGGCAGAGGAACTAGGGTCTCAGGAGGACCCTGTTCTGGGGCCGCCTGACCGTGGCTGCTGGTTCACAGGCTCAGGGCGAGGGTTCCAGTCCCCCCCCCCGCAGGCCCCGGAGCCTCTGACTTTCAAGCAAACGTTCCTTTTGTCTCTGTTCTTTGGAGCTTTGGCTGCAGAGGAGACCATTCAAACCACCCACGCCCTCCGGCCGGTGTGGCTCAGTGGTCGAGCTTCGACCTAGGAACCGGGGGGGGGGGGGGGGGGGGGGTCGTGCGGTTCCATTCCCGGTCGCGGCACATGCCGGCTTGTGGGCTCCATGCCCAGAGTGGGGCGTGCAGGGGGCAGCCGATTGACGTTTCTCTCATCATTGGTATTTCTCTCCCTTCCCCTCTGAGATCAATAACGGATTTTTAAAGAAAAAACAAAAACACATAACCATTTTGAAAGGCCACCTAGCGACATGGCAAGTACTCATATGTTGACATATATGTGATTTGATATGTGTACTATTTGGTTGTATTGACGACAAGTTCCAAAACTTCATGTCAAATTTTCTGAAGGCGTTCACATTGTAGTTATTTTTACGCCTAAAAATGTCGAGTTTAGTGCCCCAAAAAAGGGCATTTGCGGGGAGTTTGAGTTTATTACTAGTAACTCCATGGAGGGGTAAAAAATGCGCATTATTAACCGCGATACCTGGGAAAAAACCAGTTTTGGGCGCTTAGGGCGCCGTCTTGTGGACACATCTGGAATTGCGTTGTCTTTGCAACTTTTTAAAGCCATCCCAAAGCAGAGCTAAAGAAAAATGACAAGTAGAGCACAGAGACCTCTATTCATGGGCAATCTGAAATCACACGTGAGATACCCTGAGACGCCTCCAAATATTTTAATTTTTTTTCTCCCACATACTTCAGGGGCAATTTCCTATAAACCAGGGCGTCCTCCTGCACAGCCATCAGAATCGGGAAGTTCACGCTGATGCGTCTGTGCCGCCCAGTCCTCGGGCGGGATGCAAATGTCGCCCTTTGTCCCAGGAATGCCCTTCGCAGGTGGCCAGAGACAACCCCCTCCCCGGCTTACACCCCCTTCCCGTGAGAGGCGCACTCTGCATTGAGTCATCATCTCTCGCCAGTCCTCGTCCTCGAACCTTTTACAGACTCGAGTGCTTAACACTCTGCTGAACCAGCGGGTACAAATGTCCGGAATCAGGGACCCCCTAGGCTCCAGAGACGCCCCCCGGAAAGAATCCAGAACCGGGGACGTAGCCAAGGCCCCCAGGACCTCCGAACCGCAAGTGTTCGGGAGCTGGGGTGACCCCCTCCGCAGGGGTGGATCAAACCCAGGACTCCCTCAGAGCAAATGCGGTGTTAACCCTGAGTTAATGTGCTCTTAACCAAGTTAACAGAGTTAACAGCCCACAGCCAAGGAGTCTTTCTTCCCCGGGCGCAGCGATTACACGTGGGTGCGCCCGGCCAGTGAGGCCCAGTGGTTGAGCTTCGACCTGTGAATCAGGAGGTCTCGGGTGTGATTCCTGGTTGGATGCCCGGGCTGGGGGCTCCATCCCCGGTGTGGAGGTGCAGGAGGCAGCCGACTCTCACCGTGGGTGTGTATCCCCCTCCCTGAAATCAATAAAAACGTGTTATTTTCTTTTAGAGAGAAAAAAAAGTGGCGGCTGTGCCAGTTTGCAGGGCTGCGGGTGGGGCCGGCCTGTCAGGTGCGGGGCAAGGGCCGGAGGCCTGGGAGGAGGCACTTCAGGCGGCAGAGGAACTAGGGTCTCAGGAGGACCCTGTTCTGGGGCCGCCTGACCGTGGCTGCTGGTTCACAGGCTCAGGGCGAGGGTTCCAGTCCCCCCCCCCGCAGGCCCCGGAGCCTCTGACTTTCAAGCAAACGTTCCTTTTGTCTCTGTTCTTTGGAGCTTTGGCTGCAGAGGAGACCATTCAAACCACCCACGCCCTCCGGCCGGTGTGGCTCAGTGGTCGAGCTTCGACCTAGGAACCGGGGGGGGGGGGGGGGGGGGGGTCGTGCGGTTCCATTCCCGGTCGCGGCACATGCCGGCTTGTGGGCTCCATGCCCAGAGTGGGGCGTGCAGGGGGCAGCCGATTGACGTTTCTCTCATCATTGGTATTTCTCTCCCTTCCCCTCTGAGATCAATAACGGATTTTTAAAGAAAAAACAAAAACACATAACCATTTTGAAAGGCCACCTAGCGACATGGCAAGTACTCATATGTTGACATATATGTGATTTGATATGTGTACTATTTGGTTGTATTGACGACAAGTTCCAAAACTTCATGTCAAATTTTCTGAAGGCGTTCACATTGTAGTTATTTTTACGCCTAAAAATGTCGAGTTTAGTGCCCCAAAAAAGGGCATTTGCGGGGAGTTTGAGTTTATTACTAGTAACTCCATGGAGGGGTAAAAAATGCGCATTATTAACCGCGATACCTGGGAAAAAACCAGTTTTGGGCGCTTAGGGCGCCGTCTTGTGGACACATCTGGAATTGCGTTGTCTTTGCAACTTTTTAAAGCCATCCCAAAGCAGAGCTAAAGAAAAATGACAAGTAGAGCACAGAGACCTCTATTCATGGGCAATCTGAAATCACACGTGAGATACCCTGAGACGCCTCCAAATATTTTAATTTTTTTTCTCCCACATACTTCAGGGGCAATTTCCTATAAACCAGGGCGTCCTCCTGCACAGCCATCAGAATCGGGAAGTTCACGCTGATGCGTCTGTGCCGCCCAGTCCTCGGGCGGGATGCAAATGTCGCCCTTTGTCCCAGGAATGCCCTTCGCAGGTGGCCAGAGACAACCCCCTCCCCGGCTTACACCCCCTTCCCGTGAGAGGCGCACTCTGCATTGAGTCATCATCTCTCGCCAGTCCTCGTCCTCGAACCTTTTACAGACTCGAGTGCTTAACACTCTGCTGAACCAGCGGGTACAAATGTCCGGAATCAGGGACCCCCTAGGCTCCAGAGACGCCCCCCGGAAAGAATCCAGAACCGGGGACGTAGCCAAGGCCCCCAGGACCTCCGAACCGCAAGTGTTCGGGAGCTGGGGTGACCCCCTCCGCAGGGGTGGATCAAACCCAGGACTCCCTCAGAGCAAATGCGGTGTTAACCCTGAGTTAATGGGCTCTTAACCAAGTTAACAGAGTTAACAGCCCACAGCCAAGGAGTCTTTCTTCCCCGGGCGCAGCGATTACACGTGGGTGCGCCCGGCCAGTGAGGCCCAGTGGTTGAGCTTCGACCTGTGAATCAGGAGGTCTCGGGTGTGATTCCTGGTTGGATGCCCGGGCTGGGGGCTCCATCCCCGGTGTGGAGGTGCAGGAGGCAGCCGACTCTCACCGTGGGTGTGTATCCCCCTCCCTGAAATCAATAAAAACGTGTTATTTTCTTTTAGAGAGAAAAAAAAGTGGCGGCTGTGCCAGTTTGCAGGGCTGCGGGTGGGGCCGGCCTGTCAGGTGCGGGGCAGGGGCCGGAGGCCTGGGAGGAGGCACTTCAGGCGGCAGAGGAACTAGGGTCTCAGGAGGACCCTGTTCTGGGGCCGCCTGACCGTGGCTGCTGGTTCACAGGCTCAGGGCGAGGGTTCCAGTCCCCCCCACCCCCCCCGCAGGCCCCGGAGCCTCTGACTTTCAAGCAAACGTTCCTTTTGTCTCTGTTCTTTGGAGCTTTGGCTGCAGAGGAGACCATTCAAACCACCCACGCCCTCCGGCCGGTGTGGCTCAGTGGTCGAGCTTCGACCTAGGAACCGGGGGGGGGGGGGGGGGGGTCGTGCGGTTCCATTCCCGGTCGCGGCACATGCCGGCTTGTGGGCTCCATGCCCAGAGTGGGGCGTGCAGGGGGCAGCCGATTGACGTTTCTCTCATCATTGGTATTTCTCTCCCTTCCCCTCTGAGATCAATAACGGATTTTTAAAGAAAAAACAAAAACACATAACCATTTTGAAAGGCCACCTAGCGACATGGCAAGTACTCATATGTTGACATATATGTGATTTGATATGTGTACTATTTGGTTGTATTGACGACAAGTTCCAAAACTTCATGTCAAATTTTCTGAAGGCGTTCACATTGTAGTTATTTTTACGCCTAAAAATGTCGAGTTTAGTGCCCCAAAAAAGGGCATTTGCGGGGAGTTTGAGTTTATTACTAGTAACTCCATGGAGGGGTAAAAAATGCGCATTATTAACCGCGATACCTGGGAAAAAACCAGTTTTGGGCGCTTAGGGCGCCGTCTTGTGGACACATCTGGAATTGCGTTGTCTTTGCAACTTTTTAAAGCCATCCCAAAGCAGAGCTAAAGAAAAATGACAAGTAGAGCACAGAGACCTGTATTCATGGGCAATCTGAAATCACACGTGAGATACCCTGAGACGCCTCCAAATATTTTAATTTTTTTTCTCCCACATACTTCAGGGGCAATTTCCTATAAACCAGGGCGTCCTCCTGCACAGCCATCAGAATCGGGAAGTTCACGCTGATGCGTCTGTGCCGCCCAGTCCTCGGGCGGGATGCAAATGTCGCCCTTTGTCCCAGGAATGCCCTTCGCAGGTGGCCAGAGACAACCCCCTCCCCGGCTTACACCCCCTTCCCGTGAGAGGCGCACTCTGCATTGAGTCATCATCTCTCGCCAGTCCTCGTCCTCGAACCTTTTACAGACTCGAGTGCTTAACACTCTGCTGAACCAGCGGGTACAAATGTCCGGAATCAGGGACCCCCTAGGCTCCAGAGACGCCCCCCGGAAAGAATCCAGAACCGGGGACGTAGCCAAGGCCCCCAGGACCTCCGAACCGCAAGTGTTCGGGAGCTGGGGTGACCCCCTCCGCAGGGGTGGATCAAACCCAGGACTCCCTCAGAGCAAATGCGGTGTTAACCCTGAGTTAATGTGCTCTTAACCAAGTTAACAGAGTTAAGAGCCCACAGCCAAGGAGTCTTTCTTCCCCGGGCGCAGCGATTACACGTGGGTGCGCCCGGCCAGTGAGGCCCAGTGGTTGAGCTTCGACCTGTGAATCAGGAGGTCTCGGGTGTGATTCCTGGTTGGATGCCCGGGCTGGGGGCTCCATCCCCGGTGTGGAGGTGCAGGAGGCAGCCGACTCTCACCGTGGGTGTGTATCCCCCTCCCTGAAATCAATAAAAACGTGTTATTTTCTTTTAGAGAGAAAAAAAAGTGGCGGCTGTGCCAGTTTGCAGGGCTGCGGGTGGGGCCGGCCTGTCAGGTGCGGGGCAGGGGCTGGAGGCCTGGGAGGAGGCACTTCAGGCGGCAGAGGAACTAGGGTCTCAGGAGGACCCTGTCCTGGGGCCGCCTGACCGTGGCTGCTGGTTCACAGGCTCAGGGCGAGGGTTCCAGTCCCCCGCCCCGCAGGCCCCGGAGCCTCTGACTTTCAAGCAAACGTTCCTTTTGTCTCTGTTCTTTGGAGCTTTGGCTGCAGAGGAGACCATTCAAACCACCCACGCCCTCCGGCCGGTGTGGCTCAGTGGTCGAGCTTCGACCTAGGAACCGGGGCGGGGGGGGGGGGGGGTCGTGCGGTTCCATTCCCAGTCGCGGCACATGCCGGCTTGTGGGCTCCATGCCCAGAGTGGGGCGTGCAGGGGGCAGCCGATTGACGTTTCTCTCATCATTGGTATTTCTCTCCCTTCCCCTCTGAGATCAATAACGGATTTTTAAAGAAAAAACAAAAACACATAACCATTTTGAAAAGCCACCTAGCGACATGGCAAGTACTCATATGTTGACATATATGTGATTTGATATGTGTACTATTTGGTTGTATTGACGACAAGTTCCAAAACTTCATGTCAAATTTTCTGAAGGCGTTCACATTGTAGTTATTTTTACGCCTAAAAATGTCGAGTTTAGTGCCCCAAAAAAGGGCATTTGCGGGGAGTTTGAGTTTATTACTAGTAACTCCATGGAGGGGTAAAAAATGCGCATTATTAACCGCGATACCTGGGAAAAAACCAGTTTTGGGCGCTTAGGGCGCCGTCTTGTGGACACATCTGGAATTGCGTTGTCTTTGCAACTTTTTAAAGCCATCCCAAAGCAGAGCTAAAGAAAAATGACAAGTAGAGCACAGAGACCTCTATTCATGGGCAATCTGAAATCACACGTGAGATACCCTGAGACGCCTCCAAATATTTTAATTTTTTTTCTCCCACATACTTCAGGGGCAATTTCCTATAAACCAGGGCGTCCTCCTGCACAGCCATCAGAATCGGGAAGTTCACGCTGATGCGTCTGTGCCGCCCAGTCCTCGGGCGGGATGCAAATGTCGCCCTTTGTCCCAGGAATGCCCTTCGCAGGTGGCCAGAGACAACCCCCTCCCCGGCTTACACCCCCTTCCCGTGAGAGGCGCACTCTGCATTGAGTCATCATCTCTCGCCAGTCCTCGTCCTCGAACCTTTTACAGACTCGAGTGCTTAACACTCTGCTGAACCAGCGGGTACAAATGTCCGGAATCAGGGACCTCCTAGGCTCCAGAGACGCCCCCCGGAAAGAATCCAGAACCGGGGACGTAGCCAAGGCCCCCAGGACCTCCGAACCGCAAGTGTTCGGGAGCTGGGGTGACCCCCTCCGCAGGGGTGGATCAAACCCAGGACTCCCTCAGAGCAAATGCGGTGTTAACCCTGAGTTAATGTGCTCTTAACCAAGTTAACAGAGTTAACAGCCCACAGCCAAGGAGTCTTTCTTCCCCGGGCGCAGCGATTACACGTGGGTGCGCCCGGCCAGTGAGGCCCAGTGGTTGAGCTTCGACCTGTGAATCAGGAGGTCTCGGGTGTGATTCCTGGTTCGATGACCGGGCTGGGGGCTCCATCCCCGGTGTGGAGGTGCAGGAGGCAGCCGACTCTCACCGTGGGTGTGTATCCCCCTCCCTGAAATCAATAAAAACGTGTTATTTTCTTTTAGAGAGAAAAAAAGTGGCGGCTGTGCCAGTTTGCAGGGCTGCGGGTGGGGCCGGCCTGTCAGGTGCGGGGCAGGGGCCGGAGGCCTGGGAGGAGGCACTTCAGGAGGCAGAGGAACTAGGGTCTCAGGAGGACCCTGTCCTGGGGCCGCCTGACCGTGGCTGCTGGTTCACAGGCTCAGGGCGAGGGTTCCAGTCCCCCCCACCCCCCCCGCAGGCCCCGGAGCCTCTGACTTTCAAGCAAACGTTCCTTTTGTCTCTGTTCTTTGGAGCTTTGGCTGCAGAGGAGACCATTCAAACCACCCACGCCCTCCGGCCGGTGTGGCTCAGTGGTCGAGCTTCGACCTAGGAACCGGGGGGGGGGGGGGGGGGGTCGTGCGGTTCCATTCCCGGTCGCGGCACATGCCGGCTTGTGGGCTCCATGCCCAGAGTGGGGCGTGCAGGGGGCAGCCGATTGACGTTTCTCTCATCATTGGTATTTCTCTCCCTTCCCCTCTGAGATCAATAACGGATTTTTAAAGAAAAAACAAAAACACATAACCATTTTGAAAGGCCACCTAGCGACATGGCAAGTACTCATATGTTGACATATATGTGATTTGATATGTGTACTATTTGGTTGTATTGATGACAAGTTCCAAAACTTCATGTCAAATTTTCTGAAGGCGTTCACATTGTAGTTATTTTTACGCCTAAAAATGTCGAGTTTAGTGCCCCAAAAAAGGGCATTTGCGGGGAGTTTGAGTTTATTACTAGTAACTCCATGGAGGGGTAAAAAATGCGCATTATTAACCGCGATACCTGGGAAAAAACCAGTTTTGGGCGCTTAGGGCGCCGTCTTGTGGACACATCTGGAATTGCGTTGTCTTTGCAACTTTTTAAAGCCATCCCAAAGCAGAGCTAAAGAAAAATGACAAGTAGAGCACAGAGACCTCTATTCATGGGCAATCTGAAATCACACGTGAGATACCCTGAGACGCCTCCAAATATTTTAATTTTTTTTCTCCCACATACTTCAGGGGCAATTTCCTATAAACCAGGGCGTCCTCCTGCACAGCCATCAGAATCGGGAAGTTCACGCTGATGCGTCTGTGCCGCCCAGTCCTCGGGCGGGATGCAAATGTCGCCCTTTGTCCCAGGAATGCCCTTCGCAGGTGGCCAGAGACAACCCCCTCCCCGGCTTACACCCCCTTCCCGTGAGAGGCGCACTCTGCATTGAGTCATCATCTCTCGCCAGTCCTCGTCCTCGAACCTTTTACAGACTCGAGTGCTTAACACTCTGCTGAACCAGCGGGTACAAATGTCCGGAATCAGGGACCCCCTAGGCTCCAGAGACGCCCCCCGGAAAGAATCCAGAACCGGGGACGTAGCCAAGGCCCCCAGGACCTCCGAACCGCAAGTGTTCGGGAGCTGGGGTGACCCCCTCCGCAGGGGTGGATCAAACCCAGGACTCCCTCAGAGCAAATGCGGTGTTAACCCTGAGTTAATGTGCTCTTAACCAAGTTAACAGAGTTAACAGCCCACAGCCAAGGAGTCTTTCTTCCCCGGGCGCAGCGATTACACGTGGGTGCGCCCGGCCAGTGAGGCCCAGTGGTTGAGCTTCGACCTGTGAATCAGGAGGTCTCGGGTCTGATTCCTGGTTGGATGCCCGGGCTGGGGGCTCCATCCCCGGTGTGGAGGTGCAGGAGGCAGCCGACTCTCACCGTGGGTGTGTATCCCCCTCCCTGAAATCAATAAAAACGTGTTATTTTCTTTTAGAGAGAAAAAAAAGTGGCGGCTGTGCCAGTTTGCAGGGCTGCGGGTGGGGCCGGCCTGTCAGGTGCGGGGCAGGGGCCGGAGGCCTGGGAGGAGGCACTTCAGGCGGCAGAGGAACTAGGGTCTCAGGAGGACCCTGTCCTGGGGCCGCCTGACCGTGGCTGCTGGTTCACAGGCTCAGGGCGAGGGTTCCAGTCCCCCCCACCCCCCCCGCAGGCCCCGGAGCCTCTGACTTTCAAGCAAACGTTCCTTTTGTCTCTGTTCTTTGGAGCTTTGGCTGCAGAGGAGACCATTCAAACCACCCACGCCCTCCGGCCGGTGTGGTTCAGTGGTCGAGCTTCGACCTAGGAACCGGGGGGGGGGGGGGGGGGGGGTCGTGCGGTTCCATTCCCGGTCGCGGCACATGCCGGCTTGTGGGCTCCATGCCCAGAGTGGGGCGTGCAGGGGGCAGCCGATTGACGTTTCTCTCATCATTGGTATTTCTCTCCCTTCCCCTCTGAGATCAATAACGGATTTTTAAAGAAAAAACAAAAACACATAACCATTTTGAAAGGCCACCTAGCGACATGGCAAGTACTCATATGTTGACATATATGTGATTTGATATGTGTACTATTTGGTTGTATTGACGACAAGTTCCAAAACTTCATGTCAAATTTTCTGAAGGCGTTCACATTGTAGTTATTTTTACGCCTAAAAATGTCGAGTTTAGTGCCCCAAAAAAGGGCATTTGGGGGGGGTTTGAGTTTATTACTAGTAACTCCATGGAGGGGTAAAATATGCGCATTATTAACCGCGATACCTGGGAAAAAACCAGTTTTGGGCGCTTAGGGCGCCGTCTTGTGGACACATCTGGAATTGCGTTGTCTTTGCAACTTTTTAAAGCCATCCCAAAGCAGAGCTAAAGAAAAATGACAAGTAGAGCACAGAGACCTCTATTCATGGGCAATCTGAAATCACACGTGAGATACCCTGAGACGCCTCCAAATATTTTAATTTTTTTTCTCCCACATACTTCAGGGGCAATTTCCTATAAACCAGGGCGTCCTCCTGCACAGCCATCAGAATCGGGAAGTTCACGCTGATGCGTCTGTGCCGCCCAGTCCTCGGGCGGGATGCAAATGTCGCCCTTTGTCCCAGGAATGCCCTTCGCAGGTGGCCAGAGACAACCCCCTCCCCGGCTTACACCCCCTTCCCGTGAGAGGCGCACTCTGCATTGAGTCATCATCTCTCGCCAGTCCTCGTCCTCGAACCTTTTACAGACTCGAGTGCTTAACACTCTGCTGAACCAGCGGGTACAAATGTCCGGAATCAGGGACCCCCTAGGCTCCAGAGACGCCCCCCGGAAAGAATCCAGAACCGGGGACGTAGCCAAGGCCCCCAGGACCTCCGAACCGCAAGTGTTCGGGAGCTGGGGTGACCCCCTCCGCAGGGGTGGATCAAACCCAGGACTCCCTCAGAGCAAATGCGGTGTTAACCCTGAGTTAATGTGCTCTTAACCAAGTTAACAGAGTTAACAGCCCACAGCCAAGGAGTCTTTCTTCCCCGGGCGCAGCGATTACACGTGGGTGCGCCCGGCCAGTGAGGCCCAGTGGTTGAGCTTCGACCTGTGAATCAGGAGGTCTCGGGTGTGATTCCTGGTTCGATGCCCGGGCTGGGGGCTCCATCCCCGGTGTGGAGGTGCAGGAGGCAGCCGACTCTCACCGTGGGTGTGTATCCCCCTCCCTGAAATCAATAAAAACGTGTTATTTTCTTTTAGAGAGAAAAAAAAGTGGCGGCTGTGCCAGTTTGCAGGGCTGCGGGTGGGGCCGGCCTGTCAGGTGCGGGGCAGGGGCCGGAGGCCTGGGAGGAGGCACTTCAGGCGGCAGAGGAATTAGGGTCTCAGGAGGACCCTGTCCTGGGGCCGCCTGACCGTGGCTGCTGGTTCACAGGCTCAGGGCGAGGGTTCCAGTCCCCCCCACCCCCCCCGCAGGCCCCGGAGCCTCTGACTTTCAAGCAAACGTTCCTTTTGTCTCTGTTCTTTGGAGCTTTGGCTGCAGAGGAGACCATTCAAACCACCCACGCCCTCCGGCCGGTGTGGCTCAGTGGTCGAGCTTCGACCTAGGAACCGGGGGGGGGGGGGGGGGGTCGTGCGGTTCCATTCCCGGTCGCGGCACATGCCGGCTTGTGGGCTCCATGCCCAGAGTGGGGCGTGCAGGGGGCAGCCGATTGACGTTTCTCTCATCATTGGTATTTCTCTCCCTTCCCCTCTGAGATCAATAACGGATTTTTAAAGAAAAAACAAAAACACATAACCATTTTGAAAGGCCACCTAGCGACATGGCAAGTACTCATATGTTGACATATATGTGATTTGATATGTGTACTATTTGGTTGTATTGACGACAAGTTCCAAAACTTCATGTCAAATTTTCTGAAGGCGTTCACATTGTAGTTATTTTTACGCCTAAAAATGTCGAGTTTAGTGCCCCAAAAAAGGGCATTTGCGGGGAGTTTGAGTTTATTACTAGTAACTCCATGGAGGGGTAAAAAATGCGCATTATTAACCGCGATACCTGGGAAAAAACCAGTTTTGGGCGCTTAGGGCGCCGTCTTGTGGACACATCTGGAATTGCGTTGTCTTTGCAACTTTTTAAAGCCATCCCAAAGCAGAGCTAAAGAAAAATGACAAGTAGAGCACAGAGACCTCTATTCATGGGCAATCTGAAATCACACGTGAGATACCCTGAGACGCCTCCAAATATTTTAATTTTTTTTCTCCCACATACTTCAGGGGCAATTTCCTATAAACCAGGGCGTCCTCCTGCACAGCCATCAGAATCGGGAAGTTCACGCTGATGCGTCTGTGCCGCCCAGTCCTCGGGCGGGATGCAAATGTCGCCCTTTGTCCCAGGAATGCCCTTCGCAGGTGGCCAGAGACAACCCCCTCCCCGGCTTACACCCCCTTCCCGTGAGAGGCGCACTCTGCATTGAGTCATCATCTCTCGCCAGTCCTCGTCCTCGAACCTTTTACAGACTCGAGTGCTTAACACTCTGCTGAACCAGCGGGTACAAATGTCCGGAATCAGGGACACCCTAGGCTCCAGAGACGCCCCCCGGAAAGAATCCAGAACCGGGGACGTAGCCAAGGCCCCCAGGACCTCCGAACCGCAAGTGTTCGGGAGCTGGGGTGACCCCCTCCGCAGGGGTGGATCAAACCCAGGACTCCCTCAGAGCAAATGCGGTGTTAACCCTGAGTTAATGTGCTCTTAACCAAGTTAACAGAGTTAACAGCCCACAGCCAAGGAGTCTTTCTTCCCCGGGCGCAGCGATTACACGTGGGTGCGCCCGGCCAGTGAGGCCCAGTGGTTGAGCTTCGACCTGTGAATCAGGAGGTCTCGGGTGTGATTCCTGGTTCGATGCCCGGGCTGGGGGCTCCATCCCCGGTGTGGAGGTGCAGGAGGCAGCCGACTCTCACCGTGGGTGTGTATCCCCCTCCCTGAAATCAATAAAAACGTGTTATTTTCTTTTAGAGAGAAAAAAAAGTGGCGGCTGTGCCAGTTTGCAGGGCTGCGGGTGGGGCCGGCCTGTCAGGTGCGGGGCAAGGGCCGGAGGCCTGGGAGGAGGCACTTCAGGCGGCAGAGGAACTAGGGTCTCAGGAGGACCCTGTTCTGGGGCCGCCTGACCGTGGCTGCTGGTTCACAGGCTCAGGGCGAGGGTTCCAGTCCCCCCCCCCGCAGGCCCCGGAGCCTCTGACTTTCAAGCAAACGTTCCTTTTGTCTCTGTTCTTTGGAGCTTTGGCTGCAGAGGAGACCATTCAAACCACCCACGCCCTCCGGCCGGTGTGGCTCAGTGGTCGAGCTTCGACCTAGGAACCGGGGGGGGGGGGGGGGGGGGTCGTGCGGTTCCATTCCCGGTCGCGGCACATGCCGGCTTGTGGGCTCCATGCCCAGAGTGGGGCGTGCAGGGGGCAGCCGATTGACGTTTCTCTCATCATTGGTATTTCTCTCCCTTCCCCTCTGAGATCAATAACGGATTTTTAAAGAAAAAACAAAAACACATAACCATTTTGAAAGGCCACCTAGCGACATGGCAAGTACTCATATGTTGACATATATGTGATTTGATATGTGTACTATTTGGTTGTATTGACGACAAGTTCCAAAACTTCATGTCAAATTTTCTGAAGGCGTTCACATTGTAGTTATTTTTACGCCTAAAAATGTCGAGTTTAGTGCCCCAAAAAAGGGCATTTGCGGGGAGTTTGAGTTTATTACTAGTAACTCCATGGAGGGGTAAAAAATGCGCATTATTAACCGCGATACCTGGGAAAAAACCAGTTTTGGGCGCTTAGGGCGCCGTCTTGTGGACACATCTGGAATTGCGTTGTCTTTGCAACTTTTTAAAGCCATCCCAAAGCAGAGCTAAAGAAAAATGACAAGTAGAGCACAGAGACCTCTATTCATGGGCAATCTGAAATCACACGTGAGATACCCTGAGACGCCTCCAAATATTTTAATTTTTTTTCTCCCACATACTTCAGGGGCAATTTCCTATAAACCAGGGCGTCCTCCTGCACAGCCATCAGAATCGGGAAGTTCACGCTGATGCGTCTGTGCCGCCCAGTCCTCGGGCGGGATGCAAATGTCGCCCTTTGTCCCAGGAATGCCCTTCGCAGGTGGCCAGAGACAACCCCCTCCCCGGCTTACACCCCCTTCCCGTGAGAGGCGCACTCTGCATTGAGTCATCATCTCTCGCCAGTCCTCGTCCTCGAACCTTTTACAGACTCGAGTGCTTAACACTCTGCTGAACCAGCGGGTACAAATGTCCGGAATCAGGGACACCCTAGGCTCCAGAGACGCCCCCCGGAAAGAATCCAGAACCGGGGACGTAGCCAAGGCCCCCAGGACCTCCGAACCGCAAGTGTTCGGGAGCTGGGGTGACCCCCTCCGCAGGGGTGGATCAAACCCAGGACTCCCTCAGAGCAAATGCGGTGTTAACCCTGAGTTAATGTGCTCTTAACCAAGTTAACAGAGTTAACAGCCCACAGCCAAGGAGTCTTTCTTCCCCGGGCGCAGCGATTACACGTGGGTGCGCCCGGCCAGTGAGGCCCAGTGGTTGAGCTTCGACCTGTGAATCAGGAGGTCTCGGGTGTGATTCCTGGTTGGATGCCCGGGCTGGGGGCTCCATCCCCGGTGTGGAGGTGCAGGAGGCAGCCGACTCTCACCGTGGGTGTGTATCCCCCTCCCTGAAATCAATAAAAACGTGTTATTTTCTTTTAGAGAGAAAAAAAAGTGGCGGCTGTGCCAGTTTGCAGGGCTGCGGGTGGGGCCGGCCTGTCAGGTGCGGGGCAAGGGCCGGAGGCCTGGGAGGAGGCACTTCAGGCGGCAGAGGAACTAGGGTCTCAGGAGGACCCTGTTCTGGGGCCGCCTGACCGTGGCTGCTGGTTCACAGGCTCAGGGCGAGGGTTCCAGTCCCCCCCCCCGCAGGCCCCGGAGCCTCTGACTTTCAAGCAAACGTTCCTTTTGTCTCTGTTCTTTGGAGCTTTGGCTGCAGAGGAGACCATTCAAACCACCCACGCCCTCCGGCCGGTGTGGCTCAGTGGTCGAGCTTCGACCTAGGAACCGGGGGGGGGGGGGGGGGGGGGGTCGTGCGGTTCCATTCCCGGTCGCGGCACATGCCGGCTTGTGGGCTCCATGCCCAGAGTGGGGCGTGCAGGGGGCAGCCGATTGACGTTTCTCTCATCATTGGTATTTCTCTCCCTTCCCCTCTGAGATCAATAACGGATTTTTAAAGAAAAAACAAAAACACATAACCATTTTGAAAGGCCACCTAGCGACATGGCAAGTACTCATATGTTGACATATATGTGATTTGATATGTGTACTATTTGGTTGTATTGACGACAAGTTCCAAAACTTCATGTCAAATTTTCTGAAGGCGTTCACATTGTAGTTATTTTTACGCCTAAAAATGTCGAGTTTAGTGCCCCAAAAAAGGGCATTTGCGGGGAGTTTGAGTTTATTACTAGTAACTCCATGGAGGGGTAAAAAATGCGCATTATTAACCGCGATACCTGGGAAAAAACCAGTTTTGGGCGCTTAGGGCGCCGTCTTGTGGACACATCTGGAATTGCGTTGTCTTTGCAACTTTTTAAAGCCATCCCAAAGCAGAGCTAAAGAAAAATGACAAGTAGAGCACAGAGACCTCTATTCATGGGCAATCTGAAATCACACGTGAGATACCCTGAGACGCCTCCAAATATTTTAATTTTTTTTCTCCCACATACTTCAGGGGCAATTTCCTATAAACCAGGGCGTCCTCCTGCACAGCCATCAGAATCGGGAAGTTCACGCTGATGCGTCTGTGCCGCCCAGTCCTCGGGCGGGATGCAAATGTCGCCCTTTGTCCCAGGAATGCCCTTCGCAGGTGGCCAGAGACAACCCCCTCCCCGGCTTACACCCCCTTCCCGTGAGAGGCGCACTCTGCATTGAGTCATCATCTCTCGCCAGTCCTCGTCCTCGAACCTTTTACAGACTCGAGTGCTTAACACTCTGCTGAACCAGCGGGTACAAATGTCCGGAATCAGGGACACCCTAGGCTCCAGAGACGCCCCCCGGAAAGAATCCAGAACCGGGGACGTAGCCAAGGCCCCCAGGACCTCCGAACCGCAAGTGTTCGGGAGCTGGGGTGACCCCCTCCGCAGGGGTGGATCAAACCCAGGACTCCCTCAGAGCAAATGCGGTGTTAACCCTGAGTTAATGTGCTCTTAACCAAGTTAACAGAGTTAACAGCCCACAGCCAAGGAGTCTTTCTTCCCCGGGCGCAGCGATTACACGTGGGTGCGCCCGGCCAGTGAGGCCCAGTGGTTGAGCTTCGACCTGTGAATCAGGAGGTCTCGGGTGTGATTCCTGGTTGGATGCCCGGGCTGGGGGCTCCATCCCCGGTGTGGAGGTGCAGGAGGCAGCCGACTCTCACCGTGGGTGTGTATCCCCCTCCCTGAAATCAATAAAAACGTGTTATTTTCTTTTAGAGAGAAAAAAAAGTGGCGGCTGTGCCAGTTTGCAGGGCTGCGGGTGGGGCCGGCCTGTCAGGTGCGGGGCAAGGGCCGGAGGCCTGGGAGGAGGCACTTCAGGCGGCAGAGGAACTAGGGTCTCAGGAGGACCCTGTTCTGGGGCCGCCTGACCGTGGCTGCTGGTTCACAGGCTCAGGGCGAGGGTTCCAGTCCCCCCCCCCGCAGGCCCCGGAGCCTCTGACTTTCAAGCAAACGTTCCTTTTGTCTCTGTTCTTTGGAGCTTTGGCTGCAGAGGAGACCATTCAAACCACCCACGCCCTCCGGCCGGTGTGGCTCAGTGGTCGAGCTTCGACCTAGGAACCGGGGGGGGGGGGGGGGGGGGTCGTGCGGTTCCATTCCCGGTCGCCGCACATGCCGGCTTGTGGGCTCCATGCCCAGAGTGGGGCGTGCAGGGGGCAGCCGATTGACGTTTCTCTCATCATTGGTATTTCTCTCCCTTCCCCTCTGAGATCAATAACGGATTTTTAAAGAAAAAACAAAAACACATAACCATTTTGAAAGGCCACCTAGCGACATGGCAAGTACTCATATGTTGACATATATGTGATTTGATATGTGTACTATTTGGTTGTATTGACGACAAGTTCCAAAACTTCATGTCAAATTTTCTGAAGGCGTTCACATTGTAGTTATTTTTACGCCTAAAAATGTCGAGTTTAGTGCCCCAAAAAAGGGCATTTGCGGGGAGTTTGAGTTTATTACTAGTAACTCCATGGAGGGGTAAAAAATGCGCATTATTAACCGCGATACCTGGGAAAAAACCAGTTTTGGGCGCTTAGGGCGCCGTCTTGTGGACACATCTGGAATTGCGTTGTCTTTGCAACTTTTTAAAGCCATCCCAAAGCAGAGCTAAAGAAAAATGACAAGTAGAGCACAGAGACCTCTATTCATGGGCAATCTGAAATCACACGTGAGATACCCTGAGACGCCTCCAAATATTTTAATTTTTTTTCTCCCACATACTTCAGGGGCAATTTCCTATAAACCAGGGCGTCCTCCTGCACAGCCATCAGAATCGGGAAGTTCACGCTGATGCGTCTGTGCCGCCCAGTCCTCGGGCGGGATGCAAATGTCGCCCTTTGTCCCAGGAATGCCCTTCGCAGGTGGCCAGAGACAACCCCCTCCCCGGCTTACACCCCCTTCCCGTGAGAGGCGCACTCTGCATTGAGTCATCATCTCTCGCCAGTCCTCGTCCTCGAACCTTTTACAGACTCGAGTGCTTAACACTCTGCTGAACCAGCGGGTACAAATGTCCGGAATCAGGGACACCCTAGGCTCCAGAGACGCCCCCCGGAAAGAATCCAGAACCGGGGACGTAGCCAAGGCCCCCAGGACCTCCGAACCGCAAGTGTTCGGGAGCTGGGGTGACCCCCTCCGCAGGGGTGGATCAAACCCAGGACTCCCTCAGAGCAAATGCGGTGTTAACCCTGAGTTAATGTGCTCTTAACCAAGTTAACAGAGTTAACAGCCCACAGCCAAGGAGTCTTTCTTCCCCGGGCGCAGCGATTACACGTGGGTGCGCCCGGCCAGTGAGGCCCAGTGGTTGAGCTTCGACCTGTGAATCAGGAGGTCTCGGGTGTGATTCCTGGTTGGATGCCCGGGCTGGGGGCTCCATCCCCGGTGTGGAGGTGCAGGAGGCAGCCGACTCTCACCGTGGGTGTGTATCCCCCTCCCTGAAATCAATAAAAACGTGTTATTTTCTTTTAGAGAGAAAAAAAAGTGGCGGCTGTGCCAGTTTGCAGGGCTGCGGGTGGGGCCGGCCTGTCAGGTGCGGGGCAAGGGCCGGAGGCCTGGGAGGAGGCACTTCAGGCGGCAGAGGAACTAGGGTCTCAGGAGGACCCTGTTCTGGGGCCGCCTGACCGTGGCTGCTGGTTCACAGGCTCAGGGCGAGGGTTCCAGTCCCCCCCCCCCGCAGGCCCCGGAGCCTCTGACTTTCAAGCAAACGTTCCTTTTGTCTCTGTTCTTTGGAGCTTTGGCTGCAGAGGAGACCATTCAAACCACCCACGCCCTCCGGCCGGTGTGGCTCAGTGGTCGAGCTTCGACCTAGGAACCGGGGGGGGGGGGGGGGGGGGGTCGTGCGGTTCCATTCCCGGTCGCGGCACATGCCGGCTTGTGGGCTCCATGCCCAGAGTGGGGCGTGCAGGGGGCAGCCGATTGACGTTTCTCTCATCATTGGTATTTCTCTCCCTTCCCCTCTGAGATCAATAACGGATTTTTAAAGAAAAAACAAAAACACATAACCATTTTGAAAGGCCACCTAGCGACATGGCAAGTACTCATATGTTGACATATATGTGATTTGATATGTGTACTATTTGGTTGTATTGACGACAAGTTCCAAAACTTCATGTCAAATTTTCTGAAGGCGTTCACATTGTAGTTATTTTTACGCCTAAAAATGTCGAGTTTAGTGCCCCAAAAAAGGGCATTTGCGGGGAGTTTGAGTTTATTACTAGTAACTCCATGGAGGGGTAAAAAATGCGCATTATTAACCGCGATACCTGGGAAAAAACCAGTTTTGGGCGCTTAGGGCGCCGTCTTGTGGACACATCTGGAATTGCGTTGTCTTTGCAACTTTTTAAAGCCATCCCAAAGCAGAGCTAAAGAAAAATGACAAGTAGAGCACAGAGACCTCTATTCATGGGCAATCTGAAATCACACGTGAGATACCCTGAGACGCCTCCAAATATTTTAATTTTTTTTCTCCCACATACTTCAGGGGCAATTTCCTATAAACCAGGGCGTCCTCCTGCACAGCCATCAGAATCGGGAAGTTCACGCTGATGCGTCTGTGCCGCCCAGTCCTCGGGCGGGATGCAAATGTCGCCCTTTGTCCCAGGAATGCCCTTCGCAGGTGGCCAGAGACAACCCCCTCCCCGGCTTACACCCCCTTCCCGTGAGAGGCGCACTCTGCATTGAGTCATCATCTCTCGCCAGTCCTCGTCCTCGAACCTTTTACAGACTCGAGTGCTTAACACTCTGCTGAACCAGCGGGTACAAATGTCCGGAATCAGGGACACCCTAGGCTCCAGAGACGCCCCCCGGAAAGAATCCAGAACCGGGGACGTAGCCAAGGCCCCCAGGACCTCCGAACCGCAAGTGTTCGGGAGCTGGGGTGACCCCCTCCGCAGGGGTGGATCAAACCCAGGACTCCCTCAGAGCAAATGCGGTGTTAACCCTGAGTTAATGTGCTCTTAACCAAGTTAACAGAGTTAACAGCCCACAGCCAAGGAGTCTTTCTTCCCCGGGCGCAGCGATTACACGTGGGTGCGCCCGGCCAGTGAGGCCCAGTGGTTGAGCTTCGACCTGTGAATCAGGAGGTCTCGGGTGTGATTCCTGGTTGGATGCCCGGGCTGGGGGCTCCATCCCCGGTGTGGAGGTGCAGGAGGCAGCCGACTCTCACCGTGGGTGTGTATCCCCCTCCCTGAAATCAATAAAAACGTGTTATTTTCTTTTAGAGAGAAAAAAAAGTGGCGGCTGTGCCAGTTTGCAGGGCTGCGGGTGGGGCCGGCCTGTCAGGTGCGGGGCAAGGGCCGGAGGCCTGGGAGGAGGCACTTCAGGCGGCAGAGGAACTAGGGTCTCAGGAGGACCCTGTTCTGGGGCCGCCTGACCGTGGCTGCTGGTTCACAGGCTCAGGGCGAGGGTTCCAGTCCCCCCCCCCGCAGGCCCCGGAGCCTCTGACTTTCAAGCAAACGTTCCTTTTGTCTCTGTTCTTTGGAGCTTTGGCTGCAGAGGAGACCATTCAAACCACCCACGCCCTCCGGCCGGTGTGGCTCAGTGGTCGAGCTTCGACCTAGGAACCGGGGGGGGGGGGGGGGGGGGGTCGTGCGGTTCCATTCCCGGTCGCGGCACATGCCGGCTTGTGGGCTCCATGCCCAGAGTGGGGCGTGCAGGGGGCAGCCGATTGACGTTTCTCTCATCATTGGTATTTCTCTCCCTTCCCCTCTGAGATCAATAACGGATTTTTAAAGAAAAAACAAAAACACATAACCATTTTGAAAGGCCACCTAGCGACATGGCAAGTACTCATATGTTGACATATATGTGATTTGATATGTGTACTATTTGGTTGTATTGACGACAAGTTCCAAAACTTCATGTCAAATTTTCTGAAGGCGTTCACATTGTAGTTATTTTTACGCCTAAAAATGTCGAGTTTAGTGCCCCAAAAAAGGGCATTTGCGGGGAGTTTGAGTTTATTACTAGTAACTCCATGGAGGGGTAAAAAATGCGCATTATTAACCGCGATACCTGGGAAAAAACCAGTTTTGGGCGCTTAGGGCGCCGTCTTGTGGACACATCTGGAATTGCGTTGTCTTTGCAACTTTTTAAAGCCATCCCAAAGCAGAGCTAAAGAAAAATGACAAGTAGAGCACAGAGACCTGTATTCATGGGCAATCTGAAATCACACGTGAGATACCCTGAGACGCCTCCAAATATTTTAATTTTTTTTCTCCCACATACTTCAGGGGCAATTTCCTATAAACCAGGGCGTCCTCCTGCACAGCCATCAGAATCGGGAAGTTCACGCTGATGCGTCTGTGCCGCCCAGTCCTCGGGCGGGATGCAAATGTCGCCCTTTGTCCCAGGAATGCCCTTCGCAGGTGGCCAGAGACAACCCCCTCCCCGGCTTACACCCCCTTCCCGTGAGAGGCGCACTCTGCATTGAGTCATCATCTCTCGCCAGTCCTCGTCCTCGAACCTTTTACAGACTCGAGTGCTTAACACTCTGCTGAACCAGCGGGTACAAATGTCCGGAATCAGGGACCCCCTAGGCTCCAGAGACGCCCCCCGGAAAGAATCCAGAACCGGGGACGTAGCCAAGGCCCCCAGGACCTCCGAACCGCAAGTGTTCGGGAGCTGGGGTGACCCCCTCCGCAGGGGTGGATCAAACCCAGGACTCCCTCAGAGCAAATGCGGTGTTAACCCTGAGTTAATGTGCTCTTAACCAAGTTAACAGAGTTAACAGCCCACAGCCAAGGAGTCTTTCTTCCCCGGGCGCAGCGATTACACGTGGGTGCGCCCGGCCAGTGAGGCCCAGTGGTTGAGCTTCGACCTGTGAATCAGGAGGTCTCGGGTGTGATTCCTGGTTCGATGCCCGGGCTGGGGGCTCCATCCCCGGTGTGGAGGTACAGGAGGCAGCCGACTCTCACCGTGGGTGTGTATCCCCCTCCCTGAAATCAATAAAAACGTGTTATTTTCTTTTAGAGAGAAAAAAAAGTGGCGGCTGTGCCAGTTTGCAGGGCTGCGGGTGGGGCCGGCCTGTCAGGTGCGGGGCAGGGGCCGGAGGCCTGGGAGGAGGCACTTCAGGAGGCAGAGGAACTAGGGTCTCAGGAGGACCCTGTCCTGGGGCCGCCTGACCGTGGCTGCTGGTTCACAGGCTCAGGGCGAGGGTTCCAGTCCCCCCCCCCGCAGGCCCCGGAGCCTCTGACTTTCAAGCAAACGTTCCTTTTGTCTCTGTTCTTTGGAGCTTTGGCTGCAGAGGAGACCATTCAAACCACCCACGCCCTCCGGCCGGTGTGGCTCAGTGGTCGAGCTTCGACCTAGGAACCGGGGGGGGGGGGGGGGGGGGTCGTGCGGTTCCATTCCCGGTCGCCGCACATGCCGGCTTGTGGGCTCCATGCCCAGAGTGGGGCGTGCAGGGGGCAGCCGATTGACGTTTCTCTCATCATTGGTATTTCTCTCCCTTCCCCTCTGAGATCAATAACGGATTTTTAAAGAAAAAACAAAAACACATAACCATTTTGAAAGGCCACCTAGCGACATGGCAAGTACTCATATGTTGACATATATGTGATTTGATATGTGTACTATTTGGTTGTATTGACGACAAGTTCCAAAACTTCATGTCAAATTTTCTGAAGGCGTTCACATTGTAGTTATTTTTACGCCTAAAAATGTCGAGTTTAGTGCCCCAAAAAAGGGCATTTGCGGGGAGTTTGAGTTTATTACTAGTAACTCCATGGAGGGGTAAAAAATGCGCATTATTAACCGCGATACCTGGGAAAAAACCAGTTTTGGGCGCTTAGGGCGCCGTCTTGTGGACACATCTGGAATTGCGTTGTCTTTGCAACTTTTTAAAGCCATCCCAAAGCAGAGCTAAAGAAAAATGACAAGTAGAGCACAGAGACCTCTATTCATGGGCAATCTGAAATCACACGTGAGATACCCTGAGACGCCTCCAAATATTTTAATTTTTTTTCTCCCACATACTTCAGGGGCAATTTCCTATAAACCAGGGCGTCCTCCTGCACAGCCATCAGAATCGGGAAGTTCACGCTGATGCGTCTGTGCCGCCCAGTCCTCGGGCGGGATGCAAATGTCGCCCTTTGTCCCAGGAATGCCCTTCGCAGGTGGCCAGAGACAACCCCCTCCCCGGCTTACACCCCCTTCCCGTGAGAGGCGCACTCTGCATTGAGTCATCATCTCTCGCCAGTCCTCGTCCTCGAACCTTTTACAGACTCGAGTGCTTAACACTCTGCTGAACCAGCGGGTACAAATGTCCGGAATCAGGGACACCCTAGGCTCCAGAGACGCCCCCCGGAAAGAATCCAGAACCGGGGACGTAGCCAAGGCCCCCAGGACCTCCGAACCGCAAGTGTTCGGGAGCTGGGGTGACCCCCTCCGCAGGGGTGGATCAAACCCAGGACTCCCTCAGAGCAAATGCGGTGTTAACCCTGAGTTAATGTGCTCTTAACCAAGTTAACAGAGTTAACAGCCCACAGCCAAGGAGTCTTTCTTCCCCGGGCGCAGCGATTACACGTGGGTGCGCCCGGCCAGTGAGGCCCAGTGGTTGAGCTTCGACCTGTGAATCAGGAGGTCTCGGGTGTGATTCCTGGTTGGATGCCCGGGCTGGGGGCTCCATCCCCGGTGTGGAGGTGCAGGAGGCAGCCGACTCTCACCGTGGGTGTGTATCCCCCTCCCTGAAATCAATAAAAACGTGTTATTTTCTTTTAGAGAGAAAAAAAAGTGGCGGCTGTGCCAGTTTGCAGGGCTGCGGGTGGGGCCGGCCTGTCAGGTGCGGGGCAAGGGCCGGAGGCCTGGGAGGAGGCACTTCAGGCGGCAGAGGAACTAGGGTCTCAGGAGGACCCTGTCCTGGGGCCGCCTGACCGTGGCTGCTGGTTCACAGGCTCAGGGCGAGGGTTCCAGTCCCCCCCACCCCCCCCGCAGGCCCCGGAGCCTCTGACTTTCAAGCAAACGTTCCTTTTGTCTCTGTTCTTTGGAGCTTTGGCTGCAGAGGAGACCATTCAAACCACCCACGCCCTCCGGCCGGTGTGGCTCAGTGGTCGAGCTTCGACCTAGGAACCGGGGGGGGGGGGGGGGGGGGGTCGTGCGGTTCCATTCCCGGTCGCGGCACATGCCGGCTTGTGGGCTCCATGCCCAGAGTGGGGCGTGCAGGGGGCAGCCGATTGACGTTTCTCTCATCATTGGTATTTCTCTCCCTTCCCCTCTGAGATCAATAACGGATTTTTAAAGAAAAAACAAAAACACATAACCATTTTGAAAGGCCACCTAGCGACATGGCAAGTACTCATATGTTGACATATATGTGATTTGATATGTGTACTATTTGGTTGTATTGACGACAAGTTCCAAAACTTCATGTCAAATTTTCTGAAGGCGTTCACATTGTAGTTATTTTTACGCCTAAAAATGTCGAGTTTAGTGCCCCAAAAAAGGGCATTTGCGGGGAGTTTGAGTTTATTACTAGTAACTCCATGGAGGGGTAAAAAATGCGCATTATTAACCGCGATACCTGGGAAAAAACCAGTTTTGGGCGCTTAGGGCGCCGTCTTGTGGACACATCTGGAATTGCGTTGTCTTTGCAACTTTTTAAAGCCATCCCAAAGCAGAGCTAAAGAAAAATGACAAGTAGAGCACAGAGACCTCTATTCATGGGCAATCTGAAATCACACGTGAGATACCCTGAGACGCCTCCAAATATTTTAATTTTTTTTCTCCCACATACTTCAGGGGCAATTTCCTATAAACCAGGGCGTCCTCCTGCACAGCCATCAGAATCGGGAAGTTCACGCTGATGCGTCTGTGCCGCCCAGTCCTCGGGCGGGATGCAAATGTCGCCCTTTGTCCCAGGAATGCCCTTCGCAGGTGGCCAGAGACAACCCCCTCCCCGGCTTACACCCCCTTCCCGTGAGAGGCGCACTCTGCATTGAGTCATCATCTCTCGCCAGTCCTCGTCCTCGAACCTTTTACAGACTCGAGTGCTTAACACTCTGCTGAACCAGCGGGTACAAATGTCCGGAATCAGGGACCCCCTAGGCTCCAGAGACGCCCCCCGGAAAGAATCCAGAACCGGGGACGTAGCCAAGGCCCCCAGGACCTCCGAACCGCAAGTGTTCGGGAGCTGGGGTGACCCCCTCCGCAGGGGTGGATCAAACCCAGGACTCCCTCAGAGCAAATGCGGTGTTAACCCTGAGTTAATGTGCTCTTAACCAAGTTAACAGAGTTAACAGCCCACAGCCAAGGAGTCTTTCTTCCCCGGGCGCAGCGATTACACGTGGGTGCGCCCGGCCAGTGAGGCCCAGTGGTTGAGCTTCGACCTGTGAATCAGGAGGTCTCGGGTCTGATTCCTGGTTGGATGCCCGGGCTGGGGGCTCCATCCCCGGTGTGGAGGTGCAGGAGGCAGCCGACTCTCACCGTGGGTGTGTATCCCCCTCCCTGAAATCAATAAAAACGTGTTATTTTCTTTTAGAGAGAAAAAAAAGTGGCGGCTGTGCCAGTTTGCAGGGCTGCGGGTGGGGCCGGCCTGTCAGGTGCGGGGCAGGGGCCGGAGGCCTGGGAGGAGGCACTTCAGGCGGCAGAGGAACTAGGGTCTCAGGAGGACCCTGTCCTGGGGCCGCCTGACCGTGGCTGCTGGTTCACAGGCTCAGGGCGAGGGTTCCAGTCCCCCCCACACCCCCCCGCAGGCCCCGGAGCCTCTGACTTTCAAGCAAACGTTCCTTTTGTCTCTGTTCTTTGGAGCTTTGGCTGCAGAGGAGACCATTCAAACCACCCACGCCCTCCGGCCGGTGTGGCTCAGTGGTCGAGCTTCGACCTAGGAACCGGGGGGGGGGGGGGGGGTCGTGCGGTTCCATTCCCGGTCGCGGCACATGCCGGCTTGTGGGCTCCATGCCCAGAGTGGGGCGTGCAGGGGGCAGCCGATTGACGTTTCTCTCATCATTGGTATTTCTCTCCCTTCCCCTCTGAGATCAATAACGGATTTTTAAAGAAAAAACAAAAACACATAACCATTTTGAAAGGCCACCTAGCGACATGGCAAGTACTCATATGTTGACATATATGTGATTTGATATGTGTACTATTTGGTTGTATTGACGACAAGTTCCAAAACTTCATGTCAAATTTTCTGAAGGCGTTCACATTGTAGTTATTTTTACGCCTAAAAATGTCGAGTTTAGTGCCCCAAAAAAGGGCATTTGCGGGGAGTTTGAGTTTATTACTAGTAACTCCATGGAGGGGTAAAAAATGCGCATTATTAACCGCGATACCTGGGAAAAAACCAGTTTTGGGCGCTTAGGGCGCCGTCTTGTGGACACATCTGGAATTGCGTTGTCTTTGCAACTTTTTAAAGCCATCCCAAAGCAGAGCTAAAGAAAAATGACAAGTAGAGCACAGAGACCTCTATTCATGGGCAATCTGAAATCACACGTGAGATACCCTGAGACGCCTCCAAATATTTTAATTTTTTTTCTCCCACATACTTCAGTGGCAATTTCCTATAAACCAGGGCGTCCTCCTGCACAGCCATCAGAATCGGGAAGTTCACGCTGATGCGTCTGTGCCGCCCAGTCCTCGGGCGGGATGCAAATGTCGCCCTTTGTCCCAGGAATGCCCTTCGCAGGTGGCCAGAGACAACCCCCTCCCCGGCTTACACCCCCTTCCCGTGAGAGGCGCACTCTGCATTGAGTCATCATCTCTCGCCAGTCCTCGTCCTCGAACCTTTTACAGACTCGAGTGCTTAACACTCTGCTGAACCAGCGGGTACAAATGTCCGGAATCAGGGACCCCCTAGGCTCCAGAGACGCCCCCCGGAAAGAATCCAGAACCGGGGACGTAGCCAAGGCCCCCAGGACCTCCGAACCGCAAGTGTTCGGGAGCTGGGGTGACCCCCTCCGCAGGGGTGGATCAAACCCAGGACTCCCTCAGAGCAAATGCGGTGTTAACCCTGAGTTAATGTGCTCTTAACCAAGTTAACAGAGTTAACAGCCCACAGCCAAGGAGTCTTTCTTCCCCGGGCGCAGCGATTACACGTGGGTGCGCCCGGCCAGTGAGGCCCAGTGGTTGAGCTTCGACCTGTGAATCAGGAGGTCTCGGGTGTGATTCCTGGTTCGATGCCCGGGCTGGGGGCTCCATCCCCGGTGTGGAGGTGCAGGAGGCAGCCGACTCTCACCGTGGGTGTGTATCCCCCTCCCTGAAATCAATAAAAACGTGTTATTTTCTTTTAGAGAGAAAAAAAAGTGGCGGCTGTGCCAGTTTGCAGGGCTGCGGGTGGGGCCGGCCTGTCAGGTGCGGGGCAGGGGCCGGAGGCCTGGGAGGAGGCACTTCAGGAGGCAGAGGAACTAGGGTCTCAGGAGGACCCTGTCCTGGGGCCGCCTGACCGTGGCTGCTGGTTCACAGGCTCAGGGCGAGGGTTCCAGTCCCCCGCCCCGCAGGCCCCGGAGCCTCTGACTTTCAAGCAAACGTTCCTTTTGTCTCTGTTCTTTGGAGCTTTGGCTGCAGAGGAGACCATTCAAACCACCCACGCCCTCCGGCCGGTGTGGCTCAGTGGTCGAGCTTCGACCTAGGAACCGGGGGGTCGTGCGGTTCCATTCCCGGTCGCGGCACATGCCGGCTTGTGGGCTCCATGCCCAGAGTGGGGCGTGCAGGGGGCAGCCGATTGACGTTTCTCTCATCATTGGTATTTCTCTCCCTTCCCCTCTGAGATCAATAACGGATTTTTAAAGAAAAAACAAAAACACATAACCATTTTGAAAGGCCACCTAGCGACATGGCAAGTACTCATATGTTGACATATATGTGATTTGATATGTGTACTATTTGGTTGTATTGACGACAAGTTCCAAAACTTCATGTCAAATTTTCTGAAGGCGTTCACATTGTAGTTATTTTTACGCCTAAAAATGTCGAGTTTAGTGCCCCAAAAAAGGGCATTTGCGGGGAGTTTGAGTTTATTACTAGTAACTCCATGGAGGGGTAAAAAATGCGCATTATTAACCGCGATACCTGGGAAAAAACCAGTTTTGGGCGCTTAGGGCGCCGTCTTGTGGACACATCTGGAATTGCGTTGTCTTTGCAACTTTTTAAAGCCATCCCAAAGCAGAGCTAAAGAAAAATGACAAGTAGAGCACAGAGACCTCTATTCATGGGCAATCTGAAATCACACGTGAGATACCCTGAGACGCCTCCAAATATTTTAATTTTTTTTCTCCCACATACTTCAGGGGCAATTTCCTATAAACCAGGGCGTCCTCCTGCACAGCCATCAGAATCGGGAAGTTCACGCTGATGCGTCTGTGCCGCCCAGTCCTCGGGCGGGATGCAAATGTCGCCCTTTGTCCCAGGAATGCCCTTCGCAGGTGGCCAGAGACACCCCCCTCGCCGGCTTACACCCCCTTCCCGTGAGAGGCGCACTCTGCATTGAGTCATCATCTCTCGCCAGTCCTCGTCCTCGAACCTTTTACAGACTCGAGTGCTTAACACTCTGCTGAACCAGCGGGTACAAATGTCCGGAATCAGGGACACCCTAGGCTCCAGAGACGCCCCCCGGAAAGAATCCAGAACCGGGGACGTAGCCAAGGCCCCCAGGACCTCCGAACCGCAAGTGTTCGGGAGCTGGGGTGACCCCCTCCGCAGGGGTGGATCAAACCCAGGACTCCCTCAGAGCAAATGCGGTGTTAACCCTGAGTTAATGTGCTCTTAACCAAGTTAACAGAGTTAACAGCCCACAGCCAAGGAGTCTTTCTTCCCCGGGCGCAGCGATTACACGTGGGTGCGCCCGGCCAGTGAGGCCCAGTGGTTGAGCTTCGACCTGTGAATCAGGAGGTCTCGGGTCTGATTCCTGGTTGGATGCCCGGGCTGGGGGCTCCATCCCCGGTGTGGAGGTGCAGGAGGCAGTCGACTCTCACCGTGGGTGTGTATCCCCCTCCCTGAAATCAATAAAAACGTGTTATTTTCTTTTAGAGAGAAAAAAAAGTGGCGGCTGTGCCAGTTTGCAGGGCTGCGGGTGGGGCCGGCCTGTCAGGTGCGGGGCAGGGGCCGGAGGCCTGGGAGGAGGCACTTCAGGCGGCAGAGGAACTAGGGTCTCAGGAGGACCCTGTCCTGGGGCCGCCTGACCGTGGCTGCTGGTTCACAGGCTCAGGGCGAGGGTTCCAGTCCCCCCCACACCCCCCCGCAGGCCCCGGAGCCTCTGACTTTCAAGCAAACGTTCCTTTTGTCTCTGTTCTTTGGAGCTTTGGCTGCAGAGGAGACCATTCAAACCACCCACACCCTCCGGCCGGTGTGGCTCAGTGGTCGAGCTTCGACCTAGGAACCGGGGGGGGGGGGGGGGGGGGGTCGTGCGGTTCCATTCCCGGTCGCGGCACATGCCGGCTTGTGGGCTCCATGCCCAGAGTGGGGCGTGCAGGGGGCAGCCGATTGACGTTTCTCTCATCATTGGTATTTCTCTCCCTTCCCCTCTGAGATCAATAACGGATTTTTAAAGAAAAAACAAAAACACATAACCATTTTGAAAGGCCACCTAGCGACATGGCAAGTACTCATATGTTGACATATATGTGATTTGATATGTGTACTATTTGGTTGTATTGACGACAAGTTCCAAAACTTCATGTCAAATTTTCTGAAGGCGTTCACATTGTAGTTATTTTTACGCCTAAAAATGTCGAGTTTAGTGCCCCAAAAAAGGGCATTTGCGGGGAGTTTGAGTTTATTACTAGTGTTAACGAAAAGAAACCATTGAAACCTGTAAAGAATTTTGTGAGTTTATTTGAGCCAAACTGTCGACATATGCCGGGAAGCAGAACCTCAATGAATTGAGATAATGCTCCGTAGACTGCAGGGTTACATCTATATTTATACATTGAAATCAAAGGAAAGAGACGTAGGTGAGTTACATGAAATCCATTGGTGACAGATTAGGGAGGTGGGACAAAGCAAAGCGGGGAAACCTCTGGGATAGGGTAAAAAGTGAAATGATGGACATGTGCTTCTCTTACAGAGATGGATACAGGATACTTTAACGTAATTAACAGTTGACAATTAACTTGATAACAATGAGGGAATGTCCCGGTGCCATTGTTGTGCCCTGAGGGGTCCGGGGTAAAGGAAGTTACAAGTTACCCAGACATCTCACAGACATCTCACAGATATGTTATCTTAGAGGCAAAAAGGCAAATGGGCTCAGTAAAGAAGATCTAAGTTGATCTTTGTCAGAGAAGATATCGGACTAGGACATGACTACCCACTATAACCTGTTTGTAGTTAAATATTTAATTTTCAAACCATCCTTTGTGGTTATTCCAGGTCTCTGAGTTTGCAAGACTGCCACGCAGGCCTCCCCTGAGCTTGTCAGGTTAGCATGTGGCTCCTTTCGTCCACACATTCCCCTTTTGGTCATAAATCAATCCAAAGGATGCATTGATGACCAACCTTTTGGTTGGATAATGGAATCCCACGTTGCTAGGAAGGCTCATTCCTAGGATGTCTCAGTGTCAGCATGTCTTGCTGAACAGGTGGACCACTGGGGATGGGGGCGAGACCATAACCTTAGATGGCATTTAAGGTCGAATTATATATTTTTTAAAAAAGGCAGGTAAATGGGAGGCAGTCAGATCCTATATGTCCTTGTTAAAAGTATTCTGGATCATTTCTAATTTTTGAGCCACCATGATCCGAGTCTTTTTACTGTTTGTCTTACGTTTTGCTTTTCTGCATCTAATATAACATTTACATATTATGGACAAAAGTAACAATAGTAAACCAATAACAGTGATTAGGAACAGAAAATGTCTAATATTAGACAAGGAAAAGTCTAAGGGGAACAAGCATCCCAGCCAACCGAAAAACCCTTTACATGTATTATCATAATTTTTTATTAAGCTAATTATATGTTTTCCTCCTTCATCCACCGTCATTTGTACTTTATGATATGTTTGGCCGGATGAATTAAGACTCTCTATTATTTCATCATCTAGAAGTTCTAATTTCTCTTCTGGCCAATTAGTTTCCATAGAAATGACTTCATGGGGAGGATTAAGTTCAATTTCCCAATACATTGGTTTTTCAGTATCAATATTATCATAGGTTTTATGAACCTCAGGCAAAGTTATTTTGCCTATAATTTCAGTATTACACCATATTCCAGTATTATTTAAAGTAAACTTGGTGTTATTACAGTAAAAATCACTTATTATAACAGAAGAGTTTTTTAACCCTTCCCAGCAAAAACGCCCCTTTCCCATATACCATATATTGTTATTCATGGGGGTAGATACAATAGGCCAGGACTGGGTGAATTCAGTATTCCATATGGATTGGGGGCATAACCATTCACCTTTCCGACTTTCACAATCAGACAGTGATATGGGTTCCCATTGTTTATTATTTTTAAATACGGCCCATCTACTTCCCATTGGAAGTATTCTAGTATTATTGAGGATGGTCCCTATGCCGGCCAGTTGAACTACTGGGAATTTAAGCCTAGGATTTAACCGAGGCACCTGGGCTTTTAAGACACAACGTCGTAGATCGCATTTCCCATCCAAAATTTTCCAAATTCCTGGGGAACCATATGAGTCCCATAAGTGTCTGGCCTGGGCTTCTGCAGCCATTATAGTTGGCCATTGTTTCATAGCCACTTCAGATTCCATTTGCATTAACATAGACAATAGGCCCTGTTGAGTTAGGGCACAGGCACGTTCCCATTGTTGGGTTTGTGCATGAGTTTTTAGAGTCTGTCGAGTCTGTTCTATCCATGAAACTAAGGCTTTATTATCTTTCCATGCTGCTTCCCACCCTTTTCCTTCTTCCTGAAACAGCATTCCCTCTATATGACCTATTTGAGATAAAGAATCTTTTTCTAATGAATGACGTTCTTCATTAGCTGCAAGTTCAGCTTGTCCCAGAATACCAAGGCCAGCCCCTACTCCTCCAAGTATTCCCCTTTTTCTTCTTATAGGGGGCCAATGTTGTTGGATCCACCAGGAATGTTGTTGCCATTGAGTAGCTATGGCTTGGGAGCAGTTAGGATATACTGAGTGGATCCAAAAATGTTGAGTTTCCCATGCCATAGTTAAATGGGTAGAGGTGACCCCCAAATGAGCTAGAGTTTGAGTATTCCATAGGGCTTCCCATAAGCGTCCAGGACGCAAGGATGGTGGGGTAGTTACAGACATATCTACCCACCAAGTAATGCCAATAATTTCTGAAATAGGGACCCATTGATTTCTTTCTTGCTTCACAGACATCCAGCCACAAGAACATGGCTGGTGAGTCTGAGGACAAGATATGCTATGACAGATAGGACAGGCTGCTGCAAGCCTTTTGCCATCATATCCAGGTGTTTTTCTTAGCTTTTCATCATCCATCTCTATAGCTATACAATATTCATCCAGGTTAGATCCATATATAATTCTACCAGTGGAATTATCAGGGAGGTGTTCTTGGAGATATTTGCTTAAGGTGGGTCCTTTATAGTAGATATAGCCAGAAAAATATGTACCAAAGCTTATATTGATAGTAGGAGAAGACCAATGTGTGGCCAATAAAGCATTAATTTCACGATCATACCTGATAATCAGAACATCATTGTGTACTAGGTGGGAAAGATTAGCAGGTATCCAAGTTAAATTTTTCATATCTAATAAGGGAGGAGGTCTGGGGAGGCAGATATTGTTTCCACTAGGGAACCATAAGGAGGATAATAATAATATGAAAATCATTTTATATACATTCAATCAATAACAATCAGATGGTATAAAACAAGGTTCAAGCAGTATCAGTTTGTGAGCATACAGGCCTTGTTGATGTCGTCTTGGGATAGCTGTCTGCCTCTGTGGTCGGCGACTTCTCGTCCTCGAAAGGTCTCAGCTGTTCCTTGTCCTTGAAAAGTCTTTGATCTCCGCTGCAGACGGAGATGGGTGTCGGAGATGGGAGTAGACGTCCATTCACAGTTAGGTGCCTTTTTTAAATGAGAAATGTGAATCCATGAGCTAACTCCTTTAAGTTTAGCTGCACATGGGTTAGTTAGTAATACCTGGTAAGGTCCCTTCCAACGAGGTTGGAGAGAATCTTTTATTTGGTGTCTTTTCCAATACACCAAATCTCCTGGTTGTAAGCCGTGATCTTTGAAATCTTCGTCTCCCGGGAGCGCACTGTGAAATGAATCTGTTACCAATTTATCAATTTCTTTAAGTTGGTTAATAAGCCCTTGACAATAATGTAAAATGTCTCCTTTTAGTAAAGTTGGTTCATATGCCCCTTCGTCCAGATGCATAGGGCGACCAGTGACTATTTCATAAGGAGAAAGCTTATGTTTACCAAAAGGAGTAGATCTCAGGTTGAGGAGTACTATGGGGAGAGCTTTTGTACAGGGGAGATTAAAGGCTTCTGAAATTTTGGCTAGTTGAGTTTTGATTATACCGTTGGTACGTTCCACCAGTCCAGAAGACTGGGGGTGATAGGCACAATGGAAATGCTGTAGTATAGGCCAAATGTTACAGATGGATTTTATTATTTGCCCAGTGAAATGAGTCCCTCGGTCACTATGCAACTCAGAGGGAATTCCCCAATTAGGGATTATTTTTTCTAGTAACAATTTACCAACTGTTAAGGCTGTTGCTCTCCTGCAAGGAAATGCCTCAACCCAGTGAGAAAACATACAAATCATGACCAATATATATTTGTAACCTTGAAATGATGGCATTTGGATAAAATCCAATTGCCATATCTCAAATGGGCCCAAAGGAAGTGGGAAATGTCCTTGGGATCCATGGAGTGGTTTTCCTGGGTTATATTTTGGACAGATAGAGCATTTGCTGTACACTTTATGAGCTACTGTAGGAGAAGGTTTCCAGTAATATTGTTTACTCCATGAAATCATCTTTTCAGGACCCCAATGCGTTAGCTCATGTACATGATGAAGTACAGGTAGTTGGGCCCCTACAGGTAAAATAGGTTTCTGATTGGGTCCAAGCCATATCTGTCTGTCTAGGTCAAAAGTTCCCCCTTTTTGTTGCCATATTCTCTTTTCGTCTTCTGTGGCTGTGTGTTGAAACTGTAAAAGATAATCCTTTATTGATTTAATAGGAAGTAAAGAACATTCCCGGGTCTGGATAACTTGACTGTTCAATGCTGCCTGCTTAGCTGCAGCATCAGCAAAATGATTACCTTTTGCTTCCATGGTGGTGGCTTTAGAATGCCCTGGAATTTTTATAATTGCCAATTGTTTTGGTTGCTGTATGGCATCTAAAAGTTCTGCAACCAGTTTTCCATTTTTTATGGGCTGCCCAGAGGAAGTTAAGAAGCCTCGCTGCTTCCATAACATTCCAAAGTCATGAGCTACACCAAATGCATAGCGACTATCAGTGTAGAGATTGGCTACCTGACCTTTGGCCAATTGACAAGCCCGAGTCAAAGCAATGAGTTCAGCTTGCTGGGCAGATCTGATTCCAGGCAGATAAGAACTTTCAATTATATCCACCATGGAAGTTATAGCATATCCAGCTCGGAAATGTCCTTGTTCATTCTTTAGATAGGATCCATCTGTGAACCAAATTAAGTCAGCATTATCAATAGGAGTTTCCTGTAAATCATTCCTAGGAGCAAGAAGGTGGTCAGTAAGTAAAACACAATTGTGGGTGTCTCCATCCTGTAAAGAGGGTAACAACGTGGCAGGGTTAAGGCGATTACACCGAGTTAAAGTAATATTAGGTGCAGAGAGCAGGAGTACTTCATAAGAAGCCAGTCGACTAACAGAGAAGTGTTGAGTGTGATGAGAGTTCAGCAAGGATTCAACAGAATGAGGAACATATATAGTTAAAGGGGAGCCCATGACTATCTCTTCTGTCTGTTTACATAACAAGGCTGTAGCTGAGATGGCCCTCATGCAAGGAGGGAGCCCTTTTGCCACTGAATCTAGTTGCTGACTATAATACCCTATAGGTCTATGGTGGTCTCCGTGTTTCTGAGTTAAAACTCCTAAAGCATTGCCCTTACTTTCATATGTGAAAAGGAAGAAGGGAAGTTTATAGTTTGGATGCCCCAGAGCAGGAGCTTTAGACAGTACTTCCTTTAGAGTCTCAACAGCTTGTTTCCCTTCAGGGTTCCACTGAATTGGATCAGGTGTATCGGACTTTAACAGGGCATAAAGAGGCTGGGCTATTAATGAAAAGCTTGGAACCCAATTTCTACAATATCCGGTCAAGCCCAGGAATCCTCTAAGCTGCTTTTTTGTTTTTGGAAGAGGAAAAGATAGGATTCCTCTAAGTCTTTCTGGGTTAAGCAGTAGCCCATCCTTTGATATGAGATGGCCAAGATATTTTACTTGAGGTAAGCAAAATTGAAGCTTATCCTTTGAGACTTTATGTCCCTTTATAGCTAGCTGTTGCAGTAAGTAAATTGTGTCCTTTTGAGAGTCTAGTAATGTCCTAGAGCATACAAGTAAATCATCCACATACTGAATTAGAGTGGAATCTCTAGGAAATTTAACATCATTTAGATCAGCTTTTAATATCTGGGAGAAATAGGTGGGACTTTCTGTATATCCTTGGGGCATCACAGTCCAAGTAAATTGTCGATCTTCCCAAGTGAAAGCAAAGAGATATTGACTGTCCTTTTCTACAGGAATGCTGAAAAAAGCATTACATAAATCTATTACTGAAAAATATTGGCAGTCCTCAGGAATAGCTGATAATAAAGTATGTGGATTTGGAACCACAGGATGTCGGGGAATAACTATCCTATTTATAGCTCTGAGATCCTGCACAAATCTCCACCCTTTCCCATTTGGTTTCTTTACTGGAAAGATAGGAGAATTACAGGGACTTGTACATGGAATTATAAGTCCTCTTCTTAAGTAATCTTGTATAATGGGCTTAATTCCAGCTAGTGCATCAGGTCTTAGAGGATATTGGCGAATATTAGGCAAAGGCAAAGTACTATCAATAGTTATTTTAATAGGAGTGGCTGACTCAATTCTGCCAATATCTGTACTGGAAAGGGCCCAAAGTTGCATTGGAACTTTTTGCAACAAACGTTCAGTTTCAAGATTATTTTCCTCTGGTGAAAGTTCCTTTAAAATCATTATTTTCCCAATTGGTTCAGTATCTGATTCATTTAGTTCTAAATACATTTCACCTTTTCGGGAGAAAGATATATGAGCATCATGGGTTTCAAGAAAATCTCTCCCTATCAGGTGAATTGGGGCCGATTTGACCAGTAAGAATATATGTTGCCCCGTAACATCCCCAAGTTGAAAGGGGACAGGTTCTGACTTAAAAACAGTCATTGGTTGGTTAGATACCCCTACCATTTGTACTGAAGCTTTGCTCCGAGGGAGAGGGAAACTTAGATGGGTAGGGTTAAGAACAGATAAAGTGGCCCCAGTGTCCACAAGGGCTTTAGTAACTTCTCCTTTTATGATAATTTCAATTTCTCCTAAAGTATTAGTAAGGAGAAGGGGAAGTACCCTCTCATAGTCCTCGGAGCAGCCCTATGCTTGCTTCTGTCTGTTTTCTCTTTTCAAATCCCATTTCAGTTTTCTACAGTCTTTCTTATGGTGGCCTGGCTTTTTGCAGTAAAAACAGACTCCTTTCTCTCCTTTTCTAAGAGACTTTGGAGTAGAACTGGCTTGGTTGCTTAATTGTTGAAGCTGTAAGTTCATAATTTGGGTAACTTTATCTTTTTCTTTCTTTTGGATAGTTTTAGATAGCTGATCAGCCAAAATAGCCAGTTCATCAGCATGGGTAGTCTGCCAGGTCAATTTATGTTGTTTGATCAGAGTTACAAGTTCTTCATCTAGTCCTTCCAAAAATGCTGAATTTAGTAAGGGATCATTTCGATGATCCTTGAAACTGTCCGGCGACAGACCTGAATATTGTTTGAAAGTCTTTTCAAAACGTTCAAAGAAATCAAGCACTGGTTCATCAGGCTTTCTTTTACATTGCTGGATCTTGGTCCAGTCCATTCTCCGAGGAAAAATTTCAGGTATGGCTTGATAAAGCCGGTGGGCCAATTCCCTGCATTTTTCTCTGTCTGTCTCTTTCTGTTTTAAAAAATCATCTACAGGAGTATTCCAGTGAACCTTATTCAGCCATTCTGTTGCCTTGCTCTCAGAAACCAGTAGGTGTATTAATTGGAACAGGTCAGAATAGCCAGGATCATACGTTCTAACAGTTAAATCAAATTCCTTTGCAAACCCATCAGGGTCCTGCAGAGGGTCAGGAAAATCTTTAGCTAGGTTTCTTAATTCTGTTCTAGTCCAAGGAACATATACAATTGCTGGATCCCCTCTACCTGAGACAGGCTTTTCCCGGAAAGGAGCTGTTAGAATTCTTGAATCATCTTTCTCTGAGTTTGTATTCTCATCTTTCCCTAGGTCAGCAGGGAATGGTAGTTGAGGAGATATAGAAGGAGGAGGAAGAGAGGTGGAGGGCAAGTCTACACAAGGAAGCTCAGACAGCAAAGGGTATAGCGGAGGGGCAGTGAGAGGGGGAGGAATGGGGTCTTGGCACTTACCTGCTTCAGTAGCCTTCTTTAGTTCAGAGACAGTCTCCAAAATTTTCTTATTAACTTCTTGTAGAGAAGATATTTTATCCGATCCTCTCCTGGAAGCCTCTAATTTCCAATCAAGATAAGCTTCCCATTCATTTAATTTAATTTTAGAGCCGGCTTTTTCTAATTGAGCGCGCAGAAAAATCAATTTGGGGGTGTCAAAAGTTCCCCACTTTGGCCATTTCAAGTTGGTATCATTTTTAGTTAAATTTTCCCATTTTTGTAGATACTTGCAAGTTGAAATTCCATATGAATTGTACATGTACCCTGCTGGAGTGTTAACAGGGGGCTGGGATTCTTGGGGTTTAGCAACCTCAGAGGTGCAATTTCCCATCTTTAAAAATTTATTGTTATTATTATTGAATATCTGCAGAGTCTGAGCAAATTTTTCTAGGGGTGTTATGTAGTGGGTTGCAAAGTGTACTGCTTATGGGTTGAGCTCCATGAGGCTCTCACCCCTCATGTCGCAATTCAACCCTCTTACGTGCCTCGGTTTCTCTCCTGGCTGTCTAAAACAGCCAGAAGGGCTCGGGGCGCTGGCTTACCAGGCCTTATGTGCGCTCCCCCGGACGAGCCAATCAGTTAATTACAGTTGAGTTGGAATTTCCCTATGGGGCTCCTTCACGTCGTGAGGGATGACCTCTGACACCTCCACAAGGTTCTTAGTCGCCTAAGAACACCCGAGAATCGGGCAGGAGGGAGGATGTGCCCCTTTATCTTCGGAGCTGAACGAGTTCAGCTCTCATAAGTTTAGCGAAGGTATTTTGCTCAGACTCTCAGAAAGCAATTCCAATTGAAGAGCCAAAATCAAAACCAGCCACCTGTTTTTTTTTCTCCAGTCTTGCCTTAACCTGGGTTCTATTAACCCTTAATCTTAGTTTCACCTCGAGGATTTTAAAACACAGCTCAAATAAAGTCAGACCCTCTACCAAAAGAAGGGAAGGTCCTGGATCCAAGAGAAAACTCACCCAAATTCACCTGATGCGGCGGGGAGCCGGCGGAGCTCAATGGGCCCCTTGCTGGATCCAAGCACCGAATCCGAGTCCGCAAAGTGGTCCTGGGTGAGCTTCTTTGGAATCCTGCCGACTACGCCAAGTAATGTTAACGAAAAGAAACCATTGAAACCTGTAAAGAATTTTGTGAGTTTATTTGAGCCAAACTGTCGACATATGCCGGGAAGCAGAACCTCAATGAATTGAGATAATGCTCCGTAGACTGCAGGGTTACATCTATATTTATACATTGAAATCAAAGGAAAGAGACGTAGGTGAGTTACATGAAATCCATTGGTGACAGATTAGGGAGGTGGGACAAAGCAAAGCGGGGAAACCTCTGGGATAGGGTAAAAAGTGAAATGATGGACATGTGCTTCTCTTACAGAGATGGATACAGGATACTTTAACGTAATTAACAGTTGACAATTAACTTGATAACAATGAGGGAATGTCCCGGTGCCATTGTTGTGCCCTGAGGGGTCCGGGGTAAAGGAAGTTACAAGTTACCCAGACATCTCACAGACATCTCACAGATATGTTATCTTAGAGGCAAAAAGGCAAATGGGCTCAGTAAAGAAGATCTAAGTTGATCTTTGTCAGAGAAGATATCGGACTAGGACATGACTACCCACTATAACCTGTTTGTAGTTAAATATTTAATTTTCAAACCATCCTTTGTGGTTATTCCAGGTCTCTGAGTTTGCAAGACTGCCACGCAGGCCTCCCCTGAGCTTGTCAGGTTAGCATGTGGCTCCTTTCGTCCACACTAGTAACTCCATGGAGGGGTAAAAAATGCGCATTATTAACCGCGATACCTGGGAAAAAACCAGTTTTGGGCGCTTAGGGCGCCGTCTTGTGGACACATCTGGAATTGCGTTGTCTTTGCAACTTTTTAAAGCCATCCCAAAGCAGAGCTAAAGAAAAATGACAAGTAGAGCACAGAGACCTCTATTCATGGGCAATCTGAAATCACACGTGAGATACCCTGAGACGCCTCCAAATATTTTAATTTTTTTTCTCCCACATACTTCAGGGGCAATTTCCTATAAACCAGGGCGTCCTCCTGCACAGCCATCAGAATCGGGAAGTTCACGCTGATGCGTCTGTGCCGCCCAGTCCTCGGGCGGGATGCAAATGTCGCCCTTTGTCCCAGGAATGCCCTTCGCAGGTGGCCAGAGACAACCCCCTCCCCGGCTTACACCCCCTTCCCGTGAGAGGCGCACTCTGCATTGAGTCATCATCTCTCGCCAGTCCTCGTCCTCGAACCTTTTACAGACTCGAGTGCTTAACACTCTGCTGAACCAGCGGGTACAAATGTCCGGAATCAGGGACACCCTAGGCTCCAGAGACGCCCCCCGGAAAGAATCCAGAACCGGGGACGTAGCCAAGGCCCCCAGGACCTCCGAACCGCAAGTGTTCGGGAGCTGGGGTGACCCCCTCCGCAGGGGTGGATCAAACCCAGGACTCCCTCAGAGCAAATGCGGTGTTAACCCTGAGTTAATGTGCTCTTAACCAAGTTAACAGAGTTAACAGCCCACAGCCAAGGAGTCTTTCTTCCCCGGGCGCAGCGATTACACGTGGGTGCGCCCGGCCAGTGAGGCCCAGTGGTTGAGCTTCGACCTGTGAATCAGGAGGTCTCGGGTGTGATTCCTGGTTCGATGCCCGGGCTGGGGGCTCCATCCCCGGTGTGGAGGTGCAGGAGGCAGCCGACTCTCACCGTGGGTGTGTATCCCCCTCCCTGAAATCAATAAAAACGTGTTATTTTCTTTTAGAGAGAAAAAAAAGTGGCGGCTGTGCCAGTTTGCAGGGCTGCGGGTGGGGCCGGCCTGTCAGGTGCGGGGCAAGGGCCGGAGGCCTGGGAGGAGGCACTTCAGGCGGCAGAGGAACTAGGGTCTCAGGAGGACCCTGTTCTGGGGCCGCCTGACCGTGGCTGCTGGTTCACAGGCTCAGGGCGAGGGTTCCAGTCCCCCCCCCCGCAGGCCCCGGAGCCTCTGACTTTCAAGCAAACGTTCCTTTTGTCTCTGTTCTTTGGAGCTTTGGCTGCAGAGGAGACCATTCAAACCACCCACGCCCTCCGGCCGGTGTGGCTCAGTGGTCGAGCTTGGACCTAGGAACAGGGGGGGGTGGGGGGTCGTGCGGTTCCATTCCCGGTCGCGGCACATGCCGGCTTGTGGGCTCCATGCCCAGAGTGGGGCGTGCAGGGGGCAGCCGATTGACGTTTCTCTCATCATTGGTATTTCTCTCCCTTCCCCTCTGAGATCAATAACGGATTTTTAAAGAAAAAACAAAAACACATAACCATTTTGAAAGGCCACCTAGCGACATGGCAAGTACTCATATGTTGACATATATGTGATTTGATATGTGTACTATTTGGTTGTATTGACGACAAGTTCCAAAACTTCATGTCAAATTTTCTGAAGGCGTTCACATTGTAGTTATTTTTACGCCTAAAAATGTCGAGTTTAGTGCCCCAAAAAAGGGCATTTGCGGGGAGTTTGAGTTTATTACTAGTAACTCCATGGAGGGGTAAAAAATGCGCATTATTAACCGCGATACCTGGGAAAAAACCAGTTTTGGGCGCTTAGGGCGCCGTCTTGTGGACACATCTGGAATTGCGTTGTCTTTGCAACTTTTTAAAGCCATCCCAAAGCAGAGCTAAAGAAAAATGACAAGTAGAGCACAGAGACCTGTATTCATGGGCAATCTGAAATCACACGTGAGATACCCTGAGACGCCTCCAAATATTTTAATTTTTTTTCTCCCACATACTTCAGGGGCAATTTCCTATAAACCAGGGCGTCCTCCTGCACAGCCATCAGAATCGGGAAGTTCACGCTGATGCGTCTGTGCCGCCCAGTCCTCGGGCGGGATGCAAATGTCGCCCTTTGTCCCAGGAATGCCCTTCGCAGGTGGCCAGAGACAACCCCCTCCCCGGCTTACACCCCCTTCCCGTGAGAGGCGCACTCTGCATTGAGTCATCATCTCTCGCCAGTCCTCGTCCTCGAACCTTTTACAGACTCGAGTGCTTAACACTCTGCTGAACCAGCGGGTACAAATGTCCGGAATCAGGGACCCCCTAGGCTCCAGAGACGCCCCCCGGAAAGAATCCAGAACCGGGGACGTAGCCAAGGCCCCCAGGACCTCCGAACCGCAAGTGTTCGGGAGCTGGGGTGACCCCCTCCGCAGGGGTGGATCAAACCCAGGACTCCCTCAGAGCAAATGCGGTGTTAACCCTGAGTTAATGTGCTCTTAACCAAGTTAACAGAGTTAACAGCCCACAGCCAAGGAGTCTTTCTTCCCCGGGCGCAGCGATTACACGTGGGTGCGCCCGGCCAGTGAGGCCCAGTGGTTGAGCTTCGACCTGTGAATCAGGAGGTCTCGGGTGTGATTCCTGGTTGGATGCCCGGGCTGGGGGCTCCATCCCCGGTGTGGAGGTGCAGGAGGCAGCCGACTCTCACCGTGGGTGTGTATCCCCCTCCCTGAAATCAATAAAAACGTGTTATTTTCTTTTAGAGAGAAAAAAAAGTGGCGGCTGTGCCAGTTTGCAGGGCTGCGGGTGGGGCCGGCCTGTCAGGTGCGGGGCAAGGGCCGGAGGCCTGGGAGGAGGCACTTCAGGCGGCAGAGGAACTAGGGTCTCAGGAGGACCCTGTTCTGGGGCCGCCTGACCGTGGCTGCTGGTTCACAGGCTCAGGGCGAGGGTTCCAGTCCCCCCCCCCCGCAGGCCCCGGAGCCTCTGACTTTCAAGCAAACGTTCCTTTTGTCTCTGTTCTTTGGAGCTTTGGCTGCAGAGGAGACCATTCAAACCACCCACGCCCTCCGGCCGGTGTGGCTCAGTGGTCGAGCTTCGACCTAGGAACCGGGGGGGGGGGGGGGGGGGGGGTCGTGCGGTTCCATTCCCGGTCGCGGCACATGCCGGCTTGTGGGCTCCATGCCCAGAGTGGGGCGTGCAGGGGGCAGCCGATTGACGTTTCTCTCATCATTGGTATTTCTCTCCCTTCCCCTCTGAGATCAATAACGGATTTTTAAAGAAAAAACAAAAACACATAACCATTTTGAAAGGCCACCTAGCGACATGGCAAGTACTCATATGTTGACATATATGTGATTTGATATGTGTACTATTTGGTTGTATTGACGACAAGTTCCAAAACTTCATGTCAAATTTTCTGAAGGCGTTCACATTGTAGTTATTTTTACGCCTAAAAATGTCGAGTTTAGTGCCCCAAAAAAGGGCATTTGCGGGGAGTTTGAGTTTATTACTAGTAACTCCATGGAGGGGTAAAAAATGCGCATTATTAACCGCGATACCTGGGAAAAAACCAGTTTTGGGCGCTTAGGGCGCCGTCTTGTGGACACATCTGGAATTGCGTTGTCTTTGCAACTTTTTAAAGCCATCCCAAAGCAGAGCTAAAGAAAAATGACAAGTAGAGCACAGAGACCTCTATTCATGGGCAATCTGAAATCACACGTGAGATACCCTGAGACGCCTCCAAATATTTTAATTTTTTTTCTCCCACATACTTCAGGGGCAATTTCCTATAAACCAGGGCGTCCTCCTGCACAGCCATCAGAATCGGGAAGTTCACGCTGATGCGTCTGTGCCGCCCAGTCCTCGGGCGGGATGCAAATGTCGCCCTTTGTCCCAGGAATGCCCTTCGCAGGTGGCCAGAGACAACCCCCTCCCCGGCTTACACCCCCTTCCCGTGAGAGGCGCACTCTGCATTGAGTCATCATCTCTCGCCAGTCCTCGTCCTCGAACCTTTTACAGACTCGAGTGCTTAACACTCTGCTGAACCAGCGGGTACAAATGTCCGGAATCAGGGACCCCCTAGGCTCCAGAGACGCCCCCCGGAAAGAATCCAGAACCGGGGACGTAGCCAAGGCCCCCAGGACCTCCGAACCGCAAGTGTTCGGGAGCTGGGGTGACCCCCTCCGCAGGGGTGGATCAAACCCAGGACTCCCTCAGAGCAAATGCGGTGTTAACCCTGAGTTAATGTGCTCTTAACCAAGTTAACAGAGTTAACAGCCCACAGCCAAGGAGTCTTTCTTCCCCGGGCGCAGCGATTACACGTGGGTGCGCCCGGCCAGTGAGGCCCAGTGGTTGAGCTTCGACCTGTGAATCAGGAGGTCTCGGGTGTGATTCCTGGTTCGATGCCCGGGCTGGGGGCTCCATCCCCGGTGTGGAGGTACAGGAGGCAGCCGACTCTCACCGTGGGTGTGTATCCCCCTCCCTGAAATCAATAAAAACGTGTTATTTTCTTTTAGAGAGAAAAAAAAGTGGCGGCTGTGCCAGTTTGCAGGGCTGCGGGTGGGGCCGGCCTGTCAGGTGCGGGGCAGGGGCCGGAGGCCTGGGAGGAGGCACTTCAGGAGGCAGAGGAACTAGGGTCTCAGGAGGACCCTGTCCTGGGGCCGCCTGACCGTGGCTGCTGGTTCACAGGCTCAGGGCGAGGGTTCCAGTCCCCCGCCCCGCAGGCCCCGGAGCCTCTGACTTTCAAGCAAACGTTCCTTTTGTCTCTGTTCTTTGGAGCTTTGGCTGCAGAGGAGACCATTCAAACCACCCACGCCCTCCGGCCGGTGTGGCTCAGTGGTCGAGCTTCGACCTAGGAACCGGGGGGGGGGGGGGGGGGGGGGTCGTGCGGTTCCATTCCCGGTCGCGGCACATGCCGGCTTGTGGGCTCCATGCCCAGAGTGGGGCGTGCAGGGGGCAGCCGATTGACGTTTCTCTCATCATTGGTATTTCTCTCCCTTCCCCTCTGAGATCAATAACGGATTTTTAAAGAAAAAACAAAAACACATAACCATTTTAAAGGCCACCTAGCGACATGGCAAGTACTCATATGTTGACATATATGTGATTTGATATGTGTACTATTTGGTTGTATTGACGACAAGTTCCAAAACTTCATGTCAAATTTTCTGAAGGCGTTCACATTGTAGTTATTTTTACGCCTAAAAATGTCGAGTTTAGTGCCCCAAAAAAGGGCATTTGCGGGGAGTTTGAGTTTATTACTAGTAACTCCATGGAGGGGTAAAAAATGCGCATTATTAACCGCGATACCTGGGAAAAAACCAGTTTTGGGCGCTTAGGGCGCCGTCTTGTGGACACATCTGGAATTGCGTTGTCTTTGCAACTTTTTAAAGCCATCCCAAAGCAGAGCTAAAGAAAAATGACAAGTAGAGCACAGAGACCTCTATTCATGGGCAATCTGAAATCACACGTGAGATACCCTGAGACGCCTCCAAATATTTTAATTTTTTTTCTCCCACATACTTCAGGGGCAATTTCCTATAAACCAGGGCGTCCTCCTGCACAGCCATCAGAATCGGGAAGTTCACGCTGATGCGTCTGTGCCGCCCAGTCCTCGGGCGGGATGCAAATGTCGCCCTTTGTCCCAGGAATGCCCTTCGCAGGTGGCCAGAGACAACCCCCTCCCCGGCTTACACCCCCTTCCCGTGAGAGGCGCACTCTGCATTGAGTCATCATCTCTCGCCAGTCCTCGTCCTCGAACCTTTTACAGACTCGAGTGCTTAACACTCTGCTGAACCAGCGGGTACAAATGTCCGGAATCAGGGACCCCCTAGGCTCCAGAGACGCCCCCCGGAAAGAATCCAGAACCGGGGACGTAGCCAAGGCCCCCAGGACCTCCGAACCGCAAGTGTTCGGGAGCTGGGGTGACCCCCTCCGCAGGGGTGGATCAAACCCAGGACTCCCTCAGAGCAAATGCGGTGTTAACCCTGAGTTAATGTGCTCTTAACCAAGTTAACAGAGTTAACAGCCCACAGCCAAGGAGTCTTTCTTCCCCGGGCGCAGCGATTACACGTGGGTGCGCCCGGCCAGTGAGGCCCAGTGGTTGAGCTTCGACCTGTGAATCAGGAGGTCTCGGGTGTGATTCCTGGTTCGATGCCCGGGCTGGGGGCTCCATCCCCGGTGTGGAGGTACAGGAGGCAGCCGACTCTCACCGTGGGTGTGTATCCCCCTCCCTGAAATCAATAAAAACGTGTTATTTTCTTTTAGAGAGAAAAAAAAGTGGCGGCTGTGCCAGTTTGCAGGGCTGCGGGTGGGGCCGGCCTGTCAGGTGCGGGGCAGGGGCCGGAGGCCTGGGAGGAGGCACTTCAGGAGGCAGAGGAACTAGGGTCTCAGGAGGACCCTGTCCTGGGGCCGCCTGACCATGGCTGCTGGTTCACAGGCTCAGGGCGAGGGTTCCAGTCCCCCGCCCCGCAGGCCCCGGAGCCTCTGACTTTCAAGCAAACGTTCCTTTTGTCTCTGTTCTTTGGAGCTTTGGCTGCAGAGGAGACCATTCAAACCACCCACGCCCTCCGGCCGGTGTGGCTCAGTGGTCGAGCTTGGACCTAGGAACCGGGGGGGGGGGGGGGGGGGTCGTGCGGTTCCATTCCCGGTCGCGGCACATGCCGGCTTGTGGGCTCCATGCCCAGAGTGGGGCGTGCAGGGGGCAGCCGATTGACGTTTCTCTCATCATTGGTATTTCTCTCCCTTCCCCTCTGAGATCAATAACGGATTTTTAAAGAAAAAACAAAAACACATAACCATTTTGAAAGGCCACCTAGCGACATGGCAAGTACTCATATGTTGACATATATGTGATTTGATATGTGTACTATTTGGTTGTATTGACGACAAGTTCCAAAACTTCATGTCAAATTTTCTGAAGGCGTTCACATTGTAGTTATTTTTACGCCTAAAAATGTCGAGTTTAGTGCCCCAAAAAAGGGCATTTGCGGGGAGTTTGAGTTTATTACTAGTAACTCCATGGAGGGGTAAAAAATGCGCATTATTAACCGCGATACCTGGGAAAAAACCAGTTTTGGGCGCTTAGGGCGCCGTCTTGTGGACACATCTGGAATTGCGTTGTCTTTGCAACTTTTTAAAGCCATCCCAAAGCAGAGCTAAAGAAAAATGACAAGTAGAGCACAGAGACCTCTATTCATGGGCAATCTGAAATCACACGTGAGATACCCTGAGACGCCTCCAAATATTTTAATTTTTTTTCTCCCACATACTTCAGGGGCAATTTCCTATAAACCAGGGCGTCCTCCTGCACAGCCATCAGAATCGGGAAGTTCACGCTGATGCGTCTGTGCCGCCCAGTCCTCGGGCGGGATGCAAATGTCGCCCTTTGTCCCAGGAATGCCCTTCGCAGGTGGCCAGAGACAACCCCCTCCCCGGCTTACACCCCCTTCCCGTGAGAGGCGCACTCTGCATTGAGTCATCATCTCTCGCCAGTCCTCGTCCTCGAACCTTTTACAGACTCGAGTGCTTAACACTCTGCTGAACCAGCGGGTACAAATGTCCGGAATCAGGGACACCCTAGGCTCCAGAGACGCCCCCCGGAAAGAATCCAGAACCGGGGACGTAGCCAAGGCCCCCAGGACCTCCGAACCGCAAGTGTTCGGGAGCTGGGGTGACCCCCTCCGCAGGGGTGGATCAAACCCAGGACTCCCTCAGAGCAAATGCGGTGTTAACCCTGAGTTAATGTGCTCTTAACCAAGTTAACAGAGTTAACAGCCCACAGCCAAGGAGTCTTTCTTCCCCGGGCGCAGCGATTACACGTGGGTGCGCCCGGCCAGTGAGGCCCAGTGGTTGAGCTTCGACCTGTGAATCAGGAGGTCTCGGGTGTGATTCCTGGTTCGATGCCCGGGCTGGGGGCTCCATCCCCGGTGTGGAGGTACAGGAGGCAGCCGACTCTCACCGTGGGTGTGTATCCCCCTCCCTGAAATCAATAAAAACGTGTTATTTTCTTTTAGAGAGAAAAAAAAGTGGCGGCTGTGCCAGTTTGCAGGGCTGCGGGTGGGGCCGGCCTGTCAGGTGCGGGGCAGGGGCCGGAGGCCTGGGAGGAGGCACTTCAGGAGGCAGAGGAACTAGGGTCTCAGGAGGACCCTGTTCTGGGGCCGCCTGACCGTGGCTGCTGGTTCACAGGCTCAGGGCGAGGGTTCCAGTCCCCCGCCCCGCAGGCCCCGGAGCCTCTGACTTTCAAGCAAACGTTCCTTTTGTCTCTGTTCTTTGGAGCTTTGGCTGCAGAGGAGACCATTCAAACCACCCACGCCCTCCGGCCGGTGTGGCTCAGTGGTCGAGCTTCGACCTAGGAACCGGGGGGGGGGGGGGGGGGGGGGGGTCGTGCGGTTCCATTCCCGGTCGCGGCACATGCCGGCTTGTGGGCTCCATGCCCAGAGTGGGGCGTGCAGGGGGCAGCCGATTGACGTTTCTCTCATCATTGGTATTTCTCTCCCTTCCCCTCTGAGATCAATAACGGATTTTTAAAGAAAAAACAAAAACACATAACCATTTTGAAAGGCCACCTAGCGACATGGCAAGTACTCATATGTTGACATATATGTGATTTGATATGTGTACTATTTGGTTGTATTGACGACAAGTTCCAAAACTTCATGTCAAATTTTCTGAAGGCGTTCACATTGTAGTTATTTTTATGCCTAAAAATGTCGAGTTTAGTGCCCCAAAAAAGGGCATTTGCGGGGAGTTTGAGTTTATTACTAGTAACTCCATGGAGGGGTAAAAAATGCGCATTATTAACCGCGATACCTGGGAAAAAACCAGTTTTGGGCGCTTAGGGCGCCGTCTTGTGGACACATCTGGAATTGCGTTGTCTTTGCAACTTTTTAAAGCCATCCCAAAGCAGAGCTAAAGAAAAATGACAAGTAGAGCACAGAGACCTCTATTCATGGGCAATCTGAAATCACACGTGAGATACCCTGAGACGCCTCCAAATATTTTAATTTTTTTTCTCCCACATACTTCAGGGGCAATTTCCTATAAACCAGGGCGTCCTCCTGCACAGCCATCAGAATCGGGAAGTTCACGCTGATGCGTCTGTGCCGCCCAGTCCTCGGGCGGGATGCAAATGTCGCCCTTTGTCCCAGGAATGCCCTTCGCAGGTGGCCAGAGACAACCCCCTCCCCGGCTTACACCCCCTTCCCGTGAGAGGCGCACTCTGCATTGAGTCATCATCTCTCGCCAGTCCTCGTCCTCGAACCTTTTACAGACTCGAGTGCTTAACACTCTGCTGAACCAGCGGCTACAAATGTCCGGAATCAGGGACACCCTAGGCTCCAGAGACGCCCCCCGGAAAGAATCCAGAACCGGGGACGTAGCCAAGGCCCCCAGGACCTCCGAACCGCAAGTGTTCGGGAGCTGGGGTGACCCCCTCCGCAGGGGTGGATCAAACCCAGGACTCCCTCAGAGCAAATGCGGTGTTAACCCTGAGTTAATGTGCTCTTAACCAAGTTAACAGAGTTAACAGCCCACAGCCAAGGAGTCTTTCTTCCCCGGGCGCAGCGATTACACGTGGGTGCGCCCGGCCAGTGAGGCCCAGTGGTTGAGCTTCGACCTGTGAATCAGGAGGTCTCGGGTGTGATTCCTGGTTCGATGCCCGGGCTGGGGGCTCCATCCCCGGTGTGGAGGTGCAGGAGGCAGCCGACTCTCACCGTGGGTGTGTATCCCCCTCCCTGAAATCAATAAAAACGTGTTATTTTCTTTTAGAGAGAAAAAAAAGTGGCGGCTGTGCCAGTTTGCAGGGCTGCGGGTGGGGCCGGCCTGTCAGGTGCGGGGCAAGGGCCGGAGGCCTGGGAGGAGGCACTTCAGGCGGCAGAGGAACTAGGGTCTCAGGAGGACCCTGTTCTGGGGCCGCCTGACCGTGGCTGCTGGTTCACAGGCTCAGGGCGAGGGTTCCAGTCCCCCCCACCCCCCCCCCGCAGGCCCCGGAGCCTCTGACTTTCAAGCAAACGTTCCTTTTGTCTCTGTTCTTTGGAGCTTTGGCTGCAGAGGAGACCATTCAAACCACCCACGCCCTCCGGCCGGTGTGGCTCAGTGGTCGAGCTTCGACCTAGGAACCGGGGGGGGGGGGGGGGGGGGTCGTGCGGTTCCATTCCCGGTCGCGGCACATGCCGGCTTGTGGGCTCCATGCCCAGAGTGGGGCGTGCAGGGGGCAGCCGATTGACGTTTCTCTCATCATTGGTATTTCTCTCCCTTCCCCTCTGAGATCAATAACGGATTTTTAAAGAAAAAACAAAAACACATAACCATTTTGAAAGGCCACCTAGCGACATGGCAAGTACTCATATGTTGACATATATGTGATTTGATATGTGTACTATTTGGTTGTATTGACGACAAGTTCCAAAACTTCATGTCAAATTTTCTGAAGGCGTTCACATTGTAGTTATTTTTACGCCTAAAAATGTCGAGTTTAGTGCCCCAAAAAAGGGCATTTGCGGGGAGTTTGAGTTTATTACTAGTAACTCCATGGAGGGGTAAAAAATGCGCATTATTAACCGCGATACCTTGGAAAAAACCAGTTTTGGGCGCTTAGGGCGCCGTCTTGTGGACACATCTGGAATTGCGTTGTCTTTGCAACTTTTTAAAGCCATCCCAAAGCAGAGCTAAAGAAAAATGACAAGTAGAGCACAGAGACCTCTATTCATGGGCAATCTGAAATCACACGTGAGATACCCTGAGACGCCTCCAAATATTTTAATTTTTTTTCTCCCACATACTTCAGGGGCAATTTCCTATAAACCAGGGCGTCCTCCTGCACAGCCATCAGAATCGGGAAGTTCACGCTGATGCGTCTGTGCCGCCCAGTCCTCGGGCGGGATGCAAATGTCGCCCTTTGTCCCAGGAATGCCCTTCGCAGGTGGCCAGAGACAACCCCCTCCCCGGCTTACACCCCCTTCCCGTGAGAGGCGCACTCTGCATTGAGTCATCATCTCTCGCCAGTCCTCGTCCTCGAACCTTTTACAGACTCGAGTGCTTAACACTCTGCTGAACCAGCGGGTACAAATGTCCGGAATCAGGGACCCCCTAGGCTCCAGAGACGCCCCCCGGAAAGAATCCAGAACCGGGGACGTAGCCAAGGCCCCCAGGACCTCCGAACCGCAAGTGTTCGGGAGCTGGGGTGACCCCCTCCGCAGGGGTGGATCAAACCCAGGACTCCCTCAGAGCAAATGCGGTGTTAACCCTGAGTTAATGTGCTCTTAACCAAGTTAACAGAGTTAACAGCCCACAGCCAAGGAGTCTTTCTTCCCCGGGCGCAGCGATTACACGTGGGTGCGCCCGGCCAGTGAGGCCCAGTGGTTGAGCTTCGACCTGTGAATCAGGAGGTCTCTGGTGTGATTCCTGGTTCGATGCCCGGGCTGGGGGCTCCATCCCCGGTGTGGAGGTGCAGGAGGCAGCCGACTCTCACCGTGGGTGTGTATCCCCCTCCCTGAAATCAATAAAAACGTGTTATTTTCTTTTAGAGAGAAAAAAAAGTGGCGGCTGTGCCAGTTTGCAGGGCTGCGGGTGGGGCCGGCCTGTCAGGTGCGGGGCAGGGGCTGGAGGCCTGGGAGGAGGCACTTCAGGAGGCAGAGGAACTAGGGTCTCAGGAGGACCCTGTCCTGGGGCCGCCTGACCGTGGCTGCTGGTTCACAGGCTCAGGGCGAGGGTTCCAGTCCCCCGCCCCGCAGGCCCCGGAGCCTCTGACTTTCAAGCAAACGTTCCTTTTGTCTCTGTTCTTTGGAGCTTTGGCTGCAGAGGAGACCATTCAAACCACCCACGCCCTCCGGCCGGTGTGGCTCAGTGGTCGAGCTTCGACCTAGGAACCGGGGCGGGGGGGGGGGGGGGTCGTGCGGTTCCATTCCCAGTCGCGGCACATGCCGGCTTGTGGGCTCCATGCCCAGAGTGGGGCGTGCAGGGGGCAGCCGATTGACGTTTCTCTCATCATTGGTATTTCTCTCCCTTCCCCTCTGAGATCAATAACGGATTTTTAAAGAAAAAACAAAAACACATAACCATTTTGAAAGGCCACCTAGCGACATGGCAAGTACTCATATGTTGACATATCTGTGATTTGATATGTGTACTATTTGGTTGTATTGACGACAAGTTCCAAAACTTCATGTCAAATTTTCTGAAGGCGTTCACATTGTAGTTATTTTTACGCCTAAAAATGTCGAGTTTAGTGCCCCAAAAAAGGGCATTTGCGGGGAGTTTGAGTTTATTACTAGTAACTCCATGGAGGGGTAAAAAATGCGCATTATTAACCGCGATACCTGGGAAAAAACCAGTTTTGGGCGCTTAGGGCGCCGTCTTGTGGACACATCTGGAATTGCGTTGTCTTTGAAACTTTTTAAAGCCATCCCAAAGCAGAGCTAAAGAAAAATGACAAGTAGAGCACAGAGACCTCTATTCATGGGCAATCTGAAATCACACGTGAGATACCCTGAGACGCCTCCAAATATTTTAATTTTTTTTCTCCCACATACTTCAGGGGCAATTTCCTATAAACCAGGGCGTCCTCCTGCACAGCCATCAGAATCGGGAAGTTCACGCTGATGCGTCTGTGCCGCCCAGTCCTCGGGCGGGATGCAAATGTCGCCCTTTGTCCCAGGAATGCCCTTCGCAGGTGGCCAGAGACAACCCCCTCCCCGGCTTACACCCCCTTCCCGTGAGAGGCGCACTCTGCATTGAGTCATCATCTCTCGCCAGTCCTCGTCCTCGAACCTTTTACAGACTCGAGTGCTTAACACTCTGCTGAACCAGCGGGTACAAATGTCCGGAATCAGGGACCCCCTAGGCTCCAGAGACGCCCCCCGGAAAGAATCCAGAACCGGGGATGTAGCCAAGGCCCCCAGGACCTCCGAACCGCAAGTGTTCGGGAGCTGGGGTGACCCCCTCCGCAGGGGTGGATCAAACCCAGGACTCCCTCAGAGCAAATGCGGTGTTAACCCTGAGTCAATGCGCTGTGAACCCTAAGTTAACAGAGTTAACAGCCCACAGCCAAGGAGTCTTTCTTCCCCGGGCGCAGCGATTACACGTGGGTGCGCCCGGCCAGTGAGGCCCAGTGGTTGAGCTTCGACCTGTGAATCAGGAGGTCTCGGGTCTGATTCCTGGTTCGATGCCCGGGCTGGGGGCTCCATTCCCGATGTGCAGGTGCAGGAGGCAGCAGATTCTCACCGTGGGTGTGTATCCCCCTCCCTGAAATCAATAAAAACGTGTTATTTTCTTTTAGAGAGAAAAAAAGTGGCGGCTGTGCCAGTTTGCAGGGCTGCGGGTGGGGCCGGCCTGTCAGGTGCGGGGCAGGGGCCGGAGGCCTGGGAGGAGGCACTTCAGGAGGCAGAGGAACTAGGGTCTCAGGAGGACCCTGTCCTGGGGCCGCCTGACCGTGGCTGCTGGTTCACAGGCTCAGGGCGAGGGTTCCAGTCCCCCCCACCCCCCCCGCAGGCCCCGGAGCCTCTGACTTTCAAGCAAACGTTCCTTTTGTCTCTGTTCTTTGGAGCTTTGGCTGCAGAGGAGACCATTCAAACCACCCACGCCCTCCGGCCGGTGTGGCTCAGTGGTCGAGCTTCGACCTAGGAACCGGGGGGGGGGGGGGGGGGGGTCGTGCGGTTCCATTCCCGGTCGCGGCACATGCCGGCTTGTGGGCTCCATGCCCAGAGTGGGGCGTGCAGGGGGCAGCCGATTGACGTTTCTCTCATTATTGGTATTTCTCTCCCTTCCCCTCTGAGATCAATAACGGATTTTTAAAGAAAAAACAAAAACACATAACCATTTTGAAAGGCCACCTAGCGACATGGCAAGTACTCATATGTTGACATATATGTGATTTGATATGTGTACTATTTGGTTGTATTGACGACAAGTTCCAAAACTTCATGTCAAATTTTCTGAAGGCGTTCACATTGTAGTTATTTTTACGCCTAAAAATGTCGAGTTTAGTGCCCCAAAAAAGGGCATTTGCGGGGAGTTTGAGTTTATTACTAGTAACTCCATGGAGGGGTAAAAAATGCGCATTATTAACCGCGATACCTGGGAAAAAACCAGTTTTGGGCGCTTAGGGCGCCGTCTTGTGGACACATCTGGAATTGCGTTGTCTTTGAAACTTTTTAAAGCCATCCCAAAGCAGAGCTAAAGAAAAATGACAAGTAGAGCACAGAGACCTCTATTCATGGGCAATCTGAAATCACACGTGAGATACCCTGAGACGCCTCCAAATATTTTAATTTTTTTTCTCCCACATACTTCAGGGGCAATTTCCTATAAACCAGGGCGTCCTCCTGCACAGCCATCAGAATCGGGAAGTTCACGCTGATGCGTCTGTGCCGCCCAGTCCTCGGGCGGGATGCAAATGTCGCCCTTTGTCCCAGGAATGCCCTTCGCAGGTGGCCAGAGACAACCCCCTCCCCGGCTTACACCCCCTTCCCGTGAGAGGCGCACTCTGCATTGAGTCATCATCTCTCGCCAGTCCTCGTCCTCGAACCTTTTACAGACTCGAGTGCTTAACACTCTGCTGAACCAGCGGGTACAAATGTCCGGAATCAGGGACCCCCTAGGCTCCAGAGACGCCCCCCGGAAAGAATCCAGAACCGGGGACGTAGCCAAGGCCCCCAGGACCTCCGAACCGCAAGTGTTCGGGAGCTGGGGTGACCCCCTCCGCAGGGGTGGATCAAACCCAGGACTCCCTCAGAGCAAATGCGGTGTTAACCCTGAGTTAATGTGCTCTTAACCAAGTTAACAGAGTTAACAGCCCACAGCCAAGGAGTCTTTCTTCCCCGGGCGCAGCGATTACACGTGGGTGCGCCCGGCCAGTGAGGCCCAGTGGTTGAGCTTCGACCTGTGAATCAGGAGGTCTCGGGTCTGATTCCTGGTTGGATGCCCGGGCTGGGGGCTCCATCCCCGGTGTGGAGGTGCAGGAGGCAGCCGACTCTCACCGTGGGTGTGTATCCCCCTCCCTGAAATCAATAAAAACGTGTTATTTTCTATTAGAGAGAAAAAAAAGTGGCGGCTGTGCCAGTTTGCAGGGCTGCGGGTGGGGCCGGCCTGTCAGGTGCGGGGCAGGGGCCGGAGGCCTGGGAGGAGGCACTTCAGGCGGCAGAGGAACTAGGGTCTCAGGAGGACCCTGTCCTGGGGCCGCCTGACCGTGGCTGCTGGTTCACAGGCTCAGGGCGAGGGTTCCAGTCCCCCCCACCCCCCCCCGCAGGCCCCGGAGCCTCTGACTTTCAAGCAAACGTTCCTTTTGTCTCTGTTCTTTGGAGCTTTGGCTGCAGAGGAGACCATTCAAACCACCCACGCCCTCCGGCCGGTGTGGCTCAGTGGTCGAGCTTCGACCTAGGAACCGGGGGGTCGTGCGGTTCCATTCCCGGTCGCGGCACATGCCGGCTTGTGGGCTCCATGCCCAGAGTGGGGCGTGCAGGGGGCAGCCGATTGACGTTTCTCTCATCATTGGTATTTCTCTCCCTTCCCCTCTGAGATCAATAACGGATTTTTAAAGAAAAAACAAAAACACATAACCATTTTGAAAGGCCACCTAGCGACATGGCAAGTACTCATATGTTGACATATATGTGATTTGATATGTGTACTATTTGGTTGTATTGACGACAAGTTCCAAAACTTCATGTCAAATTTTCTGAAGGCGTTCACATTGTAGTTATTTTTACGCCTAAAAATGTCGAGTTTAGTGCCCCAAAAAAGGGCATTTGCGGGGAGTTTGAGTTTATTACTAGTAACTCCATGGAGGGGTAAAAAATGCGCATTATTAACCGCGATACCTGGGAAAAAACCAGTTTTGGGCGCTTAGGGCGCCGTCTTGTGGACACATCTGGAATTGCGTTGTCTTTGAAACTTTTTAAAGCCATCCCAAAGCAGAGCTAAAGAAAAATGACAAGTAGAGCACAGAGACCTCTATTCATGGGCAATCTGAAATCACACGTGAGATACCCTGAGACGCCTCCAAATATTTTAATTTTTTTTCTCCCACATACTTCAGGGGCAATTTCCTATAAACCAGGGCGTCCTCCTGCACAGCCATCAGAATCGGGAATTTCACGCTGATGCGTCTGTGCCGCCCAGTCCTCGGGCGGGATGCAAATGTCGCCCTTTGTCCCAGGAATGCCCTTCGCAGGTGGCCAGAGACAACCCCCTCCCCGGCTTACACCCCCTTCCCGTGAGAGGCGCACTCTGCATTGAGTCATTATCTCTCGCCAGTCCTCGTCCTCGAACCTTTTACAGACTCGAGTGCTTAACACTCTGCTGAACCAGCAGCTACAAATGTCCGGAATCAGGGACACCCTAGGCTCCAGAGACGCCCCCCGGAAAGAATCCAGAACCGGGGACGTAGCCAAGGCCCCCAGGACCTCCGAACCGCAAGTGTTCGAGAGCTGGGTTGACCCCCTCCGCAGGGGTGGATCAAACCCAGGACTCCCTCAGAGCAAATGCGGTGTTAACCCTGAGTTAATGTGCTCTTAACCAAGTTAACAGAGTTAACAGCCCACAGCCAAGGAGTCTTTCTTCCCCGGGCGCAGCGATTACACGTGGGTGCGCCCGGCCAGTGAGGCCCAGTGGTTGAGCTTCGACCTGTGAATCAGGAGGTCTCGGGTCTGATTCCTGGTTGGATGCCCGGGCTGGGGGCTCCATCCCCGGTGTGGAGGTGCAGGAGGCAGCCGACTCTCACCGTGGGTGTGTATCCCCCTCCCTGAAATCCATAAAAACGTGTTATTTTCTTTTAGAGAGAAAAAAAAGTGGCGGCTGTGCCAGTTTGCAGGGCTGCGGGTGGGGCCGGCCTGTCAGGTGCGGGGCAGGGGCCGGAGGCCTGGGAGGAGGCACTTCAGGCGGCAGAGGAACTAGGGTCTCAGGAGGACCCTGTCCTGGGGCCGCCTGACCGTGGCTGCTGGTTCACAGGCTCAGGGCGAGGGTTCCAGTCCCCCCCACACCCCCCCGCAGGCCCCGGAGCCTCTGACTTTCAAGCAAACGTTCCTTTTGTCTCTGTTCTTTGGAGCTTTGGCTGCAGAGGAGACCATTCAAACCACCCACGCCCTCCGGCCGGTGTGGCTCAGTGGTCGAGCTTCGACCTTGGAACCGGGGGGGGGGGGGTCGTGCGGTTCCATTCCCGGTCGCGGCACATGCCGGCTTGTGGGCTCCATGCCCAGAGTGGGGCGTGCAGGGGGCAGCCGATTGACGTTTCTCTCATCATTGGTATTTCTCTCCCTTCCCCTCTGAGATCAATAACGGATTTTTAAAGAAAAAACAAAAACACATAACCATTTTGAAAGGCCACCTAGCGACATGGCAAGTACTCATATGTTGACATATCTGTGATTTGATATGTGTACTATTTGGTTGTATTGACGACAAGTTCCAAAACTTCATGTCAAATTTTCTGAAGGCGTTCACATTGTAGTTATTTTTACGCCTAAAAATGTCGAGTTTAGTGCCCCAAAAAAGGGCATTTGCGGGGAGTTTGAGTTTATTACTAGTAACTCCATGGAGGGGTAAAAAATGCGCATTATTAACCGCGATACCTGGGAAAAAACCAGTTTTGGGCGCTTAGGGCGCCGTCTTGTGGACACATCTGGAATTGCGTTGTCTTTGAAACTTTTTAAAGCCATCCCAAAGCAGAGCTAAAGAAAAATGACAAGTAGAGCACAGAGACCTCTATTCATGGGCAATCTGAAATCACACGTGAGATACCCTGAGACGCCTCCAAATATTTTAATTTTTTTTCTCCCACATACTTCAGGGGCAATTTCCTATAAACCAGGGCGTCCTCCTGCACAGCCATCAGAATCGGGAAGTTCACGCTGATGCGTCTGTGCCGCCCAGTCCTCGGGCGGGATGCAAATGTCGCCCTTTGTCCCAGGAATGCCCTTCGCAGGTGGCCAGAGACAACCCCCTCCCCGGCTTACACCCCCTTCCCGTGAGAGGCGCACTCTGCATTGAGTCATCATCTCTCGCCAGTCCTCGTCCTCGAACCTTTTACAGACTCGAGTGCTTAACACTCTGCTGAACCAGCGGGTACAAATGTCCGGAATCAGGGACCCCCTAGGCTCCAGAGACGCCCCCCGGAAAGAATCCAGAACCGGGGACGTAGCCAAGGCCCCCAGGACCTCCGAACCGCAAGTGTTCGGGAGCTGGGGTGACCCCCTCCGCAGGGGTGGATCAAACCCAGGACTCCCTCAGAGCAAATGCGGTGTTAACCCTGAGTTAATGTGCTCTTAACCAAGTTAACAGAGTTAAGAGCCCACAGCCAAGGAGTCTTTCTTCCCCGGGCGCAGCGATTACACGTGGGTGCGCCCGGCCAGTGAGGCCCAGTGGTTGAGCTTCGACCTGTGAATCAGGAGGTCTCGGGTCTGATTCCTGGTTCGATGCCCGGGCTGGGGGCTCCATCCCCGGTGTGGAGGTGCAGGAGGCAGCCGACTCTCACCGTGGGTGTGTATCCCCCTCCCTGAAATCAATAAAAACGTGTTATTTTCTTTTAGAGAGAAAAAAAAGTGGCGGCTGTGCCAGTTTGCAGGGCTGCGGGTGGGGCCGGCCTGTCAGGTGCGGGGCAGGGGCCCGAGGCCTGGGAGGAGGCACTTCAGGCGGCAGAGGAACTAGGGTCTCAGGAGGACCCTGTCCTGGGGCCGCCTGACCGTGGCTGCTGGTTCACAGGCTCAGGGCGAGGGTTCCAGTCCCCCGCCCCGCAGGCCCCGGAGCCTCTGACTTTCAAGCAAACGTTCCTTTTGTCTCTGTTCTTTGGAGCTTTGGCTGCAGAGGAGACCATTCAAACCACCCACGCCCTCCGGCCGGTGTGGCTCAGTGGTCGAGCTTCGACCTAGGAACCGGGGGGTCGTGCGGTTCCATTCCCGGTCGCGGCACATGCCGGCTTGTGGGCTCCATGCCCAGAGTGGGGCGTGCAGGGGGCAGCCGATTGACGTTTCTCTCATCATTGGTATTTCTCTCCCTTCCCCTCTGAGATCAATAACGGATTTTTAAAGAAAAAACAAAAACACATAACCATTTTGAAAGGCCACCTAGCGACATGGCAAGTACTCATATGTTGACATATCTGTGATTTGATATGTGTACTATTTGGTTGTATTGACGACAAGTTCCAAAACTTCATGTCAAATTTTCTGAAGGCGTTCACATTGTAGTTATTTTTACGCCTAAAAATGTCGAGTTTAGTGCCCCAAAAAAGGGCATTTGCGGGAAGTTTGAGTTTATTACTAGTAACTCCATGGAGGGGTAAAAAATGCGCATTATTAACCGCGATACCTGGGAAAAAACCAGTTTTGGGCGCTTAGGGCGCCGTCTTGTGGACACATCTGGAATTGCGTTGTCTTTGCAACTTTTTAAAGCCATCCCAAAGCAGAGCTAAAGAAAAATGACAAGTAGAGCACAGAGACCTCTATTCATGGGCAATCTGAAATCACACGTGAGATACCCTGAGACGCCTCCAAATATTTTAATTTTTTTTCTCCCACATACTTCAGGGGCAATTTCCTATAAACCAGGGCGTCCTCCTGCACAGCCATCAGAATCGGGAAGTTCACGCTGATGCGTCTGTGCCGCCCAGTCCTCGGGCGGGATGCAAATGTCGCCCTTTGTCCCAGGAATGCCCTTCGCAGGTGGCCAGAGACAACCCCCTCCCCGGCTTACACCCCCTTCCCGTGAGAGGCGCACTCTGCATTGAGTCATCATCTCTCGCCAGTCCTCGTCCTCGAACCTTTTACAGACTCGAGTGCTTAACACTCTGCTGAACCAGCGGCTACAAATGTCCGGAATCAGGGACACCCTAGGCTCCAGAGACGCCCCCCGGAAAGAATCCAGAACCGGGGACGTAGCCAAGGCCCCCAGGACCTCCGAACCGCAAGTGTTCGGGAGCTGGGGTGACCCCCTCCGCAGGGGTGGATCAAACCCAGGACTCCCTCAGAGCAAATGCGGTGTTAACCCTGAGTTAATGTGCTCTTAACCAAGTTAACAGAGTTAACAGCCCACAGCCAAGGAGTCTTTCTTCCCCGGGCGCAGCGATTACACGTGGGTGCGCCCGGCCAGTGAGGCCCAGTGGTTGAGCTTCGACCTGTGAATCAGGAGGTCTCGGGTCTGATTCCTGGTTGGATGCCCGGGCTGGGGGCTCCATCCCCGGTGTGGAGGTGCAGGAGGCAGCCGACTCTCACCGTGGGTGTGTATCCCCCTCCCTGAAATCAATAAAAACGTGTTATTTTCTTTTAGAGAGAAAAAAAAGTGGCGGCTGTGCCAGTTTGCAGGGCTGCGGGTGGGGCCGGCCTGTCAGGTGCGGGGCAGGGGCCGGAGGCCTGGGAGGAGGCACTTCAGGCGGCAGAGGAACTAGGGTCTCAGGAGGACCCTGTCCTGGGGCCGCCTGACCGTGGCTGCTGGTTCACAGGCTCAGGGCGAGGGTTCCAGTCCCCCCCACACCCCCCCGCAGGCCCCGGAGCCTCTGACTTTCAAGCAAACGTTCCTTTTGTCTCTGTTCTTTGGAGCTTTGGCTGCAGAGGAGACCATTCAAACCACCCACGCCCTCCGGCCGGTGTGGCTCAGTGGTCGAGCTTCGACCTAGGAACCGGGGGGGGGGGGGGGTCGTGCGGTTCCATTCCCGGTCGCGGCACATGCCGGCTTGTGGGCTCCATGCCCAGAGTGGGGCGTGCAGGGGGCAGCCGATTGACGTTTCTCTCATCATTGGTATTTCTCTCCCTTCCCCTCTGAGATCAATAACGGATTTTTAAAGAAAAAACAAAAACACATAACCATTTTGAAAGGCCACCTAGCGACATGGCAAGTACTCATATGTTGACATATATGTGATTTGATATGTGTACTATTTGGTTGTATTGACGACAAGTTCCAAAACTTCATGTCAAATTTTCTGAAGGTGTTCACATTGTAGTTATTTTCACGCCTAAAAATGTCGAGTTTAGTGCCCCAAAAAAGGGCATTTGCGGGAAGTTTGAGTTTATTACTAGTAACTCCATGGAGGGGTAAAAAATGCGCATTATTAACCGCGATACCTGGGAAAAAACCAGTTTTGGGCGCTTAGGGCGCCGTCTTGTGGACACATCTGGAATTGCGTTGTCTTTGCAACTTTTTAAAGCCATCCCAAAGCAGAGCTAAAGAAAAATGACAAGTAGAGCACAGAGACCTCTATTCATGGGCAATCTGAAATCACACGTGAGATACCCTGAGACGCCTCCAAATATTTTAATTTTTTTTCTCCCACATACTTCAGGGCCAATTTCCTATAAACCAGGGCGTCCTCCTGCACAGCCATCAGAATCGGGAAGTTCACGCTGATGCGTCTGTGCCGCCCAGTCCTCGGGCGGGATGCAAATGTCGCCCTTTGTCCCAGGAATGCCCTTCGCAGGTGGCCAGAGACAACCCCCTCCCCGGCTTACACCCCCTTCCCGTGAGAGGCGCACTCTGCATTGAGTCATCATCTCTCGCCAGTCCTCGTCCTCGAACCTTTTACAGACTCGAGTGCTTAACACTCTGCTGAACCAGCGGGTACAAATGTCCGGAATCAGGGACCCCCTAGGCTCCAGAGACGCCCCCCGGAAAGAATCCAGAACCGGGGACGTAGCCAAGGCCCCCAGGACCTCCGAACCGCAAGTGTTCGGGAGCTGGGGTGACCCCCTCCGCAGGGGTGGATCAAACCCAGGACTCCCTCAGAGCAAATGCGGTGTTAACCCTGAGTTAATGTGCTCTTAACCAAGTTAACAGAGTTAAGAGCCCACAGCCAAGGAGTCTTTCTTCCCCGGGCGCAGCGATTACACGTGGGTGCGCCCGGCCAGTGAGGCCCAGTGGTTGAGCTTCGACCTGTGAATCAGGAGGTCTCGGGTGTGATTCCTGGTTCGATGCCCGGGCTGGGGGCTCCATCCCCGGTGTGGAGGTGCAGGAGGCAGCCGACTCTCACCGTGGGTGTGTATCCCCCTCCCTGAAATCAATAAAAACGTGTTATTTTCTTTTAGAGAGAAAAAAAAGTGGCGGCTGTGCCAGTTTGCAGGGCTGCGGGTGGGGCCGGCCTGTCAGGTGCGGGGCAGGGGCCGGAGGCCTGGGAGGAGGCACTTCAGGCGGCAGAGGAACTAGGGTCTCAGGAGGACCCTGTCCTGGGGCCGCCTGACCGTGGCTGCTGGTTCACAGGCTCAGGGCGAGGGTTCCAGTCCCCAGGCCCGCAGGCCCCGGAGCCTCTGACTTTCAAGCAAACGTTCCTTTTGTCTCTGTTCTTTGGAGCTTTGGCTGCAGAGGAGACCATTCAAACCACCCACGCCCTCCGGCCGGTGTGGCTCAGTGGTCGAGCTTCGACCTAGGAACCGGGGGGTCGTGCGGTTCCATTCCCGGTCGCGGCACATGCCGGCTTGTGGGCTCCATGCCCAGAGTGGGGCGTGCAGGGGGCAGCCGATTGACGTTTCTCTCATCATTGGTATTTCTCTCCCTTCCCCTCTGAGATCAATAACGGATTTTTAAAGAAAAAACAAAAACACATAACCATTTTGAAAGGCCACCTAGCGACATGGCAAGTACTCATATGTTGACATATATGTGATTTGATATGTGTACTATTTGGTTGTATTGACGACAAGTTCCAAAACTTCATGTCAAATTTTCTGAAGGCGTTCACATTGTAGTTATTTTTACGCCTAAAAATGTCGAGTTTAGTGCCCCAAAAAAGGGCATTTGCGGGAAGTTTGAGTTTATTACTAGTAACTCCATGGAGGGGTAAAAAATGCGCATTATTAACCGCGATACCTGGGAAAAAACCAGTTTTGGGCGCTTAGGGCGCCGTCTTGTGGACACATCTGGAATTGCGTTGTCTTTGAAACTTTTTAAAGCCATCCCAAAGCAGAGCTAAAGAAAAATGACAAGTAGAGCACAGAGACCTCTATTCATGGGCAATCTGAAATCACATGTGAGATACCCTGAGACGCCTCCAAATATTTTAATTTTTTTTCTCCCACATACTTCAGGGGCAATTTCCTATAAACCAGGGCGTCCTCCTGCACAGCCATCAGAATCGGGAAGTTCACGCTGATGCGTCTGTGCCGCCCAGTCCTCGGGCGGGATGCAAATGTCGCCCTTTGTCCCAGGAATGCCCTTCGCAGGTGGCCAGAGACAACCCCCTCCCCGGCTTACACCCCCTTCCCGTGAGAGGCGCACTCTGCATTGAGTCATCATCTCTCGCCAGTCCTCGTCCTCGAACCTTTTACAGACTCGAGTGCTTAACACTCTGCTGAACCAGCGGGTACAAATGTCCGGAATCAGGGACCCCCTAGGCTCCAGAGACGCCCCCCGGAAAGAATCCAGAACCGGGGACGTAGCCAAGGCCCCCAGGACCTCCGAACCGCAAGTGTTCGGGAGCTGGGGTGACCCCCTCCGCAGGGGTGGATCAAACCCAGGACTCCCTCAGAGCAAATGCGGTGTTAACCCTGAGTTAATGTGCTCTTAACCAAGTTAACAGAGTTAAGAGCCCACAGCCAAGGAGTCTTTCTTCCCCGGGCGCAGCGATTACACGTGGGTGCGCCCGGCCAGTGAGGCCCAGTGGTTGAGCTTCGACCTGTGAATCAGGAGGTCTCGGGTCTGATTCCTGGTTCGATGCCCGGGCTGGGGGCTCCATCCCCGGTGTGGAGGTGCAGGAGGCAGCCGACTCTCACCGTGGGTGTGTATCCCCCTCCCTGAAATCAATAAAAACGTGTTATTTTCTTTTAGAGAGAAAAAAAAGTGGCGGCTGTGCCAGTTTGCAGGGCTGCGGGTGGGGCCGGCCTGTCAGGTGCGGGGCAGGGGCCCGAGGCCTGGGAGGAGGCACTTCAGGCGGCAGAGGAACTAGGGTCTCAGGAGGACCCTGTCCTGGGGCCGCCTGACCGTGGCTGCTGGTTCACAGGCTCAGGGCGAGGGTTCCAGTCCCCCGCCCCGCAGGCCCCGGAGCCTCTGACTTTCAAGCAAACGTTCCTTTTGTCTCTGTTCTTTGGAGCTTTGGCTGCAGAGGAGACCATTCAAACCACCCACGCCCTCCGGCCGGTGTGGCTCAGTGGTCGAGCTTCGACCTAGGAACCGGGGGGTCGTGCGGTTCCATTCCCGGTCGCGGCACATGCCGGCTTGTGGGCTCCATGCCCAGAGTGGGGCGTGCAGGGGGCAGCCGATTGACGTTTCTCTCATCATTGGTATTTCTCTCCCTTCCCCTCTGAGATCAATAACGGATTTTTAAAGAAAAAACAAAAACACATAACCATTTTGAAAGGCCACCTAGCGACATGGCAAGTACTCATATGTTGACATATATGTGATTTGATATGTGTACTATTTGGTTGTATTGACGACAAGTTCCAAAACTTCATGTCAAATTTTCTGAAGGCGTTCACATTGTAGTTATTTTTACGCCTAAAAATGTCGAGTTTAGTGCCCCAAAAAAGGGCATTTGCGGGAAGTTTGAGTTTATTACTAGTAACTCCATGGAGGGGTAAAAAATGCGCATTATTAACCGCGATACCTGGGAAAAAACCAGTTTTGGGCGCTTAGGGCGCCGTCTTGTGGACACATCTGGAATTGCGTTGTCTTTGCAACTTTTTAAAGCCATCCCAAAGCAGAGCTAAAGAAAAATGACAAGTAGAGCACAGAGACCTCTATTCATGGGCAATCTGAAATCACACGTGAGATACCCTGAGACGCCTCCAAATATTTTAATTTTTTTTCTCCCACATACTTCAGGGGCAATTTCCTATAAACCAGGGCGTCCTCCTGCACAGCCATCAGAATCGGGAAGTTCACGCTGATGCGTCTGTGCCGCCCAGTCCTCGGGCGGGATGCAAATGTCGCCCTTTGTCCCAGGAATGCCCTTCGCAGGTGGCCAGAGACAACCCCCTCCCCGGCTTACACCCCCTTCCCGTGAGAGGCGCACTCTGCATTGAGTCATCATCTCTCGCCAGTCCTCGTCCTCGAACCTTTTACAGACTCGAGTGCTTAACACTCTGCTGAACCAGCGGCTACAAATGTCCGGAATCAGGGACACCCTAGGCTCCAGAGACGCCCCCCGGAAAGAATCCAGAACCGGGGACGTAGCCAAGGCCCCCAGGACCTCCGAACCGCAAGTGTTCGGGAGCTGGGGTGACCCCCTCCGCAGGGGTGGATCAAACCCAGGACTCCCTCAGAGCAAATGCGGTGTTAACCCTGAGTTAATGTGCTCTTAACCAAGTTAACAGAGTTAACAGCCCACAGCCAAGGAGTCTTTCTTCCCCGGGCGCAGCGATTACACGTGGGTGCGCCCGGCCAGTGAGGCCCAGTGGTTGAGCTTCGACCTGTGAATCAGGAGGTCTCGGGTCTGATTCCTGGTTGGATGCCCGGGCTGGGGGCTCCATCCCCGGTGTGGAGGTGCAGGAGGCAGCCGACTCTCACCGTGGGTGTGTATCCCCCTCCCTGAAATCAATAAAAACGTGTTATTTTCTTTTAGAGAGAAAAAAAAGTGGCGGCTGTGCCAGTTTGCAGGGCTGCGGGTGGGGCCGGCCTGTCAGGTGCGGGGCAGGGGCCGGAGGCCTGGGAGGAGGCACTTCAGGCGGCAGAGGAACTAGGGTCTCAGGAGGACCCTGTCCTGGGGCCGCCTGACCGTGGCTGCTGGTTCACAGGCTCAGGGCGAGGGTTCCAGTCCCCCCCACACCCCCCCGCAGGCCCCGGAGCCTCTGACTTTCAAGCAAACGTTCCTTTTGTCTCTGTTCTTTGGAGCTTTGGCTGCAGAGGAGACCATTCAAACCACCCACGCCCTCCGGCCGGTGTGGCTCAGTGGTCGAGCTTCGACCTAGGAACCGGGGGGGGGGGGGGGTCGTGCGGTTCCATTCCCGGTCGCGGCACATGCCGGCTTGTGGGCTCCATGCCCAGAGTGGGGCGTGCAGGGGGCAGCCGATTGACGTTTCTCTCATCATTGGTATTTCTCTCCCTTCCCCTCTGAGATCAATAACGGATTTTTAAAGAAAAAACAAAAACACATAACCATTTTGAAAGGCCACCTAGCGACATGGCAAGTACTCATATGTTGACATATATGTGATTTGATATGTGTACTATTTGGTTGTATTGACGACAAGTTCCAAAACTTCATGTCAAATTTTCTGAAGGTGTTCACATTGTAGTTATTTTCACGCCTAAAAATGTCGAGTTTAGTGCCCCAAAAAAGGGCATTTGCGGGAAGTTTGAGTTTATTACTAGTAACTCCATGGAGGGGTAAAAAATGCGCATTATTAACCGCGATACCTGGGAAAAAACCAGTTTTGGGCGCTTAGGGCGCCGTCTTGTGGACACATCTGGAATTGCGTTGTCTTTGCAACTTTTTAAAGCCATCCCAAAGCAGAGCTAAAGAAAAATGACAAGTAGAGCACAGAGACCTCTATTCATGGGCAATCTGAAATCACACGTGAGATACCCAGAGACGCCTCCAAATATTTTAATTTTTTTTCTCCCACATACTTCAGGGCCAATTTCCTATAAACCAGGGCGTCCTCCTGCACAGCCATCAGAATCGGGAAGTTCACGCTGATGCGTCTGTGCCGCCCAGTCCTCGGGCGGGATGCAAATGTCGCCCTTTGTCCCAGGAATGCCCTTCGCAGGTGGCCAGAGACAACCCCCTCCCCGGCTTACACCCCCTTCCCGTGAGAGGCGCACTCTGCATTGAGTCATCATCTCTCGCCAGTCCTCGTCCTCGAACCTTTTACAGACTCGAGTGCTTAACACTCTGCTGAACCAGCGGGTACAAATGTCCGGAATCAGGGACCCCCTAGGCTCCAGAGACGCCCCCCGGAAAGAATCCAGAACCGGGGACGTAGCCAAGGCCCCCAGGACCTCCGAACCGCAAGTGTTCGGGAGCTGGGGTGACCCCCTCCGCAGGGGTGGATCAAACCCAGGACTCCCTCAGAGCAAATGCGGTGTTAACCCTGAGTTAATGTGCTCTTAACCAAGTTAACAGAGTTAAGAGCCCACAGCCAAGGAGTCTTTCTTCCCCGGGCGCAGCGATTACACGTGGGTGCGCCCGGCCAGTGAGGCCCAGTGGTTGAGCTTCGACCTGTGAATCAGGAGGTCTCGGGTGTGATTCCTGGTTCGATGCCCGGGCTGGGGGCTCCATCCCCGGTGTGGAGGTGCAGGAGGCAGCCGACTCTCACCGTGGGTGTGTATCCCCCTCCCTGAAATCAATAAAAACGTGTTATTTTCTTTTAGAGAGAAAAAAAAGTGGCGGCTGTGCCAGTTTGCAGGGCTGCGTGTGGGGCCGGCCTGTCAGGTGCGGGGCAGGGGCCGGAGGCCTGGGAGGAGGCACTTCAGGCGGCAGAGGAACTAGGGTCTCAGGAGGACCCTGTCCTGGGGCCGCCTGACCGTGGCTGCTGGTTCACAGGCTCAGGGCGAGGGTTCCAGTCCCCAGGCCCGCAGGCCCCGGAGCCTCTGACTTTCAAGCAAACGTTCCTTTTGTCTCTGTTCTTTGGAGCTTTGGCTGCAGAGGAGACCATTCAAACCACCCACGCCCTCCGGCCGGTGTGGCTCAGTGGTCGAGCTTCGACCTAGGAACCGGGGGGTCGTGCGGTTCCATTCCCGGTCGCGGCACATGCCGGCTTGTGGGCTCCATGCCCAGAGTGGGGCGTGCAGGGGGCAGCCGATTGACGTTTCTCTCATCATTGGTATTTCTCTCCCTTCCCCTCTGAGATCAATAACGGATTTTTAAAGAAAAAACAAAAACACATAACCATTTTGAAAGGCCACCTAGCGACATGGCAAGTACTCATATGTTGACATATATGTGATTTGATATGTGTACTATTTGGTTGTATTGACGACAAGTTCCAAAACTTCATGTCAAATTTTCTGAAGGCGTTCACATTGTAGTTATTTTTACGCCTAAAAATGTCGAGTTTAGTGCCCCAAAAAAGGGCATTTGCGGGAAGTTTGAGTTTATTACTAGTAACTCCATGGAGGGGTAAAAAATGCGCATTATTAACCGCGATACCTGGGAAAAAACCAGTTTTGGGCGCTTAGGGCGCCGTCTTGTGGACACATCTGGAATTGCGTTGTCTTTGAAACTTTTTAAAGCCATCCCAAAGCAGAGCTAAAGAAAAATGACAAGTAGAGCACAGAGACCTCTATTCATGGGCAATCTGAAATCACACGTGAGATACCCTGAGACGCCTCCAAATATTTTAATTTTTTTTCTCCCACATACTTCAGGGGCAATTTCCTATAAACCAGGGCGTCCTCCTGCACAGCCATCAGAATCGGGAAGTTCACGCTGATGCGTCTGTGCCGCCCAGTCCTCGGGAGGGATGCAAATGTCGCCCTTTGTCCCAGGAATGCCCTTCGCAGGTGGCCAGAGACAACCCCCTCCCCGGCTTACACCCCCTTCCCGTGAGAGGCGCACTCTGCATTGAGTCATCATCTCTCGCCAGTCCTCGTCCTCGAACCTTTTACAGACTCGAGTGCTTAACACTCTGCTGAACCAGCGGGTACAAATGTCCGGAATCAGGGACCCCCTAGGCTCCAGAGACGCCCCCCGGAAAGAATCCAGAACCGGGGACGTAGCCAAGGCCCCCAGGACCTCCGAACCGCAAGTGTTCGGGAGCTGGGGTGACCCCCTCCGCAGGGGTGGATCAAACCCAGGACTCCCTCAGAGCAAATGCGGTGTTAACCCTGAGTTAATGTGCTCTTAACCAAGTTAACAGAGTTAAGAGCCCACAGCCAAGGAGTCTTTCTTCCCCGGGCGCAGCGATTACACGTGGGTGCGCCCGGCCAGTGAGGCCCAGTGGTTGAGCTTCGACCTATGAATCAGGAGGTCTCGGGTGTGATTCCTGGTTCGATGCCCGGGCTGGGGGGCTCCATCCCCGGTGTGGAGGTGCAGGAGGCAGCCGACTCTCACCGTGGGTGTGTATCCCCCTCCCTGAAATCCATAAAAACGTGTTATTTTCTTTTAGAGAGAAAAAAAAGTGGCGGCTGTGCCAGTTTGCAGGGCTGCGGGTGGGGCCGGCCTGTCAGGTGCGGGGCAGGGGCCGGAGGCCTGGGAGGAGGCACTTCAGGCGGCAGAGGAACTAGGGTCTCAGGAGGACCCTGTCCTGGGGCCGCCTGACCGTGGCTGCTGGTTCACAGGCTCAGGGCGAGGGTTCCAGTCCCCCGGCCCGCAGGCCCCGGAGCCTCTGACTTTCAAGCAAACGTTCCTTTTGTCTCTGTTCTTTGGAGCTTTGGCTGCAGAGGAGACCATTCAAACCACCCACGCCCTCCGGCCGGTGTGGCTCAGTGGTCGAGCTTCGACCTAGGAACCGGGGGGTCGTGGGGTTCCATTCCCGGTCGCGGCACATGCCGGCTTGTGGGCTCCATGCCCAGAGTGGGGCGTGCAGGGGGCAGCCGATTGACGTTTCTCTCATCATTGGTATTTCTCTCCCTTCCCCTCTGAGATCAATAACGGATTTTTAAAGAAAAAACAAAAACACATAACCATTTTGAAAGGCCACCTAGCGACATGGCAAGTACTCATATGTTGACATATATGTGATTTGATATGTGTACTATTTGGTTGTATTGACGACAAGTTCCAAAACTTCATGTCAAATTTTCTGAAGGCGTTCACATTGTAGTTATTTTTACGCCTAAAAATGTCGAGTTTAGTGCCCCAAAAAAGGGCATTTGCGGGAAGTTTGAGTTTATTACTAGTAACTCCATGGAGGGGTAAAAAATGCGCATTATTAACCGCGATACCTGGGAAAAAACCAGTTTTGGGCGCTTAGGGCGCCGTCTTGTGGACACATCTGGAATTGCGTTGTCTTTGAAACTTTTTAAAGCCATCCCAAAGCAGAGCTAAAGAAAAATGACAAGTAGAGCACAGAGACCTCTATTCATGGGCAATCTGAAATCACACGTGAGATACCCTGAGACGCCTCCAAATATTTTAATTTTTTTTCTCCCACATACTTCAGGGGCAATTTCCTATAAACCAGGGCGTCCTCCTGCACAGCCATCAGAATCGGGAAGTTCACGCTGATGCGTCTGTGCCGCCCAGTCCTCGGGCGGGATGCAAATGTCGCCCTTTGTCCCAGGAATGCCCTTCGCAGGTGGCCAGAGACAACCCCCTCCCCGGCTTACACCCCCTTCCCGTGAGAGGCGCACTCTGCATTGAGTCATCATCTCTCGCCAGTCCTCGTCCTCGAACCTTTTACAGACTCGAGTGCTTAACACTCTGCTGAACCAGCGGGTACAAATGTCCGGAATCAGGGACACCCTAGGCTCCAGAGACGCCCCCCGGAAAGAATCCAGAACCGGGGACGTAGCCAAGGCCCCCAGGACCTCCGAACCGCAAGTGTTCGGGAGCTGGGGTGACCCCCTCCGCAGGGGTGGATCAAACCCAGGACTCCCTCAGAGCAAATGCGGTGTTAACCCTGAGTTAATGTGCTCTTAACCAAGTTAACAGAGTTAAGAGCCCACAGCCAAGGAGTCTTTCTTCCCCGGGCGCAGCGATTACACGTGGGTGCGCCCGGCCAGTGAGGCCCAGTGGTTGAGCTTCGACCTGTGAATCAGGAGGTCTCGGGTGTGATTCCTGGTTCGATGCCCGGGCTGGGGGCTCCATCCCCGGTGTGGAGGTGCAGGAGGCAGCCGACTCTCACCGTGGGTGTGTATCCCCCTCCCTGAAATCAATAAAAACGTGTTATTTTCTTTTAGAGAGAAAAAAAAGTGGCGGCTGTGCCAGTTTGCAGGGCTGCGGGTGGGGCCGGCCTGTCAGGTGCGGGGCAGGGGCCGGAGGCCTGGGAGGAGGCACTTCAGGCGGCAGAGGAACTAGGGTCTCAGGAGGACCCTGTCCTGGGGCCGCCTGACCGTGGCTGCTGGTTCACAGGCTCAGGGCGAGGGTTCCAGTCCCCCGCCCCGCAGGCCCCGGAGCCTCTGACTTTCAAGCAAACGTTCCTTTTGTCTCTGTTCTTTGGAGCTTTGGCTGCAGAGGAGACCATTCAAACCACCCACGCCCTCCGGCCGGTGTGGCTCAGTGGTCGAGCTTCGACCTAGGAACCGGGGGGTCGTGCGGTTCCATTCCCGGTCGCGGCACATGCCGGCTTGTGGGCTCCATGCCCAGAGTGGGGCGTGCAGGGGGCAGCCGATTGACGTTTCTCTCATCATTGGTATTTCTCTCCCTTCCCCTCTGAGATCAATAACGGATTTTTAAAGAAAAAACAAAAACACATAACCATTTTGAAAGGCCACCTAGCGACATGGCAAGTACTCATATGTTGACATATCTGTGATTTGATATGTGTACTATTTGGTTGTATTGACGACAAGTTCCAAAACTTCATGTCAAATTTTCTGAAGGCGTTCACATTGTAGTTATTTTTACGCCTAAAAATGTCGAGTTTAGTGCCCCAAAAAAGGGCATTTGCGGGAAGTTTGAGTTTATTACTAGTAACTCCATGGAGGGGTAAAAAATGCGCATTATTAACCGCGATACCTGGGAAAAAACCAGTTTTGGGCGCTTAGGGCGCCGTCTTGTGGACACATCTGGAATTGCGTTGTCTTTGAAACTTTTTAAAGCCATCCCAAAGCAGAGCTAAAGAAAAATGACAAGTAGAGCACAGAGACCTCTATTCATGGGCAATCTGAAATCACACGTGAGATACCCTGAGACGCCTCCAAATATTTTAATTTTTTTTCTCCCACATACTTCAGGGGCAATTTCCTATAAACCAGGGCGTCCTCCTGCACAGCCATCAGAATCGGGAAGTTCAGGCTGATGCGTCTGTGCCGCCCAGTCCTCGGGCGGGATGCAAATGTCGCCCTTTGTCCCAGGAATGCCCTTCGCAGGTGGCCAGAGACAACCCCCTCCCCGGCTTACACCCCCTTCCCGTGAGAGGCGCACTCTGCATTGAGTCATCATCTCTCGCCAGTCCTCGTCCTCGAACCTTTTACAGACTCGAGTGCTTAACACTCTGCTGAACCAGCGGGTACAAATGTCCGGAATCAGGGACCCCCTAGGCTCCAGAGACGCCCCCCGGAAAGAATCCAGAACCGGGGACGTAGCCAAGGCCCCCAGGACCTCCGAACCGCAAGTGTTCGGGAGCTGGGGTGACCCCCTCCGCAGGGGTGGATCAAACCCAGGACTCCCTCAGAGCAAATGCGGTGTTAACCCTGAGTTAATGTGCTCTTAACCAAGTTAACAGAGTTAAGAGCCCACAGCCAAGGAGTCTTTCTTCCCCGGGCGCAGCGATTACACGTGGGTGCGCCCGGCCAGTGAGGCCCAGTGGTTGAGCTTCGACCTGTGAATCAGGAGGTCTCGGGTGTGATTCCTGGTTCGATGCCCGGGCTGGGGGCTCCATCCCCGGTGTGGAGGTGCAGGAGGCAGCCGACTCTCACCGTGGGTGTGTATCCCCCTCCCTGAAATCAATAAAAACGTGTTATTTTCTTTTAGAGAGAAAAAAAAGTGGCGGCTGTGCCAGTTTGCAGGGCTGCGGGTGGGGCCGGCCTGTCAGGTGCGGGGCAGGGGCCGGAGGCCTGGGAGGAGGCACTTCAGGCGGCAGAGGAACTAGGGTCTCAGGAGGACCCTGTCCTGGGGCCGCCTGACCGTGGCTGCTGGTTCACAGGCTCAGGGCGAGGGTTCCAGTCCCCCGGCCCGCAGGCCCCGGAGCCTCTGACTTTCAAGCAAACGTTCCTTTTGTCTCTGTTCTTTGGAGCTTTGGCTGCAGAGGAGACCATTCAAACCACCCACGCCCTCCGGCCGGTGTGGCTCAGTGGTCGAGCTTCGACCTAGGAACCGGGGGGTCGTGCGGTTCCATTCCCGGTCGCGGCACATGCCGGCTTGTGGGCTCCATGCCCAGAGTGGGGCGTGCAGGGGGCAGCCGATTGACGTTTCTCTCATCATTGGTATTTCTCTCCCTTCCCCTCTGAGATCAATAACGGATTTTTAAAGAAAAAACAAAAACACATAACCATTTTGAAAGGCCACCTAGCGACATGGCAAGTACTCATATGTTGACATATATGTGATTTGATATGTGTACTATTTGGTTGTATTGACGACAAGTTCCAAAACTTCATGTCAAATTTTCTGAAGGCGTTCACATTGTAGTTATTTTTACGCCTAAAAATGTCGAGTTTAGTGCCCCAAAAAAGGGCATTTGCGGGAAGTTTGAGTTTATTACTAGTAACTCCATGGAGGGGTAAAAAATGCGCATTATTAACCGCGATACCTGGGAAAAAACCAGTTTTGGGCGCTTAGGGCGCCGTCTTGTGGACACATCTGGAATTGCGTTGTCTTTGAAACTTTTTAAAGCCATCCCAAAGCAGAGCTAAAGAAAAATGACAAGTAGAGCACAGAGACCTCTATTCATGGGCAATCTGAAATCACACGTGAGATACCCTGAGACGCCTCCAAATATTTTAATTTTTTTTCTCCCACATACTTCAGGGGCAATTTCCTATAAACCAGGGCGTCCTCCTGCACAGCCATCAGAATCGGGAAGTTCACGCTGATGCGTCTGTGCCGCCCAGTCCTCGGGAGGGATGCAAATGTCGCCCTTTGTCCCAGGAATGCCCTTCGCAGGTGGCCAGAGACAACCCCCTCCCCGGCTTACACCCCCTTCCCGTGAGAGGCGCACTCTGCATTGAGTCATCATCTCTCGCCAGTCCTCGTCCTCGAACCTTTTACAGACTCGAGTGCTTAACACTCTGCTGAACCAGCGGGTACAAATGTCCGGAATCAGGGACCCCCTAGGCTCCAGAGACGCCCCCCGGAAAGAATCCAGAACCGGGGACGTAGCCAAGGCCCCCAGGACCTCCGAACCGCAAGTGTTCGGGAGCTGGGGTGACCCCCTCCGCAGGGGTGGATCAAACCCAGGACTCCCTCAGAGCAAATGCGGTGTTAACCCTGAGTTAATGTGCTCTTAACCAAGTTAACAGAGTTAAGAGCCCACAGCCAAGGAGTCTTTCTTCCCCGGGCGCAGCGATTACACGTGGGTGCGCCCGGCCAGTGAGGCCCAGTGGTTGAGCTTCGACCTATGAATCAGGAGGTCTCGGGTGTGATTCCTGGTTCGATGCCCGGGCTGGGGGGCTCCATCCCCGGTGTGGAGGTGCAGGAGGCAGCCGACTCTCACCGTGGGTGTGTATCCCCCTCCCTGAAATCCATAAAAACGTGTTATTTTCTTTTAGAGAGAAAAAAAAGTGGCGGCTGTGCCAGTTTGCAGGGCTGCGGGTGGGGCCGGCCTGTCAGGTGCGGGGCAGGGGCCGGAGGCCTGGGAGGAGGCACTTCAGGCGGCAGAGGAACTAGGGTCTCAGGAGGACCCTGTCCTGGGGCCGCCTGACCGTGGCTGCTGGTTCACAGGCTCAGGGCGAGGGTTCCAGTCCCCCGGCCCGCAGGCCCCGGAGCCTCTGACTTTCAAGCAAACGTTCCTTTTGTCTCTGTTCTTTGGAGCTTTGGCTGCAGAGGAGACCATTCAAACCACCCACGCCCTCCGGCCGGTGTGGCTCAGTGGTCGAGCTTCGACCTAGGAACCGGGGGGTCGTGGGGTTCCATTCCCGGTCGCGGCACATGCCGGCTTGTGGGCTCCATGCCCAGAGTGGGGCGTGCAGGGGGCAGCCGATTGACGTTTCTCTCATCATTGGTATTTCTCTCCCTTCCCCTCTGAGATCAATAACGGATTTTTAAAGAAAAAACAAAAACACATAACCATTTTGAAAGGCCACCTAGCGACATGGCAAGTACTCATATGTTGACATATATGTGATTTGATATGTGTACTATTTGGTTGTATTGACGACAAGTTCCAAAACTTCATGTCAAATTTTCTGAAGGCGTTCACATTGTAGTTATTTTTACGCCTAAAAATGTCGAGTTTAGTGCCCCAAAAAAGGGCATTTGCGGGAAGTTTGAGTTTATTACTAGTAACTCCATGGAGGGGTAAAAAATGCGCATTATTAACCGCGATACCTGGGAAAAAACCAGTTTTGGGCGCTTAGGGCGCCGTCTTGTGGACACATCTGGAATTGCGTTGTCTTTGAAACTTTTTAAAGCCATCCCAAAGCAGAGCTAAAGAAAAATGACAAGTAGAGCACAGAGACCTCTATTCATGGGCAATCTGAAATCACACGTGAGATACCCTGAGACGCCTCCAAATATTTTAATTTTTTTTCTCCCACATACTTCAGGGGCAATTTCCTATAAACCAGGGCGTCCTCCTGCACAGCCATCAGAATCGGGAAGTTCACGCTGATGCGTCTGTGCCGCCCAGTCCTCGGGCGGGATGCAAATGTCGCCCTTTGTCCCAGGAATGCCCTTCGCAGGTGGCCAGAGACAACCCCCTCCCCGGCTTACACCCCCTTCCCGTGAGAGGCGCACTCTGCATTGAGTCATCATCTCTCGCCAGTCCTCGTCCTCGAACCTTTTACAGACTCGAGTGCTTAACACTCTGCTGAACCAGCGGGTACAAATGTCCGGAATCAGGGACCCCCTAGGCTCCAGAGACGCCCCCCGGAAAGAATCCAGAACCGGGGACGTAGCCAAGGCCCCCAGGACCTCCGAACCGCAAGTGTTCGGGAGCTGGGGTGACCCCCTCCGCAGGGGTGGATCAAACCCAGGACTCCCTCAGAGCAAATGCGGTGTTAACCCTGAGTTAATGTGCTCTTAACCAAGTTAACAGAGTTAAGAGCCCACAGCCAAGGAGTCTTTCTTCCCCGGGCGCAGCGATTACACGTGGGTGCGCCCGGCCAGTGAGGCCCAGTGGTTGAGCTTCGACCTGTGAATCAGGAGGTCTCGGGTGTGATTCCTGGTTCGATGCCCGGGCTGGGGGCTCCATCCCCGGTGTGGAGGTGCAGGAGGCAGCCGACTCTCACCGTGGGTGTGTATCCCCCTCCCTGAAATCAATAAAAACGTGTTATTTTCTTTTAGAGAGAAAAAAAAGTGGCGGCTGTGCCAGTTTGCAGGGCTGCGGGTGGGGCCGGCCTGTCAGGTGCGGGGCAGGGGCCGGAGGCCTGGGAGGAGGCACTTCAGGCGGCAGAGGAACTAGGGTCTCAGGAGGACCCTGTCCTGGGGCCGCCTGACCGTGGCTGCTGGTTCACAGGCTCAGGGCGAGGGTTCCAGTCCCCCGCCCCGCAGGCCCCGGAGCCTCTGACTTTCAAGCAAACGTTCCTTTTGTCTCTGTTCTTTGGAGCTTTGGCTGCAGAGGAGACCATTCAAACCACCCACGCCCTCCGGCCGGTGTGGCTCAGTGGTCGAGCTTCGACCTAGGAACCGGGGGGTCGTGCGGTTCCATTCCCGGTCGCGGCACATGCCGGCTTGTGGGCTCCATGCCCAGAGTGGGGCGTGCAGGGGGCAGCCGATTGACGTTTCTCTCATCATTGGTATTTCTCTCCCTTCCCCTCTGAGATCAATAACGGATTTTTAAAGAAAAAACAAAAACACATAACCATTTTGAAAGGCCACCTAGCGACATGGCAAGTACTCATATGTTGACATATCTGTGATTTGATATGTGTACTATTTGGTTGTATTGACGACAAGTTCCAAAACTTCATGTCAAATTTTCTGAAGGCGTTCACATTGTAGTTATTTTTACGCCTAAAAATGTCGAGTTTAGTGCCCCAAAAAAGGGCATTTGCGGGAAGTTTGAGTTTATTACTAGTAACTCCATGGAGGGGTAAAAAATGCGCATTATTAACCGCGATACCTGGGAAAAAACCAGTTTTGGGCGCTTAGGGCGCCGTCTTGTGGACACATCTGGAATTGCGTTGTCTTTGAAACTTTTTAAAGCCATCCCAAAGCAGAGCTAAAGAAAAATGACAAGTAGAGCACAGAGACCTCTATTCATGGGCAATCTGAAATCACACGTGAGATACCCTGAGACGCCTCCAAATATTTTAATTTTTTTTCTCCCACATACTTCAGGGGCAATTTCCTATAAACCAGGGCGTCCTCCTGCACAGCCATCAGAATCGGGAAGTTCAGGCTGATGCGTCTGTGCCGCCCAGTCCTCGGGCGGGATGCAAATGTCGCCCTTTGTCCCAGGAATGCCCTTCGCAGGTGGCCAGAGACAACCCCCTCCCCGGCTTACACCCCCTTCCCGTGAGAGGCGCACTCTGCATTGAGTCATCATCTCTCGCCAGTCCTCGTCCTCGAACCTTTTACAGACTCGAGTGCTTAACACTCTGCTGAACCAGCGGGTACAAATGTCCGGAATCAGGGACCCCCTAGGCTCCAGAGACGCCCCCCGGAAAGAATCCAGAACCGGGGACGTAGCCAAGGCCCCCAGGACCTCCGAACCGCAAGTGTTCGGGAGCTGGGGTGACCCCCTCCGCAGGGGTGGATCAAACCCAGGACTCCCTCAGAGCAAATGCGGTGTTAACCCTGAGTTAATGTGCTCTTAACCAAGTTAACAGAGTTAAGAGCCCACAGCCAAGGAGTCTTTCTTCCCCGGGCGCAGCGATTACACGTGGGTGCGCCCGGCCAGTGAGGCCCAGTGGTTGAGCTTCGACCTGTGAATCAGGAGGTCTCGGGTGTGATTCCTGGTTCGATGCCCGGGCTGGGGGCTCCATCCCCGGTGTGGAGGTGCAGGAGGCAGCCGACTCTCACCGTGGGTGTGTATCCCCCTCCCTGAAATCAATAAAAACGTGTTATTTTCTTTTAGAGAGAAAAAAAAGTGGCGGCTGTGCCAGTTTGCAGGGCTGCGGGTGGGGCCGGCCTGTCAGGTGCGGGGCAGGGGCCGGAGGCCTGGGAGGAGGCACTTCAGGCGGCAGAGGAACTAGGGTCTCAGGAGGACCCTGTCCTGGGGCCGCCTGACCGTGGCTGCTGGTTCACAGGCTCAGGGCGAGGGTTCCAGTCCCCCGGCCCGCAGGCCCCGGAGCCTCTGACTTTCAAGCAAACGTTCCTTTTGTCTCTGTTCTTTGGAGCTTTGGCTGCAGAGGAGACCATTCAAACCACCCACGCCCTCCGGCCGGTGTGGCTCAGTGGTCGAGCTTCGACCTAGGAACCGGGGGGTCGTGCGGTTCCATTCCCGGTCGCGGCACATGCCGGCTTGTGGGCTCCATGCCCAGAGTGGGGCGTGCAGGGGGCAGCCGATTGACGTTTCTCTCATCATTGGTATTTCTCTCCCTTCCCCTCTGAGATCAATAACGGATTTTTAAAGAAAAAACAAAAACACATAACCATTTTGAAAGGCCACCTAGCGACATGGCAAGTACTCATATGTTGACATATCTGTGATTTGATATGTGTACTATTTGGTTGTATTGACGACAAGTTCCAAAACTTCATGTCAAATTTTCTGAAGGCGTTCACATTGTAGTTATTTTTACGCCTAAAAATGTCGAGTTTAGTGCCCCAAAAAAGGGCATTTGCGGGAAGTTTGAGTTTATTACTAGTAACTCCATGGAGGGGTAAAAAATGCGCATTATTAACCGCGATACCTGGGAAAAAACCAGTTTTGGGCGCTTAGGGCGCCGTCTTGTGGACACATCTGGAATTGCGTTGTCTTTGAAACTTTTTAAAGCCATCCCAAAGCAGAGCTAAAGAAAAATGACAAGTAGAGCACAGAGACCTCTATTCATGGGCAATCTGAAATCACACGTGAGATACCCTGAGACGCCTCCAAATATTTTAATTTTTTTTCTCCCACATACTTCAGGGGCAATTTCCTATAAACCAGGGCGTCCTCCTGCACAGCCATCAGAATCGGGAAGTTCACGCTGATGCGTCTGTGCCGCCCAGTCCTCGGGCGGGATGCAAATGTCGCCCTTTGTCCCAGGAATGCCCTTCGCAGGTGGCCAGAGACACCCCCCTCCCCGGCTTACACCCCCTTCCCGTGAGAGGCGCACTCTGCATTGAGTCATCATCTCTCGCCAGTCCTCGTCCTCGAACCTTTTACAGACTCGAGTGCTTAACACTCTGCTGAACCAGCGGGTACAAATGTCCGGAATCAGGGACCCCCTAGGCTCCAGAGACGCCCCCCGGAAAGAATCCAGAACCGGGGACGTAGCCAAGGCCCCCAGGACCTCCGAACCGCAAGTGTTCGGGAGCTGGGGTGACCCCCTCCGCAGGGGTGGATCAAACCCAGGACTCCCTCAGAGCAAATGCGGTGTTAACCCTGAGTTAATGTGCTCTTAACCAAGTTAACAGAGTTAAGAGCCCACAGCCAAGGAGTCTTTCTTCCCCGGGCGCAGCGATTACACGTGGGTGCGCCCGGCCAGTGAGGCCCAGTGGTTGAGCTTCGACCTGTGAATCAGGAGGTCTCGGGTCTGATTCCTGGTTCGATGCCCGGGCTGGGGGCTCCATCCCCGGTGTGGAGGTGCAGGAGGCAGCCGACTCTCACCGTGGGTGTGTATCCCCCTCCCTGAAATCAATAAAAACGTGTTATTTTCTTTTAGAGAGAAAAAAAAGTGGCGGCTGTGCCAGTTTGCAGGGCTGCGGGTGGGGCCGGCCTGTCAGGTGCGGGGCAGGGGCCGGAGGCCTGGGAGGAGGCACTTCAGGCGGCAGAGGAACTAGGGTCTCAGGAGGACCCTGTCCTGGGGCCGCCTGACCGTGGCTGCTGGTTCACAGGCTCAGGGCGAGGGTTCCAGTCCCCCGGCCCGCAGGCCCCGGAGCCTCTGACTTTCAAGCAAACGTTCCTTTTGTCTCTGTTCTTTGGAGCTTTGGCTGCAGAGGAGACCATTCAAACCACCCACGCCCTCCGGCCGGTGTGGCTCAGTGGTCGAGCTTCGACCTAGGAACCGGGGGGTCGTGCGGTTCCATTCCCGGTCGCGGCACATGCCGGCTTGTGGGCTCCATGCCCAGAGTGGGGCGTGCAGGGGGCAGCCGATTGACGTTTCTCTCATCATTGGTATTTCTCTCCCTTCCCCTCTGAGATCAATAACGGATTTTTAAAGAAAAAACAAAAACACATAACCATTTTGAAAGGCCACCTAGCGACATGGCAAGTACTCATATGTTGACATATCTGTGATTTGATATGTGTACTATTTGGTTGTATTGACGACAAGTTCCAAAACTTCATGTCAAATTTTCTGAAGGCGTTCACATTGTAGTTATTTTTACGCCTAAAAATGTCGAGTTTAGTGCCCCAAAAAAGGGCATTTGCGGGAAGTTTGAGTTTATTACTAGTAACTCCATGGAGGGGTAAAAAATGCGCATTATTAACCGCGATACCTGGGAAAAAACCAGTTTTGGGCGCTTAGGGCGCCGTCTTGTGGACACATCTGGAATTGCGTTGTCTTTGAAACTTTTTAAAGCCATCCCAAAGCAGAGCTAAAGAAAAATGACAAGTAGAGCACAGAGACCTCTATTCATGGGCAATCTGAAATCACACGTGAGATACCCTGAGACGCCTCCAAATATTTTAATTTTTTTTCTCCCACATACTTCAGGGGCAATTTCCTATAAACCAGGGCGTCCTCCTGCACAGCCATCAGAATCGGGAAGTTCACGCTGATGCGTCTGTGCCGCCCAGTCCTCGGGCGGGATGCAAATGTCGCCCTTTGTCCCAGGAATGCCCTTCGCAGGTGGCCAGAGACAACCCCCTCCCCGGCTTACACCCCCTTCCCGTGAGAGGCGCACTCTGCATTGAGTCATCATCTCTCGCCAGTCCTCGTCCTCGAACCTTTTACAGACTCGAGTGCTTAACACTCTGCTGAACCAGCGGGTACAAATGTCCGGAATCAGGGACCCCCTAGGCTCCAGAGACGCCCCCCGGAAAGAATCCAGAACCGGGGACGTAGCCAAGGCCCCCAGGACCTCCGAACCGCAAGTGTTCGGGAGCTGGGGTGACCCCCTCCGCAGGGGTGGATCAAACCCAGGACTCCCTCAGAGCAAATGCGGTGTTAACCCTGAGTTAATGTGCTCTTAACCAAGTTAACAGAGTTAAGAGCCCACAGCCAAGGAGTCTTTCTTCCCCGGGCGCAGCGATTACACGTGGGTGCGCCCGGCCAGTGAGGCCCAGTGGTTGAGCTTCGACCTGTGAATCAGGAGGTCTCGGGTGTGATTCCTGGTTCGATGCCCGGGCTGGGGGCTCCATCCCCGGTGTGGAGGTGCAGGAGGCAGCCGACTCTCACCGTGGGTGTGTATCCCCCTCCCTGAAATCAATAAAAACGTGTTATTTAATTTTAGAGAGAAAAAAAAGTGGCGGCTGTGCCAGTTTGCAGGGCTGCGGGTGGGGCCGGCCTGTCAGGTGCGGGGCAGGGGCCGGAGGCCTGGGAGGAGGCACTTCAGGCGGCAGAGGAACTAGGGTCTCAGGAGGACCCTGTCCTGGGGCCGCCTGACCGTGGCTGCTGGTTCACAGGCTCAGGGCGAGGGTTCCAGTCCCCCGCCCCGCAGGCCCCGGAGCCTCTGACTTTCAAGCAAACGTTCCTTTTGTCTCTGTTCTTTGGAGCTTTGGCTGCAGAGGAGACCATTCAAACCACCCACGCCCTCCGGCCGGTGTGGCTCAGTGGTCGAGCTTCGACCTAGGAACCGGGGGGTCGTGCGGTTCCATTCCCGGTCGCGGCACATGCCGGCTTGTGGGCTCCATGCCCAGAGTGGGGCGTGCAGGGGGCAGCCGATTGACGTTTCTCTCATCATTGGTATTTCTCTCCCTTCCCCTCTGAGATCAATAACGGATTTTTAAAGAAAAAACAAAAACACATAACCATTTTGAAAGGCCACCTAGCGACATGGCAAGTACTCATATGTTGACATATCTGTGATTTGATATGTGTACTATTTGGTTGTATTGACGACAAGTTCCAAAACTTCATGTCAAATTTTCTGAAGGCGTTCACATTGTAGTTATTTTTACGCCTAAAAATGTCGAGTTTAGTGCCCCAAAAAAGGGCATTTGCGGGAAGTTTGAGTTTATTACTAGTAACTCCATGGAGGGGTAAAAAATGCGCATTATTAACCGCGATACCTGGGAAAAAACCAGTTTTGGGCGCTTAGGGCGCCGTCTTGTGGACACATCTGGAATTGCGTTGTCTTTGAAACTTTTTAAAGCCATCCCAAAGCAGAGCTAAAGAAAAATGACAAGTAGAGCACAGAGACCTCTATTCATGGGCAATCTGAAATCACACGTGAGATACCCTGAGACGCCTCCAAATATTTTAATTTTTTTTCTCCCACATACTTCAGGGGCAATTTCCTATAAACCAGGGCGTCCTCCTGCACAGCCATCAGAATCGGGAAGTTCACGCTGATGCGTCTGTGCCGCCCAGTCCTCGGGCGGGATGCAAATGTCGCCCTTTGTCCCAGGAATGCCCTTCGCAGGTGGCCAGAGACAACCCCCTCCCCGGCTTACACCCCCTTCCCGTGAGAGGCGCACTCTGCATTGAGTCATCATCTCTCGCCAGTCCTCGTCCTCGAACCTTTTACAGACTCGAGTGCTTAACACTCTGCTGAACCAGCGGGTACAAATGTCCGGAATCAGGGACCCCCTAGGCTCCAGAGACGCCCCCCGGAAAGAATCCAGAACCGGGGACGTAGCCAAGGCCCCCAGGACCTCCGAACCGCAAGTGTTCGGGAGCTGGGGTGACCCCCTCCGCAGGGGTGGATCAAACCCAGGACTCCCTCAGAGCAAATGCGGTGTTAACCCTGAGTTAATGTGCTCTTAACCAAGTTAACAGAGTTAAGAGCCCACAGCCAAGGAGTCTTTCTTCCCCGGGCGCAGCGATTACACGTGGGTGCGCCCGGCCAGTGAGGCCCAGTGGTTGAGCTTCGACCTGTGAATCAGGAGGTCTCGGGTGTGATTCCTGGTTCGATGCCCGGGCTGGGGGCTCCATCCCCGGTGTGGAGGTGCAGGAGGCAGCCGACTCTCACCGTGGGTGTGTATCCCCCTCCCTGAAATCAATAAAAACGTGTTATTTAATTTTAGAGAGAAAAAAAAGTGGCGGCTGTGCCAGTTTGCAGGGCTGCGGGTGGGGCCGGCCTGTCAGGTGCGGGGCAGGGGCCGGAGGCCTGGGAGGAGGCACTTCAGGCGGCAGAGGAACTAGGGTCTCAGGAGGACCCTGTCCTGGGGCCGCCTGACCGTGGCTGCTGGTTCACAGGCTCAGGGCGAGGGTTCCAGTCCCCCGGCCCGCAGGCCCCGGAGCCTCTGACTTTCAAGCAAACGTTCCTTTTGTCTCTGTTCTTTGGAGCTTTGGCTGCAGAGGAGACCATTCAAACCACCCACGCCCTCCGGCCGGTGTGGCTCAGTGGTCGAGCTTCGACCTAGGAACCGGGGGGTCGTGCGGTTCCATTCCCGGTCGCGGCACATGCCGGCTTGTGGGCTCCATGCCCAGAGTGGGGCGTGCAGGGGGCAGCCGATTGACGTTTCTCTCATCATTGGTATTTCTCTCCCTTCCCCTCTGAGATCAATAACGGATTTTTAAAGAAAAAACAAAAACACATAACCATTTTGAAAGGCCACCTAGCGACATGGCAAGTACTCATATGTTGACATATCTGTGATTTGATATGTGTACTATTTGGTTGTATTGACGACAAGTTCCAAAACTTCATGTCAAATTTTCTGAAGGCGTTCACATTGTAGTTATTTTTACGCCTAAAAATGTCGAGTTTAGTGCCCCAAAAAAGGGCATTTGCGGGAAGTTTGAGTTTATTACTAGTAACTCCATGGAGGGGTAAAAAATGCGCATTATTAACCGCGATACCTGGGAAAAAACCAGTTTTGGGCGCTTAGGGCGCCGTCTTGTGGACACATCTGGAATTGCGTTGTCTTTGAAACTTTTTAAAGCCATCCCAAAGCAGAGCTAAAGAAAAATGACAAGTAGAGCACAGAGACCTCTATTCATGGGCAATCTGAAATCACACGTGAGATACCCTGAGACGCCTCCAAATATTTTAATTTTTTTTCTCCCACATACTTCAGGGGCAATTTCCTATAAACCAGGGCGTCCTCCTGCACAGCCATCAGAATCGGGAAGTTCACGCTGATGCGTCTGTGCCGCCCAGTCCTCGGGCGGGATGCAAATGTCGCCCTTTGTCCCAGGAATGCCCTTCGCAGGTGGCCAGAGACAACCCCCTCCCCGGCTTACACCCCCTTCCCGTGAGAGGCGCACTCTGCATTGAGTCATCATCTCTCGCCAGTCCTCGTCCTCGAACCTTTTACAGACTCGAGTGCTTAACACTCTGCTGAACCAGCGGGTACAAATGTCCGGAATCAGGGACCCCCTAGGCTCCAGAGACGCCCCCCGGAAAGAATCCAGAACCGGGGACGTAGCCAAGGCCCCCAGGACCTCCGAACCGCAAGTGTTCGGGAGCTGGGGTGACCCCCTCCGCAGGGGTGGATCAAACCCAGGACTCCCTCAGAGCAAATGCGGTGTTAACCCTGAGTTAATGTGCTCTTAACCAAGTTAACAGAGTTAAGAGCCCACAGCCAAGGAGTCTTTCTTCCCCGGGCGCAGCGATTACACGTGGGTGCGCCCGGCCAGTGAGGCCCAGTGGTTGAGCTTCGACCTGTGAATCAGGAGGTCTCGGGTCTGATTCCTGGTTCGATGCCCGGGCTGGGGGCTCCATCCCCGGTGTGGAGGTGCAGGAGGCAGCCGACTCTCACCGTGGGTGTGTATCCCCCTCCCTGAAATCAATAAAAACGTGTTATTTAATTTTAGAGAGAAAAAAAAGTGGCGGCTGTGCCAGTTTGCAGGGCTGCGGGTGGGGCCGGCCTGTCAGGTGCGGGGCAGGGGCCGGAGGCCTGGGAGGAGGCACTTCAGGCGGCAGAGGAACTAGGGTCTCAGGAGGACCCTGTCCTGGGGCCGCCTGACCGTGGCTGCTGGTTCACAGGCTCAGGGCGAGGGTTCCAGTCCCCCGCCCCGCAGGCCCCGGAGCCTCTGACTTTCAAGCAAACGTTCCTTTTGTCTCTGTTCTTTGGAGCTTTGGCTGCAGAGGAGACCATTCAAACCACCCACGCCCTCCGGCCGGTGTGGCTCAGTGGTCGAGCTTCGACCTAGGAACCGGGGGGTCGTGCGGTTCCATTCCCGGTCGCGGCACATGCCGGCTTGTGGGCTCCATGCCCAGAGTGGGGCGTGCAGGGGGCAGCCGATTGACGTTTCTCTCATCATTGGTATTTCTCTCCCTTCCCCTCTGAGATCAATAACGGATTTTTAAAGAAAAAACAAAAACACATAACCATTTTGAAAGGCCACCTAGCGACATGGCAAGTACTCATATGTTGACATATCTGTGATTTGATATGTGTACTATTTGGTTGTATTGACGACAAGTTCCAAAACTTCATGTCAAATTTTCTGAAGGCGTTCACATTGTAGTTATTTTTACGCCTAAAAATGTCGAGTTTAGTGCCCCAAAAAAGGGCATTTGCGGGAAGTTTGAGTTTATTACTAGTAACTCCATGGAGGGGTAAAAAATGCGCATTATTAACCGCGATACCTGGGAAAAAACCAGTTTTGGGCGCTTAGGGCGCCGTCTTGTGGACACATCTGGAATTGCGTTGTCTTTGAAACTTTTTAAAGCCATCCCAAAGCAGAGCTAAAGAAAAATGACAAGTAGAGCACAGAGACCTCTATTCATGGGCAATCTGAAATCACACGTGAGATACCCTGAGACGCCTCCAAATATTTTAATTTTTTTTCTCCCACATACTTCAGGGGCAATTTCCTATAAACCAGGGCGTCCTCCTGCACAGCCATCAGAATCGGGAAGTTCACGCTGATGCGTCTGTGCCGCCCAGTCCTCGGGCGGGATGCAAATGTCGCCCTTTGTCCCAGGAATGCCCTTCGCAGGTGGCCAGAGACAACCCCCTCCCCGGCTTACACCCCCTTCCCGTGAGAGGCGCACTCTGCATTGAGTCATCATCTCTCGCCAGTCCTCGTCCTCGAACCTTTTACAGACTCGAGTGCTTAACACTCTGCTGAACCAGCGGGTACAAATGTCCGGAATCAGGGACCCCCTAGGCTCCAGAGACGCCCCCCGGAAAGAATCCAGAACCGGGGACGTAGCCAAGGCCCCCAGGACCTCCGAACCGCAAGTGTTCGGGAGCTGGGGTGACCCCCTCCGCAGGGGTGGATCAAACCCAGGACTCCCTCAGAGCAAATGCGGTGTTAACCCTGAGTTAATGTGCTCTTAACCAAGTTAACAGAGTTAACAGCCCACAGCCAAGGAGTCTTTCTTCCCCGGGCGCAGCGATTACACGTGGGTGCGCCCGGCCAGTGAGGCCCAGTGGTTGAGCTTCGACCTATGAATCAGGAGGTCTCGGGTCTGATTCCTGGTTCGATGCCCGGGCTGGGGGCTCCATCCCCGGTGTGGAGGTGCAGGAGGCAGCCGACTCTCACCGTGGGTGTGTATCCCCCTTCCTGAAATGAATAAAAACGTGTTATTTTCTTTTAGAGAGAAAAAAAAGTGGCGGCTGTGCCAGTTTGCAGGGCTGCGGGTGGGGCCGGCCTGTCAGGTGCGGGGCAGGGGCCGGAGGCCTGGGAGGAGGCACTTCAGGCGGCAGAGGAACTAGGGTCTCAGGAGGACCCTGTCCTGGGGCCGCCTGACCGTGGCTGTTGGTTCACAGGCTCAGGGCGAGGGTTCCAGTCCCCCGGCCCGCAGGCCCCGGAGCCTCTGACTTTCAAGCAAACGTTCCTTTTGTCTCTGTTCTTTGGAGCTTTGGCTGCAGAGGAGACCATTCAAACCACCCACGCCCTCCGGCCGGTGTGGCTCAGTGGTCGAGCTTCGACCTAGGAACCGGGGGGTCGTGCGGTTCCATTCCCGGTCGCGGCACATGCCGGCTTGTGGGCTCCATGCCCAGAGTGGGGCGTGCAGGGGGCAGCCGATTGACGTTTCTCTCATCATTGGTATTTCTCTCCCTTCCCCTCTGAGATCAATAACGGATTTTTAAAGAAAAAACAAAAACACATAACCATTTTGAAAGGCCACCTAGCGACATGGCAAGTACTCATATGTTGACATATCTGTGATTTGATATGTGTACTATTTGGTTGTATTGACGACAAGTTCCAAAACTTCATGTCAAATTTTCTGAAGGCGTTCACATTGTAGTTATTTTTACGCCTAAAAATGTCGAGTTTAGTGCCCCAAAAAAGGGCATTTGCGGGAAGTTTGAGTTTATTACTAGTAACTCCATGGAGGGGTAAAAAATGCGCATTATTAACCGCGATACCTGGGAAAAAACCAGTTTTGGGCGCTTAGGGCGCCGTCTTGTGGACACATCTGGAATTGCGTTGTCTTTGAAACTTTTTAAAGCCATCCCAAAGCAGAGCTAAAGAAAAATGACAAGTAGAGCACAGAGACCTCTATTCATGGGCAATCTGAAATCACACGTGAGATACCCTGAGACGCCTCCAAATATTTTAATTTTTTTTCTCCCACATACTTCAGGGGCAATTTCCTATAAACCAGGGCGTCCTCCTGCACAGCCATCAGAATCGGGAAGTTCACGCTGATGCGTCTGTGCCGCCCAGTCCTCGGGAGGGATGCAAATGTCGCCCTTTGTCCCAGGAATGCCCTTCGCAGGTGGCCAGAGACAACCCCCTCCCCGGCTTACACCCCCTTCCCGTGAGAGGCGCACTCTGCATTGAGTCATCATCTCTCGCCAGTCCTCGTCCTCGAACCTTTTACAGACTCGAGTGCTTAACACTCTGCTGAACCAGCGGGTACAAATGTCCGGAATCAGGGACCCCCTAGGCTCCAGAGACGCCCCCCGGAAAGAATCCAGAACCGGGGACGTAGCCAAGGCCCCCAGGACCTCCGAACCGCAAGTGTTCGGGAGCTGGGGTGACCCCCTCCGCAGGGGTGGATCAAACCCAGGACTCCCTCAGAGCAAATGCGGTGTTAACCCTGAGTTAATGTGCTCTTAACCAAGTTAACAGAGTTAAGAGCCCACAGCCAAGGAGTCTTTCTTCCCCGGGCGCAGCGATTACACGTGGGTGCGCCCGGCCAGTGAGGCCCAGTGGTTGAGCTTCGACCTGTGAATCAGGAGGTCTCGGGTCTGATTCCTGGTTCGATGCCCGGGCTGGGGGCTCCATCCCCGGTGTGGAGGTGCAGGAGGCAGCCGACTCTCACCGTGGGTGTGTATCCCCCTCCCTGAAATCAATAAAAACGTGTTATTTAATTTTAGAGAGAAAAAAAAGTGGCGGCTGTGCCAGTTTGCAGGGCTGCGGGTGGGGCCGGCCTGTCAGGTGCGGGGCAGGGGCCGGAGGCCTGGGAGGAGGCACTTCAGGCGGCAGAGGAACTAGGGTCTCAGGAGGACCCTGTCCTGGGGCCGCCTGACCGTGGCTGCTGGTTCACAGGCTCAGGGCGAGGGTTCCAGTCCCCCGCCCCGCAGGCCCCGGAGCCTCTGACTTTCAAGCAAACGTTCCTTTTGTCTCTGTTCTTTGGAGCTTTGGCTGCAGAGGAGACCATTCAAACCACCCACGCCCTCCGGCCGGTGTGGCTCAGTGGTCGAGCTTCGACCTAGGAACCGGGGGGTCGTGCGGTTCCATTCCCGGTCGCGGCACATGCCGGCTTGTGGGCTCCATGCCCAGAGTGGGGCGTGCAGGGGGCAGCCGATTGACGTTTCTCTCATCATTGGTATTTCTCTCCCTTCCCCTCTGAGATCAATAACGGATTTTTAAAGAAAAAACAAAAACACATAACCATTTTGAAAGGCCACCTAGCGACATGGCAAGTACTCATATGTTGACATATCTGTGATTTGATATGTGTACTATTTGGTTGTATTGACGACAAGTTCCAAAACTTCATGTCAAATTTTCTGAAGGCGTTCACATTGTAGTTATTTTTACGCCTAAAAATGTCGAGTTTAGTGCCCCAAAAAAGGGCATTTGCGGGAAGTTTGAGTTTATTACTAGTAACTCCATGGAGGGGTAAAAAATGCGCATTATTAACCGCGATACCTGGGAAAAAACCAGTTTTGGGCGCTTAGGGCGCCGTCTTGTGGACACATCTGGAATTGCGTTGTCTTTGAAACTTTTTAAAGCCATCCCAAAGCAGAGCTAAAGAAAAATGACAAGTAGAGCACAGAGACCTCTATTCATGGGCAATCTGAAATCACACGTGAGATACCCTGAGACGCCTCCAAATATTTTAATTTTTTTTCTCCCACATACTTCAGGGGCAATTTCCTATAAACCAGGGCGTCCTCCTGCACAGCCATCAGAATCGGGAAGTTCACGCTGATGCGTCTGTGCCGCCCAGTCCTCGGGCGGGATGCAAATGTCGCCCTTTGTCCCAGGAATGCCCTTCGCAGGTGGCCAGAGACAACCCCCTCCCCGGCTTACACCCCCTTCCCGTGAGAGGCGCACTCTGCATTGAGTCATCATCTCTCGCCAGTCCTCGTCCTCGAACCTTTTACAGACTCGAGTGCTTAACACTCTGCTGAACCAGCGGGTACAAATGTCCGGAATCAGGGACCCCCTAGGCTCCAGAGACGCCCCCCGGAAAGAATCCAGAACCGGGGACGTAGCCAAGGCCCCCAGGACCTCCGAACCGCAAGTGTTCGGGAGCTGGGGTGACCCCCTCCGCAGGGGTGGATCAAACCCAGGACTCCCTCAGAGCAAATGCGGTGTTAACCCTGAGTTAATGTGCTCTTAACCAAGTTAACAGAGTTAAGAGCCCACAGCCAAGGAGTCTTTCTTCCCCGGGCGCAGCGATTACACGTGGGTGCGCCCGGCCAGTGAGGCCCAGTGGTTGAGCTTCGACCTGTGAATCAGGAGGTCTCGGGTGTGATTCCTGGTTCGATGCCCGGGCTGGGGGCTCCATCCCCGGTGTGGAGGTGCAGGAGGCAGCCGACTCTCACCGTGGGTGTGTATCCCCCTCCCTGAAATCAATAAAAACGTGTTATTTAATTTTAGAGAGAAAAAAAAGTGGCGGCTGTGCCAGTTTGCAGGGCTGCGGGTGGGGCCGGCCTGTCAGGTGCGGGGCAGGGGCCGGAGGCCTGGGAGGAGGCACTTCAGGCGGCAGAGGAACTAGGGTCTCAGGAGGACCCTGTCCTGGGGCCGCCTGACCGTGGCTGCTGGTTCACAGGCTCAGGGCGAGGGTTCCAGTCCCCCGCCCCGCAGGCCCCGGAGCCTCTGACTTTCAAGCAAACGTTCCTTTTGTCTCTGTTCTTTGGAGCTTTGGCTGCAGAGGAGACCATTCAAACCACCCACGCCCTCCGGCCGGTGTGGCTCAGTGGTCGAGCTTCGACCTAGGAACCGGGGGGTCGTGCGGTTCCATTCCCGGTCGCGGCACATGCCGGCTTGTGGGCTCCATGCCCAGAGTGGGGCGTGCAGGGGGCAGCCGATTGACGTTTCTCTCATCATTGGTATTTCTCTCCCTTCCCCTCTGAGATCAATAACGGATTTTTAAAGAAAAAACAAAAACACATAACCATTTTGAAAGGCCACCTAGCGACATGGCAAGTACTCATATGTTGACATATCTGTGATTTGATATGTGTACTATTTGGTTGTATTGACGACAAGTTCCAAAACTTCATGTCAAATTTTCTGAAGGCGTTCACATTGTAGTTATTTTTACGCCTAAAAATGTCGAGTTTAGTGCCCCAAAAAAGGGCATTTGCGGGAAGTTTGAGTTTATTACTAGTAACTCCATGGAGGGGTAAAAAATGCGCATTATTAACCGCGATACCTGGGAAAAAACCAGTTTTGGGCGCTTAGGGCGCCGTCTTGTGGACACATCTGGAATTGCGTTGTCTTTGAAACTTTTTAAAGCCATCCCAAAGCAGAGCTAAAGAAAAATGACAAGTAGAGCACAGAGACCTCTATTCATGGGCAATCTGAAATCACACGTGAGATACCCTGAGACGCCTCCAAATATTTTAATTTTTTTTCTCCCACATACTTCAGGGGCAATTTCCTATAAACCAGGGCGTCCTCCTGCACAGCCATCAGAATCGGGAAGTTCACGCTGATGCGTCTGTGCCGCCCAGTCCTCGGGCGGGATGCAAATGTCGCCCTTTGTCCCAGGAATGCCCTTCGCAGGTGGCCAGAGACAACCCCCTCCCCGGCTTACACCCCCTTCCCGTGAGAGGCGCACTCTGCATTGAGTCATCATCTCTCGCCAGTCCTCGTCCTCGAACCTTTTACAGACTCGAGTGCTTAACACTCTGCTGAACCAGCGGGTACAAATGTCCGGAATCAGGGACCCCCTAGGCTCCAGAGACGCCCCCCGGAAAGAATCCAGAACCGGGGACGTAGCCAAGGCCCCCAGGACCTCCGAACCGCAAGTGTTCGGGAGCTGGGGTGACCCCCTCCGCAGGGGTGGATCAAACCCAGGACTCCCTCAGAGCAAATGCGGTGTTAACCCTGAGTTAATGTGCTCTTAACCAAGTTAACAGAGTTAAGAGCCCACAGCCAAGGAGTCTTTCTTCCCCGGGCGCAGCGATTACACGTGGGTGCGCCCGGCCAGTGAGGCCCAGTGGTTGAGCTTCGACCTATGAATCAGGAGGTCTCGGGTCTGATTCCTGGTTCGATGCCCGGGCTGGGGGCTCCATCCCCGGTGTGGAGGTGCAGGAGGCAGCCGACTCTCACCGTGGGTGTGTATCCCCCTTCCTGAAATGAATAAAAACGTGTTATTTTCTTTTAGAGAGAAAAAAAAGTGGCGGCTGTGCCAGTTTGCAGGGCTGCGGGTGGGGCCGGCCTGTCAGGTGCGGGGCAGGGGCCGGAGGCCTGGGAGGAGGCACTTCAGGCGGCAGAGGAACTAGGGTCTCAGGAGGACCCTGTCCTGGGGCCGCCTGACCGTGGCTGTTGGTTCACAGGCTCAGGGCGAGGGTTCCAGTCCCCCGGCCCGCAGGCCCCGGAGCCTCTGACTTTCAAGCAAACGTTCCTTTTGTCTCTGTTCTTTGGAGCTTTGGCTGCAGAGGAGACCATTCAAACCACCCACGCCCTCCGGCCGGTGTGGCTCAGTGGTCGAGCTTCGACCTAGGAACCGGGGGGTCGTGCGGTTCCATTCCCGGTCGCGGCACATGCCGGCTTGTGGGCTCCATGCCCAGAGTGGGGCGTGCAGGGGGCAGCCGATTGACGTTTCTCTCATCATTGGTATTTCTCTCCCTTCCCCTCTGAGATCAATAACGGATTTTTAAAGAAAAAACAAAAACACATAACCATTTTGAAAGGCCACCTAGCGACATGGCAAGTACTCATATGTTGACATATCTGTGATTTGATATGTGTACTATTTGGTTGTATTGACGACAAGTTCCAAAACTTCATGTCAAATTTTCTGAAGGCGTTCACATTGTAGTTATTTTTACGCCTAAAAATGTCGAGTTTAGTGCCCCAAAAAAGGGCATTTGCGGGAAGTTTGAGTTTATTACTAGTAACTCCATGGAGGGGTAAAAAATGCGCATTATTAACCGCGATACCTGGGAAAAAACCAGTTTTGGGCGCTTAGGGCGCCGTCTTGTGGACACATCTGGAATTGCGTTGTCTTTGAAACTTTTTAAAGCCATCCCAAAGCAGAGCTAAAGAAAAATGACAAGTAGAGCACAGAGACCTCTATTCATGGGCAATCTGAAATCACACGTGAGATACCCTGAGACGCCTCCAAATATTTTAATTTTTTTTCTCCCACATACTTCAGGGGCAATTTCCTATAAACCAGGGCGTCCTCCTGCACAGCCATCAGAATCGGGAAGTTCACGCTGATGCGTCTGTGCCGCCCAGTCCTCGGGAGGGATGCAAATGTCGCCCTTTGTCCCAGGAATGCCCTTCGCAGGTGGCCAGAGACAACCCCCTCCCCGGCTTACACCCCCTTCCCGTGAGAGGCGCACTCTGCATTGAGTCATCATCTCTCGCCAGTCCTCGTCCTCGAACCTTTTACAGACTCGAGTGCTTAACACTCTGCTGAACCAGCGGGTACAAATGTCCGGAATCAGGGACCCCCTAGGCTCCAGAGACGCCCCCCGGAAAGAATCCAGAACCGGGGACGTAGCCAAGGCCCCCAGGACCTCCGAACCGCAAGTGTTCGGGAGCTGGGGTGACCCCCTCCGCAGGGGTGGATCAAACCCAGGACTCCCTCAGAGCAAATGCGGTGTTAACCCTGAGTTAATGTGCTCTTAACCAAGTTAACAGAGTTAAGAGCCCACAGCCAAGGAGTCTTTCTTCCCCGGGCGCAGCGATTACACGTGGGTGCGCCCGGCCAGTGAGGCCCAGTGGTTGAGCTTCGACCTGTGAATCAGGAGGTCTCGGGTCTGATTCCTGGTTCGATGCCCGGGCTGGGGGCTCCATCCCCGGTGTGGAGGTGCAGGAGGCAGCCGACTCTCACCGTGGGTGTGTATCCCCCTCCCTGAAATCAATAAAAACGTGTTATTTTCTTTTAGAGAGAAAAAAAAGTGGCGGCTGTGCCAGTTTGCAGGGCTGCGGGTGGGGCCGGCCTGTCAGGTGCGGGGCAGGGGCCGGAGGCCTGGGAGGAGGCACTTCAGGCGGCAGAGGAACTAGGGTCTCAGGAGGACCCTGTCCTGGGGCCGCCTGACCGTGGCTGCTGGTTCACAGGCTCAGGGCGAGGGTTCCAGTCCCCCGCCCCGCAGGCCCCGGAGCCTCTGACTTTCAAGCAAACGTTCCTTTTGTCTCTGTTCTTTGGAGCTTTGGCTGCAGAGGAGACCATTCAAACCACCCACGCCCTCCGGCCGGTGTGGCTCAGTGGTCGAGCTTCGACCTAGGAACCGGGGGGTCGTGCGGTTCCATTCCCGGTCGCGGCACATGCCGGCTTGTGGGCTCCATGCCCAGAGTGGGGCGTGCAGGGGGCAGCCGATTGACGTTTCTCTCATCATTGGTATTTCTCTCCCTTCCCCTCTGAGATCAATAACGGATTTTTAAAGAAAAAACAAAAACACATAACCATTTTGAAAGGCCACCTAGCGACATGGCAAGTACTCATATGTTGACATATCTGTGATTTGATATGTGTACTATTTGGTTGTATTGACGACAAGTTCCAAAACTTCATGTCAAATTTTCTGAAGGCGTTCACATTGTAGTTATTTTTACGCCTAAAAATGTCGAGTTTAGTGCCCCAAAAAAGGGCATTTGCGGGAAGTTTGAGTTTATTACTAGTAACTCCATGGAGGGGTAAAAAATGCGCATTATTAACCGCGATACCTGGGAAAAAACCAGTTTTGGGCGCTTAGGGCGCCGTCTTGTGGACACATCTGGAATTGCGTTGTCTTTGAAACTTTTTAAAGCCATCCCAAAGCAGAGCTAAAGAAAAATGACAAGTAGAGCACAGAGACCTCTATTCATGGGCAATCTGAAATCACACGTGAGATACCCTGAGACGCCTCCAAATATTTTAATTTTTTTTCTCCCACATACTTCAGGGGCAATTTCCTATAAACCAGGGCGTCCTCCTGCACAGCCATCAGAATCGGGAAGTTCACGCTGATGCGTCTGTGCCGCCCAGTCCTCGGGAGGGATGCAAATGTCGCCCTTTGTCCCAGGAATGCCCTTCGCAGGTGGCCAGAGACAACCCCCTCCCCGGCTTACACCCCCTTCCCGTGAGAGGCGCACTCTGCATTGAGTCATCATCTCTCGCCAGTCCTCGTCCTCGAACCTTTTACAGACTCGAGTGCTTAACACTCTGCTGAACCAGCGGGTACAAATGTCCGGAATCAGGGACCCCCTAGGCTCCAGAGACGCCCCCCGGAAAGAATCCAGAACCGGGGACGTAGCCAAGGCCCCCAGGACCTCCGAACCGCAAGTGTTCGGGAGCTGGGGTGACCCCCTCCGCAGGGGTGGATCAAACCCAGGACTCCCTCAGAGCAAATGCGGTGTTAACCCTGAGTTAATGTGCTCTTAACCAAGTTAACAGAGTTAAGAGCCCACAGCCAAGGAGTCTTTCTTCCCCGGGCGCAGCGATTACACGTGGGTGCGCCCGGCCAGTGAGGCCCAGTGGTTGAGCTTCGACCTGTGAATCAGGAGGTCTCGGGTCTGATTCCTGGTTCGATGCCCGGGCTGGGGGCTCCATCCCCGGTGTGGAGGTGCAGGAGGCAGCCGACTCTCACCGTGGGTGTGTATCCCCCTCCCTGAAATCAATAAAAACGTGTTATTTTCTTTTAGAGAGAAAAAAAAGTGGCGGCTGTGCCAGTTTGCAGGGCTGCGGGTGGGGCCGGCCTGTCAGGTGCGGGGCAGGGGCCGGAGGCCTGGGAGGAGGCACTTCAGGCGGCAGAGGAACTAGGGTCTCAGGAGGACCCTGTCCTGGGGCCGCCTGACCGTGGCTGCTGGTTCACAGGCTCAGGGCGAGGGTTCCAGTCCCCCGCCCCGCAGGCCCCGGAGCCTCTGACTTTCAAGCAAACGTTCCTTTTGTCTCTGTTCTTTGGAGCTTTGGCTGCAGAGGAGACCATTCAAACCACCCACGCCCTCCGGCCGGTGTGGCTCAGTGGTCGAGCTTCGACCTAGGAACCGGGGGGTCGTGCGGTTCCATTCCCGGTCGCGGCACATGCCGGCTTGTGGGCTCCATGCCCAGAGTGGGGCGTGCAGGGGGCAGCCGATTGACGTTTCTCTCATCATTGGTATTTCTCTCCCTTCCCCTCTGAGATCAATAACGGATTTTTAAAGAAAAAACAAAAACACATAACCATTTTGAAAGGCCACCTAGCGACATGGCAAGTACTCATATGTTGACATATCTGTGATTTGATATGTGTACTATTTGGTTGTATTGACGACAAGTTCCAAAACTTCATGTCAAATTTTCTGAAGGCGTTCACATTGTAGTTATTTTTACGCCTAAAAATGTCGAGTTTAGTGCCCCAAAAAAGGGCATTTGCGGGAAGTTTGAGTTTATTACTAGTAACTCCATGGAGGGGTAAAAAATGCGCATTATTAACCGCGATACCTGGGAAAAAACCAGTTTTGGGCGCTTAGGGCGCCGTCTTGTGGACACATCTGGAATTGCGTTGTCTTTGAAACTTTTTAAAGCCATCCCAAAGCAGAGCTAAAGAAAAATGACAAGTAGAGCACAGAGACCTCTATTCATGGGCAATCTGAAATCACACGTGAGATACCCTGAGACGCCTCCAAATATTTTAATTTTTTTTCTCCCACATACTTCAGGGGCAATTTCCTATAAACCAGGGCGTCCTCCTGCACAGCCATCAGAATCGGGAAGTTCACGCTGATGCGTCTGTGCCGCCCAGTCCTCGGGCGGGATGCAAATGTCGCCCTTTGTCCCAGGAATGCCCTTCGCAGGTGGCCAGAGACAACCCCCTCCCCGGCTTACACCCCCTTCCCGTGAGAGGCGCACTCTGCATTGAGTCATCATCTCTCGCCAGTCCTCGTCCTCGAACCTTTTACAGACTCGAGTGCTTAACACTCTGCTGAACCAGCGGGTACAAATGTCCGGAATCAGGGACCCCCTAGGCTCCAGAGACGCCCCCCGGAAAGAATCCAGAACCGGGGACGTAGCCAAGGCCCCCAGGACCTCCGAACCGCAAGTGTTCGGGAGCTGGGGTGACCCCCTCCGCAGGGGTGGATCAAACCCAGGACTCCCTCAGAGCAAATGCGGTGTTAACCCTGAGTTAATGTGCTCTTAACCAAGTTAACAGAGTTAAGAGCCCACAGCCAAGGAGTCTTTCTTCCCCGGGCGCAGCGATTACACGTGGGTGCGCCCGGCCAGTGAGGCCCAGTGGTTGAGCTTCGACCTGTGAATCAGGAGGTCTCGGGTCTGATTCCTGGTTCGATGCCCGGGCTGGGGGCTCCATCCCCGGTGTGGAGGTGCAGGAGGCAGCCGACTCTCACCGTGGGTGTGTATCCCCCTTCCTGAAATGAATAAAAACGTGTTATTTTCTTTTAGAGAGAAAAAAAAGTGGCGGCTGTGCCAGTTTGCAGGGCTGCGGGTGGGGCCGGCCTGTCAGGTGCGGGGCAGGGGCCGGAGGCCTGGGAGGAGGCACTTCAGGCGGCAGAGGAACTAGGGTCTCAGGAGGACCCTGTCCTGGGGCCGCCTGACCGTGGCTGTTGGTTCACAGGCTCAGGGCGAGGGTTCCAGTCCCCCGCCCCGCAGGCCCCGGAGCCTCTGACTTTCAAGCAAACGTTCCTTTTGTCTCTGTTCTTTGGAGCTTTGGCTGCAGAGGAGACCATTCAAACCACCCACGCCCTCCGGCCGGTGTGGCTCAGTGGTCGAGCTTCGACCTAGGAACCGGGGGGTCGTGCGGTTCCATTCCCGGTCGCGGCACATGCCGGCTTGTGGGCTCCATGCCCAGAGTGGGGCGTGCAGGGGGCAGCCGATTGACGTTTCTCTCATCATTGGTATTTCTCTCCCTTCCCCTCTGAGATCAATAACGGATTTTTAAAGAAAAAACAAAAACACATAACCATTTTGAAAGGCCACCTAGCGACATGGCAAGTACTCATATGTTGACATATCTGTGATTTGATATGTGTACTATTTGGTTGTATTGACGACAAGTTCCAAAACTTCATGTCAAATTTTCTGAAGGCGTTCACATTGTAGTTATTTTTACGCCTAAAAATGTCGAGTTTAGTGCCCCAAAAAAGGGCATTTGCGGGAAGTTTGAGTTTATTACTAGTAACTCCATGGAGGGGTAAAAAATGCGCATTATTAACCGCGATACCTGGGAAAAAACCAGTTTTGGGCGCTTAGGGCGCCGTCTTGTGGACACATCTGGAATTGCGTTGTCTTTGAAACTTTTTAAAGCCATCCCAAAGCAGAGCTAAAGAAAAATGACAAGTAGAGCACAGAGACCTCTATTCATGGGCAATCTGAAATCACACGTGAGATACCCTGAGACGCCTCCAAATATTTTAATTTTTTTTCTCCCACATACTTCAGGGGCAATTTCCTATAAACCAGGGCGTCCTCCTGCACAGCCATCAGAATCGGGAAGTTCACGCTGATGCGTCTGTGCCGCCCAGTCCTCGGGCGGGATGCAAATGTCGCCCTTTGTCCCAGGAATGCCCTTCGCAGGTGGCCAGAGACAACCCCCTCCCCGGCTTACACCCCCTTCCCGTGAGAGGCGCACTCTGCATTGAGTCATCATCTCTCGCCAGTCCTCGTCCTCGAACCTTTTACAGACTCGAGTGCTTAACACTCTGCTGAACCAGCGGGTACAAATGTCCGGAATCAGGGACCCCCTAGGCTCCAGAGACGCCCCCCGGAAAGAATCCAGAACCGGGGACGTAGCCAAGGCCCCCAGGACCTCCGAACCGCAAGTGTTCGGGAGCTGGGGTGACCCCCTCCGCAGGGGTGGATCAAACCCAGGACTCCCTCAGAGCAAATGCGGTGTTAACCCTGAGTTAATGTGCTCTTAACCAAGTTAACAGAGTTAAGAGCCCACAGCCAAGGAGTCTTTCTTCCCCGGGCGCAGCGATTACACGTGGGTGCGCCCGGCCAGTGAGGCCCAGTGGTTGAGCTTCGACCTGTGAATCAGGAGGTCTCGGGTCTGATTCCTGGTTCGATGCCCGGGCTGGGGGCTCCATCCCCGGTGTGGAGGTGCAGGAGGCAGCCGACTCTCACCGTGGGTGTGTATCCCCCTCCCTGAAATCAATAAAAACGTGTTATTTTCTTTTAGAGAGAAAAAAAAGTGGCGGCTGTGCCAGTTTGCAGGGCTGCGGGTGGGGCCGGCCTGTCAGGTGCGGGGCAGGGGCCGGAGGCCTGGGAGGAGGCACTTCAGGCGGCAGAGGAACTAGGGTCTCAGGAGGACCCTGTCCTGGGGCCGCCTGACCGTGGCTGCTGGTTCACAGGCTCAGGGCGAGGGTTCCAGTCCCCCGCCCCGCAGGCCCCGGAGCCTCTGACTTTCAAGCAAACGTTCCTTTTGTCTCTGTTCTTTGGAGCTTTGGCTGCAGAGGAGACCATTCAAACCACCCACGCCCTCCGGCCGGTGTGGCTCAGTGGTCGAGCTTCGACCTAGGAACCGGGGGGTCGTGCGGTTCCATTCCCGGTCGCGGCACATGCCGGCTTGTGGGCTCCATGCCCAGAGTGGGGCGTGCAGGGGGCAGCCGATTGACGTTTCTCTCATCATTGGTATTTCTCTCCCTTCCCCTCTGAGATCAATAACGGATTTTTAAAGAAAAAACAAAAACACATAACCATTTTGAAAGGCCACCTAGCGACATGGCAAGTACTCATATGTTGACATATCTGTGATTTGATATGTGTACTATTTGGTTGTATTGACGACAAGTTCCAAAACTTCATGTCAAATTTTCTGAAGGCGTTCACATTGTAGTTATTTTTACGCCTAAAAATGTCGAGTTTAGTGCCCCAAAAAAGGGCATTTGCGGGAAGTTTGAGTTTATTACTAGTAACTCCATGGAGGGGTAAAAAATGCGCATTATTAACCGCGATACCTGGGAAAAAACCAGTTTTGGGCGCTTAGGGCGCCGTCTTGTGGACACATCTGGAATTGCGTTGTCTTTGAAACTTTTTAAAGCCATCCCAAAGCAGAGCTAAAGAAAAATGACAAGTAGAGCACAGAGACCTCTATTCATGGGCAATCTGAAATCACACGTGAGATACCCTGAGACGCCTCCAAATATTTTAATTTTTTTTCTCCCACATACTTCAGGGGCAATTTCCTATAAACCAGGGCGTCCTCCTGCACTGGCATCAGAATCGGGAAGTTCACGCTGATGCGTCTGTGCCGCCCAGTCCTCGGGAGGGATGCAAATGTCGCCCTTTGTCCCAGGAATGCCCTTCGCAGGTGGCCAGAGACAACCCCCTCCCCGGCTTACACCCCCTTCCCGTGAGAGGCGCACTCTGCATTGAGTCATCATCTCTCGCCAGTCCTCGTCCTCGAACCTTTTACAGACTCGAGTGCTTAACACTCTGCTGAACCAGCGGGTACAAATGTCCAGAATCAGGGACCCCCTAGGCTCCAGAGACGCCCCCCGGAAAGAATCCAGAACCGGGGACGTAGCCAAGGCCCCCAGGACCTCCGAACCGCAAGTGTTCGGGAGCTGGGGTGACCCCCTCCGCAGGGGTGGATCAAACCCAGGACTCCCTCAGAGCAAATGCGGTGTTAACCCTGAGTTAATGTGCTCTTAACCAAGTTAACAGAGTTAAGAGCCCACAGCCAAGGAGTCTTTCTTCCCCGGGCGCAGCGATTACACGTGGGTGCGCCCAGCCAGTGAGGCCCAGTGGTTGAGCTTCGACCTGTGAATCAGGAGGTCTCGGGTCTGATTCCTGGTTCGATGCCCGGGCTGGGGGCTCCATCCCCGGTGTGGAGGTGCAGGAGGCAGCCGACTCTCACCGTGGGTGTGTATCCCCCTCCCTGAAATCAATAAAAACGTGTTATTTTCTTTTAGAGAGAAAAAAAAGTGGCGGCTGTGCCAGTTTGCAGGGCTGCGGGTGGGGCCGGCCTGTCAGGTGCGGGGCAGGGGCCGGAGGCCTGGGAGGAGGCACTTCAGGCGGCAGAGGAACTAGGGTCTCAGGAGGACCCTGTCCTGGGGCCGCCTGACCGTGGCTGCTGGTTCACAGGCTCAGGGCGAGGGTTCCAGTCCCCCGCCCCGCAGGCCCCGGAGCCTCTGACTTTCAAGCAAACGTTCCTTTTGTCTCTGTTCTTTGGAGCTTTGGCTGCAGAGGAGACCATTCAAACCACCCACGCCCTCCGGCCGGTGTGGCTCAGTGGTCGAGCTTCGACCTAGGAACCGGGGGGTCGTGCGGTTCCATTCCCGGTCGCGGCACATGCCGGCTTGTGGGCTCCATGCCCAGAGTGGGGCGTGCAGGGGGCAGCCGATTGACGTTTCTCTCATCATTGGTATTTCTCTCCCTTCCCCTCTGAGATCAATAACGGATTTTTAAAGAAAAAACAAAAACACATAACCATTTTGAAAGGCCACCTAGCGACATGGCAAGTACTCATATGTTGACATATCTGTGATTTGATATGTGTACTATTTGGTTGTATTGACGACAAGTTCCAAAACTTCATGTCAAATTTTCTGAAGGCGTTCACATTGTAGTTATTTTTACGCCTAAAAATGTCGACTTTAGTGCCCCAAAAAAGGGCATTTGCGGGAAGTTTGAGTTTATTACTAGTAACTCCATGGAGGGGTAAAAAATGCGCATTATTAACCGCGATACCTGGGAAAAAACCAGTTTTGGGCGCTTAGGGCGCCGTCTTGTGGACACATCTGGAATTGCGTTGTCTTTGAAACTTTTTAAAGCCATCCCAAAGCAGAGCTAAAGAAAAATGACAAGTAGAGCACAGAGACCTCTATTCATGGGCAATCTGAAATCACACGTGAGATACCCTGAGACGCCTCCAAATATTTTAATTTTTTTTCTCCCACATACTTCAGGGGCAATTTCCTATAAACCAGGGCGTCCTCCTGCACAGCCATCAGAATCGGGAAGTTCACGCTGATGCGTCTGTGCCGCCCAGTCCTCGGGCGGGATGCAAATGTCGCCCTTTGTCCCAGGAATGCCCTTCGCAGGTGGCCAGAGACACCCCCCTCCCCGGCTTACACCCCCTTCCCGTGAGAGGCGCACTCTGCATTGAGTCATCATCTCTCGCCAGTCCTCGTCCTCGAACCTTTTACAGACTCGAGTGCTTAACACTCTGCTGAACCAGCGGGTACAAATGTCCGGAATCAGGGACCCCCTAGGCTCCAGAGACGCCCCCCGGAAAGAATCCAGAACCGGGGACGTAGCCAAGGCCCCCAGGACCTCCAACCGCAAGTGTTCGGGAGCTGGGGTGACCCCCTCCGCAGGGGTGGATCAAACCCAGGACTCCCTCAGAGCAAATGCGGTGTTAACCCTGAGTTAATGTGCTCTTAACCAAGTTAACAGAGTTAAGAGCCCACAGCCAAGGAGTCTTTCTTCCCCGGGCGCAGCGATTACACGTGGGTGCGCCCGGCCAGTGAGGCCCAGTGGTTGAGCTTCGACCTGTGAATCAGGAGGTCTCGGGTCTGATTCCTGGTTCGATGCCCGGGCTGGGGGCTCCATCCCCGGTGTGGAGGTGCAGGAGGCAGCCGACTCTCACCGTGGGTGTGTATCCCCCTCCCTGAAATCAATAAAAACGTGTTATTTTCTTTTAGAGAGAAAAAAAAGTGGCGGCTGTGCCAGTTTGCAGGGCTGCGGGTGGGGCCGGCCTGTCAGGTGCGGGGCAGGGGCCGGAGGCCTGGGAGGAGGCACTTCAGGCGGCAGAGGAACTAGGGTCTCAGGAGGACCCTGTCCTGGGGCCGCCTGACCGTGGCTGCTGGTTCACAGGCTCAGGGCGAGGGTTCCAGTCCCCCGCCCCGCAGGCCCCGGAGCCTCTGACTTTCAAGCAAACGTTCCTTTTGTCTCTGTTCTTTGGAGCTTTGGCTGCAGAGGAGACCATTCAAACCACCCACGCCCTCCGGCCGGTGTGGCTCAGTGGTCGAGCTTCGACCTAGGAACCGGGGGGTCGTGCGGTTCCATTCCCGGTCGCGGCACATGCCGGCTTGTGGGCTCCATGCCCAGAGTGGGGCGTGCAGGGGGCAGCCGATTGACGTTTCTCTCATCATTGGTATTTCTCTCCCTTCCCCTCTGAGATCAATAACGGATTTTTAAAGAAAAAACAAAAACACATAACCATTTTGAAAGGCCACCTAGCGACATGGCAAGTACTCATATGTTGACATATCTGTGATTTGATATGTGTACTATTTGGTTGTATTGACGACAAGTTCCAAAACTTCATGTCAAATTTTCTGAAGGCGTTCACATTGTAGTTATTTTTACGCCTAAAAATGTCGAGTTTAGTGCCCCAAAAAAGGGCATTTGCGGGAAGTTTGAGTTTATTACTAGTAACTCCATGGAGGGGTAAAAAATGCGCATTATTAACCGCGATACCTGGGAAAAAACCAGTTTTGGGCGCTTAGGGCGCCGTCTTGTGGACACATCTGGAATTGCGTTGTCTTTGAAACTTTTTAAAGCCATCCCAAAGCAGAGCTAAAGAAAAATGACAAGTAGAGCACAGAGACCTCTATTCATGGGCAATCTGAAATCACACGTGAGATACCCTGAGACGCCTCCAAATATTTTAATTTTTTTTCTCCCACATACTTCAGGGGCAATTTCCTATAAACCAGGGCGTCCTCCTGCACTGGCATCAGAATCGGGAAGTTCACGCTGATGCGTCTGTGCCGCCCAGTCCTCGGGAGGGATGCAAATGTCGCCCTTTGTCCCAGGAATGCCCTTCGCAGGTGGCCAGAGACAACCCCCTCCCCGGCTTACACCCCCTTCCCGTGAGAGGCGCACTCTGCATTGAGTCATCATCTCTCGCCAGTCCTCGTCCTCGAACCTTTTACAGACTCGAGTGCTTAACACTCTGCTGAACCAGCGGGTACAAATGTCCGGAATCAGGGACCCCCTAGGCTCCAGAGACGCCCCCCGGAAAGAATCCAGAACCGGGGACGTAGCCAAGGCCCCCAGGACCTCCGAACCGCAAGTGTTCGGGAGCTGGGGTGACCCCCTCCGCAGGGGTGGATCAAACCCAGGACTCCCTCAGAGCAAATGCGGTGTTAACCCTGAGTTAATGTGCTCTTAACCAAGTTAACAGAGTTAAGAGCCCACAGCCAAGGAGTCTTTCTTCCCCGGGCGCAGCGATTACACGTGGGTGCGCCCGGCCAGTGAGGCCCAGTGGTTGAGCTTCGACCTGTGAATCAGGAGGTCTCGGGTCTGATTCCTGGTTCGATGCCCGGGCTGGGGGCTCCATCCCCGGTGTGGAGGTGCAGGAGGCAGCCGACTCTCACCGTGGGTGTGTATCCCCCTCCCTGAAATCAATAAAAACGTGTTATTTTCTTTTAGAGAGAAAAAAAAGTGGCGGCTGTGCCAGTTTGCAGGGCTGCGGGTGGGGCCGGCCTGTCAGGTGCGGGGCAGGGGCCGGAGGCCTGGGAGGAGGCACTTCAGGCGGCAGAGGAACTAGGGTCTCAGGAGGACCCTGTCCTGGGGCCGCCTGACCGTGGCTGCTGGTTCACAGGCTCAGGGCGAGGGTTCCAGTCCCCCGCCCCGCAGGCCCCGGAGCCTCTGACTTTCAAGCAAACGTTCCTTTTGTCTCTGTTCTTTGGAGCTTTGGCTGCAGAGGAGACCATTCAAACCACCCACGCCCTCCGGCCGGTGTGGCTCAGTGGTCGAGCTTCGACCTAGGAACCGGGGGGTCGTGCGGTTCCATTCCCGGTCGCGGCACATGCCGGCTTGTGGGCTCCATGCCCAGAGTGGGGCGTGCAGGGGGCAGCCGATTGACGTTTCTCTCATCATTGGTATTTCTCTCCCTTCCCCTCTGAGATCAATAACGGATTTTTAAAGAAAAAACAAAAACACATAACCATTTTGAAAGGCCACCTAGCGACATGGCAAGTACTCATATGTTGACATATCTGTGATTTGATATGTGTACTATTTGGTTGTATTGACGACAAGTTCCAAAACTTCATGTCAAATTTTCTGAAGGCGTTCACATTGTAGTTATTTTTACGCCTAAAAATGTCGAGTTTAGTGCCCCAAAAAAGGGCATTTGCGGGAAGTTTGAGTTTATTACTAGTAACTCCATGGAGGGGTAAAAAATGCGCATTATTAACCGCGATACCTGGGAAAAAACCAGTTTTGGGCGCTTAGGGCGCCGTCTTGTGGACACATCTGGAATTGCGTTGTCTTTGAAACTTTTTAAAGCCATCCCAAAGCAGAGCTAAAGAAAAATGACAAGTAGAGCACAGAGACCTCTATTCATGGGCAATCTGAAATCACACGTGAGATACCCTGAGACGCCTCCAAATATTTTAATTTTTTTTCTCCCACATACTTCAGGGACAATTTCCTATAAACCAGGGCGTCCTCCTGCACAGCCATCAGAATCGGGAAGTTCACGCTGATGCGTCTGTGCCGCCCAGTCCTCGGGCGGGATGCAAATGTCGCCCTTTGTCCCAGGAATGCCCTTCGCAGGTGGCCAGAGACAACCCCCTCCCCGGCTTACACCCCCTTCCCGTGAGAGGCGCACTCTGCATTGAGTCATCATCTCTCGCCAGTCCTCGTCCTCGAACCTTTTACAGACTCGAGTGCTTAACACTCTGCTGAACCAGCGGGTACAAATGTCCGGAATCAGGGACCCCCTAGGCTCCAGAGACGCCCCCCGGAAAGAATCCAGAACCGGGGACGTAGCCAAGGCCCCCAGGACCTCCGACCGCAAGTGTTCGGGAGCTGGGGTGACCCCCTCCGCAGGGGTGGATCAAACCCAGGACTCCCTCAGAGCAAATGCGGTGTTAACCCTGAGTTAATGTGCTCTTAACCAAGTTAACAGAGTTAACAGCCCACAGCCAAGGAGTCTTTCTTCCCCGGGCGCAGCGATTACGCGTGGGTGCGCCCGGCCAGTGAGGCCCAGTGGTTGAGCTTCGACCTGTGAATCAGGAGGTCTCGGGTCTGATTCCTGGTTCGATGCCCGGGCTGGGGGCTCCATCCCCGGTGTGGAGGTGCAGGAGGCAGCTGACTCTCACCGTGGGTGTGTATCCCCCTCCCTGAAATCAATAAAAACGTGTTATTTTCTTTTAGAGAGAAAAAAAAGTGGCGGCTGTGCCAGTTTGCAGGGCTGCGGGTGGGGCCGGCCTGTCAGGTGCGGGGCAGGGGCCGGAGGCCTGGGAGGAGGCACTTCAGGCGGCAGAGGAACTAGGGTCTCAGGAGGACCCTGTCCTGGGGCCGCCTGACCGTGGCTGCTGGTTCACAGGCTCAGGGCGAGGGTTCCAGCCCCCACCCCCAACCCCCCCGCCACAGGCCCCGGAGCCTCTGACTTTCAAGCAAACGTTCCTTTTGTCTCTGTTCTTTGGAGCTTTGGCTGCAGAGGAGACCATTCAAACCACCCACGCCCTCCGGCCGGTGTGGCTCAGTGGTCGAGCTTCGACCTAGGAACCGGGGGGTCGTGCGGTTCCATTCCCGGTCGCGGCACATGCCGGCTTGTGGGCTCCATGCCCAGAGTGGGGCGTGCAGGGGGCAGCCGATTGACGTTTCTCTCATCATTGGTATTTCTCTCCCTTCCCCTCTGAGATCAATAACGGATTTTTAAAGAAAAAACAAAAACACATAACCATTTTGAAAGGCCACCTAGCGACATGGCAAGTACTCATATGTTGACATATCTGTGATTTGATATGTGTACTATTTGGTTGTATTGACGACAAGTTCCAAAACTTCATGTCAAATTTTCTGAAGGCGTTCACATTGTAGTTATTTTTACGCCTAAAAATGTCGAGTTTAGTGCCCCAAAAAAGGGCATTTGCGGGAAGTTTGAGTTTATTACTAGTAACTCCATGGAGGGGTAAAAAATGCGCATTATTAACCGCGATACCTGGGAAAAAACCAGTTTTGGGCGCTTAGGGCGCCGTCTTGTGGACACATCTGGAATTGCGTTGTCTTTGAAACTTTTTAAAGCCATCCCAAAGCAGAGCTAAAGAAAAATGACAAGTAGAGCACAGAGACCTCTATTCATGGGCAATCTGAAATCACACGTGAGATACCCTGAGACGCCTCCAAATATTTTAATTTTTTTTCTCCCACATACTTCAGGGGCAATTTCCTATAAACCAGGGCGTCCTCCTGCACTGGCATCAGAATCGGGAAGTTCACGCTGATGCGTCTGTGCCGCCCAGTCCTCGGGAGGGATGCAAATGTCGCCCTTTGTCCCAGGAATGCCCTTCGCAGGTGGCCAGAGACACCCCCCTCCCCGGCTTACACCCCCTTCCCGTGAGAGGCGCACTCTGCATTGAGTCATCATCTCTCGCCAGTCCTCGTCCTCGAACCTTTTACAGACTCGAGTGCTTAACACTCTGCTGAACCAGCGGGTACAAATGTCCGGAATCAGGGACCCCCTAGGCTCCAGAGACGCCCCCCGGAAAGAATCCAGAACCGGGGACGTAGCCAAGGCCCCCAGGACCTCCGAACCGCAAGTGTTCGGGAGCTGGGGTGACCCCCTCCGCAGGGGTGGATCAAACCCAGGACTCCCTCAGAGCAAATGCGGTGTTAACCCTGAGTTAATGTGCTCTTAACCAAGTTAACAGAGTTAAGAGCCCACAGCCAAGGAGTCTTTCTTCCCCGGGCGCAGCGATTACACGTGGGTGCGCCCGGCCAGTGAGGCCCAGTGGTTGAGCTTCGACCTGTGAATCAGGAGGTCTCGGGTCTGATTCCTGGTTCGATGCCCGGGCTGGGGGCTCCATGCCCGGTGTGGAGGTGCAGGAGGCAGCCGACTCTCACCGTGGGTGTGTATCCCCCTCCCTGAAATCAATAAAAACGTGTTATTTTCTTTTAGAGAGAAAAAAAAGTGGCGGCTGTGCCAGTTTGCAGGGCTGCGGGTGGGGCCGGCCTGTCAGGTGCGGGGCAGGGGCCGGAGGCCTGGGAGGAGGCACTTCAGGCGGCAGAGGAACTAGGGTCTCAGGAGGACCCTGTCCTGGGGCCGCCTGACCGTGGCTGCTGGTTCACAGGCTCAGGGCGAGGGTTCCAGTCCCCCGCCCCGCAGGCCCCGGAGCCTCTGACTTTCAAGCAAACGTTCCTTTTGTCTCTGTTCTTTGGAGCTTTGGCTGCAGAGGAGACCATTCAAACCACCCACGCCCTCCGGCCGGTGTGGCTCAGTGGTCGAGCTTCGACCTAGGAACCGGGGGGTCGTGCGGTTCCATCCCCGGTCGCGGCACATGCCGGCTTGTGGGCTCCATGCCCAGAGTGGGGCGTGCAGGGGGCAGCCGATTGACGTTTCTCTCATCATTGGTATTTCTCTCCCTTCCCCTCTGAGATCAATAACGGATTTTTAAAGAAAAAACAAAAACACATAACCATTTTGAAAGGCCACCTAGCGACATGGCAAGTACTCATATGTTGACATATCTGTGATTTGATATGTGTACTATTTGGTTGTATTGACGACAAGTTCCAAAACTTCATGTCAAATTTTCTGAAGGCGTTCACATTGTAGTTATTTTTACGCCTAAAAATGTCGAGTTTAGTGCCCCAAAAAAGGGCATTTGCGGGAAGTTTGAGTTTATTACTAGTAACTCCATGGAGGGGTAAAAAATGCGCATTATTAACCGCGATACCTGGGAAAAAACCAGTTTTGGGCGCTTAGGGCGCCGTCTTGTGGACACATCTGGAATTGCGTTGTCTTTGAAACTTTTTAAAGCCATCCCAAAGCAGAGCTAAAGAAAAATGACAAGTAGAGCACAGAGACCTCTATTCATGGGCAATCTGAAATCACACGTGAGATACCCTGAGACGCCTCCAAATATTTTAATTTTTTTTCTCCCACATACTTCAGGGGCAATTTCCTATAAACCAGGGCGTCCTCCTGCACTGGCATCAGAATCGGGAAGTTCACGCTGATGCGTCTGTGCCGCCCAGTCCTCGGGAGGGATGCAAATGTCGCCCTTTGTCCCAGGAATGCCCTTCGCAGGTGGCCAGAGACACCCCCCTCCCCGGCTTACACCCCCTTCCCGTGAGAGGCGCACTCTGCATTGAGTCATCATCTCTCGCCAGTCCTCGTCCTCGAACCTTTTACAGACTCGAGTGCTTAACACTCTGCTGAACCAGCGGGTACAAATGTCCGGAATCAGGGACCCCCTAGGCTCCAGAGACGCCCCCCGGAAAGAATCCAGAACCGGGGACGTAGCCAAGGCCCCCAGGACCTCCGAACCGCAAGTGTTCGGGAGCTGGGGTGACCCCCTCCGCAGGGGTGGATCAAACCCAGGACTCCCTCAGAGCAAATGCGGTGTTAACCCTGAGTTAATGTGCTCTTAACCAAGTTAACAGAGTTAAGAGCCCACAGCCAAGGAGTCTTTCTTCCCCGGGCGCAGCGATTACACGTGGGTGCGCCCAGCCAGTGAGGCCCAGTGGTTGAGCTTCGACCTGTGAATCAGGAGGTCTCGGGTCTGATTCCTGGTTCGATGCCCGGGCTGGGGGCTCCATCCCCGGTGTGGAGGTGCAGGAGGCAGCCGACTCTCACCGTGGGTGTGTATCCCCCTCCCTGAAATCAATAAAAACGTGTTATTTTCTTTTAGAGAGAAAAAAAAGTGGCGGCTGTGCCAGTTTGCAGGGCTGCGGGTGGGGCCGGCCTGTCAGGTGCGGGGCAGGGGCCGGAGGCCTGGGAGGAGGCACTTCAGGCGGCAGAGGAACTAGGGTCTCAGGAGGACCCTGTCCTGGGGCCGCCTGACCGTGGCTGCTGGTTCACAGGCTCAGGGCGAGGGTTCCAGTCCCCCGCCCCGCAGGCCCCGGAGCCTCTGACTTTCAAGCAAACGTTCCTTTTGTCTCTGTTCTTTGGAGCTTTGGCTGCAGAGGAGACCATTCAAACCACCCACGCCCTCCGGCCGGTGTGGCTCAGTGGTCGAGCTTCGACCTAGGAACCGGGGGGTCGTGCGGTTCCATTCCCGGTCGCGGCACATGCCGGCTTGTGGGCTCCATGCCCAGAGTGGGGCGTGCAGGGGGCAGCCGATTGACGTTTCTCTCATCATTGGTATTTCTCTCCCTTCCCCTCTGAGATCAATAACGGATTTTTAAAGAAAAAACAAAAACACATAACCATTTTGAAAGGCCACCTAGCGACATGGCAAGTACTCATATGTTGACATATCTGTGATTTGATATGTGTACTATTTGGTTGTATTGACGACAAGTTCCAAAACTTCATGTCAAATTTTCTGAAGGCGTTCACATTGTAGTTATTTTTACGCCTAAAAATGTCGAGTTTAGTGCCCCAAAAAAGGGCATTTGCGGGAAGTTTGAGTTTATTACTAGTAACTCCATGGAGGGGTAAAAAATGCGCATTATTAACCGCGATACCTGGGAAAAAACCAGTTTTGGGCGCTTAGGGCGCCGTCTTGTGGACACATCTGGAATTGCGTTGTCTTTGAAACTTTTTAAAGCCATCCCAAAGCAGAGCTAAAGAAAAATGACAAGTAGAGCACAGAGACCTCTATTCATGGGCAATCTGAAATCACACGTGAGATACCCTGAGACGCCTCCAAATATTTTAATTTTTTTTCTCCCACATACTTCAGGGGCAATTTCCTATAAACCAGGGCGTCCTCCTGCACAGCCATCAGAATCGGGAAGTTCACGCTGATGCGTCTGTGCCGCCCAGTCCTCGGGCGGGATGCAAATGTCGCCCTTTGTCCCAGGAATGCCCTTCGCAGGTGGCCAGAGACACCCCCCTCCCCGGCTTACACCCCCTTCCCGTGAGAGGCGCACTCTGCATTGAGTCATCATCTCTCGCCAGTCCTCGTCCTCGAACCTTTTACAGACTCGAGTGCTTAACACTCTGCTGAACCAGCGGGTACAAATGTCCGGAATCAGGGACCCCCTAGGCTCCAGAGACGCCCCCCGGAAAGAATCCAGAACCGGGGACGTAGCCAAGGCCCCCAGGACCTCCAACCGCAAGTGTTCGGGAGCTGGGGTGACCCCCTCCGCAGGGGTGGATCAAACCCAGGACTCCCTCAGAGCAAATGCGGTGTTAACCCTGAGTTAATGTGCTCTTAACCAAGTTAACAGAGTTAAGAGCCCACAGCCAAGGAGTCTTTCTTCCCCGGGCGCAGCGATTACACGTGGGTGCGCCCGGCCAGTGAGGCCCAGTGGTTGAGCTTCGACCTGTGAATCAGGAGGTCTCGGGTGTGATTCCTGGTTCGATGCCCGGGCTGGGGGCTCCATCCCCGGTGTGGAGGTGCAGGAGGCAGCCGACTCTCACCGTGGGTGTGTATCCCCCTCCCTGAAATCAATAAAAACGTGTTATTTTCTTTTAGAGAGAAAAAAAAGTGGCGGCTGTGCCAGTTTGCAGGGCTGCGGGTGGGGCCGGCCTGTCAGGTGCGGGGCAGGGGCCGGAGGCCTGGGAGGAGGCACTTCAGGCGGCAGAGGAACTAGGGTCTCAGGAGGACCCTGTCCTGGGGCCGCCTGACCGTGGCTGCTGGTTCACAGGCTCAGGGCGAGGGTTCCAGTCCCCCGCCCCGCAGGCCCCGGAGCCTCTGACTTTCAAGCAAACGTTCCTTTTGTCTCTGTTCTTTGGAGCTTTGGCTGCAGAGGAGACCATTCAAACCACCCACGCCCTCCGGCCGGTGTGGCTCAGTGGTCGAGCTTCGACCTAGGAACCGGGGGGTCGTGCGGTTCCATTCCCGGTCGCGGCACATGCCGGCTTGTGGGCTCCATGCCCAGAGTGGGGCGTGCAGGGGGCAGCCGATTGACGTTTCTCTCATCATTGGTATTTCTCTCCCTTCCCCTCTGAGATCAATAACGGATTTTTAAAGAAAAAACAAAAACACATAACCATTTTGAAAGGCCACCTAGCGACATGGCAAGTACTCATATGTTGACATATCTGTGATTTGATATGTGTACTATTTGGTTGTATTGACGACAAGTTCCAAAACTTCATGTCAAATTTTCTGAAGGCGTTCACATTGTAGTTATTTTTACGCCTAAAAATGTCGAGTTTAGTGCCCCAAAAAAGGGCATTTGCGGGAAGTTTGAGTTTATTACTAGTAACTCCATGGAGGGGTAAAAAATGCGCATTATTAACCGCGATACCTGGGAAAAAACCAGTTTTGGGCGCTTAGGGCGCCGTCTTGTGGACACATCTGGAATTGCGTTGTCTTTGAAACTTTTTAAAGCCATCCCAAAGCAGAGCTAAAGAAAAATGACAAGTAGAGCACAGAGACCTCTATTCATGGGCAATCTGAAATCACACGTGAGATACCCTGAGACGCCTCCAAATATTTTAATTTTTTTTCTCCCACATACTTCAGGGGCAATTTCCTATAAACCAGGGCGTCCTCCTGCACTGGCATCAGAATCGGGAAGTTCACGCTGATGCGTCTGTGCCGCCCAGTCCTCGGGAGGGATGCAAATGTCGCCCTTTGTCCCAGGAATGCCCTTCGCAGGTGGCCAGAGACACCCCCCTCCCCGGCTTACACCCCCTTCCCGTGAGAGGCGCACTCTGCATTGAGTCATCATCTCTCGCCAGTCCTCGTCCTCGAACCTTTTACAGACTCGAGTGCTTAACACTCTGCTGAACCAGCGGGTACAAATGTCCGGAATCAGGGACCCCCTAGGCTCCAGAGACGCCCCCCGGAAAGAATCCAGAACCGGGGACGTAGCCAAGGCCCCCAGGACCTCCGAACCGCAAGTGTTCGGGAGCTGGGGTGACCCCCTCCGCAGGGGTGGATCAAACCCAGGACTCCCTCAGAGCAAATGCGGTGTTAACCCTGAGTTAATGTGCTCTTAACCAAGTTAACAGAGTTAAGAGCCCACAGCCAAGGAGTCTTTCTTCCCCGGGCGCAGCGATTACACGTGGGTGCGCCCGGCCAGTGAGGCCCAGTGGTTGAGCTTCGACCTGTGAATCAGGAGGTCTCGGGTCTGATTCCTGGTTCGATGCCCGGGCTGGGGGCTCCATCCCCGGTGTGGAGGTGCAGGAGGCAGCCGACTCTCACCGTGGGTGTGTATCCCCCTCCCTGAAATCAATAAAAACGTGTTATTTTCTTTTAGAGAGAAAAAAAAGTGGCGGCTGTGCCAGTTTGCAGGGCTGCGGGTGGGGCCGGCCTGTCAGGTGCGGGGCAGGGGCCGGAGGCCTGGGAGGAGGCACTTCAGGCGGCAGAGGAACTAGGGTCTCAGGAGGACCCTGTCCTGGGGCCGCCTGACCGTGGCTGCTGGTTCACAGGCTCAGGGCGAGGGTTCCAGCCCCCACCCCCAACCCCCCCGCCGCAGGCCCCGGAGCCTCTGACTTTCAAGCAAACGTTCCTTTTGTCTCTGTTCTTTGGAGCTTTGGCTGCAGAGGAGACCATTCAAACCACCCACGCCCTCCGGCCGGTGTGGCTCAGTGGTCGAGCTTCGACCTAGGAACCGGGGGGTCGTGCGGTTCCATTCCCGGTCGCGGCACATGCCGGCTTGTGGGCTCCATGCCCAGAGTGGGGCGTGCAGGGGGCAGCCGATTGACGTTTCTCTCATCATTGGTATTTCTCTCCCTTCCCCTCTGAGATCAATAACGGATTTTTAAAGAAAAAACAAAAACACATAACCATTTTGAAAGGCCACCTAGCGACATGGCAAGTACTCATATGTTGACATATCTGTGATTTGATATGTGTACTATTTGGTTGTATTGACGACAAGTTCCAAAACTTCATGTCAAATTTTCTGAAGGCGTTCACATTGTAGTTATTTTTACGCCTAAAAATGTCGAGTTTAGTGCCCCAAAAAAGGGCATTTGCGGGAAGTTTGAGTTTATTACTAGTAACTCCATGGAGGGGTAAAAAATGCGCATTATTAACCGCGATACCTGGGAAAAAACCAGTTTTGGGCGCTTAGGGCGCCGTCTTGTGGACACATCTGGAATTGCGTTGTCTTTGAAACTTTTTAAAGCCATCCCAAAGCAGAGCTAAAGAAAAATGACAAGTAGAGCACAGAGACCTCTATTCATGGGCAATCTGAAATCACACGTGAGATACCCTGAGACGCCTCCAAATATTTTAATTTTTTTTCTCCCACATACTTCAGGGGCAATTTCCTATAAACCAGGGCGTCCTCCTGCACAGCCATCAGAATCGGGAAGTTCACGCTGATGCGTCTGTGCCGCCCAGTCCTCGGGCGGGATGCAAATGTCGCCCTTTGTCCCAGGAATGCCCTTCGCAGGTGGCCAGAGACACCCCCCTCCCCGGCTTACACCCCCTTCCCGTGAGAGGCGCACTCTGCATTGAGTCATCATCTCTCGCCAGTCCTCGTCCTCGAACCTTTTACAGACTCGAGTGCTTAACACTCTGCTGAACCAGCGGGTACAAATGTCCGGAATCAGGGACCCCCTAGGCTCCAGAGACGCCCCCCGGAAAGAATCCAGAACCGGGGACGTAGCCAAGGCCCCCAGGACCTCCGAACCGCAAGTGTTCGGGAGCTGGGGTGACCCCCTCCGCAGGGGTGGATCAAACCCAGGACTCCCTCAGAGCAAATGCGGTGTTAACCCTGAGTTAATGTGCTCTTAACCAAGTTAACAGAGTTAAGAGCCCACAGCCAAGGAGTCTTTCTTCCCCGGGCGCAGCGATTACACGTGGGTGCGCCCGGCCAGTGAGGCCCAGTGGTTGAGCTTCGACCTGTGAATCAGGAGGTCTCGGGTCTGATTCCTGGTTCGATGCCCGGGCTGGGGGCTCCATCCCCGGTGTGGAGGTGCAGGAGGCAGCCGACTCTCACCGTGGGTGTGTATCCCCCTCCCTGAAATCAATAAAAACGTGTTATTTTCTTTTAGAGAGAAAAAAAAGTGGCGGCTGTGCCAGTTTGCAGGGCTGCGGGTGGGGCCGGCCTGTCAGGTGCGGGGCAGGGGCCGGAGGCCTGGGAGGAGGCACTTCAGGCGGCAGAGGAACTAGGGTCTCAGGAGGACCCTGTCCTGGGGCCGCCTGACCGTGGCTGCTGGTTCACAGGCTCAGGGCGAGGGTTCCAGTCCCCCGGCCCGCAGGCCCCGGAGCCTCTGACTTTCAAGCAAACGTTCCTTTTGTCTCTGTTCTTTGGAGCTTTGGCTGCAGAGGAGACCATTCAAACCACCCACGCCCTCCGGCCGGTGTGGCTCAGTGGTCGAGCTTCGACCTAGGAACCGGGGGGTCGTGCGGTTCCATTCCCGGTCGCGGCACATGCCGGCTTGTGGGCTCCATGCCCAGAGTGGGGCGTGCAGGGGGCAGCCGATTGACGTTTCTCTCATCATTGGTATTTCTCTCCCTTCCCCTCTGAGATCAATAACGGATTTTTAAAGAAAAAACAAAAACACATAACCATTTTGAAAGGCCACCTAGCGACATGGCAAGTACTCATATGTTGACATATCTGTGATTTGATATGTGTACTATTTGGTTGTATTGACGACAAGTTCCAAAACTTCATGTCAAATTTTCTGAAGGCGTTCACATTGTAGTTATTTTTACGCCTAAAAATGTCGAGTTTAGTGCCCCAAAAAAGGGCATTTGCGGGAAGTTTGAGTTTATTACTAGTAACTCCATGGAGGGGTAAAAAATGCGCATTATTAACCGCGATACCTGGGAAAAAACCAGTTTTGGGCGCTTAGGGCGCCGTCTTGTGGACACATCTGGAATTGCGTTGTCTTTGCAACTTTTTAAAGCCATCCCAAAGCAGAGCTAAAGAAAAATGACAAGTAGAGCACAGAGACCTCTATTCATGGGCAATCTGAAATCACACGTGAGATACCCTGAGACGCCTCCAAATATTTTAATTTTTTTTCTCCCACATACTTCAGGGGCAATTTCCTATAAACCAGGGCGTCCTCCTGCACAGCCATCAGAATCGGGAAGTTCACGCTGATGCGTCTGTGCCGCCCAGTCCTCGGGCGGGATGCAAATGTCGCCCTTTGTCCCAGGAATGCCCTTCGCAGGTGGCCAGAGACACCCCCCTCCCCGGCTTACACCCCCTTCCCGTGAGAGGCGCACTCTGCATTGAGTCATCATCTCTCGCCAGTCCTCGTCCTCGAACCTTTTACAGACTCGAGTGCTTAACACTCTGCTGAACCAGCGGGTACAAATGTCCGGAATCAGGGACCCCCTAGGCTCCAGAGACGCCCCCCGGAAAGAATCCAGAACCGGGGACGTAGCCAAGGCCCCCAGGACCTCCGAACCGCAAGTGTTCGGGAGCTGGGGTGACCCCCTCCGCAGGGGTGGATCAAACCCAGGACTCCCTCAGAGCAAATGCGGTGTTAACCCTGAGTTAATGTGCTCTTAACCAAGTTAACAGAGTTAAGAGCCCACAGCCAAGGAGTCTTTCTTCCCCGGGCGCAGCGATTACACGTGGGTGCGCCCGGCCAGTGAGGCCCAGTGGTTGAGCTTCGACCTGTGAATCAGGAGGTCTCGGGTCTGATTCCTGGTTCGATGCCCGGGCTGGGGGCTCCATCCCCGGTGTGGAGGTGCAGGAGGCAGCCGACTCTCACCGTGGGTGTGTATCCCCCTCCCTGAAATCAATAAAAACGTGTTATTTTCTTTTAGAGAGAAAAAAAAGTGGCGGCTGTGCCAGTTTGCAGGGCTGCGGGTGGGGCCGGCCTGTCAGGTGCGGGGCAGGGGCCGGAGGCCTGGGAGGAGGCACTTCAGGCGGCAGAGGAACTAGGGTCTCAGGAGGACCCTGTCCTGGGGCCGCCTGACCGTGGCTGCTGGTTCACAGGCTCAGGGCGAGGGTTCCAGTCCCCCGCCCCGCAGGCCCCGGAGCCTCTGACTTTCAAGCAAACGTTCCTTTTGTCTCTGTTCTTTGGAGCTTTGGCTGCAGAGGAGACCATTCAAACCACCCACGCCCTCCGGCCGGTGTGGCTCAGTGGTCGAGCTTCGACCTAGGAACCGGGGGGTCGTGCGGTTCCATTCCCGGTCGCGGCACATGCCGGCTTGTGGGCTCCATGCCCAGAGTGGGGCGTGCAGGGGGCAGCCGATTGACGTTTCTCTCATCATTGGTATTTCTCTCCCTTCCCCTCTGAGATCAATAACGGATTTTTAAAGAAAAAACAAAAACACATAACCATTTTGAAAGGCCACCTAGCGACATGGCAAGTACTCATATGTTGACATATCTGTGATTTGATATGTGTACTATTTGGTTGTATTGACGACAAGTTCCAAAACTTCATGTCAAATTTTCTGAAGGCGTTCACATTGTAGTTATTTTTACGCCTAAAAATGTCGAGTTTAGTGCCCCAAAAAAGGGCATTTGCGGGAAGTTTGAGTTTATTACTAGTAACTCCATGGAGGGGTAAAAAATGCGCATTATTAACCGCGATACCTGGGAAAAAACCAGTTTTGGGCGCTTAGGGCGCCGTCTTGTGGACACATCTGGAATTGCGTTGTCTTTGAAACTTTTTAAAGCCATCCCAAAGCAGAGCTAAAGAAAAATGACAAGTAGAGCACAGAGACCTCTATTCATGGGCAATCTGAAATCACACGTGAGATACCCTGAGACGCCTCCAAATATTTTAATTTTTTTTCTCCCACATACTTCAGGGGCAATTTCCTATAAACCAGGGCGTCCTCCTGCACAGCCATCAGAATCGGGAAGTTCACGCTGATGCGTCTGTGCCGCCCAGTCCTCGGGCGGGATGCAAATGTCGCCCTTTGTCCCAGGAATGCCCTTCGCAGGTGGCCAGAGACACCCCCCTCCCCGGCTTACACCCCCTTCCCGTGAGAGGCGCACTCTGCATTGAGTCATCATCTCTCGCCAGTCCTCGTCCTCGAACCTTTTACAGACTCGAGTGCTTAACACTCTGCTGAACCAGCGGGTACAAATGTCCGGAATCAGGGACCCCCTAGGCTCCAGAGACGCCCCCCGGAAAGAATCCAGAACCGGGGACGTAGCCAAGGCCCCCAGGACCTCCGAACCGCAAGTGTTCGGGAGCTGGGGTGACCCCCTCCGCAGGGGTGGATCAAACCCAGGACTCCCTCAGAGCAAATGCGGTGTTAACCCTGAGTTAATGTGCTCTTAACCAAGTTAACAGAGTTAAGAGCCCACAGCCAAGGAGTCTTTCTTCCCCGGGCGCAGCGATTACACGTGGGTGCGCCCGGCCAGTGAGGCCCAGTGGTTGAGCTTCGACCTGTGAATCAGGAGGTCTCGGGTCTGATTCCTGGTTCGATGCCCGGGCTGGGGGCTCCATCCCCGGTGTGGAGGTGCAGGAGGCAGCCGACTCTCACCGTGGGTGTGTATCCCCCTCCCTGAAATCAATAAAAACGTGTTATTTTCTTTTAGAGAGAAAAAAAAGTGGCGGCTGTGCCAGTTTGCAGGGCTGCGGGTGGGGCCGGCCTGTCAGGTGCGGGGCAGGGGCCGGAGGCCTGGGAGGAGGCACTTCAGGCGGCAGAGGAACTAGGGTCTCAGGAGGACCCTGTCCTGGGGCCGCCTGACCGTGGCTGCTGGTTCACAGGCTCAGGGCGAGGGTTCCAGTCCCCCGCCCCGCAGGCCCCGGAGCCTCTGACTTTCAAGCAAACGTTCCTTTTGTCTCTGTTCTTTGGAGCTTTGGCTGCAGAGGAGACCATTCAAACCACCCACGCCCTCCGGCCGGTGTGGCTCAGTGGTCGAGCTTCGACCTAGGAACCGGGGGGTCGTGCGGTTCCATTCCCGGTCGCGGCACATGCCGGCTTGTGGGCTCCATGCCCAGAGTGGGGCGTGCAGGGGGCAGCCGATTGACGTTTCTCTCATCATTGGTATTTCTCTCCCTTCCCCTCTGAGATCAATAACGGATTTTTAAAGAAAAAACAAAAACACATAACCATTTTGAAAGGCCACCTAGCGACATGGCAAGTACTCATATGTTGACATATCTGTGATTTGATATGTGTACTATTTGGTTGTATTGACGACAAGTTCCAAAACTTCATGTCAAATTTTCTGAAGGCGTTCACATTGTAGTTATTTTTACGCCTAAAAATGTCGAGTTTAGTGCCCCAAAAAAGGGCATTTGCGGGAAGTTTGAGTTTATTACTAGTAACTCCATGGAGGGGTAAAAAATGCGCATTATTAACCGCGATACCTGGGAAAAAACCAGTTTTGGGCGCTTAGGGCGCCGTCTTGTGGACACATCTGGAATTGCGTTGTCTTTGAAACTTTTTAAAGCCATCCCAAAGCAGAGCTAAAGAAAAATGACAAGTAGAGCACAGAGACCTCTATTCATGGGCAATCTGAAATCACACGTGAGATACCCTGAGACGCCTCCAAATATTTTAATTTTTTTTCTCCCACATACTTCAGGGGCAATTTCCTATAAACCAGGGCGTCCTCCTGCACAGCCATCAGAATCGGGAAGTTCACGCTGATGCGTCTGTGCCGCCCAGTCCTCGGGCGGGATGCAAATGTCGCCCTTTGTCCCAGGAATGCCCTTCGCAGGTGGCCAGAGACAACCCCCTCCCCGGCTTACACCCCCTTCCCGTGAGAGGCGCACTCTGCATTGAGTCATCATCTCTCGCCAGTCCTCGTCCTCGAACCTTTTACAGACTCGAGTGCTTAACACTCTGCTGAACCAGCGGGTACAAATGTCCGGAATCAGGGACCCCCTAGGCTCCAGAGACGCCCCCCGGAAAGAATCCAGAACCGGGGACGTAGCCAAGGCCCCCAGGACCTCCAACCGCAAGTGTTCGGGAGCTGGGGTGACCCCCTCCGCAGGGGTGGATCAAACCCAGGACTCCCTCAGAGCAAATGCGGTGTTAACCCTGAGTTAATGTGCTCTTAACCAAGTTAACAGAGTTAACAGCCCACAGCCAAGGAGTCTTTCTTCCCCGGGCGCAGCGATTACACGTGGGTGCGCCCGGCCAGTGAGGCCCAGTGGTTGAGCTTCGACCTGTGAATCAGGAGGTCTCGGGTCTGATTCCTGGTTCGATGCCCGGGCTGGGGGCTCCATCCCCGGTGTGGAGGTGCAGGAGGCAGCCGACTCTCACCGTGGGTGTGTATCCCCCTCCCTGAAATCAATAAAAACGTGTTATTTTCTTTTAGAGAGAAAAAAAAGTGGCGGCTGTGCCAGTTTGCAGGGCTGCGGGTGGGGCCGGCCTGTCAGGTGCGGGGCAGGGGCCGGAGGCCTGGGAGGAGGCACTTCAGGCGGCAGAGGAACTAGGGTCTCAGGAGGACCCTGTCCTGGGGCCGCCTGACCGTGGCTGCTGGTTCACAGGCTCAGGGCGAGGGTTCCAGTCCCCCGCCCCGCAGGCCCCGGAGCCTCTGACTTTCAAGCAAACGTTCCTTTTGTCTCTGTTCTTTGGAGCTTTGGCTGCAGAGGAGACCATTCAAACCACCCACGCCCTCCGGCCGGTGTGGCTCAGTGGTCGAGCTTCGACCTAGGAACCGGGGGGTCGTGCGGTTCCATTCCCGGTCGCGGCACATGCCGGCTTGTGGGCTCCATGCCCAGAGTGGGGCGTGCAGGGGGCAGCCGATTGACGTTTCTCTCATCATTGGTATTTCTCTCCCTTCCCCTCTGAGATCAATAACGGATTTTTAAAGAAAAAACAAAAACACATAACCATTTTGAAAGGCCACCTAGCGACATGGCAAGTACTCATATGTTGACATATCTGTGATTTGATATGTGTACTATTTGGTTGTATTGACGACAAGTTCCAAAACTTCATGTCAAATTTTCTGAAGGCGTTCACATTGTAGTTATTTTTACGCCTAAAAATGTCGAGTTTAGTGCCCCAAAAAAGGGCATTTGCGGGAAGTTTGAGTTTATTACTAGTAACTCCATGGAGGGGTAAAAAATGCGCATTATTAACCGCGATACCTGGGAAAAAACCAGTTTTGGGCGCTTAGGGCGCCGTCTTGTGGACACATCTGGAATTGCGTTGTCTTTGAAACTTTTTAAAGCCATCCCAAAGCAGAGCTAAAGAAAAATGACAAGTAGAGCACAGAGACCTCTATTCATGGGCAATCTGAAATCACACGTGAGATACCCTGAGACGCCTCCAAATATTTTAATTTTTTTTCTCCCACATACTTCAGGGGCAATTTCCTATAAACCAGGGCGTCCTCCTGCACAGCCATCAGAATCGGGAAGTTCACGCTGATGCGTCTGTGCCGCCCAGTCCTCGGGCGGGATGCAAATGTCGCCCTTTGTCCCAGGAATGCCCTTCGCAGGTGGCCAGAGACAACCCCCTCCCCGGCTTACACCCCCTTCCCGTGAGAGGCGCACTCTGCATTGAGTCATCATCTCTCGCCAGTCCTCGTCCTCGAACCTTTTACAGACTCGAGTGCTTAACACTCTGCTGAACCAGCGGGTACAAATGTCCGGAATCAGGGACCCCCTAGGCTCCAGAGACGCCCCCCGGAAAGAATCCAGAACCGGGGACGTAGCCAAGGCCCCCAGGACCTCCGAACCGCAAGAGTATGGGAGTCTAGCTGTCCCATTGTTCCAGCCTGGAAGCCAAGAGGCTTGTGTGTAAGTGTGCCTGCTCAATTGAGGAGGACGCCTGGGAGCACAATGCATGCTGGGAAGTGTACCAGGCAATGGATGTTGTCCTGGGCGCTGTGCACTCCGGGAAGGGTGTCGAAGTGGCGTGTTGCACGATGGGAATCGTGTCTAGCGGTGATTTCTGGAATGCCGGGAAGTGCGTCCGATTCGACTATTGTCCAGCAGGTAGTTGCGTCCTGCGTTGTCGTGAGGCACGCTGGGACGTGTGTTTTTCGCCCGCCCAGCGGTCTGTAAGGCGGGTGCCTTGGGCCGGGAGGATGGAGGCGGCGGGGCAGCACACAATGCCGTGCGGGACCGCGAGCTGGGCCTGCGGGGTGAGTGCGGGGAGGGCGGCCCGCCCCGGGGGCCCCACAGTGGGCGGGCTGCGCCAGGCCGTCCCGGCCCGAGTCTGGCTGGCGGGGCGGAGGGACCATCCCGCAGGCTCCCTTCCCGGCCGGCTCGGGGACGGGACTGGGACCGCTTCCCGACCCGGACCCGTGGGCCCGCGTTCGGTTCGGCCTCGCGGGACCGTTTCTCGTTCTGATCCGCCCGAGCGCCGAGCCTGAACTTGGGGGCGGTCCTCCCAGCGCCGAGGGAGCGGCTGGTTCTCAGGAAACGCGTTCAGGTGACGGCGTCAGAGTGTGGACGGGGCGCGTGCCTTCTCTTCTCTTCTCTTCTCTTCTCTTCTCTTCTCTTCTCTTCTCTTCTCTTCTCTTCTCTTCTCTTCTCTTCTCTTCTCTTCTCTTTTCTTTGGAGAGAGGGGGAGGGAGGGAGGGAGGGAGAGACACTTGGACTGGTTGCCTCCCGCACACGCCCCGACCGGGTCCGGGATCGAACCTACAGCCCAGGTACGTGCCTTTGATGGGAATCGAGCCCGAGACCCTCGGGCGCTCCGGCCACAGCGGCCGCGGCCGAGTTGCTCTTTTCTGATCAGTCGTGGGGGTCAGGGGGGAGGCGAAGTCCGGGAGGGAAGCGATGGTTTCCCGGCGCCTCCTCGGCAGCTTCAGGGGCCCCGGTCCCCCGTCACCCAGACGCCCCATCAGGGGCCGGTCTTTGCTGGAAACAGCGCCGCGTGGCAGTGAGGACTCCGAACTGTCCGGTTCCGGGGCTGTTTCTTCCTCAGCTAAAGGCTGACGTGCACCTCCAAGCTGTGGCTGCACCCAAAAAAGCATCCTCCACCCCCGCCCATGTCAGAGCCGAGAGAGGGCGAGCTCCCTGGTCAGTCAGCCTTGAAATGCCTCCTCCGGAACTGAACTTCACAAAAAGGAAAGTGCTCTGGCCCTGGCCGGGTTGGCTCAGTGGTTAGCGCGGCTGCCCATGGACTGAAGGGCCACGGGTTTATTCGAGGTCAAGGGCAGGAACCTGGGTTGCAGGCTCAGTCCGGACCCGGTTGGGGCGTGTGAAGGAGGCAACCAGTCCAAGAGTTTCTCACATAGACGTCTCTCTCTCCTCTCCCCCTCCCTCCCACTCTCTCTAAAAGTCAATGGAGAAGTTTCCTGCGTGAGGATCAGCAACAACAAAGAAGTCGGAGGGACGAGCAGCTGTCTGTTCAGCCGATCAGAAGGTGACTTATGAAGAACGGGAAGAGCCACTGCCTTGGGGGTGAGATGGTACAGTCTGTGCCGGGATTCGCCCCCACGGGGTCCGCAGGGTCTGCTGCTGGCTCTGCTTTGGGCTTAGACTCCTTGCTGACAAAGCCCCAGGTCCTTCTCTCCTTTATCACTTTGCTAATCCTTCCTCAGGGATCTTTTTCCCATGGGTTTTTAGATAGGGTGGGGGTCAAGGAGAGAGAGAAACATCCATGATGAGAGGATCATGGACTGGCTGCCTCCTGCAGGCCCCCTACTGGGGATGAGCCCACAACCCGGGCATGTGCCCTGACCCGGAATCCGACCCTGAGACCTACTGGGTCATGGGCTGGCGCCAACCACTGAGCTACACTGGGCTCGCCTAGGTCAACACTTTCTGAATGAATGCTAGCTTTTTGAACCAAATGATCAGGAAATTCTGGTCATGTACTTTAGTACCTTGTAATTTCATTAATATCGGTGGGCTTTTCCTCTATGTCACAGGATATAAAATGCCTGTCATCGAGAAACTGGGTGTGATCTTAGACCAGTTGGATGCCATTGATTTTTCTGACAATGAGATGCGGAAACTGGACGGCTTCCCTCGCTGAGGAGACTGAAGACCGACCCTCCTGGTGAACAACAACAGGATATGGTGAGTGTCTGCCGGGCAGCGATCTGTTTCCCGGTGTAAACGCTGTGCCCGCTGCCGGTTCCACCTGCACGTCTCCTCTTTAAAGGAGACATTGTTCTGGTTTTCAGTGATTTCAAAGAGGCAGGGGGAGAGAGAGAGAGATACAAGCATCAACAATGGAGAGAATCATTGATTGGCTGCACACTCCACACTGGGCATCGAGCCCACAACGCTGGCATGAGCCCTGACCGGGAATGAAACTGACCTCCTGGTTCCTGAGTTGACTCTCAACTATTGAGCCACGCTGGCCGGGTAACTGTTGTCATTTTTCATTAGACCATCCGAGGGCAAGAGGAATGCCCGACTGAACATCCAGAAATATTTTTTGGTTTCTTTTCACAGCGCCTGCTGCACAGTTGTCTTCACATTTGTCCATGTTTAAAGGTGACCAGTGTCACCTCTACCCGCCTAGACACTACAGGGCCTGAGCCATTGCAGCCCCACACACCAACTCGCTATGTGTTTACTGCGCTTTTTAAAGGCAGCGCCACTGGGGGTAGAGAAGCTGTTATGGCCAAGGTGGGAAGGTGCAGAAGCTCAAGAGTATTGGTCCGCTTGTTCCCTAGAAGCCGATCAGGTGCCGGAGCGGGAAGGACAGGACCAGGGGGTCCTCGCTGCGAGGCAGCCGGGGAGCGAAGCGTCTCAGCAGGGGGTCTGCTCTCCTCTCACAGGGTGACCTGGACCCGCTGGTGTTGCTCAAGTCGCTGACCTACCTGAGGTAGGAGATGACCCGGTGACAGTGAGTCCCTTACAACAACTCCCTGCCCGGCCTCGACCGAAACAGCCAGTGAGGACAAAGGAATGCTGAATGGAACCTTCAATTGGAAAAGGTTTAAAAAATTTTAAATATCTATATTACTTTTTCTTAAAAACTCACAAATCGTCTAATTTAGCTTTAGCCGCTGTAGAGAGGGAAGGGCACCTTTTACACACAGTCCTGCCCAGCACTGTTCGTGACCTGTGGCCCTGCTGTGGCTGACCGGTTCCATTCCAGTACGACAGCAGCTCCACGGCCACCACACTGACTGACTGAGGGTGGCTGTCGTTTCAGGTCTTGGAGACAGGCATGGAGGCGGGGAGGGGAGGGCAGAATAAAAAAAAAAAAAAGGTTGCAGCTCTGGCCGGTGTGGTTCAGTGGTTAGAGCGTCGCCTATGAACCAAGAGGTCCCACTTCTTTCCTGGTCCGGGCACATGCCTGGGTTTCAGATTCCATCTCCATCCTGTAGGGGTGTGCAGGAGGAAGCCAATCCCTGATTCTCCTTATTGATGTTTCTCTTCCTCTCTGAAATCAACAAATACGTAATGGTTTTTTAACTGCCGTTTTTCCCCAACAAAAGCCTTGCGCGCAGCAGCTGCATTTCCGACTGTGAGCCGGGCACCTACTTGACTCGGAGCTGATCCGATGCGGGCAGTGCCACCCCACCTGCAGGACCTGCGTGGGTGAGTGCATCGCCGAACAGGCGTCGAGGTTGTGGGGCCCACAGTCCTGGATCCCGGGTTATCCAGGGGGTGGGTGGCTCCCTTCTCTTGGACCTGAGGAAGCCTTAGGACCTCCTGGGTGGCCGTGAGGTTGTGAGGTTTGTGGCATCAAATACCAATATTGGGGGGATGGGGGGAGTTCTGTTTATAAGCTGAAGGGTGAATTGGGGAAAATGCAAAGGTTCTGGGGCCCGGCTGGTGTTGGTCAGTGGTTAGAGCGTCACCCTATGAACCAGGAGGTCCGGGTTCCATTCCGATCCAGCCCCACTTCAGTGGGTGGAGCCACATGGGGAGGCTCTCTCAGGAGCAGGGCCTGCTGGGAAAGGAAGCATTTGTAAACAGGGCCCATGAACTTCTGTTTCTTTTTTATTTCCTTTTTCTTAATATACTAGTGGCCCGGTGCACGAAATTCGTGCACGGGGAGGGGGTGGTCCCTCAGCCTGGCCTGCATTCTCTCCAATCTGGGACCCCTGTGGGATCGGGCCTAAATCTGCAGTTGGACAAACCCCTCACAATGTGGGACTACTGGCTCCTAACCACTCACATGCCTGCCTGCTTGATCTCCCTTAACCAGTCTGCCTGTGGCCTGCTTGCCCCCAACTACACACCCCCGCCAGCCTGCTCACCTCCAACTGCCCTCCCCTCCTGGTCTGATCACCCATAACCGCTTCTACCTCAGCCCCGCCACCATGGCTTTGTCCAGAAGGACATCTTGAAGGTCTCATGGTCTAATTAGCATATTACCCTTTTATTAATATAGATAGGATATGACATACTGCCATAACTATAACATATCTACCAGTATTACTCTATGAGAATACATACTTCATCCAATAGGAAGGCATCTAATACATTACATTGTATATGTTGTAAGTAGTAGGAAATACTGTATTCGTAGCAATAATATACACCCTGTGACTTCCTTTCCTGATCTGGGAATGCTTCCCCAGTTCTTTTGACGTTTCCTGGCCCCTAATGTATTTTTTTTGTCATTCAGTGTAACTTTATTTACTGTTTATTGCACATGATTTGAGGTCTTTAATTTCTAACCACCAAAGATTCAAAGGATTGTTTTTTCCATGAAATTTAACATTAACATTAGTGAATTCCTGTATTCATGTGTTTTTATTGTAAACATCTGAATTATTCACATTGTCATAGATCCTGAACTCATAAGCGTGGACCATGCACAGGCTGGCAGCAAGCCAGGAAGCCACTCTGCAAGCAAACAGATACTCTGCATGAGGAGAAAAGTCATAGCACAACATTTAATGTCCAACCTGAGTCACCTCAGAATGTTATATATATTGACTTCTTAATTCATATAGTATCGGGAACTCAACTGCTTGGTTGGTGGCGGGGTTGACCTGGTTTTGGGAGGATTATTCCTGAAATAATTAAGGAAAGGAGGGTTCAATCTTTCCTTGGTTGCTTGCTCCTCCCCAGCACCTTCATCTTTCTTCTCGTCCTCAGCTTCTTGGGCATCTTCTCCTTCACCTTCACCTCCTTCTTCCTCCTTTGCATCCTCAAATTCTTCCTTGGCACCTTCTTCCTCTTCCTCTCTTTCCTCTTCCTTCTCTTTCTCCTTCTCCTCCTCTTCAGCTTCTCCTTAAGAGGGGGGTTCATCCTTAGCTTCCTCGGCTTTTGCAGCCTCAATGGTCTCCTTCACCTCGATCTGCTCCTCCTGGACGTGGCTGGTGTATTAAGAAGGGAAGGAGTGAGCAGACATCAAGTAGGAGCTAGTCTGTAAACCACCGTAGGCAGATCACCAAAGACCTGGGAACTCTGGTAGTAGCTGCTGGCTATGCTTCCCACGCTGGTGAAACTGAGCCGGTCTCCTCACCTTCCAAGAGTTTCCTGTAAGCTGCAATGTCAATATCGAAAACTATCTTCACATTGAGGAGGTCCTGGTATTCTTTTAAGTATCCTGCCATTTCACTCTTTGTGGTTCTCCTCTCATTTTCTAATTTGTTGATTGTGTCCTGCAGAGCACTAACGTCAGAGTTCTGCTTATCCTCCAGCTCTTGCAGCTGCTTTCCCAGCGCTTTATTCATGCCCCAGCTTGCTTCAATCTCCAGGGTCTTGGCCTTGAGCAGTCGCTGGCCCGCACCACGTAGGTGCTCTTGGCAGTGCTCTCTGTCAGCATGGTGAAGCTGCTCTTGTATCATTCTTCGGCATTCTGCATGTTCTTGGCAGCCAGCTTCTCATACTGGGTGCGGATGGTCCTTGAGCATAGTGGAGAGGTCGGACTTGGAGAACACGTCCATTTCCACGGAGATCTGAGCATACTTGGACATGCACCTTCTTCAGAAAGGCGATTTTGTCCATCAGGCTTTCGATGCACTTTTCCAGCTCAGTGCTGGCAAGAGCCGCCTCATCTGCATCTTTGCTCACCGCCATCAGCCAGCCCTCTGCATCCTCATGGTTCAGGACCTCTTCCTGGTAGCTCGCCTGCAGGTTGTTCCTAGCCACTTCAGAACCCCGGTGCCTCTTAACTGCCCACTTCCCTCTCCTCTCCAGAGACAAGGCGCGGTGGGGCAGGGCACAGGCATCGCATTTTCATTAAAATGTTCAACCCTGGCCTGCTCCACCGCTGTCCTCAGGTGGCCCGGGGCAGACAGTGATTCCGGAGACCCTGGCCACCCCCGCCTACGGAGCCCGCAGGCAAAGTCAGGCACTGACCACGCTACCTGCCCAGTCCTTATTGCACCCTGGACCCCGCGGGTGACATCAGGCGCTGTCCATGCCGCCTGCCTGGTCCCGATAGCTCCCTGGATCCCACAGACAGCATCAGGCGCTGCCTGCTAGAACTCCCTAGTCCCGATCACTGCCTGCACCCTGTGGGTGATGTCAGGCGCTATCCATGCCGCCTGCCAGGTCCCGATAGTCCCCTGGAACCCACAGGTCCCGATCGCTGCGGGAACCCCGCGGGCAGCGTCAGGCGGTGTCCATGCCACCTGCCCGGTCCCAATCGCCTCCTGGACCCTGTGGGTAGTATCAGCCGCTGTCCATGCCGCCTGCCCTGTCCCCCTGGACCCCGCGGGCAGCGTCAGGTGCTGTCCATGCTGCCTGCCTGGTCCCAATTGCACCCTGGACCCCACGGGCAGCGTCAGGCGCTGTCCATGCCACTTGCCAGGTCCTGATCTCCCGCTGGACCCTGCGAGCAGTGTCAGGCGCTGCCTGCTGAAACTGCCCGGTCCCGATTGAAGACTGGACTCTGCGGGCGACGTCAGGCGCCATCTGCCGGGCCAGCCCAGTCCCGATTGCTGCCTGGACCCCACGGGTAACATCAGGCGCTGTCCATGCCGCCTGCCCTACCGGATCGCCCCCTGGACCCCGCGGACAGCTGCCATGCTTAGTCCCAATGGCTTCCCGGTCCCACGGGTAATGTCAGGTGCTGTCCGCTGGGCCTGCCCGGTCCTGATTACTGCCTGGACCCCGCGGACAGCGTTAGGTGCTGCCTGCCGAGTCTGGCCAGTCACTATCATGGCCTGGACCTTGTGGGTGACATCAGGTGCTGCCCACCAGGCCTACCGGGTCCATGGCGGCCTGGACCGTTCGGGCTAAGTCAGGCAGCACCGGCTTGCCTCCCTTCTCCGCTGCCCTGCCTGCTTGATTCTTCTCAGCTTCCCTTCTTTCTACGCTGTTTTGATATGCAAATTAACCACCATCTTTGATGAGTTAATTTGCATATTCGCCCTGATTGGTTGGTGGGCGTGGCTTAGGCATAGCGAAGGTGCGGTCAATTTGCATGTTACTCTATTATTAGATAGGGTATTTTTTTCTTTGTTTCTTTTTTTTCATTTTTTTTTTTCTTTCTAGGGGTTTGGGGGAGGCCATGACCTTGCCAGGGTGTGGGGAGAGCTTGGCTCAGGCCTCCATGTGTCCATCTGTGAAACGGGTGTGTGCTGCCCCCTAGTGGGTGAGGATGGGGAGGGCACTCGGTGGGCACCTGGGAACCTGGCTGGGTCTTGGCCTTGGGTCGCTGGGCCAGGACCCCGGCTCTCAGGCTGCAGCGGGCCTGGGTGGGAGGTGGGGGCTGTCCCTGATGTGGCTCCTCCCCGCCACCCCTCCCACAGGCCCCAGCAGGGAGGAATGCATCCACTGCGCCAGCAACCTGCACTTCCGGGACTGGACGTGTGTGCCCGCCTGTGGCGAGGGCTACTATCCCGAGGCAATGCCCGGCCGGCCCCAGAGCCTGCCAGAGGTACGTGCCGCCCGACCGTCCCTCGAACTACACCCGCCGGCCTCATCCCTCCGGCGCACCCCAATGGGAACCCCGGGCCCTGCCTGGGAACCCCCACGTTTACCGAATCTTCAGATCAAATCGGAGTTAACAGCCCACAGCCAAGGACTCTTTCCTGGGCACAGCAATGACACCTGGGTGCTGCCCGGCCAGTGAGGCTCAGCGGTTGAGCTTTGACCGGGAGGTCACAGGTCCGATTCCTGGTTCGAAGCTCCATCCCTGGTGTGGGGGTGCAGGAGGCAGCTGATCAGTGATTCTCATCATGGATGTTTTTCTTTCTATCTGTCTCCTTTCCTCTCTGTAAAAAAAACAATAAAAAATATTTATTTATTTAAAAAGATGTCATGGTCTTTATTGGGGGAGTCATGAATTGGGCAGCATCGAATGCAGCAACTGGAAGGGCACTCAGAAGGGTTGTAGAAAATGGAAGTTTTTAGAGGAAGAAAGGTGGGGGCAAAGGAGCTGTTGAAAAAGGGAAAGGAGCCCAGGCCGGTGTTGCTCAGTCCGTAGGGCGTTGGCCTCTGGACTGAAGGGTCCCGGGTTCGAATCGGTGTAAGGCAAGTACCTGGGTTGCAGGCTAGGCCCGGCCCCCTTTTGGCAGGTGTGGGAGGCAACCAATCCCTTCCTCTGTCTCTAAAAATCAATGGGAAAATATAGTTGGTGCGGATTACCAAGGAAGAAGAAAAGAACAAGGACAGGGGGGCATGTGAGATCTTGCTCCCCCGTATGTTAGTTTGCCTCAAATAAACATAAAATGGGGGGAGGGGGAATAAGGGATTTTTGTTTTTTTTACTTTTTTTTTGGTTTGTTTTAGATGAGAGCCTCTTTGGAGGAAGGGAATGGAGAGGGTTTTATCACATTGCATCTTCTTCCTGAGCGGGGATGCCAAGGGACTGTGACCATGACCTTCCTGGCGCCCGGTCAGAACTTTCCAGCCTGGCTGACCGTGTTCCTGGGAGAGGTTCCATGGGCAGTTTAGGTCAGGCACTAGAACTGGGCTTGGCATCACGGGGGCCTATGGGCTCTCTCTTTAAAAATCACATTACTGATCGTCAGCTAGCTGTTGGGACAGCTAGGTGTGTTCCCTTCCAAACCTTCTGGGAAAAACACACAGACACACTCGAAGTCCCATGTCAAATAGGGTCGGAGAGGGGAGTCTCGGGCAGTGGGTGCAGGTCACGGCGGGCAGGAGGCGGGCGGTCATGCCGGGGACCGTCTGTGACGGTGACCCCGGGCGTGTCGGGGCCATCGCTGGGATCGTCCCGCCCCCAGAGGCCTGGACTGCGGCCGGGAGGAGAGGCACGGCGATCGGCGGGCCTTTCTTCGCCCAGAAGGGGACGCGGGCGGCGGGAGCGGGCCGGGCGGCTTCCCCACCAACGTCAACACCCGGTGTGAGTGGACCGGGACGCCTGTCACGCGTCCCAACCCCGCTGTGCCCGCCGCTCCCTGGCTGTGCTGCGGCGCCATTGGCCCGGGAGGCCGAGGCCACGCCCCCGAGCGCACGTAATATACAAAGGGGCGGGCAGAAAGCCGGAAGCCGGAAGTCAACAGCAGGAGCTGACGCGGCGCAGCGGCCGCCATGGAGCAGGACGGGGACCAGCTGTCGGCTCGTCCGGCTCTGGAGTCGGAGGGGCTGCGCTTCCTGCACGTCACCGGTGAGTCGCCGCGAACCCCGGGACCCAGGGGAGCCGGGGGGCGCCACCGTGGGCGGTGCGTGGGGCGGGCGGGGCGTGGCCTGGGGGGGCCTTTCCCTCCCGGAGCCGCTCTTCCCCGGGCGGCGGCGGCATCCGGCCGCTTCATTTTCAATTTATTTTTCTATTGGAAAGCAAGCCCTGTCCTTGCGGCCCCTGGGACCCCTGGGCCCTAGCGTGCGCCTCCAGGCCTCGCTGCGCCCCATCCGGTCTCCCCTCTCCCCGAGCTCCGGGGCGTGGGAGGCCTCTGCCCGCCCGAGGTGGCTCGGCTCCTCTTGATCCCTCAGTCAGCAGTGCTTGTCTTTTCCGTTTCTCACAAACTGTTTTTTTGGTGTTTTTTGCTCGCAGTGGGCTCCCTGCTGGCCGCCTACGGCTGGTACCTGGTCTTGGGCTGCATCCTCCTGGTGGCCGTCTTTCAGAAGCTCTCCGCCCGCCTGAGGGCCTCCGGGCAGAGGCAGCCGGCCCAGGCGGCAGCTGCTGTGGGTTCGTACCTGGTCCCGATAGAGAGATAGCAAGTGGAGGCTGTGGTTGAGAGGAAGGAGCACCGGCTGGGAATCGGGGTGTGTGGGTGTGTGTGTGTGTAACCACTTGACCCTTCCGGGATGGAACTGGGCGAACGAAGGTGCGATGGGTTGTCCCAGGGCGGAGCTGTTTGCTGGAGGTGGATTGGGCTGGAAAGGTCACTCACGGGTCTGCCTGTTAACCCCGAGTGACCTGAGGCCTGGAGCGAGTGCAGAGAAACTAGGGTTGGTTAGGGCTTCCCAGTCGCTCTATTCTCATTGGTCCCCAGGCGCTCATTTGTTTTGGCAATCCTTGCCTCTGAAAGGGTGGCCTTCTCACGCGTCAGACCGGAAGCTACCGTTTCCATAGCAGCAGCATCAAACACACGTGGTCATGCATTGGAGTCACCATGGTTACCGAGGTTGGGATGGGGGAGAGCAGATGTCCTAAAACTCCTCAAGCCTGCCTCTCCTTCCCCATGGGCCGTGGGCCTGCACGGCCAGCCAGTCTGTTGGCTTGTTGGCTCTATGGGCAACAAGAAACGACCAAGTCCAAGTGTAAATCTTTCAAGCTGGTTGAGAGCGGTGTCCGGCAACAGCCCCAGGCACTCGCCACAGCCACCTCCACCAGTAACCCTGCAGGGAAAGGCATGTGGTGTTGCCGTTCCATTTGGGGCAGAAAAATGTAGGTTAAAAAAACGACACTTGGTTGATTTTATTGTAAGCTGACTCAACAGTCGGCAACGTTCCTGTAATCATACCTCCCTTTCTAAAGTGGAAGTAGGCTTTTGTTTCCTTTTTATTTTAAAAATATTTATATTGATTTCATAGAGAGGGAGAGATGGAAACATCAATGATGAGAATCTTGGGTCAGCTGTCTCCTGCACGCCCCCCACTGGGGATGGAGCCCGCAACCCAGGCATGTGCCCTTGACCAGACTGGAACCTGGGACCCCTAAGTCCACAGGCCGATACTCTATCCATTGAGCCAAACCAGCTAGAGCAGGCGTCCTCAAACTACGGCCCACGGGCCACATGCGGATGTTTTTGCCGTTTTGTTTTTTTACTTCAAAATAAGATATGTGCAGTGTGCATAGGAATTTGTTCATAGTTTTTTTTTAAACTCTAGTCCGGCCGTCCAACTGTCTGAGGGACAGTGAACTGGCCCCTTGTTTAAAAAGTTTGAGGACCCCTGGGTTAGAGCTTGTTTCCTTTTTAAAGTTTCACTCATCCCTGCCACCACCACCCACACACACACACACACCCCTACACCCCACTTGATGATGACACTTGACCCTCGTTTTATGTGGATTCCTTCAGCTAAGGGGCCTTGTTCCTGTGCTGTCTGTAGGTAATGGTGATCACCTCCCTGTCCTCTGAGTGGTCATGGTGGGAATAGAGACCTTCTCATGCTGGTGGGAAGGATTTTTCTTTTCTGTGGAAACCATGATAAAAATACCTGAGGATTGCTCTGGTTTGGCTCAATGGATAAAGCGTCGGCCTGCAGACCGAAGGGTCCCAAGTTCGATTCCGGCCAAGGGCACATGCCTGGGTTGCAGGCTCAATACCCCAGCGGGGGGCGTGCAGGAGGCAGCCGATCAGTGATTCTCATCATTGATTTTTTAAAAATATGTATTTATTTTTTTACCGAGAGGAATTGAGAGGGATAGAGAGTTAGAAACATCGATCAGCTGCCTCCTGCACACCCCCTACTGGGGATGTGCCCCCAACCAAGGTACATGCCCTTGACCGGAATCTAACCTGGGACCTTTCAGTCCGCAGGCCAATGCTCTAGCCACTGAGCTAAACCAGTCAGGGCTCTCATCATTGATGTTTCTATCTCTCCCTCTCCCTTCCTCTCTAAAATCAATAAACTGTACTTAAAAAAAAAAATACCTGAGGATCTCGATCGGGCGTGGACTCCTTTCAGTGAAAGCCAGTGGTCAGAAGGCGTGATCTATCCCGGCTGTCTTCTGGAATTCCGGTCAACCTGGGCACTGGGTGCCGGGCGGTATCTTGGACTGACAGCCAGCCGAGTGTGCCCGTCAGAGCACTTGCGTTTCAGGGCTGCGCCTCTCCAGGTCTCTCTGAATTTGGAGTTGGAGGGGCGTGGCAGAAGTCTGCATCTCTGGGAGGTTTCCGGTGCCCTGGGGCAGCCTCCTCCCCCGAAATCAGCCAAAACAGAGGCAGAGGGGTCCCACGTCTCTGTAACCGTTTGGAGTTTCCGTGGCACACAGGGTGCTTTACCTCCCCCCATTCTTCTTTCCTCGCAGCCCCCGAGGACGTCGTGAGACGGCAGGAGGCTCTCGCGGCCGCGCGCCTGAAGATGCAGGAAGAACTCAATGCCCAGGCAGAAAGGCACAAGGAGAAGCTACGACAGGTAGGGTTGCTCCACCCTCAGCCACAGGGTCCGAGGCTTAGCGGGTAAACACTGTGCACGGGGGCGAGGGCAGTGTCTTCTCAGCTGCGGGCAACGCTCTCCTTGTGCGATTTGTTCGGGGGAGGGGGGCGTGGGAGAGGGGCTTCAAGAAATGCCTTGGACTTAGGTTTTTGCTGCTTAGTGGCTCTCACGTGCCGGGGCGTCTCTTGAGGGGACGGCAGGAGAGCAGGGACGGTCGGATGGGTTCCGCCCAGGGCTGAGATGGCTTTGGGAAGATTGGTCGGGGGCCCTAGGGCAGGGGAAAGGAAGCACCAAGGGTGGAGAACCAGCTCTGACCCGGTCTGTCCCGACGAAAGGAAATGCAGACCAACCGGCCCGCTTCTTCGTTCCAGCGCAGGGGCCGCGGGCCCCGGGCCCCCCTCTTCCCTCCGAGGAAGCCTGGAGGGTCAGTCCTCCTGAGGGTGACTTTTGTTTCTGCACCTCATCCAGCTCGGCTGGAACCCGGAACGAGGCTGCCCAGGTTCCGGTGACCCAAAAGTTAGCACTAGTACCTTTCTGGGACTAATTGAAGCATATAGGTTCACAAAAAAATGGTGGTGGGTGAAGGGGGGGTCCCCAAGGGTTACTGTGGTATCACAGACAGGCCTCAGGGAAGTAGGGAAAAGCAAAAAGAGAACCAAAAGACATTCCTCAAAGAGGAAATTCCCCAAGAGGAAATCGCACAAGGAGAGCGTGAGGGGGTCTCATTCCCCCAGGGCCCCCCTCCCCTGGGGGAGAAGGGTGCCGAGGGTTTGCGGCCCCTTGCTGCGAACTTGATAAGCCCAGTACACGCTACACACACACACACACACTCAAAAACATACACACCTCGGTAGTCAAAGGCTAGGAACAGGGCGGGCGTTAACTGCACTGGGATGGTGGAGCAGGGGGTGCTCAGGTAGGGGTGCTGGTCGCTGTCATGTTGTCCCGCGCACCGTGGGTTCCACCTGCCGCTCGCACCCGCTGCCAGTGCCGGCTGCTGGCCCCGATGCTCCTGAGGGTTTCTCCACCTCCTCCTGCCCCTGAGGGGCAATTGGGGCAGCAGCTGCCACTCGCCCCGGTTGCTGATGGCCCCAATCGCTCCTTGCCGTGCCGGTGGGAGTGGGGCTGCCAGCAGACGGGACTGGGGGTCGCAGAGGATGGGGTCCCAACCCGCCCCTGTGGTGGTGACCTTGCAGCCCACAGTTCCTTTCAAGGTGCATGAGGCCGTGCACTGGGCCCCTAGTTAAAAAAAAAAAAAAAAAATGGAGAAAACGCAGTGCAAATCCAGCACAAGTGGCTCCTCTGGACTTAGGCCGTTCTTGAGCCAAAAGATGAGTCCTTTTAGTCCACAGTGCCTTGGGCTTCCTGGGGACGTCCCTGCTCTGGGAAGATTTGGGTTTGTCACAAAGGGCATTTCTGACCTGGAGCGTGCATTTTGGTGGGCTGCTTTTGTGGGGGGGGACTGACCGGCATCCCTGTAACTCCCCCCAACTCGATGTTACTTTGGAGAACATGCTAGGGGCCCGGTGCACGAATGGGGAGGGGTCCCTCAGCCCAGCCTGCCCCCTCTCACATCCTGGGAGCCTTCAGGGGCTGTCCTATGGATGGCTTCAGCCTGCTCCCCATTGGGAGCGGACCTAAGCCTCAGTCTGGCCTCCCTTTGCTTGAGGCGACCGGGCTGATCGGGGCCAGGCGCCAGCCCCATCACCCCATTGCTTAGGCCACTGCCAATCACCATGAAAAAAGGACAACTTGCTTGAAGCATTTTCAAGTTGTGTCTTTCAGAGGATCTGACCTTGCTTTTTCTTGTTCTCTTCCCCTGAGGATCTGTTTCCATTGATCTTTTTCCCTTCCCTCGGATCCCAAGCTCAGCCCCTTCCCAAGCCTCAAGCCTCCACCCTAGGCTTGGGAAGGGGTCCTTCCCCCGTGCCCGGAGCCTCCGATGGCAGTCTCGACCCCTTCCCAAGCCTAGTCTTTAGGCTTGGGGCCTAGGCTTTAGGCTTGGGAAGGGGTCGAGACTACGATCGGAGGATCCGGGCACGGGGGAAGGACCCCTTCCCAAGCCTAGGGTGGAGGCTTGAGGCTTGGGAAGGGGCTGAGCTTGGGATCCGAGGGAAGGGAAAAAGATCAATGGAAACAGATCCTCAGGGGAAGAGAACAAGAAAAAGCAAGGTCAGATCCTCTGAAAGACACAACTTGAAAATGCTTCAAGATCCTCGGATCACAGTCTCAACCCCTTCCCAACGGGCTAGGAGTGACCTGGACACCCCATCTTGGCTGGGTTAATTTGCATACTCACTCTGATTGGCTGATTAATTTGCATACTCACTCTGATTGGCTGAGAGCGTAGGGAAAGTACAGTTCATCTCTCTGATTGGCTAAGATGTTGGGGGGGGCGGGATCACTTGGGAGACCGCCCACCACCCCTGCTGGGAAATTTTGCTGGGACATCTGGTCGACCCTTTTGTTTGGACTAGAAATTTTGAAGGGCCTTCTGGTCGACCCATTGTGGCTGGCTGCTTTTTTTTTTTTTTCTTTTTTTTGCTGGGCCATCTGGTCGACCCCAGCAAGGGACACCCCTCCTTTCCCAAAGGAACCCATAGAACAGGCCTACTTCACCTCCACTATTCTCCCCTCAGATTGAGGAAGAGAAACGTCGCAGGAAGATTGAAATGTGGGACAGCATGCAAGAGGGGAAAAGCTACCGAGGCCATGCCACCAAGCCTCAGGTGAGCACGAACGATCGGAGACATCAGCCTCCACCCACCCGTCAAACTTTGCCACGGGGGAGTAGAACGGAATTATAAAACCACTGAGAGCCTTGTCTGTCCTCCAACAGGAAGAGAGCCCCGGCGGCCCTTCTCCGTCCAGCCTCCCCAAACGGCCAGCAGACAGGAAGAAGCCTCTCCGTGGGGGTGGTAAGGACCAGCCTTTGCCCTTTGACAAAGCACTCGATTGTCTCCTTCCTCTTAAGGCAGATGGAGGGGAAGGAAAGGGGCTGAGAGGGTTGTGGCCATCCTTTTTCAAAACAGCCGCGGTCCAAACAGAAGGAACCCAAAACCAACAAATGAGTTGCAACCTTTTGGGGGGTTCGCCTTTTTCGCTTGAGACACCCCCCTCATACTGAAGTAGACCTCAATGCTCATGGTCCAAGTTCACGAGAGCGGGATAGAGGTGGAATACAAAGCCCGTTTTTCTTTCCTCTCACCCCAGGTTACAACCCTTTGTCCGGGGAAGGAGGGGGAGCCTGCACCTGGAGACCTGGACGCAGAGGCCCATCAGCTGGCGGATGAGGCTAAGAAGGACTTGCCCCGTGTCACTCGACACCAAGCAAGCCCAGCCCTCCACCCCCAAACCCCTTCAATTGCCTTACGCACTTTCTCACAGTGACCCCGCGCCCAGGGGGGACATGGGGCTCGTTTCTGTTCTCCACTGCCCGCATCTCGGGGGCAAACAGCGGGCCCTCCACCACTTCCAAAGGAGTCCCGGGAGCTCCCAGGTCCGTAAACAGGGAGACCTAGAGGAACGGGCCCCCCTCACACCGTCCTTGTGCTAGGACAGTCTCTGTGACAAGGTTGCATCGAATGACGTCCTCCTTGTAAATGGTGAAGCCACCACCAAGGATTACCGAGGTTCCAGTTGACGGGGTTTTTTTCTGTAAGGCCTGCTTTCCAGGCACAGACCACCTTATCGAAGGTAATAAAAGGTTTCAACGAGCATTTTTGCCGTCTCCATCCCTTTGAAAAGGCTGCCTTCCTGGGGGGCACAAGGCGCCTCTCCACAGCCAGCTCCTTCCCATTGAGCGCCTTCTGAGCCCTACTCCCAAGTGCTGCCACTTCTTGGGAGGTGCAGTTGCTGCGCCACAGACGCCTCTCGCGTTGCTTCTCACAAGAGGGGCAAGTAAAGGGGGGAAGGTCCCCCAGAGGAGCGAAACGTGTCAAATGTGGCAGCACACCTTGCCCCAAGGGTGCCAACTGGGACCGCGCTCAAGGTCGACTCCCCCCTCACAGAGCCACTGCGCTCAAGCTCCTTTCAAGACCACACTCTGCAGGCCTAGGAGCATGTAAGCTCGATGGGTAGGAAAAGCAAGTTTATCCATGAGCCATGGAGCCAAGGCTGGGCTAACAGCCAACCACCAAGAAACTGAAGCGAGCAGGCACCATGTTGGCGCACACTTCAGGGCAGAAGCCCCTCCACACAACAGGAGCAGCCCCACAGCAGGGAAGGAGCAGAGCACATACCCACGGAGGTCCAGCCTCCGAGAGGCACCAAAGCCAGAGAGCACCGTGACAGCCGTGGGGCGACAAGACTCAAGCCGCCTCAGCCATCAGAGGCTGGTCTGCTGGGCCATCCCTTGGGGTCCAAAGACCAGGCTGCCCCGCACGCTGAGGCCTGTCCAACCTCAGGGCTGACGGCAGTTGGAGACGAAAGCGGGGCCTGAGGTGCAGGTCCTTGCACACCTTCCAAAAACGTCCTGCGGCACAAGCAGGCCCACAGAAACCATGCCCTGTCCCAACACAACAGCCTGTGGGCAGGCAGCTAGCTCCGTGGGACCTTCATTGGGGGCCCTGGGCACCTCAAGGCTCCCACCCTTCAGCTCACCCACTTGGCCTCTGCACTGAGGAAGGCTCCGCAGGCACGGTGTGACTTCAAACAGGGGCAGGCTATTGCAGGCGGGACAAAGAGCTGGGCCGCCCTTTGCCCTGGGGGTTAAAGAGCATACAACCCAATGGGTTTCTTCACTCCGATGGCTGGAGGGTGCCGCCACCAAGGCCCAGGGCATGCTGCGGCCCCAACTCCTAGCCCAAGCCCAACACAAGCCCAGCTTACGAAAAGCAAGGGCCGCACACCATGGGTCTCACCCGCCTGGTGCCTGCATGGAGGATCAGCTGGGGTGGCTAGTCCTTTCTCTTCACCAGGGCACAACTTCAGACTGGCCCGTCCGGAGCCAGAGCCCCGAGCCCTGGTACAAAAGCAGAGGACTGCCTTGAGCGTCCACAGCAGGGCCTTGTTGCCCCCCTTTTCAGAGCACGTTTAGTTTTCAGTAAGAAAACGCCAGCGGAAACGCATTCACTTAAGGAGCATAAGCAGCAGTTTGGGCAAAGCCATAGGCAGAGCTGGGTGGGCCCCCAGACCCCATCAGAGGAGCCTAACTGCACACACCTCCTGGCCCCAAAACTCAGCAGACAAAACTCAGCAGAAGCCGTAGCAATAGCTCCAAGGAGGGTCAAGCAGAACAGCCTCCTACATTTGCAGAAGGCCCAGCAGGCCCCAGCTCCACCGTACCAGCTGCCAACATAGGGGCAGGGAGACGGGGCCAAAGAGCAAGCGCCACACACGTCACAGCAGGGCCAATAGCCACCACACCCCTGCCGTCCACGGAGCAGCAGGGCAGAGAGCACACCTCTGGGTCAGCAAGAGCAGCCATTACATTAGGCCCAGCTCCGGCGCCACAAGAACCAGTCTGGAGCCCAGGGAACCATCATTGGGGCACAGGCTGCCTCAGTTCCGAGTCAACAAGCCAAGGGAGAGAGGCTTGGAAGGGGAGGCACCGCCAGGACCGCACTGAGCTTCCAGGGCCGCAATAACCCAGGTCGGAACCACACACCCTCCCATGCCTTTGCACACAGGAGAGTTGAGCCACCACTGGCTTCTCAAAGGTCCGTGGGCTTTGTGGGCAGCTGGTTCGGCCACCACTTTCCCCAGGCGCCCACCGCACCTTGCTCACCACAGGGCTGGCTCACCAGGAACCACAGCGGTAGCTTTTAAAATGGGTTCATAAACGCAGAACAGGGACGAGTGACAACTCCACACGGGCATCATCGCAGGGCCAAAGCTCCGCTGTACACAAGCTCCCACACCACAGGGAGACAACACACAGCTAAGGAGCAAGTGTCCTAAGGGTTCGGGTTCTGAACGGAAACACCATTACCACGAGGGTGACTAGGGAGAGCGAAGTCCACAGGGTCCACACCCAGGTTCTCCACACACTACCTCCAGGCAGGGAGGATCAAGCCGAAACGGGCACAACACACCCTCCCAGCAAGGACATCCACCACACGGGAGACCAGGTTGAACAAAGGAAACGCCCTCAGTTGAGTCAACAAGGCCGAGGGGCTGTGAAACCTGGTCAACAAGGGCCCACCACCAATGAGCGCCGAAGGGCATCACGGAGCCCCTGGGTGAGAACCGCACTCACCACCTTCGGGCGCTGGAGCCCACGAAAAGCACAAGGAGGGGCCTGCAAAGTGGTGTCAAACAGGCACATTTGTCCGAGGCGTGGATCACACACGGGTGAGGACCGCACTCACCACCTTTAGGTACTGGTGACCGCGACAGCCCAAGTAATCTAGGGCGTGGATCACACGAGTGAGAACCGCACTCAGCGCCTTTGGGTACCGGGGCCCACACACGGCACCGTGGCCGAGGGCTACGACCCCCTCCCTCCTGCAGACCCACTCGGGTCATCCCCGCAGGCGGGCAGAGCCTGGTGCCCGGCCGGAGTCAAAACCCAGAGGCCTCGTGGTCCACCCACAGAATCAAGCTGGTCAGCCACCCACCACAGGGTCCTTACTAACCTGGTGGTACAAAACGCCCATTGCAGATGAAAAAAATGACCGTGCCTGTTGGCCGGGCCTCTCCACGGGTCACACGGGCATCCTCGAGGGGTGGACCGGTCACCAATCCCTCGTATCACCCCTTTCAGACTACCGGGCAGCTCAAAGGGCCATCTGGTCGACCCCCGAGGTAGCACACCAGAGCTGCGCAGGGCCTCAGGAAGGTCCGTTTGAGACCGGGATGGCAACATTTTTTCGGGGCGGCCCCACAGTGGGACGTGGGTGGCGGCCCTACCCCGTGGGGTTTCCTTTACCGCCTATGCCGGCCCCTTGCCAACGGCGAGGGCAGTGGTCCGTTCGTGTCTGCATGTGGACTAAAAAATCCTTCTACCGAGGGGCCTTCTATGAGCCTTACACAAGGGACGTCCGTCCAAGTCTCCGCCCAAGGAAGATCCCCAGGGAATTTGAGCAAAACACCATCCACGGCGTCTCCTAGTTTGAACGGGGACGCCAAGCCCCTCACCACTCCCAAAATCGCCTCCTACACACCTTGGCTGCTTGTGCCTACCTCCGGGCGTGGAGCACCCGGTCCAGTTCCCCCCGGAGCTCTGGCCTACCAGTCCGGGCGGCCACACACTTTTTGGGCCCGTAGTTGAGGTGACAGACACCCCATAAACTGCTGGCACAATGCTTGGCGAACCGATAAGGGCGCCGACTCCCGTGCGTGACCCATGATGGAGCACGCAAGGCCTCCGCGGGAACACCCTTCCTTCCCGTGCTCTGCCGCCACATTTACCTCCATCTCCAGCAGAAGCACTTGGCTTAACGTAAGCGTGCGAGCCACAGCCCCACGCCTCCGCTCCACGGGGCGGCAAGGTAGCAGAGGGCCTCTTGGCGCCCAGACCTGTCTTGAAGGACAACGGTGTCAACTGCACAGCAAAGGCGTCTGCCCCCCTCGGCGCGGAGACTTCCGGGACGGCAAGAGGAAGTTGGTGCGTGAGCCTTACGCTTTCCTCCCTCGCGAGAGTGGGCGGCAGCCCGCGAAGAGGTTGAAGACACCTGCGGTGCGGTGCCCTTCAAGTGGGGCCTGTTAGGACCGCACCAGGTGAACCAGGGGCCGGAATGAATGCAAGGCCCGGTGTGGGCATCTCAGCATCATAGGCAGAGCCATGAGGTGGACCGGTTTTTAAGCCCCTACCCTGCAGAGCCGACGAGCTCGTTTGCCATTCACTGTAGGGAGCACGCCCGTCTCCACAGGACAGAAAAGACCGATTCCGGGGCTCTGCAGATGGTGGCCTGGCTGAACCACACACGGCATCACTTGTGTCAAGACATACCAGACACCACTCTAGCGGGCCCGCTGGAGTATGAGCTAGCGCCCTCTTCCCCTACCCTGGTTTGTCTCCCGTGAGAGGGGCACTGGCGGGTGCAGCGGGTGCTGGATGCCCTTCTGTCCAACCACGCAGCACTTGGGTCGGTAATTGGTTAAAGCAAAGGCCCATCACCCTGCAAGGCACACACTGCCAGGTACACGCAAGCACCAAGACCCAGCCGCGACCATAATAGTGCCAAGGCCCTGGAACTCTCAAGCATTGGTCCCACTCTGCACCCCTTACCTCCGGATCAGGAGCCTCCGGAGGATAGCAGCCTCCTACTCTCCGAGTAGACCGTGGGCCGGCCCTCACCTCGTGCAACAAGCCCCAGGAAAGCCTCATCAGATGAAAGGCACCCACAGTATCCAAGAGACAAGCCTGTCAACGCCTTCCACACGCTTCCCTGCAGAGGTTCCATGCCGGCCCCATTTCCATAGCAACACGGCACACGGGCGCCAGAACCCTTCTCTCCGGTTCTCCACGGAGCACCTGTGTGCTCCCAAGGGCGCTTGCTCTGCACCTGCGGTGTACGCAGACATGGCCAAGGGCAAGAATGAGGTAGGTGGCCCTTCACAGGGCTCCTGAAAAACGATTCCATGCAGCTTTCCGTGAACGGGACAACGGTGGCTCCCATGAGCGGGCAGACCATACAGGTGGTGCTTCCCGCAGCACCCAGGGGCGCGTGGACCCCCTGCAGCTCCCAGAGCCCTTGCAACCGGTGCAAGGCAGACAGACCCTACAGCGACCGCTCCTTCAGAGGGACGGAACGCTTGCATCTTCCATAGTCAGGCCCACAGTGGCTCCTAGGAACAAGGACTCTGCATGTGTGCCCCACGGGCAAGCGGCTATCGCGTGTGCACTCCCAAGGGCCGACAGCTCCCACAGCCTGCGCCTCCTACAGACAGGACCAGGGCAAATTGACCATTCAGGGGGCACATGCGGACGGGCCCACGGGCGCTCTACCACGAGCAAGGCAAAACCACAAAGTTGAGGGACCCCACGGCCGGGTTGAACTTCTGCGGCTCCTTCAGACGAGCACACGGGCACCCCCATGAGCGATCAAGGCGAGTAAGGCAGGACACGAGTTTGGTGGCCCCCACAGCCGTGTGGACCCCTGCAGCACAAGCCACGGGCACATCCACGAGCACATCCACGAGCGAGCAAGGCAGAACCACGAGGTCGGCGGCCCCCACAGCCGCCACGGCCCGGTGGACCTTCTGCGGCTCCTGCCGACAGGAGCTCCCAAGAGCGAGCAGAGCGACCAAGGCAGAGCCAGGAGGTCCGCGGCCCCCACGGCCCGGTGGACCCTCTGCGGCTCCTGCCGACGGGAGCTACCATGAGCGAGCAGAGCGAGCAAGGCAGACCCACGAGGTCGGCGGCCCTCACAGCCGCCACGGTCGCCACGGCCCGGTGGACCTTCTGCGGCTCCTGCCGACGGGAGCTCCCACGAGCGAGCAGAGCGAGCAAGGCAGACCCACGAGGTCCGCGGCACACACGGCCCGGTGGACCCTCTGCGGCTCCTGCCGACGGGAGCTCCCATGAGCGAGCAGAGCGAGCAAGGCAGAACCACGAGGTCGGCGGCCCTCACAGCCGCCACGGCCGCCACGGCCGCCACGGCCCGGTGGACCTTCTGCGGCTCCTGCCGACGGGAGCTCCCAAGAGCGAGCAGAGCGAGCAAGGCAGACCCACGAGGTCGGCGGACCCCACAGCCGCCACGGGCGCCACGGCCCGGTGGACCTTCTGCGGCTCCTGCCGACGGGAGCTCCCACAAGCGAGCAGAGCGACCAAGGCAGAGCCACGAGGTCCGCGGCCCCCACGGCCCGGTGGACCCTCTGCGGCTCCTGCCAACGGGAGCTACCATGAGCGAGCAGAGCGAGCAAGGCAGACCCACGAGGTCGGCGGCCCTACAGCCGCCACGGTCGCCACGGCCCGGTGGACCTTCTGCGGCTCCTGCCGACGGGAGCTCCCAAGAGCGAGCAGAGCGAGCAAGGCAGACCCCACGAGGTCGGCGGCCCCCACAGCCGCCACGGCCCGGTGGACCCTCTGCGGCTCCTGCCGACCGGAGCTCCCACGAGCGAGCAGAGCGAGCAAGGCATACCCACGAGGTCCGCGGCCCCCGCGGCCCCCACGTCCCGGTGGACCCTCTGCGGCTCCTGCCGACGGGAGCTCCCACGAGCGAGCAAGGCAGACTCACGAGGTCCGTGGCCACCACGGCCCGGTGGACCCTCTGTGTCTCCTGCCGACGGGAGCTCCCACGAGCGAGCAGAGCGAGCAAGGCAGACCCACGAGGTCAGCGGCCCACACGGCCCGGTGGACCCTCTGCGGCTCCTGCCGACGGGAGCTCCCATGAGCGAGCAGAGCGAGCAAGGCAGACCCACGAGGTCGGCGGCCCTCACAGCCGCCACGGCCGCCACGGCCCGGTGGACCTTCTGCGGCTCCTGCCGACGGGAGCTCCCAAGAGCGAGCAGAGCGAGCAAGGCAGACCCCACGAGGTCGGCGGCCACCGCGGCCGGGTGAAACTCTACGGCTCCTGCGGACGCTCCGGCCAGCGAGCAAGCAAGACCTACGGGTCGCCGGGGCCCCTGGCCCACGCGGCCAAGAGTGGACCCTTTGGGGCTCCCGCGTACGGACCCCCGGCGGTGCCGGTACGCGGCTCCAAGGAAGCTCCTAGCTCAGCCAGAAGTTGCCCCAAGGCACAGCTCTCCTATATGCCTGCAGGCACAATCTCCGGAGAACGGACGGATTGCGGACACTCAGAGTAACCGGGGGCAATCTGAAATCGCCTCCGGCTTCCTGGAACTCTGCCTCGGGCAGCGAGATCAAATCTCAGCCCTTCCCAATTGCCCCGGAGCTACGGAGGAAGGCGGCAATAAGGAAACTCATCGCGTACACCACGCAGCCGGGTCCACGGCGCGGACCCCCTGCGGCTCCCGCGGAAGAGTCGGGCAAACACGGGTCAGAGGCACCCACGGGCGCTCCCACGAGCGAGCAGAGCGAGCAAGGCAGACCCACGAGGTCGGCGGCCCCCACAGCCGCCACGGCCCGGTGGACCTTCTGCGGCTCCTGCCGACGGGAGCTCCCAAGAGCGAGCAGAGCGAGCAAGGCAGACCCACGAGGTCGGCGGACCCCACAGCCGCCACGGGCGCCACGGCCCGGTGGACCTTCTGCGGCTCCTGCCAACGGGAGCTCCCACAAGCGAGCAGAGCGACCAAGCAGATCCACGAGGTCCGCGGCCCCCACGGCCCGGTGGACCCTCTGCGGCTCCTGCCGACGGGAGCTACCATGAGGGAGCAGAGCGAGCAAGGCAGACCCACGAGGTCGGCGGCCCTCACAGCCGCCACGGTCGCCACGGCCCGGTGGACCTTCTGCGGCTCCTGCCGACGGGAGCTCCCAAGAGCGAGCAGAGCGAGCAAGGCAGACCCCACGAGGTCGGCGGCCCCCACAGCCGCCACGGCCCGGTGGACCCTCTGCGGCTCCTGCCGACGGGAGCTCCCACGAGCGTGCAGAGCGAGCAAGGCATACCCACGAGGTCCGCGGCCCCCGCGGCTCCCACGGCCCGGTGGACCCTCTGCGGCTCCTGCCGACGGGAGCTCCCACGAGCGAGCAAGGCAGACTCACGAGGTCCGTGGCCCCCACGGCCCGGTGGACCCTCTGTGTCTCCTGCCGACGGGAGCTCCCACGAGCGAGCAGAGCGAGCAAGGCAGACCCACGAGGTCCGCGGCACACACGGCCCGGTGGACCCTCTGCGGCTCCTGCCGACGGGAGCTCCCATGAGCGAGCAGAGCGAGCAAGGCAGACCCACGAGGTCGGCGGCCCTCACAGCCGCCACGGCCGCCACGGCCGCCACGGCCCGGTGGACCTTCTGCGGCTCCTGCCGACGGGAGCTCCCAAGAGCGAGCAGAGCGAGCAAGGCAGACCCACGAGGTCGGCGGCCCCCACAGCCGCCACGGCCCGGTGGACCCTTCTGCGGCTCCTGCCGACGGGAGCTCCCACGAGCGAGCAGAGCGAGCAAGGCAGACCCCACGAGGTCGGCGGCCACCGCGGCCGGGTGAAACTCTACGGCTCCTGCGGACGCTCCGGCCAGCGAGCAAGCAAGACCTACGGGTCGCCGGGGCCCCTGGCCCACGCGGCCAAGAGTGGACCCTTTGGGGCTCCCGCGTACGGACCCCCGGCGGTGCCGGTACGCGGCTCCAAGGAAGCTCCTAGCTCAGCCAGAAGTTGCCCCAAGGCACAGCTCTCCTATATGCCTGCAGGCACAATCTCCGGAGAACGGACGGATTGCGGACACTCAGAGTAACCGGGGGCAATCTGAAATCGCCTCCGGCTTCCTGGAACTCTGCCTCGGGCAGCGAGATCAAATCTCAGCCCTTCCCAATTGCCCCGGAGCTACGGAGGAAGGCGGCAATAAGGAAACTCATCGCGTACACCACGCAGCCGGGTCCACGGCGCGGATCCCCTGCGGCTCCCGCGGAAGAGTCGGGCAAACACGGGTCAGAGGCACCCACGGGCGCTCCCACGAGCGAGCAGAGCGAGCAAGGCAGACCCACGAGGTCGGCGGCCCCCACAGCCGCCACGGCCCGGTGGACCTTCTGCGGCTCCTGGCGACAGGAGCTCCCAAGAGCGAGCAGAGCGAGCAAGGCAGACCCACGAGGTCAGCGGCCCCCACAGCCGCCACGGCCCGGTGGACCCTCTGCGGCTCCTGCCGACGGGAGCTCCCACGAGCGAGCAGAGCGAGCAAGGCAGACCCACGAGGTCGGCGGACCCCACACCCGCCACGGGCGCCACGGCCCGGTGGACCTTCTGCGGCTCCTGCCGACGGGAGCTCCCACGAGCGAGCAGAGCGAGCAAGGCAGACCCCACGAGGTCGGCGGCCACCGCGGCCGGGTGAAACTCTACGGCTCCTGCGGACGCTCCGGCCAACGAGCAAGCAAGACCTACGGGTCGCCGGGGCCCCTGGCCCACGCGGCCAAGAGTGGACCCTTTGGGGCTCCCGCGTACGGACCCCCGGCGGTGCCGGTACGCGGCTCCAAGGAAGCTCCTAGCTCAGCCAGAAGTTGCCCCAAGGCACAGCTCTCCTATATGCCTGCAGGCACAATCTCCGGAGAACGGACGGATTGCGGACACTCAGAGTAACCGGGGGCAATCTGAAATCGCCTCCGGCTTCCTGGAACTCTGCCTCGGGCAGCGAGATCAAATCTCAGCCCTTCCCAATTGCCCCGGAGCTACGGAGGAAGGCGGCAATAAGGAAACTCATCGCGTACACCACGCAGCCGGGTCCACGGCGCGGACCCCCTGCGGCTCCCGCGGAAGAGTCGGGCAAACACGGGTCAGAGGCACCCACGGGCGCTCCCACGAGCGAGCAGAGCGAGCAAGGCAGACCCCACGAGGTCGGCGGCCCCCACAGCCGCCACGGCCCGGTGGACCCTCTGCGGCTCCTGCCGACGGGAGCTCCCACGAGCGTGCAGAGCGAGCAAGGCATACCCACGAGGTCCGCGGCCCCCGCGGCCCCCACGGCCCCCACGGCCCGGTGGACCCTCTGCGGCTCCTGCCGACGGGAGCTCCCACGAGCGAGCAAGGCAGACTCACGAGGTCCGTGGCCCCCACGGCCCGGTGGACCCTCTGTGTCTCCTGCCGACGGGAGCTCCCACGAGCGAGCAGAGCGAGCAAGGCAGACCCACGAGGTCCGCGGCACACACGGCCCGGTGGACCCTCTGCGGCTCCTGCCGACGGGAGCTCCCATGAGCGAGCAGAGCGAGCAAGGCAGACCCACGAGGTCGGCGGCCCTCACAGCCGCCACGGCCGCCACGGCCGCCACGGCCCGGTGGACCTTCTGCGGCTCCTGCCGACGGGAGCTCCCAAGAGCGAGCAGAGCGAGCAAGGCAGACCCACGAGGTCGGCGGCCCCCACAGCCGCCACGGCCCGGTGGACCCTTCTGCGGCTCCTGCCGACGGGAGCTCCCACGAGCGAGCAGAGCGAGCAAGGCAGACCCCACGAGGTCGGCGGCCACCGCGGCCGGGTGAAACTCTACGGCTCCTGCGGACGCTCCGGCCAGCGAGCAAGCAAGACCTACGGGTCGCCGGGGCCCCTGGCCCACGCGGCCAAGAGTGGACCCTTTGGGGCTCCCGCGTACGGACCCCCGGCGGTGCCGGTACGCGGCTCCAAGGAAGCTCCTAGCTCAGCCAGAAGTTGCCCCAAGGCACAGCTCTCCTATATGCCTGCAGGCACAATCTCCGGAGAACGGACGGATTGCGGACACTCAGAGTAACCGGGGGCAATCTGAAATCGCCTCCGGCTTCCTGGAACTCTGCCTCGGGCAGCGAGATCAAATCTCAGCCCTTCCCAATTGCCCCGGAGCTACGGAGGAAGGCGGCAATAAGGAAACTCATCGCGTACACCACGCAGCCGGGTCCACGGCGCGGATCCCCTGCGGCTCCCGCGGAAGAGTCGGGCAAACACGGGTCAGAGGCACCCACGGGCGCTCCCACGAGCGAGCAGAGCGAGCAAGGCAGACCCACGAGGTCGGCGGCCCCCACAGCCGCCACGGCCCGGTGGACCTTCTGCGGCTCCTGGCGACAGGAGCTCCCAAGAGCGAGCAGAGCGAGCAAGGCAGACCCACGAGGTCAGCGGCCCCCACAGCCGCCACGGCCCGGTGGACCCTCTGCGGCTCCTGCCGACGGGAGCTCCCACGAGCGAGCAGAGCGAGCAAGGCAGACCCACGAGGTCGGCGGACCCCACACCCGCCACGGGCGCCACGGCCCGGTGGACCTTCTGCGGCTCCTGCCGACGGGAGCTCCCACGAGCGAGCAGAGCGAGCAAGGCAGACCCCACGAGGTCGGCGGCCACCGCGGCCGGGTGAAACTCTACGGCTCCTGCGGACGCTCCGGCCAGCGAGCAAGCAAGACCTACGGGTCGCCGGGGCCCCTGGCCCACGCGGCCAAGAGTGGACCCTTTGGGGCTCCCGCGTACGGACCCCCGGCGGTGCCGGTACGCGGCTCCAAGGAAGCTCCTAGCTCAGCCAGAAGTTGCCCCAAGGCACAGCTCTCCTATATGCCTGCAGGCACAATCTCCGGAGAACGGACGGATTGCGGACACTCAGAGTAACCGGGGGCAATCTGAAATCGCCTCCGGCTTCCTGGAACTCTGCCTCGGGCAGCGAGATCAAATCTCAGCCCTTCCCAATTGCCCCGGAGCTACGGAGGAAGGCGGCAATAAGGAAACTCATCGCGTACACCACGCAGCCGGGTCCACGGCGCGGACCCCCTGCGGCTCCCGCGGAAGAGTCGGGCAAACACGGGTCAGAGGCACCCACGGGCGCTCCCACGAGCGAGCAGAGCGAGCAAGGCAGACCCCACGAGGTCGGCGGCCCCCACAGCCGCCACGGCCCGGTGGACCCTCTGCGGCTCCTGCCGACGGGAGCTCCCACGAGCGTGCAGAGCGAGCAAGGCATACCCACGAGGTCCGCGGCCCCCGCGGCCCCCACGGCCCCCACGGCCCGGTGGACCCTCTGCGGCTCCTGCCGACGGGAGCTCCCACGAGCGAGCAAGGCAGACTCACGAGGTCCGTGGCCCCCACGGCCCGGTGGACCCTCTGTGTCTCCTGCCGACGGGAGCTCCCACGAGCGAGCAGAGCGAGCAAGGCAGACCCACGAGGTCCGCGGCACACACGGCCCGGTGGACCCTCTGCGGCTCCTGCCGACGGGAGCTCCCATGAGCGAGCAGAGCGAGCAAGGCAGACCCACGAGGTCGGCGGCCCTCACAGCCGCCACGGCCGCCACGGCCGCCACGGCCCGGTGGACCTTCTGCGGCTCCTGCCGACGGGAGCTCCCAAGAGCGAGCAGAGCGAGCAAGGCAGACCCACGAGGTCGGCGGCCCCCACAGCCGCCACGGCCCGGTGGACCCTTCTGCGGCTCCTGCCGACGGGAGCTCCCACGAGCGAGCAGAGCGAGCAAGGCAGACCCCACGAGGTCGGCGGCCACCGCGGCCGGGTGAAACTCTACGGCTCCTGCGGACGCTCCGGCCAGCGAGCAAGCAAGACCTACGGGTCGCCGGGGCCCCTGGCCCACGCGGCCAAGAGTGGACCCTTTGGGGCTCCCGCGTACGGACCCCCGGCGGTGCCGGTACGCGGCTCCAAGGAAGCTCCTAGCTCAGCCAGAAGTTGCCCCAAGGCACAGCTCTCCTATATGCCTGCAGGCACAATCTCCGGAGAACGGACGGATTGCGGACACTCAGAGTAACCGGGGGCAATCTGAAATCGCCTCCGGCTTCCTGGAACTCTGCCTCGGGCAGCGAGATCAAATCTCAGCCCTTCCCAATTGCCCCGGAGCTACGGACGAAAGCGGCGATAGAAAAGTGGCCACTGACAATGGGGTAAAAGTCAAAGAAAGATGCATCTCAAGGGTAGGGGGGGTGGGCGACAGAGCACCGCGGCCCCCCAACATCCCCAAATTCATCTTGTTCACCTCGGAGCGTCTCTTGTCTGCCTCCGAGCAGGTAGAAAGCGTCCAGCACGGCCCCGAGGCGTCCAGCGGGGACCTCCGGGCCGGCACGGACAGACCCTGGCTGCACAAGGCGCATTTGGAATTCTTTCTTTCCAGGAAGCTGCGCGGAGGGGGACACACTCCCCACGCGACTTCCCGGCGCCCCGTGGGGACGTGGAAACGCCCCGGACACGCGAGCACGGGCTCCGGGAGGACTTCTCTGCCCCCGGGCGTGCACTGACTGCCACGCCGAAGCCTTGCAAGTCCCCAAGGGACTGCAATGGCCGGCCGGGCTGTAGACTATAACCGAAACCGGGTCCCAACACAGAAAACACACTCTAACCATCTTTGTTTTTTCTCCACGTGTTTTAGTTCTTGTGCTTTGCCTTTAAGGATCTAACAGCCGGGCTCCTTGCCCGCAGACCAGCAGACCGAGCCGGAACACACTTGTCCCAGAGCCACACGGGTGCAGAAGCCACTAACCCGACAGGGGGCCCAGTGTGCTCAGACCCCGTCCTTGGGGACAGTGTTCACAGGCGAGGGGTGCCTGGTGATTCGTGCTGGGCGGGGACCTCGATGTCACCCAATCAGACCTGCCAACCTTATGCTTTCTCTCCCCTTTCCCTTTCCTACCTTACCTGGCTGAGTTAAAAATCCTCTCTGGTCCATACTCCTGGCGAGGGGCCTGTCCCCTGGCTGGACCCTGGGGACACAGGTGCCTCAAAGGGGGGATCACAGTTCTCCTTGGAGTCCCTGAGGCTCTGTCACTTTTGCTCTCAGGACATTTGACAAAGGAAGCAGAGGTGGTTTGGGCCCGACCTCTCCTCCAGGCAAGTGTCTGAGCCCAAGACACAGAGCTCCTCACCTGCTCCCCATGCTCAACCCCTCCTACCTCCAGCGCTTGCTTTCATGTCACTAAACATCTAGAAACGAAATGCACGTGGCCATGGCACGTATCATGCACCGGCGGTGAAACACGCGGGTTTACAGCAGGACTTACCTTTGCACCCAAGTTTTCCTCTGTGTCCCACGCGGCCTGCAGATGGGACACACCAGGGGCTGCCTGCCGGTGCCATTGTTTTGCCGCAGCCCCGACTTCCCCACTGCAAGGTTCTATAGGAGACGGAAGACAAGCCCAGCAGGGCCCACAGGGGGAGGAGCTGTGTCCTGGGGCAAGCGGCGACCATGCGGGCTCACGCCTAGGAGCAGTTGCTCTGTGGCCTTTCTTAGTCCAAGGAGCTGGCCAGGCTCCCACGACCTCACAATCTGCTTACACATTACTCGTGGCCTCATTATACCCCACGGGGTGTGTGTGTGGGGGGGAGAGAGGACGGGAAGGAGCCCACGTTCCCATTTCCCATGCAGCATTCGTGCCCATTTCTCACTGAAGCAAGTGAAAGTTCCAGGAAACCGCCTCGAACCCCAGGGACCGGGGAGAAGAAAACAGATGCTGCTGCTTGGGGACAATCTGCTCCTGTTGCCCCGTTGTGTCGGGCAGCAGCTGGTTCCCCGGCCCAGCTGGGACTTGTGGGCTCCAGTGGCCATAAAAGCATGTTCCCTTTGGGACTTCCCTTCCCTTTGCCCTGAGTCAGGTGTGGGGGCACTGGGGTCTTTCTTGGGGGCACACAAGCAAGGCAAACCATGTGTGCAGACAAACTTGCCACTCACAGTTCCTACGTAGGAGCACAAAGAGATGAAAAGGAGCGTTTTGAGAGCAGCAGAGAAAACGTGGGCCATCTCCCCCCTCCAAACCTCTGCCCCGAGGGCCTCACCGCCCTGCAGTGTGAGCTCTGCCGCTGTGACCCGGGCTGGTTTGCAAGGGGACGCGTTCCCCACCGGCACCCAGGACCCTTACAACCCCTTTCCACTGGCTGGTGCTGTTCCCCTTGAAACAGGAATTTCAGGGGTAACATAGGACAGGCTTAGGGAATTTTAGGAATTAAGGGGACCCTGCCCAAGGATCTGCAGCCTTTACAAGGTGTGCCCGTTAATACTGCGGGTTTTGCATTCTTCACCGGTATGTGCAAAACCCGCAGCATTAGCCGGGACAGCTATGTGTAAGCCGCAGGGAAAAGGAGCTCAGTGGGACCCTTTCCCCCTCCCCACGTGGGAGTCTGTACTTGTTCTTCAGTAAACCGCCACCTTGGCTAGACCACCTTCTGTCTGCGGCTTCCTGCTTCCACTGCGGCGGACAAAGAATCCGGGTTCCAGTCCAAAATTTCCCGATCCGTCTGCTGGGGAAATGGATCCATTTCCCACCTGAGAGCCGAGAGCCACGGCTCACAAACCGATTTGGGCGCCGGGATCATCTGGGCTGCTTGAGCCCCGCCTCGCCGCTTGCTCATTCCCTTTCGAGATCCTAGCTGAGCGTTTGTAGTTCCAATCCTCGCCTCTAACAGGGTCACCAAAAATCGGGGACCACGGTGTCACCCTGGGAAATGCTGGTAACGGTGGTCATTAGAAATCCGCTATGATGGACCAGGAACTAACAGATCTGGTCTTGCCCTAACCGGTTTGGCTCAGTGGATAGAGCGTCGGCCTGCGGACTGAAGGGTCCCAGGTTCGATTCCAGTCAAGGGCATGTACCTTGGTTGCGGGCACGTCCCCAGTGGGGAGTGTGCAGGCGGCAGCTGATACCTGTTTCTCTCTCATCGATGTTTCGAACTCTCTATCCCTCTCCCTTCCTCTTTGTAAAAAATCAATGAAATATGTATTTTTTAAAATAAAAAAAGATCTGGTCTTGACTCTCTGGGCCCAAGAGAGACCTCCCGGTAACAGTAACAGCTACGAGCCACAAGAGGGAGACATTGTCACAGGGCCCCAGCCACACACACACACACACACACACACACACACACACACACGCCCACCCACCCCCAGCCCTCTGCTTCATACAATAGGCCAAGAACTTGTGGAAAAGGAGTCTCTCTTTTGAGTGTTCCAGGGTTTTCAGGAAAACCACACCTGGCACGAGGCCCTAGGGGTACAGGTGCTGCACAAAGGAAGTGCAGGGAGGAGCAAGAATGAGACAACGGAGAGATGGATTCGGAAGGAAGCGTGAGCGTTTCCATGGTCTGAGGAGGCTCTCACTGGTCCCACGCGGGGGGAACACGTGGGCCGTTTCCACGCCCGGTAAACAGGAGCAGTTGCACCACAGAAGCCCTCACGTCGGATCTATGGTCTCGGGGACCAATCAATATTCTGCTCATCATTTTAGGGCTTCAACTTGGGGGAAATTGGTGCTTATGGAGGAGGGTCACATAGATATGCTCACATAACGAAAAAAAATCAGATGGAAAGTTTAATTCATCCATTGGGAAACCTCGCTAACGTCTTTTCCAAATAACCCGCTAAGGGTTTCACTTTTATTTCCTGTGCATCCCTGTCGTGTTTGGTTATAAAAACACCAGCAAACATCTCTGCTTCCTGTTCGGCACCATGCGGTACCCTTTCCCTCCCACCAGAGGGCGCACTTCTTGCTCACTGGTCTATGCCTGCAGGGTTTCATTCTGTGAAGGATGCTCCCTCAGTTTTCTCTCTTCCTCTATAAACGGACACGTGGGCCTAATCTCTTACTGTCACAAACAACGTAGCAAAGGATAAGTAACCTTGTCCACGTGTCATTTTGTGCTGGGAAGACTAGAGGGAAATTTCCAGAATTGGGGTGGCTGGGTCCAAGGTAAATTCGCTTGCTGAAGGTCCTGTAACCCATCAGGGCACATGCCCGGGGTTGCCAGCTCCATCCCCAATAGGGGGCCTGCAGGAGGCAGCTGACCAATGATTCTCATCACTGATGTTTCTCTTTCTACCTCTCTGAAATCAATGCAAGGATATGTTTTAAAAAATAAACGCATTTTAAACACATGCAAGAACGAAGTGCCTTGAAATGCTATGTTGTGAGCTACAGTGCATGTATGTGTCTGTGCAGTGGGACAGATGGCTTAACTGCTCCTCAATAGAGTTCACGTTACCAGCGTGTATGGGTGGTGGGCTCTCGTTTCAGTTCCCAGCATGTTGCCGTTCTGTGGTTCCCTTTCGAGCCTGGCTGGTCCCTTTAACCAGCGTGCCACGTCACCTCGCTCACCTAGAACCTTAGTTATTTCAGACAACTGCTCAATACCGCTGCTCCGGAGCCGTTTGCAAAAACAAAGGTAGCACCCGCAACTCTGTCACTGCCCATGGGAGACTGATTGGCCCAGGTTCGACCCTCTTTGTTTGTTTAATCCTCACCCGAGGACATTTTTCCATTGGTTTTTATTTATTCTTAATTTTTTTATTTCAGAGAGGAAGAGAGGGAGACAAACAGAAACATCAATGAGAATCATTGATCGGCTGCCTCCTGCACGCCCCCTACTGGGAGTTGAGCCTGAATCCTGGGCATGTGCCCTTGGCTGGAATCTAACCTGGGACCCTTTAGTCCACAGGTCAACGCTCTATCCACTGAGCCAAACCGGCTAGGGATCTATGGATTTTTAAAGAGGCAGGGAGGAGGAAAAACATCGAAAAACATCGATTGGTTGCCTCCTGCACTCCCCCAATCCAGTGCTGGGGATTGAGTCTACAACTGAGGTATGTGCCCTTGACCAGAATCGAACCCAGGCCCCTTCAGTCCAAGGGCTGACTCTCTACCCACTGAGCAACACCAGCCAGGGCCCCAGTTTGTCCTTCTTTACAGGCCTACCCTCGCTGTGGCCTCAAGGTGGGGCGAGTGCATCTCCCAGCCTCTGATCTGGGGCGGCCCTGGTGGCTTGCTCTGGTCAATGGCAAGAGGCATTGTGTCAACGGTGTGCACAGACCCGAGACCCGAGTCAGTCCCTCTGTGCCTTGTCAACCAGCTTGTGGAGGAGAAAGGAAGAGCTGAGAGCAAACAGCGGCTGCCGTGAACACCAGTTTTATTAACGTTTAAACATCCAAACGTTTTACAGACGGAGGCCTGGTCAGAAACGAGGACTCCTGCGGGTCCAGCTTAAAGGCGTACACACCCACTGCGCACAGCCCGGCAGCAGGCAGTGGGTGTCTGTTCCACTCTGTGAGAATCAGGCGGTGAGATCTCAGAATGTGAAGTAGAAACCACTGCAGCCATCGGAGCCCTCCAGCGAAGCTTCACGCTATCATTCCACGTTCAAGGCAGGACCATGTCTCTGGCGGCTGGGCCCCACGCCCCGAGGACACCGGCCCCGCGGACACTCAGGAGCCGTTGGCGACGGTGTCTTCCTCCATCTCCTCCTCCCCGTCGTTGCTGGGGCCTGAGGAGACACAAAGCCAGGGCCACAGGCTTTCAGGGACGGAGCTGCTCGGGATGAGCGCCCGGCTGGGGCCCGGCGTGCCGGGCCAGGACAGGGCACCCCGCCCAGCAGCCCCTCTGAGGAGCTTCCGGCCAGAGACCAGCTGTCACTGGCAGGGACTGAAAGGGACGATCAAAGAAGAAGATGGCAAAGGCGTGTTTCACGACGGACATCCTGAAGCGAGAAGTGAGCAAATAACGCCAGGGTTCAGACCTCCAACCCACAGGGCCCAGGACACCCCGTGAGAACCACCGTCTGACGGCTCACTCCCTTCAGCTCCAGCTCCAACAGCCCTTCCAGCTGCCGGCCTAGCGAGGGGCCCGGCCACAGTCTAGCCAACCTGGCAGCGCGCACCCTGTGAGTTTCCACGTGGCACCCGGTGCCCAGCCCGCCCCACAGAGCTGCCACTCAGGCACCAGAGGACCCGGTGCTTATCCTGAACTCGCTGACGGAGACCCGGAGCCCAGTGCTGCCTGGAAGCACCTTGCTCAGTCCTCCCACAGGCCTTGGAGCCCTGGCCAGTGTTGCTCAGTGGCTAGAGCATCGGCCTGCGGAGTGGAGGCTCCTGGGTTCAATTCCGGTCAAGGGCATGACCTTAGTTGCAGGCTCCATCCCCAGCCCGGGCCCTGCTCAGGGCTCCTGTGGAAGGCAACAAACTGACGGGTCTCTCTCACATCAATGTTTCTCTCCCGCTCTTCCCCCTTCCACTCCCCCTAAAAATCAATGGAAAAACATCCTCGGGTGAGATTAACAACAAAACAAAACAAAACCACACCAACACCCTTTGAGGTTGGCACCGTTACCACCTCATGTTTAAGGAGGAGAAGGATTCAAGGTTAAGTGGGGACTCAGAAATTCACTGAGGGCAGAGCTGGGAGACTAAGACCTGGGCCTCGCACCCGTGTTCCAACTACTAAGCCATCCTGTACACACAGCGGTCAAGTCCACCGTGTCCTCTCGTGTGAGGTTTCAATCCATGGCTATAAATACTGTTTGTATCAATGTTTCCATAGAAAATTCCCAGGGGCCCGGACGGCGGGGCTCAGGGGTTGAGCATCAACATAGGAACCAGGAGGTCAGGGGTTGATTCCCGAGCAGGACACATGCCCGGGTTGCGGGCTTGACCCCATTGTGGGGTGTGCAGGAGGCAGCCAATCTATGGTTCTCTCTCATCGTGAATGTTTCTCTCTCCCTCTCCCTTCCTCTGTGAAATCAATAAACATATGTATTAAAAAAACACACAGAGAGAGAAAAACCCCAGGGCCCTGGGACACAACATTCTACATCAGGTCCCTTCTCCTCCAAGAGCATCTAAAGGGATCGTGAAGGTCAGGCCAGGCGGCCACAGGCACTGCTCTGGGGTCTCGGCACTGAGCTGTGTGGGGTCACTGTGACTGACGTGGCCTAGGACGTGGACAGACAGACGTGCGTTCTGACCTGCTCGGCGCTCCCTGCCGGGGATCTGGCCCGACTGCAGCAGGCCCTTCAGCCGCTCCACCTCCGCCAGTGTCGACGCGTTCGCTATGGCGTTCTGGGGACACAGGGACAGACTGTTAACGTCACCAGCCCACCGATCACCCAGACAACACCCACACAATTCCCCGCAACCTTTCTGAACGGCAACAGTAAGCGGTTCCAATGCAAACCACGCCGGGGAAAGGGTTTTACCGGCACACAGAAATCGGCCCCAAATCCAAACCATGAATTCCCAAAACTGGTAAAGAAACGCAGACCCGCCTACAGGAGGGAAAAGAATCATGGCGTGCCCTGAAATGTTACAAACGGAATTCCGATTGGCATCATGGTACTGGATAATGTTATAAAGGAGGCAATATTATAAAGTCAGCGTTTCTCACTGATCCAAGCAGGATCTTTCAGAGTAAATATTTGACAGTAAAAACTAAGGGAGAAAAAAAAAAAAGAAGAACAAAGAAAATGTAAGGCAGACACTGACTCCGTATGCAAAGGTACCAGCTGTTGCCCTGACTGGTTTGGCTCAGTGGATAGAGCGTCGGCCTGCGGACTGAAGGGTTCCAGGTTCGATTCCGGTCAAGGGCATGTACCTTGGTTGTGGGCACATCCCCAGGAGGGGTGTGCAGGAGGCAGCTGATCGATGTTTCTCTCACATCCATGTTTCTAACTCTCTATCCCTCTCGTTCCTCTGTAAAAAATCAATAAAATATATTTAAAAAAAAAAAGAAAAAGAGGTACCAGCTCTTGAAACTCACACGTCCTGGGAAAATATAAAAGGCCAGAGCTGCCCCCACTTCAACTGGCTCCTGCACTTAATCCAAGCCCCAGTCTGCTCAAATAATAACTCCAAGCTAGTTTCTCCATTAAAAAACACATAGCTGTGCCCGGCTGGTGTGGCTCAGTGGTTGAGCATCGACCAGGGAGGTCAGGGTTCGATTCCAGGTCAGGGCACATGCCTGGGTTGCAGGCTCCATCCCCAGTGGGGGGGGGGGGGTGCAGGAAGCAGCCAATCCATGATCTTCTCCCCTCACTGATGTTTCTCTCTCCCTCTCCCTTCCTCTCTGTAAAAAGTCAATAAAATATATATATTTTTAAAAAGAAAATATGTTTTCATTGATTTCAAAGAGAGGAAGGGAGAGGGATAGAGAGTTAGAAACATCGATCAGCTGCCTCCTGCACACTCCCCACTGGGGATGTGCCCACAACCAAGGTACATGCCCTTGACCGGAATCGAACCTGGGACCCTTCAGTCCGCAGGCCGACGCTCTATCCACTGAGCCAAACCGGTTTCAGCTGAAAACATATTTTAAAAAAGAACCAAAAAAACGACAAAAATCTAGCTGGGTCCTAACAACTGTGGGGGATCTGCAGCGCTCAGAACCGGATCCATCCCTGACTCTGTGAGACCCGCAGCCCGCCAGCCCCCCAGCCCGAGGCCCAGCATCACCTTGATGGCCTCCACGTCCCCGGGCAGCGGCCCGCCCTTCTTCTTGTCAGTGGGCAAACCGGCACCTGGGTTGAACCTGGGAGGAAGAACACAACGGTCAAGGGCAGCCCAGTGGGAAGTGCTTCTCTTACTTTCAAAGCCTTTGAAAGTAACACAACCAGTGTAGTATCTTATCTTTGTTAACAAACTGATACGAGGAACTGTCTCCTTCAGAAACACCACTCGGATCATGGCAGAGAGCGCAGAGCGCGGGACACGTGACATGTGACAGCGAGACCGGATTCGAAATGTTGGCTCTGCCCACCGACGGGACAGGAAGGTCAAGTGACGCCCGGACCGCTGATGGTCCCGGGCTCGCGTGGCGCCAATTCAGCGCTGGGCCAGGCCGAGGCGTTTGGTTTGCGTTTGCAGGAGGCCACATGGCGGCCGAGTGTTTCTGAAGGGGAAGTGGAGAGAAGGCGGCCATCCGCAGCTTACGTTTTGCTTCTCCTGGCAATGTCCTTTGCAAGCTGCGCACCCCGCTTGCCCTTGAACATTTTCTCTGCTTCCTGACGCTCCTACAGCGACACCACACACAGAGTTAATGGAAACGGAAGAGCACACGCGTGTACATGCATTCCTCAGAACACACGGGAGAAAACACTTCTGACATACACTGGGCTGATCAACAGAGCAAAGAGCCAAGGTCAAGTTCAAAGGAGACACTGGGCTCCTGCCTTCTCGGGTGAAGCTTCTGAAGAAAGAGCCCTCTCCTTGTCTCGAGGCGGGGCTCCCAGGGAACTAAGGCTCAGCCCGACCCGGGTGGCTCAGGGGTTGAGCATCAACCTAGGAACCAGGAGGTCACGGCTCGATGCCTGGTCAGGGCACATGCCCAGGTTGTGGGCTCCATCCCCAGTTGGGGGCGTGCAGGAGGCAGCCGATTGATGGGTCTCCCTCATGGATGTTTCTCTCTCTCTCTCTCTCTCTCTCTCTCTCTCTCTCTCTCTCTCCGTCCCCCCACCCACTCTTCTCTGAAATCAATAGAAACATATTAAAAAACACACCATAAAAACAACTAAGGTTTAAAACAGGGGTGGGAACATCCGGCCCAAGAAATCCTTTGGCCTGGCCCTGCCGAGGCATTGTGGGAGTGACTACACGTTGGGCCACACAGAGGGGCTGTTTAAGTCCGTACTTTGCTTGGCTCGTGAATGACGTCAATACCCAGAGGGCCCTTGGCAGAGAAAGGTTCCCAGCCCTGGTTTAAGGCAAGAACCAAACCTCCCCGGTAAAGGGAGCCCACCCCCGTGACAAGGCTGCCGCACTGGACACGGCCAGCTCCCCGCGGAGGGCCGTCTCCTGGGGCCGTGCGACCCGCTTCACCAAAGGCCCGCCAGGATCGGGCCGCGGGAAAAATCCGATTTAACGATTTCTTTCCCACGTTAGCATTACAAACCAACAGCAAAACCCATTAGACACTTAAAAAAAAAACACAACAAACAATAACAATGTCAAATATGAAACCCACAAGGGGATGCTGACCCCCGATCACAGTCACTTACTTTGAGCTTCACCTTCTGGAAGTCCAGCACGCGCACTTGGGGGACCTTGTAAATGACGTACAGGCGGTAGTGCTTCTTGTTGGTCACGGGGTTCCTGAGAATACTGCAAGGAGGGGCGGCGTCACGCAGGCCCGTCCACGCGGGGCCTTCCAGGGCGTTCCCACACCCCCGAGCGCACAGATCAGGGGACAGGCCACTGCGCTTCACATGCAAAGTCACAGCAACTCAGGGGGCATCAGGGAAAGGATAACAGGGCACTGGGCCCGAAGGGGATATTTGCAATATTTTGTTTGTGGGGTTTTTATTGATTTTGAAACATCTATCAGCTGCCTCCTGCAAGCCCACACTGGGGATCAACCCCGCAACTCGGGCCTGTGCCCTGACCGGATATCGAATCATGGCCTTTTGGTGCTAACCACTGCCCGACACCAGCCAGGGCTGCCTATTGTTTTTAAAGGGTGCTCTTTTCTTCCTTTTTTATAGAGGTTAAAACAAAATTAGAAGATTTATGAGTTTTAAACTCAATATAAATATTTTTAAAACTTTAAACTATTTTCAATTCCAGTTTCCATTCAGCATTCCTTTGTCCTCACTGGCTGTTTAGGTCGAGGCCGGGCAGGGAGTTGTTGTAAGGGACTCACTGTCACCGGGTCATCTCCTACCTCAGGTAGGTCAGCGACTTGAGCGACGCCAGCGGGTCCAGGTCACCCTGTGAGAGGAGAGCAGACCCCCCGCTGAGACGCTTCGCACCCCGGCTGCCTCGGAGCAAGGACCCCCTGGTCCTGTCCTCCCGCTCCGGCACCTGATCAGCTTCTAGCGAACAAGCGGACCAATACCCTTGAGCTTCTGCACCTTCCCATCTTGGCCATAACAGCTTCTCTACCCCCAGTGGCACTGCCTTTCAAAAGCGCAGTAAACACACAGCGAGTTGGTGTGTGGGGCTGCAATGGCTCAGGCCCTGTAGTGTCTAGGCGGGCAGAGGTGACACTGGTCACCTTTAAACATGGACAAATGTGGACAGACCACTGTGGTGGCGGCCAGGGGAGGGGCGGCCGGTGGAGGTGGGAGAGGCGGGAGCTGGGGCGTCTGTACCAGTGCCAACAGCAGCAGTGACAACGTGGACAGTGCCTGTGTTTCCTGCCCAGAATGCTAAGGACAGAGCCCACCTGCTTAACAATGAACTTCTAAGCTGTTCCAGGAAAACGGAACGAACAAAAAGGGAGCCGGAGCACACAGGAGCGAGAGGGAGCAGTGAGGAGGGAAAACACACAGGCGAGCGAGACACGTCAGTTCCAGGGAAAATGAGACAAACTCAGATCCACCAGGAACCACACCAAACGCAGAGACGGGCCATCCATCTCCTTGGGAGACAGATGCCAGGCGGATGGGACCCATCACGGGCTGCTTCCCAGAGTCAGACAAAGGCTGAGGAGCCAGAGACGGAGGGGTGGGAGGGGAAGGAGAGGGAAGGGGAGGAGAGGGATGGAGGAAGAGGAAGGGGGAGAAGGAGGGGGGAAGAGGGAGGGGGAGGAGAGGGAGGCGGAGGCACTGCCCGGACCTCCCCAGCTTCTGCAGGAGGGTGGAGCCTCCCGCCTCCTGGGCACCCGCCCCCGGGGCTCACCAGCTCCACGAGGCTGTTGTTGGTGAGGACGAGCTCCGTGAGGCAGGGCAGGGCCTGGTCCAGCGCCTCGCCGATGCGGCTGCAACACAACAGACACCCGGAGTCAGCGACGGGGAAGCCGCGGACAATGTGACCCCGTCCTGCTCGGAGGAGTTCAGACTCCAAGTGGCCAGAACCTGGGAGGTTGCTGTCCGGAAACCAGAGCGACAGAGGCACAAAGACAGACCCTGGGCGAGCAAGAGCGCATGGTGCTGGGACCCACGCTTCCCGACGGCTGTCAGGGGCTCTTCCTGCTCCCACGCTGTCTAAGGACACGAAGAAACAGAGGAACCCCAGCCCGGCATGTGAGGCTCAGTGGTTGAGCATCGACCTAGGAACCAGGAGCTCAAGGTTCCATTCCCGGTCAGGGCTCCTAGTGTGGGGCGGGCAGGAGGCAGCCAATCAGTGATTCACTCTCATCATTGATGTTTCTCTCTCTCCCTCCTCCCTGAAGTCAATAAGAGTCTATTTTTGGGTCAGATTCTGTGTGCTGCAGAACTTGAGCGAGGCGGTGTGCGCCATGAGATGAGAGGAAAAAGGGTGGAAACCGCTGGGCCGCCCAGTGCCAAGCTCAGCTCTCACCTGCGTGAGAAGTTCCCTCATTTCTCATCCTGAGAGGAAACATGCAGGTGGAACCGGCAGCGGGTACAGCGTTTACACCGGGAAACAGATCGCTGCCCGGCAGACACTCACCATATCCTGTTGTTGTTCACCAGGAGGGTCTTCAGTCTCCTCAGCAGAGGGAAGCCGTCCAGTTTCCGGATTTCATTGTCAGAAAAATCAATGGCATCGAACTGGTCTAAGGTGGCACCCAGATTCTCGATGACGGGGATTTTATATCCTGTGACACAGAGGAAAAGCCCACAGGAGGACTGACAGGACTGAGAGGCACTGAGGCCCATCAGCAGAACTTCCCGGTCATTTGACTCCAGGCTGGCAATCACTCAGGAAGTGTTTACCTAGGCCCGGCCGGTGCGGCTCAGTGGTTGAGCATCGACCTGTCAATCAGGAGGTCACGGCTCGATTCCCGGTCATAGCACATGCCCGGGTTATGGGCTCCATCCACAGTGTGGGGCGGACAGGAGGCAGCTGATCCATGATTCTCTCTCATCTTTGATTTCTCTCTCTCTCTCTAAAAATCAATTAAAGAAAAAAGTGTTTACCCAGCACCCAAGCCAAACACTGCACAAGCCCCAGCTGCCATGACGCTTATGGGTCAGCAGTGGCCATGAACACGGTGATGAACATGGTGACAGCAACGAGACCAGGGGCATTGGGGACGAGGGCATTTGTCAGGCTGTTTGCAAGGTGCCCTGACCGCTCTCAGCAGGGCCCGGACCTAGAGACGCGGCAGGATGGGAACCTACAGGGGGTTTGTTCCCAGCCTGTGGGGGCCGGGACAGGAGCTCCCTTTGCCTTCCTGGGACTCGTCAGGACGCGACCATAATGTCCTGGGTCTCCTCTGGGCCAACTGCCCCGGCTGCGATACAGAAGTGAAGGTCAAGGGTTCAGACACAAGGTCACTGGGTACACAGGAGGCCAAAGGTTAACCCACAATGGTGAGTCTCTCCGCGAACAATTCCTCCAGGTTCTCCCTGACCTAACTCGGGGGCGATGATGGCGTGGACGCTGGAAGGTAAGACAGGAGCCCAGCCTGGTTCAAGTGCAGTCCAAGTCCACGCTACAGACTCGAGACACGGTGGCAATCTCCCTGTACCGGGACCAGGAGAATGGACCTTAGCCGTGAACAGAATCTTTCTATAAGATTTTTAAATTCAGCCCCATCCGGTTTGGCTCAGCAGCTAGAGCCTCGGCCTGCAGACTGGACGGTTCTGGGTACAATTCCGGTCAAAGGCACGGACCTCAGTTGCGGGCTCAGTCCCCCTGTGGGAGGCAACCAGTCGATGCGTCCGTCTGGCACATCCAGGTTTCTCTCCGCCTGTCTCTCCCTCTCTCTCCCACTCTCCCTAAGAATCAATGGAAAAATATCCTTGGGTGAGGATTAAAAAAAAAAAAAGGGAAAAAAAGAACAACTTAATTTCATTAAAATAAAAATACTCCGGCCTTGGCTAGTGTGCTCAATGGTTAGAGCGCCGACCCACGCAAGGAAGGGTCAGGGGTTCGATCCTGTGCTGTGGTCACAACTAACGGATGTCTCTCTTTCATTAAAGTTTCTCTCCCCACCCCCACCCCCGCTCCTTCCTCCCATTCTCCGTCTCCCCCTCTCTCTAAAAAAAGAAAAGCACCAGCACGCGCCCCGTCCGCACTCTGACGCCGTCACCTGAACGCGTTTCCTGAGAACCAGCCGCTCGCTCGGCGCTGGGGGGACCGCCCCCCGAGTCCAGGCTCGGCGCTCGAGCGGATCAGACCGAGAAACGGTCCCGCGAGGCCGAACCGAACACGGGCCCACGGGTCCGGGTCGGGAAGCGGTCCCAGTCCCGTCCCCGAGCCGGCCGGGCAAGGAGCCTGCGAGACGGTCCCTCCGCCCCGCCGGCCAGACTCGGGCCGGGACGGCCAGGCGCAGCCCGCCCACTGCGGGGCCCCCGGGGCGGGCCGCCCTCCCCGCACTCACCCCGCAGGTCCAGCTCGCGGTCCCGCACGGCGTTGGTGTACTGCGCCGCCTGCTCGATCAGCTCCGCCGTCAGCTTCACCATCCTGCCGCCTCCCTTCTCCCGGCCCGCGGAGCCCGGGGCCTCCCGCCAGACAGACCGCGCGGCAAATCTCAGACACACTTCCCAGCGGGCCCCGCGCCGGCAAACGAAATACTTTCAGGCGTGCGGAAACCGCTTCTGCCTCACTTCCCGACTAGCCCCGCGCTCAACTCTAGACGCCTCTCAAGGCAAGCCGTGAGTCTCGGCTGACACACTTCCCAGCGAACTTGACAACAAAAGGAAGACGCACTTCCCAGCATGCAAAGCGATTGACGCAAGACGTACCTCCCAGCATGCCCAGGGCCCAACATTCCTCCCCCAAGAGCCACGCTGCCGCTGACACACTTCCGGGAATGCACCGCAGAGTCGGCTACCTGGGCTTGCCAGCTTGCACTGCGCTCGTCCCCAGGTACACGTTCCTGAGAGCTTAGCGCCCGCCGACTGGCACCATAAATTGAGCGGGCGGATGTATGCGCACGCAGATCGGCATCAGGACAAAACAATGAAAAAGCCAGGCTCCCGATCTCTAGCGGTTCGGAGGTCCTGGGGGCATTGGTTATGTCCCCGATTCTGGTTACTTTCGGGGTGGCGTCTCTGGAGCCTAGGGGGTCCCTGATTCCGGACACTTGTACCCGCTGGTTCAGCAGAGTGTTAAGCACTCGAGTCTGTAAAAGGTTCGAGGACGAGGACTGGCGAGAGATGATGACTCAATACAGAGTGCGCCTCTCACTAGGAAGGGGGTGTAAGCCGGGGAGGGGGGTGTCTCTGGCCACCTGCGAAGGGCGCTCTTGGGACAAAGGGAGACATTTGAATCCCGCCAGAGGACTGGGCGACACAGACGCCTCAGAGTGAACTTCCCGATTCTGATGGCTGTGCAGGAGGACGCCCTGGTTTATAGGAAATTGCCCCTGAAGTATGTGGGAGAAAAAAATTAAAATATTTGGAGGCGTCACAGGGTATCACACGGGTGATTTCAGATTGCTCATGAATAGAGATCTCTGTGCTATACTTGTAATTTTTCTGTAGCTTTGCTTTGGGATGGCTTAAAAAAGTTTCAAAAGACAATGCAATTACAGATGTGTCCACAAGAAGGCGCCCTCAGCGCCCAAAACTGGTTTTTTACCAGGTATCGCGGTTAATAATGTCCTTTTTCCACTCTCGATGGAGTTACTATTAATGAAGTCAAAATTCCCGCAAATGCTCTTTTTTTGGGCACTAAACCCGACATTTTTAGGCGTAAAAATATCTGCAATGTTAACGCCTTCAGAAAATTTGACATGAAGTTTTGGAGCTTGTCAATACAGCAAAATAGTATACATATCAAATCGCATATATGTCAACATATGAGTACTTGCCATATCGCTTGCTGGGCTTTCAAAAAGGTTTTGTGTTTTTGCTTTTTAAATCTGTTATTGATCTCAGAGGGGAAGAGAGAGAAATACCAATGATGAGAGAAACGTCAATCGGCTGCCCCCTGCACGCCCCACTCTGGGCATGGAGCCCACAACCCGGCATGTGCCGAGACCGGGAATGGAACCGTACCACCTCCCGGTTCATTGGTCGAAGCTCAACCACTGAGCCACACCGGCCGGAGGGCGTGGGTGGTTTCAATGTTCTCCTGTGCAGCCAAAGCTCCAAAGAACAGAGACAAAAGGAACATTTGCTTGAAAATCAGAGGCTCCGGGGCCTGCGGGAGGGACTCGAACCCTCGCCCTCAGCCTGTGAACCAGCAGCCACGGTCACGCGGCCCCAGGACAGGGTCCTCCCGAGACCCTAGTTCCTCTGCCTCCTGAAGTGCCTCATCCCAGGCCTCCGGCCCCTGCCCCTCACCTGATAGGCCGACCCCACCCGCAGCCCTGCAAACTGGCACAGCCGCCACTTTCTTCTCTCTAAAAAAGAAAATAGCACATTTTTATTGATTTCAGGAAGGGGGATACACACCCACGGTGAGAATCTGCTGCCTCCTGCACCTGCACACCGGGAATGGAGCCCCCAGCCCGGGCATCGAACCAGTAATCAGACCAGAGACCTCCTGATTCACAGGTCGAAGCTCAACCACTGGGCCTCACTGGCCGGGCGCACCCACGTGTAATCGCTGTGCGCAGGGAAGAAAGACTCCTTGGCTGTGGGCTGTTAACTCTGTTAACTTAGGGTTCACAGCGCATTAACTCAGGGTTCACACCGCATTTGCTCTGAGGGAGTCCTGGGTTTGATCCATCCCTGCGGAGGGGTCACCCCAGCTCCCGATCTCTTGCAGTTCGGAGGTCCTGGGGGCCTTGGCTATGTCCCCGGTTCTGGTTACTTTCTGGGGGGCGTCTCTGGAGCCTAGGGGGTCCCTGATTCCGGACATTTGTACCCGCTGGTTCAGCAGAGTGTTAAGCACTCGAGTCTGTAAAAGGTTCGAGGACGAGGACTGGCGAGAGATGAAGACTCAATGCAGAGTGCGCCCCTCACGGGAAGGGGGTGTAAACGGGGGCGGGGGGGGGGCTCTGGCCACCTGCGAAGGGCATTCCTGGGACAAAGGGCGACATTTGAATCCCGCCAGAGGACTGGGCGGCACAGACGCCTCAGAGTGAACTTCTCAATTCTGATGGCTGTGCAGGGTGACGCCCCGGTTTATAGGAAATTGCCCCTGAAGTATGTGGGAGAAAAAAATTAAAATATTTGGAGGCGTCTCAGGGTATCACACGGGTGATTTCAGATTGTTCATGAATAGAGATCTCTGTGCTATACTTGTCATTTTTCTGTAGCTTTGCTTTGGGATGGTTTAAAAATTTTCAAAAGACAATGCAATTCCGGATGTGTCTACAAGAAGGCGCCCTCAGCGCCCAAAACTGGTTTTTTACCAGGTATCGTGGTTAATAAACTCCTTTTTCCACTCTCGATGGAGTTACTATTAATGAAGTCAAAATTCCCGCAAATGCTCTTTTTTTGGGCACTAAACCCGACATTTTTAGGCGTAAAAATATCTGCAATGTTAACGCCTTCAGAAAATTTGACATGAAGTTTTGGAGCTTGTCAATACAGCAAAATAGTATATATATCAAATCGCATATATGTCAACATATGAGTACTTGCCATATCGCTTGCTGGGCTTTCAAAAAGGTTTTGTGTTTTTGCTTTTTAAATTTGTTATTGATCTCAGAGGGGAAGAGAGAGAAATACCAATGATGAGAGAAACGTCAATCGGCTGCCCCCTGCACGCCCCACTCTGGGCATGGAGCCCACAACCCGGCATGTGCCGAGACCAGGAATGGAACCGTACCACCTCCCGGTTCATTGGTCGAAGCTCAACCACTGAGCCACACCGACCGGATGGCGTGGGTGGTTTCAATGGTCTCCTGTGCAGCCAAAGCTCCAAAGAACAGAGACAAAAGGAACGTTTGCTTGAAAATCAGAGGCTCCGGGGCCTGCGGGAGGGACTCGAACCCTCGCCCTCAGCCTGTGAACCAGCAGCCACGGTCAGGCGGCCCCAGGACAGGGTCCTCCCGAGACCCTAGTTCCTCTGCCTCGTGAAGTGTCCTCCCAGGCCTCCGGCCCCTGCCCCTCCCCTGACAGGCCGGCCTCACCCGCAGCCCTGCTAACTGGCACAGCCGCCACTTTTTTCTCTCTAAAAAAGAAAATAGCACATTTTTATTGATTTCAGGGAGGGGGATACACACCCACGGTGAGAATCGGCTGCCTCCTGCACCTGCACACCGGGAATGGAGCCCCCAGCCCGGGCATCGGACCAGGAATCAGACCCGAGACCTCCTGATTCACAGGTCGAAGCTCAACCACTGGGCCTCACTGGCCGGGCGCACCCACGTGTAATCGCTGTGCGCAGGGAAGAAAGACTCCTTGGCTGTGGGCTGTTAACTCTGTTAACTTAGGGTTCACAGCGCATTAACTCAGGGTTCACACCGCATTTGCTCAGAGGGAGTCCTGGGTTTGATCCATCCCTGCGGAGGGGTCACCCCAGCTCCCGATCTCTTGCAGTTCGGAGGTCCTGGGGGCCTTGGCTATGTCCCCGGTTCTGGTTACTTTCTGGGGGGCGTCTCTGGAGCCTAGGGGGTCCCTGATTCCGGACATTTGTACCCGCTGGTTCAGCAGAGTGTTAAGCACTCGAGTCTGTAATAGGTTCGAGGACGAGGACTGGCGAGAGATGAAGACTCAATGCAGAGTGCGCCTCTCACTAGGAAGGGGGTGTAAGCCGGTGTGGGGGGGCGGTCTCTGGCCACCTGCGAGGGCATTCCTGGGACAACGGGCGACATTTGAATCCCGCCCGAGGACTGGGCGGCACAGACGCACCAGCGTGAACTTCCCGATACTGATGGTTGTGCAGGAGGACGCCCCGTTTTATAGGAAATTGCCCCTGAAGTATTTGGGAGAAAAAAAAATTAAAATATTTGGAGGCGTCACAGGGTATCACACGGGTTTTTTCAGATTGCTCACGAATAGAGATCTCTGTGCTATACTTGTCACTTTTCTGTAGCTTTGCTTTGGGATGGCTTAAAAGTTTTAAAAAACAATGCAATTCCAGATGTGTCCACAAGACGGCGACCTAAGCGCCCAAAACTGGTTTTTTACCAGGTATCGCGGTTAATAATATCCATTTTCCCCCCTGGATGGAGTTACTAGTAATGAAGTCAAGCTTCCCGCAAATGCTCTCTTTTTTTGGCTCTAAAACCGACATTTTTAGGCGTAAAAATATCTACAATGTTAACAATGCCTTCAGAAAATTTGACATGAAGTTTTGGAGCCTGTCGTCAATACAACAAAATAGTATACATATCAAATCGCATATATGTCAACGTATGAGTACTTGCCATGTGCCTTGCTGGGCTTTCAAAAAGGTTTTGTGTTTTTGTTTTTTGAAAGAATAATCTGTTATTGATCTCAGAGGGGAAGGGACAGGGGAAGAGAGAGAAATACCAATGATGAGAGAAACATCAATCGGCTGCCCCCTGCACGCCCCACTCTGGGCATGGAGCCCACAACCCAGCATGTGCCCCGAACGGGAATGGAACCGCACGACCTCCCGGTTCCTAGGTCGAAGCTCGACCACTGAGCCACACCGGCCGGAGGGCGTGGGTGGTTTGAATGGTCTCCTGTGCAGCCAAAGCTCCAAAGAACAGAGACAAAAGGAACGTTTGCTTGAAAATCAGAGGTTCCGGGTCCTGCAGGAGGGACTCGAACCCTCGCCCTCAGCCTGTGAACCAGCAGCCATGGTCAGGCGGCCCCAGGGCAGGGTCCTCCCGAAACCCTACATCCTCTGCCTCCTGAAGTGCCTCCTCCCAGGCCTCCGGCCCCTCCCCTCACCTGACAAGCCGGCCCCACCCGTAGCCCTGCAAACTGGCACAGCCGCCACTTTTTTTTCTCTCTAAAAGAAAATAACACATTTTTATTGATTTCAGGGAGGGGGATACACACCCAGGGTGAGAATCGGCTGCCTCCTGCACCTGCACACCGGGAATGGAGCCCCCAGCCCGGGCATCAGACCAGTAATCAGACCCGAGACCTCCTGATTCACAGGTCGAAGCTCAACCACTGGACCTCACTGGCCGGGCGCACCCACGTGTAATCGCTGCGCCCGGGGAAGAAAGACTCCTTGGCTGTGGGCTGTTAACTCTGTTAACTTAGGGTTCACAGCGCATTGACTCAGGGTTAACACCGCATTTGCTCCGAGGGTGTCCTGGGTTTGATCCACCCCTGCGGAGGGGTCACCCCAGCTCCCGATCTCTTGCGGTTCGGAGGTCCTGAGGGCCTTGGCTACGTCACCGCTGCTGGATTCTTTCGGGGGGGGGGCGTCTCTGGAGCCTAGGGGGTCCCTGATTCCGGACATTTGTACCCGCTGGTTCAGCAGAGTGTTAAGCACTCGAGTCTGTAAAAGGTTCGAGGACGAGGACTGGCGAGAGATGAAGACTCAATGCAGAGTGCGCCTCTCACTAGGAAGGGGGTGTAAGCCGGTGGGGGGGGGGGTCTCTGGCCACCTGCGAGGGCATTCCTGGGACAACGGGCGACATTTGAATCCCGCCAGAGGACTGGGCGGCACAGACGCACCAGCGTGAACTTCCCCATTCTGATGGTGATGCAGGAGGACGCCCCGGTTTATAGGAAATTGCCCCTGAAGTATTTGGGAGAAGAAAAATTAAAATATTTGGAGGCGTCACAGGGTATCACACGGGTGATTTCAGATTGCTCACGAATAGAGATCTCTGTGCTATACTTGTCACTTTTCTGTAGCTTTGCTTTGGGATGGCTTAAAAAAGTTTTAAAAAACAATGCAATTCCAGATGTGTCCACAAGACGGCGACCTAAGCGCCCAAAACTGTTTTTTTACCAGGTATCGCGGTTAATAATATCCATTTTTCCCCCTGGATGGAGTTACTAGTAATGAAGTCAAGCTTCCCGCAAATGCTCTCTTTTTTTGGCTCTAAAACCGACATTTTTAGGCGTAAAAATATCTACAATGTTAACAATGCCTTCAGAAAATTTGACATGAAGTTTTGGAGCCTGTCGTCAATACAACAAAATAGTATACATATCAAATCGCATATATGTCAACATATGAGTACTTGCCATGTGGCTTGCTGGGCCTTCAAAAGGTTTTGTGTTTTTGTTTTTTGAAAGAAAAATCTGTTATTGATCTCAGAGGGGAAGGGACAGGGGAAGAGAGAGAAATACCAATGATGAGAGAAACATCAATCGGCTGCCCCCTGCACGCCCCACTCTGGGCATGGAGCCCACAACCCGGCATGTGCCCCGAACGGGAATAGAACCGCACGACCTCCCGGTTCCTAGGTCGAAGCTTGACCACTGAGCCACACCGGCCGGAGGGCGTTGGTGGTTTGAATGGTCTCCTGTGCAGCCAAAGCTCCAAAGAACAGAGACAAAAGGAACGTTTGCTTGAAAATCAGAGGTTCCGGGTCCTGCAGGAGGGACTCGAACCCTCGCCCTCAGCCTGTGAACCAGCAGCCACGGTCACGCGGACCCAGGACAGGGTCCCCCTGAGACCCTAGATCCTCTGCCTCCTGAAGTGCCTCCTCCCAGGCCTCCAGCCCCTGCCCCTCACCTGACAGGCCGGCCCCACCCGCAGCCCTGCAAACTGGCACAGCCGCCACTTTTTTTTCTCTCTAAAAGAAAATAACACGTTTTTATTGATTTCAGAAAGGGGGATACACACCCAGGGTGAGAATCGGCTGCCTCCTGCACCTCCACACCGGGAATGGAGCCCCCAGCCCGGGCATCGGACCAGTAATCAGACCAGAGACCTCCTGATTCACAGGTCGAAGCTCAACCACTGGGCCTCACTGGCCGGGCGCACCCACGTGTAATCGCTGCGCCCGGGGAAGAAAGACTCCTTGGCTGTGGGCTGTTAACTCTGTTAACTTAGGGTTCACAGCGCATTGACTCAGGGTTAACACCGCATTTGCTCCGAGGGTGTCCTGGGTTTGATCCACCCCTGCGGAGGGGGCACCCCAGCTCCCGATCTCTTGCGGTTCGGAGGTCCTGAGGGCCTTGGCTACGTCACCGCTGCTGGATTCTTTCGGGGGGGGGCGTCTCTGGAGCCTAGGGGGTCCCTGATTCCGGACATTTGTACCCGCTGGTTCAGCAGAGTGTTAAGCACTCGAGTCTGTAAAAGGTTCGAGGACGAGGACTGGCGAGAGATGAAGACTCAATGCAGAGTGCGCCTCTCACTAGGAAGGGGGTGTAAGCCGGTGGGGGGGGGGTCTCTGGCCGCCTGCGAGCGCATTCCTGGGACAACGGGCGACATTTGAATCCCGCCAGAGGACTGGGCGGCACAGACGCACCAGCGTGAACTTCCCGATTCTGATGGTGGTGCAGGAGGACGCCCCGGTTTATAGGAAATTGCCCCTGAAGTATTTGGGAGAAAAAAAATAAAATATTTGGAGGCGTCACAGGGTATCACACGGGTGATTTCAGATTGCTCACGAATAGAGATCTCTGTGCTATACTTGTCACTTTTCTGTAGCTTTGCTTTGGGATGGCTTAAAAAGGTTTTAAAAAACAATGCAATTCCAGATGTGTCCACAAGACGGCGACCTAAGCGCCCAAAAGTGGTTTTTTACCAGGTATCGCGGTTAATAATATCCATTTTTCCCCCTGGATGGAGTTACTAGTAATGAAGTCAAGCTTCCCGCAAATGCTCTCTTTTTTTGGCTCTAAAACCGACACTTTTAGGCGTAAAAATATCTACAATGTTAACAATGCCTTCAGAAAATTTGACATGAAGTTTTGGAGCCTGTCGTCAATACAACAAAATAGTATACATATCAAATCGCATATATGTCAACGTATGAGTACTTGCCATGTGGCTTGCTGGGCTTTCAAAATGGTATTGTGGTTGTTGTTGTTGTTTTTTTTTTAAATATGTTATTGATCTCACAGGGGAAGAGAGAGAAATACCAATGATGAGAGGAACGGCAATCGACTGCCCCCTGCACGCCCCACTCTGGGCATGGAGCCCACAACCCGGCATGTGCCACGACTGGCAATGGAACCGCACGACCTCCCGGTTCCTAGGTCGAAGCTTGACCACTGAGCCACACCGGCCGGAGGGCGTGGGTGGTTTGAATGGTCTCCTGTGCAGCCAAAGCTCCAAAGAACAGAGACAAAAGGAACGTTTGCTTGAAAATCAGAGGTTCCGGGTCCTGCAGGAGGGACTCGAACCCACGCCCTCAGCCTGTGAACCAGCAGCCACGGTCACGCGGACCCAGGACAGGGTCCTCCCGAGACCCGTGATCCTCTGCCTCCTGAAGTGCCTCCTCCCAGGCCTCCAGCCCCTGCCCCTCACCTGACAGGCCGGCCCTACCCACAGCCCTGCAAACTGGCACAGCCGCCACTTTTTTTTCTCTCTAAAAGAAAATAACACGTTTTTATTGATTTCAGAAAGGGGGATACACACCCAGGGTGAGAATCGGCTGCCTCCTGCACCTCCACACCGGGAATGGAGCCCCCAGCCCGGGCATCGGACCAGTAATCAGACCAGAGACCTCCTGATTCACAGGTCAAAGCTCAACCACTGGGCCTCACTGGCCGGGCGCACCCACGTGTAATCGCTGCGCCCGGGGAAGAAAGACTCCTTGGCTGTGGGCTGTTAACTCTGTTAACTTAGGGTTCACAGCGCATTGACTCAGGGTTAACACCGCATTTGCTTCGAGGGTGTCCTGGGTTTGATCCACCCCTGCGGAGGGGTCACCCCAGCTCCCGATCTCTTGCGGTTCGGAGGTCCTGAGGGCCTTGGCTACGTCAACGCTGCTGGATTCTTTCGGGGGGGGGGCGTCTCTGGAGCCTAGGGGGTCCCTGATTCCGGACATTTGTACCCGCTGGTTCAGCAGAGTGTTAAGCACTCGAGTCTGTAAAAGGTTCGAGGACGAGGACTGGCGAGAGATGAAGACTCAATGCAGAGTGCGCCTCTCACTAGGAAGGGGGTGTAAGCCGGTGGGGGGGGGGGTCTCTGGCCACCTGCGAGGGCATTCCTGGGACAACGGGCGACATTTGAATCCCGCCAGAGGACTGGGCGGCACAGACGCACCAGCGTGAACTTCCCCATTCTGATGGTGATGCAGGAGGACGCCCCGGTTTATAGGAAATTGCCCCTGAAGTATTTGGGAGAAGAAAAATTAAAATATTTGGAGGCGTCACAGGGTATCACACGGGTGATTTCAGATTGCTCACGAATAGAGATCTCTGTGCTATACTTGTCACTTTTCTGTAGCTTTGCTTTGGGATGGCTTAAAAAAGTTTTAAAAAACAATGCAATTCCAGATGTGTCCACAAGACGGCGACCTAAGCGCCCAAAACTGTTTTTTTACCAGGTATCGCGGTTAATAATATCCATTTTTCCCCCTGGATGGAGTTACTAGTAATGAAGTCAAGCTTCCCGCAAATGCTCTCTTTTTTTGGCTCTAAAACCGACATTTTTAGGCGTAAAAATATCTACAATGTTAACAATGCCTTCAGAAAATTTGACATGAAGTTTTGGAGCCTGTCGTCAATACAACAAAATAGTATACATATCAAATCGCATATATGTCAACATATGAGTACTTGCCATGTGGCTTGCTGGGCCTTCATAAAGGTTTTGTGTTTTTGTTTTTTGAAAGAAAAATCTGTTATTGATCTCAGAGGGGAAGGGACAGGGGAAGAGAGAGAAATACCAATGATGAGAGAAACATCAATCGGCTGCCCCCTGCACGCCCCACTCTGGGCATGGAGCCCACAACCCGGCATGTGCCCCGAACGGGAATAGAACCGCACGACCTCCCGGTTCCTAGGTCGAAGCTTGACCACTGAGCCACACCGGCCAGAGGGCGTTGGTGGTTTGAATGGTCTCCTGTGCAGCCAAAGCTCCAAAGAACAGAGACAAAAGGAACGTTTGCTTGAAAATCAGAGGTTCCGGGTCCTGCAGGAGGGACTCGAACCCTCGCCCTCAGCCTGTGAACCAGCAGCCACGGTCACGCGGACCCAGGACAGGGTCCCCCTGAGACCCTAGATCCTCTGCCTCCTGAAGTGCCTCCTCCCAGGCCTCCAGCCCCTGCCCCTCACCTGACAGGCCGGCCCCACCCGCAGCCCTGCAAACTGGCACAGCCGCCACTTTTTTTTCTCTCTAAAAGAAAATAACACGTTTTTATTGATTTCAGAAAGGGGGATACACACCCAGGGTGAGAATCGGCTGCCTCCTGCACCTCCACACCGGGAATGGAGCCCCCAGCCCGGGCATCGGACCAGTAATCAGACCCGAGACCTCCTGATTCACAGGTCGAAGCTCAACCACTGGGCCTCACTGGCCGGGCGCACCCACGTGTAATCGCTGCGCCCGGGGAAGAAAGACTCCTTGGCTGTGGGCTGTTAACTCTGTTAACTTAGGGTTCACAGCGCATTGACTCAGGGTTAACACCGCATTTGCTCCGAGGGTGTCCTGGGTTTGATCCACCCCTGCGGAGGGGGCACCCCAGCTCCCGATCTCTTGCGGTTCGGAGGTCCTGAGGGCCTTGGCTACGTCACCGCTGCTGGATTCTTTCGGGGGGGGGGGCGTCTCTGGAGCCTAGGGGGTCCCTGATTCCGGACATTTGTACCCGCTGGTTCAGCAGAGTGTTAAGCACTCGAGTCTGTAAAAGGTTCGAGGACGAGGACTGGCGAGAGATGAAGACTCAATGCAGAGTGCGCCTCTCACTAGGAAGGGGGTGTAAGCCGGTGGGGGGGGGGGGTCTCTGGCCGCCTGCGAGCGCATTCCTGGGACAACGGGCGACATTTGAATCCCGCCAGAGGACTGGGCGGCACAGACGCACCAGCGTGAACTTCCCGATTCTGATGGTGGTGCAGGAGGACGCCCCGGTTTATAGGAAATTGCCCCTGAAGTATTTGGGAGAAAAAAAATAAAATATTTGGAGGCGTCACAGGGTATCACACGGGTGATTTCAGATTGCTCACGAATAGAGATATCTGTGCTATACTTGTCACTTTTCTGTAGCTTTGCTTTGGGATGGCTTAAAAAGGTTTTAAAAAACAATGCAATTCCAGATGTGTCCACAAGACGGCGACCTAAGCGCCCAAAACTGTTTTTTTACCAGGTATCGCGGTTAATAATATCCATTTTTCCCCCTGGATGGAGTTACTAGTAATGAAGTCAAGCTTCCCGCAATCCTCTCTTTTTTTGGCTCTAAAACCGACATTTTTAGGCGTAAAAATATCTACAATGTTAACAATGCCTTCAGAAAATTTGACATGAAGTTTTGGAGCCTGTCGTCAATACAACAAAATAGTATACATATCAAATCGCATATATGTCAACGTATGAGTACTTGCCATGTGGCTTGCTGGGCTTTCAAAATGGTATTGTGGTTGTTGTTGTTGTTTTTTTTTTAAATATGTTATTGATCTCAGAGGGGAAGAGAGAGAAATACCAATGATGAGAGGAACGGCAATCGACTGCCCCCTGCACGCCCCACTCTGGGCATGGAGCCCACAACCCGGCATGTGCCACGACTGGCAATGGAACCGCACGACCTCCCGGTTCCTAGGTCGAAGCTTGACCAATGAGCCACACCGGCCGGAGGGCGTGGGTGGTTTGAATGGTCTCCTGTGCAGCCAAAGCTCCAAAGAACAGAGACAAAAGGAACGTTTGCTTGAAAATCAGAGGTTCCGGGTCCTGCAGGAGGGACTCGAACCCTCGCCCTCAGCCTGTGAACCAGCAGCCACGGTCACGCGGGCCCAGGACAGGGTCCTCCAGAGACCCTTGATCCTCTGCCTCCTGAAGTGCCTCCTCCCAGGCCTCCAGCCCCTGCCACTCACCTGACAGGCCGGCCCTACCCGCAGCCCTGCAAACTGGCACAGCCGCCACTTTTTTTTCTCTCTAAAAGAAAATAACACGTTTTTATTGATTTCAGAAAGGGGGATACACACCCAGGGTGAGAATCGGCTGCCTCCTGCACCTCCACACCGGGAATGGAGCCCCCAGCCCGGGCATTGGACCAGTAATCAGACCAGAGACCTCCTGATTCACAGGTCAAAGCTCAACCACTGGGCCTCACTGGCCGGGCGCACCCACGTGTAATCGCTGCGCCCGGGGAAGAAAGACTCCTTGGCTGTGGGCTGTTAACTCTGTTAACTTAGGGTTCACAGCGCATTGACTCAGGGTTAACACCGCATTTGCTCCGAGGGTGTCCTGGGTTTGATCCACCCCTGCGGAGGGGTCACCCCAGCTCCCGATCTCTTGCGGTTCGGAGGTCCTGAGGGCCTTGGCTACGTCACCGCTGCTGGATTCTTTCCGGGGGGCGTCTCTGGAGCCTAGAGGGTCCCTGATTCTGGACATTTGTACCCGCTGGTTCAGCAGAGTGTTAAGCACTCGAGTCTGTAAAAGGTTCGAGGACGAGGACTGACAAGAGATGAAGACTCAATGCAGAGTGCGCCTCTCACTAGGAAGGGGGTGTAAGCCGGTGTGGGGGGGGGGTCTCTGGCCACCTGCGAGGGCATTCCTGGGACAACGGGCGACATTTGAATCCCGCCAGAGGACTGGGCGGCACAGACGCACCAGCGTGAACTTCCCGATTCTGATGGTGATGCAGGAGGACGCCCCGGTTTATAGGAAATTGCCCCTGAAGTATTTGGGAGAAAAAAATTAAAATATTTGGAGGCGTCACAGGGTATCACACGGGTGATTTCAGATTGCTCACGAATAGAGATCTCTGTGCTATACTTGTCACTTTTCTGTAGCTTTGCTTTGGGATGGCTTAAAAAAGTTTTAAAAAACAATGCAATTCCAGATGTGTCCACAAGACGGCGACCTAAGCGCCCCAAACTGGTTTTTTACCAGGTATCGCGGTTAATAATATCCATTTTTCCCCCTGGATGGAGTTACTAGTAATGAAGTCAAGCTTCCCGCAAATGCTCTCTTTTTTTGGCTCTAAAACCGACATTTTTAGGCGTAAAAATATCTACAATGTTAACAATGCCTTCAGAAAATTTGACATGAAGTTTTGGAGCCTGTCGTCAATACAACAAAATAGTATACATATCAAATCGCATATATGTCAACTTATGAGTACTTGCCATGTGGCTTGCTGGGCTTTCAAAAAGGTTTTGTGTTTTTGTTTTTTGAAAGAATAATCTGTTATTGATCTCAGAGGGGAAGGGACAGGGGAAGAGAGAGAAATACCAATGATGAGAGAAACATCAATCGGCTGCCCCCTGCACGCCCCACTCTGGGCATGGAGCCCACAACCCGGCATGTGCCCCGAACGGGAATAGAACCGCACGACCTCCCGGTTCCTAGGTCGAAGCTTGACCACTGAGCCACACCGGCCAGAGGGCGTTGGTGGTTTGAATGGTCTCCTGTGCAGCCAAAGCTCCAAAGAACAGAGACAAAAGGAACGTTTGCTTGAAAATCAGAGGTTCCGGTTCCTGCAGGAGGGACTCGAACCCTCGCCCTCAGCCTGTGAACCAGCAGCCACGGTCACGCGGACCCAGGACAGGGTCCCCCTGAGACCCTAGATCCTCTGCCTCCTGAAGTGCCTCCTCCCAGGCCTCCAGCCCCTGCCCCTCACCTGACAGGCCGGCCCCACCCGCAGCCCTGCAAACTGGCACAGCCGCCACTTTTTTTTCTCTCTAAAAGAAAATAACACGTTTTTATTGATTTCAGAAAGGGGGATACACACCCAGGGTGAGAATCGGCTGCCTCCTGCACCTCCACACCGGGAATGGAGCCCCCAGCCCGGGCATCGGACCAGTAATCAGACCAGAGACCTCCTGATTCACAGGTCGAAGCTCAACCACTGGGCCTCACTGGCCGGGCGCACCCACGTGTAATCGCTGCGCCCGGGGAAGAAAGACTCCTTGGCTGTGGGCTGTTAACTCTGTTAACTTAGGGTTCACAGCGCATTGACTCAGGGTTAACACCGCATTTGCTCCGAGGGTGTCCTGGGTTTGATCCACCCCTGCGGAGGGGTCACCCCAGCTCCCGATCTCTTGCGGTTCGGAGGTCCTGAGGGCCTTGGCTACGTCACCGCTGCTGGATTCTTTCGGGGGGGCGTCTCTGGAGCCTAGGGGGTCCCTGATTCCGGACATTTGTACCCGCTGGTTCAGCAGAGTGTTAAGCACTCGAGTCTGTAAAAGGTTCGAGGACGAGGACTGGCGAGAGATGAAGACTCAATGCAGAGTGCGCCTCTCACTAGGAAGGGGGTGTAAGCCGGTGGGGGGGGGGCGGTCTCTGGCCACCTGCGAGGGCATTCCTGGGACAACGGGCGACATTTGAATCCCGCCAGAGGACTGGGCGGCACAGACGCACCAGCGTGAACTTCTCGATTCTGATGGTTGTGCAGGAGGACGCCCCGTTTTATAGGAAATTGCTCCTGAAGTATTTGGGAGAAAAAAAAATTAAAATATTTGGAGGCGTCACAGGGTATCACACGGGTGATTTCAGATTGCTCACGAATAGAGATCTCTGTGCTATACTTGTCACTTTTCTGTAGCTTTGCTTTGGGATGGCTTAAAAAAGTTTTAAAAAACAATGCAATTCCAGATGTGTCCACAAGACGGCGACCTAAGCGCCCAAAACTGTTTTTTTACCAGGTATCGCGGTTAATAATATCAATTTTTCCCCCTGGATGGAGTTACTAGTAATGAAGTCAAGCTTCCCGCAAATGCTCTTTTTTTTTGGCACTAAAACCGACATTTTTAGGCGTAAAAATATCTACAATGTTAACGCCTTCAGAAAAGGTGACATGAAGTTTTGGAGCTTGTCGTCAATACAACCAAATAGCATACATATCAAATCGCATATATGTCAACATATGAGTACTTGCCATGTCGCTTGCTGGGCTTTCAAAATGGTATTGTGGTTGTTGTTGTTGTTTTTTTTTTAAATATGTTATTGATCTCAGAGGGGAAGAGAGAGAAATACCAATGATGAGAGGAACGGCAATCGACTGCCCCCTGCACGCCCCACTCTGGGCATGGAGCCCACAAGCCGGCATGTGCCACGACCGGCAATGGATCCGCACGACCTCCCGGTTCCTAGGTCGAAGCTTGACGACTGAGCCACACCGGCCGGAGGGCGTTGGTGGTTTGAATGGTCTCCTGTGCAGCCAAAGCTCCAAAGAACAGAGACAAAAGGAACGTTTGCTTGAAAATCAGAGTTTCCGGGTCCTGCAGGAGGGACTCGAACCCTCGCCCTCAGCCTGTGAACCAGCAGCCACGGTCACGCGGACCCAGGACAGGGTCCTCCTGAGACCCTAGATCCTCTGCCTCCTGAAGTGCCTCCTCCCAGGCCTCCAGCCCCTGCCCCTCACCTGACAGGCCGGCCCTACCCGCAGCCCTGCAAACTGGCACAGCCGCCACTTTTTTTTCTCTCTAAAAGAAAATAACACGTTTTTATTGATTTCAGAAAGGGGGATACACACCCAGGGTGAGAATCGGCTGCCTCCTGCACCTGCACACCGGGAATGGAGCCCCCTACCCGGGCATCGGACCAGTAATCAGACCAGAGACCTTCTGATTCACAGGTCAAAGCTCAACCACTGGGCCTCACTGGCCGGGCGCACCCACGTGTAATCGCTGCGCCCGGGGAAGAAAGACTCCTTGGCTGTGGGCTGTTAACTCTGTTAACTTAGGGTTCACAGCGCATTGACTCAGGGTTAACACCGCATTTGCTTCGAGGATGTCCTGGGTTTGATCCACCCCTGCGGAGGGGTCACCCCAGCTCCCGATCTCTTGCGGTTCGGAGGTCCTGAGGGCCTTGGCTACGTCACCGCTGCTGGATTCTTTCGGGGGGGGGCGTCTCTGGAGCCTAGGGGGTCCCTGATTCCGGACATTTGTACCCGCTGGTTCAGCAGAGTGTTAAGCACTCGAGTCTGTAAAAGGTTCGAGGACGAGGACTGGCGAGAGATGAAGACTCAATGCAGAGTGCGCCTCTCACTAGGAAGGGGGTGTAAGCCGGTGGGGGGGGGGGGTCTCTGGCCACCTGCGAGGGCATTCCTGGGACAACGGGCGACATTTGAATCCCGCCAGAGGACTGGGCGGCACAGACGCACCAGCGTGAACTTCCCCATTCTGATGGTGATGCAGGAGGACGCCCCGGTTTATAGGAAATTGCCCCTGAAGTATTTGGGAGAAAAAAAATTAAAATATTTGGAGGCGTCACAGGGTATCACACGGGTGATTTCAGATTGCTCACGAATAGAGATCTCTGTGCTATACTTGTCACTTTTCTGTAGCTTTGCTTTGGGATGGCTTAAAAAAGTTTTAAAAAACAATGCAATTCCAGATGTGTCCACAAGACGGCGACCTAAGCGCCCAAAACTGTTTTTTTACCAGGTATCGCGGTTAATAATATCCATTTTTCCCCCTGGATGGAGTTACTAGTAATGAAGTCAAGCTTCCCGCAAATGCTCTCTTTTTTTGGCTCTAAAACCGACATTTTTAGGCGTAAAAATATCTACAATGTTAACAATGCCTTCAGAAAATTTGACATGAAGTTTTGGAGCCTGTCGTCAATACAACAAAATAGTATACATATCAAATCGCATATATGTCAACATATGAGTACTTGCCATGTGGCTTGCTGGGCCTTCATAAAGGTTTTGTGTTTTTGTTTTTTGAAAGAAAAATCTGTTATTGATCTCAGAGGGGAAGGGACAGGGGAAGAGAGAGAAATACCAATGATGAGAGAAACATCAATCGGCTGCCCCCTGCACGCCCCACTCTGGGCATGGAGCCCACAACCCGGCATGTGCCCCGAACGGGAATAGAACCGCACGACCTCCCGGTTCCTAGGTCGAAGCTTGACCACTGAGCCACACCGGCCAGAGGGCGTTGGTGGTTTGAATGGTCTCCTGTGCAGCCAAAGCTCCAAAGAACAGAGACAAAAGGAACGTTTGCTTGAAAATCAGAGGTTCCGGTTCCTGCAGGAGGGACTCGAACCCTCGCCCTCAGCCTGTGAACCAGCAGCCACGGTCACGCGGACCCAGGACAGGGTCCCCCTGAGACCCTAGATCCTCTGCCTCCTGAAGTGCCTCCTCCCAGGCCTCCAGCCCCTGCCCCTCACCTGACAGGCCGGCCCCACCCGCAGCCCTGCAAACTGGCACAGCCGCCACTTTTTTTTCTCTCTAAAAGAAAATAACACGTTTTTATTGATTTCAGAAAGGGGGATACACACCCAGGGTGAGAATCGGCTGCCTCCTGCACCTCCACACCGGGAATGGAGCCCCCAGCCCGGGCATCGGACCAGTAATCAGACCAGAGACCTCCTGATTCACAGGTCGAAGCTCAACCACTGGGCCTCACTGGCCGGGCGCACCCACGTGTAATCGCTGCGCCCGGGGAAGAAAGACTCCTTGGCTGTGGGCTGTTAACTCTGTTAACTTAGGGTTCACAGCGCATTGACTCAGGGTTAACACCGCATTTGCTCCGAGGGTGTCCTGGGTTTGATCCACCCCTGCGGAGGGGTCACCCCAGCTCCCGATCTCTTGCGGTTCGGAGGTCCTGAGGGCCTTGGCTACGTCACCGCTGCTGGATTCTTTCGGGGGGGGGGCGTCTCTGGAGCCTAGGGGGTCCCTGATTCCGGACATTTGTACCCGCTGGTTCAGCAGAGTGTTAAGCACTCGAGTCTGTAAAAGGTTCGAGGACGAGGACTGGCGAGAGATGAAGACTCAATGCAGAGTGCGCCTCTCACTAGGAAGGGGGTGTAAGCCGGTGGGGGGGGGGGGTCTCTGGCCGCCTGCGAGCGCATTCCTGGGACAACGGGCGACATTTGAATCCCGCCAGAGGACTGGGCGGCACAGACGCACCAGCGTGAACTTCCCGATTCTGATGGTGGTGCAGGAGGACGCCCCGGTTTATAGGAAATTGCCCCTGAAGTATTTGGGAGAAAAAAAATAAAATATTTGGAGGCGTCACAGGGTATCACACGGGTGATTTCAGATTGCTCACGAATAGAGATCTCTGTGCTATACTTGTCACTTTTCTGTAGCTTTGCTTTGGGATGGCTTAAAAAGGTTTTAAAAAACAATGCAATTCCAGATGTGTCCACAAGACGGCGACCTAAGCGCCCAAAACTGGTTTTTTACCAGGTATCGCGGTTAATAATATCCATTTTTCCCCCTGGATGGAGTTACTAGTAATGAAGTCAAGCTTCCCGCAAATGCTCTCTTTTTTTGGCTCTAAAACCGACACTTTTAGGCGTAAAAATATCTACAATGTTAACAATGCCTTCAGAAAATTTGACATGAAGTTTTGGAGCCTGTCGTCAATACAACAAAATAGTATACATATCAAATCGCATATATGTCAACGTATGAGTACTTGCCATGTGGCTTGCTGGGCTTTCAAAATGGTATTGTGGTTGTAGTTGTTGTTGTTTTTTTTAAATATGTTATTGATCTCAGAGGGGAAGAGAGAGAAATACCAATGATGAGAGGAACGGCAATCGGCTGCCCCCTGCACGCCCCACTCTGGGCATGGAGCCCACAACCCGGCATGTGCCACGACTGGCAATGGAACCGCACGACCTCCCGGTTCCTAGGTCGAAGCTTGACCACTGAGCCACACCGGCCGGAGGGCGTTGGTGGTTTGAATGGTCTCCTGTGCAGCCAAAGCTCCAAAGAACAGAGACAAAAGGAACGTTTGCTTGAAAATCAGAGGTTCCGGGTCCTGCAGGAGGGACTCGAACCCTCGCCCTCAGCCTGTGAACCAGCAGCCACGGTCACGCGGACCCAGGACAGGGTCCCCCTGAGACCCTAGATCCTCTGCCTCCTGAAGTGCCTCCTCCCAGGCCTCCAGCCCCTGCCCCTCACCTGACAGGCCGGCCCCACCCGCAGCCCTGCAAACTGGCACAGCCGCCACTTTTTTTTCTCTCTAAAAGAAAATAACACGTTTTTATTGATTTCAGAAAGGGGGATACACACCCAGGGTGAGAATAGGCTGCCTCCTGCACCTGCACACCGGGAATGGAGCCCCCAGCCCGGGCATCGGACCAGTAATCAGACCAGAGACCTCCTGATTCACAGGTCGAAGCTCAACCACTGGGCCTCACTGGCCGGGCGCACCCACGTGTAATCGCTGCGCCCGGGGAAGAAAGACTCCTTGGCTGTGGGCTGTTAACTCTGTTAACTTAGGGTTCACAGCGCATTGACTCAGGGTTAACACCGCATTTGCTCCGAGGGTGTCCTGGGTTTGATCCACCCCTGCGGAGGGGTCACCCCAGCTCCCGATCTCTTGCGGTTCGGAGGTCCTGAGGGCCTTGGCTACGTCACCGCTGCTGGATTCTTTCGGGGGGGGGGCGTCTCTGGAGCCTAGGGGGTCCCTGATTCCGGACATTTGTACCCGCTGGTTCAGCAGAGTGTTAAGCACTCGAGTCTGTAAAAGGTTCGAGGACGAGGACTGGCGAGAGATGAAGACTCAATGCAGAGTGCGCCTCTCACTAGGAAGGGGGTGTAAGCCGGTGTGGGGGGGGGGGTCTCTGGCCACCTGCGAGGGCATTCCTGGGACAACGGGCGACATTTGAATCCCGCCAGAGGACTGGGCGGCACAGACGCACCAGCGTGAACTTCCCGATTCTGATGGTGGTGCAGGAGGACGCCCCGGTTTATAGGATATTGTCCCTGAAGTATTTGGGAGAAAAAAAATTAAAATATTTGGAGGCGTCACAGGGTATCACACGGGTGATTTCAGATTGCTCACGAATAGAGATCTCTGTGCTATACTTGTCACTTTTCTGTAGCTTTGCTTTGGGATGGCTTAAAAAGGTTTTAAAAAACAATGCAATTCCAGATGTGTCCACAAGACGGCGACCTAAGCGCCCAAAACTGTTTTTTTACCAGGTATCGCGGTTAATAATATCCATTTTTCCCCCTGGATGGAGTTACTAGTAATGAAGTCAAGCTTCCCGCAATCCTCTCTTTTTTTGGCTCTAAAACCGACATTTTTAGGCGTAAAAATATCTACAATGTTAACAATGCCTTCAGAAAATTTGACATGAAGTTTTGGAGCCTGTCGTCAATACAACAAAATAGTATACATATCAAATCGCATATATGTCAACGTATGAGTACTTGCCATGTGGCTTGCTGGGCTTTCAAAATGGTATTGTGGTTGTTGTTGTTGTTTTTTTTTTAAATATGTTATTGATCTCAGAGGGGAAGAGAGAGAAATACCAATGATGAGAGGAACGGCAATCGACTGCCCCCTGCACGCCCCACTCTGGGCATGGAGCCCACAACCCGGCATGTGCCACGACTGGCAATGGAACCGCACGACCTCCCGGTTCCTAGGTCGAAGCTTGACCAATGAGCCACACCGGCCGGAGGGCGTGGGTGGTTTGAATGGTCTCCTGTGCAGCCAAAGCTCCAAAGAACAGAGACAAAAGGAACGTTTGCTTGAAAATCAGAGGTTCCGGGTCCTGCAGGAGGGACTCGAACCCTCGCCCTCAGCCTGTGAACCAGCAGCCACGGTCACGCGGACCCAGGACAGGGTCCTCCAGAGACCCTTGATCCTCTGCCTCCTGAAGTGCCTCCTCCCAGGCCTCCAGCCCCTGCCACTCACCTGACAGGCCGGCCCTACCCACAGCCCTGCAAACTGGCACAGCCGCCACTTTTTTTTCTCTCTAAAAGAAAATAACACGTTTTTATTGATTTCAGAAAGGGGGATACACACCCAGGGTGAGAATCGGCTGCCTCCTGCACCTCCACACCGGGAATGGAGCCCCCAGCCCGGGCATTGGACCAGTAATCAGACCAGAGACCTCCTGATTCACAGGTCAAAGCTCAACCACTGGGCCTCACTGGCCGGGCGCACCCACGTGTAATCGCTGCGCCCGGGGAAGAAAGACTCCTTGGCTGTGGGCTGTTAACTCTGTTAACTTAGGGTTCACAGCGCATTGACTCAGGGTTAACACCGCATTTGCTCCGAGGGTGTCCTGGGTTTGATCCACCCCTGCGGAGGGGTCACCCCAGCTCCCGATCTCTTGCGGTTCGGAGGTCCTGAGGGCCTTGGCTACGTCACCGCTGCTGGATTCTTTCCGGGGGGCGTGTCTGGAGCCTAGAGGGTCCCTGATTCTGGACATTTGTACCCGCTGGTTCAGCAGAGTGTTAAGCACTCGAGTCTGTAAAAGGTTCGAGGACGAGGACTGACAAGAGATGAAGACTCAATGCAGAGTGCGCCTCTCACTAGGAAGGGGGTGTAAGCCGGTGTGGGGGGGGGTCTCTGGCCACCTGCGACGGCATTCCTGGGACAACGGGCGACATTTGAATCCCGCCAGAGGACTGGGCGGCACAGACGCACCAGCGTGAACTTCCCGATTCTGATGGTGATGCAGGAGGACGCCCCGGTTTATAGGAAATTGCCCCTGAAGTATTTGGGAGAAAAAAATTAAAATATTTGGAGGCGTCACAGGGTATCACACGGGTGATTTCAGATTGCTCACGAATAGAGATCTCTGTGCTATACTTGTCACTTTTCTGTAGCTTTGCTTTGGGATGGCTTAAAAAAGTTTTAAAAAACAATGCAATTCCAGATGTGTCCACAAGACGGCGACCTAAGCGCCCCAAACTGGTTTTTTACCAGGTATCGCGGTTAATAATATCCATTTTTCCCCCTGGATGGAGTTACTAGTAATGAAGTCAAGCTTCCCGCAAATGCTCTCTTTTTTTGGCTCTAAAACCGACATTTTTAGGCGTAAAAATATCTACAATGTTAACAATGCCTTCAGAAAATTTGACATGAAGTTTTGGAGCCTGTCGTCAATACAACAAAATAGTATACATATCAAATCGCATATATGTCAACTTATGAGTACTTGCCATGTGGCTTGCTGGGCTTTCAAAAAGGTTTTGTGTTTTTGTTTTTTGAAAGAATAATCTGTTATTGATCTCAGAGGGGAAGGGACAGGGGAAGAGAGAGAAATACCAATGATGAGAGAAACATCAATCGGCTGCCCCCTGCACGCCCCACTCTGGGCATGGAGCCCACAACCCGGCATGTGCCCCGAACGGGAATGGAACCGCACGACCTCCCAGTTCCTAGGTCGAAGCTCGACCACTGAGCCACACCGCCCGGAGGGCGTGGGTGGTTTGAATGGTCTCCTGTGCAGCCAAAGCTCCAAAGAACAGAGACAAAAGGAACGTTTGCTTGAAAATCAGAGGTTCCGGGTCCTGCAGGAGGGACTCGAACCCTCGCCCTCAGCCTGTGAACCAGCAGCCATGGTCAGGCGGCCCCAGGGCAGGGTCCTCCCGAGACCCTACATCCTCTGCCTCCTGAAGTGCCTCCTCCCAGGCCTCCGGCCCCTCCCCTTCCCTGACAAGCCGGCCCCACCCGCAGCCCTGCAAACTGGCACAGCCGCCACTTTTTTTTCTCTCTAAAAGAAAATAACACGTTTTTATTGATTTCAGAAAGGGGGATACACACCCAGGGTGAGAATCGGCTGCCTCCTGCACCTCCACACCGGGAATGGAGCCCCCAGCCCGGGCATCGGACCAGTAATCAGACCAGAGACCTCCTGATTCACAGGTCGAAGCTCAACCACTGGGCCTCACTGGCCGGGCGCACCCACGTGTAATCGCTGCGCCCGGGGAAGAAAGACTCCTTGGCTGTGGGCTGTTAACTCTGTTAACTTAGGGTTCACAGCGCATTGACTCAGGGTTAACACCGCATTTGCTCCGAGGGTGTCCTGGGTTTGATCCACCCCTGCGGAGGGGTCACCCCAGCTCCCGATCTCTTGCGGTTCGGAGGTCCTGAGGGCCTTGGCTACGTCACCGCTGCTGGATTCTTTCGGGGGGGCGTCTCTGGAGCCTAGGGGGTCCCTGATTCCGGACATTTGTACCCGCTGGTTCAGCAGAGTGTTAAGCACTCGAGTCTGTAAAAGGTTCGAGGACGAGGACTGGCGAGAGATGAAGACTCAATGCAGAGTGCGCCTCTCACTAGGAAGGGGGTGTAAGCCGGTGGGGGGGGGCGGTCTCTGGCCACCTGCGAGGGCATTCCTGGGACAACGGGCGACATTTGAATCCCGCCAGAGGACTGGGCGGCACAGACGCACCAGCGTGAACTTCTCGATTCTGATGGTTGTGCAGGAGGACGCCCCGTTTTATAGGAAATTGCTCCTGAAGTATTTGGGAGAAAAAAAAATTAAAATATTTGGAGGCGTCACAGGGTATCACACGGGTGATTTCAGATTGCTCACGAATAGAGATCTCTGTGCTATACTTGTCACTTTTCTGTAGCTTTGCTTTGGGATGGCTTAAAAAAGTTTTAAAAAACAATGCAATTCCAGATGTGTCCACAAGACGGCGACCTAAGCGCCCAAAACTGTTTTTTTACCAGGTATCGCGGTTAATAATATCAATTTTTCCCCCTGGATGGAGTTACTAGTAATGAAGTCAAGCTTCCCGCAAATGCTCTTTTTTTTTGGCACTAAAACCGACATTTTTAGGCGTAAAAATATCTACAATGTTAACGCCTTCAGAAAAGGTGACATGAAGTTTTGGAGCTTGTCGTCAATACAACCAAATAGCATACATATCAAATCGCATATATGTCAACATATGAGTACTTGCCATGTCGCTTGTTGGGCTTTCAAAATGGTATTGTGGTTGTTGTTGTTGTTTTTTTTTTTAAATATGTTATTGATCTCAGAGGGGAAGAGAGAGAAATACCAATGATGAGAGGAACGGCAATCGACTGCCCCCTGCACGCCCCACTCTGGGCATGGAGCCCACAACCCGGCATGTGCCACGACCGGCAATGGATCCGCACGACCTCCCGGTTCCTAGGTCGAAGCTTGACGACTGAGCCACACCGGCCGGAGGGCGTTGGTGGTTTGAATGGTCTCCTGTGCAGCCAAAGCTCCAAAGAACAGAGACAAAAGGAACGTTTGCTTGAAAATCAGAGTTTCCGGGTCCTGCAGGAGGGACTCGAACCCTCGCCCTCAGCCTGTGAACCAGCAGCCACGGTCACGCGGACCCAGGACAGGGTCCTCCTGAGACCCTAGATCCTCTGCCTCCTGAAGTGCCTCCTCCCAGGCCTCCAGCCCCTGCCCCTCACCTGACAGGCCGGCCCTACCCGCAGCCCTGCAAACTGGCACAGCCGCCACTTTTTTTTCTCTCTAAAAGAAAATAACACGTTTTTATTGATTTCAGAAAGGGGGATACACACCCAGGGTGAGAATCGGCTGCCTCCTGCACCTCCACACCGGGAATGGAGCCCCCAGCCCGGGCATCGGACCAGTAATCAGACCAGAGACCTCCTGATTCACAGGTCGAAGCTCAACCACTGGGCCTCACTGGCCGGGCGCACCCACGTGTAATCGCTGCGCCCGGGGAAGAAAGACTCCTTGGCTGTGGGCTGTTAACTCTGTTAACTTAGGGTTCACAGCGCATTGACTCAGGGTTAACACCGCATTTGCTCCGAGGGTGTCCTGGGTTTGATCCACCCCTGCGGAGGGGTCACCCCAGCTCCCGATCTCTTGCGGTTCGGAGGTCCTGAGGGCCTTGGCTACGTCACCGCTGCTGGATTCTTTCGGGGGGGCGTCTCTGGAGCCTAGGGGGTCCCTGATTCCGGACATTTGTACCCGCTGGTTCAGCAGAGTGTTAAGCACTCGAGTCTGTAAAAGGTTCGAGGACGAGGACTGGCGAGAGATGAAGACTCAATGCAGAGTGCGCCTCTCACTAGGAAGGGGGTGTAAGCCGGTGGGGGGGGGCGGTCTCTGGCCACCTGCGAGGGCATTCCTGGGACAACGGGCGACATTTGAATCCCGCCAGAGGACTGGGCGGCACAGACGCACCAGCGTGAACTTCTCGATTCTGATGGTTGTGCAGGAGGACGCCCCGTTTTATAGGAAATTGCTCCTGAAGTATTTGGGAGAAAAAAAAATTAAAATATTTGGAGGCGTCACAGGGTATCACACGGGTGATTTCAGATTGCTCACGAATAGAGATCTCTGTGCTATACTTGTCACTTTTCTGTAGCTTTGCTTTGGGATGGCTTAAAAAAGTTTTAAAAAACAATGCAATTCCAGATGTGTCCACAAGACGGCGACCTAAGCGCCCAAAACTGTTTTTTTACCAGGTATCGCGGTTAATAATATCAATTTTTCCCCCTGGATGGAGTTACTAGTAATGAAGTCAAGCTTCCCGCAAATGCTCTTTTTTTTTGGCACTAAAACCGACATTTTTAGGCGTAAAAATATCTACAATGTTAACGCCTTCAGAAAAGGTGACATGAAGTTTTGGAGCTTGTCGTCAATACAACCAAATAGCATACATATCAAATCGCATATATGTCAACATATGAGTACTTGCCATGTCGCTTGTTGGGCTTTCAAAATGGTATTGTGGTTGTTGTTGTTGTTTTTTTTTTTAAATATGTTATTGATCTCAGAGGGGAAGAGAGAGAAATACCAATGATGAGAGGAACGGCAATCGACTGCCCCCTGCACGCCCCACTCTGGGCATGGAGCCCACAACCCGGCATGTGCCACGACCGGCAATGGATCCGCACGACCTCCCGGTTCCTAGGTCGAAGCTTGACGACTGAGCCACACCGGCCGGAGGGCGTTGGTGGTTTGAATGGTCTCCTGTGCAGCCAAAGCTCCAAAGAACAGAGACAAAAGGAACGTTTGCTTGAAAATCAGAGTTTCCGGGTCCTGCAGGAGGGACTCGAACCCTCGCCCTCAGCCTGTGAACCAGCAGCCACGGTCACGCGGACCCAGGACAGGGTCCTCCTGAGACCCTAGATCCTCTGCCTCCTGAAGTGCCTCCTCCCAGGCCTCCAGCCCCTGCCCCTCACCTGACAGGCCGGCCCTACCCGCAGCCCTGCAAACTGGCACAGCCGCCACTTTTTTTTCTCTCTAAAAGAAAATAACACGTTTTTATTGATTTCAGAAAGGGGGATACACACCCAGGGTGAGAATCGGCTGCCTCCTGCACCTGCACACCGGGAATGGAGCCCCCTACCCGGGCATCGGACCAGTAATCAGACCAGAGACCTTCTGATTCACAGGTCAAAGCTCAACCACTGGGCCTCACTGGCCGGGCGCACCCACGTGTAATCGCTGCGCCCGGGGAAGAAAGACTCCTTGGCTGTGGGCTGTTAACTCTCTTAACTTAGGGTTCACAGCGCATTGACTCAGGGTTAACACCGCATTTGCTCCAAGGGTGTCCTGGGTTTGATCCACCCCTGCGGAGGGGTCACCCCAGCTCCCGATCTCTTGCGGTTCGGAGGTCCTGAGGGCCTTGGCTACGTCACCGCTGCTGGATTCTTTCGGGGGGGCGTCTCTGGAGCCTAGGGGGTCCCTGATTCCGGACATTTGTACCCGCTGGTTCAGCAGAGTGTTAAGCACTCGAGTCTGTAAAAGGTTCGAGGACGAGGACTGGCGAGAGATGAAGACTCAATGCAGAGTGCGCCTCTCACTAGGAAGGGGGTGTAAGCCGGTGGGGGGGGGTCTCTGGCCACCAGCGAGGGCATTCCTGGGACAACGGGCGATATTTGAATCCCGCCAGAGGACTGGGCGGCACAGACGCACCAGCGTGAACTTCCCCATTCTGATGGTGGTGCAGGAGGACGCCCCGGTTTATAGGAAATTGCCCCTGATGTATTTGGGAGAAAAAAAATTAAAATATTTGGAGGCGTCACAGGGTATCACACGGGTGATTTCAGATTGCTCACGAATAGAGATCTCTGTGCTATACTTGTCACTTTTCTGTAGCTTTGCTTTGGGATGGCTTAAAAAAGTTTTAAAAAACAATGCAATTCCAGATGTGTCCACAAGACGGCGACCTAAGCGCCCCAAACTGGTTTTTTACCAGGTATCGCGGTTAATAATATCCATTTTTCCCCCTGGATGGAGTTACTAGTAATGAAGTCAAGCTTCCCGCAAATGCTCTCTTTTTTTGGCACTAAAACCGACATTTTGAGGCGTAAAAATATCTACAATGTTAACAATGCCTTCATAAAATTTGACATGAAGTTTTGGAGCCTGTCGTCAATACAACAAAATAGTATACATATCAAATCGCATATATGTCAACGTATGAGTACTTACCATGTGGCTTGCTGGGCTTTGAAAAAGGTTTTGTGTTTTTGTTTTTTGAAAGAAAAATCTGTTATTGATCTCAGAGGGGAAGGGACAGGGGAAGAGAGAGAAATACCAATGATGAGAGAAACATCAACCGGCTGCCCCCTGCACGCCCCACTCTGGGCATGGAGCCCACAACCCGGCATGTGCCACGACTGGCAATGGAACCGCACGACCTCCCGGTTCCTAGGTCGAAGCTTGACCACTGAGCCACACCGGCCGGAGGGCGTGGGTGGTTTGAATGGTCTCCTGTGCAGCCAAAGCTCCAAAGAACAGAGACAAAAGGAACGTTTGCTTGAAAATCAGAGGTTCCGGGTCCTGCAGGAGGGACTCGAACCCACGCCCTCAGCCTGTGAACCAGCAGCCACGGTCACGCGGACCCAGGACAGGGTCCTCCCGAGACCCTTGATTCTCTGCCTCCTGAAGTGCCTCCTCCCAGGCCTCCAGCCCCTGCCCCTCACCTGACAGGCCGGCCCTACCCACAGCCCTGCAAACTGGCACAGCCGCCACTTTTTTTTCTCTCTAAAAGTAAATAACACGTTTTTATTGATTTCAGAAAGGGGGATACACACCCAGGGTGAGAATCGGCTGCCTCCTGCACCTCCACACCGGGAATGGAGCCCCCAGCCCGGGCATCGGACCAGTAATCAGACCAGAGACCTCCTGATTCACAGGTCAAAGCTCAACCACTGGGCCTCACTGGCCGGGCGCACCCACGTGTAATCGCTGCGCCCGGGGAAGAAAGACTCCTTGGCTGTGGGCTGTTAACTCTGTTAACTTAGGGTTCACAGCGCATTGACTCAGGGTTAACACCGCATTTGCTCCGAGGGTGTCCTGGGTTTGATCCACCCCTGCGGAGGGGTCACCCCAGCTCCCGATCTCTTGCGGTTCGGAGGTCTTGAGGGCCTTGGCTACGTCACCGCTGCTGGATTCTTTCGGGGGGGCGTCTCTGGAGCCTAGGGGGTCCCTGATTCCGGACATTTGTACCCGCTGGTTCAGCAGAGTGTTAAGCACTCGAGTCTGTAAAAGGTTCGAGGACGAGGACTGGCGAGAGATGAAGACTCAATGCAGAGTGCGCCTCTCACTAGGAAGGGGGTGTAAGCCGGTGGGGGGGGGGTCTCTGGCCACCTGCGAGGGCATTCCTGGGACAACGGGCGATATTTGAATCCCGCCAGAGGACTGGGCGGCACAGACGCACCAGCGTGAACTTCCCCATTCTGATGGTGGTGCAGGAGGACGCCCCGGTTTATAGGAAATTGCCCCTGATGTATTTGGGAGAAAAAAATTAAAATATTTGGAGGCGTCACAGGGTATCACACGGGTGATTTCAGATTGCTCACGAATAGAGATCTCTGTGCTATACTTGTCACTTTTCTGTAGCTTTGCTTTGGGATGGCTTAAAAAAGTTTTAAAAAACAATGCAATTCCAGATGTGTCCACAAGACGGCGACCTAAGCGCCCAAAACTGTTTTTTTACCAGGTATCGCGGTTAATAATATCCATTTTTCCCCCTGGATGGAGTTACTAGTAATGAAGTCAAGCTTCCCGCAAATGCTCTCTTTTTTTGGCTCTAAAACCGACATTTTTAGGCGTAAAAATATCTACAATGTTAACAATGCCTTCAGAAAATTTGACATGAAGTTTTGGAGCCTGTCGTCAATACAACAAAATAGTATACATATCAAATCGCATATATGTCAACGTATGAGTACTTGCCATGTGGCTTGCTGGGCCTTCAAAAAGGTTTTGTGTTTTTGTTTTTTGAAAGAAAAATCTGTTATTGATCTCAGAGGGGAAGGGACAGGGGAAGAGAGAGAAATACCAATGATGAGAGAAACATCAATCGGCTGCCCCCTGCACGCCCCACTCTGGGCATGGAGCCCACAACCCGGCATGTGCCCCGAACGGGAATGGAACCGCACGACCTCCCGGTTCCTAGGTCGAAGCTCGACCACTGAGCCACACCGCCCGGAGGGCGTGGGTGGTTTGAATGGTCTCCTGTGCAGCCAAAGCTCTAAAGAACAGAGACAAAAGGAACGTTTGCTTGAAAATCAGAGGTTCCGGTTCCTGCAGGAGGGACTCGAACCCTCGCCCTCAGCCTGTGAACCAGCAGCCATGGTCAGGCGGCCCCAGGGCAGGGTCCTCCCGAGACCCTACATCCTCTGCCTCCTGAAGTGCCTCCTCCCAGGCCTCCGGCCCCTCCCCTCACCTGACAAGCCGGCCCCACCCGCAGCCCTGCAAACTGGCACAGCCGCCACTTTTTTTTCTCTCTAAAAGAAAATAACACGTTTTTATTGATTTCAGAAAGGGGGATACACACCCAGGGTGAGAATCGGCTGCCTCCTGCACCTCCACACCGGGAATGGAGCCCCCAGCCCGGGCATCGGACCAGTAATCAGACCAGAGACCTCCTGATTCACAGGTCGAAGCTCAACCACTGGGCCTCACTGGCCGGGCGCACCCACGTGTAATCGCTGCGCCCGGGGAAGAAAGACTCCTTGGCTGTGGGCTGTTAACTCTCTTAACTTAGGGTTCACAGCGCATTGACTCAGGGTTAACACCGCATTTGCTCCGAGGGTGTCCTGGGTTTGATCCACCCCTGCGGAGGGGTCACCCCAGCTCGCGATCTCTTGCGGTTCGGAGGTCCTGAGGGCCTTGGCTACGTCACCGCTGCTGGATTCTTTCGGGGGGGGGCGTCTCTGGAGCCTAGGGGGTCCCTGATTCCGGACATTTGTACCCGCTGGTTCAGCAGAGTGTTAAGCACTCGAGTCTGTAAAAGGTTCGAGGACGAGGACTGGCGAGAGATGAAGACTCAATGCAGAGTGCGCCTCTCACTAGGAAGGGGGTGTAAGCCGGTGGGGGGGGGGGTCTCTGGCCACCTGCGAGGGCATTCCTGGGACAACGGGCGACATTTGAATCCCGCCAGAGGACTGGGCGGCACAGACGCACCAGCGTGAACTTCCCGATTCTGATGGTGATGCAGGAGGACGCCCCGGTTTATAGGAAATTGCCCCTGAAGTATTTGGGAGAAAAAAAATTAAAATATTTGGAGGCGTCACAGGGTATCACACGGGTGATTTCAGATTGCTCACGAATAGAGATCTCTGTGCTATACTTGTCACTTTTCTGTAGCTTTGCTTTGGGATGGCTTAAAAAAGTTTTAAAAAACAATGCAATTCCAGATGTGTCCACAAGACGGCGACCTAAGCGCCCAAAACTGGTTTTTTACCAGGTATCGCGGTTAATAATATCCATTTTTCCCCCTGGATGGAGTTACTAGTAATGAAGTCAAGCTTCCCGCAAATGCTCTCTTTTTTTGGCTCTAAAACCGACATTTTTAGGCGTAAAAATATCTACAATGTTAACAATGCCTTCAGAAAATTTGACATGAAGTTTTGGAGCCTGTCGTCAATACAACAAAATAGTATACATATCAAATCGCATATATGTCAACGTATGAGTACTTGCCATGTGCCTTGCTGGGCTTTCAAAAAGGTTTTGTGTTTTTGTTTTTTGAAAGAATAATCTGTTATTGATCTCAGAGGGGAAGGGACAGGGGAAGAGAGAGAAATACCAATGATGAGAGAAACATCAATCGGCTGCCCCCTGCACGCCCCACTCTGGGCATGGAGCCCACAACCCAGCATGTGCCCCGAACGGGAATGGAACCGCACGACCTCCCGGTTCCTAGGTCGAAGCTCGACCACTGAGCCACACCGGCCGGAGGGCGTGGGTGGTTTGAATGGTCTCCTGTGCAGCCAAAGCTCCAAAGAACAGAGACAAAAGGAACGTTTGCTTGAAAATCAGAGGTTCCGGGTCCTGCAGGAGGGACTCGAACCCTCGCCCTCAGCCTGTGAACCAGCAGCCATGGTCAGGCGGCCCCAGGGCAGGGTCCTCCCGAAACCCTACATCCTCTGCCTCCTGAAGTGCCTCCTCCCAGGCCTCCGGCCCCTCCCCTCACCTGACAAGCCGGCCCCACCCGTAGCCCTGCAAATTGGCACAGGCGCCACTTTTTTTTCTCTCTAAAAGAAAATAACACATTTTTATTGATTTCAGGGAGGGGGATACACACCAAGGGTGAGAATCGGCTGCCTCCTGCACCTGCACACCGGGAATGGAGCCCCCAGCCCGGGCATCAGACCAGTAATCAGACCCGAGACCTCCTGATTCACAGGTCGAAGCTCAACCACTGGGCCTCACTGGCCGGGCGCACCCACGTGTAATCGCTGCGCCCGGGGAAGAAAGACTCCTTGGCTGTGGGCTGTTAACTCTGTTAACTTAGGGTTCACAGCGCATTGACTCAGGGTTAACACCGCATTTGCTCCGAGGGTGTCCTGGGTTTGATCCACCCCTGCGGAGGGGTCACCCCAGCTCCCGATCTCTTGCGGTTCGGAGGTCCTGAGGGCCTTGGCTACGTCACCGCTGCTGGATTCTTTCGGGGGGGGCGTCTCTGGAGCCTAGGGGGTCCCTGATTCCGGACATTTGTACCCGCTGGTTCAGCAGAGTGTTAAGCACTCGAGTCTGTAAAAGGTTCGAGGACGAGGACTGGCGAGAGATGAAGACTCAATGCAGAGTGCGCCTCTCACTAGGAAGGGGGTGTAAGCCGGTGTGGGGGGGGTCTCTGGCCGCCTGCGAGCGCATTCCTGGGACAACGAGCGACATTTGAATCCCGCCAGAGGACTGGGCGGCACAGACGCACCAGCGTGAACTTCCCGATTCTGATGGTGGTGCAGGAGGACGCCCCGGTTTATAGGAAATTGCCCCTGAAGTATTTGGGAGAAAAAAAATAAAATATTTGGAGGCGTCACAGGGTATCACACGGGTGATTTCAGATTGCTCACGAATAGAGATCTCTGTGCTATACTTGTCACTTTTCTGTAGCTTTGCTTTGGGATGGCTTAAAAAGGTTTTAAAAAACAATGCAATTCCAGATGTGTCCACAAGACGGCGACCTAAGCGCCCAAAACTGGTTTTTTACCAGGTATCGCGGTTAATAATATCCATTTTTCCCCCTGGATGGAGTTACTAGTAATGAAGTCAAGCTTCCCGCAAATGCTCTCTTTTTTTGGCTCTAAAACCGACACTTTTAGGCGTAAAAATATCTACAATGTTAACAATGCCTTCAGAAAATTTGACATGAAGTTTTGGAGCCTGTCGTCAATACAACAAAATAGTATACATATCAAATCGCATATATGTCAACGTATGAGTACTTGCCATGTGGCTTGCTGGGCTTTCAAAATGGTATTGTGGTTGTTGTTGTTGTTGTTTTTTTTAAATATGTTATTGATCTCAGAGGGGAAGAGAGAGAAATACCAATGATGAGAGGAACGGCAATCGACTGCCCCCTGCACGCCCCACTCTGGGCATGGAGCCCACAACCCGGCATGTGCCACGACTGGCAATGGAACCGCACGACCTCCCGGTTCCTAGGTCGAAGCTTGACCACTGAGCCACACCGGCCGGAGGGCGTGGGTGGTTTGAATGGTCTCCTGTGCAGCCAAAGCTCCAAAGAACAGAGACAAAAGGAACCTTTGCTTGAAAATCAGAGGTTCCGGGTCCTGCAGGAGGGACTCGAACCCACGCCCTCAGCCTGTGAACCAGCAGCCACGGTCACGCGGACCCAGGACAGGGACCTCCCGAGACCCTTGATCCTCTGCCTCCTGAAGTGCCTCCTCCCAGGCCTCCAGCCCCTGCCCCTCACCTGACAGGCCGGCCCTACCCGCAGCCCTGCAAACTGGCACAGCCGCCACTTTTTTTTCTCTCTAAAAGAAAATAACACGTTTTTATTGATTTCAGAAAGGGGGATACACACCCAGGGTGAGAATCGGCTGCCTCCTGCACCTCCACACCGGGAATGGAGCCCCCAGCCCGGGCATCGGACCAGTAATCAGACCAGAGACCTCCTGATTCACAGGTCAAAGCTCAACCACTGGGCCTCACTGGCCGGGCGCACCCACGTGTAATCGCTGCGCCCGGGGAAGAAAGACTCCTTGGCTGTGGGCTGTTAACTCTGTTAACTTAGGGTTCACAGCGCATTGACTCAGGGTTAACACCGCATTTGCTTCGAGGATGTCCTGGGTTTGATCCACCCCTGCGGAGGGGTCACCCCAGCTCCCGATCTCTTGCGGTTCGGAGGTCCTGAGGGCCTTGGCTACGTCACCGCTGCTGGATTCTTTCGGGGGGGGGCGTCTCTGGAGCCTAGGGGGTCCCTGATTCCGGACATTTGTACCCGCTGGTTCAGCAGAGTGTTAAGCACTCGAGTCTGTAAAAGGTTCGAGGACGAGGACTGGCGAGAGATGAAGACTCAATGCAGAGTGCGCCTCTCACTAGGAAGGGGGTGTAAGCCGGTGGGGGGGGGGGTCTCTGGCCACCTGCGAGGGCATTCCTGGGACAACGGGCGACATTTGAATCCCGCCAGAGGACTGGGCGGCACAGACGCACCAGCGTGAACTTCCCCATTCTGATGGTGATGCAGGAGGACGCCCCGGTTTATAGGAAATTGCCCCTGAAGTATTTGGGAGAAAAAAAATTAAAATATTTGGAGGCGTCACAGGGTATCACACGGGTGATTTCAGATTGCTCACGAATAGAGATCTCTGTGCTATACTTGTCACTTTTCTGTAGCTTTGCTTTGGGATGGCTTAAAAAAGTTTTAAAAAACAATGCAATTCCAGATGTGTCCACAAGACGGCGACCTAAGCGCCCAAAACTGTTTTTTTACCAGGTATCGCGGTTAATAATATCCATTTTTCCCCCTGGATGGAGTTACTAGTAATGAAGTCAAGCTTCCCGCAAATGCTCTCTTTTTTTGGCTCTAAAACCGACATTTTTAGGCGTAAAAATATCTACAATGTTAACAATGCCTTCAGAAAATTTGACATGAAGTTTTGGAGCCTGTCGTCAATACAACAAAATAGTATACATATCAAATCGCATATATGTCAACATATGAGTACTTGCCATGTGGCTTGCTGGGCCTTCATAAAGGTTTTGTGTTTTTGTTTTTTGAAAGAAAAATCTGTTATTGATCTCAGAGGGGAAGGGACAGGGTAAGAGAGAGAAATACCAATGATGAGAGAAACATCAATCGGCTGCCCCCTGCACGCCCCACTCTGGGCATGGAGCCCACAACCCGGCATGTGCCCCGAACGGGAATAGAACCGCACGACCTCCCGGTTCCTAGGTCGAAGCTTGACCACTGAGCCACACCGGCCAGAGGGCGTTGGTGGTTTGAATGGTCTCCTGTGCAGCCAAAGCTCCAAAGAACAGAGACAAAAGGAACGTTTGCTTGAAAATCAGAGGTTCCGGTTCCTGCAGGAGGGACTCGAACCCTCGCCCTCAGCCTGTGAACCAGCAGCCACGGTCACGCGGACCCAGGACAGGGTCCCCCTGAGACCCTAGATCCTCTGCCTCCTGAAGTGCCTCCTCCCAGGCCTCCAGCCCCTGCCCCTCACCTGACAGGCCGGCCCCACCCGCAGCCCTGCAAACTGGCACAGCCGCCACTTTTTTTTCTCTCTAAAAGTAAATAACACGTTTTTATTGATTTCAGAAAGGGGGATACACACCCAGGGTGAGAATCGGCTGCCTCCTGCACCTCCACACCGGGAATGGAGCCCCCAGCCCGGGCATCGGACCAGTAATCAGACCCGAGACCTCCTGATTCACAGGTCGAAGCTCAACCACTGGGCCTCACTGGCCGGGCGCACCCACGTGTAATCGCTGCGCCCGGGGAAGAAAGACTCCTTGGCTGTGGGCTGTTAACTCTGTTAACTTAGGGTTCACAGCGCATTGACTCAGGGTTAACACCGCATTTGCTCCGAGGGTGTCCTGGGTTTGATCCACCCCTGCGGAGGGGTCACCCCAGCTCCCGATCTCTTGCGGTTCGGAGGTCCTGAGGGCCTTGGCTACGTCACCGCTGCTGGATTCTTTCGGGGGGGGGCGTCTCTGGAGCCTAGGGGGTCCCTGATTCCGGACATTTGTACCCGCTGGTTCAGCAGAGTGTTAAGCACTCGAGTCTGTAAAAGGTTCGAGGACGAGGACTGGCGAGAGATGAAGACTCAATGCAGAGTGCGCCTCTCACTAGGAAGGGGGTGTAAGCCGGTGGGGGGGGGGTCTCTGGCCGCCTGCGAGCGCATTCCTGGGACAACGGGCGACATTTGAATCCCGCCAGAGGACTGGGCGGCACAGACGCACCAGCGTGAACTTCCCCATTCTGATGGTGGTGCAGGAGGACGCCCCGGTTTATAGGAAATTGCCCCTGAAGTATTTGGGAGAAAAAAAATAAAATATTTGGAGGCGTCACAGGGTATCACACGGGTGATTTCAGATTGCTCACGAATAGAGATCTCTGTGCTATACTTGTCACTTTTCTGTAGCTTTGCTTTGGGATGGCTTAAAAAGGTTTTAAAAAACAATGCAATTCCAGATGTGTCCACAAGACGGCGACCTAAGCGCCCAAAACTGGTTTTTTACCAGGTATCGCGGTTAATAATATCCATTTTTCCCCCTGGATGGAGTTACTAGTAATGAAGTCAAGCTTCCCGCAAATGCTCTCTTTTTTTGGCTCTAAAACCGACACTTTTAGGCGTAAAAATATCTACAATGTTAACAATGCCTTCAGAAAATTTGACATGAAGTTTTGGAGCCTGTCGTCAATACAACAAAATAGTATACATATCAAATCGCATATATGTCAACGTATGAGTACTTGCCATGTGGCTTGCTGGGCTTTCAAAATGGTATTGTGGTTGTAGTTGTTGTTGTTTTTTTTAAATATGTTATTGATCTCAGAGGGGAAGAGAGAGAAATACCAATGATAAGAGGAACGGCAATCGGCTGCCCCCTGCACGCCCCACTCTGGGCATGGAGCCCACAACCCGGCATGTGCCACGACTGGCAATGGAACCGCACGACCTCCCGGTTCCTAGGTCGAAGCTTGACCACTGAGCCACACCGGCCGGAGGGCGTTGGTGGTTTGAATGGTCTCCTGTGCAGCCAAAGCTCCAAAGAACAGAGACAAAAGGAACGTTTGCTTGAAAATCAGAGGTTCCGGGTCCTGCAGGAGGGACTCGAACCCTCGCCCTCAGCCTGTGAACCAGCAGCCACGGTCACGCGGACCCAGGACAGGGTCCCCCTGAGACCCTAGATCCTCTGCCTCCTGAAGTGCCTCCTCCCAGGCCTCCAGCCCCTGCCCCTCACCTGACAGGCCGGCCCCACCCGCAGCCCTGCAAACTGGCACAGCCGCCACTTTTTTTTCTCTCTAAAAGAAAATAACACGTTTTTATTGATTTCAGAAAGGGGGATACACACCCAGGGTGAGAATAGGCTGCCTCCTGCACCTGCACACCGGGATTGGAGCCCCCAGCCCGGGCATCGGACCAGTAATCAGACCAGAGACCTCCTGATTCACAGGTCGAAGCTCAACCACTGGGCCTCACTGGCCGGGCGCACCCACGTGTAATCGCTGCGCCCGGGGAAGAAAGACTCCTTGGCTGTGGGCTGTTAACTCTGTTAACTTAGGGTTCACAGCGCATTGACTCAGGGTTAACACCGCATTTGCTCCGAGGGTGTCCTGGGTTTGATCCACCCCTGCGGAGGGGTCACCCCAGCTCCCGATCTCTTGCGGTTCGGAGGTCCTGAGGGCCTTGGCTACGTCACCGCTGCTGGATTCTTTCGGGGGGGGGCGTCTCTGGAGCCTAGGGGGTCCCTGATTCCGGACATTTGTACCCGCTGGTTCAGCAGAGTGTTAAGCACTCGAGTCTGTAAAAGGTTCGAGGACGAGGACTGGCGAGAGATGAAGACTCAATGCAGAGTGCGCCTCTCACTAGGAAGGGGGTGTAAGCCGGTGTGGGGGGGGGGGTCTCTGGCCACCTGCGAGGGCATTCCTGGGACAACGGGCGACATTTGAATCCCGCCAGAGGACTGGGCGGCACAGACGCACCAGCGTGAACTTCCCGATTCTGATGGTGGTGCAGGAGGACGCCCCGGTTTATAGGATATTGTCCCTGAAGTATTTGGGAGAAAAAAAATTAAAATATTTGGAGGCGTCACAGGGTATCACACGGGTGATTTCAGATTGCTCACGAATAGAGATCTCTGTGCTATACTTGTCACTTTTCTGTAGCTTTGCTTTGGGATGGCTTAAAAAGGTTTTAAAAAACAATGCAATTCCAGATGTGTCCACAAGACGGCGACCTAAGCGCCCAAAACTGTTTTTTTACCAGGTATCGCGGTTAATAATATCCATTTTTCCCCCTGGATGGAGTTACTAGTAATGAAGTCAAGCTTCCCGCAATCCTCTCTTTTTTTGGCTCTAAAACCGACATTTTTAGGCGTAAAAATATCTACAATGTTAACAATGCCTTCAGAAAATTTGACATGAAGTTTTGGAGCCTGTCGTCAATACAACAAAATAGTATACATATCAAATCGCATATATGTCAACGTATGAGTACTTGCCATGTGGCTTGCTGGGCTTTCAAAATGGTATTGTGGTTGTTGTTGTTGTTTTTCTTTTAAATATGTTATTGATCTCAGAGGGGAAGAGAGAGAAATACCAATGATGAGAGGAACGGCAATCGACTGCCCCCTGCACGCCCCACTCTGGGCATGGAGCCCACAACCCGGCATGTGCCACGACTGGCAATGGAACCGCACGACCTCCCGGTTCCTAGGTCGAAGCTTGACCAATGAGCCACACCGGCCGGAGGGCGTGGGTGGTTTGAATGGTCTCCTGTGCAGCCAAAGCTCCAAAGAACAGAGACAAAAGGAACGTTTGCTTGAAAATCAGAGGTTCCGGGTCCTGCAGGAGGGACTCGAACCCTCGCCCTCAGCCTGTGAACCAGCAGCCACGGTCACGCGGACCCAGGACAGGGTCCTCCAGAGACCCTTGATCCTCTGCCTCCTGAAGTGCCTCCTCCCAGGCCTCCAGCCCCTGCCACTCACCTGACAGGCCGGCCCTACCCGCAGCCCTGCAAACTGGCACAGCCGCCACTTTTTTTTCTCTCTAAAAGAAAATAACACGTTTTTATTGATTTCAGAAAGGGGGATACACACCCAGGGTGAGAATCGGCTGCCTCCTGCACCTCCACACCGGGAATGGAGCCCCCAGCCCGGGCATTGGACCAGTAATCAGACCAGAGACCTCCTGATTCACAGGTCAAAGCTCAACCACTGGGCCTCACTGACCGGGCGCACCCACGTGTAATCGCTGCGCCCGGGGAAGAAAGACTCCTTGGCTGTGGGCTGTTAACTCTGTTAACTTAGGGTTCACAGCGCATTGACTCAGGGTTAACACCGCATTTGCTCCGAGGGTGTCCTGGGTTTGATCCACCCCTGCGGAGGGGTCACCCCAGCTCCCGATCTCTTGCGGTTCGGAGGTCCTGAGGGCCTTGGCTACGTCACCGCTGCTGGATTCTTTCCGGGGGGCGTCTCTGGAGCCTAGAGGGTCCCTGATTCTGGACATTTGTACCCGCTGGTTCAGCAGAGTGTTAAGCACTCGAGTCTGTAAAAGGTTCGAGGACGAGGACTGACAAGAGATGAAGACTCAATGCAGAGTGCGCCTCTCACTAGGAAGGGGGTGTTAGCCGGTGTGGGGGGGGGTCTCTGGCCACCTGCGAGGGCATTCCTGGGACAACGGGCGACATTTGAATCCCGCCAGAGGACTGGGCGGCACAGACGCACCAGCGTGAACTTCCCGATTCTGATGGTGATGCAGGAGGACGCCCCGGTTTATAGGAAATTGCCCCTGAAGTATTTGGGAGAAAAAAATTAAAATATTTGGAGGCGTCACAGGGTATCACACGGGTGATTTCAGATTGCTCACGAATAGAGATCTCTGTGCTATACTTGTCACTTTTCTGTAGCTTTGCTTTGGGATGGCTTAAAAAAGTTTTAAAAAACAATGCAATTCCAGATGTGTCCACAAGACGGCGACCTAAGCGCCCCAAACTGGTTTTTTACCAGGTATCGCGGTTAATAATATCCATTTTTCCCCCTGGATGGAGTTACTAGTAATGAAGTCAAGCTTCCCGCAAATGCTCTCTTTTTTTGGCTCTAAAACCGACATTTTTAGGCGTAAAAATATCTACAATGTTAACAATGCCTTCAGAAAATTTGACATGAAGTTTTGGAGCCTGTCGTCAATACAACAAAATAGTATACATATCAAATCGCATATATGTCAACTTATGAGTACTTGCCATGTGGCTTGCTGGGCTTTCAAAAAGGTTTTGTGTTTTTGTTTTTTGAAAGAATAATCTGTTATTGATCTCAGAGGGGAAGGGACAGGGGAAGAGAGAGAAATACCAATGATGAGAGAAACATCAATCGGCTGCCCCCTGCACGCCCCACTCTGGGCATGGAGCCCACAACCCGGCATGTGCCCCGAACGGGAATGGAACCGCACGACCTCCCAGTTCCTAGGTCGAAGCTCGACCACTGAGCCACACCGCCCGGAGGGCGTGGGTGGTTTGAATGGTCTCCTGTGCAGCCAAAGCTCCAAAGAACAGAGACAAAAGGAACGTTTGCTTGAAAATCAGAGGTTCCGGGTCCTGCAGGAGGGACTCGAACCCTCGCCCTCAGCCTGTGAACCAGCAGCCATGGTCAGGCGGCCCCAGGGCAGGGTCCTCCCGAGACCCTACATCCTCTGCCTCCTGAAGTGCCTCCTCCCAGGCCTCCGGCCCCTCCCCTTCCCTGACAAGCCGGCCCCACCCGCAGCCCTGCAAACTGGCACAGCCGCCACTTTTTTTTCTCTCTAAAAGAAAATAACACGTTTTTATTGATTTCAGAAAGGGGGATACACACCCAGGGTGAGAATCGGCTGCCTCCTGCACCTCCACACCGGGAATGGAGCCCCCAGCCCGGGCATCGGACCAGTAATCAGACCAGAGACCTCCTGATTCACAGGTCGAAGCTCAACCACTGGGCCTCACTGGCCGGGCGCACCCACGTGTAATCGCTGCGCCCGGGGAAGAAAGACTCCTTGGCTGTGGGCTGTTAACTCTGTTAACTTAGGGTTCACAGCGCATTGACTCAGGGTTAACACCGCATTTGCTCCGAGGGTGTCCTGGGTTTGATCCACCCCTGCGGAGGGGTCACCCCAGCTCCCGATCTCTTGCGGTTCGGAGGTCCTGAGGGCCTTGGCTACGTCACCGCTGCTGGATTCTTTCGGGGGGGCGTCTCTGGAGCCTAGGGGGTCCCTGATTCCGGACATTTGTACCCGCTGGTTCAGCAGAGTGTTAAGCACTCGAGTCTGTAAAAGGTTCGAGGACGAGGACTGGCGAGAGATGAAGACTCAATGCAGAGTGCGCCTCTCACTAGGAAGGGGGTGTAAGCCGGTGGGGGGGGGCGGTCTCTGGCCACCTGCGAGGGCATTCCTGGGACAACGGGCGACATTTGAATCCCGCCAGAGGACTGGGCGGCACAGACGCACCAGCGTGAACTTCTCGATTCTGATGGTTGTGCAGGAGGACGCCCCGTTTTATAGGAAATTGCTCCTGAAGTATTTGGGAGAAAAAAAAATTAAAATATTTGGAGGCGTCACAGGGTATCACACGGGTGATTTCAGATTGCTCACGAATAGAGATCTCTGTGCTATACTTGTCACTTTTCTGTAGCTTTGCTTTGGGATGGCTTAAAAAAGTTTTAAAAAACAATGCAATTCCAGATGTGTCCACAAGACGGCGACCTAAGCGCCCAAAACTGTTTTTTTACCAGGTATCGCGGTTAATAATATCAATTTTTCCCCCTGGATGGAGTTACTAGTAATGAAGTCAAGCTTCCCGCAAATGCTCTTTTTTTTTGGCACTAAAACCGACATTTTTAGGCGTAAAAATATCTACAATGTTAACGCCTTCAGAAAAGGTGACATGAAGTTTTGGAGCTTGTCGTCAATACAACCAAATAGCATACATATCAAATCGCATATATGTCAACATATGAGTACTTGCCATGTCGCTTGCTGGGCTTTCAAAATGGTATTGTGGTTGTTGTTGTTGTTTTTTTTTTTAAATATGTTATTGATCTCAGAGGGGAAGAGAGAGAAATACCAATGATGAGAGGAACGGCAATCGACTGCCCCCTGCACGCCCCACTCTGGGCATGGAGCCCACAACCCGGCATGTGCCACGACCGGCAATGGATCCGCACGACCTCCCGGTTCCTAGGTCGAAGCTTGACGACTGAGCCACACCGGCCGGAGGGCGTTGGTGGTTTGAATGGTCTCCTGTGCAGCCAAAGCTCCAAAGAACAGAGACAAAAGGAACGTTTGCTTGAAAATCAGAGTTTCCGGGTCCTGCAGGAGGGACTCGAACCCTCGCCCTCAGCCTGTGAACCAGCAGCCACGGTCACGCGGACCCAGGACAGGGTCCTCCTGAGACCCTAGATCCTCTGCCTCCTGAAGTGCCTCCTCCCAGGCCTCCAGCCCCTGCCCCTCACCTGACAGGCCGGCCCTACCCGCAGCCCTGCAAACTGGCACAGCCGCCACTTTTTTTTCTCTCTAAAAGAAAATAACACGTTTTTATTGATTTCAGAAAGGGGGATACACACCCAGGGTGAGAATCGGCTGCCTCCTGCACCTGCACACCGGGAATTGAGCCCCCTACCCGGGCATCGGACCAGTAATCAGACCAGAGACCTTCTGATTCACAGGTCAAAGCTCAACCACTGGGCCTCACTGGCCGGGCGCACCCACGTGTAATCGCTGCGCCCGGGGAAGAAAGACTCCTTGGCTGTGGGCTGTTAACTCTCTTAACTTAGGGTTCACAGCGCATTGACTCAGGGTTAACACCGCATTTGCTCCAAGGGTGTCCTGGGTTTGATCCACCCCTGCGGAGGGGTCACCCCAGCTCCCGATCTCTTGTGGTTCGGAGGTCCTGAGGGCCTTGGCTACGTCACCGCTGCTGGATTCTTTCCGGGGGGGCGTCTCTGGAGCCTAGGGGGTCCCTGATTCCGGACATTTGTACCCGCTGGTTCAGCAGAGTGTTAAGCACTCGAGTCTGTAAAAGGTTCGAGGACGAGGACTGGCGAGAGATGAAGACTCAATTCAGAGTGCGCCTCTCACTAGGAAGGGGGTGTAAGCCGGTGGTGGGGGGGTCTCTGGCCACCTGCGAGGGCATTCCTGGGACAACGGGCGACATTTGAATCCCGCCAGAGGACTGGGCGGCACAGTCGCACCAGCGTGAACTTCCCGATTCTGATGGTGGTGCAGGAGGACGCCCCGGTTTATAGGAAATTGCCCCTGAAGTATTTGGGAGAAAAAAAATTAAAATATTTGGAGGCGTCACAGGGTATCACACGGGTGATTTCAGATTGCTCACGAATAGAGATCTCTGTGCTATACTTGTCACTTTTCTGTAGCTTTGCTTTGGGATGGCTTAAAAAAGTTTTAAAAAACAATGCAATTCCAGATGTGTCCACAAGACGGCGACCTAAGCGCCCCAAACTGGTTTTTTACCAGGTATCGCGGTTAATAAAATCCATTTTTCCCCCTGGATGGAGTTACTAGTAATGAAGTCAAGCTTCCCGCAAATGCTCTCTTTTTTTGGCACTAAAACCGACATTTTGAGGCGTAAAAATATTTACAATGTTAACAATGCCTTCAGAAAATTTGACATGAAGTTTTGGAGCCTGTCGTCAATACAACAAAATAGTATACATATCAAATCGCATATATGTCAACGTATGAGTACTTGCCATGTGGCTTGCTGGGCTTTCAAAAAGGTTTTGTGTTTTTGTTTTTTGAAAGAAAAATCTGTTATTGATCTCAGAGGGGAAGGGACAGGGGAAGAGAGAGAAATACCAATGATGAGAGAAACATCAATCGGCTGCCCCCTGCACGCCCCACTCTGGGCATGGAGCCCACAACCCGGCATGTGCCCCGAACGGGAATGGAACCTCACGACCTCCCGGTTCCTAGGTCGAAGCTCGACCACTGAAACACACTGGCCGGAGGGCGTGGGTGGTTTGAATGGTCTCCTGTGCAGCCAAAGCTCCAAAGAACAGAGACAAAAGGAACGTTTGCTTGAAAATCAGAGGTTCCGGGTCCTGCAGGAGGGACTCGAACCCTCGCCCTCAGCCTGTGAACCAGCAGCCACGGTGAGGCGGCCCCAGGGCAGGGTCCTCCCGAGACCCTAGATCCTCTGCCTCCTGAAGTGCCTCCTCCCAGGCCTCCGTCCCCTGCCCCTCACCTGACAAGCCGGCCCCACCCGCAGCCCTGCAAACTGGCACAGCCGCCACTTTTTTTTCTCTCTAAAAGAAAATAACACGTTTTTATTGATTTCAGAAAGGGGGATACACACCCAGGGTGAGAATCGGCTGCCTCCTGCACCTGCACACCGGGAATGGAGCCCCCAGCTTGGGCATTGGACCAGTAATCAGACCAGAGACCTCCTGATTCACAGATCGAAGCTCAACCACTGGGCCTCACTGGCCGGGCGCACCCACGTGTAATCGCTGCGTCCGGGGAAGGAAGACTCCTTGGCTGTGGGCTGTTAACTCTGTTAACTTAGGGTTCACAGCGCATTGACTCAGGGTTAACACCGCATTTGCTCCGAGGGTGTCCTGGGTTTGATCCACCCCTGCGGAGGGGTCACCCCAGCTCCCGATCTCTTGCGGTTCGGAGGTCCTGAGGGCCTTGGCTACGTCACCGCTGCTGGATTCTTTCGGGGGGGCGTCTCTGGAGCCTAGGGGGTCCCTGATTCCGGACATTTGTACCCGCTGGTTCAGCAGAGTGTTAAGCACTCGAGTCTGTAAAAGGTTCGAGGACGAGGACTGGCGAGAGATGAAGACTCAATGCAGAGTGCGCCTCTCACTAGGAAGGGGGTGTAAGCCGGTGGGGGGGGGTCTCTGGCCACCAGCGAGGGCATTCCTGGGACAACGGGCGATATTTGAATCCCGCCAGAGGACTGGGCGGCACAGACGCACCAGCGTGAACTTCCCCATTCTGATGGTGGTGCAGGAGGACGCCCCGGTTTATAGGAAATTGCCCCTGATGTATTTGGGAGAAAAAAAATTAAAATATTTGGAGGCGTCACAGGGTATCACACGGGTGATTTCAGATTGCTCACGAATAGAGATCTCTGTGCTATACTTGTCACTTTTCTGTAGCTTTGCTTTGGGATGGCTTAAAAAAGTTTTAAAAAACAATGCAATTCCAGATGTGTCCACAAGACGGCGACCTAAGCGCCCCAAACTGTTTTTTTACCAGGTATCGCGGTTAATAATATCCATTTTTCCCCCTGGATGGAGTTACTAGTAATGAAGTCAAGCTTCCCGCAAATGCTCTCTTTTTTTGGCACTAAAACCGACATTTTGAGGCGTAAAAATATCTACAATGTTAACAATGCCTTCATAAAATTTGACATGAAGTTTTGGAGCCTGTCGTCAATACAACAAAATAGTATACATATCAAATCTCATATATGTCAACGTATGAGTACTTACCATGTGGCTTGCTGGGCTTTGAAAAAGGTTTTGTGTTTTTGTTTTTTGAAAGAAAAATCTGTTATTGATCTCAGAGGGGAAGGGACAGGGGAAGAGAGAGAAATACCAATGATGAGAGAAACATCAACCGGCTGCCCCCTGCACGCCCCACTCTGGGCATGGAGCCCACAACCCGGCATGTGCCACGACTGGCAATGGAACCGCACGACCTCCCAGTTCCTAGGTCGAAGCTTGACCACTGAGCCACACCGGCCGGAGGGCGTGGGTGGTTTGAATGGTCTCCTGTGCAGCCAAAGCTCCAAAGAACAGAGACAAAAGGAACGTTTGCTTGAAAATCAGAGGTTCCGGGTCCTGCAGGAGGGACTCGAACCCACGCCCTCAGCCTGTGAACCAGCAGCCACGGTCACGCGGACCCAGGACAGGGTCCTCCCGAGACCCTTGATTCTCTGCCTCCTGAAGTGCCTCCTCCCAGGCCTCCAGCCCCTGCCCCTCACCTGACAGGCCGGCCCTACCCACAGCCCTGCAAACTGGCACAGCCGCCACTTTTTTTTCTCTCTAAAAGTAAATAACACGTTTTTATTGATTTCAGAAAGGGGGATACACACCCAGGGTGAGAATCGGCTGCCTCCTGCACCTCCACACCGGGAATGGAGCCCCCAGCCCGGGCATCGGACCAGTAATCAGACCAGAGACCTCCTGATTCACAGGTCAAAGCTCAACCACTGGGCCTCACTGGCCGGGCGCACCCACGTGTAATCGCTGCGCCCGGGGAAGAAAGACTCCTTGGCTGTGGGCTGTTAACTCTGTTAACTTAGGGTTCACAGCGCATTGACTCAGGGTTAACACCGCATTTGCTCCGAGGGTGTCCTGGGTTTGATCCACCCCTGCGGAGGGGTCACCCCAGCTCCCGATCTCTTGCGGTTCGGAGGTCTTGAGGGCCTTGGCTACGTCACCGCTGCTGGATTCTTTCGGGGGGGCGTCTCTGGAGCCTAGGGGGTCCCTGATTCCGGACATTTGTACCCGCTGGTTCAGCAGAGTGTTAAGCACTCGAGTCTGTAAAAGGTTCGAGGACGAGGACTGGCGAGAGATGAAGACTCAATGCAGAGTGCGCCTCTCACTAGGAAGGGGGTGTAAGCCGGTGGGGGGGGGGGTCTCTGGCCACCTGCGAGGGCATTCCTGGGACAACGGGCGATATTTGAATCCCGCCAGAGGACTGGGCGGCACAGACGCACCAGCGTGAACTTCCCCATTCTGATGGTGGTGCAGGAGGACGCCCCGGTTTATAGGAAATTGCCCCTGATGTATTTGGGAGAAAAAAATTAAAATATTTGGAGGCGTCACAGGGTATCACACGGGTGATTTCAGATTGCTCACGAATAGAGATCTCTGTGCTATACTTGTCACTTTTCTGTAGCTTTGCTTTGGGATGGCTTAAAAAAGTTTTAAAAAACAATGCAATTCCAGATGTGTCCACAAGACGGCGACCTAAGCGCCCAAAACTGTTTTTTTACCAGGTATCGCGGTTAATAATATCCATTTTTCCCCCTGGATGGAGTTACTAGTAATGAAGTCAAGCTTCCCGCAAATGCTCTCTTTTTTTGGCTCTAAAACCGACATTTTTAGGCGTAAAAATATCTACAATGTTAACAATGCCTTCAGAAAATTTGACATGAAGTTTTGGAGCCTGTCGTCAATACAACAAAATAGTATACATATCAAATCGCATATATGTCAACGTATGAGTACTTGCCATGTGGCTTGCTGGGCCTTCAAAAAGGTTTTGTGTTTTTGTTTTTTGAAAGAAAAATCTGTTATTGATCTCAGAGGGGAAGGGACAGGGGAAGAGAGAGAAATACCAATGATGAGAGAAACATCAATCGGCTGCCCCCTGCACGCCCCACTCTGGGCATGGAGCCCACAACCCGGCATGTGCCCCGAACGGGAATGGAACCGCACGACCTCCCGGTTCCTAGGTCGAAGCTCGACCACTGAGCCACACCGCCCGGAGGGCGTGGGTGGTTTGAATGGTCTCCTGTGCAGCCAAAGCTCCAAAGAACAGAGACAAAAGGAACGTTTGCTTGAAAATCAGAGGTTCCGGTTCCTGCAGGAGGGACTCGAACCCTCGCCCTCAGCCTGTGAACCAGCAGCCATGGTCAGGCGGCCCCAGGGCAGGGTCCTCCCGAGACCCTACATCCTCTGCCTCCTGAAGTGCCTCCTCCCAGGCCTCCGGCCCCTCCCCTCACCTGACAAGCCGGCCCCACCCGCAGCCCTGCAAACTGGCACAGCCGCCACTTTTTTTTCTCTCTAAAAGAAAATAACACGTTTTTATTGATTTCAGAAAGGGGGATACACACCCAGGGTGAGAATCGGCTGCCTCCTGCACCTCCACACCGGGAATGGAGCCCCCAGCCCGGGCATCGGACCAGTAATCAGACCAGAGACCTCCTGATTCACAGGTCGAAGCTCAACCACTGGGCCTCACTGGCCGGGCGCACCCACGTGTAATCGCTGCGCCCGGGGAAGAAAGACTCCTTGGCTGTGGGCTGTTAACTCTCTTAACTTAGGGTTCACAGCGCATTGACTCAGGGTTAACACCGCATTTGCTCCGAGGGTGTCCTGGGTTTGATCCACCCCTGCGGAGGGGTCACCCCAGCTCGCGATCTCTTGCGGTTCGGAGGTCCTGAGGGCCTTGGCTACGTCACCGCTGCTGGATTCTTTCGGGGGGGGGCGTCTCTGGAGCCTAGGGGGTCCCTGATTCCGGACATTTGTACCCGCTGGTTCAGCAGAGTGTTAAGCACTCGAGTCTGTAAAAGGTTCGAGGACGAGGACTGGCGAGAGATGAAGACTCAATGCAGAGTGCGCCTCTCACTAGGAAGGGGGTGTAAGCCGGTGGGGGGGGGGGTCTCTGGCCACCTGCGAGGGCATTCCTGGGACAACGGGCGACATTTGAATCCCGCCAGAGGACTGGGCGGCACAGTCGCACCAGCGTGAACTTCCCGATTCTGATGGTGGTGCAGGAGGACGCCCCGGTTTATAGGAAATTGCCCCTGAAGTATTTGGGAGAAAAAAAATTAAAATATTTGGAGGCGTCACAGGGTATCACACGGGTGATTTCAGATTGCTCACGAATAGAGATCTCTGTGCTATACTTGTCACTTTTCTGTAGCTTTGCTTTGGGATGGCTTAAAAAAGTTTTAAAAAACAATGCAATTCCAGATGTGTCCACAAGACGGCGACCTAAGCGCCCCAAACTGGTTTTTTACCAGGTATCGCGGTTAATAAAATCCATTTTTCCCCCTGGATGGAGTTACTAGTAATGAAGTCAAGCTTCCCGCAAATGCTCTCTTTTTTTGGCACTAAAACCGACATTTTGAGGCGTAAAAATATTTACAATGTTAACAATGCCTTCAGAAAATTTGACATGAAGTTTTGGAGCCTGTCGTCAATACAACAAAATAGTATACATATCAAATCGCATATATGTCAACGTATGAGTACTTGCCATGTGGCTTGCTGGGCTTTCAAAAAGGTTTTGTGTTTTTGTTTTTTGAAAGAAAAATCTGTTATTGATCTCAGAGGGGAAGGGACAGGGGAAGAGAGAGAAATACCAATGATGAGAGAAACATCAATCGGCTGCCCCCTGCACGCCCCACTCTGGGCATGGAGCCCACAACCCGGCATGTGCCCCGAACGGGAATGGAACCTCACGACCTCCCGGTTCCTAGGTCGAAGCTCGACCACTGAAACACACCGGCCGGAGGGCGTGGGTGGTTTGAATGGTCTCCTGTGCAGCCAAAGCTCCAAAGAACAGAGACAAAAGGAACGTTTGCTTGAAAATCAGAGGTTCCGGGTCCTGCAGGAGGGACTCGAACCCTCGCCCTCAGCCTGTGAACCAGCAGCCACGGTGAGGCGGCCCCAGGGCAGGGTCCTCCCGAGACCCTAGATCCTCTGCCTCCTGAAGTGCCTCCTCCCAGGCCTCCGTCCCCTGCCCCTCACCTGACAAGCCGGCCCCACCCGCAGCCCTGCAAACTGGCACAGCCGCCACTTTTTTTTCTCTCTAAAAGAAAATAACACGTTTTTATTGATTTCAGAAAGGGGGATACACACCCAGGGTGAGAATCGGCTGCCTCCTGCACCTGCACACCGGGAATGGAGCCCCCAGCTTGGGCATTGGACCAGTAATCAGACCAGAGACCTCCTGATTCACAGATCGAAGCTCAACCACTGGGCCTCACTGGCCGGGCGCACCCACGTGTAATCGCTGCGTCCGGGGAAGGAAGACTCCTTGGCTGTGGGCTGTTAACTCTGTTAACTTAGGGTTCACAGCGCATTGACTCAGGGTTAACACCGCATTTGCTCCGAGGGTGTCCTGGGTTTGATCCACCCCTGCGGAGGGGTCACCCCAGCTCCCGATCTCTTGCGGTTCGGAGGTCCTGAGGGCCTTGGCTACGTCACCGCTGCTGGATTCTTTCGGGGGGGCGTCTCTGGAGCCTAGGGGGTCCCTGATTCCGGACATTTGTACCCGCTGGTTCAGCAGAGTGTTAAGCACTCGAGTCTGTAAAAGGTTCGAGGACGAGGACTGGCGAGAGATGAAGACTCAATGCAGAGTGCGCCTCTCACTAGGAAGGGGGTGTAAGCCGGTGGGGGGGGGTCTCTGGCCACCAGCGAGGGCATTCCTGGGACAACGGGCGATATTTGAATCCCGCCAGAGGACTGGGCGGCACAGACGCACCAGCGTGAACTTCCCCATTCTGATGGTGGTGCAGGAGGACGCCCCGGTTTATAGGAAATTGCCCCTGATGTATTTGGGAGAAAAAAAATTAAAATATTTGGAGGCGTCACAGGGTATCACACGGGTGATTTCAGATTGCTCACGAATAGAGATCTCTGTGCTATACTTGTCACTTTTCTGTAGCTTTGCTTTGGGATGGCTTAAAAAAGTTTTAAAAAACAATGCAATTCCAGATGTGTCCACAAGACGGCGACCTAAGCGCCCCAAACTGTTTTTTTACCAGGTATCGCGGTTAATAATATCCATTTTTCCCCCTGGATGGAGTTACTAGTAATGAAGTCAAGCTTCCCGCAAATGCTCTCTTTTTTTGGCACTAAAACCGACATTTTGAGGCGTAAAAATATCTACAATGTTAACAATGCCTTCATAAAATTTGACATGAAGTTTTGGAGCCTGTCGTCAATACAACAAAATAGTATACATATCAAATCGCATATATGTCAACGTATGAGTACTTACCATGTGGCTTGCTGGGCTTTGAAAAAGGTTTTGTGTTTTTGTTTTTTGAAAGAAAAATCTGTTATTGATCTCAGAGGGGAAGGGACAGGGGAAGAGAGAGAAATACCAATGATGAGAGAAACATCAACCGGCTGCCCCCTGCACGCCCCACTCTGGGCATGGAGCCCACAACCCGGCATGTGCCACGACTGGCAATGGAACCGCACGACCTCCCAGTTCCTAGGTCGAAGCTTGACCACTGAGCCACACCGGCCGGAGGGCGTGGGTGGTTTGAATGGTCTCCTGTGCAGCCAAAGCTCCAAAGAACAGAGACAAAAGGAACGTTTGCTTGAAAATCAGAGGTTCCGGGTCCTGCAGGAGGGACTCGAACCCACGCCCTCAGCCTGTGAACCAGCAGCCACGGTCACGCGGACCCAGGACAGGGTCCTCCCGAGACCCTTGATTCTCTGCCTCCTGAAGTGCCTCCTCCCAGGCCTCCAGCCCCTGCCCCTCACCTGACAGGCCGGCCCTACCCACAGCCCTGCAAACTGGCACAGCCGCCACTTTTTTTTCTCTCTAAAAGTAAATAACACGTTTTTATTGATTTCAGAAAGGGGGATACACACCCAGGGTGAGAATCGGCTGCCTCCTGCACCTCCACACCGGGAATGGAGCCCCCAGCCCGGGCATCGGACCAGTAATCAGACCAGAGACCTCCTGATTCACAGGTCAAAGCTCAACCACTGGGCCTCACTGGCCGGGCGCACCCACGTGTAATCGCTGCGCCCGGGGAAGAAAGACTCCTTGGCTGTGGGCTGTTAACTCTGTTAACTTAGGGTTCACAGCGCATTGACTCAGGGTTAACACCGCATTTGCTCCGAGGGTGTCCTGGGTTTGATCCACCCCTGCGGAGGGGTCACCCCAGCTCCCGATCTCTTGCGGTTCGGAGGTCTTGAGGGCCTTGGCTACGTCACCGCTGCTGGATTCTTTCGGGGGGGCGTCTCTGGAGCCTAGGGGGTCCCTGATTCCGGACATTTGTACCCGCTGGTTCAGCAGAGTGTTAAGCACTCGAGTCTGTAAAAGGTTCGAGGACGAGGACTGGCGAGAGATGAAGACTCAATGCAGAGTGCGCCTCTCACTAGGAAGGGGGTGTAAGCCGGTGGGGGGGGGGGGGGGTCTCTGGCCACCTGCGAGGGCATTCCTGGGACAACGGGCGATATTTGAATCCCGCCAGAGGACTGGGCGGCACAGACGCACCAGCGTGAACTTCCCCATTCTGATGGTGGTGCAGGAGGACGCCCCGGTTTATAGGAAATTGCCCCTGATGTATTTGGGAGAAAAAAATTAAAATATTTGGAGGCGTCACAGGGTATCACACGGGTGATTTCAGATTGCTCACGAATAGAGATCTCTGTGCTATACTTGTCACTTTTCTGTAGCTTTGCTTTGGGATGGCTTAAAAAAGTTTTAAAAAACAATGCAATTCCAGATGTGTCCACAAGACGGCGACCTAAGCGCCCAAAACTGTTTTTTTACCAGGTATCGCGGTTAATAATATCCATTTTTCCCCCTGGATGGAGTTACTAGTAATGAAGTCAAGCTTCCCGCAAATGCTCTCTTTTTTTGGCTCTAAAACCGACATTTTTAGGCGTAAAAATATCTACAATGTTAACAATGCCTTCAGAAAATTTGACATGAAGTTTTGGAGCCTGTCGTCAATACAACAAAATAGTATACATATCAAATCGCATATATGTCAACGTATGAGTACTTGCCATGTGGCTTGCTGGGCCTTCAAAAAGGTTTTGTGTTTTTGTTTTTTGAAAGAAAAATCTGTTATTGATCTCAGAGGGGAAGGGACAGGGGAAGAGAGAGAAATACCAATGATGAGAGAAACATCAATCGGCTGCCCCCTGCACGCCCCACTCTGGGCATGGAGCCCACAACCCGGCATGTGCCCCGAACGGGAATGGAACCGCACGACCTCCCGGTTCCTAGGTCGAAGCTCGACCACTGAGCCACACCGCCCGGAGGGCGTGGGTGGTTTGAATGGTCTCCTGTGCAGCCAAAGCTCCAAAGAACAGAGACAAAAGGAACGTTTGCTTGAAAATCAGAGGTTCCGGTTCCTGCAGGAGGGACTCGAACCCTCGCCCTCAGCCTGTGAACCAGCAGCCATGGTCAGGCGGCCCCAGGGCAGGGTCCTCCCGAGACCCTACATCCTCTGCCTCCTGAAGTGCCTCCTCCCAGGCCTCCGGCCCCTCCCCTCACCTGACAAGCCGGCCCCACCCGCAGCCCTGCAAACTGGCACAGCCGCCACTTTTTTTTCTCTCTAAAAGAAAATAACACGTTTTTATTGATTTCAGAAAGGGGGATACACACCCAGGGTGAGAATCGGCTGCCTCCTGCACCTCCACACCGGGAATGGAGCCCCCAGCCCGGGCATCGGACCAGTAATCAGACCAGAGACCTCCTGATTCACAGGTCGAAGCTCAACCACTGGGCCTCACTGGCCGGGCGCACCCACGTGTAATCGCTGCGCCCGGGGAAGAAAGACTCCTTGGCTGTGGGCTGTTAACTCTCTTAACTTAGGGTTCACAGCGCATTGACTCAGGGTTAACACCGCATTTGCTCCGAGGGTGTCCTGGGTTTGATCCACCCCTGCGGAGGGGTCACCCCAGCTCGCGATCTCTTGCGGTTCGGAGGTCCTGAGGGCCTTGGCTACGTCACCGCTGCTGGATTCTTTCGGGGGGGGCGTCTCTGGAGCCTAGGGGGTCCCTGATTCCGGACATTTGTACCCGCTGGTTCAGCAGAGTGTTAAGCACTCGAGTCTGTAAAAGGTTCGAGGACGAGGACTGGCGAGAGATGAAGACTCAATGCAGAGTGCGCCTCTCACTAGGAAGGGGGTGTAAGCCGGTGGGGGGGGGGTCTCTGGCCACCTGCGAGGGCATTCCTGGGACAACGGGCGACATTTGAATCCCGCCAGAGGACTGGGCGGCACAGACGCACCAGCGTGAACTTCCCGATTCTGATGGTGATGCAGGAGGACGCCCCGGTTTATAGGAAATTGCCCCTGAAGTATTTGGGAGAAAAAAAATTAAAATATTTGGAGGCGTCACAGGGTATCACACGGGTGATTTCAGATTGCTCACGAATAGAGATCTCTGTGCTATACTTGTCACTTTTCTGTAGCTTTGCTTTGGGATGGCTTAAAAAAGTTTTAAAAAACAATGCAATTCCAGATGTGTCCACAAGACGGCGACCTAAGCGCCCAAAACTGGTTTTTTACCAGGTATCGCGGTTAATAATATCCATTTTTCCCCCTGGATGGAGTTACTAGTAATGAAGTCAAGCTTCCCGCAAATGCTCTCTTTTTTTGGCTCTAAAACGGACATTTTTAGGCGTAAAAATATCTACAATGTTAACAATGCCTTCAGAAAATTTGACATGAAGTTTTGGAGCCTGTCGTCAATACAACAAAATAGTATACATATCAAATCGCATATATGTCAACGTATGAGTACTTGCCATGTGCCTTGCTGGGCTTTCAAAAAGGTTTTGTGTTTTTGTTTTTTGAAAGAATAATCTGTTATTGATCTCAGAGGGGAAGGGACAGGGGAAGAGAGAGAAATACCAATGATGAGAGAAACATCAATCGGCTGCCCCCTGCACGCCCCACTCTGGGCATGGAGCCCACAACCCAGCATGTGCCCCGAACGGGAATGGAACCGCACGACCTCCCGGTTCCTAGGTCGAAGCTTGACCACTGAGCCACACCGGCCGGAGGGCGTGGGTGGTTTGAATGGTCTCCTGTGCAGCCAAAGCTCCAAAGAACAGAGACAAAAGGAACCTTTGCTTGAAAATCAGAGGTTCCGGGTCCTGCAGGAGGGACTCGAACCCACGCCCTCAGCCTGTGAACCAGCAGCCACGGTCACGCGGACCCAGGACAGGGACCTCCCGAGACCCTTGATCCTCTGCCTCCTGAAGTGCCTCCTCCCAGGCCTCCAGCCCCTGCCCCTCACCTGACAGGCCGGCCCTACCCGCAGCCCTGCAAACTGGCACAGCCGCCACTTTTTTTTCTCTCTAAAAGAAAATAACACGTTTTTATTGATTTCAGAAAGGGGGATACACACCCAGGGTGAGAATCGGCTGCCTCCTGCACCTCCACACCGGGAATGGAGCCCCCAGCCCGGGCATCGGACCAGTAATCAGACCAGAGACCTCCTGATTCACAGGTCGAAGCTCAACCACTGGGCCTCACTGGCCGGGCGCACCCACGTGTAATCGCTGCGCCCGGGGAAGAAAGACTCCTTGGCTGTGGGCTGTTAACTCTGTTAACTTAGGGTTCACAGCGCATTGACTCAGGGTTAACACCGCATTTGCTCCGAGGGTGTCCTGGGTTTGATCCACCCCTGCGGAGGGGTCACCCCAGCTCCCGATCTCTTGCGGTTCGGAGGTCCTGAGGGCCTTGGCTACGTCACCGCTGCTGGATTCTTTCGGGGGGGGGCGTCTCTGGAGCCTAGGGGGTCCCTGATTCCGGACATTTGTACCCGCTGGTTCAGCAGAGTGTTAAGCACTCGAGTCTGTAAAAGGTTCGAGGACGAGGACTGGCGAGAGATGAAGACTCAATGCAGAGTGTGCCTCTCACTAGGAAGGGGGTGTAAGCCGGTGGGGGGGGGGTCTCTGGCCACCTGCGAGGGCATTCCTGGGACAACGGGCGACATTTGAATCCCGCCAGAGGACTGGGCGGCACAGACGCACCAGCGTGAACTTCCCGATTCTGATGGTGATGCAGGAGGACGCCCCGGTTTATAGGAAATTGCCCCTGAAGTATTTGGGAGAAAAAAATTAAAATATTTGGAGGCGTCACAGGGTATCACACGGGTGATTTCAGATTGCTCACGAATAGAGATCTCTGTGCTATACTTGTCACTTTTCTGTAGCTTTGCTTTGGGATGGCTTAAAAAAGTTTTAAAAAACAATGCAATTCCAGATGTGTCCACAAGACGGCGACCTAAGCGCCCAAAACTGGTTTTTTACCAGGTATCGCGGTTAATAATATCCATTTTTCCGCCTGGATGGAGTTACTAGTAATGAAGTCAAGCTTCCCGCAAATGCTCTCTTTTTTTGGCTCTAAAACCGACATTTTGAGGCGTAAAAATATCTACAATGTTAACAATGCCTTCATAAAATTTGACATGAAGTTTTGGAGCCTGTCGTCAATACAACAAAATAGTATACATATCAAATCGCATATATGTCAACGTATGAGTACTTGCCATGTGGCTTGCTGGGCTTTCAAAAAGGTTTTGTGTTTTTGTTTTTTGAAAGAAAAATCTGTTATTGATCTCAGAGGGGAAGGGACAGGGGAAGAGAGAGAAATACCAATGATGAGAGAAACATCAATCGGCTGCCCCCTGCACGCCCCACTCTGGGCATGGAGCCCACAACCCGGCATGTGCCCCGAACGGGAATGGAACCTCACGACCTCCCGGTTCCTAGGTCGAAGCTCGACCACTGAAACACACCGGCCGGAGGGCGTGGGTGGTTTGAATGGTCTCCTGTGCAGCCAAAGCTCCAAAGAACAGAGACAAAAGGAACGTTTGCTTGAAAATCAGAGGTTCCGGGTCCTGCAGGAGGGACTCGAACCCTCGCCCTCAGCCTGTGAACCAGCAGCCACGGTGAGGCGGCCCCAGGGCAGGGTCCTCCCGAGACCCTAGATCCTCTGCCTCCTGAAGTGCCTCCTCCCAGGCCTCCGTCCCCTGCCCCTCACCTGACAAGCCGGCCCCACCCGCAGCCCTGCAAACTGGCACAGCCGCCACTTTTTTTTCTCTCTAAAAGAAAATAACACGTTTTTATTGATTTCAGAAAGGGGGATACACACCCAGGGTGAGAATCGGCTGCCTCCTGCACCTGCACACCGGGAATGGAGCCCCCAGCTTGGGCATTGGACCAGTAATCAGACCAGAGACCTCCTGATTCACAGATCGAAGCTCAACCACTGGGCCTCACTGGCCGGGCGCACCCACGTGTAATCGCTGCGTCCGGGGAAGGAAGACTCCTTGGCTGTGGGCTGTTAACTCTGTTAACTTAGGGTTCACAGCGCATTGACTCAGGGTTAACACCGCATTTGCTCCGAGGGTGTCCTGGGTTTGATCCACCCCTGCGGAGGGGTCACCCCAGCTCCCGATCTCTTGCGGTTCGGAGGTCCTGAGGGCCTTGGCTACGTCACCGCTGCTGGATTCTTTCGGGGGGGCGTCTCTGGAGCCTAGGGGGTCCCTGATTCCGGACATTTGTACCCGCTGGTTCAGCAGAGTGTTAAGCACTCGAGTCTGTAAAAGGTTCGAGGACGAGGACTGGCGAGAGATGAAGACTCAATGCAGAGTGCGCCTCTCACTAGGAAGGGGGTGTAAGCCGGTGGGGGGGGGTCTCTGGCCACCAGCGAGGGCATTCCTGGGACAACGGGCGATATTTGAATCCCGCCAGAGGACTGGGCGGCACAGACGCACCAGCGTGAACTTCCCCATTCTGATGGTGGTGCAGGAGGACGCCCCGGTTTATAGGAAATTGCCCCTGATGTATTTGGGAGAAAAAAAATTAAAATATTTGGAGGCGTCACAGGGTATCACACGGGTGATTTCAGATTGCTCACGAATAGAGATCTCTGTGCTATACTTGTCACTTTTCTGTAGCTTTGCTTTGGGATGGCTTAAAAAAGTTTTAAAAAACAATGCAATTCCAGATGTGTCCACAAGACGGCGACCTAAGCGCCCCAAACTGTTTTTTTACCAGGTATCGCGGTTAATAATATCCATTTTTCCCCCTGGATGGAGTTACTAGTAATGAAGTCAAGCTTCCCGCAAATGCTCTCTTTTTTTGGCACTAAAACCGACATTTTGAGGCGTAAAAATATCTACAATGTTAACAATGCCTTCATAAAATTTGACATGAAGTTTTGGAGCCTGTCGTCAATACAACAAAATAGTATACATATCAAATCGCATATATGTCAACGTATGAGTACTTACCATGTGGCTTGCTGGGCTTTGAAAAAGGTTTTGTGTTTTTGTTTTTTGAAAGAAAAATCTGTTATTGATCTCAGAGGGGAAGGGACAGGGGAAGAGAGAGAAATACCAATGATGAGAGAAACATCAACCGGCTGCCCCCTGCACGCCCCACTCTGGGCATGGAGCCCACAACCCGGCATGTGCCACGACTGGCAATGGAACCGCACGACCTCCCAGTTCCTAGGTCGAAGCTTGACCACTGAGCCACACCGGCCGGAGGGCGTGGGTGGTTTGAATGGTCTCCTGTGCAGCCAAAGCTCCAAAGAACAGAGACAAAAGGAACGTTTGCTTGAAAATCAGAGGTTCCGGGTCCTGCAGGAGGGACTCGAACCCACGCCCTCAGCCTGTGAACCAGCAGCCACGGTCACGCGGACCCAGGACAGGGTCCTCCCGAGACCCTTGATTCTCTGCCTCCTGAAGTGCCTCCTCCCAGGCCTCCAGCCCCTGCCCCTCACCTGACAGGCCGGCCCTACCCACAGCCCTGCAAACTGGCACAGCCGCCACTTTTTTTTCTCTCTAAAAGTAAATAACACGTTTTTATTGATTTCAGAAAGGGGGATACACACCCAGGGTGAGAATCGGCTGCCTCCTGCACCTCCACACCGGGAATGGAGCCCCCAGCCCGGGCATCGGACCAGTAATCAGACCAGAGACCTCCTGATTCACAGGTCAAAGCTCAACCACTGGGCCTCACTGGCCGGGCGCACCCACGTGTAATCGCTGCGCCCGGGGAAGAAAGACTCCTTGGCTGTGGGCTGTTAACTCTGTTAACTTAGGGTTCACAGCGCATTGACTCAGGGTTAACACCGCATTTGCTCCGAGGGTGTCCTGGGTTTGATCCACCCCTGCGGAGGGGTCACCCCAGCTCCCGATCTCTTGCGGTTCGGAGGTCTTGAGGGCCTTGGCTACGTCACCGCTGCTGGATTCTTTCGGGGGGGCGTCTCTGGAGCCTAGGGGGTCCCTGATTCCGGACATTTGTACCCGCTGGTTCAGCAGAGTGTTAAGCACTCGAGTCTGTAAAAGGTTCGAGGACGAGGACTGGCGAGAGATGAAGACTCAATGCAGAGTGCGCCTCTCACTAGGAAGGGGGTGTAAGCCGGTGGGGGGGGGGGGTCTCTGGCCACCTGCGAGGGCATTCCTGGGACAACGGGCGACATTTGAATCCCGCCAGAGGACTGGGCGGCACAGACGCACCAGCGTGAACTTCTCGATTCTGATGGTTGTGCAGGAGGACGCCCCGTTTTATAGGAAATTGCTCCTGAAGTATTTGGGAGAAAAAAAAATTAAAATATTTGGAGGCGTCACAGGGTATCACACGGGTGATTTCAGATTGCTCACGAATAGAGATCTCTGTGCTATACTTGTCACTTTTCTGTAGCTTTGCTTTGGGATGGCTTAAAAAAGTTTTAAAAAACAATGCAATTCCAGATGTGTCCACAAGACGGCGACCTAAGCGCCCAAAACTGGTTTTTTACCAGGTATCGCGGTTAATAATATCCATTTTTCCCCCTGGATGGAGTTACTAGTAATGAAGTCAAGCTTCCCGCAAATGCTCTTTTTTTTTGGCACTAAAACCGACATTTTTAGGCCTAAAAATATCTACAATGTTAACGCCTTCAGAAAAGGTGACATGAAGTTTTGGAGCTTGTCGTCAATACAACCAAATAGCATACATATCAAATCGCATTTATGTCAACATATGAGTATTTGCCATGTCGCTTGCTGGGCTTTCAAAATGGTATTGTGGTTGTTGTTGTTGTTGTTTTTTTTAAATATGTTATTGATCTCAGAGGGGAAGAGAGAGAAATACCAATGATGAGAGGAACGGCAATCGACTGCCCCCTGCACGCCCCACTCTGGGCATGGAGCCCACAACCCGGCATGTGCCACGACCGGCAATGGAACCGCACGACCTCCCGGTTCCTAGGTCGAAGCTTGACCACTGAGCCACACCGGCCGGAGGGCGTGGGTGGTTTGAATGGTCTCCTGTGCAGCCAAAGCTCCAAAGAACAGAGACAAAAGGAACGTTTGCTTGAAAATCAGAGGTTCCGGGTCCTGCAGGAGGGACTCGAACCCTCGCCCTCAGCCTGTGAACCAGCAGCCACGGTCACGCGGACCCAGGACAGGGTCCTCCCGAGACCCTAGATCCTCTGCCTCCTGAAGTGCCTCCTCCCAGGCCTCCAGCCCCTGCCCCTCACCTGACAGGCCGGCCCCACCCGCAGCCCTGCAAACTGGCACAGCCGCCACTTTTTTTTCTCTCTAAAAGAAAATAACACGTTTTATAGATTTCAGAAAGGGGGATACACACCCAGGGTGAGAATCGGCTACCTCCTGCACCTCCACACCGGGAATGGAGCCCCCAGCCCGGGCATCGGACCAGTAATCAGACCAGAGACCTCCTGATTCACAGGTCGAAGCTCAACCACTGGGCCTCACTGGCCGGACGCACCCACGTGTAATCGCTGCGCCCGGGGAAGAAAGACTCCTTGGCTGTGGGCTGTTAACTCTGTTAACTTAGGGTTCACAGCGCATTGACTCAGGGTTAACACCGCATTTGCTCCGAGGGTGTCCTGGGTTTGATCCACCCCTGCGGAGGGGTCACCCCAGCTCCCGATCTCTTGCGGTTCGGAGGTCCTGAGGGCCTTGGCTACGTCACCGCTGCTGGATTCTTTCCGGGAGGGCGTCTCTGGAGCCTAGAGGGTCCCTGATTCTGGACATTTGTACCCGCTGGTTCAGCAGAGTGTTAAGCACTCGAGTCTGTAAAAGGTTCGAGGACGAGGACTGGCGAGAGATGAAGACTCAATGCAGAGTGCGCCTCTCACTAGGAAGGGGGTGTAAGCCGGTGGGGGGGGGGGGTCTCTGGCCACCTGCGAGGGCATTCCTGGGACAACGGGCGACATTTGAATCCCGCCAGAGGACTGGGCGGCACAGACGCACCAGCGTGAACTTCCCGATTCTGATGGTGATGCAGGAGGACGCCCCGGTTTATAGGAAATTGCCCCTGAAGTATTTGGGAGAAAAAAAATTAAAATATTTGGAGGCGTCACAGGGTATCACACGGGTGTTTTCAGATTGCTCACGAATAGAGATCTCTGTGCTATACTTGTCACTTTTCTGTAGCTTTGCTTTGGGATGGCTTAAAAAGGTTTTAAAAAACAATGCAATTCCAGATGTGTCCACAAGACGGCGACCTAAGCGCCCAAAACTGGTTTTTTACCAGGTATCGCGGTTAATAATATCCATTTTTCCCCCTGGATGGAGTTACTAGTAATGAAGTCAAGCTTCCCGCAAATGCTCTCTTTTTTTGGCTCTAAAACCGACATTTTGAGGCGTAAAAATATCTACAATGTTAACAATACCTTCAGAAAATTTGACATGAAGTTTTGGAGCCTGTCGTCAATACAACAAAATAGTATACATATCAAATCGCATATATGTCAACGTATGAGTACTTGCCATGTGGCTTGCTGGGCTTTCAAAAAGGTTTTGTGTTTTTGTTTTTTGAAAGAATAATCTGTTATTGATCTCAGAGGGGAAGGGACAGGGGAAGAGAGAGAAATACCAATGATGAGAGAAACATCAATCGGCTGCCCCCTGCACGCCCCACTCTGGGCATGGAGCCCACAACCCGGCATGTGCCCCGAACGGGAATGGAACCGCACGACCTCCCGGTTCCTAGGTCGAAGCTCGACCACTGAGCCACACCGGCCGGAGGGCGTGGGTGGTTTGAATGGTCTCCTCTGCAGCCAAAGCTCCAAAGAACAGAGACAAAAGGAACGTTTGCTTGAAAATCAGAGGTTCCGGGTCCTGCAGGAGGGACTCGAACCCTCGCCCTCAGCCTGTGAACCAGCAGCCACGGTCACGCGGACCCAGGACAGGGTCCTCCCGAGACCCTAGATCCTCTGCCTCCTGAAGTGCCTCCTCCCAGGCCTCCAGCCCCTGCCCCTCACCTGACAGGCCGGCCCCACCCGCAGCCCTGCAAACTGGCACAGCCGCCACTTTTTTTTCTCTCTAAAAGAAAATAACACGTTTTTATTGATTTCAGAAAGGGGGATACACACCCAGGGTGAGAATCGGCTGCCTCCTGCACCTGCACACCGGGAATGGAGCCCCCTGCCCGGGCATCGGACCAGTAATCAGACCCGAGTCCTCCTGATTCACAGGTCGAAGCTCAACCACTGGGCCTCACTGGCCGGGCGCACCCACGTGTAATCGCTGCGCCCGGGGAAGAAAGACTCCTTGGCTGTGGGCTGTTAACTCTGTTAACTTAGGGTTCACAGCGCATTGACTCAGGGTTAACACCCAATTTGCTCCGAGGGTGTCCTGGGTTTGATCCACCCCTGCGGAGGGGTCACCCCAGCTCCCGATCTCTTGCGGTTCGGAGGTCCTGAGGGCCTTGGCTACGTCACCGCTGCTGGATTCTTTCGGGGGGGGGCGTCTCTGGAGCCTAGGGGGTCCCTGATTCCGGACATTTGTACCCGCTGGTTCAGCAGAGTGTTAAGCACTCGAGTCTGTAAAAGGTTCGAGGACGAGGACTGGCGAGAGATGAAGACTCAATGCAGAGTGCGCCTCTCACTAGGAAGGGGGTGTAAGCCGGTGGGGGGGGGGTCTCTGGCCACCTGCGAGGGCATTCCTGGGACAACGGGCGACATTTGAATCCCGCCAGAGGACTGGGCGGCACAGACGCACCAGCGTGAACTTCCCGATTGTGATGGTGGTGCAGGAGGACGCCCCGGTTTATAGGAAATTGTCCCTGAAGTATTTGGGAGAAAAAAAATTAAAATATTTGGAGGCGTCACAGGGTATCACACGGGTGATTTCAGATTGCTCACGAATAGAGATCTCTGTGCTATACTTGTCACTTTTCTGTAGCTTAGCTTTGGGATGGCTTAAAAAGGTTTTAAAAAACAATGCAATTCCAGATGTGTCCACAAGACGGCGACCTAAGCGCCCAAAACTGGTTTTTTACCAGGTATCGCGGTTAATAATATCCATTTTCCCCCTGGATGGAGTTACTAGTAATGAAGTCAAGCTTCCCGCAAATGCTCTCTTTTTTTGGCTCTAAAACCGACATTTTGAGGCGTAAAAATATCTACAATGTTAACAATGCCTTCAGAAAATTTGACATGAAGTTTTGGAGCCTGTCGTCAATACAACAAAATAGTATACATATCAAATCGCATATATGTCAACGTATGAGTACTTGCCATGTGGCTTGCTGGGCTTTCAAAATGGTATTGTGGTTGTTGTTGTTTTTTTTTTTTTAAATATGTTATTGATCTCAGAGGGGAAGAGAGAGAAATACCAATGATGAGAGGAACGGCAATCGACTGCCCCCTGCACGCCCCACTCTGGGCATGGAGCCCACAACCCGGCATGTGCCACGACCGGCAATGGAACCGCACGACCTCCCGGTTCCTAGGTCGAAGCTTGACCACTGAGCCACACCGGCCGGAGGGCGTGGGTGGTTTGAATGGTCTCCTGTGCAGCCAAAGCTCCAAAGAACAGAGACAAAAGGAACGTTTGCTTGAAAATCAGAGGTTCCGGGTCCTGCAGTAGGGACTCGAACCCTCGCCCTCAGCCTATGAACCAGCAGCCACGGTCACGCGGACCCAGGACATGGTCCTCCCGAAACCCTAGATCCTCTGCCTCCTGAAGTGCCTCCTCCCAGGCCTCCAGCCCCTGCCCCTCACCTGACAGGCCGGCCCTACCCGCAGCCCTGCAAACTGGCACAGCCGCCACTTTTTTTTCTCTCTAAAAGAAAATAACACGTTTTTATTGATTTCAGAAAGGGGGATACACACCCAGGGTGAGAATCGGCTGCCTCCTGCACCTGCACACCGGGAATGGAGCCCCCTGCCCGGGCATCGGACCAGTAATCAGACCCGAGTCCTCCTGATTCACAGGTCGAAGCTCAACCACTGGGCCTCACTGGCCGGGCGCACCCACGTGTAATCGCTGCGCCCGGGGAAGAAAGACTCCTTGGCTGTGGGCTGTTAACTCTGTTAACTTAGGGTTCACAGCGCATTGACTCAGGGTTAACACCGCATTTGCTCCGAGGGTGTCCTGGGTTTGATCCACCCCTGCGGAGGGGTAACCCCAGCTCCCGATCTCTTGCGGTTCGGAGGTCCTGAGGGCCTTGGCTACGTCACCGCTGCTGGATTCTTTCGGGGGGGGCGTCTCTGGAGCCTAGGGGGTCCCTGATTCCGGACATTTGTACCCGCTGGTTCAGCAGAGTGTTAAGCACTCGAGTCTGTAAAAGGTTCGAGGACGAGGACTGGCGAGAGATGAAGACTCAATGCAGAGTGCGCCTCTCACTAGGAAGGGGGTGTAAGCCGGTGGGGGGGGGTCCTCTGGCCACCTGCGAGGGCATTCCTGGGACAACGGGCGACATTTGAATCCCGCCAGAGGACTGGGCGGCACAGACGCACCAGCGTGAACTTCCCGATTCTGATGGTGGTGCAGGAGGACGCCCCGGTTTATAGGAAATTGCCCCTGAAGTATTTGGGAGAAAAAAAATTAAAATATTTGGAGGCGTCACAGGGTATCACACGGGTGATTTCAGATTGCTCACGAATAGAGATCTCTGTGCTATACTTGTCACTTTTCTGTAGCTTTGCTTTGGGATGGCTTAAAAAAGTTTTAAAAAACAATGCAATTCCAGATGTGTCCACAAGACGGCGACCTAAGCGCCCCAAACTGGTTTTTTACCAGGTATCGCGGTTAATAATATCCATTTTTCCCCCTGGATGGAGTTACTAGTAATGAAGTCAAGCTTCCCGCAAATGCTCTCTTTTTTTGGCTCTAAAACCGACATTTTGAGGCGTAAAAATATCTACAATGTTAACAATGCCTTCAGAAAATTTGACATGAAGTTTTGGAATCTGTCGTCAATACAACAAAATAGTATACATATCAAATCGCATATATGTCAACGTATGAGTACTTGCCATGTGGCTTGCTGGGCTTTCAAAAAGGTTTTGTGTTTTTGTTTTTTGAAAGAAAAATCTGTTATTGATCTCAGAGGGGAAGGGACAGGGGAAGAGAGAGAAATACCAATGATGAGAGAAACATCAATCGGCTGCCCCCTGCACGCCCCACTCTGGGCATGGAGCCCACAACCCGGCATGTGCCCCGAACGGGAATGGAACCGCACGACCTCCCGGTTCCTAGGTCGAAGCTCGACCACTAAGCCACACCGCCCGGAGGGCGTGGGTGGTTTGAATGGTCTCCTGTGCAGCCAAAGCTCCAAAGAACAGAGACAAAAGAAACGTTTGCTTGAAAATCAGAGGTTCCGGTTCCTGCAGGAGGGACTCGAACTCTTGCCCTCAGCCTGTGAACCAGCAGCCACGGTCAGGCGGCCCCAGGGCAGGGTCCTCCCGAGACCCTAGATCCTCTGCCTCCTGAAGTGCCTCCTCCCAGGCCTCCGGCCCCTGCCCCTCACCTGACAAGCCGGCCCCACCCGCAGCCCTGCAAACTGGCACAGTCGCCACTTTTATTTCTCTCTAAAAGAAAATAACACGTTTTTATTGATTTCAGGGAGGGGGATACACACCCAGGGTGAGAATCGGCTGCCTCCAGCACCTGCACACCGGGAATGGAGCCCCCAGCCCGGGCATCGGACCAGTAATCAGACCAGAGACCTCCTGATTCACAGGTCGAAGCTCAACCACTGGGCCTCACTGGCCGGGCGCACCCACGTGTAATCGCTGCGCCCGGGGAAGAAAGACTCCTTGGCTGTGGGCTGTTAACTCTGTTAACTTAGGGTTCACAGCGCATTGACTCAGGGTTAACACCGCATTTGCTCCGAGGGTGTCCTGGGTTTGATCCACCCCTGCGGCGGGGTCACCCCAGCTCCCGATCTCTTGCGGTTCGGAGGTCCTGAGGGCCTTGGCTACGTCACCGCTGCTGGATTCTTTCGGGGGGGCGTCTCTGGAGCCTAGGGGGTCCCTGATTCCGGACATTTGTACCCGCTGGTTCAGCAGAGTGTTAAGCACTCGAGTCTGTAAAAGGTTCGAGGACGAGGACTGGCGAGAGATGAAGACTCAATGCAGAGTGCGCCTCTCACTAGGAAGGGGGTGTAAGCCGGTGGGGGGGGGCGGTCTCTGGCCACCTGCGAGGGCATTCCTGGGACAACGGGCGACATTTGAATCCCGCCAGAGGACTGGGCGGCACAGACGCACCAGCGTGAACTTCTCGATTCTGATGGTTGTGCAGGAGGACGCCCCGTTTTATAGGAAATTGCTCCTGAAGTATTTAGGAGAAAAAAAAATTAAAATATTTGGAGGCGTCACAGGGTATCACACGGGTGATTTCAGATTGCTCACGAATAGAGATCTCTGTGCTATACTTGTCACTTTTCTGTAGCTTTGCTTTGGGATGGCTTAAAAAAGTTTTAAAAAACAATGCAATTCCAGATGTGTCCACAAGACGGCGACCTAAGCGCCCAAAACTGTTTTTTTACCAGGTATCGCGGTTAATAATATCCATTTTTCCCCCTGGATGGAGTTACTAGTAATGAAGTCAAGCTTCCCGCAAATGCTCTTTTTTTTTGGCACTAAAACCGACATTTTTAGGCGTAAAAATATCTACAATGTTAACGCCTTCAGAAAAGGTGACATGAAGTTTTGGAGCTTGTCGTCAATACAACCAAATAGCATACATATCAAATCGCATATATGTCAACATATGAGTACTTGCCATGTCGCTTGCTGGGCTTTCAAAATGGTATTGTGGTTGTTGTTGTTTTTTTTTTTTTAAATATGTTATTGATCTCAGAGGGGAAGAGAGAGAAATACCAATGATGAGAGGAACGGCAATCGACTGCCCCCTGCACGCCCCACTCTGGGCATGGAGCCCACAACCCGGCATGTGCCACGACCGGCAATGGAACCGCACGACCTCCCGGTTCCTAGGTCGAAGCTTGACCACTGAGCCACACCGGCCGGAGGGCGTGGGTGGTTTGAATGGTCTCCTGTGCAGCCAAAGCTCCAAAGAACAGAGACAAAAGGAACGTTTGCTTGAAAATCAGAGGTTCCGGGTCCTGCAGGAGGGACTCGAACCCTCGCCCTCAGCCTGTGAACCAGCAGCCACGGTCACGCGGACCCAGGACAGGGTCCTCCCGAGACCCTAGATCCTCTGCCTCCTGAAGTGCCTCCTCCCAGGCCTCCAGCCCCTGCCCCTCACCTGACAGGCCGGCCCCACCCGCAGCCCTGCAAACTGGCACAGCCGCCACTTTTTTTTCTCTCTAAAAGAAAATAACACGTTTTATAGATTTCAGAAAGGGGGATACACACCCAGGGTGAGAATCGGCTACCTCCTGCACCTCCACACCGGGAATGGAGCCCCCAGCCCGGGCATCGGACCAGTAATCAGACCAGAGACCTCCTGATTCACAGGTCGAAGCTCAACCACTGGGCCTCACTGGCCGGGCGCACCCACGTGTAATCGCTGCGCCCGGGGAAGAAAGACTCCTTGGCTGTGGGCTGTTAACTCTGTTAACTTAGGGTTCACAGCGCATTGACTCAGGGTTAACACCGCATTTGCTCCGAGGGTGTCCTGGGTTTGATTCACCCCTGCGGAGGGGTCACCCCAGCTCCCGATCTCTTGCGGTTCGGAGGTCCTGAGGGCCTTGGCTACGTCACCGCTGCTGGATTCTTTCCGGGAGGGCGTCTCTGGAGCCTAGAGGGTCCCTGATTCTGGACATTTGTACCCGCTGGTTCAGCAGAGTGTTAAGCACTCGAGTCTGTAAAAGGTTCGAGGACGAGGACTGGCGAGAGATGAAGACTCAATGCAGAGTGCGCCTCTCACTAGGAAGGGGGTGTAAGCCGGTGGGGGGGGGGGTCTCTGGCCACCTGCGAGGGCATTCCTGGGACAACGGGCGACATTTGAATCCCGCCAGAGGACTGGGCGGCACAGACGCACCAGCGTGAACTTCCCGATTCTGATGGTGATGCAGGAGGACGCCCCGGTTTATAGGAAATTGCCCCTGAAGTATTTGGGAGAAAAAAAATTAAAATATTTGGAGGCGTCACAGGGTATCACACGGGTGATTTCAGATTGCTCACGAATAGAGATCTCTGTGCTATACTTGTCACTTTTCTGTAGCTTTGCTTTGGGATGGCTTAAAAAGGTTTTAAAAAACAATGCAATTCCAGATGTGTCCACAAGACGGCGACCTAAGCGCCCAAAACTGGTTTTTTACCAGGTATCGCGGTTAATAATATCCATTTTTCCCCCTGGATGGAGTTACTAGTAATGAAGTCAAGCTTCCCGCAAATGCTCTCTTTTTTTGGCTCTAAAACCGACATTTTGAGGCGTAAAAATATCTACAATGTTAACAATACCTTCAGAAAATTTGACATGAAGTTTTGGAGCCTGTCGTCAATACAACAAAATAGTATACATATCAAATCGCATATATGTCAACGTATGAGTACTTGCCATGTGGCTTGCTGGGCTTTCAAAAAGGTTTTGTGTTTTTGTTTTTTGAAAGAATAATCTGTTATTGATCTCAGAGGGGAAGGGACAGGGGAAGAGAGAGAAATACCAATGATGAGAGAAACATCAATCGGCTGCCCCCTGCACGCCCCACTCTGGGCATGGAGCCCACAACCCGGCATGTGCCCCGAACGGGAATGGAACCGCACGACCTCCCGGTTCCTAGGTCGAAGCTCGACCACTGAGCCACACCGGCCGGAGGGCGTGGGTGGTTTGAATGGTCTCCTGTGCAGCCAAAGCTCCAAAGAACAGAGACAAAAGGAACGTTTGCTTGAAAATCAGAGGTTCCGGGTCCTGCAGGAGGGACTCGAACCCTCGCCCTCAGCCTGTGAACCAGCAGCCACGGTCACGCGGACCCAGGACAGGGTCCTCCCGAGACCCTAGATCCTCTGCCTCCTGAAGTGCCTCCTCCCAGGCCTCCAGCCCCTGCCCCTCACCTGACAGGCCGGCCCCACCCGCAGCCCTGCAAACTGGCACAGCCGCCACTTTTTTTTCTCTCTAAAAGAAAATAACACGTTTTTATTGATTTCAGAAAGGGGGATACACACCCAGGGTGAGAATCGGCTGCCTCCTGCACCTGCACACCGGGAATGGAGCCCCCTGCCCGGGCATCGGACCAGTAATCAGACCCGAGTCCTCCTGATTCACAGGTCGAAGCTCAACCACTGGGCCTCACTGGCCGGGCGCACCCACGTGTAATCGCTGCGCCCGGGGAAGAAAGACTCCTTGGCTGTGGGCTGTTAACTCTGTTAACTTAGGGTTCACAGCGCATTGACTCAGGGTTAACACCGCATTTGCTCCGAGGGTGTCCTGGGTTTGATCCACCCCTGCGGAGGGGTCACCCCAGCTCCCGATCTCTTGCGGTTCGGAGGTCCTGAGGGCCTTGGCTACGTCACCGCTGCTGGATTCTTTCGGGGGGGGGCGTCTCTGGAGCCTAGGGGGTCCCTGATTCCGGACATTTGTACCCGCTGGTTCAGCAGAGTGTTAAGCACTCGAGTCTGTAAAAGGTTCGAGGACGAGGACTGGCGAGAGATGAAGACTCAATGCAGAGTGCGCCTCTCACTAGGAAGGGGGTGTAAGCCGGTGGGGGGGGGGTCTCTGGCCACCTGCGAGGGCATTCCTGGGACAACGGGCGACATTTGAATCCCGCCAGAGGACTGGGCGGCACAGACGCACCAGCGTGAACTTCCCGATTCTGATGGTGGTGCAGGAGGACGCCCCGTTTTATAGGAAATTGTCCCTGAAGTATTTGGGAGAAAAAAAATTAAAATATTTGGAGGCGTCACAGGGTATCACACGGGTGATTTCAGATTGCTCACGAATAGAGATCTCTGTGCTATACTTGTCACTTTTCTGTAGCTTAGCTTTGGGATGGCTTAAAAAGGTTTTAAAAAACAATGCAATTCCAGATGTGTCCACAAGACGGCGACCTAAGCGCCCAAAACTGGTTTTTTACCAGGTATCGCGGTTAATAATATCCATTTTCCCCCTGGATGGAGTTACTAGTAATGAAGTCAAGCTTCGCGCAAATGCTCTCTTTTTTTGGCTCTAAAACCGACATTTTGAGGCGTAAAAATATCTACAATGTTAACAATGCCTTCAGAAAATTTGACATGAAGTTTTGGAGCCTGTCGTCAATACAACAAAATAGTATACATATCAAATCGCATATATGTCAACGTATGAGTACTTGCCATGTGGCTTGCTGGGCTTTCAAAATGGTATTGTGGTTGTTGTTGTTGTTTTTTTTTTAAATATGTTATTGATCTCAGAGGGGAAGAGAGAGAAATACCAATGATGAGAAGAACGGCAATCGACTGCCCCCTGCACGCCCCACTCTGGGCATGGAGCCCACAACCCGGCATGTGCCACGACCGGCAATGGAACCGCACGACCTCCCGGTTCCTAGGTCGAAGCTTGACCACTGAGCCACACCGGCCGGAGGGCGTGGGTGGTTTGAATGGTCTCCTGTGCAGCCAAAGCTCCAAAGAACAGAGACAAAAGGAACGTTTGCTTGAAAATCAGAGGTTCCGGGTCCTGCAGTAGGGACTCGAACCCTCGCCCTCAGCCTATGAACCAGCAGCCACGGTCACGCGGACCCAGGACATGGTCCTCCCGAGACCCTAGATCCTCTGCCTCCTGAAGTGCCTCCTCCCAGGCCTCCAGCCCCTGCCCCTCACCTGACAGGCCGGCTCCACCCGCAGCCCTGCAAACTGGCACAGCCGCCACTTTTTCTTCTCTCTAAAAGAAAATAACACATTTTTATTGATTTCAGGGAGGGGGATACACACCCAGGTTGAGAATCGACTGCCTCCTGCACCTCCACACCGGGAATGGAGCCCCCAGCCCGGGCATCGGACCAGTAATCAGACCCGAGACCTCCTGATTCACAGGTCGAAGCTCAACCACTGGGCCTCACTGGCCGGGCGCACCCACGTGTAATCGCTGCGCCCGGGGAAGAAAGACTCCTTGGCTGTGGGCTGTTAACTCTGTTAACTTAGGGTTCACAGCGCATTGACTCAGGGTTAACACCGCATTTGCTCCGAGGGTGTCCTGGGTTTGATCCACCCCTGCGGAGGGGTCACCCCAGCTCCCGATCTCTTGCGGTTCGGAGGTCCTGGGGGCCTTGGCTACGTCCCCCGTTCTGGTCACTTTCCGGGGGGGGTCTCTGGAGCCTAGGGGGTCCGTGATTCCGGATATTTGTACCCGCTGGTTCAGCAGAGTGTTAAGCACTCGAGTCTGTAAAAGGTTCGAGGACGAGGACTGGCGAGAGATGAAGACTCAATGCAGAGTGCGCCTCTCACTAGGAAGGGGGTGTAAGCCGGTGGGGGGGGGGTCCTCTGGCCACCTGCGAGGGCATTCCTGGGACAACGGGCGACATTTGAATCCCGCCAGAGGACTGGGCGGCACAGACGCACCAGCGTGAACTTCCCGATTCTGATGGTGGTGCAGGAGGACGCCCCGGTTTATAGGAAATTGCCCCTGAAGTATTTGGGAGAAAAAAAATTAAAATATTTGGAGGCGTCACAGGGTATCACACGGGTGATTTCAGATTGCTCACGAATAGAGATCTCTGTGCTATACTTGTCACTTTTCTGTAGCTTTGCTTTGGGATGGCTTAAAAAAGTTTTAAAAAACAATGCAATTCCAGATGTGTCCACAAGACGGCGACCTAAGCGCCCCAAACTGGTTTTTTACCAGGTATCGCGGTTAATAATATCCATTTTTCCCCCTGGATGGAGTTACTAGTAATGAAGTCAAGCTTCCCGCAAATGCTCTCTTTTTTTGGCTCTAAAACCGACATTTTGAGGCGTAAAAATATCTACAATGTTAACAATGCCTTCAGAAAATTTGACATGAAGTTTTGGAATCTGTCGTCAATACAACAAAATAGTATACATATCAAATCGCATATATGTCAACGTATGAGTACTTGCCATGTGGCTTGCTGGGCTTTCAAAAAGGTTTTGTGTTTTTGTTTTTTGAAAGAAAAATCTGTTATTGATCTCAGAGGGGAAGGGACAGGGGAAGAGAGAGAAATACCAATGATGAGAGAAACATCAATCGGCTGCCCCCTGCACGCCCCACTCTGGGCATGGAGCCCACAACCCGGCATGTGCCCCGAACGGGAATGGAACCGCACGACCTCCCGGTTCCTAGGTCGAAGCTCGACCACTAAGCCACACCGCCCGGAGGGCGTGGGTGGTTTGAATGGTCTCCTGTGCAGCCAAAGCTCCAAAGAACAGAGACAAAAGAAACGTTTGCTTGAAAATCAGAGGTTCCGGGTCCTGCAGGAGGGACTCGAACTCTTGCCCTCAGCCTGTGAACCAGCAGCCACGGTCAGGCGGCCCCAGGGCAGGGTCCTCCCGAGACCCTAGATCCTCTGCCTCCTGAAGTGCCTCCTCCCAGGCCTCCGGCCCCTGCCCCTCACCTGACAAGCCGGCCCCACCCGCAGCCCTGCAAACTGGCACAGTCGCCACTTTTATTTCTCTCTAAAAGAAAATAACACGTTTTTATTGATTTCAGGGAGGGGGATACACACCCAGGGTGAGAATCGGCTGCCTCCAGCACCTGCACACCGGGAATGGAGCCCCCAGCCCGGGCATCGGACCAGTAATCAGACCAGAGACCTCCTGATTCACAGGTCGAAGCTCAACCACTGGGCCTCACTGGCCGGGCGCACCCACGTGTAATCGCTGCGCCCGGGGAAGAAAGACTCCTTGGCTGTGGGCTGTTAACTCTGTTAACTTAGGGTTCACAGCGCATTGACTCAGGGTTAACACCGCATTTGCTCCGAGGGTGTCCTGGGTTTGATCCACCCCTGCGGCGGGGTCACCCCAGCTCCCGATCTCTTGCGGTTCGGAGGTCCTGAGGGCCTTGGCTACGTCACCGCTGCTGGATTCTTTCGGGGGGGCGTCTCTGGAGCCTAGGGGGTCCCTGATTCCGGACATTTGTACCCGCTGGTTCAGCAGAGTGTTAAGCACTCGAGTCTGTAAAAGGTTCGAGGACGAGGACTGGCGAGAGATGAAGACTCAATGCAGAGTGCGCCTCTCACTAGGAAGGGGGTGTAAGCCGGTGGGGGGGGGCGGTCTCTGGCCACCTGCGAGGGCATTCCTGGGACAACGGGCGACATTTGAATCCCGCCAGAGGACTGGGCGGCACAGACGCACCAGCGTGAACTTCTCGATTCTGATGGTTGTGCAGGAGGACGCCCCGTTTTATAGGAAATTGCTCCTGAAGTATTTGGGAGAAAAAAAAATTAAAATATTTGGAGGCGTCACAGGGTATCACACGGGTGATTTCAGATTGCTCACGAATAGAGATCTCTGTGCTATACTTGTCACTTTTCTGTAGCTTTGCTTTGGGATGGCTTAAAAAAGTTTTAAAAAACAATGCAATTCCAGATGTGTCCACAAGACGGCGACCTAAGCGCCCAAAACTGTTTTTTTACCAGGTATCGCGGTTAATAATATCCATTTTTCCCCCTGGATGGAGTTACTAGTAATGAAGTCAAGCTTCCCGCAAATGCTCTTTTTTTTTGGCACTAAAACCGACATTTTTAGGCGTAAAAATATCTACAATGTTAACGCCTTCAGAAAAGGTGACATGAAGTTTTGGAGCTTGTCGTCAATACAACCAAATAGCATACATATCAAATCGCATATATGTCAACATATGAGTACTTGCCATGTCGCTTGCTGGGCTTTCAAAATGGTATTGTGGTTGTTGTTGTTTTTTTTTTTTTAAATATGTTATTGATCTCAGAGGGGAAGAGAGAGAAATACCAATGATGAGAGGAACGGCAATCGACTGCCCCCTGCACGCCCCACTCTGGGCATGGAGCCCACAACCCGGCATGTGCCACGACCGGCAATGGAACCGCACGACCTCCCGGTTCCTAGGTCGAAGTTTGACCACTGAGCCACACCGGCCGGAGGGCGTGGGTGGTTTGAATGGTCTCCTGTGCAGCAAAAGCTCCAAAGAACAGAGACAAAAGGAACGTTTGCTTGAAAATCAGAGGTTCCGGGTCCTGCAGGAGGGACTCGAACCCTCGCCCTCAGCCTGTGAACCAGCAGCCACGGTCACGCGGACCCAGGACATGGTCCTCCCGAAACCCTAGATCCTCTGCCTCCTGAAGTGCCTCCTCCCAGGCTTCCAGCCCCTGCCCCTCACCTGACAGGCCGGCCCTACCCGCAGCCCTGCAAACTGGCACAGCCGCCACTTTTTTTTCTCTCTAAAAGAAAATAACACGTTTTTATTGATTTCAGAAAGGGGGATACACACCCAGGGTGAGAATCGGCTGCCTCCTGCACCTCCACACCGGGAATGGAGCCCCCTACCCGGGCATCGGACCAGTAATCAGACCAGAGACCTTCTGATTCACAGGTGAAAGCTCAACCACTGGGCCTCACTGGCCGGGCGCACCCACGTGTAATCGCTGCGCCCGGGGAAGAAAGACTCCTTGGCTGTGGGCTGTTAACTCTGTTAACTTAGGGTTCACAGCGCATTGACTCAGGGTTAACACCGCATTTGCTCCAAGGGTGTCCTGGGTTTGATCCACCCCTGCGGAGGGGTCACCCCAGCTCCCGATCTCTTGCGGTTCGGAGGTCCTGAGGGCCTTGGCTACGTCACCGCTGCTGGATTCTTTCCGGGGGGGCGTCTCTGGAGCCTAGAGGGTCCCTGATTCTGGACATTTGTACCCGCTGGTTCAGCAGAGTGTTAAGCACTCGAGTCTGTAAAAGGTTCGAGGACGAGGACTGGCGAGAGATGAAGACTCAATGCAGAGTGCGCCTCTCACTAGGAAGGGGGTGTAAGCCGGTGGGGGGGGGGGTCTCTGGCCACCTGCGAGGGCATTCCTGGGACAACGGGCGACATTTGAATCGCGCCAGAGGACTGGGCGGCACAGACGCACCAGCGTGAACTTCCCGATTCTGATGGTGATGCAGGAGGACGCCCCGGTTTATAGGAAATTGCCCCGGAAGTATTTGGGAGAAAAAAAATTAAAATATTTGGAGGCGTCACAGGGTATCACACGGGTGATTTCAGATTGCTCACGAATAGAGATCTCTGTGCTATACTTGTCACTTTTCTGTAGCTTTGCTTTGGGATGGGTTAAAAAAGTTTTAAAAAACAATGCAATTCCAGATGTGTCCACAAGACGGCGACCTAAGCGCCCAAAACTGGTTTTTTACCAGGTATCGCGGTTAATAATATCCATTTTTCCCCCTGGATGGAGTTACTAGTAATGAAGTCAAGCTTCCCGCAAATGCTCTCTTTTTTTGGCTCTAAAACCGACATTTTGAGGCGTAAAAATATCTACAATGTTAACAATGCCTTCAGAAAATTTGACATGAAGTTTTGGAGCCTGTCGTCAATACAACAAAATAGTATACATATCAAATCGCATATATGTCAACGTATGAGTACTTACCATGTGGCTTGCTGGGCTTTCAAAAAGGTTTTGTGTTTTTGTTTTTTGAAAGAAAAATCTGTTATTGATCTCAGAGGGGAAGGGACAGGGGAAGAGAGAGAAATACCAATGATGAGAGAAACATCAACCGGCTGCCCCCTGCACGCCCCACTCTGGGCATGGAGCCCACAACCCGGCATGTGCCCCGAACGGGAATGGAACCGCACGACCTCCCGGTTCCTAGGTCGAAGCTCGACCACTGAGCCACACCGGCCGGAGGGCGTGGGTGGTTTGAATGGTCTCCTGTGCAGCCAAAGCTCCAAAGAACAGAGACAAAAGGAACGTTTGCTTGAAAATCAGAGGTTCCGGGTCCTGCAGGAGGGACTCGAACCCTCGCCCTCAGCCTGTGAACCAGCAGCCACGGTGAGGCGGCCCCAGGGCAGGGTCCTCCCGAGACCCTAGATCCTCTGCCTCCTGAAGTGCCTCCTCCCAGGCCTCCGGCCCCTGCCCCTCACCTGACAAGCTGGCCCCACCCGCAGCCCTGCAAACTGGCACAGCCGCCACTTTTTTTTCTCTCTAAAAGAAAATAACACGTTTTTATTGATTTCAGAAAGGGGGATACACACCCAGGGTGAGAATCGGCTGCCTCCTGCACCTGCACACCGGGAATGGAGCCCCCAGCCCGGGCATTGGACCAGTAATCAGACCAGAGACCTCCTGATTCACAGGTCGAAGCTCAACCACTGGGTCTCACTGGCCGGGCGCACCCACATGTAATCGCTGCGTCCGGGGAAGAAAGACTCCTTGGCTGTGGGCTGTTAACTCTGTTAACTTAGGGTTCACAGCGCATTGACTCAGGGTTAACACCGCATTTGCTCCGAGGGTGTCCTGGGTTTGATCCACCCCTGCGGAGGGGTCACCCCAGCTCCCGATATCTTGCGGTTCGGAGGTCCTGAGGGCCTTGGCTACGTCACCGCTGCTGGATTCTTTCGGGGGGGCGTCTCTGGAGCCCAGGGGGTCCCTGATTCCGGGCATTTGTACCCGCTGGTTCAGCAGAGTGTTAAGCACTCGAGTCTGTAAAAGGTTCGAGGACGAGGACTGGCGAGAGATGAAGACTCAATGCAGAGTGCGCCTCTCACTAGGAAGGGGTTGTAAGCCGGTGGGGGGGGGGGGTCTCTGGCCACCTGCGAGGGCATTCCTGGGACAACGGGCGACATTTGAATCCCGCCAGAGGTTTGGGCGGCACAGACACACTAGCGTGAACTTCCCCATTCTGATGGTGGTGCAGGAGGACGCCCCGGTTTATAGGAAATTGCCCCTGATGTATTTGGGAGAAAAAAAAATTAAAATATTTGGAGGCGTCACAGGGTATCACACGGGTGATTTCAGATTGCTCACGAATAGAGATCTCTGTGCTATACTTGTCACTTTTCTGTAGCTTTGCTTTGGGATGGCTTAAAAAAGTTTTAAAAAACAATGCAATTCCAGATGTGTCCACAACACGGCGACCTAAGCGCCCAAAACTGGTTTTTTACCAGGTATCGCGGTTAATAATATCCATTTTTCCCCCTGGATGGAGTTACTAGTAATGAAGTCAAGCTTCCCGCAAATGCTCTCTTTTTTTGGCACTAAAACCGACATTTTTAGGCGTAAAAATATCTACAATGTTAACAATGCCTTCAGAAAATTTGACATGAAGTTTTGGAGCCTGTCGTCAACACAGCAAAATAGTATACATATCAAATCGCATATATGTCAACGTATGAGTACTTGCCATGTGGCTTGCTGGGCTTTCAAAAAGGTTTTGTGTTTTTGTTTTTTGAAAGAAAAATCTGTTATTGATCTCAGAGGGGAAGGGACAGGGGAAGAGAGAGAAATACCAATGACGAGAGAAACATCAATCGGCTGCCCCCTGCACGCCCCACTCTGGGCATGGAGCCCACAACCCGGCATGTGCCCCGAACGGGAATGGAACCGCACGACCTCCCGGTTCCTAGGTCGAAGCTCGACCACTGAGCCACACCGGCCGTGGGCGTGGGTGGTTTGAATGGTCTCCTGTGCAGCCAAAGCTCCAAAGAACAGAGACAAAAGGAACGTTTGCTTGAAAATCAGAGGTTCCGGGTCCTGCGGGAGGGACTCGAACCCTCGCCCTCAGCCTGTGAACCAGCAGCCACGGTGAGGCGGCCCCAGGGCAGGGTCCTCCCGAGACCCTAGATCCTCTGCCTCCTGAAGTGCCTCCTCCCAGGCCTCCAGCCCCTGCCCCTCACCTGACAGGCCGGCTCCACCCGCAGCCCTGCAAACTGGCACAGCCGCCACTTTTTTTTCTCTCTAAAAGAAAATAACACATTTTTATTGATTTCAGGGAGGGGGATACACACCCAGGGTGAGAATCGGCTGCCTCCTGCACCTCCACACCGGGAATGGAGCCCCCAGCCCGGGCATCGGACCAGTAATCAGACCAGAGACCTCCTGATTCACAGGTCGAAGCTCAACCACTGGGCCTCACTGGCCGGGCGCACCCACGTGTAATCGCTGCGCCCGGGGAAGAAAGACTCCTTGGCTGTGGGCTGTTAACTCTGTTAAATTAGGGTTCACAGCGCATTGACTCAGGGTTAACACCGCATTTCCTCCGAGGGTGTCCTGGGTTTGATCCACCCCTGCGGCGGGGTCACCCCAGCTCCCGATCTCTTGCGGTTCGGAGGTCCTGAGGGCCTTGGCTACGTCACCGCTGCTGGATTCTTTCCGGGGGGGCGTCTCTGGAGCCTAGAGGGTCCCTGATTCTGGACATTTGTACCCGCTGGTTCAGCAGAGTGTTAAGCACTCGAGTCTGTAAAAGGTTCGAGGACGAGGACTGGCGAGAGATGAAGACTCAATGCAGAGTGCGCCTCTCACTAGGAAGGGGGTGTAAGCCGGTGGGGGGGGGGGTTTCTGGCCACCTGCGAGGGCATTCCTGGGACAACGGGCGACATTTGAATCCCGCCAGAGGACTGGGCGGCACAGACGCACCAGCGTGAACTTCCCGATTCTGATGGTGATGCAGGAGGACGCCCCGGTTTATAGGAAATTGCCCCTGAAGTATTTGGGAGAAAAAAAATTAAAATATTTGGAGGCGTCACAGGGTATCACACGGGTGATTTCAGATTGCTCACGAATAGAGATCTCTGTGCTATACTTGTCACTTTTCTGTAGCTTTGCTTTGGGATGGCTTAAAAAGGTTTTAAAAAACAATGCAATTCCAGATGTGTCCACAAGACGGCGACCTAAGCGCCCAAAACTGGTTTTTTACCAGGTATCGCGGTTAATAATATCCATTTTTCCCCCTGGATGGAGTTACTAGTAATGAAGTCAAGCTTCCCGCAAATGCTCTCTTTTTTTGGCTCTAAAACCGACATTTTTAGGCGTAAAAATATCTACAATGTTAACAATGCCTTCAGAAAATTTGACATGAAGTTTTGGAGCCTGTCGTCAATACAACAAAATAGTATACATATAAAATCGCATATATGTCAACGTATGAGTACTTGCCATGTGGCTTGCTGGGCTTTCAAAATGGTATTGTGGTTGTTGTTGTTTTTTTTTTTTTAAATATGTTATTGATCTCAGAGGGGAAGAGAGAGAAATACCAATGATGAGAGGAACGGCAATCGACTGCCCCCTGCACGCCCCACTCTGGGCATGGAGCCCACAACCCGGCATGTGCCACGACCGGCAATGGAACCGCACGACCTCCCGGTTCCTAGGTCGAAGTTTGACCACTGAGCCACACCGGCCGGAGGGCGTGGGTGGTTTGAATGGTCTCCTGTGCAGCAAAAGCTCCAAAGAACAGAGACAAAAGGAACGTTTGCTTGAAAATCAGAGGTTCCGGGTCCTGCAGGAGGGACTCGAACCCTCGCCCTCAGCCTGTGAACCAGCAGCCACGGTCACGCGGACCCAGGACATGGTCCTCCCGAAACCCTAGATCCTCTGCCTCCTGAAGTGCCTCCTCCCAGGCTTCCAGCCCCTGCCCCTCACCTGACAGGCCGGCCCTACCCGCAGCCCTGCAAACTGGCACAGCCGCCACTTTTTTTTCTCTCTAAAAGAAAATAACACGTTTTTATTGATTTCAGAAAGGGGGATACACACCCAGGGTGAGAATCGGCTGCCTCCTGCACCTCCACACCGGGAATGGAGCCCCCTACCCGGGCATCGGACCAGTAATCAGACCAGAGACCTTCTGATTCACAGGTGAAAGCTCAACCACTGGGCCTCACTGGCCGGGCGCACCCACGTGTAATCGCTGCGCCCGGGGAAGAAAGACTCCTTGGCTGTGGGCTGTTAACTCTGTTAACTTAGGGTTCACAGCGCATTGACTCAGGGTTAACACCGCATTTGCTCCAAGGGTGTCCTGGGTTTGATCCACCCCTGCGGAGGGGTCACCCCAGCTCCCGATCTCTTGCCGTTCGGAGGTCCTGAGGGCCTTGGCTACGTCACCGCTGCTGGATTCTTTCCGGGGGGGCGTCTCTGGAGCCTAGAGGGTCCCTGATTCTGGACATTTGTACCCGCTGGTTCAGCAGAGTGTTAAGCACTCGAGTCTGTAAAAGGTTCGAGGACGAGGACTGGCGAGAGATGAAGACTCAATGCAGAGTGCGCCTCTCACTAGGAAGGGGGTGTAAGCCGGTGGGGGGGGGGGGTCTCTGGCCACCTGCGAGGGCATTCCTGGGACAACGGGCGACATTTGAATCGCGCCAGAGGACTGGGCGGCACAGACGCACCAGCGTGAACTTCCCGATTCTGATGGTGATGCAGGAGGACGCCCCGGTTTATAGGAAATTGCCCCGGAAGTATTTGGGAGAAAAAAAATTAAAATATTTGGAGGCGTCACAGGGTATCACACGGGTGATTTCAGATTGCTCACGAATAGAGATCTCTGTGCTATACTTGTCACTTTTCTGTAGCTTTGCTTTGGGATGGGTTAAAAAAGTTTTAAAAAACAATGCAATTCCAGATGTGTCCACAAGACGGCGACCTAAGCGCCCAAAACTGGTTTTTTACCAGGTATCGCGGTTAATAATATCCATTTTTCCCCCTGGATGGAGTTACTAGTAATGAAGTCAAGCTTCCCGCAAATGCTCTCTTTTTTTGGCTCTAAAACCGACATTTTGAGGCGTAAAAATATCTACAATGTTAACAATGCCTTCAGAAAATTTGACATGAAGTTTTGGAGCCTGTCGTCAATACAACAAAATAGTATACATATCAAATCGCATATATGTCAACGTATGAGTACTTGCCATGTGGCTTGCTGGGCTTTCAAAAAGGTTTTGTGTTTTTGTTTTTTGAAAGAAAAATCTGTTATTGATCTCAGAGGGGAAGGGACAGGGGAAGAGAGAGAAATACCAATGATGAGAGAAACATCAACCGGCTGCCCCCTGCACGCCCCACTCTGGGCATGGAGCCCACAACCCGGCATGTGCCCCGAACGGGAATGGAACCGCACGACCTCCCGGTTCCTAGGTCGAAGCTCGACCACTGAGCCACACCGGCCGGAGGGCGTGGGTGGTTTGAATGGTCTCCTGTGCAGCCAAAGCTCCAAAGAACAGAGACAAAAGGAACGTTTGCTTGAAAATCAGAGGTTCCGGGTCCTGCAGGAGGGACTCGAACCCTCGCCCTCAGCCTGTGAACCAGCAGCCACGGTGAGGCGGCCCCAGGGCAGGGTCCTCCCGAGACCCTAGATCCTCTGCCTCCTGAAGTGCCTCCTCCCAGGCCTCCGGCCCCTGCCCCTCACCTGACAAGCTGGCCCCACCCGCAGCCCTGCAAACTGGCACAGCCGCCACTTTTTTTTCTCTCTAAAAGAAAATAACACATTTTTATTGATTTCAGGGAGGGGGATACACACCCAGGGTGAGAATCGGCTGCCTCCTGCACCTCCACACCGGGAATGGAGCCCCCAGCCCGGGCATCGGACCAGTAATCAGACCAGAGACCTCCTGATTCACAGGTCGAAGCTCAACCACTGGGCCTCACTGGCCGGGCGCACCCACGTGTAATCGCTGCGCCCGGGGAAGAAAGACTCCTTGGCTGTGGGCTGTTAACTCTGTTAACTTAGGGTTCACAGCGCATTGACTCAGGGTTAACACCGCATTTGCTCTGAGGGTGTCCTGGGTTTGATCCACCCCTGCGGAGGGGTCACCCCAGCTCCCGATCTCTTGCGGTTCGGAGGTCCTGAGGGCCTTGGCTACGTCACCGCTGCTGGATTCTTTGGGGGGGGGGGCGTCTCTGGAGCCTAGGGGGTCCCTGATTCCGGACATTTGTACCCGCTGGTTCAGCAGAGTGTTAAGCACTCGAGTCTGTAAAAGGTTCGAGGACGAGGACTGGCGAGAGATGAAGACTCAATGCAGAGTGCGCCTCTCACTAGGAAGGGGGTGTAAGCCGGTGGGGGGGGGGGGCGGTCTCTGGCCACCTGCGAGGGCATTCCTGGGACAACGGGCGACATTTGAATCCCGCCAGAGGACTGGGCGGCACAGACGCACCAGCGTGAACTTCTCGATTCTGAAGGTTGTGCAGGAGGACGCCCCGTTTTATAGGAAATTGCCCCTGAAGTATTTGGGAGAAAAAAAAATTAAAATATTTGGAGGCGTCACAGGGTATCATACGGGTGATTACAGATTGCTCACGAATAGAGATCTCTGTGCTATACTTGTCACTTTTCTGTAGCTCTGCTTTGGGATGGCTTAAAAAAGTTTTAAAAAACAATGCAATTCCAGATGTGTCCACAAGACGGCGACCTAAGCGCCCAAAACTGTTTTTTTACCAGGTATCGCGGTTAATAATATCCATTTTTCCCCCTGGATGGAGTTACTAGTAATGAAGTCAAGCTTCCCGCAAATGCTCTTTTTTTTTGGCACTAAAACCGACATTTTTAGGCGTAAAAATATCTACAATGTTAACGCCTTCAGAAAAGGTGACATGAAGTTTTGGAGCTTGTCGTCAATACAACCAAATAGCATACATATCAAATCGCATTTATGTCAACATATGAGTACTTGCCATGTCGCTTGCTGGGCTTTCAAAATGGTATTGTGGTTGTTGTTGTTGTTTTTTTTTTAAATATGTTATTGATCTCAGAGGGGAAGAGAGAGAAATACCAATGATGAGAGGAACGGCAATCGACTGCCCCCTGCACGCCCCACTCTGGGCATGGAGCCCACAACCCGGCATGTGCCACGACCGGCAATGGATCCGCACGACCTCCCGGTTCCTAGGTCGAAGCTTGACCACTGAGCCACACCGGCCGGAGGGCGTGGGTGGTTTGAATGGTCTCCTGTGCAGCCAAAGCTCCAAAGAACAGAGACAAAAGGAACGTTTGCTTGAAAATCAGAGGTTCCGGGTCCTGCAGGAGGGACTCGAACCCACGCCCTCAGCCTGTGAACCAGCAGCCATGGTCAGGCGGCCCCAGGGCAGGGTCCTCCCGAGACCCTACATCCTCTGCCTCCTGAAGTGCCTCCTCCCAGGCCTCCGGCCCCTCCCCTCACCTGACAAGCCGGCCCCACCCGCAGCCCAGCAAACTGGCACAGCCGCCACTTTTTTTTCTCTCTAAAAGAAAATAACACGTTTTTATTGATTTCAGAAAGGGGGATACACACCCAGGGTGAGAATCGGCTGCCTCCTGCACCTGCACACCGGGAATGGAGCCCCCTGCCCGGGCATCGGACCAGTAATCAGACCCGAGTCCTCCTGATTCACAGGTCGAAGCTCAACCACTAGGCCTCACTGGCCGGGCGCACCCACGTGTAATCGCTGCGCCCGGGGAAGAAAGACTCCTTGGCTGTGGGCTGTTAACTCTGTTAACTTAGGGTTCACAGCGCATTGACTCAGGGTTAACACCGCATTTGCTCCGAGGGTGTCCTGGGTTTGATCCACCCCTGCGGAGGGGTCACCCCAGCTCCCGATCTCTTGCGGTTCGGAGGTCCTGAGGGCCTTGGCTACGTCACCGCTGCTGGATTCTTTCGGGGGGGGGCGTCTCTGGAGCCTAGGGGGTCCCTGATTCCGGACATTTGTACCCGCTGGTTCAGCAGAGTGTTAAGCACTCGAGTCTGTAAAAGGTTCGAGGACGAGGACTGGCGAGAGATGAAGACTCAATGCAGAGTGCGCCTCTCACTAGGAAGGGGGTGTAAGCCGGTGTGGGTGGGGTCTCTGGCCACCTGCGAGGGCATTCCTGGGACAACGGGCGACATTTGAATCCCGCCAGAGGACTGGGCGGCACAGACGCACCAGCGTGAACTTCCCGATTCTGATGGTGGTGCAGGAGGACGCCCCGGTTTATAGGAAATTGTCCCTGAAGTATTTGGGAGAAAAAAAATTAAAATATTTGGAGGCGTCACAGGGTATCACACGGGTGATTTCAGATTGCTCACGAATAGAGATCTCTGTGCTATACTTGTCACTTTTCTGTAGCTTTGCTTTGGGATGGCTTAAAAAAGTTTTAAAAAACAATGCAATTCCAGATGTGTCCACAAGACGGCGACCTAAGCGCCCAAAACTGGTTTTTTACCAGGTATCGCGGTTAATAATATCCATTTTTCCCCCTGGATGGAGTTACTAGTAATGAAGTCAAGCTTCCCGCAAATGCTCTCTTTTTTTGGCTCTAAAACCGACATTTTTAGGCGTAAAAATATCTACAATGTTAACAATGCCTTCAGAAAATTTGACATGAAGTTTTGGAGCCTGTCGTCAATACAACAAAATAGTATACATATCAAATCGCATATATGTCAACGTATGAGTACTTGCCATGTGGCTTGCTGGGCTTTCAAAATGGTATTGTGGTTGTTGTTGTTGTTTTTTTTTAAATATGTTATTGATCTCAGAGGGGAAGAGAGAGAAATACCAATGATGAGAGGAACGGCAATCGACTGCCCCCTGCACGCCCCACTCTGGGCATGGAGCCCACAACCCGGCATGTGCCACGACTGGCAATGGAACCGCACGACCTCCCGGTTCCTAGGTCGAAGCTTGACCAATGAGCCATACCGGCCGGAGGGCGTGGGTGGTTTGAATGGTCTCCTGTGCAGCCAAAGCTCCAAAGAACAGAGACAAAAGGAACGTTTGCTTGAAAATCAGAGGTTCCGGGTCCTGCAGGAGGGACTCGAACCCTGGCCCTCAGCCTGTGAACCAGCAGCCACGGTCACGCGGACCCAGGACAGGGTCCTCCCGAGACCCTTGATCCTCTGCCTCCTGAAGTGCCTCCTCCCAGGCCTCCAGCCCCTGCCCCTCACCTGACAGGCCGGCCCTACCCGCAGCCCTGCAAACTGGCACAGCCGCCACTTTTTTTTCTCTCTAAAAGAAAATAACACGTTTTTATTGATTTCAGAAAGGGGGATACACACCCAGGGTGAGAATCGGCTGCCTCCTGCACCTCCACACCGGGAATGGAGCCCCCAGCCCGGGCATCGGACCAGTAATCAGACCAGAGACCTCCTGATTCACAGGTCGAAGCTCAACCACTGGGCCTCACTGGCCGGGCGCACCCACGTGTAATCGCTGCGCCCGGGGAAGAAAGACTCCTTGGCTGTGGGCTGTTAACTCTGTTAACTTAGGGTTCACAGCGCATTGACTCAGGGTTAACACCGCATTTGCTCCGAGGGTGTCCTGGGTTTGATCCACCCCTGCGGAGGGGTCACCCCAGCTCCCGATCTCTTGCGGTTCGGAGGTCCTGAGGGCCTTGGCTACGTCACCGCTGCTGGATTCTTTCGGGGGGGGGGGGCGTCTCTGGAGCCTAGGGGGTCCCTGATTCCGGACATTTGTACCCGCTGGTTCAGCAGAGTGTTAAGCACTCGAGTCTGTAAAAGGTTCGAGGACGAGGACTGGCGAGAGATGAAGACTCAATGCAGAGTGCGCCTCTCACTAGGAAGGGGGTGTAAGCCGGTGGGGGGGGGCGGTCTCTGGCCACCTGCGAGGGCATTCCTGGGACAACGGGCGACATTTGAATCCCGCCAGAGGACTGGGCGGCACAGACGCACCAGCGTGAACTTCTCGATTCTGATGGTTGTGCAGGAGGACGCCCCGTTTTATAGGAAATTGCCCCTGAAGTATTTGGGAGAAAAAAAAATTAAAATATTTGGAGGCGTCTCAGGGTATCATACGGGTGATTACAGATTGCTCACGAATAGAGATCTCTGTGCTATACTTGTCACTTTTCTGTAGCTTAGCTTTGGGATGGCTTAAAAAGGTTTTAAAAAACAATGCAATTCCAGATGTGTCCACAAGACGGCGACCTAAGCGCCCAAAACTGTTTTTTTACCCGGTATCGCGGTTAATAATATCCATTTTTCCCCCTGGATGGAGTTACTAGTAATGAAGTCAAGCTTCCCGCAAATGCTCTCTTTTTTTGGCTCTAAAACCGACATTTTTAGGCGTAAAAATATCTACAATGTTAACAATGCCTTCAGAAAATTTGACATGAAGTTTTGGAGCCTGTCGTCAATACAACAAAATAGTATACATATCAAATCCCATATATGTCAACGTATGAGTACTTGCCATGTGGCTTGCTGGGCTTTCAAAAAGGTTTTGTGTTTTTGTTTTTTGAAAGAAAAATCTGTTATTGATCTCAGAGGGGAAGGGACAGGGTAAGAGAGAAATATACCAATGATGAGAGAAACATCAATCGGAAGCCCCCTGCACGCCCCACTCTGGGCATGGAGCCCACAACCCGGCATGTGCCCCGAACGGGAATGGAACCGCACGACCTCCCGGTTTCTAGGTCGAAGCTCGACCACTGAGCCACACCGGCCGGAGAGCGTGGGTGGTTTGAATGGTCTCCTGTGCAGCCAAAGCTCCAAAGAACAGAGACAAAAGGAACGTTTGCTTGAAAATCAGAGGTTCCGGGTCCTGCAGGAGGGACTCGAACCCTCGCCCTCAGCCTGTGAACCAGCAGCCACGGTCAGGCGGCCCCAGGGCAGGGTCCTCCCGAGACCCTACATCCTCTGCCTCCTGAAGTGCCTCCTCCCAGGCCTCCGGCCCCTCCCCTCACCTGACAAGCCGGCCCCACCCGCAGCCCTGCAAACTGGCACAGCCGCCACTTTTTTTTCTCTCTAAAAGAAAATAACACGTTTTTATTGATTTCAGAAAGGGGGATACACACCCAGGGTGAGAATCGGCTGCCTCCTGCACCTCCACACCGGGAATGGAGCCCCCAGCCCGGGCATCGGACCAGTAATCAGACCAGAGACCTCCTGATTCACAGGTCGAAGCTCAACCACTGGGCCTCACTGGCCGGGCGCACCCACGTGTAATCGCTGCGCCCGGGGAAGAAAGACTCCTTGGCTGTGGGCTGTTAACTCTGTTAACTTAGGGTTCACAGCGCATTGACTCAGGGTTAACACCGCATTTGCTCCGAGGGTGTCCTGGGTTTGATCCACCCCTGCGGAGGGGTCACCCCAGCTCCCGATCTCTTGCGGTTCGGAGGTCCTGAGGGCCTTGGCTACGTCACCGCTGCTGGATTCTTTGGGGGGGGGCGTCTCTGGAGCCTAGAGGGTCCCTGATTCCGGACATTTGTACCCGCTGGTTCAGCAGAGTGTTAAGCACTCGAGTCTGTAAAAGGTTCGAGGACGAGGACTGGCGAGAGATGAAGACTCAATGCAGAGTGCGCCTCTCACTAGGAAGGGGTTGTAAGCCGGTGGGGGGGGGGGGCGGTCTCTGGCCACCTGCGAGGGCATTCCTGGGACAACGGGTGACATTTGAATCCCGCCAGAGGACTGGGCGGCACAGACGCACCAGCGTGAACTTCTCGATTCTGATGGTTGTGCAGGAGGACGCCCCGTTTTATAGGAAATTGCTCCTGAAGTATTTGGGAGAAAAAAAAAATTAAAATATTTGGAGGCGTCACAGGGTATCACACGGGTGATTTCAGATTGCTCACGAATAGAGATCTCTGTGCTATACTTGTCACTTTTCTGTAGCTTTGCTTTGGGATGGCTTAAAAAAGTTTTAAAAAACAATGCAATTCCAGATGTGTCCCCAAGACGGCGACCTAAGCGCCCAAAACTGTTTTTTTACCAGGTATCGCGGTTAATAATATCAATTTTTCCCCCTGGATGGAGTTACTAGTAATGAAGTCAAGCTTCCCGCAAATGCTCTTTTTTTTTGGCACTAAAACCGACATTTTTAGGCGTAAAAATATCTACAATGTTAACGCCTTCAGAAAAGGTGACATGAAGTTTTGGAGCTTGTCGTCAATACAACCAAATAGCATACATATCAAATCGCATATATGTCAACATATGAGTACTTGCCATGTCGCTTGCTGGGCTTTCAAAATGGTATTGTGGTTGTTGTTGTTGTTGTTTTTTTTTAAATATGTTATTGATATCAGAGGGGAAGAGAGAGAAATACCAATGATGAGAGGAACGGCAATCGACTGCCCCCTGCACGCCCCACTCTGGGCATGGAGCCCACAACCCGGCATGTGCCACGACTGGCAATGGAACCGCACGACCTCCCGGTTCCTAGGTCGAAGCTTGACCACTGAGCCACACCGGCCGGAGGGCGTGGGTGGTTTGAATGGTCTCCTGTGCAGCCAAAGCTCCAAAGAACAGAGACAAAAGGAACGTTTGCTTGAAAATCAGAGGTTCCGGGTCCTGCAGGAGGGACTCGAACCCACGCCCTCAGCCTGTTAACCAGCAGCCACGGTCACGCGGACCCAGGACAGGGTCCTCCCGAGACCCTTGATCCTCTGCCTCCTGAAGTGCCTCCTCCCAGGCCTCCAGCCCCTGCCCCTCACCTGACAGGCCGGCCCTACCCGCAGCCCTGCAAACTGGCACAGCCGCCACTTTTTTTTCTCTCTAAAAGAAAATAACACGTTTTTATTGATTTCAGAAAGGGGGATACACACCCAGGGTGAGAATCGGCTGCCTCCTGCACCTCCACACCGGGAATGGAGCCCCCAGCCCGGGCATCGGACCAGTAATCAGACCAGAGACCTCCTGATTCACAGGTCAAAGCTCAACCACTGGGCCTCACTGGCCGGGCGCACCCACGTGTAATCGCTGCGCCCGGGGAAGAAAGACTCCTTGGCTGTGGGCTGTTAACTCTGTTAACTTAGGGTTCACAGCGCATTGACTCAGGGTTAACACCGCATTTGCTTCGAGGGTGTCCTGGGTTTGATCCACCCCTGCGGAGGGGTCACCCCAGCTCCCGATCTCTTGCGGTTCGGAGGTCCTGAGGGCCTTGGCTACGTCACCGCTGCTGGATTCTTTCGGGGGGGGGGGGCGTCTCTGGAGCCTAGGGGGTCCCTGATTCCGGACATTTGTACCCGCTGGTTCAGCAGAGTGTTAAGCACTCGAGTCTGTAAAAGGTTCGAGGACGAGGACTGGCGAGAGATGAAGACTCAATGCAGAGTGCGCCTCTCACTAGGAAGGGGGTGTAAGCCGGTGGGGGGGGGGGTCTCTGGCCACCTGCGAGGGCATTCCTGGGACAACGGGCGACATTTGAATCCCGCCAGAGGACTGGGCGGCACAGACGCACTAGCGTGAACTTCCCCATTCTGATGGTGATGCAGGAGGACGCCCCGGTTTATAGGAAATTGCCCCTGAAGTATTTGGGAGAAAAAAAATTAAAATATTTGGAGGCGTCACAGGGTATCACACGGGTGATTTCAGATTGCTCACGAATAGAGATCTCTGTGCTATACTTGTCACTTTTCTGTAGCTTTGCTTTGGGATGGCTTAAAAAAGTTTTAAAAAACAATGCAATTCCAGATGTGTCCACAAGACGGCGACCTAAGCGCCCAAAACTGTTTTTTTACCCGGTATCGCGGTTAATAATATCCATTTTTCCCCCTGGATGGAGTTACTAGTAATGAAGTCAAGCTTCCCGCAAATGCCCTTTTTTTTGGCACTAAAACCGACATTTTTAGGCGTAAAAATATCTACAATGTTAACGCCTTCAGAAAAGGTGACATGAAGTTTTGGAGCTTGTCGTCAATACAACCAAATAGCATACATATCAAATCGCATATATGTCAACATATGAGTACTTGAAATGTCGCTTGCTGGGCTTACAAAATGGTATTGTGGTTGTTGTTGTTGTTGTTTTTTTAAATATGTTATTGATCTCAGAGGGGAAGAGAGAGAAATACCAATGATGAGAGGAACGGCAATCGACTGCCCCCTGCACGCCCCACTCTGGGCATGGAGCCCACAACCCGGCATGTGCCACGACCGGCAATGGAACCGCACGACCTCCCGGTTCCTAGGTCGTAGCTTGACCACTGAGCCACACCGGCCGGAGGGCGTGGGTGGTTTGAATGGTCTCCTGTGCAGCCAAAGCTCCAAAGAACAGAGACAAAAGGAACGTTTGCTTGAAAATCAGAGGTTCCGGGTCCTGCAGGAGGGACTCGAACCCTCGCCCTCAGCCTGTGAACCAGCAGCCACGGTCACGCGGACCCAGGACAGGGTCCTCCCGAAACCCTAGATCCTCTGCCTCCTGAAGTGCCTCCTCCCAGGCCTCCAGCCCCTGCCCCTCACCTGACAGGCCGGCCCTACCCGCAGCCCTGCAAACTGGCACAGCCGCCACTTTTTTTTCTCTCTAAAAGAAAATAACACGTTTTTATTGATTTCAGAAAGGGGGATACACACCCAGGGTGAGAATCGGCTGCCTCCTGCACCTCCACACCGGGAATGGAGCCCCCTACCCGGGCATCGGACCAGTAATCAGACCAGAGACCTCCTGATTCACAGGTCGAAGCTCAACCACTGGGCCTCACTGGCCGGGCGCACCCACGTGTAATCGCTGCGCCCGGGGAAGAAAGACTCCTTGGCTGTGGGCTGTTAACTCTGTTAACTTAGGGTTCACAGCGCATTGACTCAGGGTTAACACCGCATTTGCTCCGAGGGTGTCCTGGGTTTGATCCACCCCTGCGGAGGGGTCACCCCAGCTCCCGATCTCTTGCGGTTCGGAGGTCCTGAGGGCCTTGGCTACGTCACCGCTGCTGGATTCTTTGGGGGGGGGGGCGTCTCTGGAGCCTAGGGGGTCCCTGATTCCGGACATTTGTACCCGCTGGTTCAGCAGAGTGTTAAGCACTCGAGTCTGTAAAAGGTTCGAGGACGAGGACTGGCGAGAGATGAAGACTCAATGCAGAGTGCGCCTCTCACTAGGAAGGGGGTGTAAGCCGGTGGGGGGGGGGTCTCTGGCCACCTGCGAGGGCATTCCTGGGACAACGGGCGACATTTGAATCCCGCCAGAGGACTGGGCGGCACAGACGCACCAGCGTGAACTTCCCGATTCTGATGGTGATGCAGGAGGACGCCCCGGTTTATAGGAAATTGCCCCTGAAGTATTTGGGAGAAAAAAAATTAAAATATTTGGAGGCGTCACAGGGTATCACACGGGTGATTTCAGATTGCTCACGAATAGAGATCTCTGTGCTATACTTGTCACTTTTCTGTAGCTTTGCTTTGGGATGGCTTAAAAAGGTTTTAAAAAACAATGCAATTCCAGATGTGTCCACAAGACGGCGACCTAAGCGCCCAAAACTGGTTTTTTACCAGGTATCGCGGTTAATAATATCCATTTTTCCCCCTGGATGGAGTTACTAGTAATGAAGTCAAGCTTCCCGCAAATGCTCTCTTTTTTTGGCTCTAAAACCGACATTTTTAGGCGTAAAAATATCTACAATGTTAACAATACCTTCAGAAAATTTGACATGAAGTTTTGGAGCCTGTCGTCAATACAACAAAATAGTATACATATCAAATCCCATATATGTCAACGTATGAGTACTTGCCATGTGGCTTGCTGGGCTTTCAAAAAGGTTTTGTGTTTTTGTTTTTTGAAAGAAAAATCTGTTATTGATCTCAGAGGGGAAGGGACATGGGAAGAGAGAGAAATACCAATGATGAGAGAAACATCAATCGGAAGCCCCCTGAACGCCCCACTCTGGGCATGGAGCCCACAACCCGGCATGTGCCCCGAACGGGAATGGAACCGCACGACCTCCCGGTTTCTAGGTCGAAGCTCGACCACTGAGCCACACCGGCCGGAGGGCGTGGGTGGTTTGAATGGTCTCCTGTGCAGCCAAAGCTCCAAAGAACAGAGACAAAAGGAACGTTTGCTTGAAAATCAGAGGTTCCGGGTCCTGCAGGAGGGACTCGAACCCTCGCCCTCAGCCTGTGAACCAGCAGCCACGGTCAGGCGGCCCCAGGGCAGGGTCCTCCCGAGACCCTACATCCTCTGCCTCCTGAAGTGCCTCCTCCCAGGCCTCTGGCCCCTCCCCTCACCTGACAAGCCGGCCCCACCCGCAGCCCTGCAAACTGGCACAGCCGCCACTTTTTTTTCTCTCTAAAAGAAAATAACACGTTTTTATTGATTTCAGAAAGGGGGATACACACCCAGGGTGAGAATCGGCTGCCTCCTGCACCTCCACACCGGGAATGGAGCCCCCAGCCCGGGCATCGGACCAGTAATCAGACCAGAGACCTCCTGATTCACAGGTCGAAGCTCAACCACTGGGCCTCACTGGCCGGGCGCACCCACGTGTAATCGCTGCGCCCGGGGAAGAAAGACTCCTTGGCTGTGGGCTGTTAACTCTGTTAACTTAGGGTTCACAGCGCATTGACTCAGGGTTAACACCGCATTTGCTCCGAGGGTGTCCTGGGTTTGATCCACCCCTGCGGAGGGGTCACCCCAGCTCCCGATCTCTTGCGGTTCGGAGGTCCTGAGGGCCTTGGCTACGTCACCGCTGCTGGATTCTTTGGGGGGGGGGCGTCTCTGGAGCCTAGGGGGTCCCTGATTCCGGACATTTGTACCCGCTGGTTCAGCAGAGTGTTAAGCACTCGAGTCTGTAAAAGGTTCGAGGACGAGGACTGGCGAGAGATGAAGACTCAATGCAGAGTGCGCCTCTCACTAGGAAGGGGGTGTAAGCCGGTGGGGGGGGGCGGTCTCTGGCCACCTGCGAGGGCATTCCTGGGACAACGGGCGACATTTGAATCCCGCCAGAGGACTGGGCGGCACAGACGCACCAGCGTGAACTTCTCAATTCTGATGGTTGTGCAGGAGGACGCCCCGTTTTATAGGATATTGCCCCTGAAGTATTTGGGAGAAAAAAAAATTAAAATATTTGGAGGCGTCACAGGGTATCACACGGGTGATTTCAGATTGCTCACGAATAGAGATCTCTGTGCTATACTTGTCACTTTTCTGTAGCTTTGCTTTGGGATGGCTTAAAAAAGTTTTAAAAAACAATGCAATTCCAGATGTGTCCCCAAGACGGCGACCTAAGCGCCCAAAACTGTTTTTTTACCCGGTATCGCGGTTAATAATATCCATTTTTCCCCCTGGATGGAGTTACTAGTAATGAAGTCAAGCTTCCCGCAAATGCCCTTTTTTTTGGCACTAAAACCGACATTTTTAGGCGTAAAAATATCTACAATGTTAACGCCTTCAGAAAAGGTGACATGAAGTTTTGGAGCTTGTCGTCAATACAACCAAATAGCATACATATCAAATCGCATATATGTCAACATATGAGTACTTGCCATGTCGCTTGCTGGGCTTACAAAATGGTATTGTGGTTGTTGTTGTTGTTGTTTTTTTAAATATGTTATTGATCTCAGAGGGGAAGAGAGAGAAATACCAATGATGAGAGGAACGGCAATCGACTGCCCCCTGCACGACCCACTCTGGGCATGGAGCCCACAACCCGGCATGTGCCACGACCGGCAATGGAACCGCACGACCTCCCGGTTCCTAGGTCGTAGCTTGACCACTGAGCCACACCGGCCGGAGGGCGTGGGTGGTTTGAATGGTCTCCTGTGCAGCCAAAGCTCCAAAGAACAGAGACAAAATGAACGTTTGCTTGAAAATCAGAGGTTCCGGGTCCTGCAGGAGGGACTCGAACCCTCGCCCTCAGCCTGTGAACCAGCAGCCACGGTCACGCGGACCCAGGACAGGGTCCTCCCAAAACCCTAGATCCTCTGCCTCCTGAAGTGCCTCCTCCCAGGCCTCCAGCCCCTGCCCCTCACCTGACAGGCCGGCCCTACCCGCAGCCCTGCAAACTGGCACAGCCGCCACTTTTTTTTCTCTCTACAAGAAAATAACACGTTTTTATTGATTTCAGAAAGGGGGATACACACCCAGGGTGAGAATCGGCTGCCTCCTGCACCTCCACACCGGGAATGGAGCCCCCTACCCGGGCATCGGACCAGTAATCAGACCAGAGACCTTCTGATTCACAGGTCAAAGCTCAACCACTGGGCCTCACTGGCCGGGCGCACCCACGTGTAATCGCTGCGCCCGGGGAAGAAAGACTCCTTGGCTGTGGGCTGTTAACTCTGTTAACTTAGGGTTCACAGCGCATTGACTCAGGGTTAACACCGCATTTGCTCCGACGGTGTCCTGGGTTTGATCCACCCCTGCGGAGGGGTCACCCCAGCTCCCGATCTCTTGCGGTTCGGAGGTCCTGAGGGCCTTGGCTACGTCACCGCTGCTGGATTCTTTGGGGGGGGGCGTCTCTGGAGCCTAGGGGGTCCCTGATTCCGGACATTTGTACCCGCTGGTTCAGCAGAGTGTTAAGCACTCGAGTCTGTAAAAGGTTCGAGGACGAGGACTGGCGAGAGATGAAGACTCAATGCAGAGTGCGCCTCTCACTAGGAAGGGGGTGTAAGCCGGTGGGGGGGGGGGTCTCTGGCCACCTGCGAGGGCATTCCTGGGACAACGGGCGACATTTGAATCCCGCCAGAGGACTGGGCGGCACAGACGCACTAGGGTGAACTTCCCCATTCTGATGGTGATGCAGGAGGACGCCCCGTTTTATAGGAAATTGCCCCTGAAGTATTTGGGAGAAAAAAAATTAAAATATTTGGAGGCGTCACAGGGTATCACACGGGTGATTTCAGATTGCTCACGAATAGAGATCTCTGTGCTATACTTGTCACTTTTCTGTAGCTTTGCTTTGGGATGGCTTAAAAAAGTTTTAAAAAACAATGCAATTCCAGATGTGTCCACAAGACGGCGACCTAAGCGCCCAAAACTGGTTTTTTACCAGGTATCGCGGTTAATAATATCCATTTTTCCCCCTGGATGGAGTTACTAGTAATGAAGTCAAGCTTCCCGCAAATGCTCTCTTTTTTTGGCTCTAAAACCGACATTTTTAGGCGTAAAAATATCTACAATGTTAACAATGCCTTCAGAAAATTTGACATGAAGTTTTGGAGCCTGTCGTCAATACAACAAAATAGTATACATATCAAATCGCATATATGTCAACATATGAGTACTTGCCATGTGGCTTGCTGGGCTTTCATAAAGGTTTTGTGTTTTTGTTTTTTGAAAGAAAAATCTGTTATTGATCTCAGAGGGGAAGGGACAGGGGAAGAGAGAGAAATACCAATGATGAGAGAAACATCAATCGGCTGCCCCCTGCACGCCCCACTCTGGGCATGGAGCCCACAACCCGGCATGTGCCCCGAACGGGAATAGAACCGCACGACCTCCCGGTTCCTAGGTCGAAGCTTGACCACTGAGCCACACCGGCCTTAGGGCGTTGGTGGTTTGAATGGTCTCCTGTGCAGCCAAAGCTCCAAAGAACAGAGACAAAAGGAACGTTTGCTTGAAAATCAGAGGTTCCGGGTCCTGCAGGAGGGACTCGAACCCTTGCCCTCAGCCTGTGAACCAGCAGCCACGGTCACACGGACCCAGGACAGGGTCCCCCTGAGACCCTAGATCCTCTGCCTCCTGAAGTGCCTCCTCCCAGGCCTCCAGCCCCTGCCCCTCACCTGACAGGCCGGCCCCACCCGCAGCCCTGCAAACTGGCACAGCCGCCACTTTTTTTTCTCTCTAAAAGAAAATAACACGTTTTTATTGATTTCAGAAAGGGGGATACACACCCAGGGTGAGAATCGGCTGCCTCCTGCACCTGCACACCGGGAATGGAGCCCCCAGCCCGGGCATCGGACCAGTAATCAGACCAGAGACCTCCTGATTCACAGGTCAAAGCTCAACCACTGGGCCTCACTGGCCGGGCGCACCCACGTGTAATCGCTGCGCCCGGGGAAGAAAGACTCCTTGGCTGTGGGCTGTTAACTCTGTTAACTTAGGGTTCACAGCGCATTGACTCAGGGTTAACACCGCATTTGCTCCGAGGGTGTCCTGGGTTTGATCCACCCCTGCGGAGGGGTCACCCCAGCTCCCGATCTCTTGCGGTTCGGAGGTCCTGAGGGCCTTGGCTACGTCACCGCTGCTGGATTCTTTCGGGGGGGCGTCTCTGGAGCCTAGGGGGTCCCTGATTCCGGACATTTGTACCCGCTGGTTCAGCAGAGTGTTAAGCACTCGAGTCTGTAAAAGGTTCGAGGTTGAGGACTGGCGAGAGATGAAGACTCAATGCTGAGTGCTCCTCTCACTAGGAAGGGGGTGTAAGCCGGTGGGGGGGGCGGTCTCTGGCCACCTGCGAGGGCATTCCTGGGACAACGGGCGACATTTGAATCCCGCCAGAGGACTGGGCGGCACAGACGCACCAGTGTGAACTTCTCGATTCTGATGGTTGTGCAGGAGGACGCCCCGTTTTATAGGAAATTGCCCCTGAAGTATTTGGGAGAAAAAAAATTAAAATATTTGGAGGCGTCACAGGGTATCACACGGGTGATTTCAGATTGCTCACGAATAGAGATCTCTGTGCTATACTTGTCACTTTTCTGTAGCTTTGCTTTGGGATGGCTTAAAAAAGTTTTAAAAAACAATGCAATTCCAGATGTGTCCACAAGACGGCGACCTAAGCGCCCAAAACTGTTTTTTTACCCGGTATCGCGGTTAATAATATCCATTTTTCCCCATGGATGGAGTTACTAGTAATGAAGTCAAGCTTCCCGCAAATGCTCTTTTTTTTTGGCACTAAAACCAACATTTTTAGGCGTAAAAATATCTACAATGTTAACGCCTTCAGAAAAGGTGACATGAAGTTTTGGAGCTTGTCGTCAATACAACCAAATAGCATACATATCAAATCGCATATATGTCAACATATGAGTACTTGCCATGTCGCTTGCTGGGCTTTCAAAATGGTATTGTGGTTGTTGTTGTTGTTGTTTTTTTTAAATATGTTATTGATATCAGAGGGGAAGAGAGAGAAATACCAATGATGAGAGGAACGGCAATCGACTGCCCCCTGCACGCCCCACTCTGGGCATGGAGCCCACAACCCGGCATGTGCCACGACTGGCAATGGAACCGCACGACCTCCCGGTTCCTAGGTCGAAGCTTGACCACTGAGCCACACCGGCCGGAGGGCGTGGGTGGTTTGAATGGTCTCCTGTGCAGCCAAAGCTCCAAAGAACAGAGACAAAAGGAACGTTTGCTTGAAAATCAGAGGTTCCAGGTCCTGCAGGAGGGACTCGAACCCACGCCCTCAGCCTGTGAACCAGCAGCCACGGTCACGCGGACCCAGGACAGGGTCCTCCCGAGACCCTTGATCCTCTGCCTCCTGAAGTGCCTCCTCCCAGGCCTCCAGCCCCTGCCCCTCACCTGACAGGCCGGCCCTACCCGCAGCCCTGCAAACTGGCACAGCCGCCACTTTTTTTTCTCTCTAAAAGAAAATAACACGTTTTTATTGATTTCAGAAAGGGGGATACACACCCAGGGTGAGAATCGGCTGCCTCCTGCACCTCCACACCGGGAATGGAGCCCCCAGCTCGGGCATCGGACCAGTAATCAGACCAGAGACCTCCTGATTCACAGGTCAAAGCTCAACCACTGGGCCTCACTGGCCGGGCGCACCCACGTGTAATCGCTGCGCCCGGGGAAGAAAGACTCCTTGGCTGTGGGCTGTTAACTCTGTTAACTTAGGGTTCACAGCGCATTGACTCAGGGTTAACACCGCATTTGCTTCGAGGGTGTCCTGGGTTTGATCCACCCCTGCGGAGGGGTCACCCCAGCTCCCGATCTCTTGCGGTTCGGAGGTCCTGAGGGCCTTGGCTACGTCACCGCTGCTGGATTCTTTCGGGGGGGGGGGGCGTCTCTGGAGCCTAGGGGGTCCCTGATTCCGGACATTTGTACCCGCTGGTTCAGCAGAGTGTTAAGCACTCGAGTCTGTAAAAGGTTCGAGGACGAGGACTGGCGAGAGATGAAGACTCAATGCAGAGTGCGCCTCTCACTAGGAAGGGGGTGTAAGCCGGTGGGGGGGGGGTCTCTGGCCACCTGCGAGGGCATTCCTGGGACAACGGGCGACATTTGAATCCCGCCAGAGGACTGGGCGGCACAGACGCACTAGCGTGAACTTCCCCATTCTGATGGTGATGCAGGAGGACGCCCCGGTTTATAGGAAATTGCCCCTGAAGTATTTGGGAGAAAAAAAATTAAAATATTTGGAGGCGTCACAGGGTATCACACGGGTGATTTCAGATTGCTCACGAATAGAGATCTCTGTGCTATACTTGTCACTTTTCTGTAGCTTTGCTTTGGGATGGCTTAAAAAAGTTTTAAAAAACAATGCATTTCCAGATGTGTCCACAAGACGGCGACCTAAGCGCCCAAAACTGGTTTTTTACCAGGTATCGCGGTTAATAATATCCATTTTTCCCCCTGGATGGAGTTACTAGTAATGAAGTCAAGCTTCCCGCAAATGCTCTCTTTTTTTGGCTCTAAAACCGACATTTTTAGGCGTAAAAATATCTACAATGTTAACAATGCCTTCAGAAAATTTGACATGAAGTTTTGGAGCCTGTCGTCAATACAACAAAATAGTATACATATCAAATCGCATATATGTCAACATATGAGTACTTGCCATGTGGCTTGATGGGCTTTCATAAAGGTTTTGTGTTTTTGTTTTTTGAAAGAAAAATCTGTTAATGATCTCAGAGGGGAAGGGACAGGGGAAGAGAGAGAAATACCAATGATGAGAGAAACATCAATCGGCTGCCCCCTGCACGCCCCACTCTGGGCATGGAGCCCACAACCCGGCATGTGCCCCGAACGGGAATAGAACCGCACGACCTCCCGGTTCCTAGGTCGTAGCTTGACCACTGAGCCACACCGGCCGGAGGGCGTTGGTGGTTTGAATGGTCTCCTGTGCAGCCAAAGCTCCAAAGAACAGAGACAAAAGGAACGTTTGCTTGAAAATCAGAGGTTCCGGGTCCTGCAGGAGGGACTCGAACCCTCGCCCTCAGCCTGTGAACCAGCAGCCACGGTCACGCGGACCCAGGACAGGGTCCCCCTGAGACCCTAGATCCTCTGCCTCCTGAAGTGCCTCCTCCCAGGCCTCCAGCCCCTGCCCCTCACCTGACAGGCCGGCCCCACCCGCAGCCCTGCAAACTGGCACAGCCGCCACTTTTTTTTCTCTCTAAAAGAAAATAACACGTTTTTATTGATTTCAGAAAGGGGGATACACACCCAGGGTGAGAATCGGCTGCCTCCTGCACCTCCACACCGGGAATGGAGCCCCCAGCCCGGGCATCGGACCAGTAATCAGACCAGAGACCTCCTGATTCACAGGTCAAAGCTCAACCACTGGGCCTCACTGGCCGGGCGCACCCACGTGTAATCGCTGCGCCCGGGGAAGAAAGACTCCTTGGCTGTGGACTGTTAACTCTGTTAACTTAGGGTTCACAGCGCATTGACTCAGGGTTAACACCGCATTTGCTCCTAGGGTGTCCTGGGTTTGATCCACCCCTGCGGAGGGGTCACCCCAGCTCCCGATCTCTTGCGGTTCGGAGGTCCTGAGGGCCTTGGCTACGTCACCGCTGCTGGATTCTTTCGGGGGAGCGTCTCTGGAGCCTAGGGGGTCCCTGATTCCGGACATTTGTACCCGCTGGTTCAGCAGAGTGTTAAGCACTCGAGTCTGTAAAAGGTTCGAGGTTGAGGACTGGCGAGAGATGAAGACTCAATGCTGAGTGCTCCTCTCACTAGGAAGGGGGTGTAAGCCGGTGGGGGGGGCGGTCTCTGGCCACCTGCGAGGGCATTCCTGGGACAACGGGCGACATTTGAATCCCGCCAGAGGACTGGGCGGCACAGACGCACCAGCGTGAACTTCTCGATTCTGATGGTTGTGCAGGAGGACGCCCCGTTTTATAGGAAATTGCCCCTGAAGTATTTGGGAGAAAAAAAAATTAAAATATTTGGAGGCGTCACAGGGTATCACACGGGTGATTTCAGATTGCTCACGAATAGAGATCTCTGTGCTATACTTGTCACTTTTCTGTAGCTTTGCTTTGGAATGGCTTAAAAAAGTTTTAAAAAACAATGCAATTCCAGATGTGTCCACAAGACGGCGACCTAAGCGCCCAAAACTGTTTTTTTACCCGGTATCGCGGTTAATAATATCCATTTTCCCCCCTGGATGGAGTTACTAGTAATGAAGTCAAGCTTCCCGCAAATGCCCTTTTTTTTGGCACTAAAGCCGACATTTTTAGGCGTAAAAATATCTACAATGTTAACGCCTTCAGAAAAGGTGACATGAAGTTTTGGAGCTTGTCGTCAATACAACCAAATAGCATACATATCAAATCGCATATATGTCAACATATGAGTACTTGCCATGTCGCTTGCTGGGCTTTCAAAATGGTATTGTGGTTGTTGTTGTTGTTGTTTTTTTAAATATGTTATTGATCTCAGAGGGGAAGAGAGAGAAATACCAATGATGAGAGGAACGGCAATCGACTGCCCCCTGCACGCCCCACTCTGGGCATGGAGCCCACAACCCGGCATGTGCCACGACCGGCAATGGAACCGCACGACCTCCCGGTTCCTAGGTCGTAGCTTGACCACTGAGCCACACCGGCCGGAGGGCGTGGGTGGTTTGAATGGTCTCCTGTGCAGCCAAAGCTCCAAAGAACAGAGACAAAATGAACGTTTGCTTGAAAATCAGAGGTTCCGGGTCCTGCAGGAGGGACTCGAACCCTCGCCCTCAGCCTGTGAACCAGCAGCCACGGTCACGCGGACCCAGGACAGGGTCCTCCCGAAACCCTAGATCCTCTGCCTCCTGAAGTGCCTCCTCCCAGGCCTCCAGCCCCTGCCCCTCACCTGACAGGCCGGCCCTACCCGCAGCCCTGCAAACTGGCACAGCCGCCACTTTTTTTTCTCTCTAAAAGAAAATAACACGTTTTTATTGATTTCAGAAAGGGGGATACACACCCAGGGTGAGAATCGGCTGCCTCCTGCACCTCCACACCGGGAATGGAGCCCCCTACCCGGGCATCGGACCAGTAATCAGACCAGAGACCTTCTGATTCACAGGTCAAAGCTCAACCACTGGGCCTCACTGGCCGGGCGCACCCACGTGTAATCGCTGCGCCCGGGGAAGAAAGACTCCTTGGCTGTGGGCTGTTAACTCTGTTAACTTAGGGTTCACAGCGCATTGACTCAGGGTTAACACCGCATTTGCTCCGAGGGTGTCCTGGGTTTGATCCACCCCTGCGGAGGGGTCACCCCAGCTCCCGATCTCTTGCGGTTCGGAGGTCCTGAGGGCCTTGGCTACGTCACCGCTGCTGGATTCTTTGGGGGGGGGGGCGTCTCTGGAGCCTAGGGGGTCCCTGATTCCGGACATTTGTACCCGCTGGTTCAGCAGAGTGTTAAGCACTCGAGTCTGTAAAAGGTTCGAGGACGAGGACTGGCGAGAGATGAAGACTCAATGCAGAGTGCGCCTCTCACTAGGAAGGGGGTGTAAGCCGGTGGGGGGGGGGGTCTCTGGCCACCTGCGAGGGCATTCCTGGGACAACGGGCGACATTTGAATCCCGCCAGAGGACTGGGCGGCACAGACGCACTAGCGTGAACTTCCCCATTCTGATGGTGATGCAGGAGGACGCCCCGTTTTATAGGAAATTGCCCCTGAAGTATTTGGGAGAAAAAAAATTAAAATATTTGGAGGCGTCACAGGGTATCACACGGGTGATTTCAGATTGCTCACGAATAGAGATCTCTGTGCTATACTTGTCACTTTTCTGTAGCTTTGCTTTGGGATGGCTTAAAAAAGTTTTAAAAAACAATGCAATTCCAGATGTGTCCACAAGACGGCGACCTAAGCGCCCAAAACTGGTTTTTTACCAGGTATCGCGGTTAATAATATCCATTTTTCCCCCTGGATGGAGTTACTAGTAATGAAGTCAAGCTTCCCGCAAATGCTCTCTTTTTTTGGCTCTAAAACCGACATTTTTAGGCGTAAAAATATCTACAATGTTAACAATGCCTTCAGAAAATTTGACATGAAGTTTTGGAGCCTGTCGTCAATACAACAAAATAGTATACATATCAAATCGCATATATGTCAACATATGAGTACTTGCCATGTGGCTTGCTGGGCTTTCATAAAGGTTTTGTGTTTTTGTTTTTTGAAAGAAAAATCTGTTATTGATCTCAGAGGGGAAGGGACAGGGGAAGAGAGAGAAATACCAATGATGAGAGAAACATCAATCGGCTGCCCCCTGCACGCCCCACTCTGGGCATGGAGCCCACAACCCGGCATGTGCCCCGAACGGGAATAGAACCGCACGACCTCCCGGTTCCTAGGTCGAAGCTTGACCACTGAGCCACACCGGCCTTAGGGCGTTGGTGGTTTGAATGGTCTCCTGTGCAGCCAAAGCTCCAAAGAACAGAGACAAAAGGAACGTTTGCTTGAAAATCAGAGGTTCCGGGTCCTGCAGGAGGGACTCGAACCCTTGCCCTCAGCCTGTGAACCAGCAGCCACGGTCACGCGGACCCAGGACAGGGTCCCCCTGAGACCCTAGATCCTCTGCCTCCTGAAGTGCCTCCTCCCAGGCCTCCAGCCCCTGCCCCTCACCTGACAGGCCGGCCCCACCCGCAGCCCTGCAAACTGGCACAGCCGCCACTTTTTTTTCTCTCTAAAAGAAAATAACACGTTTTTATTGATTTCAGAAAGGGGGATACACACCCAGGGTGAGAATCGGCTGCCTCCTGCACCTGCACACCGGGAATGGAGCCCCCAGCCCGGGCATCGGACCAGTAATCAGACCAGAGACCTCCTGATTCACAGGTCAAAGCTCAACCACTGGGCCTCACTGGCCGGGCGCACCCACGTGTAATCGCTGCGCCCGGGGAAGAAAGACTCCTTGGCTGTGGGCTGTTAACTCTGTTAACTTAGGGTTCACAGCGCATTGACTCAGGGTTAACACCGCATTTGCTCCGAGGGTGTCCTGGGTTTGATCCACCCCTGCGGAGGGGTCACCCCAGCTCCCGATCTCTTGCGGTTCGGAGGTCCTGAGGGCCTTGGCTACGTCACCGCTGCTGGATTCTTTCGGGGGGGCGTCTCTGGAGCCTAGGGGGTCCCTGATTCCGGACATTTGTACCCGCTGGTTCAGCAGAGTGTTAAGCACTCGAGTCTGTAAAAGGTTCGAGGTTGAGGACTGGCGAGAGATGAAGACTCAATGCTGAGTGCTCCTCTCACTAGGAAGGGGGTGTAAGCCGGTGGGGGGGGCGGTCTCTGGCCACCTGCGAGGGCATTCCTGGGACAACGGGCGACATTTGAATCCCGCCAGAGGACTGGGCGGCACAGACGCACCAGCGTGAACTTCTCGATTCTGATGGTTGTGCAGGAGGACGCCCCGTTTTATAGGAAATTGCCCCTGAAGTATTTGGGAGAAAAAAAAATTAAAATATTTGGAGGCGTCACAGGGTATCACACGGGTGATTTCAGATTGCTCACGAATAGAGATCTCTGTGCTATACTTGTCACTTTTCTGTAGCTTTGCTTTGGGATGGCTTAAAAAAGTTTTAAAAAACAATGCATTTCCAGATGTGTCCACAAGACGGCGACCTAAGCGCCCAAAACTGGTTTTTTACCAGGTATCGCGGTTAATAATATCCATTTTTCCCCCTGGATGGAGTTACTAGTAATGAAGTCAAGCTTCCCGCAAATGCTCTCTTTTTTTGGCTCTAAAACCGACATTTTTAGGCGTAAAAATATCTACAATGTTAACAATGCCTTCAGAAAATTTGACATGAAGTTTTGGAGCCTGTCGTCAATACAACAAAATAGTATACATATCAAATCGCATATATGTCAACATATGAGTACTTGCCATGTGGCTTGATGGGCTTTCATAAAGGTTTTGTGTTTTTGTTTTTTGAAAGAAAAATCTGTTAATGATCTCAGAGGGGAAGGGACAGGGGAAGAGAGAGAAATACCAATGATGAGAGAAACATCAATCGGCTGCCCCCTGCACGCCCCACTCTGGGCATGGAGCCCACAACCCGGCATGTGCCCCGAACGGGAATAGAACCGCACGACCTCCCGGTTCCTAGGTCGAAGCTTGACCACTGAGCCACACCGGCCGGAGGGCGTTGGTGGTTTGAATGGTCTCCTGTGCAGCCAAAGCTCCAAAGAACAGAGACAAAAGGAACGTTTGCTTGAAAATCAGAGGTTCCGGGTCCTGCAGGAGGGACTCGAACCCTCGCCCTCAGCCTGTGAACCAGCAGCCACGGTCACGCGGACCAAGGACAGGGTCCCCCTGAGACCCTAGATCCTCTGCCTCCTGAAGTGCCTCCTCCCAGGCCTCCAGCCCCTGCCCCTCACCTGACAGGCCGGCCCCACCCGCAGCCCTGCAAACTGGCACAGCCGCCACTTTTTTTTCTCTCTAAAAGAAAATAACACGTTTTTATTGATTTCAGAAAGGGGGATACACACCCAGGGTGAGAATCGGCTGCCTCCTGCACCTCCACACCGGGAATGGAGCCCCCAGCCCGGGCATCGGACCAGTAATCAGACCAGAGACCTCCTGATTCACAGGTCAAAGCTCAACCACTGGGCCTCACTGGCCGGGCGCACCCACGTGTAATCGCTGCGCCCGGGGAAGAAAGACTCCTTGGCTGTGGGCTGTTAACTCTGTTAACTTAGGGTTCACAGCGCATTGACTCAGGGTTAACACCGCATTTGCTCCTAGGGTGTCCTGGGTTTGATCCACCCCTGCGGAGGGGTCACCCCAGCTCCCGATCTCTTGCGGTTCGGAGGTCCTGAGGGCCTTGGCTACGTCACCGCTGCTGGATTCTTTCGGGGGAGCGTCTCTGGAGCCTAGGGGGTCCCTGATTCCGGACATTTGTACCCGCTGGTTCAGCAGAATGTTAAGCACTCGAGTCTGTAAAAGGTTCGAGGTTGAGGACTGGCGAGAGATGAAGACTCAATGCTGAGTGCTCCTCTCACTAGGAAGGGGGTGTAAGCCGGTGGGGGGGGCGGTCTCTGGCCACCTGCGAGGGCATTCCTGGGACAACGGGCGACATTTGAATCCCGCCAGAGGACTGGGCGGCACAGACGCACCAGCGTGAACTTCTCGATTCTGATGGTTGTGCAGGAGGACGCCCCGTTTTATAGGAAATTGCCCCTGAAGTATTTGGGAGAAAAAAAAATTAAAATATTTGGAGGCGTCACAGGGTATCACACGGGTGATTTCAGATTGCTCACGAATAGAGATCTCTGTGCTATACTTGTCACTTTTCTGTAGCTTTGCTTTGGGATGGCTTAAAAAAGTTTTAAAAAACAATGCAATTCCAGATGTGTCCACAAGACGGCGACCTAAGCGCCCAAAACTGTTTTTTTACCCGGTATCGCGGTTAATAATATCCATTTTCCCCCCTGGATGGAGTTACTAGTAATGAAGTCAAGCTTCCCGCAAATGCCCTTTTTTTTGGCACTAAAGCCGACATTTTTAGGCGTAAAAATATCTACAATGTTAACGCCTTCAGAAAAGGTGACATGAAGTTTTGGAGCTTGTCGTCAATACAACCAAATAGCATACATATCAAATCGCATATATGTCAACATATGAGTACTTGCCATGTCGCTTGCTGGGCTTTCAAAATGGTATTGTGGTTGTTGTTGTTGTTGTTTTTTTAAATATGTTATTGATCTCAGAGGGGAAGAGAGAGAAATACCAATGATGAGAGGAACGGCAATCGACTGCCCCCTGCACGCCCCACTCTGGGCATGGAGCCCACAACCCGGCATGTGCCACGACCGGCAATGGAACCGCACGACCTCCCGGTTCCTAGGTCGTAGCTTGACCACTGAGCCACACCGGCCGGAGGGCGTGGGTGGTTTGAATGGTCTCCTGTGCAGCCAAAGCTCCAAAGAACAGAGACAAAATGAACGTTTGCTTGAAAATCAGAGGTTCCGGGTCCTGCAGGAGGGACTCGAACCCTCGCCCTCAGCCTGTGAACCAGCAGCCACGGTCACGCGGACCCAGGACAGGGTCCTCCCGAAACCCTAGATCCTCTGCCTCCTGAAGTGCCTCCTCCCAGGCCTCCAGCCCCTGCCCCTCACCTGACAGGCCGGCCCTACCCGCAGCCCTGCAAACTGGCACAGCCGCCACTTTTTTTTCTCTCTAAAAGAAAATAACACGTTTTTATTGATTTCAGAAAGGGGGATACACACCCAGGGTGAGAATCGGCTGCCTCCTGCACCTCCACACCGGGAATGGAGCCCCCTACCCGGGCATCGGACCAGTAATCAGACCAGAGACCTTCTGATTCACAGGTCAAAGCTCAACCACTGGGCCTCACTGGCCGGGCGCACCCACGTGTAATCGCTGCGCCCGGGGAAGAAAGACTCCTTGGCTGTGGGCTGTTAACTCTGTTAACTTAGGGTTCACAGCGCATTGACTCAGGGTTAACACCGCATTTGCTCCGAGGGTGTCCTGGGTTTGATCCACCCCTGCGGAGGGGTCACCCCAGCTCCCGATCTCTTGCGGTTCGGAGGTCCTGAGGGCCTTGGCTACGTCACCGCTGCTGGATTCTTTGGGGGGGGGGCGTCTCTGGAGCCTAGGGGGTCCCTGATTCCGGACATTTGTACCCGCTGGTTCAGCAGAGTGTTAAGCACTCGAGTCTGTAAAAGGTTCGAGGACGAGGACTGGCGAGAGATGAAGACTCAATGCAGAGTGCGCCTCTCACTAGGAAGGGGGTGTAAGCCGGTGGGGGGGGGGTCTCTGGCCACCTGCGAGGGCATTCCTGGGACAACGGGCGACATTTGAATCCCGCCAGAGGACTGGGCGGCACAGACGCAGTAGCGTGAACTTCCCCATTCTGATGGTGATGCAGGAGGACGCCCCGTTTTATAGGAAATTGCCCCTGAAGTATTTGGGAGAAAAAAAATTAAAATATTTGGAGGCGTCACAGGGTATCACACGGGTGATTTCAGATTGCTCACGAATAGAGATCTCTGTGCTATACTTGTCACTTTTCTGTAGCTTTGCTTTGGGATGGCTTAAAAAAGTTTTAAAAAACAATGCAATTCCAGATGTGTCCACAAGACGGCGACCTAAGCGCCCAAAACTGGTTTTTTACCAGGTATCGCGGTTAATAATATCCATTTTTCCCCCTGGATGGAGTTACTAGTAATGAAGTCAAGCTTCCCGCAAATGCTCTCTTTTTTTGGCTCTAAAACCGACATTTTTAGGCGTAAAAATATCTACAATGTTAACAATGCCTTCAGAAAATTTGACATGAAGTTTTGGAGCCTGTCGTCAATACAACAAAATAGTATACATATCAAATCGCATATATGTCAACATATGAGTACTTGCCATGTGGCTTGCTGGGCTTTCATAAAGGTTTTGTGTTTTTGTTTTTTGAAAGAAAAATCTGTTATTGATCTCAGAGGGGAAGGGACAGGGGAAGAGAGAGAAATACCAATGATGAGAGAAACATCAATCGGCTGCCCCCTGCACGCCCCACTCTGGGCATGGAGCCCACAACCCGGCATGTGCCCCGAACGGGAATAGAACCGCACGACCTCCCGGTTCCTAGGTCGAAGCTTGACCACTGAGCCACACCGGCCGGAGGGCGTTGGTGGTTTGAATGGTCTCCTGTGCAGCCAAAGCTCCAAAGAACAGAGACAAAAGGAACGTTTGCTTGAAAATCAGAGGTTCCGGGTCCTGCAGGAGGGACTCGAACCCTCGCCCTCAGCCTGTGAACCAGCAGCCACGGTCACGCGGACCCAGGACAGGGTCCCCCTGAGACCCTAGATCCTCTGCCTCCTGAAGTGCCTCCTCCCAGGCCTCCAGCCCCTGCCCCTCACCTGACAGGCCGGCCCCACCCGCAGCCCTGCAAACTGGCACAGCCGCCACTTTTTTTTCTCTCTAAAAGAAAATAACACGTTTTTATTGATTTCAGAAAGGGGGATACACACCCAGGGTGAGAATCGGCTGCCTCCTGCACCTGCACACCGGGAATGGAGCCCCCAGCCCGGGCATCGGACCAGTAATCAGACCAGAGACCTCCTGATTCACAGGTCAAAGCTCAACCACTGGGCCTCACTGGCCGGGCGCACCCACGTGTAATCGCTGCGCCCGGGGAAGAAAGACTCCTTGGCTGTGGGCTGTTAACTCTGTTAACTTAGGGTTCACAGCGCATTGACTCAGGGTTAACACCGCATTTGCTCCGAGGGTGTCCTGGGTTTGATCCACCCCTGCGGAGGGGTCACCCCAGCTCCCGATCTCTTGCGGTTCGGAGGTCCTGAGGGCCTTGGCTACGTCACCGCTGCTGGATTCTTTCGGGGGGGCGTCTCTGGAGCCTAGGGGGTCCCTGATTCCGGACATTTGTACCCGCTGGTTCAGCAGAGTGTTAAGCACTCAAGTCTGTAAAAGGTTCGAGGTTGAGGACTGGCGAGAGATGAAGACTCAATGCTGAGTGCTCCTCTCACTAGGAAGGGGGTGTAAGCCGGTGGGGGGGGCGGTCTCTGGCCACCTGCGAGGGCATTCCTGGGACAACGGGCGACATTTGAATCCCGCCAGAGGACTGGGCGGCACAGACGCACCAGCGTGAACTTCTCGATTCTGATGGTTGTGCAGGAGGACGCCCCGTTTTATAGGAAATTGCTCCTGAAGTATTTGGGAGAAAAAAAAATTAAAATATTTGGAGGCGTCACAGGGTATCACACGGGTGATTTCAGATTGCTCACGAATAGAGATCTCTGTGCTATACTTGTCACTTTTCTGTAGCTTTGCTTTGGGATGGCTTAAAAAAGTTTTAAAAAACAATGCAATTCCAGATGTGTCCACAAGACGGCGACCTAAGCGCCCAAAACTGTTTTTTTACCCGGTATCGCGGTTAATAATATCCATTTTTCCCCCTGGATGGAGTTACTAGTAATGAAGTCAAGCTTCCCGCAAATGCTCTTTTTTTTTGGCACTAAAACCGACATTTTTAGGCGTAAAAATATCTACAATGTTAACGCCTTCAGAAAAGGTGACATGAAGTTTTGGAGCTTGTCGTCAATACAACCAAATAGCATACATATCAAATCGCATATATGTCAACATATGAGTACTTGCCATGTCGCTTGCTGGGCTTTCAAAATGGTATTGTGGTTGTTGTTGTTGTTGTTTTTTTTAAATATGTTATTGATATCAGAGGGGAAGAGAGAGAAATACCAATGATGAGAGGAACGGCAATCGACTGCCCCCTGCACGCCCCACTCTGGGCATGGAGCCCACAACCCGGCATGTGCCACGACCGGCAATGGAACCGCACGACCTCCCGGTTCCTAGGTCGTAGCTTGACCACTGATCCACACCGGCCGGAGGGCGTGGGTGGTTTGAATGGTCTCCTGTGCAGCCAAAGCTCCAAAGAACAGAGACAAAATGAACGTTTGCTTGAAAATCAGAGGTTCCGGGTCCTGCAGGAGGGACTCGAACCCTCGCCCTCAGCCTGTGAACCAGCAGCCACGGTCACGCGGACCCAGGACAGGGTCCTCCCGAAACCCTAGATCCTCTGCCTCCTGAAGTGCCTCCTCCCAGGCCTCCAGCCCCTGCCCCTCACCTGACAGGCCGGCCCTACCCGCAGCCCTGCAAACTGGCACAGCCGCCACTTTTTTTTCTCTCTAAAAGAAAATAACACGTTTTTATTGATTTCAGAAAGGGGGATACACACCCAGGGTGAGAATCGGCTGCCTCCTGCACCTCCACACCGGGAATGGAGCCCCCTACCCGGGCATCGGACCAGTAATCAGACCAGAGACCTTCTGATTCACAGGTCAAAGCTCAACCACTGGGCCTCACTGGCCGGGCGCACCCACGTGTAATCGCTGCGCCCGGGGAAGAAAGACTCCTTGGCTGTGGGCTGTTAACTCTGTTAACTTAGGGTTCACAGCGCATTGACTCAGGGTTAACACCGCATTTGCTCCGAGGGTGTCCTGGGTTTGATCCACCCCTGCGGAGGGGTCACCCCAGCTCCCGATCTCTTGCGGTTCGGAGGTCCTGAGGGCCTTGGCTACGTCACCGCTGCTGGATTCTTTCCGGGGGGGGGGGCGTCTCTGGAGCCTAGAGGGTCCCTGATTCTGGACATTTGTACCCGCTGGTTCAGCAGAGTGTTAAGCACTCGAGTCTGTAAAAGGTTCGAGGACGAGGACTGGCGAAAGATGAAGACTCAATGCAGAGTGCGCCTCTCACTAGGAAGGGGGTGTAAGCCGGTGGGGGGGGGGGGTCTCTGGCCACCTGCGAGGGCATTCCTGGGACAACGGGCGACATTTGAATCCCGCCAGAGGACTGGGCGGCACAGACGCACCAGCGTGAACTTCCCGATTCTGATGGTGATGCAGGAGGACGCCCCGGTTTATAGGAAATTGCCCCTGAAGTATTTGGGAGAAAAAAAATTAAAATATTTGGAGGCGTCACAGGGTATCACACGGGTGATTTCAGATTGCTCACGAATAGAGATCTCTGTGCTATACTTGTCACTTTTCTGTAGCTTTGCTTTGGGATGGCTTAAAAAGGTTTTAAAAAACAATGCAATTCCAGATGTGTCCACAAGACGGCGACCTAAGCGCCCAAAACTGGTTTTTTACCAGGTATCGCGGTTAATAATATCCATTTTTCCCCCTGGATGGAGTTACTAGTAATGAAGTCAAGCTTCCCGCAAATGCTCTCTTTTTTTGGCTCTAAAACCGACATTTTTAGGCGTAAAAATATCTACAATGTTAACAATGCCTTCAGAAAATTTGACATGAAGTTTTGGAGCCTGTCGTCAATACAACAAAATAGTATACATATCAAATCGCATATATGTCAACGTATGAGTACTTGCCATGTGGCTTGCTGGGCTTTCAAAAAGGTTTTGTGTTTTTGTTTTTTGAAAGAATAATCTGTTATTGATCTCAGAGGGGAAGGGACAGGGGAAGAGAGAGAAATACCAATGATGAGAGAAACATCAATCGGCTGCCCCCTGCACGCCCCACTCTGGGCATGGAGCCCACAACCCGGCATGTGCCCCGAACGGGAATGGAACCGCACGACCTCCCGGTTCCTAGGTCGAAGCTCGACCACTAAGCCACACCGCCCGGAGGGCGTGGGTGGTTTGAATGGTCTCCTGTGCAGCCAAAGCTCCTGTGCAGCCAAAGCTCCAAAACAGAGACAAAAGAAACGTTTGCTTGAAAATCAGAGGTTCCGGGTCCTGCAGGAGGGACTCGAACTCTTGCCCTCAGCCTGTGAACCAGCAGCCACGGTCAGGCGGCCCCAGGGCAGGGTCCTCCCGAGACCCTAGATCCTCTGCCTCCTGAAGTGCCTCCTCCCAGGCCTCCGGCCCCTGCCCCTCACCTGACAAGCCGGCCCCACCCGCAGCCCTGCAAACTGGCACAGCCGCCACTTTTATTTCTCTCTAAAAGAAAATAACACGTTTTTATTGATTTCAGGGAGGGGGATACACACCCAGGGTGAGAATCGGCTGCCTCCAGCACCTGCACACCGGGAATGGAGCCCCCAGCCCGGGCATCGGACCAGTAATCAGACCAGAGACCTCCTGATTCACAGGTCGAAGCTCAACCACTGGGCCTCACTGGCCGGGCGCACCCACGTGTAATCGCTGCGCCCGGGGAAGAAAGACTCCTTGGCTGTGGGCTGTTAACTCTGTTAACTTAGGGTTCACAGCGCATTGACTCAGGGTTAACACCGCATTTGCTCCGAGGGTGTCCTGGGTTTGATCCACCCCTGCGGAGGGGTCACCCCAGCTCCCGATCTCTTGCAGTTCGGAGGTGCTGAGGGCCTTGGCTACGTCACCGCTGCTGGATTCTTTCGGGGGGGCGTCTCTGGAGCCTAGGGGGTCCCTGATTCCGGACATTTGTACCCGCTGGTTCAGCAGAGTGTTAAGCACTCGAGTCTGTAAAAGGTTCGAGGACGAGGACTGGCGAGAGATGAAGACTCAATGCAGAGTGCGCCTCTCACTAGTAAGGGGGTGTAAGCCGGTGGGGGGGGGGGGGTCTCTGGCCACCTGCGAGGGCATTCCTGGGACAACGGGCGACATTTGAATCGCGCCAGAGGACTGGGCGGCACAGACGCACCAGTGTGAACTTCCCGATTCTGATGGTGATGCAGGAGGACGCCCCGGTTTATAGGAAATTGCCCCGGAAGTATTTGGGAGAAAAAAAATTAAAATATTTGGAGGCGTCACAGGGTATCACACGGGTGATTTCAGATTGCTCACGAATAGAGATCTCTGTGCTATACTTGTCACTTTTCTGTAGCTTTGCTTTGGGATGGGTTAAAAAAGTTTTAAAAAACAATGCAATTCCAGATGTGTCCACAAGACGGCGACCTAAGCGCCCAAAACTGGTTTTTTACCAGGTATCGCGGTTAATAATATCCATTTTTCCCCCTGGATGGAGTTACTAGTAATGAAGTCAAGCTTCCCGCAAATGCTCTCTTTTTTTGGCTCTAAAACCGACATTTTGAGGCGTAAAAATATCTACAATGTTAACAATGCCTTCAGAAAATTTGACATGAAGTTTTGGAGCCTGTCGTCAATACAACAAAATAGTATACATATCAAATCGCATATATGTCAACGTATGAGTACTTACCATGTGGCTTGCTGGGCTTTCAAAAAGGTTTTGTGTTTTTGTTTTTTGAAAGAAAAATCTGTTATTGATCTCAGAGGGGAAGGGACAGGGGAAGAGAGAGAAATACCAATGATGAGAGAAACATCAACCGGCTGCCCCCTGCACGCCCCACTCTGGGCATGGAGCCCACAACCCGGCATGTGCCCCGAACGGGAATGGAACCGCACGACCTCCCGGTTCCTAGGTCGAAGCTCGACCACTGAGCCACACCGGCCGGAGGGCGTGGGTGGTTTGAATGGTCTCCTGTGCAGCCAAAGCTCCAAAGAACAGAGACAAAAGGAACGTTTGCTTGAAAATCAGAGGTTCCGGGTCCTGCAGGAGGGACTCGAACCCTCGCCCTCAGCCTGTGAACCAGCAGCCACGGTCAGGCGGCCCCAGGGCAGGGTCCTCCCGAGACCCTAGATCCTCTGCCTCCTGAAGTGCCTCCTCCCAGGCCTCCGGCCCCTGCCCCTCACCTGACAAGCTGGCCCCACCCGCAGCCCTGCAAACTGGCACAGCCGCCACTTTTTTTTCTCTCTAAAAGAAAATAACACGTTTTTATTGATTTCAGAAAGGGGGATACACACCCAGGGTGAGAATCGGCTGCCTCCTGCACCTGCACACCGGGAATGGAGCCCCCAGCCCGGGCATTGGACCAGTAATCAGACCAGAGACCTCCTGATTCACAGGTCGAAGCTCAACCACTGGGCCTCACTGGCCGGGCGCACCCACATGTAATCGCTGCGTCCGGGGAAGAAAGACTCCTTGGCTGTGGGCTGTTAACTCTGTTAACTTAGGGTTCACAGCGCATTGACTCAGGGTTAACACTGCATTTGCTCCGAGGGTGTCCTGGGTTTGATCCACCCCTGCGGAGGGGTCACCCCAGCTCCCGATCTCTTGCGGTTCGGAGGTCCTGAGGGCCTTGGCTACGTCACCGCTGCTGGATTCTTTCCGGGGGGCGTCTCTGGAGCCCAGGGGGTCCCTGATTCCGGACATTTGTACCCGCTGGTTCAGCAGAGTGTTAAGCACTCGAGTCTGTAAAAGGTTCGAGGACGTGGACTGGCGAGAGATGAAGACTCAATGCAGAGTGCGCCTCTCACTAGGAAGGGGGTGTAAGCCGGTGGGGGGGGGGGGTCTCTGGCCACCTGCGAGGGCATTCCTGGGACAACGGGCGACATTTGAATCCCGCCAGAGGACTGGGCGGCACAGACGCACCAGCGTGAACTTCTCGATTCTGAAGGTTGTGCAGGAGGACGCCCCGTTTTATAGGAAATTGCCCCTGAAGTATTTGGGAGAAAAAAAAATTAAAATATTTGGAGGCGTCACAGGGTATCATACGGGTGATTACAGATTGCTCACGAATAGAGATCTCTGTGCTATACTTGTCACTTTTCTGTAGCTTTGCTTTGGGATGGCTTAAAAAAGTTTTAAAAAACAATGCAATTCCAGATGTGTCCACAAGACGGCAACCTAAGCGCCCAAAACTGTTTTTTTACCCGGTATCGTGGTTAATAATATCCATTTTTCCCCCTGGATGGAGTTACTAGTAATGAAGTCAAGCTTCCCGCAAATGCTCTTTTTTTTTGGCACTAAAACCGACATTTTTAGGCGTAAAAATATCTACAATGTTAACGCCTTCAGAAAAGGTGACATGAAGTTTTGGAGCTTGTCGTCAATACAACCAAATAGCATACATATCAAATCGCATTTATGTCAACATATGAGTACTTGCCATGTCGCTTGCTGGGCTTTCAAAATGGTATTGTGGTTGTTGTTGTTGTTTTTTTTTTAAATATGTTATTGATCTCAGAGGGGAAGAGAGAGAAATACCAATGATGAGAGGAACGGCAATCGACTGCCCCCTGCACGCCCCACTCTGGGCATGGAGCCCACAACCCGGCATGTGCCACGACCGGCAATGGATCCGCACGACCTCCCGGTTCCTAGGTCGAAGCTTGACCACTGAGCCACACCGGCCGGAGGGCGTGGGTGGTTTGAATGGTCTCCTGTGCAGCCAAAGCTCCAAAGAACAGAGACAATAGGAACGTTTGCTTGAAAATCAGAGGTTCCGGGTCCTGCGGGAGGGACTCGAACCCTCGCCCTCAGCCTGTGAATCAGCAGCCACGGTCAGGCGGCCCCAGGGCAGGGTCCTCCCTAGACCCTAGATCCTGTGCCTCCTGAAGTGCCTCCTCCCAGGCCTCCGGCCCCTCCCCCTCACCTGACAGGCCGGCCCCACCCGCAGCCCTGCAAACTGGCACAGCCGCCACTTTTTTTTCTCTCTAAAAGAAAATAACACATTTTTATTGATTTCAGGGAGGGGGATACACACCCAGGGTGAGAATCGGCTGCCTCCTGCACCTCCACACCGGGAATGGAGCCCCCAGCCCGGGCATCGGACCAGTAATCAGACCAGAGACCTCCTGATTCACAGGTCAAAGCTCAACCACTGGGCCTCACTGGCCGGGCGCACCCACGTGTAATCGCTGCGCCCGGGGAAGAAAGACTCCTTGGCTGTGGGCTGTTAACTCTGTTAACTTAGGGTTCACAGCGCATTGACTCAGGGTTAACACCGCATTTGCTCCGAGGGTGTCCTGGGTTTGATCCACCCCTGCGGAGGGGTCACCCCAGCTCCCGATCTCTTGCGGTTCGGAGGTCCTGAGGGCCTTGGCTACGTCACCGCTGCTGGATTCTTTCCGGGGGGGCGTCTCTGGAGCCTAGAGGGTCCCTGATTCTGGACATTTGTACCCGCTGGTTCAGCAGAGTGTTAAGCACTCGAGTCTGTAAAAGGTTCGAGGACGAGGACTGGCGAGAGATGAAGACTCAATGCAGAGTGCGCCTCTCACTAGGAAGGGGGTGTAAGCCGGTGGGGGGGGGGGTCTCTGGCCACCTGCGAGGGCATTCCTGGGACAACGGGCGACATTTGAATCCCGCCAGAGGACTGGGCGGCACAGACGCACCAGCGTGAACTTCCCGATTCTGATGGTGATGCAGGAGGACGCCCCGGTTTATAGGAAATTGCCCCTGAAGTATTTGGGAGAAAAAAAATTAAAATATTTGGAGGCGTCACAGGGTATCACACGGGTGATTTCAGATTGCTCACGAATAGAGATCTCTGTGCTATACTTGTCACTTTTCTGTAGCTTTGCTTTGGGATGGCTTAAAAAGGTTTTAAAAAACAATGCAATTCCAGATGTGTCCACAAGACGGCGACCTAAGCGCCCAAAACTGTTTTTTTACCAGGTATCGCGGTTAATAATATCCATTTTTCCCCCTGGATGGAGTTACTAGTAATGAAGTCAAGCTTCCCGCAAATGCTCTCTTTTTTTGGCTCTAAAACCGACATTTTGAGGCGTAAAAATATCTACAATGTTAACAATGCCTTCAGAAAATTTGACATGAAGTTTTGGAGCCTGTCGTCAATACAACAAAATAGTATACATATCAAATCGCATATATGTCAACGTATGAGTACTTGCCATGTGGCTTGCTGGGCTTTCAAAAAGGTTTTGTGTTTTTGTTTTTTGAAAGAATAATCTGTTATTGATCTCAGAGGGGAAGGGACATGGGAAGAGAGAGAAATACCAATGATGAGAGAAATATCAATCGGCTGCCCCCTGCACGCCCCACTCTGGGCATGGAGCCCACAACCCGGCATGTGCCCCGAACGGGAATGGAACCGCACGACCTCCCGGTTCCTAGGTCGAAGCTCGACCACTGAGCCACACCGGCCGGAGGGCGTGGGTGGTTTGAATGGTCTCCTGTGCAGCCAAAGCTCCAAAGAACAGAGACAAAAGGAACGTTTGCTTGAAAATCAGAGGTTCCGGGTCCTGCAGGAGGGACTCGAACCCACGCCCTCAGCCTGTGAACCAGCAGCCATGGTCAGGCGGCCCCAGGGCAGGGTCCTCCCGAGACCCTACATCCTCTGCCTCCTGAAGTGCCTCCTCCGAGGCCTCCGGCCCCTCCCCTCACCTGACAAGCCGGCCCCACCCGCAGCCCAGCAAACTGGCACAGCCGCCACTTTTTTTTCTCTCTAAAAGAAAATAACACGTTTTTATTGATTTCAGAAAGGGGGATACACACCCAGGGTGAGAATCGGCTGCCTCCTGCACCTGCACACCGGGAATGGAGCCCCCTGCCCGGGCATCGGACCAGTAATCAGACCCGAGTCCTCCTGATTCACAGGTCGAAGCTCAACCACTAGGCCTCACTGGCCGGGCGCACCCACGTGTAATCGCTGCGCCCGGGGAAGAAAGACTCCTTGGCTGTGGGCTGTTAACTCTGTTAACTTAGGGTTCACAGCGCATTGACTCAGGGTTAACACCGCATTTGCTCCGAGGGTGTCCTGGGTTTGATCCACCCCTGCGGAGGGGTCACCCCAGCTCCCGATCTCTTGCGGTTCGGAGGTCCTGAGGGCCTTGGCTACGTCACCGCTGCTGGATTCTTTCGGGGGGGGGGCGTCTCTGGAGCCTAGGGGGTCCCTGATTCCGGACATTTGTACCCGCTGGTTCAGCAGAGTGTTAAGCACTCGAGTCTGTAAAAGGTTCGAGGACGAGGACTGGCGAGAGATGAAGACTCAATGCAGAGTGCGCCTCTCACTAGGAAGGGGGTGTAAGCCGGTGTGGGGGGGGGTCTCTGGCCACCTGCGAGGGCATTCCTGGGACAACGGGCGACATTTGAATCCCGCCAGAGGACTGGGCGGCACAGACGCACCAGCGTGAACTTCCCGATTCTGATGGTGGTGCAGGAGGACGCCCCGGTTTATAGGAAATTGTCCCTGAAGTATTTGGGAGAAAAAAAATTAAAATATTTGGAGGCGTCACAGGGTATCACACGGGTGATTTCAGATTGCTCACGAATAGAGATCTCTGTGCTATACTTGTCACTTTTCTGTAGCTTTGCTTTGGGATGGCTTAAAAAAGTTTTAAAAAACAATGCAATTCCAGATGTGTCCCCAAGACGGCGACCTAAGCGCCCAAAACTGTTTTTTTACCAGGTATCGCGGTTAATAATATCAATTTTTCCCCCTGGATGGAGTTACTAGTAATGAAGTCAAGCTTCCCGCAAATGCTCTTTTTTTTTGGCACTAAAACCGACATTTTTAGGCGTAAAAATATCTACAATGTTAACGCCTTCAGAAAAGGTGACATGAAGTTTTGGAGCTTGTCGTCAATACAACCAAATAGCATACATATCAAATCGCATATATGTCAACATATGAGTACTTGCCATGTCGCTTGCTGGGCTTTCAAAATGGTATTGTGGTTGTTGTTGTTGTTGTTTTTTTTTAAATATGTTATTGATATCAGAGGGGAAGAGAGAGAAATACCAATGATGAGAGGAACGGCAATCGACTGCCCCCTGCACGCCCCACTCTGGGCATGGAGCCCACAACCCGGCATGTGCCACGACTGGCAATGGAACCGCACGACCTCCCGGTTCCTAGGTCGAAGCTTGACCACTGAGCCACACCGGCCGGAGGGCGTGGGTGGTTTGAATGGTCTCCTGTGCAGCCAAAGCTCCAAAGAACAGAGACAAAAGGAACGTTTGCTTGAAAATCAGAGGTTCCGGGTCCTGCAGGAGGGACTCGAACCCACGCCCTCAGCCTGTTAACCAGCAGCCACGGTCACGCGGACCCAGGACAGGGTCCTCCCGAGACCCTTGATCCTCTGCCTCCTGAAGTGCCTCCTCCCAGGCCTCCAGCCCCTGCCCCTCACCTGACAGGCCGGCCCTACCCGCAGCCCTGCAAACTGGCACAGCCGCCACTTTTTTTTCTCTCTAAAAGAAAATAACACGTTTTTATTGATTTCAGGGAGGGGGATACACACCCAGGGTGAGAATCGGCTGCCTCCTGCACCTCCACACCGGGAATGGAGCCCCCAGCCCGGGCATCGGACCAGTAATCAGACCAGAGACCTCCTGATTCACAGGTCAAAGCTCAACCACTGGGCCTCACTGGCCGGGCGCACCCACGTGTAATCGCTGCGCCCGGGGAAGAAAGACTCCTTGGCTGTGGGCTGTTAACTCTGTTAACTTAGGGTTCACAGCGCATTGACTCAGGGTTAACACCGCATTTGCTCCGAGGGTGTCCTGGGTTTGATCCACCCCTGCGGAGGGGTCACCCCAGCTCCCGATCTCTTGCGGTTCGGAGGTCCTGAGGGCCTTGGCTACGTCACCGCTGCTGGATTCTTTCGGGGTGGGGGCGTCTCTGGAGCCTAGGCGGTCCCTGATTCCGGACATTTGTACCCGCTGGTTCAGCAGAGTGTTAAGCACTCGAGTCTGTAAAAGGTTCGAGGACGAGGACTGGCGAGAGATGAAGACTCAATGCAGAGTGCGCCTCTCACTAGGAAGGGGGTGTAAGCCGGTGTGGGGGGGGGGTCTCTGGCCACCTGCGAGGGCATTCCTGGGACAACGGGCGACATTTGAATCCCGCCAGAGGACTGGGCGGCACAGACGCACCAGCGTGAACTTCCCGATTCTGATGGTGGTGCAGGAGGACGCCCCGGTTTATAGGAAATTGTCCCTGAAGTATTTGGGAGAAAAAAAATTAAAATATTTGGAGGCGTCACAGGGTATCACACGGGTGATTTCAGATTGCTCACGAATAGAGATCTTTGTGCTATACTTGTCACTTTTCTGTAGCTTTGCTTTGGGATGGCTTAAAAAGGTTTTAAAAAACAATGCAATTCCAGATGTGTCCACAAGACGGCGACCTAAGCGCCCAAAACTGGTTTTTTACCAGGTATCGCGGTTAATAATATCCATTTTTCCCCCTGGATGGAGTTACTAGTAATGAAGTCAAGCTTCCCGCAAATGCTCTCTTTTTTTGGCTCTAAAACCGACATTTTTAGGCGTAAAAATATCTACAATGTTAACAATGCCTTCAGAAAATTTGACATGAAGTTTTGGAGCCTGTCGTCAATACAACAAAATAGTATACATATCAAATCGCATATATGTCAACGTATGAGTACTTGCCATGTGGCTTGCTGGGCTTTCAAAATGGTATTGTGGTTGTTGTTGTTGTTTTTTTTTAAATATGTTATTGATCTCAGAGGGGAAGAGAGAGAAATACCAATGATGAGAGGAACGGCAATCGACTGCCCCCTGCACGCCCCACTCTGGGCATGGAGCCCACAACCCGGCATGTGCCACGACTGGCAATGGAACCGCACGACCTCCCGGTTCCTAGGTCGAAGCTTGACCACTGAGCCACACCGGCCGGAGGGCGTGGGTGGTTTGAATGGTCTCCTGTGCAGCCAAAGCTCCAAAGAACAGAGACAAAAGGAACGTTTGCTTGAAAATCAGAGGTTCCAGGTCCTGCAGGAGGAACTCGAACCCACGCCCTCAGCCTGTGAACCAGCAGCCACGGTCACGCGGACCCAGGACAGGGTCCTCCCGAGACCCTTGATCCTCTGCCTCCTGAAGTGCCTCCTCCCAGGCCTCCAGCCCCTGCCCCTCACCTGACAGGCCGGCCCTACCCGCAGCCCTGCAAACTGGCACAGCCGCCACTTTTTTTTCTCTCTAAAAGAAAATAACACGTTTTTATTGATTTCAGAAAGGGGGATACACACCCAGGGTGAGAATCGGCTGCCTCCTGCACCTCCACACCGGGAATGGAGCCCCCAGCCCGGGCATCGGACCAGTAATCAGACCAGAGACCTCCTGATTCACAGGTCAAAGCTCAACCACTGGGCCTCACTGGCCGGGCGCACCCACGTGTAATCGCTGCGCCCGGGGAAGAAAGACTCCTTGGCTGTGGGCTGTTAACTCTGTTAACTTAGGGTTCACAGCGCATTGACTCAGGGTTAACACCGCATTTGCTTCGAGGGTGTCCTGGGTTTGATCCACCCCTGCGGAGGGGTCACCCCAGCTCCCGATCTCTTGCGGTTCGGAGGTCCTGAGGGCCTTGGCTACGTCACCGCTGCTGGATTCTTTCGGGGGGGGGGGCGTCTCTGGAGCCTAGGGGGTCCCTGATTCCGGACATTTGTACCCGCTGGTTCAGCAGAGTGTTAAGCACTCGAGTCTGTAAAAGGTTCGAGGACGAGGACAGGCGAGAGATGAAGACTCAATGCAGAGTGCGCCTCTCACTAGGAAGGGGGTGTAAGCCCGTGGGGGGGGGTGGTCTCTGGCCACCTGCGAGGGCATTCCTGGGACAACGGGCGACATTTGCATCCCGCCAGAGGACTGGGCGGCACAGACGCACTAGCGTGAACTTCCCCATTCTGATGGTGATGCAGGAGGACGCCCCGGTTTATAGGAAATTGCCCCTGAAGTATTTGGGAGAAAAAAAATTAAAATATTTGGAGGCGTCACAGGGTATCACACGGGTGATTTCAGATTGCTCACGAATAGAGATCTCTGTGCTATACTTGTCACTTTTCTGTAGCTTTGCTTTGGGATGGCTTTAAAAAGTTTTAAAAAACAATGCATTTCCAGATGTGTCCACAAGACGGCGACCTAAGCGCCCAAAACTGGTTTTTTACCAGGTATCGCGGTTAATAATATCCATTTTTCCCCCTGGATGGAGTTACTAGTAATGAAGTCAAGCTTCCCGCAAATGCTCTCTTTTTTTGGCTCTAAAACCGACATTTTTAGGCGTAAAAATATCTACAATGTTAACAATGCCTTCAGAAAATTTGACATGAAGTTTTGGAGCCTGTCGTCAATACAACAAAATAGTATACATATCAAATCGCATATATGTCAACATATGAGTACTTGCCATGTGGCTTGCTGGGCTTTCATAAAGGTTTTGTGTTTTTGTTTTTTGAAAGAAAAATCTGTTAATGATCTCAGAGGGGAAGGGACAGGGGAAGAGAGAGAAATACCAATGATGAGAGAAACATCAATCGGCTGCCCCCTGCACGCCCCACTCTGGGCATGGAGCCCACAACCCGGCATGTGCCCCGAACGGGAATAGAACCGCACGACCTCCCGGTTCCTAGGTCGAAGCTTGACCACTGAGCCACACCGGCCGGAGGGCGTTGGTGGTTTGAATGGTCTCCTGTGCAGCCAAAGCTCCAAAGAACAGAGACAAAAGGAACGTTTGCTTGAAAATCAGAGGTTCCGGGTCCTGCAGGAGGGACTCGAACCCTCGCCCTCAGCCTGTGAACCAGCAGCCACGGTCACGCGGACCCAGGACAGGGTCCCCCTGAGACCCTAGATCCTCTGCCTCCTGAAGTGCCTCCTCCCAGGCCTCCAGCCCCTGCCCCTCACCTGACAGGCCGGCCCCACCCGCAGCCCTGCAAACTGGCACAGCCGCCACTTTTTTTTCTCTCTAAAAGAAAATAACACGTTTTTATTGATTTCAGAAAGGGGGATACACACCCAGGGTGAGAATCGGCTGCCTCCTGCACCTCCACACCGGGAATGGAGCCCCCAGCCCGGGCATCGGACCAGTAATCAGACCAGAGACCTCCTGATTCACAGGTCGAAGCTCAACCACTGGGCCTCACTGGCCGGGCGCACCCACGTGTAATCGCTGCGCCCGGGGAAGAAAGACTCCTTGGCTGTGGGCTGTTAACTCTGTTAACTTAGGGTTCACAGCGCATTGACTCAGGGTTAACACCGCATTTGCTCCGAGGGTGTCCTGGGTTTGATCCACCCCTGCGGAGGGGTCACCCCAGCTCCCGATCTCTTGCGGTTCGGAGGTCCTGAGGGCCTTGGCTACGTCACCGCTGCTGGATTCTTTGGGGGGGGGGGCGTCTCTGGAGCCTAGGGGGTCCCTGATTCCGGACATTTGTACCCGCTGGTTCAGCAGAGTGTTAAGCACTCGAGTCTGTAAAAGGTTCGAGGACGAGGACTGGCGAGAGATGAAGACTCAATGCAGAGTGCGCCTCTCACTAGGAAGGGGGTGTAAGCCGGTGGGGGGGGGCGGTCTCTGGCCACCTGCGAGGGCATTCCTGGGACAACGGGCGACATTTGAATCCCGCCAGAGGACTGGGCGGCACAGACGCACCAGCGTGAACTTCTCGATTCTGATGGTTGTGCAGGAGGACGCCCCGTTTTATAGGAAATTGCTCCTGAAGTATTTGGGAGAAAAAAAAAATTAAAATATTTGGAGGCGTCACAGGGTATCACACGGGTGATTTCAGATTGCTCACGAATAGAGATCTCTGTGCTATACTTGTCACTTTTCTGTAGCTTTGCTTTGGGATGGCTTAAAAAAGTTTTAAAAAACAATGCAATTCCAGATGTGTCCCCAAGACGGCGACCTAAGCGCCCAAAACTGTTTTTTTACCAGGTATCGCGGTTAATAATATCAATTTTTCCCCCTGGATGGAGTTACTAGTAATGAAGTCAAGCTTCCCGCAAATGCTCTTTTTTTTTGGCACTAAAACCGACATTTTTAGGCGTAAAAATATCTACAATGTTAACGCCTTCAGAAAAGGTGACATGAAGTTTTGGAGCTTGTCGTCAATACAACCAAATAGCATACATATCAAATCGCATATATGTCAACATATGAGTACTTGCCATGTCGCTTGCTGGGCTTTCAAAATGGTATTGTGGTTGTTGTTGTTGTTGTTTTTTTTAAATATGTTATTGATATCAGAGGGGAAGAGAGAGAAATACCAATGATGAGAGGAACGGCAATCGACTGCCCCCTGCACGCCCCACTCTGGGCATGGAGCCCACAACCCGGCATGTGCCACGACTGGCAATGGAACCGCACGACCTCCCGGTTCCTAGGTCGAAGCTTGACCACTGAGCCACACCGGCCGGAGGGCGTGGGTGGTTTGAATGGTCTCCTGTGCAGCCAAAGCTCCAAAGAACAGAGACAAAAGGAACGTTTGCTTGAAAATCAGAGGTTCCAGGTCCTGCAGGAGGAACTCGAACCCACGCCCTCAGCCTGTGAACCAGCAGCCACGGTCACGCGGACCCAGGACAGGGTCCTCCCGAGACCCTTGATCCTCTGCCTCCTGAAGTGCCTCCTCCCAGGCCTCCAGCCCCTGCCCCTCACCTGACAGGCCGGCCCTACCCGTAGCCCTGCAAACTGGCACAGCCGCCACTTTTTTTTCTCTCTAAAAGAAAATAACACGTTTTTATTGATTTCAGAAAGGGGGATACACACCCAGGGTGAGAATCGGCTGCCTCCTGCACCTCCACACCGGGAATGGAGCCCCCTACCCGGGCATCGGACCAGTAATCAGACCAGAGACCTTCTGATTCACAGGTCAAAGCTCAACCACTGGGCCTCACTGGCCGGGCGCACCCACGTGTAATCGCTGCGCCCGGGGAAGAAAGACTCCTTGGCTGTGGGCTGTTAACTCTGTTAACTTAGGGTTCACAGCGCATTGACTCAGGGTTAACACCGCATTTGCTCCGAGGGTGTCCTGGGTTTGATCCACCCCTGCGGAGGGGTCACCCCAGCTCCCGATCTCTTGCGGTTCGGAGGTCCTGAGGGCCTTGGCTACGTCACCGCTGCTGGATTCTTTGGGGGGGGGGCGTCTCTGGAGCCTAGGGGGTCCCTGATTCCGGACATTTGTACCCGCTGGTTCAGCAGAGTGTTAAGCACTCGAGTCTGTAAAAGGTTCGAGGACGAGGACTGGCGAGAGATGAAGACTCAATGCAGAGTGCGCCTCTCACTAGGAAGGGGGTGTAAGCCGGTGGGGGGGGGGGTCTCTGGCCACCTGCGAGGGCATTCCTGGGACAACGGGCGACATTTGAATCCCGCCAGAGGACTGGGCGGCACAGACGCACTAGCGTGAACTTCCCCATTCTGATGGTGATGCAGGAGGACGCCCCGTTTTATAGGAAATTGCCCCTGAAGTATTTGGGAGAAAAAAAATTAAAATATTTGGAGGCGTCACAGGGTATCACACGGGTGATTTCAGATTGCTCACGAATAGAGATCTCTGTGCTATACTTGTCACTTTTCTGTAGCTTTGCTTTGGGATGGCTTAAAAAAGTTTTAAAAAACAATGCAATTCCAGATGTGTCCACAAGACGGCGACCTAAGCGCCCAAAACTGGTTTTTTACCAGGTATCGCGGTTAATAATATCCATTTTTCCCCCTGGATGGAGTTACTAGTAATGAAGTCAAGCTTCCCGCAAATGCTCTCTTTTTTTGGCTCTAAAACCGACATTTTTAGGCGTAAAAATATCTACAATGTTAACAATGCCTTCAGAAAATTTGACATGAAGTTTTGGAGCCTGTCGTCAATACAACAAAATAGTATACATATCAAATCGCATATATGTCAACATATGAGTACTTGCCATGTGGCTTGCTGGGCTTTCATAAAGGTTTTGTGTTTTTGTTTTTTGAAAGAAAAATCTGTTATTGATCTCAGAGGGGAAGGGACAGGGGAAGAGAGAGAAATACCAATGATGAGAGAAACATCAATCGGCTGCCCCCTGCACGCCCCACTCTGGGCATGGAGCCCACAACCCGGCATGTGCCCCGAACGGGAATAGAACCGCACGACCTCCCGGTTCCTAGGTCGAAGCTTGACCACTGAGCCACACCGGCCTTAGGGCGTTGGTGGTTTGAATGGTCTCCTGTGCAGCCAAAGCTCCAAAGAACAGAGACAAAAGGAACGTTTGCTTGAAAATCAGAGGTTCCGGGTCCTGCAGGAGGGACTCGAACCCTTGCCCTCAGCCTGTGAACCAGCAGCCACGGTCACGCGGACCCAGGACAGGGTCCCCCTGAGACCCTAGATCCTCTGCCTCCTGAAGTGCCTCCTCCCAGGCCTCCAGCCCCTGCCCCTCACCTGACAGGCCGGCCCCACCCGCAGCCCTGCAAACTGGCACAGCCGCCACTTTTTTTTCTCTCTAAAAGAAAATAACACGTTTTTATTGATTTCAGAAAGGGGGATACACACCCAGGGTGAGAATCGGCTGCCTCCTGCACCTGCACACCGGGAATGGAGCCCCCAGCCCGGGCATCGGACCAGTAATCAGACCAGAGACCTCCTGATTCACAGGTCAAAGCTCAACCACTGGGCCTCACTGGCCGGGCGCACCCACGTGTAATCGCTGCGCCCGGGGAAGAAAGACTCCTTGGCTGTGGGCTGTTAACTCTGTTAACTTAGGGTTCACAGCGCATTGACTCAGGGTTAACACCGCATTTGCTCCGAGGGTGTCCTGGGTTTGATCCACCCCTGCGGAGGGGTCACCCCAGCTCCCGATCTCTTGCGGTTCGGAGGTCCTGAGGGCCTTGGCTACGTCACCGCTGCTGGATTCTTTCGGGGGGGCGTCTCTGGAGCCTAGGGGGTCCCTGATTCCGGACATTTGTACCCGCTGGTTCAGCAGAGTGTTAAGCACTCGAGTCTGTAAAAGGTTCGAGGTTGAGGACTGGCGAGAGATGAAGACTCAATGCTGAGTGCTCCTCTCACTAGGAAGGGGGTGTAAGCCGGTGGGGGGGGCGGTCTCTGGCCACCTGCGAGGGCATTCCTGGGACAACGGGCGACATTTGAATCCCGCCAGAGGACTGGGCGGCACAGACGCACCAGCGTGAACTTCTCGATTCTGATGGTTGTGCAGGAGGACGCCCCGTTTTATAGGAAATTGCCCCTGAAGTATTTGGGAGAAAAAAAAATTAAAATATTTGGAGGCGTCACAGGGTATCACACGGGTGATTTCAGATTGCTCACGAATAGAGATCTCTGTGCTATACTTGTCACTTTTCTGTAGCTTTGCTTTGGGATGGCTTAAAAAAGTTTTAAAAAACAATGCATTTCCAGATGTGTCCACAAGACGGCGACCTAAGCGCCCAAAACTGGTTTTTTACCAGGTATCGCGGTTAATAATATCCATTTTTCCCCCTGGATGGAGTTACTAGTAATGAAGTCAAGCTTCCCGCAAATGCTCTCTTTTTTTGGCTCTAAAACCGACATTTTTAGGCGTAAAAATATCTACAATGTTAACAATGCCTTCAGAAAATTTGACATGAAGTTTTGGAGCCTGTCGTCAATACAACAAAATAGTATACATATCAAATCGCATATATGTCAACATATGAGTACTTGCCATGTGGCTTGATGGGCTTTCATAAAGGTTTTGTGTTTTTGTTTTTTGAAAGAAAAATCTGTTAATGATCTCAGAGGGGAAGGGACAGGGGAAGAGAGAGAAATACCAATGATGAGAGAAACATCAATCGGCTGCCCCCTGCACGCCCCACTCTGGGCATGGAGCCCACAACCCGGCATGTGCCCCGAACGGGAATAGAACCGCACGACCTCCCGGTTCCTAGGTCGAAGCTTGACCACTGAGCCACACCGGCCGGAGGGCGTTGGTGGTTTGAATGGTCTCCTGTGCAGCCAAAGCTCCAAAGAACAGAGACAAAAGGAACGTTTGCTTGAAAATCAGAGGTTCCGGGTCCTGCAGGAGGGACTCGAACCCTCGCCCTCAGCCTGTGAACCAGCAGCCACGGTCACGCGGACCAAGGACAGGGTCCCCCTGAGACCCTAGATCCTCTGCCTCCTGAAGTGCCTCCTCCCAGGCCTCCAGCCCCTGCCCCTCACCTGACAGGCCGGCCCCACCCGCAGCCCTGCAAACTGGCACAGCCGCCACTTTTTTTTCTCTCTAAAAGAAAATAACACGTTTTTATTGATTTCAGAAAGGGGGATACACACCCAGGGTGAGAATCGGCTGCCTCCTGCACCTCCACACCGGGAATGGAGCCCCCTACCCGGGCATCGGACCAGTAATCAGACCAGAGACCTCCTGATTCACAGGTCAAAGCTCAACCACTGGGCCTCACTGGCCGGGCGCACCCACGTGTAATCGCTGCGCCCGGGGAAGAAAGACTCCTTGGCTGTGGGCTGTTAACTCTGTTAACTTAGGGTTCACAGCGCATTGACTCAGGGTTAACACCGCATTTGCTTCGAGGGTGTCCTGGGTTTGATCCACCCCTGCGGAGGGGTCACCCCAGCTCCCGATCTCTTGCGGTTCGGAGGTCCTGAGGGCCTTGGCTACGTCACCGCTGCTGGATTCTTTCGGGGGGGGGGGGCGTCTCTGGAGCCTAGGGGGTCCCTGATTCCGGACATTTGTACCCGCTGGTTCAGCAGAGTGTTAAGCACTCGAGTCTGTAAAAGGTTCGAGGACGAGGACTGGCGAGAGATGAAGACTCAATGCAGAGTGCGCCTCTCACTAGGAAGGGGGTGTAAGCCGGTGGGGGGGGGGGGGGGGTCTCTGGCCACCTGCGAGGGCATTCCTGGGACAACGGGCGACATTTGAATCCCGCCAGAGGACTGGGCGGCACAGACGCACTAGCGTGAACTTCCCCATTCTGATGGTGATGCAGGAGGACGCCCCGTTTTATAGGAAATTGCCCCTGAAGTATTTGGGAGAAAAAAAATTAAAATATTTGGAGGCGTCACAGGGTATCACACGGGTGATTTCAGATTGCTCACGAATAGAGATCTCTGTGCTATACTTGTCACTTTTCTGTAGCTTTGCTTTGGGATGGCTTAAAAAAGTTTTAAAAAACAATGCAATTCCAGATGTGTCCACAAGACGGCGACCTAAGCGCCCAAAACTGGTTTTTTACCAGGTATCGCGGTTAATAATATCCATTTTTCCCCCTGGATGGAGTTACTAGTAATGAAGTCAAGCTTCCCGCAAATGCTCTCTTTTTTTGGCTCTAAAACCGACATTTTTAGGCGTAAAAATATCTACAATGTTAACAATGCCTTCAGAAAATTTGACATGAAGTTTTGGAGCCTGTCGTCAATACAACAAAATAGTATACATATCAAATCGCATATATGTCAACATATGAGTACTTGCCATGTGGCTTGCTGGGCTTTCATAAAGGTTTTGTGTTTTTGTTTTTTGAAAGAAAAATCTGTTATTGATCTCAGAGGGGAAGGGACAGGGGAAGAGAGAGAAATACCAATGATGAGAGAAACATCAATCGGCTGCCCCCTGCACGCCCCACTCTGGGCATGGAGCCCACAACCCGGCATGTGCCCCGAACGGGAATAGAACCGCACGACCTCCCGGTTCCTAGGTCGAAGCTTGACCACTGAGCCACACCGGCCGGAGGGCGTTGGTGGTTTGAATGGTCTCCTGTGCAGCCAAAGCTCCAAAGAACAGAGACAAAAGGAACGTTTGCTTGAAAATCAGAGGTTCCGGGTCCTGCAGGAGGGACTCGAACCCTCGCCCTCAGCCTGTGAACCAGCAGCCACGGTCACGCGGACCCAGGACAGGGTCCCCCTGAGACCCTAGATCCTCTGCCTCCTGAAGTGCCTCCTCCCAGGCCTCCAGCCCCTGCCCCTCACCTGACAGGCCGGCCCCACCCGCAGCCCTGCAAACTGGCACAGCCGCCACTTTTTTTTCTCTCTAAAAGAAAATAACACGTTTTTATTGATTTCAGAAAGGGGGATACACACCCAGGGTGAGAATCGGCTGCCTCCTGCACCTGCACACCGGGAATGGAGCCCCCAGCCCGGGCATCGGACCAGTAATCAGACCAGAGACCTCCTGATTCACAGGTCAAAGCTCAACCACTGGGCCTCACTGGCCGGGCGCACCCACGTGTAATCGCTGCGCCCGGGGAAGAAAGACTCCTTGGCTGTGGGCTGTTAACTCTGTTAACTTAGGGTTCACAGCGCATTGACTCAGGGTTAACACCGCATTTGCTCCGAGGGTGTCCTGGGTTTGATCCACCCCTGCGGAGGGGTCACCCCAGCTCCCGATCTCTTGCGGTTCGGAGGTCCTGAGGGCCTTGGCTACGTCACCGCTGCTGGATTCTTTCGGGGGGGCGTCTCTGGAGCCTAGGGGGTCCCTGATTCCGGACATTTGTACCCGCTGGTTCAGCAGAGTGTTAAGCACTCAAGTCTGTAAAAGGTTCGAGGTTGAGGACTGGCGAGAGATGAAGACTCAATGCTGAGTGCTCCTCTCACTAGGAAGGGGGTGTAAGCCGGTGGGGGGGGCGGTCTCTGGCCACCTGCGAGGGCATTCCTGGGACAACGGGCGACATTTGAATCCCGCCAGAGGACTGGGCGGCACAGACGCACCAGCGTGAACTTCTCGATTCTGATGGTTGTGCAGGAGGACGCCCCGTTTTATAGGAAATTGCTCCTGAAGTATTTGGGAGAAAAAAAAATTAAAATATTTGGAGGCGTCACAGGGTATCACACGGGTGATTTCAGATTGCTCACGAATAGAGATCTCTGTGCTATACTTGTCACTTTTCTGTAGCTTTGCTTTGGGATGGCTTAAAAAAGTTTTAAAAAACAATGCAATTCCAGATGTGTCCACAAGACGGCGACCTAAGCGCCCAAAACTGTTTTTTTACCCGGTATCGCGGTTAATAATATCCATTTTTCCCCCTGGATGGAGTTACTAGTAATGAAGTCAAGCTTCCCGCAAATGCTCTTTTTTTTTGGCACTAAAACCGACATTTTTAGGCGTAAAAATATCTACAATGTTAACGCCTTCAGAAAAGGTGACATGAAGTTTTGGAGCTTGTCGTCAATACAACCAAATAGCATACATATCAAATCGCATATATGTCAACATATGAGTACTTGCCATGTCGCTTGCTGGGCTTTCAAAATGGTATTGTGGTTGTTGTTGTTGTTGTTTTTTTTAAATATGTTATTGATATCAGAGGGGAAGAGAGAGAAATACCAATGATGAGAGGAACGGCAATCGACTGCCCCCTGCACGCCCCACTCTGGGCATGGAGCCCACAACCCGGCATGTGCCACGACTGGCAATGGAACCGCACGACCTCCCGGTTCCTAGGTCGAAGCTTGACCACTGAGCCACACCGGCCGGAGGGCGTGGGTGGTTTGAATGGTCTCCTGTGCAGCCAAAGCTCCAAAGAACAGAGACAAAAGGAACGTTTGCTTGAAAATCAGAGGTTCCAGGTCCTGCAGGAGGGACTCGAACCCACGCCCTCAGCCTGTGAACCAGCAGCCACGGTCACGCGGACCCAGGACAGGGTCCTCCCGAGACCCTTGATCCTCTGCCTCCTGAAGTGCCTCCTCCCAGGCCTCCAGCCCCTGCCCCTCACCTGACAGGCCGGCCCTACCCGCAGCCCTGCAAACTGGCACAGCCGCCACTTTTTTTTCTCTCTAAAAGAAAATAACACGTTTTTATTGATTTCAGAAAGGGGGATACACACCCAGGGTGAGAATCGGCTGCCTCCTGCACCTCCACACCGGGAATGGAGCCCCCAGCTCGGGCATCGGACCAGTAATCAGACCAGAGACCTCCTGATTCACAGGTCAAAGCTCAACCACTGGGCCTCACTGGCCGGGCGCACCCACGTGTAATCGCTGCGCCCGGGGAAGAAAGACTCCTTGGCTGTGGGCTGTTAACTCTGTTAACTTAGGGTTCACAGCGCATTGACTCAGGGTTAACACCGCATTTGCTTCGAGGGTGTCCTGGGTTTGATCCACCCCTGCGGAGGGGTCACCCCAGCTCCCGATCTCTTGCGGTTCGGAGGTCCTGAGGGCCTTGGCTACGTCACCGCTGCTGGATTCTTTCGGGGGGGGGGGGCGTCTCTGGAGCCTAGGGGGTCCCTGATTCCGGACATTTGTACCCGCTGGTTCAGCAGAGTGTTAAGCACTCGAGTCTGTAAAAGGTTCGAGGACGAGGACTGGCGAGAGATGAAGACTCAATGCAGAGTGCGCCTCTCACTAGGAAGGGGGTGTAAGCCGGTGGGGGGGGGGGGGGGTCTCTGGCCACCTGCGAGGGCATTCCTGGGACAACGGGCGACATTTGAATCCCGCCAGAGGACTGGGCGGCACAGACGCACTAGCGTGAACTTCCCCATTCTGATGGTGATGCAGGAGGACGCCCCGTTTTATAGGAAATTGCCCCTGAAGTATTTGGGAGAAAAAAAATTAAAATATTTGGAGGCGTCACAGGGTATCACACGGGTGATTTCAGATTGCTCACGAATAGAGATCTCTGTGCTATACTTGTCACTTTTCTGTAGCTTTGCTTTGGGATGGCTTAAAAAAGTTTTAAAAAACAATGCAATTCCAGATGTGTCCACAAGACGGCGACCTAAGCGCCCAAAACTGGTTTTTTACCAGGTATCGCGGTTAATAATATCCATTTTTCCCCCTGGATGGAGTTACTAGTAATGAAGTCAAGCTTCCCGCAAATGCTCTCTTTTTTTGGCTCTAAAACCGACATTTTTAGGCGTAAAAATATCTACAATGTTAACAATGCCTTCAGAAAATTTGACATGAAGTTTTGGAGCCTGTCGTCAATACAACAAAATAGTATACATATCAAATCGCATATATGTCAACATATGAGTACTTGCCATGTGGCTTGCTGGGCTTTCATAAAGGTTTTGTGTTTTTGTTTTTTGAAAGAAAAATCTGTTATTGATCTCAGAGGGGAAGGGACAGGGGAAGAGAGAGAAATACCAATGATGAGAGAAACATCAATCGGCTGCCCCCTGCACGCCCCACTCTGGGCATGGAGCCCACAACCCGGCATGTGCCCCGAACGGGAATAGAACCGCACGACCTCCCGGTTCCTAGGTCGAAGCTTGACCACTGAGCCACACCGGCCGGAGGGCGTTGGTGGTTTGAATGGTCTCCTGTGCAGCCAAAGCTCCAAAGAACAGAGACAAAAGGAACGTTTGCTTGAAAATCAGAGGTTCCGGGTCCTGCAGGAGGGACTCGAACCCTCGCCCTCAGCCTGTGAACCAGCAGCCACGGTCACGCGGACCCAGGACAGGGTCCCCCTGAGACCCTAGATCCTCTGCCTCCTGAAGTGCCTCCTCCCAGGCCTCCAGCCCCTGCCCCTCACCTGACAGGCCGGCCCCACCCGCAGCCCTGCAAACTGGCACAGCCGCCACTTTTTTTTCTCTCTAAAAGAAAATAACACGTTTTTATTGATTTCAGAAAGGGGGATACACACCCAGGGTGAGAATCGGCTGCCTCCTGCACCTCCACATCGGGAATGGAGCCCCCAGCCCGGGCATCGGACCAGTAATCAGACCAGAGACCTCCTGATTCACAGGTCGAAGCTCAACCACTGGGCCTCACTGGCCGGGCGCACCCACGTGTAATCGCTGCGCCCGGGGAAGAAAGACTCCTTGGCTGTGGGCTGTTAACTCTGTTAACTTAGGGTTCACAGCGCATTGACTCAGGGTTAACACCGCATTTGCTCCGAGGGTGTCCTGGGTTTGATCCACCCCTGCGGAGGGGTCACCCCAGCTCCCGATCTCTTGCGGTTCGGAGGTCCTGAGGGCCTTGGCTACGTCACCACTGCTGGATTCTTTCGGGGGAGCGTCTCTGGAGCCTAGGGGGTCCCTGATTCCGGACATTTGTACCCGCTGGTTCAGCAGAGTGTTAAGCACTCGAGTCTGTAAAAGGTTCGAGGTTGAGGACTGGCGAGAGATGAAGACTCAATGCTGAGTGCTCCTCTCACTAGGAAGGGGGTGTAAGCCGGTGGGGGGGGCGGTCTCTGGCCACCTGCGAGGGCATTCCTGGGACAACGGGCGACATTTGAATCCCGCCAGAGGACTGGGCGGCACAGACGCACCAGCGTGAACTTCTCGATTCTGATGGTTGTGCAGGAGGACGCCCCGTTTTATAGGAAATTGCCCCTGAAGTATTTGGGAGAAAAAAAAATTAAAATATTTGGAGGCGTCACAGGGTATCACACGGGTGATTTCAGATTGCTCACGAATAGAGATCTCTGTGCTATACTTGTCACTTTTCTGTAGCTTTGCTTTGGGATGGCTTAAAAAAGTTTTAAAAAACAATGCAATTCCAGATGTGTCCACAAGACGGCGACCTAAGCGCCCAAAACTGTTTTTTTACCCGGTATCGCGGTTAATAATATCCATTTTTCCCCCTGGATGGAGTTACTAGTAATGAAGTCAAGCTTCCCGCAAATGCTCTTTTTTTTTGGCACTAAAACCGACATTTTTAGGCGTAAAAATATCTACAATGTTAACGCCTTCAGAAAAGGTGACATGAAGTTTTGGAGCTTGTCGTCAATACAACCAAATAGCATACATATCAAATCGCATATATGTCAACATATGAGTACTTGCCATGTCGCTTGCTGGGCTTACAAAATGGTATTGTGGTTGTTGTTGTTGTTGTTTTTTTAAATATGTTATTGATCTCAGAGGGAAAGAGAGAGAAATACCAATGATGAGAGGAACGGCAATCGACTGCCCCCTGCACGCCCCACTCTGGGCATGGAGCCCACAACCCGGCATGTGCCACGACCGGCAATGGAACCGCACGACCTCCCGGTTCCTAGGTCGTAGCTTGACCACTGATCCACACCGGCCGGAGGGCGTGGGTGGTTTGAATGGTCTCCTGTGCAGCCAAAGCTCCAAAGAACAGAGACAAAATGAACGTTTGCTTGAAAATCAGAGGTTCCGGGTCCTGCAGGAGGGACTCGAACCCTCGCCCTCAGCCTGTGAACCAGCAGCCACGGTCACGCGGACCCAGGACAGGGTCCTCCCGAAACCCTAGATCCTCTGCCTCCTGAAGTGCCTCCTCCCAGGCCTCCAGCCCCTGCCCCTCACCTGACAGGCCGGCCCTACCCGCAGCCCTGCAAACTGGCACAGCCGCCACTTTTTTTTCTCTCTAAAAGAAAATAACACGTTTTTATTGATTTCAGAAAGGGGGATACACACCCAGGGTGAGAATCGGCTGCCTCCTGCACCTCCACACCGGGAATGGAGCCCCCTACCCGGGCATCGGACCAGTAATCAGACCAGAGACCTTCTGATTCACAGGTCAAAGCTCAACCACTGGGCCTCACTGGCCGGGCGCACCCACGTGTAATCGCTGCGCCCGGGGAAGAAAGACTCCTTGGCTGTGGGCTGTTAACTCTGTTAACTTAGGGTTCACAGCGCATTGACTCAGGGTTAACACCGCATTTGCTCCGAGGGTGTCCTGGGTTTGATCCACCCCTGCGGAGGGGTCACCCCAGCTCCCGATCTCTTGCGGTTCGGAGGTCCTGAGGGCCTTGGCTACGTCACCGCTGCTGGATTCTTTCCGGGGGGGGGGGCGTCTCTGGAGCCTAGAGGGTCCCTGATTCTGGACATTTGTACCCGCTGGTTCAGCAGAGTGTTAAGCACTCGAGTCTGTAAAAGGTTCGAGGACGAGGACTGGCGAAAGATGAAGACTCAATGCAGAGTGCGCCTCTCACTAGGAAGGGGGTGTAAGCCGGTGGGGGGGGGGGGGTCTCTGGCCACCTGCGAGGGCATTCCTGGGACAACGGGCGACATTTGAATCCCGCCAGAGGACTGGGCGGCACAGACGCACCAGCGTGAACTTCCCGATTCTGATGGTGATGCAGGAGGACGCCCCGGTTTATAGGAAATTGCCCCTGAAGTATTTGGGAGAAAAAAAATTAAAATATTTGGAGGCGTCACAGGGTATCACACGGGTGATTTCAGATTGCTCACGAATAGAGATCTCTGTGCTATACTTGTCACTTTTCTGTAGCTTTGCTTTGGGATGGCTTAAAAAGGTTTGAAAAAACAATGCAATTCCAGATGTGTCCACAAGACGGCGACCTAAGCGCCCAAAACTGGTTTTTTACCAGGTATCGCGGTTAATAATATCCATTTTTCCCCTGGATGGAGTTACTAGTAATGAAGTCAAGCTTCCCGCAAATGCTCTCTTTTTTTGGCTCTAAAACCGACATTTTTAGGCGTAAAAATATCTACAATGTTAACAATGCCTTCAGAAAATTTGACATGAAGTTTTGGAGCCTGTCGTCAATACAACAAAATAGTATACATATCAAATCGCATATATGTCAACGTATGAGTACTTGCCATGTGGCTTGCTGGGCTTTCAAAAAGGTTTTGTGTTTTTGTTTTTTGAAAGAATAATCTGTTATTGATCTCAGAGGGGAAGGGACAGGGGAAGAGAGAGAAATACCAATGATGAGAGAAACATCAATCGGCTGCCCCCTGCACGCCCCACTCTGGGCATGGAGCCCACAACCCGGCATGTGCCCCGAACGGGAATGGAACCGCACGACCTCCCGGTTCCTAGGTCGAAGCTCGACCACTAAGCCACACCGCCCGGAGGGCGTGGGTGGTTTGAATGGTCTCCTGTGCAGCCAAAGCTCCAAAGAACAGAGACAAAAGAAACGTTTGCTTGAAAATCAGAGGTTCCGGGTCCTGCAGGAGGGACTCGAACTCTTGCCCTCAGCCTGTGAACCAGCAGCCACGGTCAGGCGGCCCCAGGGCAGGGTCCTCCCGAGACCCTAGATCCTCTGCCTCCTGAAGTGCCTCCTCCCAGGCCTCCGGCCCCTGCCCCTCACCTGACAAGCCGGCCCCACCAGCAGCCCTGCAAACTGGCACAGCCGCCACTTTTATTTCTCTCTAAAAGAAAATAACACGTTTTTATTGATTTCAGGGAGGGGGATACACACCCAGGGTGAGAATCGGCTGCCTCCAGCACCTGCACACCGGGAATGGAGCCCCCAGCCCGGGCATCGGACCAGTAATCAGACCAGAGACCTCCTGATTCACAGGTCGAAGCTCAACCACTGGGCCTCACTGGCCGGGCGCACCCACGTGTAATCGCTGCGCCCGGGGAAGAAAGACTCCTTGGCTGTGGGCTGTTAACTCTGTTAACTTAGGGTTCACAGCGCATTGACTCAGGGTTAACACCGCATTTGCTCCGAGGGTGTCCTGGGTTTGATCCACCCCTGCGGAGGGGTCACCCCAGCTCCCGATCTCTTGCGGTTCGGAGGTCCTGAGGGCCTTGGCTACGTCACCGCTGCTGGATTCTTTCGGGGGGGCGTCTCTGGAGCCTAGGGGGTCCCTGATTCCGGACATTTGTACCCGCTGGTTCAGCAGAGTGTTAAGCACTCGAGTCTGTAAAAGGTTCGAGGACGAGGACTGGTGAGAGATGAAGACTCAATGCAGAGTGCTCCTCTCACTAGGAAGGGGGTGTAAGCCGGTGGGGGGGGGGCGGTTTCTGGCCACCTGCGAGGGCATTCCTGGGACAACGGGCGACATTTGAATCCCGCCAGAGGACTGGGCGGCACAGACGCACCAGCGTGAACTTCTCGATTCTGATGGTTGTGCAGGAGGACGCCCCGTTTTATAGGAAATTGCTCCTGAAGTATTTGGGAGAAAAAAAAATTAAAATATTTGGAGGCGTCACAGGGTATCACACGGGTGATTTCAGATTGCTCACGAATAGAGATCTCTGTGCTATACTTGTCACTTTTCTGTAGCTTTGCTTTGGGATGGCTTAAAAAAGTTTTAAAAAACAATGCAATTCCAGATGTGTCCACAAGACGGCGACCTAAGCGCCCAAAACTGGTTTTTTACCAGGTATCGCGGTTAATAATATCCATTTTTCCCCCTGGATGGAGTTACTAGTAATGAAGTCAAGCTTCCCGCAAATGCTCTCTTTTTTTGGCTCTAAAACCGACATTTTTAGGCGTAAAAATATCTACAATGTTAACAATGCCTTCAGAAAATTTGACATGAAGTTTTGGAGCCTGTCGTCAATACAACAAAATAGTATACATATCAAATCGCATATATGTCAACATATGAGTACTTGCCATGTGGCTTGCTGGGCTTTCATAAAGGTTTTGTGTTTTTGTTTTTTGAAAGAAAAATCTGTTATTGATCTCAGAGGGGAAGGGACAGGGGAAGAGAGAGAAATACCAATGATGAGAGAAACATCAATCGGCTGCCCCCTGCACGCCCCACTCTGGGCATGGAGCCCACAACCCGGCATGTGCCCCGAACGGGAATAGAACCGCACGACCTCCCGGTTCCTAGGTCGAAGCTTGACCACTGAGCCACACCGGCCGGAGGGCGTTGGTGGTTTGAATGGTCTCCTGTGCAGCCAAAGCTCCAAAGAACAGAGACAAAAGGAACGTTTGCTTGAAAATCAGAGCTTCCGGGTCCTGCAGGAGGGACTCGAACCCTCGCCCTCAGCCTGTGAACCAGCAGCCACGGTCACGCGGACCCAGGACAGGGTCCCCCTGAGACCCTAGATCCTCTGCCTCCTGAAGTGCCTCCTCCCAGGCCTCCAGCCCCTGCCCCTCACCTGACAGGCCGGCCCCACCCGCAGCCCTGCAAACTGGCACAGCCGCCACTTTTTTTTCTCTCTAAAAGAAAATAACACGTTTTTATTGATTTCAGAAAGGGGGATACACACCCAGGGTGAGAATCGGCTGCCTCCTGCACCTCCACACCGGGAATGGAGCCCCCTACCCGGGCATCGGACCAGTAATCAGACCAGAGACCTTCTGATTCACAGGTCAAAGCTCAACCACTGGGACTCACTGGCCGGGCGCACCCACGTGTAATCGCTGCGCCCGGGGAAGAAAGACTCCTTGGCTGTGGGCTGTTAACTCTGTTAACTTAGGGTTCACAGCGCATTGACTCAGGGTTAACACCGCATTTGCTCCGAGGGTGTCCTGGGTTTGATCCACCCCTGCGGAGGGGTCACCCCAGCTCCCGATCTCTTGCGGTTCGGAGGTCCTGAGGGCCTTGGCTACGTCACCGCTGCTGGATTCTTTCCGGGGGGGGGGGCGTCTCTGGAGCCTAGAGGGTCCCTGATTCTGGACATTTGTACCCGCTGGTTCAGCAGAGTGTTAAGCACTCGAGTCTGTAAAAGGTTCGAGGACGAGGACTTGCGAAAGATGAAGACTCAATGCAGAGTGCGCCTCTCACTAGGAAGGGGGTGTAAGCCGGTGGGGGGGGGGTCTCTGGCCACCTGCGAGGGCATTCCTGGGACAACGGGCGACATTTGAATCCCGCCAGAGGACTGGGCGGCACAGACGCACCAGCGTGAACTTCCCGATTCTGATGGTGATGCAGGAGGACGCCCCGGTTTATAGGAAATTGCCCCTGAAGTATTTGGGAGAAAAAAAATTAAAATATTTGGAGGCGTCACAGGGTATCACACGGGTGATTTCAGATTGCTCACGAATAGAGATCTCTGTGCTATACTTGTCACTTTTCTGTAGCTTTGCTTTGGGATGGCTTAAAAAGGTTTTAAAAAACAATGCAATTCCAGATGTGTCCACAAGACGGCGACCTAAGCGCCCAAAACTGGTTTTTTACCAGGTATCGCGGTTAATAATATCCATTTTTCCCCCTGGATGGAGTTACTAGTAATGAAGTCAAGCTTCCCGCAAATGCTCTCTTTTTTTGGCTCTAAAACCGACATTTTTAGGCGTAAAAATATCTACAATGTTAACAATGCCTTCAGAAAATTTGACATGAAGTTTTGGAGCCTGTCGTCAATACAACAAAATAGTATACATATCAAATCGCATATATGTCAACGTATGAGTACTTGCCATGTGGCTTGCTGGGCTTTCAAAAAGGTTTTGTGTTTTTGTTTTTTGAAAGAATAATCTGTTATTGATCTCAGAGGGGAAGGGACAGGGGAAGAGAGAGAAATACCAATGATGAGAGAAACATCAATCGGCTGCCCCCTGCACGCCCCACTCTGGGCATGGAGCCCACAACCCGGCATGTGCCCCGAACGGGAATGGAACCGCACGACCTCCCGGTTCCTAGGTCGAAGCTCGACCACTAAGCCACACCGCCCGGAGGGCGTGGGTGGTTTGAATGGTCTCCTGTGCAGCCAAAGCTCCTGTGCAGCCAAAGCTCCAAAACAGAGACAAAAGAAACGTTTGCTTGAAAATCAGAGGTTCCGGGTCCTGCAGGAGGGACTCGAACTCTTGCCCTCAGCCTGTGAACCAGCAGCCACGGTCAGGCGGCCCCAGGGCAGGGTCCTCCCGAGACCCTAGATCCTCTGCCTCCTGAAGTGCCTCCTCCCAGGCCTCCGGCCCCTGCCCCTCACCTGACAAGCCGGCCCCACCCGCAGCCCTGCAAACTGGCACAGCCGCCACTTTTATTTCTCTCTAAAAGAAAATAACACGTTTTTATTGATTTCAGGGAGGGGGATACACACCCAGGGTGAGAATCGGCTGCCTCCAGCACCTGCACACCGGGAATGGAGCCCCCAGCCCGGGCATCGGACCAGTAATCAGACCAGAGACCTCCTGATTCACAGGTCGAAGCTCAACCACTGGGCCTCACTGGCCGGGCGCACCCACGTGTAATCGCTGCGCCCGGGGAAGAAAGACTCCTTGGCTGTGGGCTGTTAACTCTGTTAACTTAGGGTTCACAGCGCATTGACTCAGGGTTAACACCGCATTTGCTCCGAGGGTGTCCTGGGTTTGATCCACCCCTGCGGAGGGGTCACCCCAGCTCCCGATCTCTTGCGGTTCGGAGGTGCTGAGGGCCTTGGCTACGTCACCGCTGCTGGATTCTTTCGGGGGGGCGTCTCTGGAGCCTAGGGGGTCCCTGATTCCGGACATTTGTACCCGCTGGTTCAGCAGAGTGTTAAGCACTCGAGTCTGTAAAAGGTTCGAGGACGAGGACTGGCGAGAGATGAAGACTCAATGCAGAGTGCGCCTCTCACTAGTAAGGGGGTGTAAGCCGGTGGGGGGGGGGGGGTCTCTGGCCACCTGCGAGGGCATTCCTGGGACAACGGGCGACATTTGAATCGCGCCAGAGGACTGGGCGGCACAGACGCACCAGTGTGAACTTCCCGATTCTGATGGTGATGCAGGAGGACGCCCCGGTTTATAGGAAATTGCCCCGGAAGTATTTGGGAGAAAAAAAATTAAAATATTTGGAGGCGTCACAGGGTATCACACGGGTGATTTCAGATTGCTCACGAATAGAGATCTCTGTGCTATACTTGTCACTTTTCTGTAGCTTTGCTTTGGGATGGGTTAAAAAAGTTTTAAAAAACAATGCAATTCCAGATGTGTCCACAAGACGGCGACCTAAGCGCCCAAAACTGGTTTTTTACCAGGTATCGCGGTTAATAATATCCATTTTTCCCCCTGGATGGAGTTACTAGTAATGAAGTCAAGCTTCCCGCAAATGCTCTCTTTTTTTGGCTCTAAAACCGACATTTTGAGGCGTAAAAATATCTACAATGTTAACAATGCCTTCAGAAAATTTGACATGAAGTTTTGGAGCCTGTCGTCAATACAACAAAATAGTATACATATCAAATCGCATATATGTCAACGTATGAGTACTTACCATGTGGCTTGCTGGGCTTTCAAAAAGGTTTTGTGTTTTTGTTTTTTGAAAGAAAAATCTGTTATTGATCTCAGAGGGGAAGGGACAGGGGAAGAGAGAGAAATACCAATGATGAGAGAAACATCAACCGGCTGCCCCCTGCACGCCCCACTCTGGGCATGGAGCCCACAACCCGGCATGTGCCCCGAACGGGAATGGAACCGCACGACCTCCCGGTTCCTAGGTCGAAGCTCGACCACTGAGCCACACCGGCCGGAGGGCGTGGGTGGTTTGAATGGTCTCCTGTGCAGCCAAAGCTCCAAAGAACAGAGACAAAAGGAACGTTTGCTTGAAAATCAGAGGTTCCGGGTCCTGCAGGAGGGACTCGAACCCTCGCCCTCAGCCTGTGAACCAGCAGCCACGGTCAGGCGGCCCCAGGGCAGGGTCCTCCCGAGACCCTAGATCCTCTGCCTCCTGAAGTGCCTCCTCCCAGGCCTCCGGCCCCTGCCCCTCACCTGACAAGCTGGCCCCACCCGCAGCCCTGCAAACTGGCACAGCCGCCACTTTTTTTTCTCTCTAAAAGAAAATAACACGTTTTTATTGATTTCAGAAAGGGGGATACACACCCAGGGTGAGAATCGGCTGCCTCCTGCACCTGCACACCGGGAATGGAGCCCCCAGCCCGGGCATTGGACCAGTAATCAGACCAGAGACCTCCTGATTCACAGGTCGAAGCTCAACCACTGGGCCTCACTGGCCGGGCGCACCCACATGTAATCGCTGCGTCCGGGGAAGAAAGACTCCTTGGCTGTGGGCTGTTAACTCTGTTAACTTAGGGTTCACAGCGCATTGACTCAGGGTTAACACTGCATTTGCTCCGAGGGTGTCCTGGGTTTGATCCACCCCTGCGGAGGGGTCACCCCAGCTCCCGATCTCTTGCGGTTCGGAGGTCCTGAGGGCCTTGGCTACGTCACCGCTGCTGGATTCTTTCCGGGGGGCGTCTCTGGAGCCCAGGGGGTCCCTGATTCCGGACATTTGTACCCGCTGGTTCAGCAGAGTGTTAAGCACTCGAGTCTGTAAAAGGTTCGAGGACGAGGACTGGCGAGAGATGAAGACTCAATGCAGAGTGCGCCTCTCACTAGGAAGGGGGTGTAAGCCGGTGGGGGGGGGGTCTCTGGCCACCTGCGAGGGCATTCCTGGGACAACGGGCGACATTTGAATCCCGCCAGAGGTTTGGGCGGCACAGACGCACCAGCGTGAACTTCCCCATTCTGATGGTGGTGCAGGAGGACGCCCCGGTTTATAGGAAATTGCCCCTGATGTATTTGGGAGAAAAAAAAATTAAAATATTTGGAGGCGTCACAGGGTATCACACGGGTGATTTCAGATTGCTCACGAATAGAGATCTCTGTGCTATACTTGTCACTTTTCTGTAGCTTTGCTTTGGGATGGCTTAAAAAAGTTTTAAAAAACAATGCAATTCCAGATGTGTCCACAAGACGGCGACCTAAGCGCCCAAAACTGGTTTTTTACCAGGTATCGCGGTTAATAATATCCATTTTTCCCCCTGGATGGAGTTACTAGTAATGAAGTCAAGCTTCCCGCAAATGCTCTCTTTTTTTGGCACTAAAACCGACATTTTTAGGCGTAAAAATATCTACAATGTTAACAATGCCTTCAGAAAATTTGACATGAAGTTTTGGAGCCTGTCGTCAATACAGCAAAATAGTATACATATCAAATCGCATATATGTCAACGTATGAGTACTTGCCATGTGGCTTGCTGGGCTTTCAAAAAGGTTTTGTGTTTTTGTTTTTTGAAAGAAAAATCTGTTATTGATCTCAGAGGGGAAGGGACAGGGGAAGAGAGAGAAATACCAATGATGAGAGAAACATCAATCGGCTGCCCCCTGCACGCCCCACTCTGGGCATGGAGCCCACAACCCGGCATGTGCCCCGAACGGGAATGGAACCGCACGACCTCCCGGTTCCTAGGTCGAAGCTCGACCACTGAGCCACACCGGCCGTGGGCGTGGGTGGTTTGTATGGTCTCCTGTGCAGCCAAAGCTCCAAAGAACAGAGACAAAAGGAACGTTTGCTTGAAAATCAGAGGTTCCGGGTCCTGCGGGAGGGACTCGAACCCTCGCCCTCAGCCTGTGAACCAGCAGCCACAGTGAGGCGGCCCCAGGGCAGGGTCCTCCCGAGACCCTAGATCCTCTGCCTCCTGAAGTGCCTCCTCCCAGGCCTCCAGCCCCTGCCCCTCACCTGACAGGCGGGCTCCACCCGCAGCCCTGCAAACTGGCACAGCCGCCACTTTTTTTTCTCTCTAAAAGAAAATAACACATTTTTATTGATTTCAGGGAGGGGGATACACACCCAGGGTGAGAATCGGCTGCCTCCTGCACCTCCACACCGGGAATGGAGCCCCCAGCCCGGGCATCGGACCAGTAATCAGACCAGAGACCTCCTGATTCACAGGTCGAAGCTCAACCACTGGGCCTCACTGGCCGGGCGCACCCACGTGTAATCGCTGCGCCCGGGGAAGAAAGACTCCTTGGCTGTGGGCTGTTAACTCTGTTAACTTAGGGTTCACAGCGCATTGACTCAGGGTTAACACCGCATTTCCTCCGAGGGTGTCCTGGGTTTGATCCACCCCTGCGGAGGGGTCACCCCAGCTCCCGATCTCTTGCGGTTCGGAGGTCCTGAGGGCCTTGGCTACGTCACCGCTGCTGGATTCTTTCCGGGGGGGCGTCTCTGGAGCCTAGAGGGTCCCTGATTCTGGACATTTGTACCCGCTGGTTCAGCAGAGTGTTAAGCACTCGAGTCTGTAAAAGGTTCGAGGACGAGGACTGGCGAGAGATGAAGACTCAATGCAGAGTGCGCCTCTCACTAGGAAGGGGGTGTAAGCCGGTGGGGGGGGGGGTTTCTGGCCACCTGCGAGGGCATTCCTGGGACAACGGGCGACATTTGAATCCCGCCAGAGGACTGGGCGGCACAGACGCACCAGCGTGAACTTCCCGATTCTGATGGTGATGCAGGAGGACGCCCCGGTTTATAGGAAATTGCCCCTGAAGTATTTGGGAGAAAAAAAATTAAAATATTTGGAGGCGTCACAGGGTATCACACGGGTGATTTCAGATTGCTCACGAATAGAGATCTCTGTGCTATACTTGTCACTTTTCTGTAGCTTTGCTTTGGGATGGCTTAAAAAGGTTTTAAAAAACAATGCAATTCCAGATGTGTCCACAAGACGGCGACCTAAGCGCCCAAAACTGGTTTTTTACCAGGTATCGCGGTTAATAATATCCATTTTTCCCCCTGGATGGAGTTACTAGTAATGAAGTCAAGCTTCCCGCAAATGCTCTCTTTTTTTGGCTCTAAAACCGACATTTTTAGGCGTAAAAATATCTACAATGTTAACAATGCCTTCAGAAAATTTGACATGAAGTTTTGGAGCCTGTCGTCAATACAACAAAATAGTATACATATCAAATCGCATATATGTCAACGTATGAGTACTTGCCATGTGGCTTGCTGGGCTTTCAAAAAGGTTTTGTGTTTTTGTTTTTTGAAAGAAAAATCTGTTATTGATCTCAGAGGGGAAGGGACAGGGGAAGAGAGAGAAATACCAATGATGAGAGAAACATCAATCGGCTGCCCCCTGCACGCCCCACTCTGGGCATGGAGCCCACAACCCGGCATGTGCCCCGAACGGGAATGGAACCGCACGACCTCCCGGTTTCTAGGTCGAAGCTCGACCACTGAGCCACACCGGCCGGAGGGCGTGGGTGGTTTGAATGGTCTCCTGTGCAGCCAAAGCTCCAAAGAACAGAGACAAAAGGAACGTTTGCTTGAAAATCAGAGGTTCCGGGTCCTGTAGGAGGGACTCGAACCCTCGCCCTCAGCCTGTGAACCAGCAGCCACGGTCAGGCGGCCCCAGGGCAGGGTCCTCCCGAGACCCTACATCCTCTGCCTCCTGAAGTGCCTCCTCCCAGGCCTCCGGCCCCTCCCCTCACCTGACAAGCCGGCCCCACCCGCAGCCCTGCAAACTGGCACAGCCGCCACTTTTTTTTCTCTCTAAAAGAAAATAACACGTTTTTATTGATTTCAGAAAGGGGGATACACACCCAGGGTGAGAATCGGCTGCCTCCTGCACCTCCACACCGGGAATGGAGCCCCCAGCCCGGGCATCGGACCAGTAATCAGACCAGAGACCTCCTGATTCACAGGTCGAAGCTCAACCACTGGGCCTCACTGGCCGGGCGCACCCACGTGTAATCGCTGCGCCCGGGGAAGAAAGACTCCTTGGCTGTGGGCTGTTAACTCTGTTAACTTAGGGTTCACAGCGCATTGACTCAGGGTTAACACCGCATTTGCTCCGAGGGTGTCCTGGGTTTGATCCACCCCTGCGGAGGGGTCACCCCAGCTCCCGATCTCTTGCGGTTCGGAGGTCCTGAGGGCCTTGGCTACGTCACCGCTGCTGGATTCTTTGGGGGGGGGGCGTCTCTGGAGCCTAGGGGGTCCCTGATTCCGGACATTTGTACCCGCTGGTTCAGCAGAGTGTTAAGCACTCGAGTCTGTAAAAGGTTCGAGGACGAGGACTGGCGAGAGATGAAGACTCAATGCAGAGTGCGCCTCTCACTAGGAAGGGGGTGTAAGCCGGTGGGGGGGGGGCGGTCTCTGGCCACCTGCGAGGGCATTCCTGGGACAACGGGCGACATTTGAATCCCGCCAGAGGACTGGGCGGCACAGACGCACCAGCGTGAACTTCTCGATTCTGAAGGTTGTGCAGGAGGACGCCCCGTTTTATAGGAAATTGCCCCTGAAGTATTTGGGAGAAAAAAAAATTAAAATATTTGGAGGCGTCACAGGGTATCATACGGGTGATTACAGATTGCTCACGAATAGAGATCTCTGTGCTATACTTGTCACTTTTCTGTAGCTTTGCTTTGGGATGGCTTAAAAAAGTTTTAAAAAACAATGCAATTCCAGATGTGTCCACAAGACGGCGACCTAAGCGCCCAAAACTGTTTTTTTACCCGGTATCGTGGTTAATAATATCCATTTTTCCCCCTGGATGGAGTTACTAGTAATGAAGTCAAGCTTCCCGCAAATGCTCTTTTTTTTTGGCACTAAAACCGACATTTTTAGGCGTAAAAATATCTACAATGTTAACGCCTTCAGAAAAGGTGACATGAAGTTTTGGAGCTTGTCGTCAATACAACCAAATAGCATACATATCAAATCGCATTTATGTCAACATATGAGTACTTGCCATGTCGCTTGCTGGGCTTTCAAAATGGTATTGTGGTTGTTGTTGTTGTTTTTTTTTTAAATATGTTATTGATCTCAGAGGGGAAGAGAGAGAAATACCAATGATGAGAGGAACGGCAATCGACTGCCCCCTGCACGCCCCACTCTGGGCATGGAGCCCACAACCCGGCATGTGCCACGACCGGCAATGGATCCGCACGACCTCCCGGTTCCTAGGTCGAAGCTTGACCACTGAGCCACACCGGCCGGAGGGCGTGGGTGGTTTGAATGGTCTCCTGTGCAGCCAAAGCTCCAAAGAACAGAGACAATAGGAACGTTTGCTTGAAAATCAGAGGTTCCGGGTCCTGCGGGAGGGACTCGAACCCTCGCCCTCAGCCTGTGAATCAGCAGCCACGGTCAGGCGGCCCCAGGGCAGGGTCCTCCCTAGACCCTAGATCCTGTGCCTCCTGAAGTGCCTCCTCCCAGGCCTCCGGCCCCTCCCCCTCACCTGACAGGCCGGCCCCACCCGCAGCCCTGCAAACTGGCACAGCCGCCACTTTTTTTTCTCTCTAAAAGAAAATAACACATTTTTATTGATTTCAGGGAGGGGGATACACACCCAGGGTGAGAATCGGCTGCCTCCTGCACCTCCACACCGGGAATGGAGCCCCCAGCCCGGGCATCGGACCAGTAATCAGACCAGAGACCTCCTGATTCACAGGTCAAAGCTCAACCACTGGGCCTCACTGGCCGGGCGCACCCACGTGTAATCGCTGCGCCCGGGGAAGAAAGACTCCTTGGCTGTGGGCTGTTAACTCTGTTAACTTAGGGTTCACAGCGCATTGACTCAGGGTTAACACCGCATTTGCTCCGAGGGTGTCCTGGGTTTGATCCACCCCTGCGGAGGGGTCACCCCAGCTCCCGATCTCTTGCGGTTCGGAGGTCCTGAGGGCCTTGGCTACGTCACCGCTGCTGGATTCTTTCCGGGGGGGCGTCTCTGGAGCCTAGAGGGTCCCTGATTCTGGACATTTGTACCCGCTGGTTCAGCAGAGTGTTAAGCACTCGAGTCTGTAAAAGGTTCGAGGACGAGGACTGGCGAGAGATGAAGACTCAATGCAGAGTGCGCCTCTCACTAGGAAGGGGGTGTAAGCCGGTGGGGGGGGGGGTCTCTGGCCACCTGCGAGGGCATTCCTGGGACAACGGGCGACATTTGAATCCCGCCAGAGGACTGGGCGGCACAGACGCACCAGCGTGAACTTCCCGATTCTGATGGTGATGCAGGAGGACGCCCCGGTTTATAGGAAATTGCCCCTGAAGTATTTGGGAGAAAAAAAATTAAAATATTTGGAGGCGTCACAGGGTATCACACGGGTGATTTCAGATTGCTCACGAATAGAGATCTCTGTGCTATACTTGTCACTTTTCTGTAGCTTTGCTTTGGGATGGCTTAAAAAGGTTTTAAAAAACAATGCAATTCCAGATGTGTCCACAAGACGGCGACCTAAGCGCCCAAAACTGTTTTTTTACCAGGTATCGCGGTTAATAATATCCATTTTTCCCCCTGGATGGAGTTACTAGTAATGAAGTCAAGCTTCCCGCAAATGCTCTCTTTTTTTGGCTCTAAAACCGACATTTTGAGGCGTAAAAATATCTACAATGTTAACAATGCCTTCAGAAAATTTGACATGAAGTTTTGGAGCCTGTCGTCAATACAACAAAATAGTATACATATCAAATCGCATATATGTCAACGTATGAGTACTTGCCATGTGGCTTGCTGGGCTTTCAAAAAGGTTTTGTGTTTTTGTTTTTTGAAAGAATAATCTGTTATTGATCTCAGAGGGGAAGGGACATGGGAAGAGAGAGAAATACCAATGATGAGAGAAACATCAATCGGCTGCCCCCTGCACGCCCCACTCTGGGCATGGAGCCCACAACCCGGCATGTGCCCCGAACGGGAATGGAACCGCACGACCTCCCGGTTCCTAGGTCGAAGCTCGACCACTGAGCCACACCGGCCGGAGGGCGTGGGTGGTTTGAATGGTCTCCTGTGCAGCCAAAGCTCCAAAGAACAGAGACAAAAGGAACGTTTGCTTGAAAATCAGAGGTTCCGGGTCCTGCAGGAGGGACTCGAACCCACGCCCTCAGCCTGTGAACCAGCAGCCATGGTCAGGCGGCCCCAGGGCAGGGTCCTCCCGAGACCCTACATCCTCTGCCTCCTGAAGTGCCTCCTCCGAGGCCTCCGGCCCCTCCCCTCACCTGACAAGCCGGCCCCACCCGCAGCCCAGCAAACTGGCACAGCCGCCACTTTTTTTTCTCTCTAAAAGAAAATAACACGTTTTTATTGATTTCAGAAAGGGGGATACACACCCAGGGTGAGAATCGGCTGCCTCCTGCACCTGCACACCGGGAATGGAGCCCCCTGCCCGGGCATCGGACCAGTAATCAGACCCGAGTCCTCCTGATTCACAGGTCGAAGCTCAACCACTAGGCCTCACTGGCCGGGCGCACCCACGTGTAATCGCTGCGCCCGGGGAAGAAAGACTCCTTGGCTGTGGGCTGTTAACTCTGTTAACTTAGGGTTCACAGCGCATTGACTCAGGGTTAACACCGCATTTGCTCCGAGGGTGTCCTGGGTTTGATCCACCCCTGCGGAGGGGTCACCCCAGCTCCCGATCTCTTGCGGTTCGGAGGTCCTGAGGGCCTTGGCTACGTCACCGCTGCTGGATTCTTTCGGGGGGGGGGCGTCTCTGGAGCCTAGGGGGTCCCTGATTCCGGACATTTGTACCCGCTGGTTCAGCAGAGTGTTAAGCACTCGAGTCTGTAAAAGGTTCGAGGACGAGGACTGGCGAGAGATGAAGACTCAATGCAGAGTGCGCCTCTCACTAGGAAGGGGGTGTAAGCCGGTGTGGGGGGGGGTCTCTGGCCACCTGCGAGGGCATTCCTGGGACAACGGGCGACATTTGAATCCCGCCAGAGGACTGGGCGGCACAGACGCACCAGCGTGAACTTCCCGATTCTGATGGTGGTGCAGGAGGACGCCCCGGTTTATAGGAAATTGTCCCTGAAGTATTTGGGAGAAAAAAAATTAAAATATTTGGAGGCGTCACAGGGTATCACACGGGTGATTTCAGATTGCTCACGAATAGAGATCTCTGTGCTATACTTGTCACTTTTCTGTAGCTTTGCTTTGGGATGGCTTAAAAAAGTTTTAAAAAACAATGCAATTCCAGATGTGTCCCCAAGACGGCGACCTAAGCGCCCAAAACTGTTTTTTTACCAGGTATCGCGGTTAATAATATCAATTTTTCCCCCTGGATGGAGTTACTAGTAATGAAGTCAAGCTTCCCGCAAATGCTCTTTTTTTTTGGCACTAAAACCGACATTTTTAGGCGTAAAAATATCTACAATGTTAACGCCTTCAGAAAAGGTGACATGAAGTTTTGGAGCTTGTCGTCAATACAACCAAATAGCATACATATCAAATCGCATATATGTCAACATATGAGTACTTGCCATGTCGCTTGCTGGGCTTTCAAAATGGTATTGTGGTTGTTGTTGTTGTTGTTTTTTTTTAAATATGTTATTGATATCAGAGGGGAAGAGAGAGAAATACCAATGATGAGAGGAACGGCAATCGACTGCCCCCTGCACGCCCCACTCTGGGCATGGAGCCCACAACCCGGCATGTGCCACGACTGGCAATGGAACCGCACGACCTCCCGGTTCCTAGGTCGAAGCTTGACCACTGAGCCACACCGGCCGGAGGGCGTGGGTGGTTTGAATGGTCTCCTGTGCAGCCAAAGCTCCAAAGAACAGAGACAAAAGGAACGTTTGCTTGAAAATCAGAGGTTCCGGGTCCTGCAGGAGGGACTCGAACCCACGCCCTCAGCCTGTTAACCAGCAGCCACGGTCACGCGGACCCAGGACAGGGTCCTCCCGAGACCCTTGATCCTCTGCCTCCTGAAGTGCCTCCTCCCAGGCCTCCAGCCCCTGCCCCTCACCTGACAGGCCGGCCCTACCCGCAGCCCTGCAAACTGGCACAGCCGCCACTTTTTTTTCTCTCTAAAAGAAAATAACACGTTTTTATTGATTTCAGGGAGGGGGATACACACCCAGGGTGAGAATCGGCTGCCTCCTGCACCTCCACACCGGGAATGGAGCCCCCAGCCCGGGCATCGGACCAGTAATCAGACCAGAGACCTCCTGATTCACAGGTCAAAGCTCAACCACTGGGCCTCACTGGCCGGGCGCACCCACGTGTAATCGCTGCGCCCGGGGAAGAAAGACTCCTTGGCTGTGGGCTGTTAACTCTGTTAACTTAGGGTTCACAGCGCATTGACTCAGGGTTAACACCGCATTTGCTCCGAGGGTGTCCTGGGTTTGATCCACCCCTGCGGAGGGGTCACCCCAGCTCCCGATCTCTTGCGGTTCGGAGGTCCTGAGGGCCTTGGCTACGTCACCGCTGCTGGATTCTTTCGGGGTGGGGGCGTCTCTGGAGCCTAGGCGGTCCCTGATTCCGGACATTTGTACCCGCTGGTTCAGCAGAGTGTTAAGCACTCGAGTCTGTAAAAGGTTCGAGGACGAGGACTGGCGAGAGATGAAGACTCAATGCAGAGTGCGCCTCTCACTAGGAAGGGGGTGTAAGCCGGTGTGGGGGGGGGGTCTCTGGCCACCTGCGAGGGCATTCCTGGGACAACGGGCGACATTTGAATCCCGCCAGAGGACTGGGCGGCACAGACGCACCAGCGTGAACTTCCCGATTCTGATGGTGGTGCAGGAGGACGCCCCGGTTTATAGGAAATTGTCCCTGAAGTATTTGGGAGAAAAAAAATTAAAATATTTGGAGGCGTCACAGGGTATCACACGGGTGATTTCAGATTGCTCACGAATAGAGATCTTTGTGCTATACTTGTCACTTTTCTGTAGCTTTGCTTTGGGATGGCTTAAAAAGGTTTTAAAAAACAATGCAATTCCAGATGTGTCCACAAGACGGCGACCTAAGCGCCCAAAACTGGTTTTTTACCAGGTATCGCGGTTAATAATATCCATTTTTCCCCCTGGATGGAGTTACTAGTAATGAAGTCAAGCTTCCCGCAAATGCTCTCTTTTTTTGGCTCTAAAACCGACATTTTTAGGCGTAAAAATATCTACAATGTTAACAATGCCTTCAGAAAATTTGACATGAAGTTTTGGAGCCTGTCGTCAATACAACAAAATAGTATACATATCAAATCGCATATATGTCAACGTATGAGTACTTGCCATGTGGCTTGCTGGGCTTTCAAAATGGTATTGTGGTTGTTGTTGTTGTTTTTTTTTAAATATGTTATTGATCTCAGAGGGGAAGAGAGAGAAATACCAATGATGAGAGGAACGGCAATCGACTGCCCCCTGCACGCCCCACTCTGGGCATGGAGCCCACAACCCGGCATGTGCCACGACTGGCAATGGAACCGCACGACCTCCCGGTTCCTAGGTCGAAGCTTGACCACTGAGCCACACCGGCCGGAGGGCGTGGGTGGTTTGAATGGTCTCCTGTGCAGCCAAAGCTCCAAAGAACAGAGACAAAAGGAACGTTTGCTTGAAAATCAGAGGTTCCAGGTCCTGCAGGAGGAACTCGAACCCACGCCCTCAGCCTGTGAACCAGCAGCCACGGTCACGCGGACCCAGGACAGGGTCCTCCCGAGACCCTTGATCCTCTGCCTCCTGAAGTGCCTCCTCCCAGGCCTCCAGCCCCTGCCCCTCACCTGACAGGCCGGCCCTACCCGCAGCCCTGCAAACTGGCACAGCCGCCACTTTTTTTTCTCTCTAAAAGAAAATAACACGTTTTTATTGATTTCAGAAAGGGGGATACACACCCAGGGTGAGAATCGGCTGCCTCCTGCACCTCCACACCGGGAATGGAGCCCCCAGCCCGGGCATCGGACCAGTAATCAGACCAGAGACCTCCTGATTCACAGGTCAAAGCTCAACCACTGGGCCTCACTGGCCGGGCGCACCCACGTGTAATCGCTGCGCCCGGGGAAGAAAGACTCCTTGGCTGTGGGCTGTTAACTCTGTTAACTTAGGGTTCACAGCGCATTGACTCAGGGTTAACACCGCATTTGCTTCGAGGGTGTCCTGGGTTTGATCCACCCCTGCGGAGGGGTCACCCCAGCTCCCGATCTCTTGCGGTTCGGAGGTCCTGAGGGCCTTGGCTACGTCACCGCTGCTGGATTCTTTCGGGGGGGGGGGCGTCTCTGGAGCCTAGGGGGTCCCTGATTCCGGACATTTGTACCCGCTGGTTCAGCAGAGTGTTAAGCACTCGAGTCTGTAAAAGGTTCGAGGACGAGGACAGGCGAGAGATGAAGACTCAATGCAGAGTGCGCCTCTCACTAGGAAGGGGGTGTAAGCCCGTGGGGGGGGGTGGTCTCTGGCCACCTGCGAGGGCATTCCTGGGACAACGGGCGACATTTGCATCCCGCCAGAGGACTGGGCGGCACAGACGCACTAGCGTGAACTTCCCCATTCTGATGGTGATGCAGGAGGACGCCCCGGTTTATAGGAAATTGCCCCTGAAGTATTTGGGAGAAAAAAAATTAAAATATTTGGAGGCGTCACAGGGTATCACACGGGTGATTTCAGATTGCTCACGAATAGAGATCTCTGTGCTATACTTGTCACTTTTCTGTAGCTTTGCTTTGGGATGGCTTTAAAAAGTTTTAAAAAACAATGCATTTCCAGATGTGTCCACAAGACGGCGACCTAAGCGCCCAAAACTGGTTTTTTACCAGGTATCGCGGTTAATAATATCCATTTTTCCCCCTGGATGGAGTTACTAGTAATGAAGTCAAGCTTCCCGCAAATGCTCTCTTTTTTTGGCTCTAAAACCGACATTTTTAGGCGTAAAAATATCTACAATGTTAACAATGCCTTCAGAAAATTTGACATGAAGTTTTGGAGCCTGTCGTCAATACAACAAAATAGTATACATATCAAATCGCATATATGTCAACATATGAGTACTTGCCATGTGGCTTGCTGGGCTTTCATAAAGGTTTTGTGTTTTTGTTTTTTGAAAGAAAAATCTGTTAATGATCTCAGAGGGGAAGGGACAGGGGAAGAGAGAGAAATACCAATGATGAGAGAAACATCAATCGGCTGCCCCCTGCACGCCCCACTCTGGGCATGGAGCCCACAACCCGGCATGTGCCCCGAACGGGAATAGAACCGCACGACCTCCCGGTTCCTAGGTCGAAGCTTGACCACTGAGCCACACCGGCCGGAGGGCGTTGGTGGTTTGAATGGTCTCCTGTGCAGCCAAAGCTCCAAAGAACAGAGACAAAAGGAACGTTTGCTTGAAAATCAGAGGTTCCGGGTCCTGCAGGAGGGACTCGAACCCTCGCCCTCAGCCTGTGAACCAGCAGCCACGGTCACGCGGACCCAGGACAGGGTCCCCCTGAGACCCTAGATCCTCTGCCTCCTGAAGTGCCTCCTCCCAGGCCTCCAGCCCCTGCCCCTCACCTGACAGGCCGGCCCCACCCGCAGCCCTGCAAACTGGCACAGCCGCCACTTTTTTTTCTCTCTAAAAGAAAATAACACGTTTTTATTGATTTCAGAAAGGGGGATACACACCCAGGGTGAGAATCGGCTGCCTCCTGCACCTCCACACCGGGAATGGAGCCCCCAGCCCGGGCATCGGACCAGTAATCAGACCAGAGACCTCCTGATTCACAGGTCGAAGCTCAACCACTGGGCCTCACTGGCCGGGCGCACCCACGTGTAATCGCTGCGCCCGGGGAAGAAAGACTCCTTGGCTGTGGGCTGTTAACTCTGTTAACTTAGGGTTCACAGCGCATTGACTCAGGGTTAACACCGCATTTGCTCCGAGGGTGTCCTGGGTTTGATCCACCCCTGCGGAGGGGTCACCCCAGCTCCCGATCTCTTGCGGTTCGGAGGTCCTGAGGGCCTTGGCTACGTCACCGCTGCTGGATTCTTTGGGGGGGGGGGCGTCTCTGGAGCCTAGGGGGTCCCTGATTCCGGACATTTGTACCCGCTGGTTCAGCAGAGTGTTAAGCACTCGAGTCTGTAAAAGGTTCGAGGACGAGGACTGGCGAGAGATGAAGACTCAATGCAGAGTGCGCCTCTCACTAGGAAGGGGGTGTAAGCCGGTGGGGGGGGGCGGTCTCTGGCCACCTGCGAGGGCATTCCTGGGACAACGGGCGACATTTGAATCCCGCCAGAGGACTGGGCGGCACAGACGCACCAGCGTGAACTTCTCGATTCTGATGGTTGTGCAGGAGGACGCCCCGTTTTATAGGAAATTGCTCCTGAAGTATTTGGGAGAAAAAAAAAATTAAAATATTTGGAGGCGTCACAGGGTATCACACGGGTGATTTCAGATTGCTCACGAATAGAGATCTCTGTGCTATACTTGTCACTTTTCTGTAGCTTTGCTTTGGGATGGCTTAAAAAAGTTTTAAAAAACAATGCAATTCCAGATGTGTCCCCAAGACGGCGACCTAAGCGCCCAAAACTGTTTTTTTACCAGGTATCGCGGTTAATAATATCAATTTTTCCCCCTGGATGGAGTTACTAGTAATGAAGTCAAGCTTCCCGCAAATGCTCTTTTTTTTTGGCACTAAAACCGACATTTTTAGGCGTAAAAATATCTACAATGTTAACGCCTTCAGAAAAGGTGACATGAAGTTTTGGAGCTTGTCGTCAATACAACCAAATAGCATACATATCAAATCGCATATATGTCAACATATGAGTACTTGCCATGTCGCTTGCTGGGCTTTCAAAATGGTATTGTGGTTGTTGTTGTTGTTGTTTTTTTTAAATATGTTATTGATATCAGAGGGGAAGAGAGAGAAATACCAATGATGAGAGGAACGGCAATCGACTGCCCCCTGCACGCCCCACTCTGGGCATGGAGCCCACAACCCGGCATGTGCCACGACTGGCAATGGAACCGCACGACCTCCCGGTTCCTAGGTCGAAGCTTGACCACTGAGCCACACCGGCCGGAGGGCGTGGGTGGTTTGAATGGTCTCCTGTGCAGCCAAAGCTCCAAAGAACAGAGACAAAAGGAACGTTTGCTTGAAAATCAGAGGTTCCAGGTCCTGCAGGAGGAACTCGAACCCACGCCCTCAGCCTGTGAACCAGCAGCCACGGTCACGCGGACCCAGGACAGGGTCCTCCCGAGACCCTTGATCCTCTGCCTCCTGAAGTGCCTCCTCCCAGGCCTCCAGCCCCTGCCCCTCACCTGACAGGCCGGCCCTACCCGTAGCCCTGCAAACTGGCACAGCCGCCACTTTTTTTTCTCTCTAAAAGAAAATAACACGTTTTTATTGATTTCAGAAAGGGGGATACACACCCAGGGTGAGAATCGGCTGCCTCCTGCACCTCCACACCGGGAATGGAGCCCCCAGCCCGGGCATCGGACCAGTAATCAGACCAGAGACCTCCTGATTCACAGGTCAAAGCTCAACCACTGGGCCTCACTGGCCGGGCGCACCCACGTGTAATCGCTGCGCCCGGGGAAGAAAGACTCCTTGGCTGTGGGCTGTTAACTCTGTTAACTTAGGGTTCACAGCGCATTGACTCAGGGTTAACACCGCATTTGCTTCGAGGGTGTCCTGGGTTTGATCCACCCCTGCGGAGGGGTCACCCCAGCTCCCGATCTCTTGCGGTTCGGAGGTCCTGAGGGCCTTGGCTACGTCACCGCTGCTGGATTCTTTCGGGGGGGGGGCGTCTCTGGAGCCTAGGGGGTCCCTGATTCCGGACATTTGTACCCGCTGGTTCAGCAGAGTGTTAAGCACTCGAGTCTGTAAAAGGTTCGAGGACGAGGACAGGCGAGAGATGAAGACTCAATGCAGAGTGCGCCTCTCACTAGGAAGGGGGTGTAAGCCCGTGGGGGGGGGGGGTCTCTGGCCACCTGCGAGGGCATTCCTGGGACAACGGGCGACATTTGCATCCCGCCAGAGGACTGGGCGGCACAGACGCACTAGCGTGAACTTCCCCATTCTGATGGTGATGCAGGAGGACGCCCCGGTTTATAGGAAATTGCCCCTGAAGTATTTGGGAGAAAAAAAATTAAAATATTTGGAGGCGTCACAGGGTATCACACGGGTGATTTCAGATTGCTCACGAATAGAGATCTCTGTGCTATACTTGTCACTTTTCTGTAGCTTTGCTTTGGGATGGCTTTAAAAAGTTTTAAAAAACAATGCATTTCCAGATGTGTCCACAAGACGGCGACCTAAGCGCCCAAAACTGGTTTTTTACCAGGTATCGCGGTTAATAATATCCATTTTTCCCCCTGGATGGAGTTACTAGTAATGAAGTCAAGCTTCCCGCAAATGCTCTCTTTTTTTGGCTCTAAAACCGACATTTTTAGGCGTAAAAATATCTACAATGTTAACAATGCCTTCAGAAAATTTGACATGAAGTTTTGGAGCCTGTCGTCAATACAACAAAATAGTATACATATCAAATCGCATATATGTCAACATATGAGTACTTGCCATGTGGCTTGCTGGGCTTTCATAAAGGTTTTGTGTTTTTGTTTTTTGAAAGAAAAATCTGTTAATGATCTCAGAGGGGAAGGGACAGGGGAAGAGAGAGAAATACCAATGATGAGAGAAACATCAATCGGCTGCCCCCTGCACGCCCCACTCTGGGCATGGAGCCCACAACCCGGCATGTGCCCCGAACGGGAATAGAACCGCACGACCTCCCGGTTCCTAGGTCGAAGCTTGACCACTGAGCCACACCGGCCGGAGGGCGTTGGTGGTTTGAATGGTCTCCTGTGCAGCCAAAGCTCCAAAGAACAGAGACAAAAGGAACGTTTGCTTGAAAATCAGAGGTTCCGGGTCCTGCAGGAGGGACTCGAACCCTCGCCCTCAGCCTGTGAACCAGCAGCCACGGTCACGCGGACCCAGGACAGGGTCCCCCTGAGACCCTAGATCCTCTGCCTCCTGAAGTGCCTCCTCCCAGGCCTCCAGCCCCTGCCCCTCACCTGACAGGCCGGCCCCACCCGCAGCCCTGCAAACTGGCACAGCCGCCACTTTTTTTTCTCTCTAAAAGAAAATAACACGTTTTTATTGATTTCAGAAAGGGGGATACACACCCAGGGTGAGAATCGGCTGCCTCCTGCACCTCCACACCGGGAATGGAGCCCCCAGCCCGGGCATCGGACCAGTAATCAGACCAGAGACCTCCTGATTCACAGGTCGAAGCTCAACCACTGGGCCTCACTGGCCGGGCGCACCCACGTGTAATCGCTGCGCCCGGGGAAGAAAGACTCCTTGGCTGTGGGCTGTTAACTCTGTTAACTTAGGGTTCACAGCGCATTGACTCAGGGTTAACACCGCATTTGCTCCGAGGGTGTCCTGGGTTTGATCCACCCCTGCGGAGGGGTCACCCCAGCTCCCGATCTCTTGCGGTTCGGAGGTCCTGAGGGCCTTGGCTACGTCACCGCTGCTGGATTCTTTCGGGGGAGCGTCTCTGGAGCCTAGGGGGTCCCTGATTCCGGACATTTGTACCCGCTGGTTCAGCAGAGTGTTAAGCACTCGAGTCTGTAAAAGGTTCGAGGTTGAGGACTGGCGAGAGATGAAGACTCAATGCTGAGTGCTCCTCTCACTAGGAAGGGGGTGTAAGCCGGTGGGGGTGGCGGTCTCTGGCCACCTGCGAGGGCATTCCTGGGACAACGGGCGACATTTGAATCCCGCCAGAGGACTGGGCGGCACAGACGCACCAGCGTGAACTTCTCGATTCTGATGGTTGTGCAGGAGGACGCCCCGTTTTATAGGAAATTGCCCCTGAAGTATTTGGGAGAAAAAAAAATTAAAATATTTGGAGGCGTCACAGGGTATCACACGGGTGATTTCAGATTGCTCACGAATAGAGATCTCTGTGCTATACTTGTCACTTTTCTGTAGCTTTGCTTTGGGATGGCTTAAAAAAGTTTTAAAAAACAATGCAATTCCAGATGTGTCCACAAGACGGCGACCTAAGCGCCCAAAACTGTTTTTTTACCCGGTATCGCGGTTAATAATATCCATTTTTCCCCCTGGATGGAGTTACTAGTAATGAAGTCAAGCTTCCCGCAAATGCCCTTTTTTTTGGCACTAAAACCGACATTTTTAGGCGTAAAAATATCTACAATGTTAACGCCTTCAGAAAAGGTGACATGAAGTTTTGGAGCTTGTCGTCAATACAACCAAATAGCATACATATCAAATCGCATATATGTCAACATATGAGTACTTGCCATGTCGCTTGCTGGGCTTACAAAATGGTATTGTGGTTGTTGTTGTTGTTGTTTTTTTAAATATGTTATTGATCTCAGAGGGGAAGAGAGAGAAATACCAATGATGAGAGGAACGGCAATCGACTGCCCCCTGCACGCCCCACTCTGGGCATGGAGCCCACAACCCGGCATGTGCCACGACCGGCAATGGAACCGCACGACCTCCCGGTTCCTAGGTCGTAGCTTGACCACTGAGCCACACCGGCCGGAGGGCGTGGGTGGTTTGAATGGTCTCCTGTGCAGCCAAAGCTCCAAAGAACAGAGACAAAATGAACGTTTGCTTGAAAATCAGAGGTTCCGGGTCCTGCAGGAGGGACTCGAACCCTCGCCCTCAGCCTGTGAACCAGCAGCCACGGTCACGCGGACCCAGGACAGGGTCCTCCCGAAACCCTAGATCCTCTGCCTCCTGAAGTGCCTCCTCCCAGGCCTCCAGCCCCTGCCCCTCACCTGACAGGCCGGCCCTACCCGCAGCCCTGCAAACTGGCACAGCCGCCACTTTTTTTTCTCTCTAAAAGAAAATAACACGTTTTTATTGATTTCAGAAAGGGGGATACACACCCAGGGTGAGAATCGGCTGCCTCCTGCACCTCCACACCGGGAATGGAGCCCCCTACCCGGGCATCGGACCAGTAATCAGACCAGAGACCTTCTGATTCACAGGTCAAAGCTCAACCACTGGGCCTCACTGGCCGGGCGCACCCACGTGTAATCGCTGCGCCCGGGGAAGAAAGACTCCTTGGCTGTGGGCTGTTAACTCTGTTAACTTAGGGTTCACAGCGCATTGTCTCAGGGTTAACACCGCATTTGCTCCGAGGGTGTCCTGGGTTTGATCCACCCCTGCGGAGGGGTCACCCCAGCTCCCGATCTCTTGCGGTTCGGAGGTCCTGAGGGCCTTGGCTACGTCACCGCTGCTGGATTCTTTGGGGGGGGGGGGGCGTCTCTGGAGCCTAGGGGGTCCCTGATTCCGGACATTTGTACCCGCTGGTTCAGCAGAGTGTTAAGCACTCGAGTCTGTAAAAGGTTCGAGGACGAGGATTGGCGAGAGATGAAGACTCAATGCAGAGTGCGCCTCTCACTAGGAAGGGGGTGTAAGCCGGTGGGGGGGGGGGTCTCTGGCCACCTGCGAGGGCATTCCTGGGACAACGGGCGACATTTGAATCCCGCCAGAGGACTGGGCGGCACAGACGCACTAGCGTGAACTTCCCCATTCTGATGGTGATGCAGGAGGACGCCCCGTTTTATAGGAAATTGCCCCTGAAGTATTTGGGAGAAAAAAAATTAAAATATTTGGAGGCGTCACAGGGTATCACACGGGTGATTTCAGATTGCTCACGAATAGAGATCTCTGTGCTATACTTGTCACTTTTCTGTAGCTTTGCTTTGGGATGGCTTAAAAAAGTTTTAAAAAACAATGCAATTCCAGATGTGTCCACAAGACGGCGACCTAAGCGCCCAAAACTGGTTTTTTACCAGGTATCGCGGTTAATAATATCCATTTTTCCCCCTGGATGGAGTTACTAGCAATGAAGTCAAGCTTCCCGCAAATGCTCTCTTTTTTTGGCTCTAAAACCGACATTTTTAGGCGTAAAAATATCTACAATGTTAACAATGCCTTCAGAAAATTTGACATGAAGTTTTGGAGCCTGTCGTCAATACAACAAAATAGTATACATATCAAATCGCATATATGTCAACATATGAGTACTTGCCATGTGGCTTGCTGGGCTTTCATAAAGGTTTTGTGTTTTTGTTTTTTGAAAGAAAAATCTGTTATTGATCTCAGAGGGGAAGGGACAGGGGAAGAGAGAGAAATACCAATGATGAGAGAAACATCAATCGGCTGCCCCCTGCACGCCCCACTCTGGGCATGGAGCCCACAACCCGGCATGTGCCCCGAACGGGAATAGAACCGCACGACCTCCCGGTTCCTAGGTCGAAGCTTGACCACTGAGCCACACCGGCCGGAGGGCGTTGGTGGTTTGAATGGTCTCCTGTGCAGCCAAAGCTCCAAAGAACAGAGACAAAAGGAACGTTTGCTTGAAAATCAGAGGTTCCGGGTCCTGCAGGAGGGACTCGAACCCTCGCCCTCAGCCTGTGAACCAGCAGCCACGGTCACGCGGACCCAGGACAGGGTCCCCCTGAGACCCTAGATCCTCTGCCTCCTGAAGTGCCTCCTCCCAGGCCTCCAGCCCCTGCCCCTCACCTGACAGGCCGGCCCCACCCGCAGCCCTGCAAACTGGCACAGCCGCCACTTTTTTTTCTCTCTAAAAGAAAATAACACGTTTTTATTGATTTCAGAAAGGGGGATACACACCCAGGGTGAGAATCGGCTGCCTCCTGCACCTGCACACCGGGAATGGAGCCCCCAGCCCGGGCATCGGACCAGTAATCAGACCAGAGACCTCCTGATTCACAGGTCAAAGCTCAACCACTGGGCCTCACTGGCCGGGCGCACCCACGTGTAATCGCTGCGCCCGGGGAAGAAAGACTCCTTGGCTGTGGGCTGTTAACTCTGTTAACTTAGGGTTCACAGCGCATTGACTCAGGGTTAACACCGCATTTGCTCCGAGGGTGTCCTGGGTTTGATCCACCCCTGCGGAGGGGTCACCCCAGCTCCCGATCTCTTGCGGTTCGGAGGTCCTGAGGGCCTTGGCTACGTCACCGCTGCTGGATTCTTTCGGGGGGGCGTCTCTGGAGCCTAGGGGGTCCCTGATTCCGGACATTTGTACCCGCTGGTTCAGCAGAGTGTTAAGCACTCGAGTCTGTAAAAGGTTCGAGGTTGAGGACTGGCGAGAGATGAAGACTCAATGCTGAGTGCTCCTCTCACTAGGAAGGGGGTGTAAGCCGGTGGGGGGGGCGGTCTCTGGCCACCTGCGAGGGCATTCCTGGGACAACGGGCGACATTTGAATCCCGCCAGAGGACTGGGCGGCACAGACGCACCAGCGTGAACTTCTCGATTCTGATGGTTGTGCAGGAGGACGCCCCGTTTTATAGGAAATTGCCCCTGAAGTATTTGGGAGAAAAAAAAATTAAAATATTTGGAGGCGTCACAGGGTATCACACGGGTGATTTCAGATTGCTCACGAATAGAGATCTCTGTGCTATACTTGTCACTTTTCTGTAGCTTTGCTTTGGGATGGCTTAAAAAAGTTTTAAAAAACAATGCAATTCCAGATGTGTCCACAAGACGGCGACCTAAGCGCCCAAAACTGTTTTTTTACCCGGTATCGCGGTTAATAATATCCATTTTTCCCCCTGGATGGAGTTACTAGTAATGAAGTCAAGCTTCCCGCAAATGCTCTTTTTTTTTGGCACTAAAACCGACATTTTTAGGCGTAAAAATATCTACAATGTTAACGCCTTCAGAAAAGGTGACATGAAGTTTTGGAGCTTGTCGTCAATACAACCAAATAGCATACATATCAAATCGCATATATGTCAACATATGAGTACTTGCCATGTCGCTTGCTGGGCTTTCAAAATGGTATTGTGGTTGTTGTTGTTGTTGTTTTTTTTAAATATGTTATTGATATCAGAGGGGAAGAGAGAGAAATACCAATGATGAGAGGAACGGCAATCGACTGCCCCCTGCACGCCCCACTCTGGGCATGGAGCCCACAACCCGGCATGTGCCACGACTGGCAATGGAACCGCACGACCTCCCGGTTCCTAGGTCGAAGCTTGACCACTGAGCCACACCGGCCGGAGGGCGTGGGTGGTTTGAATGGTCTCCTGTGCAGCCAAAGCTCCAAAGAACAGAGACAAAAGGAACGTTTGCTTGAAAATCAGAGGTTCCAGGTCCTGCAGGAGGGACTCGAACCCACGCCCTCAGCCTGTGAACCAGCAGCCACGGTCACGCGGACCCAGGACAGGGTCCTCCCGAGACCCTTGATCCTCTGCCTCCTGAAGTGCCTCCTCCCAGGCCTCCAGCCCCTGCCCCTCACCTGACAGGCCGGCCCTACCCGCAGCCCTGCAAACTGGCACAGCCGCCACTTTTTTTTCTCTCTAAAAGAAAATAACACGTTTTTATTGATTTCAGAAAGGGGGATACACACCCAGGGTGAGAATCGGCTGCCTCCTGCACCTCCACACCGGGAATGGAGCCCCCAGCTCGGGCATCGGACCAGTAATCAGACCAGAGACCTCCTGATTCACAGGTCAAAGCTCAACCACTGGGCCTCACTGGCCGGGCGCACCCACGTGTAATCGCTGCGCCCGGGGAAGAAAGACTCCTTGGCTGTGGGCTGTTAACTCTGTTAACTTAGGGTTCACAGCGCATTGACTCAGGGTTAACACTGCATTTGCTTCGAGGGTGTCCTGGGTTTGATCCACCCCTGCGGAGGGGTCACCCCAGCTCCCGATCTCTTGCGGTTCGGAGGTCCTGAGGGCCTTGGCTACGTCACCGCTGCTGGATTCTTTCGGGGGGGCGTCTCTGGAGCCTAGGGGGTCCCTGATTCCGGACATTTGTACCCGCTGGTTCAGCAGAGTGTTAAGCACTCGAGTCTGTAATAGGTTCGAGGACGAGGACTGGCGAGAGATGAAGACTCAATGCAGAGTGCGCCTCTCACTAGCAAGGGGGTGTATGCCGGTTGGGGGGGGTCTCTGGCCACCTGCGAAGGGCATTCCTGGGACAACGGGCGACATTTGAATCCCGCCATGGGACTGGGCGGCACAGACGCACCAGCGTGAACTTCCCGATTCTGATGGTTGTGCAGGAGGACGCCCCGGTTTATAGGAAATTGCCCCTGAAGTATTTGGGAGAAAAAAAAAAATTAAAATATTTGGAGGCGTCACAGGGTATCACACGGGTGATTTCAGATTGCTCACGAATAGAGATCTCTGTGCTATACTTGTCACTTTTCTGTAGCTTTGCTTTGGGATGGCTTAAAAAAGTTTTAAAAAACAATGCAATTCCAGATGTGTCCACAAGACGGCGACCTAAGCGCCCAAAACTGGTTTTTTACCAGGTATCGCGGTTAATAATATCCATTTTTCCCCCTGGATGGAGTTACTAGTAATGAAGTCAAGCTTTCCGCAAATGCTCTTTTTTTTTTTGGCACTAAAACCGACATTTTTAGGCGTAAAAATATCTACAATGTTAACAATGCCTTCAGAAAATTTGACATGAAGTTTTGGAGCCTGTCGTCAATACAACAAAATAGTGTACATATCAAATCGCATATATGTCAACGTATGAGTACTTGCCATGTGGCTTGCTGGGCTTTCAAAAAGGTTTTGTGTTTTTGTTTTTTGAAAGAAAAATCTGTTATTGATCTCAGAGGGGAAGGGACAGGGGAAGAGAGAGAAATACCAATGATGAGAGAAACGTCAATCGGCTGCCCCCTGCACGCCCCACTCTGGGCATGGAGCCCACAACCCGGCATGTGCCCCGAACGGGAATGGAACCGCACGACCTCCCGGTTCCTAGGTCGAAGCTCGACCACTGAGACACACCGCCCGGAGGGCGTGGGTGGTTTGAATGGTCTCCTGTGCAGCCAAAGCTACAAAGAACAGAGACAAAAGGAACGTTTGCTTGAAAATCAGAGGTTCCGGGTCCTGCGGGAGGGACTCGAACCCTGGCCCTCAGCCTGTGAACCAGCAGCCACGGTCAGGCGGCCCCAGGGCAGGGTCCTCCCGAGACCCTAGTTCCTCTGTCTCCTGAAGTGCCTCCTCCCAGGCCTCCGGCCCCTGCCCCGCACCTGACAGGCCGGCCCCACCCGCAGCCCTGCAAACTGGCACAGCGGCCATTATTTTTCTCTCTAAAAGAATTTTTATTGATTTCAGGGAGAGGGATACATATCCAAGGTGAGAATCGGCTGCATTCTGCACCTGCACACCGGGGATGGAGGTCCTGCAGGTGGGGTGGCACTGCCCGCATCGGATCAGCCCCGAGAGTCGACGTAGGTGCCCGGTCACAGTCGGGAATGCAGCTGCCCCGCGCTAGGCTGTCTGTGGGGAATAAAAATGGCAGTTAAAAAACCATTATGTGTTTATCCATTTGGAAGCGGAAGAGAAACATGAATTATGAGAATCATGGATCAGCTGCCTCCTGCACGCCCCCTACTAGATGGGGATGTAGCCTGCAACCCGGGCATGTGCCCTGACCAGGAAAGGAAGTGGGACCTCTTGGTTCATAGGCCGATGCTCTAACCACTGAACCACACCGGACAGGGCTGCAACATTTTTTTTTAAATCTGCCCTCCCCTCTCCTCCCCCATGCTTGTCTCCAAGACCTGAAACTGACAGCCACCCTCAGTCAGTCAGTGTGGTGGCCGTGGGGCTGCTGTCGCACTGGAATGGAACCGGTCAGCCACAGCAGGGCCACAGGTCACGAACAGTGCTGGGCAGGACTGTGTGTAAAAGGTGCCCTTCCCTCTCTACAGCGGCTAAAGCTAAATTAGAGGATTTGTGATTTTGTAAGAAAAAGTAATATAGATATTTAAAATTGTTTAAACCTTTTCCAGTTGAAGTTCCATTCAGCATTCCTTTGTCCTCACTGGCTGTTTAGGTCGAGGCTGGGCAGGGAGTTGTTGTAAGGGACTCACTGTCCCCGGGTCATCTCCTACCTCAGGTAGGTCAGCGACTTGAGCGACGCCAGCGGGTCCAGGTCACCCTGTGGGAGGAGAGCAGACCCCCGCTGAGACGCTTCGCACCCCGGCTGCCTCGGAGCAAGGACCCCCTGGTCCTGTCCTCCCTCTCCGGCACCTGATCGGCTTCTAGCGAACAAGCGGACCAATACCCTTGAGCTTCTGCACCTTCCCACCTTGGCCATAACAGCTTCTCTACCCCCAGTGGCGCTGCCTTTAAAAAGCGCAGTAAAGCCCTGGCTGGTTTGGCTCAGTGGATAGAGCGTCACCCTGCAGACTGAGGGGTCCCCGGTTCGATACCGGCCAAGGGCACATGCCTGGGTTGCGGGCTCGGTTCCTAGTGGGGGGCGTGCTGGAGGCAGCCGATCGATGACTCTCTCTTATCATTGATGTTTCTATCTCTCTCTCTCCCTCTCCCTTTCTCTCTATAATCAATAAAATATGAAAAAATAATAAAATAAAATAAATAAATAAATAAAAAGCGCAGTAAACACACAGCGAGTTGGTGTGTGGGGCTGCAATGGCTCAGGCCCTGTAGTGTCTAGGCGGGTAGAGGTGACACTGGTCACCTTTAAACATGGACAAATGTGAAGACAACTGTGCAGCAGGCGCTGTGAAAAGAAACCAAAAAATATTTCTGGATGTTCAGTCGGGCATTCCTCTTGCCCTCGGATGGTCTAATGAAAAATGACAACAGTTACCCGGCCAGCGTGGCTCAATAGTTGAGAATCAACTCAGGAACCAGGAGGTCAGTTTCATTCCCGGTCAGGGCTCATGCCAGCGTTGTGGGCTCGATCCCCAGTGTGGGGTGTGCAGCCAATCAATGATTCTCTCCATCGTTGATGCTTGTATCTCTCTCTCTCCCCCTGCCTCTTTGAAATCACTGAAAACCAGAACAATGTCTTCTTTAAAGAGGAAACGTGCAGGTGGAACCGGCAGCGGGTACAGCGTTTACACCGGGAAACAGATCGCTGCCCGGCCGACACTCACCATATCCTGTTGTTGTTCACCAGGAGGGTCGGTCTTCAGTCTCCTCAGCGAGGGAAGCCGTCCAGTTTCCGCATCTCATTGTCAGAAAAATCAATGGCATCCAACTGGTCTAAGGTCACACCCAATTTCTCGATGCCGGGCATTTTATATCCTGTGACAGAGAGGAAAAGCCCACCGGTATTAATGAAATCACAAGGTGCTAAAGTACATGACCAGAATTTCCTGATAATTTGGTTCAAAAAGCTAGCATTCATTCAGAAAGTGTTCACCTAGGCGAGCCCAGTGTAGCTCAGTGGTTGGCACCAGCCCACGACCCAGGAGGTCTCGGGTTTGATTCCGGGTCAGGGCACATGCCCGGGTTGTGGGCTCATCCCCAGTAGGGGGCCTGCAGGAGGCAGCCAGTCCATGATCCTCTCATCATGGATGTTTCTCTCTCTCCCTGAACCCCACCCTATCTGAAATCCCATGGGAAAAAGATCCCTGAGGAAGGATTAGCAAAAAGATAAAGGAGAGAAGGACCTGGGGCTTTGTCAGCTAGGAGTCTAAGCCCAAAGCAGAGCCAGCAGCAGACCCTGCGGACCCCGTGGGAGCGAATCCCGGCACAGACTGTATCCTCTCACCCCCAAGGCAGTGGCTCTTCCCGTTCTTCCTAAGTCACCTTCTGATCGGCTGAACAGACAGCTGCCCATCCCTCCGACTTCTTTGTTGTTGCTGATCCTCACCCAGGACACTTCTCCATTGACTTTTAGAGAGAGTGGGAGGGAGGGGGAGAGGAGAGACAGAGACGTCTATGTGAGAAACTCTTGGACTGGTTGCCTCCTTCACACGCCCCAACCGGGTCCCGATTGAGCCTGCAACCCAGGTTCCTGCCCTTGACCTCGAATAAACACGTGACCCTTCAGTCCATGGGCCGACCCGCTAACCACTGAGCAAAACCCGGCCAGGGCCAGAGCACTTTCCTTTTTATGAAGTTCAGTTCCGTTGGAGGCATTTCAAGGCTGACTGACCAGGGTCGCTGCCCTGGCCCAGGGAGCCCGCCCTCTCTCGGCTCTGACATGGGCGGGGGTGGAGGATGCTTATTTGGGTGCAGCCACAGCTTGGAGGTGCACGTCAGCCTTTAGCTGAGGAAGAAACAGCCCCGGAACCGGACAGTTCAGAGTCCTCACTGCCACGCGGCGCTGTTTCCAGGAAAGACCGGCCCCTGATGGGGCGTCTGGGCGACGAGGGACCGGGGCCCCTGAAGCTGCCGAGGAGGCGCCGGGAAACCAGCGCTTCCCTCCCGGACTTCGCCTCCCCCCCTGACCCCCACGACTGATCAGAAATGACCAACTCGGCCGCGGCCGCTGTGGTCGGAGCGCCCGAGGGTCTCGGGTTCGATTCCCGTCAAAGGCACGTACCTGGGTTGCAGGTTCGATCCCGGACCCGGTCGGGGCGTGTGCGGGAGGCAACCAGTCCAAGTGTCTCTCTCTCATCCATGTCTCTCCCTCCCTCCCTCCCTCCCTCCCCTCTCTCTAAAGAGAAGAAAGAAGAGAAGAGAAGAGAAGAGAAGAGAAGAGAAGAGAAGAGAAGAGAAGAGAAGAGAAGAGAAGAGAAGAGAAGAGAAGAGAAGAGAAGAGAAGAGAAGAGAAGAGAAGAGAAGAGAAGAGAAGGACCGGCACGCGCCCCGTCCACACTCTGACGCCGTCACCTGAACGCGTTTCCTGAGAACCAGCCGCTCGCTCGGCGCTGGGGTGACCGCCCCCGAGTCCAGGCTCGGCGCTCGAGCGGATCAGACCGACAAACGGTCCCGCGAGGCCGAACCGAACGCGGACCCACGGGTTCGGGTCGGGAAGCGGTCCCAGTCCCGTCCCCGAGCCGGCCGGGCAAGGAGCCTGCGGGATGGTTCCTCGCCCCGCCGGCCAGACTCGGGCCGGGACGGCCTGGCGCAGCCCGCCCACTGCGGGGCCCCCGGGGCGGGCCGCCCTCCTCGCACTCACCCCGCAGGTCCAGCTCGCGGTCCCGCACGGCGCTGTATGCTGCGCCGCCGGCTCCATCAGCTCCGCCGTCAGCTTTCCCATCCCGCCGCGTCCTCCTCCCGGCCCGCGGCGCCCGCCATACAGACCACTGGCGGGCCATAGACACACTTCCCGGCGTGCCCCGCTCCGGCACCAAGACGCACCTCCGTCAGGTCCCGCTACGCAAACCGACGCACTTCCCGGCGTACCTCACGACCGACGCAAGCCGCACTTCCCAGCATGCCCGACCGACGATGCAAGACGCACCTCCCAGCATGCAACGAGGTGACGCTGACACACTTCCCAGCGTGCCCCACGACTGTCGCAAGACGCACCTCCCGGCATGCAATGCGACCGACGCACGACGCCCTTCCGGCATGCCCTGAGTCTACGCTGACGCCATTTCCCGGCGTCCCCCGCGACTGACGCAAGACGCGCTTCCCAGCTGTGCACCATGCCCACGTCGACACCCTTCCTGGTTGCACCGCTCCCATTGCCAGGTACACTTCCCAGCGTGCCTTGCTCCCGCCGACAGGATGGCAGTAATTGATCGGCCGACACGTGCGCTTGTCGCTAGGCGTCCAGCAGGAAACAATGGAAGACCTAGAATCCCGATCTCTAGCGGTTCGGCGGTCCTGGGAGCCTTGGCTACGTCCCCGGTTCTGGATTCTTTCCGGGGGGCGTCTCTGGAGCCTAGGGGGTCCTGATTCCGGACATTTGTACCCGCTGGTTCAGCAGAGTGTTAAGCACTCGAGTCTGTAAAAGGTTCGAGGACGAGGACTGGCGAGAGATGAAGACTCAATGCAGAGTGCGCCTCTCACGGGAAGGGGGTGTAAACGGGGGCGGGGGGGGGGGTGTCTCTGGCCACCTGCGAAGGGCATTCCTGGGACAAAGGGCGACATTTGCATCCCGCCCGAGGACTGGGCGGCACAGACGCATCAGCGTGAAGTTCCCGATTCTGATGGTTGTGCAGGAGGACGCCCTGGTTTATAGGAAATTGCCCCTGAAGTATGTGGGAGAAAAAAAATTAAAATATTTGGAGGCGTCACGGGGTATCACACGGGTGATTTCAGATTGCCCATGAATAGAGGTCTCTGTACTTGTAACTTTTGTTTTGCCTTTTGTGTTCGCCTAAAAACAAATTTAAACAAACCTCACGCAATTCCAGAGATGTCCACAAGGTGGCGCGCTCAGATCTCAAAACGGGTTTTACTTGCCATGTCGATTGCTGGGCTTTAAAAAAGGTGTTTTTTTAAAATCTGTTATTGATCTCAGAGGGGAAGAGAGAAATACCAATGATGAGATAAACGTCAATCGGCTGCCCCCTGCACGCCCCACTCTGGGCATGGAGCCCACAACCCGGCATGTGCCGCGACCGGGAATGGAACCGCACGACCCCCGGTTCATAGGTCGAAGCTCGACCACTGAGCCACACCGGCCGGAGGGCGTGGGTGGTTTGAATGGTCTCCTCTGCAGCAAAGCTCCAAAGAACAGAGACAAAAGGAACGTTTGCTTGAAAATCAGAGGCTCCGGGGCCTGCGGGGGGGGGGGGGGGGACTGGAACCCTCGCCCTCAGCCTGTGAACCAGCAGCCACGGTCAGGCGGCCCCAGGACAGGGTCCTCCCGAGACCCTAGATCCTCTGCCTCCTGAAGTGCCTCCTCCCAGGCCTCCGGCCCCTGCCCCTCACCTGACAGGCCGGCCCCACCCGCAGCCCTGCAAACTGGCACAGCCGCCACCATGTTTCTTTTTTTAAAAATATATTTTTAAAAATTTTCAGGGAGCAAGAGGGATAGAAAAGAAACATCCATGATGAGAGAGAATCATGATTGGATGCCTCCTGCCAGTCCCCCAACCCGGGCATGTGCCCTGACCAGGAATCGGATCCGTGACCTCCAGGTTCAGAGGTCGAAGCTCAACCACTGAGCCACACCGGCCGGGCTCTCCCACGTGCAATCGCTACGCCCAGGAAAGAAACAGACTCCTTGGCTGTGGCCTGTTAACTCTTTTATTAACTTAGGGTGAACGCTGCATTTGCTCTGAGGGCGTCTCCCTCGGTGTCCTGGGTTCCTTCCACCCCTGCGGGGGGGGGGGGGGGGGCAGCGCCCCGGGACCCGTCAGATGCGTGATGGTCCGAGGGGGGAGCCGGACACGACGGAGGCGTACAAGCTGGAGAGGATTTAAGGCAAAGGCTGCTCCGGGTCGGGGAGCCGTCGGTGCATTTCCGGGGAAATATCGGGGCTCTGTCCACAGGACCCCCTCGGGGAGCCGGAGCCGCTGACCGACACGCCCGCACCGGTGGGCAGCACGGGTTCCCGCGGGCCGCCTGGCGCACAGTCCGGGGGACACGGGCCCCGAGGCCATTGCACGCGGTGGACGCACCGTCCACGGGCCGGGACGCTGCTCGGCGGCGGGCATGCGGCGGGGAGACCCCGGGGCACGGACGGACGGACGGACGCGGTGCCGGCGGCAGCGCTCCCCTCGGAGCGGGGGCTCCGGGCCGGGCAGCCCCTTCCCTCGGGGCCGCGGGCTCTGACCTTCTCGGGCGTCCGCGGGCTCTGACGGGGCGATCGACACACACAGACCCCCCCCCCCCCCGCCCCCGGTCACACAGTCCCGCCCCGAACCGGCCCGGCGGCTCCGTGGCGGCCGGAGGAGCAGCGGCGGCCGAGGTTGGCCTTGGAGGAGCTCGGAGCCCGGCGAGCAGTGACGGGGAGGCCACGGGCTCGCCGTTCGCTTTGGTCTGAAGATTCGGTAAACGTGGGGGTCCCAGGCAGGGCCCGGGTGCCCATTGGGGTGCGCGGAGGGGACGGCCGCCACCCACCGGGCCGGGCGCCCACAGCGGCTGCGGCCACAGGCCCTGGCCCCGCGGGAGGTAAAGCTGTCAGAGGCGGGCGGGCGGGCGGGCAGGCGGACGGACGGACGGACGGACGGACGGAAGCGGCCTGGCCTCCGCCCCTACCCGGCCCGGAGGCACGTGCGGCAGCAGAACTGGATGAAGAGCTTGCGCTCACACAGCCGGTTGGTACTTCACCATCTCGCAGAAGGTCTCGTCCGCTGGGGAGAGGGGAGGGTGCCGGTCAGAATCGGGGGGCCGTGGGGGTCCCGGCCACCTGTGACACCGAGCGTGTGTTGGGGCCATGGCTGGGACCACTCATCCCCAAGCGGTTTGGATTGCGGACGGGAGGAGAAACACGGGGATCAGCGGGCCTCACCATACCCCCACGGGTACCCCCACGGGGTGGGAGGGGGGACAGGGAGAACGGGAGGGGCCCACGTTCCCATTTCCCATGCAGCATACGTGCCCTCTTCTCCCTGAAGCAAGTGGAAGATCCTGGAAACCGCCTCGAACCCAGGGCCCGGGGTGGGGGGGGGGGGGGGGAGACAGATGCTGCGGGTTGGGGACAATCTCCTCCTGAGGACCCGACGTGTCGGGCAGCAGCTGGCTCCCAGGCCCAGCGGGGTCTGAAGGCCACTCGGTGAGAATAAGAGCATGTTCCCTTTGCCCTGAGTCAGGTGTGGGGGGTCTGGGGTCTTGCTTGGGGGCACACAGGCGAGGCAGCCATTGTGTGCAGACCATCTTGCCCCCCACGGTTCAAACCGATGAAAGGGAGCGCTTTGAGAGCAGCAGAGAAAATGGGCCCCCTCCCCCCAAACTCCTGTCCCGAGGGCCTCGCCGCCCCTGCAGAGTGACCGGGCAGGTTTGCACGGGGACACGTGTCCCACCGGCACCAGGACCCTTACAACCCGTTTACCCTGGCCGGTGCTGCTCCCCTTGAAACAGGAACTTCAGGGGTAACATGGGACAGGCTTAGGGGATGTGAGGAACTAAGGGGACCAGGGGGGGCCACAGGGCTGCAGAGCCGCAGAAGGGCTGTGATGGACCAGGAAGGAACATCTGGTCCGGACTCTCTTTGGGCCCAAGAGAGACCTCCCGGTCACAGTAACAGCTACGGACCACAAGAGGGCGACATTGTCACCGGGCTCCCCGCCCCCCCAGCCCTCTGCTTCATACAATAGGCCAAGAACTTGTGGAAAAGGAGTCTCTCTTGGGTGTGTTCCAGGGTTTTCAGGAAAACCACACCTGCACGAGGCTCTAGGGGTACGGGCGCTGCACAGAGGAAGTGCAGGGAGGAGCAAGAATGAGATGAACAGAGAGATGGTTTCGGAAGGAAGCGTGAGCGTTTCCATGGTCTGAGGAGGCTCTGACGGGTCCCACGCGGGGGGGGGAGGGGGAACACGTGGGCCTGTGTCCACTCCCGGTAAACAGGAGCGAAGCTCTCACGTCGAATCCATGGTCTCGGGGACCAACATTCTGCTCATTGTTTCAGGGCTTCCACTTGGGGGAAGTGGATGCTTTGTGGGGAGAGTTAGATGGATCATACATTCACATCATTAAAAAGCCCAGGCGGAGGCCTGGCTGGCGTGGCTCCGTGGTTGAGCGTCAGCCTAGGAACCAGGAGGTCACGGTTCGGTTCCCAATCAGGGCACATGCCCGGGTTGTGGGCTCGATCCCCAGTAGGAGGCGTGCAGGAGGCAGCCGATCCATGGCTGTCCTCATTGATGTTTCCATCGCTCTCTCTCCCTCTCAGAAATCAATAAAAATATATTTGTGTATTTTTAAAAAGAATGAAAAGCCAGGTGCACAGTTTAAATGATCCATTGGGAAATCTCACTCACCTCTTTCCTTTCAACCCACCCCCAATCCCCACCCCAAAGGTTTCACTTTTATTTCTTGTGCGTTCTTGTGTTTTGTTATAAAAACACTGGCAAGCCTTCGCCGGTGTGGCTCAGTGGATAGAGCGTTGCCCTGCTGACAGAAGGGTCCCGGGTTCGATTCTGGTCAAGGGCATGTACCTTGGTTGCAGGCTCCTCCCCGGCCTGGGCCCTGGTCAATGCATGGGCAGAAGGCAACCAATCGATGTGTTTCTTTCACGTGATGTTTCTCTCTGTATTTCCCTGTCTCTTCCACTCTCCCTAGACATCAATGGGAAACTATACTTGGGTGAGAATTTTAAAAAAATAAAAACAAAACGCTAGCAAACCTCTTCTCTCTGCTTCCTGTTCCGCACCATGCAGTACCCTTCCTCCCCCACCAGAGGGCGTGCTTCTTGATCCCTGGTTTACCTCTGTCGTCGTGTTTCGTTCTTGGACGGAAGCTGGGTCACTCGCTTCTCTCTTCCTCTATAAATGGACACTTGGGTCTAATCTTTTCCTGTCACCAACGACGTGGCCAAGAAGAACCTTTTCTGCCCTGGCCGGTGTGGTTCAGTGGATAGAGCGCCAGCCTGCGGACTCAAGGGTCCCAGGTTCGATTCTGGTCAAGGGAATGTACCTTGGTTGCAGGCACATCCCCGGTGTGTGTGTGTGTGTGTGTGTGTGTGTGTGTGTGTGTGTGCAGGAGGCAGCTGATCGATGTTTCTCTCTCATCGATGTTTCTAACTCTCCCTCTCCTTCCTCTCTGTAAAAAAAATCAATAAAATATATTAAAAAAAAAAAAAAAAAGAAGAACCTTTTCCAAGCGCCGTTTTGTGCTGGTAAGCCTGGAGGAGAATTCCCAGAAGTGGGATGGCTGGGTCAAAGGTCAATGCACTTGCAATTTGTAATTTGGACAGAACTGCCTTCCCAGCAGGCCTGCAGGGCTTCGCTCTCCTACCAGCAGGCAGGCGGGGGGGCCGAGAGGGGGGGGGACTAAATGGCTATGAAGCATTGGGGGGACGCGGGGGGGGGGGGTGGTTGCTGGTATCTGGCTGCCTTTTTGCTTCTTGTGAAATTTGCTGCACAAACCACACTCCGGCAACAAGAGCCGACATGTTGGAGTCGCTTAGCTTCTCGATGCCATGGTGACCGGGTCTGTGCCATCTCTCACAGGGCTGGGCTGCTTTTCGGGGAGGGCAGGCGTCAAGGCACCTAGCTGCCACGGCCCCAGAAAAGAGCATTGGGGGTCACCAGGGGCCCGATGGCCCCATAAAGTATCTGAGGAGCGGGGTGCAAATCAGTGATCACACACCAGCACCCGCGGAGGCCGGGAGAGCGTTTGCCACCAGCTTTTCTTTTTCTTTCTTTCCTTTCCTTTTCTGGGAGGTGGAAGGGAGGGGGAGAGACAGAGAGAGAAACATGGATGTGAGAGAGACATCGATTGGGTTGCCTCCTGCGCCCTGACCAGGGGATGGAGCCTGCAGCTGAGATACCTGCCCTTCACCGGAATCGAACCCGGGACCCTTCGCTCTGCAGGCCGACCCTCTAACCACTGAGACCACGGCTAGGCGTCCTTCTTCCTTTCTTTCCCTCCCTCCCTCCCTCCGTCCCTCCCTTCTTCCCTCCCGTCCTCTCTCTTTGCTTCCTTCCAAACCAGAACTTTTCTAAATCCCTCAGAAAACCACCCGCATCACCAAACACCTTGCAAAGCCAAGCCCTGGCGTTCAAGGCCTTCTCTCCCCCGAGGGGGCCCTGGGCACCATGCATGAGGCGGACCTTCCGCCCAACCCCGGGGCCGACTCCCCGGAGGCCGCCTCCCCCTCAGCCAGGTGCTCGGAGCGAACAAAGGCCGGATCCACCCATCCAGGCGGCGGCCGCCCGGGCTGGCCAGGTGCGGCGGCCCCGGTCCTTTGAGGCGGGCTGTGGTCCTGGCAGAGATCTCGGACAGGTCGCCAGGCCGGCAGGAACAGCTGGGGAGTATCCGGCCGAGGGGAGGCTCCAGGCTCCGCAGCAGCTGCTCGGAGGCCTGAGCGGCTCCCCGGGGTGCGGGGCCATCTGCCGGGTCCTGTTCACCTAGCCCAGTGGTCGGCAAACTCATGAGTCCACAGAGCCAAATAGCAACAGGACAACGATGGGAATTTCTTTGGAGAGCCACATTTTTTAAACTTAAACTTCTTCTAACGCCACTTCTTCAACATAGACTCGCCCAGGCCGTGGTGTTTTGTGGAAGAGCCACACTCAAGGGGCCAAAGAGCCGCATGTGGCTCGTGAGCCACGGTTTGCTGACCACGGACCTAGGCAACAGTCAAACCTGTAGCTCACTGGAGCCAGACTGTCCACCGTCGCCAGGAAGCAGGATCTCACCGGGTTGGCCCATGTGCCGGGCCTCCGGGGGGCTCTCGCCGACCTGTGGGGCCTCAGTGCAGGCGAGGAGGTCCTGGCCACTCGGAGAGCCGCCCGGACCCCCGCCAGCCCCGGTTGGCTTACCTGCTTCGGGAATTCGTCCATATCCCCACCAGCACCCGGTGCCCTGGGTCCCCGGCCCCCACATCCAGGCAGGAACCTCACTCCCCCGCAGGCTTCAAAATGAAGTGGTTTTATTTATCTTCACCAGACAAGTCACCCAATATAATGGGGGCTGCTGCTTTTCATATTCTTTTTTTAAAAAAATATATCTTTATTGATTTCTGAGAGGAAGGGAGAGAGAGAAACACCAATGATGAAAGAGAATCATGGATCGGCTGCCTCCTGCACGCCCCCCACTGGGGATCAGGCCTGTAACCCGGGCATGTGCCCCGACCGGGAATCCAACCTGGGACCCCTCATTCCACAGGCCGACGCTCTATCCACTCAGCCAAATCGGCCAGGGCCATGTTCTTTTTAAAAATATATATATTTGTATTGATTTCAGAGAGCGGAAGAGAGAGAGAAACATCCATGATGAGAGAGAATTGTGGATCAGCTGCCTCCTGCACGCCCCCTACTGGGGATGGAGCCCACAACCCGGGCATGTGCCCTGACCGGGAATCGAACCTTGACCTCCTGGTTCCTAGGTCGATGCTCAACCGCTGAGCCACGCGGGCCGGGCCAGCTGCGATTTTCTCATCGAGGAGCTGCAGTCATCCGCTGGCCTGGCCCCCCGCAGGGCCCTGGCCTCCCTGGCCGTCCGGGGCTCCAGGCCGGGGTCCACCCAGCAGGCGCTGGTAGGAGTGACTGAGAAGGCCCAGATGGGCTTTATTTTTACTTCTAGGGTTGCCCTCACCAAACCAAGGCTGCTATTTGTTTAACCAGCGGCCACTAAAAATAAATATTTAAACACTACATTGGTGCGGCCAAGCCAGGCCACGGGGCATGCTCTCCTCTCCTCGGCTGGGACAGGGGCGCCCTCCTGCCTCCAGCGCTGGGGGCCGGGCCGGCTCCAGAAGGGACGAACCTGTGATGTCACACACAGCCATGTCCCCCGGGGGCCGAGGAGAAGGGTAACTAAGAAGTTAGAGAAGCTGGCTCCCTGGTCAGTGGCCCAGTGGTTAGCGTTGACCTAGGAACCAGGAGGTCACGGTTCGATTCCCGGTCAGGGCACATGCCCGGGTTGCCGGCTCGATCCCCAGTGTGGGGCCTGCAGGAGGCAGCTGATCGATCGTTCTCTCTCATCATGGATGTTTCTCTCCCTCCCCCCCCTCCCTGTCTCCCTTTCTCTCTCTGAAATCAATAAAAAATATAATTTTACATAAAAAAAAAAATGTCGCCATTTCTCCCCGTCCTCCAGCACCTCAGGGCCCAGGGAGCCGGCCTGAGAAACGTGTCTGTCAACTTAAAAAAACACACACAATGCGTTACAGGTTTCAGATTCCACCCCGTCAGTCCGGGTTTCGTTACAGGAAACAGGCACCGTGCTGGCGATTCTGAGCAAAAGGGAGTTGAGACAGGAAACGAGGGGCTTAGGACTCGGTGGAGAGGGCGGAGGAACAGCCGGGCCAGGGCCATTGGAGCGATGCCCGGGACGCCGCCTGGGGACCAGCTGGCCCGGGCTGCAGCCTCCGCCACGTGACCCGGGACAGGGGCAGAGGTCACCGCCTCCGTCTCTACACCTGGGTCTTTTTTTTTTTTTTTTTTTTTCCATTTCAGAAAGGAGAGGGAGAGAGAAACATCAGTGATGAGAGAGAATCATGGATCGGGTGCCTCCTGCACGCCCCCTCCTGGGGATCAACCCACAATCCGGGCATGTGCCCTTGACCGGGAATCGAACCTGGGATCTTCCAGCCAAAGGCCGACGCTCTATCCACTGGGCCACATGGGCCAGGCTACACCTGCCTCTCTCTCTAAAAATCAATTTAAAAATCATAATCCTTGTGCTCACAGACCTTTCCCTTCCTGACCCCTGACCCTCCTCTGCCCCAGCCCCGTGTTCTGGCATTGGCTTCCTGAGCTTGGCGGGACGCCAGCAGCCCAGGGCCTGAGTCTGGCCTGGCCACAGCTGCAGGGCGCCTACGCTGCCCCCCATCTGTCAGGGCCTCCGGCCATATGTTCCAACTCTCTCACACTCAGGCTGTGGGGTGGGAGGGGCCGCCCGTGTGGGCCACGGCAGGCTCCAGCGGGGTGGGGGGTGGGGGGGCTGGGTGGGCACGGGGAGGGGCTGCCTGCTCAGACCTGGGCTGCCTGCGCCCGCCCGGGGAGATCCTGCCAGGGTGCCCAGGGCCTCGGCCTGCTGCTGGGGCCAGAGGCCAGGCATGTGCCCACCTGTGGGGGGAGAGACCAACAGGGACACGAGGCAGACAGACACTCAGGGTGCGCAAGACTGGGTGCTGCCGGCTTCTGTGGCAGCAGACTGGGCAGCTGTCCCTCTCTGCCTTCAGCTTCCTCATCTGCTCACCCCCCCACCCATCCATCCACCCATCCATCCATCCATCCATCCATCCATCGACCCACTCATCTTTCCATCCATCCATCCATCCATCCATCCATCCATCCATCCATCCATCCATCCATCGACCCACTCATCTTTCCATCCATCCATCCACCCACTCATCTACCCATCCATTCACTCCTCCGTCCATCCACCCATCCATCGACCAACTCATCTTTCCATCCACCCATCCATCCATCCTCCATCCATCCATCCATCCATCCATCCATCCATCCATCCCATACTCCTGCCTTCTAGGCATTGTGGGTACTAGCATAGGAAGAAAACTAGCACAACAGCAGCAGCAGTTAGCCCCGCTGTGGCCAGTGCTCTGACGGCTGTGGGGTGAATGCCCACAGACACAGTGAAGGTTAGACAGGAGCGAACCCTGCCAAGCTCCCGAGGTGGGCTGAGACCGGCCCCCCAACGCTGAGGGAGGCGGAGGGACCCCCCATGGCCTGCTCTGGCCGGGGGCCGTGAAGCCAAGGACGGGCCGGGGCCAGCCCCCTCCTGCCTCGCTGGGGCCCAGGTTTCCAGGCTGCCAAGTCTCTGCCCCCACAAGGGGAGCAAACCCGGGAACCCCCAAAGCGTGACCTCACCTGTGGAGGCGCCAGGCCCAGGCTGCCTGTGTGGCGGGAGCTTCCCTTCAGAGGCACTGCCTGGGGGTGTGGGGTGGGGAGGGGAGAGGAGGGGCCGATTCGGCTGCTCAGGTGACCGAAGCCCCGACAGGGAATGTGAAATAGACACAGACCCTCTGCCTTGCAGAGCCGGGTGGAGACCGAGGACGATGCGCATACAGCTGGAGCCAACTAAATGCTCCCTACCGTACATGTGTCCTTTTCCTTTTCTTTTCTTAAATATTTTTATTGCTTTCAGAGAGGAAGGGAGGGGGAGGGTCAGAAACATCCATGATGAGAATCATGGATCGGCCGCTTCCTGCACGCCCCCCGCTGGGGATGGAGCGGCAACCCGGGCCTGTGCCCTTGACCGGAATCGAAACCCTGACCTCTTGGTTCAAAGGTCACCCACTGAGCCATGCCCGCTGGGCCCCGTGTCCCCTCTCTACTCTGCTGCTGGGAACGGAGAGGTCTGGGTGAGGGGGTGCCCCTACCACCCCACAAGCCTGCACAGAACACCCTGCCCGGGGCTCCGTAGGCTGGCACCCACCTGTGAGGGCACCGCCTCTGACATCGGAACGCCTTTCACACACCTGGGGGTGCTCCCCCCCGACCCCCGCCCACTGCCCGGGAGTCTCCGGAGAACTGTCATCACGCACATGGACGTGCCAGACAGCCAGGAGGCGTGGGGCCTCCTGAAGCGCCTTTTACATGCATGTGAACGGCCCCGGGGGGCACCATTCACGGCGGGTGGTACACGGGGAAGGCGGGGGCGGGGGCCTTGCACAGACAGCCCAGGGTGAGCTGGCTGGCTGCATTTTAATGCTGGCGATGAAAAGATCAGATCAGCGTGGCCCGCGTGGCTCAGCGGTTGAGCGTCCACCTAGGAACCAGGAGGTCCCGGTTCGATTCCCGGTCAGGGTACAGGCCCGGGGTGCAGGCTCCATCCCCAGATTCTCTCTCATCATGGATGTTTCTCTCTCTCTCCCTTCCTCTCTGACATCAATAAAGATATAAAAGAGGAGGGAGAGAGAGGAGCAAGGGGACGAGGGAGGGATCCCCAGGGAAGCCCCGAGCCGACCCGCTGCCGTCCAGCAGAGTCCCCTCTGAGAGGAAAAGGAAGCCGCTCAGCTCCCCGCAGCTGGCCCTCCGGAGGCAGGCTACCCGCGGTCCTTGCCACAGGCCCGCCAGCAGCCAGACAGCGCCTTCCGTGGAAGGAAACCAGCTGGTGGCTCGGGGCCTGGCCAGGGACCGCGTCCAAGCTCCCGGCGACCACAGGGACAAAAGCATCCGCGCGGTCCCGGCCGGCAGCCCCGGGGGAGGGACCAGAAACCCTCTGCGGGAACTGAGGCTCCGCTCCGACCCTCTGGCCCAGATGGACGCCCATCGGGTCAAGGGGACAGTCCTGGCAGGGAGCCAGCCCGAGGCGGCCACCCGGCCACTTCCCCGGCCCCCGGGCAGCAAGGCCAGGTCCAGAGAGGAACTTCTCCCCAGAATGAGGAGGAGGCAGACCCTGCCTGGCCGGTGTGGCTCAGGGGCGAGCATATACCTATGAACCAGGAGGTCCCAGTTCGATTCCTGGCTTGGGGGCTCGATCCCCAGTGTGGGGCCTGTAGGAGGCAGCCGATCCATGGTTCTCTCATTGATGTTTCTCTCTCTCCCTCTCCTTTCCTCTCTGAAATCGATACAAATACATTTAAAAAATAAACTAAAAGAGAAAAGGCCAATGTGAAGCAGCTGCCACTTCCTGTGGTGTCAATACTCCCACCTCACTGACTTCAGGCAGCCCGTGGGATGGGCGTGGACTTGGGAGTTGGGAAGAGCTGTGCACAAGGGATGGTCGTGAGCTAGGCCTAGCCGGGCCAGCCTGTCACTGGCTCCGCCCACAGGGACAAAACGAACACCTGTGGACAGGTCTTCGTGCTTTTACCCACTGCCCCTCACCCCAAACTCTCACCGTCTACAGAGCCACAGCTTGGTGGACCCCATGGGATACAGATACAGGGCAACACCTAACAGTACAGAGAACCAGTCTCCCTCATCCTGCCCATCCTGTCCCCGGGATACCCACTTCAGTGAATTCTTTTTTAAAAAATATGTTTTTATTGATTTCAGAGAGGAAGAGAAACATCCATGATGAGAGAGAAGCATGGATCGGCTGCCTCCTGCACGCCCCCTACTGGGGATGGAGCCCACAACCCGGGCGTGTGCCCTGACCGGGAATCGAATGGTGACCTCCTGGTTCCTAGGTCAACACTCAGTCACTGAGCCAGGCCGGCTGCGCTGGAAAGAGCCGCTCTTATCTGGAGCCGGCCACTTCCGTTCCTGGCCCTGACCTCTGGTCTCCGGAGACCGGTGTCTGCGGCCGGGGAGCGGAGGCCGTGTGCCGGGAACTGGCCGCTCCTCAGGCCCTGAGTCACCGAGACGGCCGTCGGCCCGTCTTCACTGTCATGACTCAGCGTTTGCAGCGTCGACCGAGCGGGGCTCCTGGGACTGCGTTTTCACCGGATGATGCAACCAAGACTCCCCTTCGTAGTTCTTATTTTTTGCTCCTCCTCACCCGAGGATACTTTCCCACTGATTTTCAGAGAGAGTGGAAGGGAGGAGGAAAGACAAGAGTGAAACATCGATGTGAGAGAGACTCATCGATGGGTTGCCTCCCGCACGCATCCCGACCAGGGCCGGGGATTGAGCCTGCAACCCAGGTAACGTGCCCTCGACCGGGAATCAAACTCGGGACCCTTTAGCCCGCAGGCCGATGCGCTATCCATGCAGCCACACGGGCCAGGCAGCCCTTTTCCTTTTACTGGAAGTCACACAGGAGTCGCTGTCATCTGAACCGCCGCACGGCAGCCTGCATGCTCGTTTGTGTCTACGGCAAGTTAGACTGCGCAGGCTCGGTGTCCGGGGCCCTTTCCTCCGAGCGGGCCAGCAGGGACACCTTCTGGGGACGCGGAGAGGGCAGGGGGGGGGGGGGGCGGGCGTGGAGGCCGGGGCAGCCTGTGGGGTCAAGGCAGCAGGCAGATCCCCCTCGGGCCCTCAGCCCCTGCCTCACCTAAGCGCCTTTGCAGCCAGATTACAGCAACTCAGACGCAGCCACACCGCCTAATCCCCAGGGCGGGCCCCAGCCGAGGGGTGGAGGACTGACAAGCAGGCACAGGGGAGCCTGGCCGGCGTGGCTCAGTGGCTGAGCATTGACCTAGGAACCAGGAGGTCACGGTTCCATTCCCGGTCAGGGCACAGGCCCGGGTTGCGGGCTCGATCCCTAGTGTGGGGCGTGCAGGAGGCAGCTGATCCATGACTCTCACGACTGATGTTGCTCTCTCCCTTTTCCCTCCTCTGAAATCGATAAAAATATATTTTAAAAGTATATATATACACATATCTATTTTTAATTGATTTCAGTGAAGAAGGAAGAGATAGAAACATCCATGAAGAGAGAGAATCACGGATCAGCTGCCTCCTGCACACCTCCTACTGGGGATCAAGCCTGCTACCCGGGCACGCGCCCTTGGCCAGAACTGAACCCAGGACCCTTCAGTTTGCAGGCCGATGCTCTATCCACTGGGCCAAACCAGCTAGGGCAATGAAAAAAATATTTATATATATATTTAAATATATATTTTTAAAAAAGGTTCGTTTCATTTCCCTCCCACACTGCAGTCCACATATATATCGCCCTCAAATCAACCGAGAAACGCTATGAATTCGCGGCTTCCGTTTTTACCCCCCTGATGTCACACCGCTTGGGCGAGAACAGAGGCTCGACGAGACACAACGGCTCTGCAGAGTCTGACAGAAAAAATACTGTCGACGGGTTTATTTCGCCGAAGGAGCAACTGGCTATTTACAGATCAGCAGACCTCCGAGGACGAGCGTGCACGCGGCGTGTCCGTCGCTGCTGCGCATCGGAATGAGGGACGCCGTTTGCTTAAGGCACGTGTGGGCCGCCAGACGGACACGGAGCACTCTGGCCTGGTGACGGGTTCGTTTCGCTTTTGTTCCTAAAAACGCGTGAGCACCAAAGTTGTCAAAGAACACTTGATAGTTTAGTAAAAAAAAAAAAAAAAAAAAAAATCCCAAAAAACGGTAAGGAATGTAGGAAGAAGGGGGAAGGGAGCGCATTTTCGGGAGGAAAATCTTTGGAGTTCGGTTTACTGCAAATAACACCCACTGAACACGTCCAGATCCGCATCAACACTGGGTCGCCCGGCAGGAAATGAAGCATCGGCAGCGCGCTTCACAACGAGCATCAAATAAATTAAAGGTGCTTCGGAGACGAAAGGGAAAAGACGGGGATTAAAGAGTGAAACAGCCGTCCCCACCGAAGGGACACAGACAGGAGATGGAGGGAACAAAAGCAACTACAATTTCACCCCCCCACACACACCCCCCCCCTTTCATCGGGAGGTTCTGTTTCCGTTTTCGCGGGCGTACATGCGATGTGCCGCCGTCCTTCTTTGCCATCCTCAAGACGGATAGTTTGGACCTGGCTGGTGTGGCTCAGTGGATCCAGCGTCCGGCGGCCTGCGGACCAAAGGGTCCCGGGTTCGATTCCGGTCAAGGGCGTGTGCCTTGGTGGCAGGCTGTACATGCAGGAGGCAACCGACCAATGTGTCTCTCTCACATCAACATTTCTCTCTGTCTTTCTCTCTCTCCTCCACTCCCCCTAAAAAAAATCAATGGAAAAACATCCTCAGGTTAAGGATTAAAAGAAAAAAAAAAATTTATTCTTTGAGAAGGGCCAGGGAGAGAGGAAATGCCAGATCCTTCTTGGGTTTTAACGCCAGATCCACGGAGGCCACACGGATGGCAAGAACAGCCCTGCTCTCTCACGGCGTCTCCCTCGCTCCCTCTGCTGAGAAACCCCACGTGACCGCGGGGAGCAGGAGGGCGCGGGGGACGGCTCTTCTGGGGACCAGGACGACACAGATGACGATCGCCGCGTTTCCTTATCCCGCGATCGACCGGAACCCAACGCGGCAGAGACAGACAGGTAGATGCTGTGCGGTGGGGACAGTTACAACAAAAACAGTGAACAAAACCGCGTTTTTGTGACAATAATACTTTGTCGCGAAGGGGCCTGGGGGGGGGGGGGTAGAGAAACAATAGAACAACAACAAGAATGTTTCATTCATTCATCATCGGGGACATTTCAAGTCGTGAAGAACAGCGGGTTCCGCTATACAGCGTGTCCGGCAAGGAGAAAAACGTGTCTGAAGGCAGAAACATCCCATGTTTGTTCTGGGGGGGGGGGGGGGAGGGGGGAAGCTCCATCTTCAACAAGGAGTCCCGGGTATAGGTCAGAAAGGTCACGTGGAACATAGATCCTGATGCAAGAGACGTGCAAAAACGGGGTTGGTACCAAAAAAAAAAAACAAAAACAAAAACAATTTCTGGAAAAATAAATTAGAGAATTAAAAAAGGTCTTGGCCCTGCCCGGGGGGAAGGGGGCGGGGCCGGACGTCAGGCTGTCCTGGCCGAGCCGTTGGTCTGGCCGCTCTTACTGTACCCCGGCTCGTTCTTCTCCAGCCACATCTCGGCCAGCTGCTGCGTGGACCCGTAGGTGGACGCCTTGGAGCCCAGGCACATCTTGTACTGCTTGGGGTCCAGGTTGGGGTCGCAGAACACGGGGTGATGCACGTGGACCACCCCGACCTCCTGGCTGCGGAACGGCCGGAGGCCGGCCTGCACCACCTTGTTGAAGAGGTCCACGTCCTCCAGGCCCCAGCCCTGGATGGACACGTCGAAGCCGCCGACGCGGACCAGGTCGCCCTTGTAGATGCAGGTGACGCCGAACCCGTAGTTCCTCCAGAAGCCCGTCTTGCGCGTGAGGGCGAAGTGGCCGTCGCCGGGGGCTTTGCCGCCGTACACGATCTTCGGGTCGTACTGGCTGAAGATGATGGGGAAGTAGACCTGCCGGCCCGGCGCCGTGTTGGCCCGGCACCGCTGCAGGAAGTCCGCCGTGAACACGAGGTCCACGTCGCAGAAGAAGAGCAGCGAGTCGTTGCGGAACTGCGAGGAGCCCACCTCGAGGGCCAGCGCCCGCGAGAACTCTCCGGACACGGGCAGGATCTGCATGTCCGCCTTGGGGTACCGCAGGCGGTAGTCCCGCATCAGCTCCACCTGCTTGGCCTTGTCCGGGTTCGAGTCCGAGTTGAAGAGCAGCACCACCAGCTTGACGTTCTGGCCGGGCGCCAGGCACGTCTTCTCGAAGTTGCCCATGAACCGGACGAACATGTCGAAGCGGCCGGACAGCGGGATCAGGATGTTGATCTTGGTCTCCTTGGGCTCCCGGCGCTCGCTGCGGGCGCCGGGCAGCTGGAACGGGACCAGCCTCTTGAGCGAGTTGGACAGGAAGGACAGCGAGCCCGACTCCTGGTTCATCTTGTCCGCCAGCGCCTCGGCGTCCAGCTCCTCGTGCTCGGCGAACTGGATCCTGCTGAAGCTCTGCTGCAGGTAGGCGTGCCTCCGCACCGGCACCGTCACCTTCTTGCCCTTGTGCCGCTTGTAGAGCAGCAGCAGGTCCAGGATGTACTCGGCGCCGTACGTGGGGTTGACGCGCCGGTAGCCGTACTGGATCTCCTTGAAGTCGATGACGCGGCCCCGGGCCTTGGCGTTGGCGTTGATCATCTCCATGACCTGCATGACGATGTCGTCCAGGGCCTCCCGCTGCGCCGAGTCCATCCCCCGCCGGGGCGGCTGGCCGTCGGCGGCCGAGTACAGGTGCCGGCCCGTCAGGAACTCCCACTCCAGGATCTCCTCGCGCCGCCGGGGCTGGAAGCGGGTGAAGGACGGGGGCGCGCCCAGCTGCAGGTCGTCCTTGTGCGTCTCGCCGCCGCCGTAGCGGCCCATGAGCACGATCTCGCGGTGCAGCTGGATGGTGCGGTGGCGCAGCGCGGCGACCCGGCCGCTCAGCACGTAGCTGTGCAGGCGGTACTGGTAGGGCGGGCTCTTGTTGGGGTGCAGCGTGATGGCGCGGTGGATCTTGCTGTTGTGCAGGTCCCGGATGTAGCCCTTTTTGTTCTGCTCGTAGTTCTCGTAGAACAGCTGCTGCATCTGTCCGGGGGGGGAGGTTAAAGAGAAAAAAAAAAGGCGGCGTTTTTAGTGCGCGGGGACCGAGCGCCCCCCTACTTCTCTATGTCACGCATACTTTTTTTTTTTTTTAGGGTTTTAGGGCCAGGGCCAGGGCCAGGGTCAGGTCTAGGGTCAGGGTTTAGGGCCAGGGTTCAGGGTGATGGGATTAGGTTGATGGGCTTAGGGTGATGGGTTTAAGGTGATGGGATTAGGTTAGGGTTAGGGTCAGGGTGTTAGGGTCAGGGTCAGGGTTTTAGGGTCAGGGCCAGGGTTTAGGGGTGAGGGTCATGGTTATTAGGGTCAGGGTCATTAGGGTCAGGGTCAAGGTCAAGATTAGGGTCAGGGTTTAGGGCCAGAGTCAGGGTGTACGCATACGTTTTTTAAAAATTTAAATTCTTTATTGTTTAAAGTATTGCATTTCTCCTTTTCCCCCATGTCATGCATACTCTTAAAAAAAATACATTTTATTGATTTTTTATAGAGAGGAAGGGAGAGGGATAGAGAGAAACATCGATCAGCTGCCTCCTGCACACCTCCTACTGGGGATGTGCCCGCAACCAAGGTACATGCCCTTGACCAGAATCGAACCCAGGACTCTTCAGTCCGCAGGCCGACGCTCTATCCACTGAGCCAAACCGGTTTCGGCTCATGCATACTTTTTGTTTGTTTGTTTTGTTTTGTTAATCCTCATCTGAGGATCTTTTTTCCCCCCAATGATTTTTAGAGGGAGGGAGGAGGTGGAGAGACAGAGAGAGAGAAACACTGATGTGAGAGAGACACATCGATTGGTTGCCTCCCACACGCGCCCCGACCAGGGCCAGGGATCAAAGCTGCAACCCAGGTACGTGCCCTCAACCGGGAATTGAACCCGTGACCCATCGGAACACAGGCTGACACGGTAACCACTGAGCCCCACCAGACGGTTCTACCTGCCTACTTAAAAAAAAAAAAAAATCCGAAATCTTTCTAGATGAGCCCCAGCATACCAAAGGCCTGGGGTAAGCCTGCTCGACAGCAGCCCAAGGAAGATAGAGGGATTCAAAACTATAAACCGTGTACAGAAACGGGGCTTCCTCGCACACTGGGACGCGCCAGTGGAATTCCACAGGCAGAGAGGACGGAAAGGTTTTCCCAGGAAGCAGCAGCGGTAACGTGACACCCCAAGGCCGGCTCGGCTCCGTGGCTGAGCATCGACCTAGGAACCAGGAGGTCACCGGTTCGATTCCCGGTCAGGGCACAGGCCCGGGTTGTGGGCTCCATCCCCAGCGTGGGGTGTGCAGGAGGCAGCCGATCCATGACTCTCTCATCATGGATGTTTCTCTCTCCCTCTGAATAAAAATATGTTAAAAAAAAACCCACCCACACAAAACAACACAAAAAACCAGGCCAAGCCCACAGGCATAAAGTGGGCTGACCCCGGCTCGCAGGACGCAGGTCCCCCCCGATGAGGTCTCTCCCAATTCGCTTTCTGTGGGCGCTGCCCATGGCCAGCCAGCACGTTCAAGGAGAAGCTGCTTTGTGCTGCAGAGACTCCACTCACAGAGAGTCACGTTTCTTATGGGAATTACGCTGCCCCCCCCCCCCCCCCCCCCCCCCGTGGTAAGAAAGAGACCGTCTGTCTGCGTCTCCAACGGTTCGTGTCCAATCCTGGAATCTAAACGCCTTTTAGGAAAAGTCGGATCCATTTCAGAATAACTGAGGGTGACGCTTGGGGAAGTACGACAACCGTCAGCCCCCGAGGCAGCTGGACGGAGAGTGAGCCGAGGCCTGCGGGCAGCCGGAAACCGTATCTGAACCCCCACCTGTGCTCTTCACGAATGTGTGTGTGTGTGTGTGTGTGTGTGTGTGTGTGTGGTCACTTGCGCTTTCCAGACATCACCGGCTCCCCTCCCCCCCCAGATAAGCAAAGGTGGCCACATTATGAAGAATGAATGCATGCAGACTTATCTTTATTTTTATAAATATATTTTTATTGATTTCAGAGAGGAAGGGGGGGGAGAGAGAGAGAGAGAGAGAAACATCCATGATGAGGGAGAATCATGGATCGGCTGCCTCCTGCACACCCCCTACTGGGGATCGAGCCCACAACCCGGGCATGAGCCCTGACTGGAATCGAACCGTGACCTCCTGGTTCATAGGTCAATGCTCAACCACTGAGCCGCACCTGGTCAGGGCACATGCCCAGGTTGTGGGCTCGATCCCCAGTAGGGGGTGTGCAGGAGGCAGCCGATCCATGATTCTCTCCCATCATGGATCTCTCTCTCTCTCTCTCTCTGTCAACTTCCTCTCTCTAAAATCAATAAAATAAAATATTATTTATTAAAAACTAGAAATCATGACCCCACCTTTCTGAACCGCGGAGCCAATCGGAGAAAGGTCAGAGCCGGGGAAGGAGCGGGCAGATGCCTGTGCCATGGGCACCACACCCCCCTCCCGGCGCCGGGAGCCCACACGGGGGCGGGGAGAGCCCTCGGGAGCCTGTGCTTCCTGAGAAAAGCCACCGACTTGGCGATGGAGCCCGTAGTCGGGCATCCGGGCTTTGTGGGCAAGGCAGGTGGTAAACTGAGTCTCGGCAGGGCTGGGGGGGTGGAAGTGGGGGGTCGGGGCAGGGGTGGAGGTGGGGGGCCATTCCAGGGAGGGGGCAGCGGGGATTGCACGCCTCCCTCTCCACCCACTTCCTTCCCTTCCTGTGCTGCAGCCGGCAGCCGCCCCGCCCTGGCCCGGAACCAGCACTGAGCCGGTCCAAATGCCAGCCTGGGCGTCTTTTAAAGGGGAAATGACTCAAAGGAACCCAGCAACCCCCCCCACCCCACCCCCCCGGCCCAACCCCGTGCCCTCCGGAGGCAGGAAAGCCATTCCTAGTTAGAGCGCTGCAGCCAGAAAGAGGAGGAGAGTCGACCTACGAACCAGGAGGTCACGGTTCCATTGGATTCCTGGTCAAGGGCGCGTTACAGGTTCGAGCCCCGGCCCCGGTCGGGGCGGGTACAGGAGGCGACCGATCAATAATGTCACTCTCACATCGATGTTTCTCCCTCCCCCTCCCTCCCTTCCACTCTCTCTCTCTCTCTCTCAAAAAAAAAAAAAAATCAATGGGAAAAATATCCTGGGGTGAGGATGAACAACAGAAAACAATAAAGCGAGACTATCCCTGTCTTCTAATAAAGACGTGGCTCTGAGGATGAAATTGGGGGTGGGGGTGGGGATTGCATGAGCCCTTGGGAGCCTGAGACACGGCCTTTTATGAGCCTGCGCCGTCAGCATGTGATTCTGGAAAGCCATCTCGTAAAACTTTGTACGTCACCACGAGGACTACTTTTAAACCTTTTTTAAAAAAAAAGTATTTTATTGGTGTTTCACAGAGAAGAAGGGAGAGGGAGAGAGAGCTAGAAACATCGACGAGAGAGAAACATCAGTTTGTTGATAACTAATAAGGAATGTCCATGCTCTCTCACTCACCAGTTTAATCCCAAATGCAACCCCAGCGCTGGGGTTATGGTTAGGGTCAAGCTAAAACCCGCCTATTATACATTTTTTTAAAAAATGCCCTCGGGGAAATTCCCATCTGGACTGATTTGTTAACTTTCAGACTGTATTCTGAGAATATTCCCAAGCCCTTACATCCTTCTAGTTTTTAAAAAAATACATTTTTAGTGATTTCAGGAGAGAGGGATAGAAACATCAACAATGAAAGAGAATCACTGATTGGCTGCCTCCTGCACGCCCCCTACTGGGGACAGAGCCCCCCACAACCCGGGCATGTGCCCTGCCGGGGAATGGAACTGTGACCTCCTGGTTCACAGGTCGACGCTCAACCACTGAGCCACACCGGCCGGGCTGTCTAAGTTCCTTACACGCATCTGCTTCGAGCTGAAGTGCCAGCAGTGGAGAGCGCTGGGCATGACTTACACTTTGGCGGTGGACATGTGTTCTTCTTCGGTTTTGGGCGTAAAAGGCGGTTTCGAGAAACTAAAAACAGGCGCGGCACTGCCCAGAATAGAACCCTCTGTGACCACGAACAGCCGGGCCTGTCCCTTCCAGCCGCCTCTAGCCTGCATTCCGGCTGCATCAGCAACTGGATACGCGTGAGTCACCGGGGCGCCTGGACGCGTCGCCCGGAATGAACGAGGGCCCAGGAGGAGCGGCTCCGTTCGCACAGCGGGCACCGGTGGAGCATCCGCGGTAAGCCGGGCCCGGTTCTACTACAGCCGTCCAACACTTTAGAGCCGTGACGGCGAACCTATGACACGCGTGTCAGCACTGACACACGTAGCCCTTTCTGATGACACGCGGCCGCATGCCGAGGATGAAACATTTGCTGCTCCTGAGGATGAGACATTTGCGACTGGAGTCTTGGAGTTAGTTTTTTCCTCAAAGTGACACACTACCCGAGTTATGCTCAGTTTTTTTGGCGAAGATTGACACACCAAGCTCAAAAGGTTGCCCATCACTGCTTTAGAGCATGAGAAAAACCATTTATTCACTGTAAAGTAGATTTTCACTGATTTCAGAGAGAGGAGGGGAGAGGGACGATAGATAGAAACAATGATGTGAGAGAATCATGGATCGGCTGCCTCCTGCACGCCCCACACTGGGGATCAAGCCCACAACCCGGGCATGTGCCCTGACCGGGAATCGAACCCTGACCTCCTGGTTCCTAGGTTGATGCTCAGCCACTGAGCCACGCCGGCCGGGCTGAAGGTGTGGTTGTGGGAAGGGGTTCTGTTAGAATGAAAGGCTTGAATCCCTCGGCCGAGGGGACTAGCCAGCCGTCAATCTTGCCCTCGCTAACAGAAGTGCTCCACCCTTCATTTGGGAACGGTGTTTTTTTCTTGGTCCCGCATTCATTCAGAGCTTTGGGGAGGCAGAGAGGGGCCTCAGTGCGCCTGGCCTGATACTGCTTCCTCCCTCGGCCCGGCCTCCCGCCTTCAGGTCCTCCGGGGGCTGATGGGATGCATTTCCCGGTGGAGGAGGAGCTCGAGGAGCTGGGTCCTCCCTGAGGCTGCGGCTGTGAGTCACCGGATGGAGGGATTACGAGGTGGGTAGTGCCGGCGGCAGGGAGACGGAGACGTGCAGACAGGCATCCCCGGCCCTGTGGTTCGGGCTGCGAGGGCCGCATGTCCTTCCTCGAGCCACCAGACGGACAGAAGGAAAGGGAGGGAGGGAGGGAGGGAGGGAGGGAGGGAGGGAGGGGAGGAAGATGGTCGCCATCCGCCTTTCCTGACTCCGAGCCCAAGAGAGAACGGGAGGCGGCCTTGGCTCCATGGTTGAGCATCGACCTACGAACCAGGAGGTCAGGGTTCGATTCCCCGTCAGGGCACTTGCCCGGGTTGGAGGCTCCATCCCCAGTGGGGGGCGTGCAGGAGGCGGCCGGTCCACGATGCTCTCTCATCATCTCAAGTTGGCTGCCCCTGGGCCTGCGGGGGGCCCAGTGGTCCGAGGGCATTTGTGACTCCCGGCCGCATTCCCTGACCCCAATTTAGGATTTTTTTTTCCCGTTTTACTTGAGGGCCCCTGAAAAAAAACAAACAACAAAACTGGCCGGTACCTGTTGACAATGTCAAGGTCAAGAATGGCCGAGACAAGGTCAAGGTTAAAGGACACTTGAGAGAGACTTGTTCACGAAACAGTGCGTGTGATCCTGGCCTGCACCCCGGATCGCTCGAATGTTTAAGGGTTTCGTTTTGGGCCATGAAGGACGTCATTAGGTGAAATATAAATAGAGCCCGGAGATTAGATACTGGTCCTGTGTCAGCACGCATTTCCTGACTGGGACTGTCACGCTGTGTTCCTGTTTTTAGGAGACAGATACACAGGGACGTATTTAGGGGCAAAAGGGGGCATTGGGCCCGGCCAGTGTGGCCCAGTGTTTGAGCGTCAACCTAGGAACTGGGAGGTCAGGGTTCGATTCCCGGTCAGGGCACATGCTCGGGTTTTGGGCTCTGTCCCCAGTAGGGGTGTGCAGGAGGCAGCCGATCCAGGATTCTCTCTCATCATGGATGCTTTTCTCTCTCTCCCTTCCTCTCTGAAATAAATAAAAATGTATATTATATATATATAAATATAAATAAATAAAGCAGGGGCATTGGGTCTACAACTTACGTTGCAACTTCTTCTCAAGCGGTTCAGGGAAAAGAACGTACACGTACAGAGAATAAGCGATGAAGCGGATGTGGTAAAGGCCCACCTTCGGGAAATGTGGGTGAAGGACACCTGGGAGTTCTCGGTGCTATTCTTGGAATTGTTCTAAGTCTAGAGCTATTTTAAAATAAGAGAATTACCCCCAAAAAAGTGGTGAGAAATGACAGTGATGGTTTTTGGCGACAACACTCTATTACTCCACCGCTGACCAATCAATCATGGAATGATGGTCAGGGATTTCCAGAAGGTCCTTTAGCCGTTCACGCGGACTTTCGGAAGTAGGAAGTAAGACGCTTTGAACCTGAAATCTGTCTCCTTGAACCTAAGCTTTCAATATTTTATACTTTGGATTTTCCTCCCTTAAATTTTTTTTATTTTATTTTTATTAAAGTTACCAACATGGCAAGACCTCATTCTATTCTTAGAGGTTTCCTGGACAAAAATTCTGTTACTATTTCTGTCTCTAATTCCTCCTGTTTGCCAGCCGGGCCGTGGGCAGGACATCGATTTGTTATAACCGATCATTTGCAGTTGCCTCCTGGCCCCTAAATTACCACCATCCACACGGATGATTCAGAGGGGAAGAGAGACCAGCATGTGCCGCCCAAACCAGCATGCCCTCCGGTCGGGTGAGAGGAAGCCTGGTCCCCATCGCTCCCTCGTTATAAACAAAGCAGCTCTCCATCCGAATGGGATCTACAGAGTTTCCTGACAGCGCAGTGGACAGAGCGTTGGCCTGTGGGCGGAAGGGTCACGGGTTTGATTCCGGTCAAGGGCACGGACCTTGGGGTTGCAGGCTCCATCCTGGTCGGGGCTCGTGTGGGAGGCAACGAATCGATGTGTCCCTCTCACATCAATGTTTTCCTCGCTCTCATTCCCCCTCCCTCCCACTCTCCCTAAAAAAAAAAAAAAAAAATCAATGAAAAAATATTCTTGGGGGAAGATTATAAAAACAAACACTCCCCCCGCCCCCCCAAAAAAGATATCCTTTAAAAAGCCCCTCACTGAAAGAATGATGTTCCATGGGAAGCTAGCATACAATGGAAGCTAGGGAGGCAGGAAAGAGAGCCGAGTTCGGCCACCTCAGGAACCTGGCGACAGAAAAGGGAGGGATAAGACACACTCTAACCCGTGAGGAAACGTGTGGGGATGGAGCCCGAAACCCGGGCGTGTGCCCTGGCCGGGAATCGAACCAGCGACCCTCTTGGTTCACAGGTCGACGCTCAACCGCTGAGCCGCGCCGGCCGGGCGGGCTAAAATGAACATTTTACTGAAGAGAAACAAGGACAGAGACACAAGGAAACAAAACCAAAAGCAAAGAAAGAAACCTAAAGGGGAGAAACACGTAAACAAATCTTGTCTGTTTCTCCGAACGAGTCCACTCCTGACAACTTTTCTTTTCCTTTTTTAATTAGCAACATTTACAGTCAAAAGGAACCTCGTTTTTAGAAACAAACAAACAAAAGTCTTTGGCTGGAAGAGGAGGAAAGAGTTACACTCACATAAAACTCCAGAACGGGAGGAATTAGCATCCCCAAGTGCCCGCCCCTCCGCCCCCGACGTTGCCAGCGAACAACTGTATTTAACAATTGGTCACTCCAGCCCTGGCCCGTGTTGCTCAGTGGTCAGAGCCTCCGCCCCTGGACGGAAGGGTCTCAGGTCCGATTCCCGGTCAAGTAGCACATACGGGCTCGATCCCCAGTGTGGGGCGTGCAGGAGGCAACCGATCCATGATTCTCTCTCATCATGGAGGTTTCTCTCTCTCCCCCTCTCCCTTCCTCTCTGAAATCAATAAAAAGAAAAAGAAAAAAATAAAGAAAAGTTTCTAAATAAAGAAAAAAATCGCTCTCGGGTCCTTAACGTTCACCTGGGCAGGACGCACGGAATGTGTTCATCCGCTGTAAGCTGTTGGGACCTGCACTCACAGTCCAGACGCCTAAGGCGTATGAGCAGCCATAAAAGGCGTGTGTGTGTGTGGGGGGTGCGGGGGGCAGAGGGGATCAACCCCAGCCTCCAAGCAGATCGATTCAGCAAGTTTCCTCACGAGAGCCGAGCAGAGACCTGCCCAGGCTTCGCAGTAACACAACTCGAAAAATCGGAAGCCACCAGCCCCGAGTACAAACTGTCAGAAACGGGGGGCCCAGGCCTAGCGCATCAGCCTGGACCCAACTATCAATAAGGCAGGAAGCCCGGCCGGCGCGGCTCAGTGGCTGAGCGTCAACCTAGGAACCAGGAGGTCGGGGTTCGATTCCCGGTCAGGGCACATGCCCGGGTTGTGGGCTCCATCCCCAGTAGGGGGCGTGCAGGAGGCAGCTGATCCATGATCTTCTCTCCTCATTGAAGTTTCTCTCTCTCTCCCCCTCTCTCTCCCTTCCTCTCTCTGAAACCAATAAAAATTTTTTTATTTTTATTTTTTAAAAGAGAGAAATGGTTGAAATAAATGGCAGGCATCAGAGAAAAGGACCTTGTACACATCTCTCTCTCCCTGCGAGTGTTCACTGAGAGAGAACAGAAACGAACCACACGGGTCAGCCGTGATGACGTGATCGAATGGGGCGGGGGTGGGGTGGGGTGGGGGGCGGACGCTGAAAGACCCTTTGTTGGCGGGCGCAGGCCCGCTGCCCCGGGACCGTGACGCGCTTCTCGCAGGAATAACATGGTGTGTTATGAGCCCGCGCCGACGATAAGCTCCTTATGATGGGCGCCGTCTGCAGCCCTTTGCACACAAAGGCCTGTCTGTCTGCGATTTCCTAGAAGTCGAGAAGCTAAAGCTCACATCCTGCACAATGCCCACTCAGACGCACAGAGGGGCCCCTCTTCGCGGCCTCACCCCGCTTCCCCGCGGCGCTGGGCGGCGAGCACGAGGCCGCGGCCCACGCAGCAACCCCACGTCTGCGTCCAGTTAGAGCATCCCTGGTCCCAAGCACTCTTTCTTTTCTTTTTTTCCCCCTCCCTCTCTCCCTCCTCCCTTTCTTCCTTTCCTTCTTTCTTTCTTTCAAACGTCTTTTTCTTATTTATTTTTTAAAATTTGATGTCAGAGAGGGAGAGGAAGAGACATAGAAACATCCATGATGAGAGAGAATCATGGATCGGCTGCCTCCTGTACGCCCCACACCGGGGATGGAGGCCACAACCCAGGCATGTGCCCTTGGCCGGAATCGAACCCGGGACCCTTCAGTCCACAGGCCGACACTCTATCCACTGAACCAAACCAGTTAGGGCTCTTTCTTTTTTTATACATACACTATTGAACCGGTGCACAAAATTTGTGCGCATTAAAAGGGGGATTAATTAGAGAAAGTATTTTAATATTGCTATTTGCCCTTCCTCTATAATAGAAGTGTCAGAGATAAAAGAAAATTACTAAAATGTGTATGAAAATCTTCCTCCTGTCAGAGTCTGGGGCGCGCCACGGGAACCAGAGTCAAGTCCCTGCCCACCCACGTGCGCCTCGAAATCGCTCGAGACCCAGACCTAGCCGGCCCCACCCCTGTCAAGCCCTGCCGGGGTCCCTGCTGATTGCTCGTTAAGGCTCGTTACGGGAACTTGGCCTCCCCTGTGGGCGCAGCCATCGTGTTACGGTGTGACGGTCAATTTGCATATCCACTCTTTATTAGATCAGAGGATATCTTTATTGATTTTGGAAAGGAAGGGAGATGGAGCGAGAGATAGAAACATGGATGATGAGAGAGAATCACTGATCGGCTGGGGATCGAGCCTGCAACCGAGGCCTGTGCCCTGACCTGAATGGAACCTGGGACCCTTTAGTCCGCAGGCTGACGCTCCATCCACCGAGTCGAACCAGCCAGGGCTTAATATTTTTTTCCATTCCCTAATCCATTCATTAAAAATGAGTCACAGGCTAGCGGAGGGGAATTAAGTCCCGCCTCCAGGAGGGAAGGTTATCCAAAAAATGTGTGCGTGTTAAAGGGGCCACAGTCGTTAATAAACACTTTGTAACTACTTCTGGTTGTTAATCCTCACCCGATTATATGTTTTCCTTTTTTTTTAAAGAGAGAGACTGGGAGGGAGGGAGGGAGGATCATTGATATGGGAGAGACACATCAATTGGTTGCCTCCTGCACATGCCCTGATTAGGTCAGGGATGGAACTTGCCATCCAGGTAGGTGCCCTTGACCGGGAACCGAACCCAAGACCCTTCGGTGCGTGGACCGGCGCTCTAACCACTGAACCACACCAGCCAGGGTGCACTACTTTTTCTTTTCTTTTTTTTTTTAATTGAAATTTGTTGATAAGCAAATCTCAAGTTATGGTTCATGGTGACAAACCAAAGCTGAGGTCTGAGGAAGATGGATCACCCGGCACAGAAACAAGCCATCTGTGAAACCCACCGCAGGGACAAAGGCTATTGAAAATGCCGCTTGCGTTCTTCCAGCTTCCAAGTGTTTGTCACTCCCACCCCGGGCCGCGTGCTATTTGTCTGCGTGGTCGCATCGACGAGGGCCCCTTCCCCGGCCGTTACTGGGGATTGACCGCTGACCGGCGCTTGCGGTCACGGGCTTCTATCGGGCTCCACAACCCACTGCCCTTAACGCGGCGTAGAGGAGGGGGGCGGGGGAGACACCATGTCAAGCATTAGCCTGCCAATATAGTTATGATGCCCGGCCAGTGTGGCTCAGTGGTTCAGCCTCAACCTAGGAACCAGGAGGTCATGGTTTGATTTCCCAGTCAGGGCACGTGCCCGGGTTGTGGGCTCGATCCCCTGTAGGGGGCGTGCAGGAGGCAGCCCATCCATGATTCTCTCTCATCACTGATGTTTCTCTCCCTCTCCCTCGCCCTTCCTCTCTGACATCAATAGATATTAAAACAAAACACACAAATAAAACTCTTCTGTCTTCTCCACGACCCAGGACCAAAGCCTGGCACGGGTCAGGGGGCTAAAGATGTCGCTGAGTGACCGAGAGATCACCTCCGCCTCCGGGGAAAACGGCACCGGGTCACAGGAAATGCTGTCAGAGCACGAAGGGCTTAGAACATGAGCAACCAGAAGACCTCGGCAGAGCGGCCGTAAACAGCGCGGATCCTCCGACTCCGCCGCCAAGAGCCTGGCTCTGGGTTTGGGCGTGGAAATTGGCTCTGTAACCAACATCTCGAGTGACTCTCTCTTTTTTAAAAATTTATTTCAGAGAGAGGAAGGGAGAGAGGCAGAGAGGGAGAGAGAGAGAAACATCCACGATGAGAGAGAATCATGGATCCGCTGCCTCCTGCACGCCCCACACTGGGGATCCAGCCCGCAACCCGGGCCTGTGCCCCGACCGGGAATCGAACCGTGACTTCCTGTCCTAGGTCGATGCTCAACCGCTGAGCCAGGCCGGCCGGGCAGGATGGTGCTTTCTAACTGGGTGCTGGCACTCACGCTGGGTCTCAGCTCTTGATCAACTCAGGACCCTGGCTCTCCTGGTGTCTGTCTCGCCGCATGGGCGATGTAACAGCACGGCAACAACGAGAAAGAAAGACAAGAAATCAAAGGCTATTTTTTCCACTGATTTCAGAGGGAGTGGAAGGAAGTGAAGGGGGAAGGAGGGCGCGCTCGAGAGGAACATCGATGTGAGAGGCAGGCCTGTCCCCTAGGATCGAAGCAGGAAGGTGATTCGCAGAGGGCGGGGGCAGCCGGCAGCGGGGCAAGACACACGCGGCGGTATGAGCCTCACCCTCAATGAGACACGTGAAGGTTACAGCTACTCCACTGAGGGAGGCGAAACGCAGGAGTATTTCATGCTGAGAACGGCACGAAATACCCCACCTGCTTTCCTTGCTGCAAAAATCCATGACACAGCCCGGCCGGTGTGGCTCAGTGGTTGAGCACTGACCTACGAACCAGGAGGTCAGGGTTCGAATCCCGGTCAAGGGCACAGGCCCGGGTTGCAGGCTCGGTTCCCAGTGGGGGGCGTGCAGGAGGCAGCTGATGGATGATTCTCTTTCATCACTGCTGTTTCTATGTCTCTCTCCTTCCCCTTTTCTCTCTGAAATCAATAAAATATATATATTTTTATATATATATATATTTTATTGATTTTTTACAGAGAGGAAGGGAGAGGGATAGAGAGTTAGAAACATCGATGAGAGAGAAACATCAATCAGCTGCCTCCTGCATATCCCCCACTTGGGGAAGTGCCCGCAACCAAGGTACATGCCCCTGACCGGAATCGAACCTGGGACCCTTCAGTCCGCAGGCCGACGCTCTATCCACTGAGCCAAACCGGTTAGGGCTGAAATCAATAAAATATTTTTTAAAAAAATCCAAAAAACACACACAAAAAAGCCCCCCACAAAAATCCATGACAACAGGGATCCCTAAATCTGGCGAGGTGTCGCCCGTGTCGGGTACACACGGAGATGAGGGGGCTCGCCGAAATCCCGTCTGGGGTTGACAATGTGTCTCTCGTAACCACAAACTACACGGAGACGACTTCCCGTGTGCTTGAACACGTGCACATCCCCAGAAGGAAGAGAGAGAGGGATGAGGAGACACAAGACCGGCGGGAGGACGAGTCCGGGCATTAATACGTCCCCTTCACGCAAGCGCTTTGGGAAATGAACTCCGGGGAAGAGCGAACCATTTACATCAGAGAGTGTGTTTCTTTTTCTTGGACAAAAGGCCCGGCGATTTCCCCTGCTGCTCACGGCTATCAGGAGTTTATCAGCCTCAACACAACCCAACCTACATCATTCTTTCCACGCTGACTAACAGTGGGTCCCGTGATCGCAGGCCAGGGGCGTGCATCTGCCAATAAAAACAGAGCGAAGTCAAAGTGGACTCATGTTCCCTAGAACGATGAGAGAGAAAACGTCTCCACGGAGACATCCTTCAAACACAGGCATCTCAGGCCCGGCCGGCGTGGCTCAGGAGTTGAGCGTCGACCTAGGAACCAGGAGGTCACGGTTCAATTCCCGGTCAGGGCACATGCCCGGGTTGTGGGTTCGATCCCCAGTGGGTGGCGGGCAGGAGGCAGCTGATCCATGATTCTCTCTCATCATTGATGTTTCTCTCTCTCTCTCTCTCTCCCTTCCTCACTGAAATCAATAACAATATCCTATCTCAGTGGTCGGCAAACTCATTGGTCAACAGAGCCAATTATCAACAGTACGATTGAAATTTCTTTTGAGAGCTGAAAACCGACTTCTGCGCATGGGCCACGAAGTTTCAATCGCACTGTACGAGCGCGCCCGCACATGGTATTTTGTGGAAGAGCCACACTCAAGGGGCCAAAGAGCCGCATGTGACTCGCGAGCCGCGGTTTGCTGACCAATGTCCTATCTAATAAAGAGGGAATATGCTAATTGACCCTCACGCGGTTGCAAAAGATGGCGGTGCCCACAGCCAATAAGGAGGGAATATGCTAATTGACTGCCATGCCCTCAAAGATGGCGGTGCCCACAGCCAATAAGGAGGGGATATGCTAATTGACTGCCATGCCCTCAAAAATGGCGGCACCCAATCCCCTCAGCCCCGCCAGGGCGCCTGCCTCCGGAGTCCCCCAGTCCCCTCAGCCCCCCAGCCGCCCAGGGCCGCCAGAGGCTCAGGTAACCAGGGCCGGCCGAGGCTTGTGCTGCCGGCAGTGGCAGCAGCAGAGGTGTGATGGGGGTGACGCTTTCCCCTGATCTCCGGGTCGCCTCCCGCCCCTGAGGGCTCCTGGACTGTGAGAGGGGGTAGGCTGGGCTGAGGGACCCACCCGCTCCAGTGCATGAATTTTCATACACCGGGCCTCTAGTATTAAAATTAAAAAAAAAATCCTGCACCTCTGTCTCAAGATCACTCAGAACCTGCCTACCGCTTACCCTGAAAGGAACAACGATATTGCAGACTGACGGATCCAAACAGCTATCCAAACAGCCCAGGCTGAAAAGCCATGCAAAGCCCCATGCTCTTGGCTTTTTAAAACATCATTACTCATTGTATGAATTCAAAACAGGGACGCGTGTAAACGGTGTGGGTCAGCATGACCAGAGGAGAAAAGCTAGGTTCCGGGAGGGACGGGGAGAGGGGGAACACCCCACACGGTGGCAATCACATCTGTGGAACCAGCGAGAGGTGATGGGACACGTGTTCTGGATAATCGTGACGGGATCAGTGCGGGCTACGCAAACCATCTTTTCTGTGGGCCCCAGATGACACCTATTTATTGCCTGAGGAATCGGGACAAGTATAGAAGGCATGTTTTCTTGGTTCTAGAAAAAAAGGTAACAGAAGGGAATTCAAGTGAAAAAAAAGAAGGCAAAAATGTAGCAACAGCCCATCAGGTGTGGCTCAGTGGTTGAGCATCGACCTAGGAACCAGGAGGTCACGGTTCGATTCCCGGTCAGGGCGCTCGATCCCGAGGTGGCCGATCCACGATTCTCTCTCCTCATTGTTGTTTTTCCTCTCCCCCCTTCCCTTCCTCCCTGAAACCGACAGGAACGTATTAAAAAAGGAAAGCGTGTGATAACTTAATGCCAACACCTTTAACGAGGCCCTCACCACCCATTTCCTGCCATCGCTTCAGAACGGGTGGCGACATTCACAGGCTGGTTCGGCTCAGCGGACAGAGCGTCGGCCTGCGCACGGAAGGGTCCCGGGTTCGATTCCCGGTAAACGGCACATGCCCGGGATGTGGGCTCGGTCCCCAGCAGAGGCGGCCGATCCATGATGCTCTCTCCTCATGGATGTTTCTCTCTCTCTCTCTCTCTCCTCTTCCTCTCAGAAATCAATAAAAATATCTAAAAACAAAACAACAAAAAAAGACCCAGACGGGTTTGTGCTCTTACCTCGTAGGACCAGACGCACTGCACGCCCGCGAACCGCCGCACGCAGCGGCCCACCTCCACGTCCTCGTGGGTCGTGTACATCTCCCTCAGGCACTTGCCGATGTGGGGGACCATCCTGCGCAGCACCTCGCGGCTCATGATCACGCCGGGCCCCCCCATGCAGAAGTTCTCGCCGGGCTCCAGGGCCAGCTTGCCCATCTCCTCCGTGGTGCCCAGGCCCGTCTGGCCCAGGAACAGGGGCTCGCTGCTGTTGAGGCTGCGCAGGAAGCTCTCCAGCCGGTCCCCCTTGATGTACACGTCGTCGTCCGCCCGCATGAACCACTCGTACTGGTCCAGGTAGTGGTCGTGCATGTACTTGAGCATCATGAAGGACTTCTTCTGGGGCGGGTACGAGTCGTCCACGCCCCGCAGCGGCACGATGGGGATCGGGAGGGACGTGTCGGAGCCCTCGCTCGAGAAGAACTCCACTTTCCCGGGGATCGTCTTGGACCACGTCCTGGAACGGAAGAGCAGGGGGGATGTGAGAGGGCGGCGTGGGCCGGGCCCCGCGTTGGCCGAAACCCGGGTGTCGGTGGCTGTTGTGTGTGTGTGTCAGAGGGAATCTGATAAGCAGCCACGTGGGCAGCTGGCTTCCCCTCGGCGGAGACTGCCGGGTCCCCGTTCATTCTCAGAAGAATCCCAACAACAACAAAAAGTCCAGGACGGCGGAGAACCCGCTTGCCAGGCCTCCGAGGGCGGAATGTTCCGGCGAATTTGCCGACTCTGGCAACTCCTTCGCTACAAACTCCTCTGCTCTACAAAATAAAAAAGCAATCGGCCGGCCAGCGTGGCTCAGGGGTTGAGCGTCGACCTAGCAACCAGGAGGTCATGGTTCGATTCCCGGTCAGGGCACATGCCTGGGGTTGTGGGCTCCATCCCCAGTGGGCGACATGAAGGAGGCAGCCGATCCATGGTTCTCTCTCATTGATGTTTCTCTCCCCCTCGCCCTTCCTCTCTGAAATTAATAAAAAAAATATACATATTTTAAAAAGGATCTGAAATAGCCAACTTCTGGGAAAAACATCTCATACAGGATATTTCAATCAGTGAATTTAGCCATAGTAAGATCAAAAAACACGGTTCCCCCCCAAATGTCCTTCCCAGTATATTTCTATCTCACTTAACTGTTAGATTTGGGTTTATTACGGTGACAGTGACTTGAAGGGTCAAAACAGCACATATCCCTAATGGGAAGTCTGAGGGGTAAAGGCGACTTTCACCTTTTATTCTGGGTTAGAATTCTGTTTTTTTAAAAATATATTTTTATTGATTTCAGAGAGGAAAGGAGAGGGAGAGAGGGAGGGAGGGAGGGAGGGAGAGAGAGAGAGAGAGAGAGAGAGAGAGAGAGAGAGAGAGAGAAACATCCATGATGAGAGAGAATCATGGATCGGCTGCCTCCTACACGCCCCATACTGGGGATCGAGCCCCCAACCCGAGCATGTGCCCTGACCGTGAATCGAACCGTGACCTCCTGGCTCATAGGTAAACGCTCAACCACTGAGCCACGTGGGCGGGGCGGTTAGAATTCCGTTGTACTATCCACCTCAGACAACGTCAGGGTCCAAGTCGAACAAGACTTTGAACTTGACAAGTGTTTTCCCTGAAGATACCAGAATCCTTCACAGTGAGACCGAGGGTCAAAGTCTGGCCCACCAGCCAGGCCGGGCGACGTTCACCGACACTGAAGATGCCTAAACCATGACTTGAAGTGACATCATTGTCCAAGAAGAGAAACCAATTAATTTCAAAGGCAGACAAATCTAACCTCAAACCACCGTTAAAGCCTCCGTGCCGTTGTATGGTTAACTCCACCCAGTTCTCTTCTCCTTTTTAGGGAAAAAACGTGTGGCCCTTTTCTCATCTTAAATGACTGGTGGTTGGAGGCAAATCTCTTAATATGAAGTTTTTAAAATGTTATTTTTTATTGATTTCAGAGAGGAAGGGAGCGGGAGGGAGAGAGAGAAACATCCATGATGAGAGAGAATCATGGATCGGCTGCCTCTCGCATGCCCCACACTGGGGATCAAGCCTGCAACCCGGGCATGTGCCCTGATTGGAAATCAAACTATGACCTTCTGGTTCCTAGGTCGACGCTCAAACACTGAGCCATGCAGGCTGGGCTAAACTGATTTTGTAGAGAGAGGAAATGAGACAGAGACAGAGACAGAGACAGAGAGAGAGAGAGAGAGAGAGAGAAAGAGAGAGAAAGAGAGATAGAAGCATTGATGTGAGAGAGAATCATGGATCGGCTGCCTCCTGCACACCCCCTACTGGGATTGAGCCTGCAACCCTGGGCCTGTGCCCTGACCGGGAATCGAACCGGTAACCTTTTGGTGCATGGGACGATGCTCAACCACTGAGCCACCCCGGCCAGGGCGATCGGAAGTTTTTGTAAACCCTCCAATCTCGAGAAATGATGCTCTTTCCACTCAGGGTGCCTGAGGTTTAAACAGCTCCACCACGTCAGCGGGCTCTGAGCATACTGGGACACGGGGACTCTCCGTCCTGGGGGGAGAGGGGACGTGGATGGATGAAGTGAAAGAGACAAAGGAAAAGCTGCTGTGCCAGGAACAGGTCAGCTCCCTAAGCAAACGTCCACTCGGCCATCGCCACGTGGTGGTGGCCGGGACTGAGAGCTCTCACTTAATGGAAACCACAGAACATTGGCGACGGCCCCTGCCAGCCGGCTCGGCTTTCCACCGCCTGATAACCGGCTCTTGCTCGAGCCCAGATAAGGCAGCTGAAACGTGAGCGTGCCAAGCGGGCTTCCGCCCGACGGGGCCTTGCCAGCGACGGAAATCACGGCCGGGCAGTCCAGCCGGCCCGCGCCAGCCCCACCGCGGGACCCTCTGCGGAGCGGGCATCTCCTGGGTCTCCGTTTCTATGCCGTGTCGCTTTAAGAACGACGATGTCAGCCGAAACCGGTGTGGCTCAGTGGACAGAGCGTCGGCCTGCGGACTGAAGGGTCCCGGGTTCGATTCCGGTCGAGGGCACCTACCTCGGTGGCAGGCTCCATCCTCGGCCCTGGCCGGGGCTCATGTGGGAGGCAAGCAATTGATATGTCTCTCTCACATCGATGTTTCTCTCTTGTGTCTCTACCCTTGGCTTCCACTCGCTCTAAGAATCAATGGAAAAATACCCTCGTGTGAGGATTAACAAAAAAATATATATATTTTTTAAAGTTTTCAAAGCAGACAGTGGTATATAGACTTGTGGTGTGGGATTATTATTATTATTAACTCTACCTTTAAGTGCTTACTGTGTTTTTTGTTGTTGTTGTTAATCCTCACCAGAGGATATTTTTCCCATTGACTTTCAGAGCGAGTGGAAGGGAGTGGGCAGTGAAAGAGAGAGAGAGAGAGAGAGAGAGAGAGAGAGAGAGAGAAACATCGACGAGAGAGACACATTGATTGGCTGTCTCCCACACATACCCTGACCAGGGCTGGGGATCGAACCTGCAACCCAGGTACGTGCCCTTGACCAGGAATCAAACCCGTGACCCTCTGGTCTGGGGGCCGATGCTCTAACCGCTGGGCCACACCGGCCAGCCCGATTCTGGCTGTTTTTGGATGAAGGATCAGAAAGGACTTATTTCACTTTCTCCTTTTTGCGTTCTATACATTTGTTCAATTTTCTGCAACGGCGGCTAGGTGCTTTTAGAGTCAGGGGGAAAAAATTACATTTGGGGGAAAGCGTTCAGCCCTAAAGAGCATCCAAAAAACACTAAAAAGACCAGACAACAGAAACTTTTACTGGTGCAGTGAAAACAGGTTCCACTCCACCCGACGGACAAAAACTCAAAGACAAACAGAGGGAGATGGAGCACGCTCTCTCACAACCTTCTACACTTTAAGTTTTGCTGCTTAGGATGGGTAAAAAGGGGAGATTGTCTGTGAGTTCCCCCAGACACATGCTGTCTGAGGGTCACAAGTGCTAAGTTTGAAGGGACTCAGATGATCAAGTCATTTCAGAATTTCGAGTCAAGGAAGGGAGAGAGAATAGGGTTTTACCCTGAGAACGGATAGATCCCAGGAGTTACATGTATACTGCAGCCCGGCCTGTGTGGCTCAGTGGTTGAGCGCTGACCTATGAACCACCTGGTTCGATTCCCCGTCAGGGCACAGGCCCGGGTTGTGGGCTCGATCCCCAGCAGGGGGCGTGCAGGAGGCAGCCGATCCGTGATTCTCTCTCCTCATCGATGTTTCTCTCTCTCTCTGTCCCTCTCCCTTCCTCTCTGAAATCAGTAAAAACGTATTTAAAAAAAGAAAGACTCCAGGCTTTGCCGGAAACCGAGGGAACAGGCTCGGGCAGATGTCAGGGGCGTGATTCAGGCCGTTACCTGGGCCTGACGCATGCGGGGAGCGGCCCAGCCGGCCGGGGTGCCTAGCGGCTTAGCGGCAGGCGCCTGCTTCCGCGTCTGTGGTTTCCGGATGTGCGGTTTCCTCTTTTAAAATCGTTAACTGTCTCATTGTGCAAGGACCTTACGCCTGAGCAATCTCACATTCTTTTTGAAAGTAGGTAAAAAGGTGGGGAGATTAAAAAAAAAAAAAGACAAATCAAGTTACAGTCACCTTTTTCTTTCTTTTTTTTTTTTTTTTTGCTTTAACAAAGCTACTGGCAGGTGGATTACAGGTTTCCCACCTGGACAATGGCCCGGGCTCGGGCCCAGGAGCGGTCTCAGGCGATCAGGAGCTAAGGGCAGCCTGCCCCGCGGCAGGGACCACAGATCCGCCCTCTCTGAAGGGCAGAATGAAAACGTGGAGACTGAGCACAAGGCGGGGTGGGAAGGGGGAGGATTCTGATCCCACCACATGGTCCCCAAGTTCAAGTGCTGGAGAGCTATCTTACTGACCCCGGAAAAGGGTAAACGTGCAAGGAGTTTTTAACCGTGTTTTTAAGATTGAGTTTTATTTAAAAAAAAAATACATTTTTTTTTATTGATTTCAGAGAGGAATGGAGAGGAAGAGAGAGAGAGAAACATCAACGATGAGAGAGAACCATGGATTGGCTGCCTCCTGCACGCCCCGACTGGGGATGGAGCCTGCAACCCGGGCATGTGCCCTTGACCGGAATCAAACCTGGGTCACTTCAGTCCGCAGGCTGATGCTCTATCCACTGAGCCTGGCTAGGGCTAAAATTTATTTTTACAGAGGAAGGGAGAGAGGGAGGGAGAGGGAGAGGGTGAGAGAAACATCAATGATGAGAGAGAATCATGGATCGGCTGCCTCCTGCACGCCCCACACTGGGGATGGAGCCCACAACCTGGGCATGTGCCCTTGACCAGGACTCGAACCTGTGACCTCCTGGTTCCTAGGTCGATGCTCAACCACTGAGCCCCGCCGGCCCGGCTCATTACCGTTTCTTTTTCCCCCAATTCCATCCGGGATCAGAAGGCAGAAACGATGCTGACAGCAGGCGGCGGCGCTGAGTACGCACATTAACACACGGGGTCCCCGTTACACATGCGGTCCCCGCCCCCCCTCCCCGCCCTGTCCCTCTGAGGATCACCCACACATCGAGATGTTCTGGTAACCGAGGAAAATCCAACTCCAGTGACCAGACAGGCGTGCTCCACCCTACCTTTCCGAGCGGGATCAACGGACTTACTGAAACTAGAGTGACCCCGGCCAAGCGCCAGGGAGCCCGGAGCCAACACGCCACCTGTGCCCAGCCGTCTTGCAGTTGCCGACGCTTTAACACGCTCACAGCTGCACTGGCCCTGGCTGCACAGCGGGCTGGGCGTGCACTGAGAGGTCACAGGTTCGATCCCCGGTCAGGGCACGTGCCCGGGCTGCGGGCCCATCCCCGGAAGGGAGGGTGCAGGAGGCGGCCGAGCCATGGTGCTCTGGCATCATTGTGCTTCTATCCCTCTCCCCCTCTCCCTTCTTCTTGGAAGCCCATATACAGAGAAGACGAAGGAAAAGGAAGAGGGGCAGGAGCCTGGGACAGGCCTTTCCTGAGCCCTTTTTAAAAAAATATTTTTTATTCGTTTCATAGAGGAAGGCACAGATGCACGGAAAGTGCCAAGCCCAATCCGGAGAGCGGGAGCGCGGCTCTAAAGTGTCTCCGGACGAACAAGGTCCTACCGAGTTCCGGGAAGCAGAAGGGCGCCCTCACCCAGGGCGGGGAGGAACACTGGGACCAGGCCCCCGAGGGGGTGACACCAGGCAGTGAGATCCCGGTATCCAGAGCTGGCTGGCGTTTCTCAAACTTGCTTCCCGCAACTCTCCCTGCGGACGGATGCTAATCTCTCCCGGAGCCCCGTGTCACCCCCGGGGCAACGAAGGAAAACCACCCGCCTCTATCTTCTGGGAAAGGAAAGAGAGAACGAGGCCTGGCCAGTGTGGCTCCGTAGATAGAGCGCCGGCCTGCGGGCCGAGGGTCCCGGGTTCAATTCCGGTCCAGGGCACGTATCTTGGTGGCAGGCTCGATCCCCAGTCCTGGTCGGGGCGCGTGGGCAGGAGGCAACCCATCAGTGTGTGTCTCTCTCACATCGATGTTTCTCTCCGTCGCACCCTCTCCCTTCCACTCTCTCTAAATATTAATGGAAATCAGAGGAGGATTAAGAACAACAACAAAAAACAAAACAAAAATAGTTCCTCGTCTTCAGCTCAGGGCAGCTAAGAACCATGACCAATAAAAGGTGTTGGGTTAGCCTGGCCGGTGTGGCTCGGTGGTTGAACATCAAACTAGGAACCAGGAGGTCACAGGTTCGAGTCCCGGTCAAGGGCACAGGCCAGGGTTGCGGGCTCCATCCCCAGTGTGGAGCGTGCAGGAGGCGGCTGATCCCTGATTCTTTCATCATCGATGTTTCTGTCTCTCTCTCTCTCCCCCTTCCTCTTTAAAATCAATAAAAACTAATTTAAAAAAAAAAAGAAAAGAAAAAAGAGGTGTTGGATTAGCTCAGTGCTCTAACCCTAAACATGGACTGAAAAGTTAAGAATGTATGCTTCTAATCAACCCATTAATTTTTTTTCAAATCTCTAAATGGCATCACAACTCTCCCAGCGAGAACAGGTGAAGGGTAGCCAGGAAGTGGCGGGGCCAGACGGGTAACAAAGGGGCCCTTGTCCACCGGAAATTGAAGTGTTATTCAACGTCCAGGCCCTTCCTCGGTGGGACTGGCTGAGGACAGGCAGGAACAGCCAGGGGACCCAACAGAAAGTTCCAGAAACAGACCCAGGGACGCGGCGGACGGGGGAGACGGCCTTCCATCTGGTAGGGAAACCGGGGCCGATGGGAAAGACGGTGCCATGACAATCTACCGGTTGGGGAAAACGGGAGGTTGGGGTGTTCCTACTGTACCCCTTTAATGATCAGGAAAAAAAAGTTACGTTTAAAACTCTCTTCTGGATAATAACTCTCTGAGTCTGGGGTGGGGGATTAAAATAATAATAATAATTTAAAAAATGAACGAGCCCTAACCGGTGTGGCTCAGTGGATAGAGCAGTCGGTCTGCGGACTGAAGGGTCCCGGGTTCGATTCCGGTCAAGGGCATGTACCTTGGTTGCGGGCACATCCCCAGTAGGGGGTGTGCAGGAGGCAGCTGATCGATGTTTCTCTCTCATCGATGTTTCTAACTCTATCCCTCTCCCTTCCTCTTTGTAAAAAAATATTAATAAAATATACTTTTAAAAAATGAACGACATGAAGATGTAACTTTTTTCTCTTTTTGGTTAATCCTCACCCGGGGATATTCTTCCACTGAGTTTTAGAGAGAGTGGAAGGGAGAGACAGAGACATCGATGTGAGAGAGACACACATCGATTGGCTGCCTCGTGCACGCTCCCCGACCAGGGACGGGAAACCTGCCACCCAGGTAGGTGCCCTTGACTGGAATCGAACCTGGGACCCTTCCGTCCACAGGCCAATGCTCTACCCACTGAGCAACACTGCCTGAAGATGTCACTTCTGTATATCAAACAACGTAATTTTTTTTTTTAAAGGGGAAGAATCTGAATTGCAACTAGCCAAGGAAGACGCAAGGAACCCAGGTGTACTGATGACCTGTCTCTAACCCAACGTGACACGTCACCACGGGGGACTCCCGGGACCACTTGGAAGTGAGATGACCTGGAATACAAACCCTTTGTCGAGGAGTCAAAACAACTGTCCAGTTCATTTGTACGTCTTCCAGCTCCCAGAGCCTTCAAGGAAGCTTAGCTCAAGACCGGGTCGGAGCCCCAAACAATACTATCACTTTAGATGCAAACCTCCTCTCAATTTAAAAAAAAAATACATTTTATTGATTTTTTTTACAGAGATGAAGGGAGAGGGATAGAGAGTTAGAAACATCGATGAGAGAGAAACACCGATCAGCCGCCTCCTGCACACCCCCCACTGGGGATGTGCCCACAACCAAGGTACATGCCCTTGACCGGAATCGAACCTGGGTCCCTTCAGTCCGCAGGCCGACGCTCTATCCACTGAGCCACACCGGTCAGGGCCCTCCTCTCAATTGTTAAACTATTCCGTTACGTGGATGACACGAAGGGTACACCCACCTGCGTGTCTGAGAGCTCTCACAACTCCTCCTGTGCAAAACCAGCTCTCTGCTGACGCACCTCCTTCCCCTAAACCGACCCCCTCAGGCCTTCCCCACCTCCATCAGTGACTCAACCGCCCACCCTGCCTTTCGAGGCAGAATCCTAGAGACGCGCTAATTCTTCATGGCTCACTGGTCGTGAACGTCTCTGGCCCAGGGACCGCCCGCTTCTCCCCACCGTCCCACGCTAGCCCCAGCCGCCCGCACCCCCACCCGGACCCCCTCCTAACATCTCCTTGCTTCCTACAACCGACCGTCCACACAGCAGGCAGAATTTACTGCTCAGAACAGAATGCAACCGCCTCCCTTTCTTGCCTAAACTGAGGCCTTGCTAATTCACTCAGAATAAAACTCCAGGAGACAACCCGACCCGTGTGGCTCAGTGGTTGAGCGTCGACCTAGGAACGAGGAGGTCTCAGTTTGATTCCCGGTCAGGGCGCATGCCAAGGTTGCTGGCTCGATCCCTAGTGGGGGACGTGCAGGAGGCAGCCGATCGAAGATTCCTTCTCATCACTGATGCTTCTCTCTCTCTCCCCCTCTCTGAAATCAATAAAAATATATTAAAAAATAAAAAAAGAGCCCTAACCCGTTTGGCTCAGTGGATAGAGCATCGGCCTGCAGACTCAAGGGTCCTGGGTTCGATTCCAGTCAAAGGCCTGTACCTTGGTTGCAGGCACATCCCCAGTATGGGGTGTGCAGGAGGCAGCTGATGGATGTTTCTCTCTCATTGACGTTTCTAACTCTCTATCCCTTTCCTTTCCTCTCTGTAAAAAAATCAATAAAATATATTAAAAAAATAAACATAAATAAAAAAAAGAAACCAAAAACATTGGAGTGTTTTCTAAGGCAAAAAGAGAATTGGAATGAATTTGCCTTTTAGGAGAGATGTAAACTGACCACACCCTAGGCCAAACCGGAGTCCCACCTTGTGCTGGAAGATCCCAGCTGACTTTTTATTTATATTGATTTCAGAGAGGAAGGGAGAGAGAAACATCAATGATGAGAGAGAATCAATCATTGGTTGCCTCCTGCACACCCCCTACTGTGGGGGGATCGAGCCCGAAACCCGGGCATGTGCCCTTGGCCGGAATCGAACCTGGGACCCTTGAGTCCGCAGGCCGACGCTCTATCCACTGAGCCAAACCAGCGAGGGCCCAGCTGACTTTTACACAGAGCTGTGCGCGAACTCTTTCTAATCGAAGAGCTGAGCGTGGACTTCTGGCTCAGGCTGCAGAGCGCGGCAGAGTCGTAATCATAAAGTTACACCCCACAGCCTCCATCCCCCTTCAGGCCTGCCTCCCAGGTTCCTCCGGGCTAACATGGTCCCGTGCCATCTCTTGCAGCCCGTCTTAAACACAGGGTGGACAGCTGAGAAGCCCAGGCCCTGAACAGGGCGGGGCAGGTCCTTTCTCAGGCTCCAAAGTAACTGTAACTTCTTGAGATCAAAGAGATAAATGAAAAGGTATGCGGGAGAGCGGGTGAATGACTGGATAAGATACACTGTTTCCCCTCCCTAAGGGCTCTTTCCTTTATCAGAAAGGCCTGGCTGTCCACCCAGAAGGAAGACAGGATACAATGTGTCTGGATAAGGTTTTTCTCTTTATCGGAAAGGCAGTTGTCACAGAGAAGCAAGCGGGTAGGGAGGTCAATTGTGTTTCCACTTTCCCCTAAGTGCCTGAAGGGGGGGAAAAAAAGGGGGGTGGGGGTAGGGGGGAAAGAAATGCTACCTCTGAAAAAAGATGAGAGAGAGGAGATTTTGGAAAGAGACCACAAAAGGTCAAGCTTGGGCTTTGGGACAAAAATCACCTCCAAGCGTAAAGCATGAGGTTCGGCCTGAGTTCCACTTTCTGAATCCTGCGGGTATACCAGAACGCCGACTGGATTTTGCATCCACAAAAATGTGTATGCTTGTTGTGTGTGTGTGTGTGTGTGTGTGTGTTGGGGGGGGTGGTTTAAGGAGTCACACCACCTACTATTTGAACTTACCCGAAGGTGTACCGTCCCAGGACTTATCACCGAGTGGCAGTCATGTGGGTGTACTTTCAAAACCACAACAAGAGCCATTTACAAAGCTCACCCTCCTTTTCTAGTGTGGGTAGTGCTCGGCCCAGGAAGCACAATTCTCGTACAATTCTGGGTAATTATTCACTCTAGATCGGGGGGGGGGGGGGGGGGGGGAGGGGGGAACACACCTCGATCTGCAGGTTCCCCAAATTGGGACTTTGGTCTACATTTGCACTTAGCGGCATTCTGAGCGGTTCCGTTGCTCAGGGCCCTTCTGGGCAGAGAACCTCAGCTCTGGATTTAGACGAGATCCTAAAGGGAACACTCACACGAATCAAGGCAATGAAAGGGCCAACGGAACCAGGAGGTCACGGTTCCATTCCCGGTCAGGGCACATGCTCCATCCCCTGTGCGGGGCGTGCAGGAGGCAGCCGATGCATGATTCTCTCTCATCATTGATGGATGGATGTTTCTCTCTCTCTCTCCCCCTCTCCCTTCCTCTTTGAAATCAATAAAAATATATTTAAAAAAATAAAAGAACCAACCAGCTTGGCCTTGCTCAGCGCTGTGTGCTCCAAAAGTTCCTTCCAGGAGGCCCTCCCAGCCGGGTTTGGGCCTCGGCATATCTGTACCTCACACGTGTAAGTTTTCTGTTACGAATCCACGCACCTCAAATTCACCCCAGCACCCATCTGCCATTCCCAAACCATCTCCCTCCTACAGACGACTTCGCCTAATCCCTTCGCTAATCCCTGGACATGATTCCAGCCACTTTTCTGACTCATCTGGCCAACTAGGGCCCAGCCGCCACCGGGATCCCATCAAATCCCCCGCGGGGCCAGGAACCGCTTTTCCCAAAGGTGCGCTCCGTGGGCAGGGGGCACCCCCCCTTTCACCACCAGCAGCGCCGCCAAAGTGAAATGTACACGCAGGCCAAGGAAGGAGGTCCAACCAGGTTCATTTCCCTGGGCTGGGCCAGGGCCACCGGGCGCCTTTCGGACCATCCGCTAACCACCACCGCTGTCACCCTGAGAGCTGTTCTAACGACCTTACGAGGGAGATGCGCTCAGTCAGGACCATCTAAACAAAAGCCAGGTCGGAACGTGGAAAGCTCAAGCGCCTTTGCGCAGCCAGGCCGGTGTGGCTCAGGGGTTGACTGACCGTCCTCCTAGGAACCAGGAGGTCAGGGTTCGATTCCTGGTCAAGGGCACATGCCTGGGTTGCGGTCTCGAACCCCAATAGGGGGTGTGCAGGAGGCAGGCGATCCATGAATCTCGCTCATCATTGACATTTCTCTCTCTCCTTCCTTCCTCTCAGAAGTCAATAAAATGTACTAAACATTTTTTTTTTTTTTAAAGAAAGTGCCTTGCACAGTCTGGGTGAGGGCCGCACCCAGAGGGACACCGTGGTCCCTCTGACCCCCAAGCCCCTGCATCTTGGGTGATGAACTCCACGTCCTGCTCTGACCTCTGATGCCCAACGCCTGGCATCCCCCCGAGGGGCATCCCCCCGAGGGGCATCTTCCCCCCCCCCCCCCCCCCCGTCAGGAGCGCCCCGGGAGCCTGGGTCCTGGGAACCAGGCAAAGGCATGAGCCGTGGGAGTGTCTGCGGGGCCGCCCGCCAGGATGCCGGCTGCCGGAGGAGGGAGGGCTCACCTGTAGACGGCCACGGCGCGGGTCTGCAGGTATTTCTGGGCGGTCATGACTCCCACGAAGAGAAAGTTCCGGTCGCGCGGGCCGCCCTCGGGAGCCGAGCCGTGGGGCCAAGGCTGCGCCCCGCGCGCATCGCCCCGCGCCCCGCCGACCTGCGAACCCGCCGCCGCCTGCCCGGCCCGGCAGCCCTCGGGGCTGGCGCGGCGCCGCGGGCCCGCTCGCTTCAGCTCGGAGGCGCGGGGCAGGACGAGGCGCGAGGCCAGCACGAAGCCCAGCACCAGCCCGAGCAGCACGCTGAGCCAGGCGCGCCGGCCCCGCGCGGCCATGTCCGCGCCGCTCTCCGCCCGCCGGCTCCGCGCGCGCTCAGCTCGCCGCCCCCGCCCGCGGAGGCCGGCCCGTCCTAGAGCCGCCAGGCCCGGCCCGGGCAGCGCCGCCGCCGCCGGGGGCCCGCCGCGCCCATCGCGGCCCCCGAGCCGCCCGCAGGCCCCGCGCTGCCGCTTTGTTCCGCGCGCGCCCCGCCGCGGCCTGCGCCTTTAAGGCGGGACCATGCCCGGCGCGCGCCGGCGGCGGCGGCTGGGGCGCAAATCGGCGGCGGGGGCGGGGGCCGCGGGGGCGGCTCCTCCCGCTCGCTCGCGGGGGCGCGGGGCCAGCTCGACGGCGACCGCAGTGGCCGCCGAGTCCGGGTCCCCGGTCCTGCCCGTCCGCGTGCGCCCCGGCCGGCTCGGCTGCGATTGCGCTGCGCCCGTGCCCGTCCTCGTCGTGGCCGGCGCCGCCGCTGCAGCCGCACATCCTCCGGCTCAGCTCGCCATTGCAACAGGAGCCCCTCACGTCACGCACGGCGCGTTAAGAAGCGGTGGGGAGGCGAGGCGTCGTGGCCCCGCTCGGGATCCGTCCGCGCCCGCCGATTGGTGCAAAAGTGAATGGGGGGCGGTGCACGTGGCTAAAGTTTAACCAGAAAAAAAAAAGAAAAAAAAGCAAAGCCCTCCCGGGGCGCGCGCGCACTGCCCCACCCGCGCGGGGTGCATCGGGGTCGCCGGGCGGCGGGGGGCGCACGGCCTGACAGGCGCGGGAGGGGACCCCGGACCGGCGCCCGAGTGGCCCGTTAGGCGCCCGGCGACCCCGCCTCCCCGGCCCCGCTTCCCCAGGCGGCGCCCCTGCTGCCCCGCTGCGTGGCCAACGTGCGGAGGGGGGCTTCTCGGTTCCCAAACTGTCCCCGATCAGCGGGTGCGCCCCGGCCGAGACTGTCCTCGGATCAACCCGCCGTCCACGCCCTGCGCTCCAGCCGGGCGGACCTGGCCGCCCCTTCCCCGCGTCGTCCCGGTTCACACTGTCCCTTTGTTCCCGCCAGTTCTGCGGGCGGGACGAGCACGTATAGAACCAACAGCTCCGGGAGGGAGGCGTTTGCGACGTGCGCGCTTGGGGAGTGAACCGTGAATTCAGTTGCCTTGTTCCCTGTCACTCGTTCTCGATGCTTAAAATAAAAAAAAAAATTAAAAAGCGTGTATGTTTCATGTCCAAGCCCCTAACAGTAGTAGCATTTAAGGGATGAGGAATAAATGGTAGGGGATGTTCCTACTTGGGTGTGAAGTCTGAACCCCGCTTCCTCCCCCCACCCCATATTCTATGTGGGCAGATAGTCCGCAGGTACCCTAACCTGAGTTTTTGTTAACTTTTTAAAAAATATACTTTTTATTGATTTCAAAGAGGAAGGGCGAGGGAGAGAGAGAGAGAGAGAAACATCAATGATGAGAGAGAGTCATGGATCCGCTGCCTCCTGCACGCCCCACACTGGGGATGTGCCCTTGACCTGAATCTAACTCAGAACCTCAGGCCGATGCGCTATCCACTGAGCCACACCTGCCAGGGCCTTTGTCAACATTTTAATGTGGTCCCTCCACAGAAAGATAGGTTTGGGAGTTTCAATTGTATACATTTCTAATTTAAAAAAACAACAAGAAACGAACAACAGCCACGGCCACAGAAGCTGAGAAAGTTCCCGTACAACGAATGTTTGAGAGTGAAAGACGGGGCGGGGGCAAAAGTAGGGTCCCAGGTGTGAGTGCGTGAAACACGCGTTTACTCTCGCGTTATTATTTATCCGTGCATTCTTTCCCCGACGAACAACTGTCCACCTACTTCCGCCTTCCCTGTAGCCGTCGAGTGACTTTAGTGGCCAACATATTGGGGTTTTCCCGTGAAATGTTTGGAGAGCCGAGTATCTTCCTGGGCCCGACATCTGATCAGGTGAACCCAGGGCTCCGAGACAGAAGGTGAGCGTGCCCGGGGGCATCCTTGGATCTTTCCTCATTGTTAAAACGACTAGCTGGCCCAGCTGGCGACCTAGGAACCAGGAGGTCACGGTTCGATTCCCAGTCAGGGCACATGCCTGGGTTGCAGGCTCGATCCCCAGTATGGGATGTGCAGGAGGCAGCTGATCCATGATTCTCTCTCATCGTGGATGTTTCTCTCTCTCTCTCCCTTCCTCCCTGAAATCAATAAAAATATCTTAGAAAAATAATAACACTATGATCTGATGAACCAGCACCAACTACTGAGCCACACCGGCCAGACTGTATTACACAGTTGGAAGTGCTGGGTGGTGGAGGATTTGCCATTTCTGCAGTTGAATGGTGCCGCCCCTGTTTGTTCTTTGGGTAGCACCACGTTTCCCGGCACTTGTGACTTATGTCAAAAATAGTACCCCCCCCCCGCCCCCCGCCACCTTCCCACAGACACCCCTGCTCTGAGGCGACCCACGTCTAAAATGACTCATTATGCAGTGAATGCACGATGCAGGGCTCTGGCCGTGGTTGTGGAGAAAATACAGAACACACCGCCGCAAATGACCGGCTCAAACACCCTCCCAATGGGGTTTTTAGGGAGACCATAAGGGGCAGTACCCTCCCCCCCCAATTCACCATGATTTTCCCATCAAGCACACATCGGACAAGGCACGGATGTTCCATTTGGTGACCTTTGGGGTGGTTTCAATATTCTAACCCACTTTCAACTCCGTATTTCTTCTTCTAGACCGGTGGTCGGCAAACTGCGGCTCTCGAACCACATGCGGCTCTTTGGCCCCTTGAGTGTGGCTCTCCCACAAAATACCACGGCCTGGGCGAGTCTATTTTGAAGAAGTGGTGCTAGAAGAAGTTTAAGTTTAAAAAATTTGACTCTCCAAAGAAATTTCAATGGTTGTACTGTTGATATTTGGCTCTGTGGACTCATGAGTTTGCCGACCACTGTATCTAGATTAACACCCAAGGAAAAGCACAGAGCCCGGCCAGTGTTGCTCAGTGGGTTGAGCATTGACCTCTGAACCGGGAGGTCAAGGGCACGTGCCAGGGTTGTGGGCTCGATCCCCAGTAGGGGGCGTGCAGGAGGCAGGTATTTTTGATGTTTCTCATCAATGTTTCTCTCTTGCTCCCTCTCCCTTCCTCTCTCTAAAATCAATACACATGTTTTCTAAAAAATGAAAAAGGCGTGTCCTTATTCGTAATCAGGTGGACGAGTAGGGGAAGCCCCAAGCAGCAGTTATTCAATGACGAGGACTCCTCCTGGCACACAGCCTGCCCAAGAGAGGTGCTGGGCTGGGTCCGGGGCACAGAGCCTGGGTTTCTGTCTCCCGTCCGCACTTAGGAAGTCCCCTCTGGGCCAGCTGCGTCCCCACTCAGAGCGGTTTCCTCATCTGTAACCGGGCGTTTCCACTCCATCACGTTCAAAGTTCCTCCTCCCCGCGTCTAGGCTGAGGTTGAGCAACGTGTTAAAAACCACATCCTACACCCTCCTTTCTGTTTTCTTTTTCTAAATATTTTTTTAAAAAATTGATTTCAGAGAGGAAGGGAAAGGAAAAGAGAGAGAAATATTTATGATGAGAGAGAACCATGGATCGGCTGCCTCCTGCATGCCCCACACTGGGGATCAAGCCCACAACCCGGGCATGTGCCCTGACGGGGAATCGAACCGTGACCTCCTGGTTCCTAGGTCGACGCTCCACCACGGAGCCCCACCAGCCAGGCATCTATGACATGTACTTAACATGGATCTCCACCCACATGACGGAACATTCTCTCACCAAGTACAGTCTGTTCCAGCACGTGCTCCGTTTCTCTCTGGGGCTAACGCATGGAGCGCCCGTGACAGGTATAACCTTTCATAGAACCTGCAGCCATTTCTTGGAAATCCTCAGTAAATACCCCAATTGTTTGCTGGCAGCCAGCCGGGAACAGACTGACAGAGTTCCCTGTCAGGGCTTCTTTGAAGACGATGCTTTGGGGCTCCCCCCTCAAATGCGGGAGTGGGGGGGGTTGGGGAGCAGCACCAACCACTGAGCCACACGGGCCAGGCAGAGGTGATGAACTTCCAACCTGAGCCTGAAGGGGGCGCCAGCTGCTTCCACAGGCCACAGGGATGAAGGCCCGGGCCCAGGGTCTTCCCAGACAGCGCCTGGAGCCTCCTCTGTCTAGACCAGGGGTTCCCACTGTGGGGAACACGCCCCACGGGAGGGGCAGTTTGATGTTTAAGGGGGGGCGATTCGAGAGTGCGTTATTCACAGTGAATGCTTTGCATGTCTTATGGTTCGAGGGGCCTCCTAGACAGCCTATACATATATACGGGGACATATTGATGCATCTCCGTTCTGTATGATGTGTTGTGAAACTTTGCTATTTTTTCATATCCCTTCATATTATTATTATTTTTTTAAACAATTCCATAGTGATTTCTTCCTCAGTCCGTCCCCTGTCCTTTCGTCCTTCTGTTTTTCTCTCTCATGGAGGCCATGTTCTTGGGCAGCTGGTTTAGACCAAGTTCATGGCCTCTGAGGCTTCCTCCATGTGAAGGGGAGTTCCCTTTTTTAATAAGAAGAATTCTATGTCACCGAGGGGGGCATCAGGATGTTAGAGACGCTTAGGTGGGCCGTGGCCAGAACGAGGCTGGGGACCACTGGCCTAGGCTGTCCTGGCCCCGGCTCAGGCCGGCCCTGGGTGGGCAGCAGCGAGGGGAGGCCGGCCGGGTCTGCCCCCCCAAGCCCTGGGCCCTGTGGAGGCTGCGTTGCAAAACGGCACTACTTTGTCGTGACTTCCTCTTGGGCGCCCAGAGCGTTTATTTACAGAAGTAAGATCGCCTTGTTCTCATTACGGGGAAACACACCCGGTGCAAAGTGGACCCTTTTAAGCATTTAACGGAAAGGAGCGCCGTTTCACGTCATCGATTCCCAGGGTGCGAATTTCCGGTGTCGCGGGATCCTCCTCACCATCTGTCCCCAGGAGTCCCAGGCGAAAGCTCCGGACGGTATGATTCCCCGGTCAGGGCACATGCCTGGCTTTCTGGCTCGATCCCCAGGAGGGAGTGTGCAGGAGGCAGCTGCTCGCTAGCGACATCAACTTCTCTCTCTCCCTCTCCCTTCCTCTCTCAAGTCCACAAAAAGAAGAAGAGGAAAAAGAAGAAGAGGAAGAAGAGGAGAAAGGAGAAGGAGGAGAAGGTGTCCGCCCCTGGTCAATTCAACCAGCCTCCACCTTTGCCCGGCGAGATGCGCAGGGCAGAAAGAGCGGAGGGAGCCCTGGCCGGGTGCTCAGTGGTTAGAGCACCGGCCCCAGGGAATGAAGGGTCTCGGGTTCGATTCCTGGGCAAGGGCACCTACTGCGGTTGTGGTTTGATCCCCAGCCCTGGCCAGGGCACGTGTGGTAGGCAACCCATCGATGTGTCTCTCACGTTGATGTTTCTTTCTCCCTCTCTCTCCCCTCCATCTTCCCTTCCTTCCAATCAATGGGAAAAATATCCTCTGGTGAGGATTGAAAATAAAAGAATATAATTTAAAAAATATATATATATTTCATGATTGATTTCAGGGAGAGAGAGAGAGAGAGAGAGAGAGAGAGAGAGAGAGAGAGAGGAGAAGAGAAGAGAGAAACATCAATGATGAGAGAGAATCCTTGACCGGCTGCCTCCTGCACACGGTGCCCGGAGTCTGGGAACCCACGAGGGTCCTTGGTGGACGGTGTGGGCTCTCCGCCTCAATCCGCCTTTTCAGGCTGCCTGCCAGGGGTGCCCGGTCCCGGAGCCGCATTTTAAAAACCGACCCGGTTCAGTCTTTAAAACAAAACAAGAAAACGAAACAAACACCCACCCACTGAGGAGCAAGGACAGATTCCCAGGCCTGGGAGGCAGCGAGCGCCGGGGCCGCGTTGCCCCGGTAACGACACACTTCTTTGGGGCTGGCTGCTCCTTTCGGGGCCTTTGTTTCCCCTGAGCACCACGGGGGTGGGAGAAGGTCAAGGTCATTTCCGGCTGCACATTCTGGGAGGCCAGCCTCCTCCCCGCTCTTCTCTCTTGGTGATGAGTTCCCCGGCCAGCATCACAGCGGGAGAAGAAGGCATGTGCGTGGGGGTTCCCAGGGCCTGTTGCCTGGCAACCATTCATCCCAGGGTCAATGAAGACGGCTGCTGACCGCCCGGCCGGTCTCTGTTTACAGAGGGCCATCCGGACCCCCTCACCGTGAGCTCTTGTCCAGGGTCCCCTGTCCCGGAGATTTCCGTCTGTCCATCTACCCACCCACCCACCCACCCATCCACCCATCCGTTCCTGGGCAGTCAGAGTAGCTGGCGGAGAGCAGGGCAGACCCCAGGCCAGGAAGCAAGGGCAGACGGAAGTCCCGTGCCCGCTCCAAGCTCCCCGCTCCACAGAGGAGGCCGTGTGTGGCTTTATCCCGGCCTCTTGTGAGGGCTTGGTTGCTGTGGGAACCCGTGACTCGAGTCTCCATTCATCCACCAGGCACAGACGCATAGAACAGCCCGGCCGGCGTGGCTCCGTGGTCGCGCGTGGACCTAGGAACCAGGAGGTCACGGTTCGATTCCTGGTCAGGGCACACGCCGGGGTTGCGGGCTCGATCCCCAGTAGGGGACGTGCAGGTGGCAGCCGATCCATAGTTCTCTCTCATCAATGATGTTTCTCTCTCTCTCTCCCTCTCCCTTCCTCTCGGAAAACAATTAAAAAAAATAGAAACAGAGCAAGCTCAGCTAGTGGCCATGCCCGCTTTTAGCCACCCGCCTGCCCCGGCAGCGTGGGTATCCATGTTGACATACGTCCACACAACACGCAGCCACAAGCGGATCGTACTTGGGACTACTCAGCAAAGTAAACTCACCAAGCCCACAAGCTCTCTCGGATGCCAGGAGGTCTGGGGCATCCATTTCCCCAGTCCTGTCCCGGCTGGGCCAGGCAGGAGGGTGGGGGCGCCCCCTGGCTGCGGGTGAGGGAACTGCTCCTGAGAATCTAGTGAAATTGGTGCTGGGGGGTGGGGGGCGTTCCTAGGAATGGGGGTGCAGAGACCAGCATCAGCGCCCCTCCTCCCCTGGACTCCAGGGAGGGAGAGACACTCTTGTATTTTTTTAAAAATATATTTTTATTGATTTCAGAGGGGAAGGGAGAGAGGGGGAGAGAGAAACATCAATGATGAGAATCATCTATCAACTGCCTCCTGCATGCCCCCCGCACTGGGGATGGAGCCTGCAACCAGGGCATGTGCCCTGACTGGGAATCCAACCGTGACCTCCTTGTTCATAGGTCGACGCTCAACCACTGAGCCACACCGGCCGGGGATACAAATTCTTTATATACAAGGTAAGTGGGCTATTTGTCTCTCACTTGTCCCAAAGATCTTTTTTATTATTATTTTTCCCCCGCTGACTCTCCATTTTTTGACCTGGAGATCATTTTCCCAAGTATGTTCCTTACTTTTAGAGTCAGGTGCATTCGCCATGTCCTGTGTGGCTTCTAACTTTCGGGATGAAGTTCTTCCCGAAGCTGGCGCTTGGAGGCCATTCCTCAGGGAAGCTTGGCCCTGGTGGGGTCGGGGTCAGGGTCAGGATCAGGGTCAGGACCCCGAGGGAACCAGTAGGAAAGACAGGCTGGGATTGGATTGTGGGGGCCCCGTGGGCATAGCAGTCTGGCCGCAGGTGATGTGAGGAGCAGATTCGGGGCGGGGAAAGGATAGGATCCAATTTGCATTGGGGGGTTTACTGGGCCATGGTGGGGTTCTGGGGGGAGGGGAGGGGTTCCCATGGAGGGGCCCTGCTGAGGAGCCAGGGTGGGAGAGCCGGCAGGACGCACAGACCCTCAGCCACCCTGGCCAGTAAGCGGAAGTGGGGAGACGGACAGATTGGCTATTTCTGCCGCCCCTCTCCCCCCAAACTCCTATGGGGGCAGCCGGCGTGGGGGCCGAACCATTTCGCTCCAGGGGAGGGAGTGGGTCCCGGTGGGTGGGCCCCGGGCTGCTATTCTAAGAGCTCTACAGAGACGACCAAGCCTTCATTCTTTTTTATTTTTTAATATATATCTTTATCGATCTCAGAGAGGTAGGGAGAGGGAGAGAGAGAAACATCCATGATGAGAGAGATTCATGGATCTGCCACCTCCTGCACGCCCCCTCCTGGGGATCCAGCCCGCAACCCGGGCATGTGCCCTTGACCTGGAATCGAACCCGGGACCCTCTGGTCTGCAGGCCGCCGCTCTATCCACTGAGCCACAGCAGCCAGGGGAGTCTGTTTATTTCCAGATAAAAGGAGTTCCCCTGGGCCCGCACCCCCCCCCCAACATCTCTAGTTTGATTTTCATAATTAAACTCTGGAAAAAAGGCTAACCACCTGGACAGGGAGTGCGATGGGCCAACCGTCCACGCTCCCGCCCTGGGTCTCAGCAGCCTCGGGCGGTTACCTGGGAAACCACGCGCATCCATCCCTGTGCGCGCCCATCCACGCCCCTGACCGTGTCCCGTCTCCTCCTCTGCGGGGCCTGGTGCGTGTGGTCCACGTGTATGGAGCAGACACGTCATTTGCCGTAAACCCCATAGGATGCGATTTCTCAACCAGAGGCCCGACGGCCCGCGCACAAGCCCGCGATCTGCCGGAGCCGTAAACAAGGCGGTTCTGTGCACACAGGACGGGGCTGGGGCGGCAGCTGCGCCCCCGTCGATCGGACAGAACTGTAAACACAGGCCCTTCCTCCACGTCCCGCCGCCGGGGTGCCGGCAGGAGAGGGAGGTACCGGCAAAGGCTGAGCCGGCTGGGCCTGCTCCTGGCTCTCCCTGGGAGGGGTGGGGGCCGCGTGAAGAAACGTCTTCATCCCCCAGATTGGGCCCTCGTGTCGCTCCCCGAGGGTCCTGCTCGGAGTTTCTCACACGCAGACTTCCCTGAGCTGGAGACATGATCGCGGGCAGCTTCCCCTGGCAGGACCCCAGGCCTGGGGGACTTGGAGCTTGTGAAATGTACTCAGAATTGGGGGGAGGGGGGGCACCAGGGGAAGGGAAAGGGGTCACGGCGCGCCTCCCAACGGAGAGAGGCTCGTGTAATTCCATCCCGGGCCCTGGATGGATGCTGGAGAGGCCCAGCCCCCCTTCTTTTGTGTCCGGCCCAGAACAGGGGCCCCCTCTTCTCCTGGAAGTGAAAGCGTCGTCCCCTGGGCTGTAAAAGCAGCAATGGGGGGCGGGGGGACGCGGGGGTGTATCCAGGGAACTGCCCTGGAGAAGCGGAGAACCCCGAAACCATGGCTGGGGTGGGGACTTCATTTTCTTTTTTTTTTTTTGGTGAATCCTCACCCACTGATATTTTCCCATTGCTTTTTATTTATTTTTTATTTTTTTAAAATATATTTTATTGATTTTTTTTACAGAGAGGGAGAGGGATAGAGAGTTAGAAACATCGATCAGCTGCCTCCTGCACACCCCCCACTGGGGATGTGCCCGCAACCAAGGTACGTGCCCTTGACCGGAATCGAACCCGGGACCCTTCAGTCTGCAGGCCGACGCTCTATCCACTGAGCCACACCGGTTCCCATTGCTTTTTAGACAGAGTGGGAGAGACAGAGAGGGACATCGCTGTGAGAGAGACACATCGATGGGTTGCCTCCTGCACGAGCCCCAAACCAGGGCCTGGGCCCCAGGGCCGGGGAGGAGCCTGCCACCGAGGTACGTGCCCTTGACCGGAATCGAACCCGGGACCCTTCTGTCTGCAGGCCCGACACGCTCTAGCCACTGCGCCACACTGGCCAGGGCTGGGCGGGGACGTCTCCGCACTTCTTAGCAGCAAGCGGTTCGCGGGAGAACTCGGCTTCTCTTCTGGGTCCGCCGAGGAGGGCTGTGGCCGGCGGCAGGCGGAGGGGGCAGCCCGCAGGCCTGGGCCAGCCAGGTCCCAGCCACGCTCCTCCTCCCGCCGCGGGCACTACCTCCTCTTGCGCCCGCAGGCCTCCAGCCGGCCCAGCTCCTCGAAGGCCTGGAAGAAGACGTCGAACTCCCGGGTGCCCCAGCCCCGCCACACGGCCAGGCACCACTCGCCGTGCTCGTCCTCAAAGCCACACACCACCGTGTCCTTGGCCACCACGGCCGCATCCACGAGGGCCCTGCGGAGAGGGGGCGGGGCCTGAGACAACCCACAGGGGTGCCCACCAGGTCAGGCCTGGCCCCACCCACGTGCCCGGGTGCCCTGCTTCTCCCCGGTGGCCTGGCCTGTGGGCAGAGGCCTTGTACCATCGAAAGATGGGTAAGGCCGGCCCGTGTGGCTCAGTGGTTGAGCACCGATCTGTGAACCAGGAGGTCACGGTTCGATTCCAGGTCAGGGCATGTGTGTCCTCGATCCCCAGTGTGGGGCGTGCAGGAGGCAGCCGGTCCATGATTCGCTCTCATCATGGATGTTTCTCTCTCTCCTTTCCTCTCTGAAATCAATAAAAATATACTAAAAAAAATAAAATAAAAAGGCAAGCCAAGGGCATTAGTTCAGGGACTGGCTCCTCGGAAGGACCCCGATCCCATCAGAACAGCTGTGTTTCGTGATGTGTCTCAGGCCCCAAAGGGCCCAGAAAACACCACCTACTCGAACTCCTGCTCGCCGAGGGCCCAGGACGGATTTGGGCTTGAGCTCAACGGCCCTGCCCCGGGCAGGATTCTGTTCCCGAAGTTCTGCGTGTCCACGTGAGAACTTAGGGGACACAGGGCAATGGATTTTAGGTGAACACCCTGCACCAAGTCCTAACCGTAGGCACTATTTCTGGTTAATCCTCACCCGCGGCTATTTTTCCATGGATTTTTACAGAGAGTGGACCGGAAAGGAGGGGGAGACACACAGAGAGAGAGAAACAGCGATGTGAGAGAGATGCATTGATTGGCTGCCTCCCGCACGTGCCCCGCCCAGAACAGGGCCTCGGATGGAGCCTGCAACGGAGGTACGTGCCCTTGACCGGAATCGAATTCGGGACCCTCCCGTCTGCAGGCCGATGCTCTATCCACGGAGCCACACCGGCCAGGGCGGTGGGAGGAATGCTTATTGGGGGCGGACAGGAGGGCAGACGGTGGCCACCGTGCAGGGCCGGGCCAGGAGGCCTCGATTCCCCCCCGCCCCCTCCGCCCGGCCCGGGGAGTGAGGGTCGAGGGTCGTGCAGTCTTACCCCCTTGAAGTCAGCTCCCGGGCTTTCAAGACGGCGATGACTCGGCCCCGCTGGGCGCCCGCGTCCCGCTCCAGGCCGATGACGATAACATCGCCGCCGCGCCTGCGAAACCAGAGCCCGCGAGGGGAAGCGCTTTGTCCGGGGCTGGGCTCGCCAGGGGAAATGGAGCTGGCGGGCACGCAGGCCGCCGGGCAACAAACGAGGGGTTTCTGCTAATGGACTGAGGGGCGCAGAGGGCGCCGGAGCGGGGCCACAGGCACCCTCCCAGGAGGAAACCCGATCGCACGTGCCCACGGCGCCCTCCGCTCTTGCGGGGGGAGATGCGCCCTAGCACAGCCCTTCTCGGCTCTGCCACTGAGACCGCTCCAGCCCGGCCGGTGTGGCTCGGTGGTTGAGTGCTGCCCTAGGAACCAGGAGGTCATGGCTCGATTCCCGGTCAGGGCACATGCCTAGGTTGTGGGCTTGATCCCCAGTGAGGGGTGTGCAGGAGGCAGCCGATCCATGATTCTCTCTCATCATTGATGTTTCTAACTCTCTCTCCCTCCCTCTCTCTCAGAAATCAATAAAAACCTATTAAAAAAAATAAAAAGAGATTGGCCTGGCCGGCATGGCTCAGTGGTTGAGCATCGACCTAGGAACCAGGAGGTCACAGTTCGATTCCCGGTCAGGGCATGTGCCCGGGTTGTGGGCTCCATCCCCGTTAGGGGGCGTGCAGGAGGCATCTGATCCGTGATACTCTCTCATCATAGATGTTTCTCTCCCTCTCTCTCTCTCCCTCTCCCTCTCTGAAATCAATAAAAACATACTTAAAAAAAAAGAGAGAGAGATCACTCCCAATTTCAGAACAAGGGGCGCAGCTCCTATGGATGGCCACGGTGTCCCCAAGCTTCCTTCACTTCGCCCCCGAAGTCAGAGCGAGTGGCGGGTACCCGCAAGCTCGCACCCCGCCAGGGGGCAGGGGGAGAGACCTACCTGGGCACCCAGATGACGTCCTTCACCGCCAAGACCTTCACGGCCTGCAGGTGCTGGCTGAAAGCCTCCCCGTCCACGGGGCTCAGCTCCTGCTCGGACCTGTCGGAACCGGCCGTGGGCTCGAGCAGCCGGTCCGAGCCCTCCCCGTCGGTGGAGAAGAGGATGCTGGAGGAACTGTCCGGCGACAGGGGGGCCTGCCGCGGGGGGGACGAGGCGTACGACGACACGGAACAGTAGTCGGTCAGGGAGTCCTGGTGCGTCAGGATCTGCGTGCCCAGCTCCTTGCTGTACATGATGCTCACGTCGGCGATGGTGCCTGCCTCGGGCTCCTGCCCGCTGGCCACGTGGCCGTCCGGCGGCTCCAGGCCCGAGGGGCGCACGGGAAACAGGTCCCTCCCGGGGTTGGGGTCCCCGCAGAAGTAGCGGGCGCACAGCTGGTAGGTGGCCGCATGGTACATGACCAAGAGGTTGGCCCTGTCGTCCAGGCACCAGACCACCTCCTCGCCCCCGCAGTCCGAGCTGCACACGAGCGAGGCGACCGCCGACGGGGCCGCGTAGGGCTCCAGCCGCCGGCCGATGTCCAGGCCGGCGCAGTCGATGACCAGCAGGCCCGGCCCGTTGCTGTACCAGACCTCGGACCCGCTGTTCACCACCTCCATGGCCGTCACGGGGTAGGGGTTCTGCCGCACATCCTCGTCCGGGATGCTGAACTTGGACCTGTTGGCCGTGTGCGAGCACAGGTAGGAGCAGCTGTCCTCGGGGGCGCCCCGGGCCACGGGGAACGCAGCCACCAGCCCGTCCGCCAGGCCCGCCAGCACCAGGAAGGAATTCTGCCGGGAGAACAGGGGAGCGGGTCCTGAGAAGGCAGGGGTGCCCGGCCGGCGGGGCTCAGGGGTTGAGCGTCGACCTAGGAACCAGGAGGTCACCGTTCCATTCCTGGTCAGGGCACATGCCCGGGTTGGGGGCTCGATCCCCAGTGTGGGAGGCGTGCAGGAGGCAGCCGGTCCATGATTCTCTCTCATCGTTGATGTTTCTCTCTCTCTCCCTCTCCCTTCCTCTCTGAAATCAATAAAAGTATATATTTTTTCTTCTTTTTCTTTAAAATTAATATTTCTTTATTGATTTCAGAGAGGAAAGGAGAGGGACAGAGAGAGAGAAACATCAATGATGAGAGAGAATCATCGATCGGCTGCCTCCTGCACGCCCCCCACTGGGGATTGTGCCCTTGGCTGGAACTGAACCTGGGACCCTTCAGTCCGCAGGCCGAGGCTCTATCCACTGAGCCAAACCAGCCAGGGCAAAAGTATATATTTTTAAAAAAGAACATTTATCGAAATCCTTCATCAGGGTTTTCGGAAAGAAACCTGCCCAGGCAGCCCAGCCGGTGTGGCTCAGTGGTTAAGCATCAACCAATAAACCAAGAGGTCGTTGGTTCGATTCCTGGTCAGGGCACATGCCCGGGGATGCGGGCTCCATCCCCAGTGTGGGGCATGCAGGAGGCCGCCGATCCACGATTCTCTCTCATCACGGATGTTTCTCTCTCTCCCTCTCTGAAATCAAGAAAAATCTATTTAAAAAGAAAAGAAAAGAAAAGAAAAAGAAGGTGAAGATGAACAACAACAGACATGCCTATCGGAATCCTCCGTCGGGTGTAAGGACAGGAAAGCGGTCCGGGCAAACAGGAGCTGTGTCTCTACGGAGCCCCGGTGCAGGCCCCAGCCCGGGCAGGAGCGGCAGGCCCGGCGGGGTGTGAGCGCGCGTGCAAGAATGCAGGGGTCTGCCGCCCCGTCCGCGGCCTCCGAGGGCAGGTACCCGGGCGGGAGGCTCCGCACAGAGCCGGCTTTATTCCCTCTGGTCGTGCGGGCGGTGGTGCCCTGGCTCGGGGGCTCGGGCCCGGCCGTGGCCTGAAATGACGCTTTGTGTCCTATTCTCCGGCACTCGGGGCCCGAGCTGCCCCTGCCTCGCCCGTGGGCCCGCCGTCCGAAGTGACTCTAAGGCTGAGTTCAGACTTTTTCTTTTTCTTTTTTCTTTTTTTTAAAGAAAGGAACCTGTGCTCGGGGGGAGGGCAGAGAGCATATATTTTGGGACCCTCGGAAAGGACGAATACGTTCGTGTTCACCCAGCGCCACGGCCTGAAGCTCTGGGTACGTAACCCCCAGAGACCCTCTTCACAGTCTCTTTTTGTGCCCATTTCACAGATGGGAAAACTGACATTGGATGATGGCCGCCAACACGGTTTTTCTTCTTCTTTTTAAGAGAGAGTGGAAGAGCCCCTTCAGGGCACGTGCCTGGGTTGTGGGCTCCATCCCCAGGAGGGGGTGTGCAGGAGGCAGCCGATGTTTCTCTCTCTCCCTTTCCCTTCCTCTCTGAAATCAATAAAAATAAATAAATAAATAAATAAATATATATATATATATATATATATATATATATATATATATATATATATCTAGGGGGGAAATGAGAGATATCTGTAATACTATCAACAATAAAAAATACAATTAAATAAAAACATAAAAACAGGAAACTTAAAAATAAATAAATAGCCCTAGCTGGTTTGGCTCAGTGGATAGAGCGTTGGCCTGCGGACTGAAGGGTCCAGGGTTCGAATCTGGTCAAGGGCATATGCCCGGTTGTGGGCGATCCCCAGTAGGGGGTGTGCAGGAGGCAGCCAATCAATGATTCTCTCTCATCATTGATGTTTCTATCTCTCCCTCTTCCTTCCTCTCTCTCTAAAAATCAATAAAAGTATTAAAAAAAATAAATATCCTATATAATAAAGAGGGAACATGCAAATTGACCCTCACACCCTCACAAAGATGGCTGCCTACGACCAGGCCGTCAGGGGGGTTAGTGAGGGACGACCAAATGACTGAACAAACAGGCTGCATGGGGCGACTAGACCGATGGGGGCGGGGGGACAGTAAGAGGCGACCAGGTCGGCAGGGGGGCAGTTAGGGGCGATGAGGCCAGTATGCAGAGGCAGTGAGGGTTGATCAGGCCAGCAAAGCGGGGGCGGAGGGGGAGGGGAGCGTGTTAGGGGCAACCAGACAGGCAGGCAGGTGAGCGATTAGGAGCCAGCGTTCCAGGATTGTGAGAGGGATGTCCAACTGCCGGTTTAGGCCTGATCCCCAGGATTGGGCCTAAACTGGCAGTCAGACATCCCCCAAGGGATCCCGGATTGGAGAGAGTGCAGGCTGGGCTGAGGGGACCCCCCACCCCCGTGCACAAATTTCATGCACCGGGCCTCTAGTCCTATATAATCCTATATAATAAAAGCCTAATATGCTACGTGTCTGACTATTCATTCGACCATTTGCTATGATGTGCACTGGCCACCAGGGCGTAGACGCTCCGACCGGTAGGTTAACTTGCTGCTGGGGTCTGGCTGGTTGGGACTGGGTAAGATGGGCTGGACACGCCCTGGAGCCCTCCCACAGTCCCTCCCCAGCCCTGACTGTGCACCAGTGGGGTCCCTCGGTCTGGCCTGCGCCCTCTCGCAATCCGGGACCCCTTGGGGGATGTCGGAGAGCCGGTTTCTGCCTGATCCCCGCAGGCCAGGCCGAGGGACCCCACCGGTGCATGAATCTATGCACCGAGCCTCTAGTATATACATAGAAAAGCATTTTGCCAAAATCTGGGGCTGTGGTATGTGCATGGACAGCTTTCCCTTCGTCTTACTGGTCACATGGGTTTTCCCCAACAGGCAGGGCCCTGGTGACGGCCCAGGTCCCCTGGGTTAAGGCTGACCGTGACCTGGGCTTGGTGGTCTGTCCAGGAGGGTGTGGCTATGCTCTCCCGACCCCCAAAGACCCGGCAGGGAGAGCCAGACCCTGTGCGCTCACCTTCCCCCGCCCACACCTCACCTTCTTCAACACCGGCACCGCCAGGAAGCAGGTGACCACGGCCGGCGTGTCCAAGGCGCGCTGCGGCGTGTTTAAGGGGCACATGCCCTTGAGGCTGTAGATGTAGATCTTTTGGTCCTGCAGAGGCAGACGGGCCGCGTGAGACCCGGCGCACACGGGCCGGACGTCCCTACCCTACAGGGCCCGCCCCGCCTGGGAATCCCTCTGGGCCTTGGAGAGGAACAGGCTCTCTGGTCGTGTGTTTCCACACCTCTGTCCTTTGTAGGAACTGGGAAAACGACAGGGTTGTCTAACGAGGAAAAGTGAAACTGCTCATCCCCTATTCCCCAGAGAAAGCCCCGCTGTTGGGGTCTGAGGCACCCATTTTCTTTCTTTCTTTTTTTTTTTTTTAATATATTTTTTATTGATTTCAGAGAGGAAGGGAGAGTGAGAGAGGAACATCCATGATGAGAGAGAATGATGGATCGGCCGCCTCCTGCATGCCCCCTCCTGGGGATCGAGCCCGCAACCCGGGCACGTGCCCTGACCGGGAATCGAACCATGACCTCCTGGTTCATAGGTTGATGCTCCACCACGGAGCCCGCCGGGCCCGGTGTCCTGTCTTTAGAGGGCGTAGACCTGGCTCCCAGGGTTGCCCGCCTGACGAGAGCCCTGCATGGGGAGGGGGCTCGGGGATGGGGTGGGGTGGAGAGGGGGGGGGTACCTCGGTGGCCGTCCACAGGGCGTTCTGGACCTTGATCTGGCAGCTGAGCCTCATGCCCGGGCAGCCCATCCTCTGCACCTCCAGGAGGCCCTTCTCCGTGTTCACCACCGTGTAGTTCCTACAACGGGCGGCGATCGTGCGGTCAGCTCAGGGCGGCCGGGAGCCGCCTCCCTCGTCCCGGCAACCGCGGAGGAGGAGAACGGGCGATGGGTGGGACCAGACCTCCCGGTTCGTGGGTTGACGCTCAACCACCGAGCCACACCGGCCATGCCTTTTCGCTTCTCTTAATCACAGACCTGAATGTGCATGTCTATATGTGTGGACTCCATTTTCTTTTTTTAAAAAAATATGTTTTTTTAAAAAATATGTGTGACCAGTTTAGCTCAGTGGATGGAGCATCGGCCTGCGGACTGAAGGGTCCCAGGTTCGATTCCAGTCAAGGGCATGTACCTTGGATGCGGGCACATCCCCAGTTAGGAGGCGTGCAGGAGGCAGCTGATCGATGTTTCTAGCTCTCTATCCCTCTCCCTTCCTCTCTGTAAAAAATCAATAAAATATTTAGAAAAATATTAATTTCAGAGAGGAAGGGAGAGGGAGAGAGAGAAACATCCATGATGAGAGATCAATCACTGGTCAGCTTCCTGTATGCCTCCTACTGAGGATCAAGCCCGCAACCTGGGCATGTGCCCTTGACCGGAATCGAACCCAGGACTCTTCAGTCCGCAGGCCGATGCTCTATCCACGGAGCCACACCGGCTAGGGCTAAAATATGTTTTTATTGATTTTTTTTTTAAGAGAGAGAGGAAGGGAGAGAGAGAGAGAGAGAGAGAGAGAGAGAGAGAGAGAGAGAGAGAGAAACATCGATGCGAGAGAGAAACATGGATCGGCCACCTCCCGCACTCTCACGTGCCCCAACCAAGGACCGAGCCCAAAACCGGGAATCCAACCGGCGACCTTTTGGTTCATGGGATGCTGCTCAACCGAGCCACACCGGCCGGGGCAGTTGTCTCTCTTGAGGAGTCTCCACCAGGCTTCCAATCCATCATGCACTCAACATCTCTCACCATGGTCACCCCCGACGGCCCCCCAACCCCACGGCCGCCCCCTCTCTGACACCAGCAGGGCGTGGCACGCCTCAAGGCCTTACCTGGACTCCTCCTTCCCGTCCCAGAACACCACTGTGTACTCCTGGCTCTGGGACGAGAAGAAGGCGGTCTGCTTCCCACAGGGCAGCTGGTACATGAAGGTGGCGAAGGTCGGGTCCTTCATCTGGCTCACCACGGACAGGGCCAGCGGCCGCTGAGGGAGAGAGGCCGCCATGGCCGTGAGCGGGGTCCCTGAACAACCAGACGGATGTCCATTCTGCCTACGAAACCAACGGCCTTGAACCGGGGAGGAAGGAGTGGACTCGACGCATTCAAGACTCAACTGAGCCCCAGCCGGTGTGGCTCAGCGGGCAGAGCGTCGGCAATGGATAGAGCAGACGGAAGGGTCCCAGGTTCGATTCTGGTCAAGGGCACGTGCCCGGGGGACGGGGCGTGCAGGAGGCAGCCGATCCATGATTCTCTCTCATTAGTGATGTTTCTATCTCTCTCTCCCTCTCCCTTCCTCTCTGAAATCAATTAAAAAAAACAACACAAGACTCAACCGAAACAAGAGACAAAACAGACACCAAAAGCAGACCCTCCGAGGCATCGGGGTCACCGTTGTCCATGGCAACTAGAGCTCCAGTGACCAGGTTAGTCTAAACTCGGGTATTCCCATCCCCCAAGCCCAGGAGTGCAGAAGCACTGAATCTTGTAAGGAAACGTTCTCACACCTCATCGACTGCCAATACATTACACTCGCGCTTTCGAAAGTGGTAAGTGTGGCTTAAACTCGAAACCACTGGCTTTTTCTGAAAACAACTCGCTTTATGGGTGATCTAGCCCAGTGGTCGGCAAACTCATGAGTCCACAGAGCCAAATATCAACAGTACAACGATCGAAATTTCTTTTGAGAGCCAAACTTTTTTAAACTTAAACTTCGTCTAACGCCGCTTCTTCAAAATAGACTGGCCCAGGCCGTGGCATTTTGTGGAAGAGCCACACTCAAGGGGCCAAAGAGCCGCCTGTGGCTCGCGAGCCACAGTTTGCCGACCACGGATCTAGTCATTAAATGTTACTGATTTCAGAGAGGAAGGGAGAGGGAGAGAGAGAGACGGAAACATCCATGAGAGAGAATCCTGGGTCGGCTGCCTCCTGCACGCCCCCCTACTGGGGATCGAGCCTGCAACCCGGGCCTGTGCCCTGACCACGGAGCCACACTGAATGGACAGCAACTCGCTTTAAAATGACCATGAGGCTCCTGTTTCTCACGAGCAAACCTGCTCCTCGTTACTCTCCGAAGAGCCCCCCTACGTTCCCTGCTCCTGCACGGGGACCGCCTTGCCATCCAGGGGCCGGCATGCTTTCCCCGCACGATGATGCTACCCAGACGCTGGGGAGGAAGAGCAAGCTCACGTGTCCTGAGAGTGATACGCACCCCGTGGAACGGATCTGAATGTCTGAGGAGCAGTCAGGACCCCCTTTCTAGAAGAGGTGAGCGGGGAGGAGTGGCTCCCTGGGTTCTCAGCCCTTCGGGAAGGCTGGGCAGGGGCAGCTGTCCCGTGGCCCCGGGAGACCCACAGCCTCCACCCACCACAGCAGCCGGAGGGGCTGGGCGCCGGCCCTGCGCCCCGGTACCTTCTCGGGCTTGGTGTCCCAGCACTCCGTCATGAGCGCCTGCAGCCGGTGGAACTGCACCTCCTCCGGCTGCCCCAGCACCGGGCGGATGCCCTTGGACAGCTTCTTGGCGATCTGCAGCTGGTGGTGGCCCAGCGCCGGCCGCTGTCCCGACAGCAGCTCGTAGAGCACCATCCCGTAGGAGAACATGTCTACCTGGGCGGGGAGGCACGCCGAGTCAGGGCCCCCCCCGCCTGGCCCAGCTGCTCTCGCCAGCTGGCCCTCAGGTGGACGGAGAAGAGAGGTACCTTTAGGCAAGGAGGTCGTGGGCCCTGTTCACAGGGAGGCACTCACCAACCCACCCATCCATCACCCATCCACCCATCCATCACCCATCTGTCCATCCACCCATCCATCACCCATCCACCCATCTAACCATCCACCCATCCATCACCCATCCACCGGTCACCCATCTGTCCATCCATCCGCCCATCCATCATCCATCCATCCATCACCCATCTGAACATCCATCCATCCACCCATCCATCACCCATCTGTCCATCCACCCATCCATCACCCATCTACCCGTCACCCATCTGTCCAGCCATCCACCCATCCATCATCCATCTGTCCATCCACCCATCCATCACCCATCCACCCATCACTCATCCACTGGTCACCCATCTGTCCATCCATCTGCCCACCCATCCATCATCCATCCACCCATCACCCATCTGTCCATCCATCCACCCATCCATCCATCCACCCATCCACCGGTCACCCATCTGTCCATCCATCCACCCATCCATCATCCATCCATCATCCATCCATCCATCACCCATCTGAACATCCATCCACCCACCCACCCATCCATCACCCATCCACCTGTCACCCATCTGAACATCCATCCATCCACCCATCCATCACCCATCCACCCATCACCCATCTGAACATCCATCCACCACCTATCATCCATCCACCCATCACCCATCTGTCCATCCATCCACCCATCCATCACCCACCCATCCATCATCCATCTGTTCATCCATACACCCACCCATCATCCATCCACCCATCACCCATCTGAACATCCATCCATCCATCCACCCGTCACCCATCTGTCCATCCATCCACCCACCCATCCATCACCCATCCACCCATCACCCATCCACCGGTCACCCATCTGTCCATCCATCTGCCCACCCATCCATCATCCATCCACCCATCACCCATCTGTTCATCCATCCACCCATCCATCCATCCACCCATCCATCACCCATCCACCGGTCACCCATCTGTCCATCCATCCACCCATCCATCATCCATCCATCCATCATCCATCTGAACATCCATCCACCCACCCATCCATCCATCACCCATCCACCTGTCACCCATCTGAACATCCATCCATCCACCCATCCATCTGTCCATCCATCCATCCACCCATCCATCACCCATCCACCCATCACCCATCTGAACATCCATCCACCCACCCATCATCCATCCACCCATCACCCATCTGTCCATCCATCCACCCATCCATCACCCACCCATCCATCATCCATCTCTCCATCTCTCCATCCACCTGCCCACCCATCATCATCCATCTCTCCATCCATCCACCCGCCCATCCATCCATCATCCATCCACCCATCATCCATCTGTCCATCCATCCATCCACCCACCCATCCATCATCCATCTATCCATCCACCCGCCCACCCACCATCATCATCATCTCTCCATCCACCCACCCACCCATCCATCACTCATCCATCCATCCATCCATCCATGGTTGCCTGACACGGGCCCGGGGTCCCGAGCTGGGTACCTTCTCATCGTACACGATGCGCGGCCTGATCTCCGGGGCCTGGTAGCCGGGTGTGCCCTCCACGCCCAGGGCGCCCTCGTGGAAGGACTGCCTGGAGATGCCGTAGTCCGACAGCTTGATGTTCACGTGCTCCTTGACGTCCAGAGACCAGACCAGGATGTTGTCCGACTTCAGGTCACAGAAGATGATGTTCTTCTTGTGCAGGTAGGCCAGGCCCGAGGCGATCTGGTAGGCGGTCTTCTGGGTGAGCATGTGGCCCAGGGGCATGAAGGAAGAATCTTGGCCAAGAAAGACACATCAAATGATCATCAGCACAACTGTCCTCCTTTCTTTCCTATTTATTCATTTTTAAAAAAATATTTTTAATTATTTTCAGAGAGAGAGAGAATCATGGATTGGCTGCCTCCTGCATGCCCCCTACTGGGGCTCAAGCCTGCAACCCGGGCATGTGCCCTGACTGGGAATCGAACCGTGACCTCCTGGTTCATAGGTCAACGCTCAACCACCAAGCCACGCCGGCTGGGCAAGCCACGAACTCTCGGGCCTCCCAGGAGCAGCCACCTGCCCCCCGCCCCCCATGGAAGGTTCCGGGAGCGGCGGGCACCTTTGGCGTTCTCGGACAGCACGGTGTTGAGGCTGCCCAGCGGGGCGAGCTCCAGGGCGAAGCAGAGCGGGTGGATGCTGATGCCGATGAGGGACACGATGCAGGGGTGCTGCAGGGCGTGCAGCATGCTGGCCTCCTGCCGGAACTCCGAGAAGTTCTTCATGGCGTCCGTGGCCCGCAGGTGCCTCAGCATGGTGTCTGCGGGGGACGGCGCGGCGTCAGTTCACACGCATTTTATTAAAAAAAATTTTTTTTTTAAATTGATTTCAGAGAGGAAGGGAGAGGGAGAGACAGAAACATCCATGATGAGAGAGAATCATGGACTGGTTGCCTCCTGCATGCCCCACACTGGGGATCGAGCCCACAACCCGGGCATGTGCCCTGACCAGGAATCGAACCCTGACCTCCTGGTTCATAGGTCGACGCTCAACCAGTGAGCCACACCGGCCCGGCTATATGCTTTTTAGAACCTCTGATTTCTCTCCCTCTCTGAAATCCATTTTAAAAAGTGTATATCTATAATAATAAAAGGGCAATATGCTAATTAGACCGGATGTCCTTCCGGACGTCATTCCAGACATCCTTCCAGGCAAAGCCGGGGCCAGAGCGAAGCCGGGGTCCCAGGTGCCGGAGGAAAGCCGGTGCCGGCAGCCGGGGGACGGAAGACCTACTCTTGCATGAATTTTTGTGCATCGGGCCTCTAGTGTATTTAAAAAAAGGAAAAAAGGAAAAAAGAAAAGAAAAGCAAGGAGGCAGGGCCCTGCTCACCGGCTGGGGCGTTAGCGAAGTTCTTGAACTTCTTGATCTGGAAGCGCTTCACGGCCACAGGCCGGCCTTGGTAGCGGGCGCGGTAGATGATGGTGCCGCTGCCGCCCTGGCCCAGGACGCTGCTCTCGTCCTCGCTGTGCTCCAGCTCGCGGTTCTCCAGGAAGAGCCTGCGGGGACACGGCTGCGGTGAGAACAGGCGCCCACCCGCCCGAGCTCCCAGGGGAGGAGGGTGGCGCTCTGCGGGCGGGGCTGGGCCCCAGCTGAAGTTCCCAGAGAGCCTTGTGCTGGACCCTGGATCCTGCTCAGACCGCCAGGTTCCTCAACCCCTGGACAAGGACCCCATTTATGTACCACGCTGCAGCCCGGCCGGCGTGGCTCGGGGGTTGAGCGTCAACCTAGGAACCAGGAGGTCATGGTTCGATTCCCGGTCAGGGCACACGCCCGGGTTGCGGGCTCGATCCCCAGTGGGGGGCGTGCAGGAGGCAGCCGGTCCATGATTCCCTCTCATCATGGATGTTCCTCTCTCTCCCTCTCCCTCTTCTTTCCTCTGAAATCAATAAAAATACATTTAAAAAAAATCAATGGAGCCCTAACCGGTGTGGCTCAGTGGATAGAGCGTCGACCTGCGGACTGAAGGGTTCCAGGTTCGATTCCGGTCAAGGGCATGTACCTTGGTTTCGGGCACATCCCCAGTAGGGGGTGTGCAGAAGGCAGCTGATCGATGTTTCTCTCTCATCGATGTTTCTAACTCTCTATCCCTCTCCCTTCCTCTCTGTAAAAAATCAATAAAATATATATTTTTTAAATAATCAATGGAAAAATACCCCTGGGTAAGGATTAACCAATAAATAACTAAATAGATAAATGAAAGTCCCCTGGGCCAGGGCAGGAGGCGGTGGCTGCAGCCGCCGCCAGCATGCAGGGTGGCGTACCGGGCCGGGAAGTCGGTCATGAACAGCTCGGGCACCAGCTCCTGGAGGGGCACGGCGAGGTCGGGGTGCCGGGGGCAGGCGATGACGTCCCGCTCGATGGCCGTCAGCACGCAGTCCTCCATGTCGAAGTACTGCACGCCCTCCGCCTTCTCGCCGGGGTCGGCGCGCTGGGCCCAGGAGGCCTCGCAGACCGGGCAGGGCACGTACTGCTCCATGAGGGGCGTCCCGTCGCTCTCCGTGGCCGTCAGGGCTACAGGGGGACAGAGGGGGTACAGCTCGGAGAACGGCGGCTGCAGGGGGGTCCCGGAGCAGAACCTGCAAACCCAGCCTGGGGGGGCCCTCCAAGAAGGGGGGGCGATCTGTGTGCTCTCGCCCGGCCCCCAGATTGTGCCTGAAACATGACCATTGCACTGAGCTTGCTTTTGAAAAATATTTTTATAAATTTCAGAGAGGAAGGGAGAGGGAGAGAGAGAGACATCCATGATGAGAGAGCATCATGGATCGGCTGCCTCCTGCACGCCCCCTATTGGGGATCGAGCCTGCAACCCGGGCATGTGCCCTGACCGGGAATCGAACCGTGACCTCCTGGTTCCTAGGTCGACGCTCAACCCCTGAGCCACACCGGCCGGGCTCACACCCACTCCCTGCTCGCTCAGAGGGAAGGGGGAGTGCTCCCTGGGAGGAGGCAGCCCGGTTTTGCCCCATGGCCTCCTCCCTGGAGAACACCCCGTGGTTCCGTGTCTGCTCCCGGAGCAAAACAAACAGACAGCGGGCCCGAACCGTCACTTCAAAGAGTATTTTCTTTGGGCGGACAGTCAAAGGGTTTGAAAAGGGCCGTGTGGGTGGCTGAGCCCCTGTGGGATCGGGGTGGGGGGCAGGCGGGGAAGGGGAAGGCGGGTCCTTGGCAGGTGTGGCTCCATCGGCGGGCTCCCCAGCCCTCGTCGGTCTGGCTCAGTGGATAGAGCGTCAGCCCGTGGACGGAAGTGTCCTGGGTTCGATTCCCATCAAGGGCATGTATCTCAGTGGCAGGCTCAGTCCCCAGCCCTGGTCGGGTCTTTGTGTGGGAGGCAACCAATCGATGCTTCTCTCTCTGTGTCTTTCCCTCTCTCTCTCCATCCCTTCCACTCTCTCTCTCTAAAAATAAATGGAGCCGTAACCAGTTTGGCTCAGTGGATAGAGCGTCGGCCTGCGGGCTGAAAGGTCCCAGGTTCGATTCTGGTCAAGGGCATGTACCTTGGTTGTGGGCACATCCCCAGTAGGGAGTGTGCAGGAGGCAGCTGATTGATGATTCTAACTCTCTATCCCTCTCCCTTCCTCTCTGTAAAAAATCAATAAAAAATAAATAAATAAATGGAAAAAAAATCCTTGGTTGAGGGTGAACAACAACAAAAATTGGCATATAAGTGGACCCCCACGGTTTAAATCCACATTGTTCAAGGGGCTCTACACTAACACGAATAAAGACGGAATTCAAGAACTTTCTCTTAGTTCCTTTGGGGCTCAGGAGTTGAGCATCAACCTATGCACCAGGAGGTCACGGTTCAATTCCGGTCAGGGCACATGCCCGGGTTGTGGGCTCCATCCCCAGTGTGGGGTGTGCAGGAGGCAGCTGATCCATGATTCTCTCTCCTCATTGATGCTTCTCTCTCTCCCCCTCTCCCTTCCTCTCTGACATCATTAAAAAATATTTAAACAAACAAACAAACAAACAAACAAACGAACATTCTCTCACCGGGAAACCACTGATCGATCAAGGAGTTGACATGGTCCGTGATGAAGGCCATGGCCGAGAAGTCCCTCATCTCCGACTGGCAGATGATTTTTATCCCTCCGCTCTTCTTCTTCTTCCAGTTCACGTCCGAGGACTCCACGCTGCCCCAGAGACGAGGAGGCGTCCGCTGTGATCGGGCCGTGCAGGGCCCTGGGACGTCCCCTTGCCTCCGGGGTGAGCACCGACCCCCAGGGACCCCCAGGCTCCCTGTGCCCGGGCAGGACTGTCGGGGGAGGGTTGAGGGGGGGGGGATCCTGCATGTGTGTATTTGTGTGCATGGCCCTGCCTTGTCCCCATGTGGCCCCCGACACGAGGACCTGGACATGCTGAGGGCTTTGCAGCAAGGGATGAGCAGGCTGGGCCCTGGGTGCGACCTGGGAACGCTCTTTCTCCCCGGAACCACGGGATTCTCACCGGCCACGTGGCCACCGTGACCCTGAACTAGAAACATCGCCGTGAAGGCAGCAGGCACCGAGGATGGACCAGGTCAGGCCCTCGGAGGAAGTCACTTTCCCCCACGCCCTTCTTTTCTCACGGAAGAATATTTTGAAAAATTCATTGTAAATGCTGTAGACGAGCCTGGACTGCCTGGCTCAGTGGTTGAGCGTCGACCTATGAACCAGGAGGTCACGGTTCGATTCCCGGTCAGGGCACAGGCCCGGGTTGCAGGCTCGATCCTCAGTAAGGGGTGTGCAGGAGGCAGCTGATCCATGATTCTCTCTCATCATGGATGTTTCTCTCTCTCTCTCTCTCCCTCCCTCTTCCTCCCACGTTTCTTTGTGAGGAACTTCCTCCAGCACAGCAGTAAGTTCTTCCTTTATTTATTTATTTATTTATTTATTTTGTCAATCCTCACCCGAGGATATTTTTCCATTGATTTATAGAGAGAGTGGACGGGAGGGAGGGAGACACAGAGAGAGAAACATCAACGGGAGAGAGACACATCGATTGGTTGCCTCCCAGACCAGGGCCATCGGATCGATCCTGCAACCGAGGTACGTGCCCTTGAGCGGGATCGAACCCGGGACCCTTCAGTCCTCGGGCCGGTGCTCTATCCACTGAGCCACACCGGCCAGGGCGTAAGTGCTTCCTTTAAAACAGTGGCTTCCTGGGCCATCTTTTCTCCCGGGTCTAATAAATGCCACGCTGCTCCCCCCACGGAAACTGATAAAACCACTCTGGCGCTTTTGGAACATCCTCTTTTCCTGGTAGACGGATGCTGGGGACCGTTTACAAGTGTCGTTTACAAGTGTAGGAACGAGAGCACCGGTCATTCTAAAAGGCTAGTCCAGCCCTAACTGGTGTGGCTCAGTGGATAGAGCGTGGGCCTTCGGACTGAAGGGTCCCAGGTTCGATTCCGGTCAAGGGCATGTACCTTGGTTGCGGGCACATCCCCAGTGGGGTGTGTGCAGGAGGCAGCTGATGGATGTTTCTCTCTCATTGATGTTTCTGACTCTCCCTCCCTCTCTGTAAAAAAATTAATAAAATATGTTTTTTAAAATAAGGCTAGTCCACAGGAGCGGCCACAGGCAGGCGATGCCTCGAGCAAGGCCCATTGGGAAAGCTCGGAGCTCCCACGCCCTACCAGCGTGCGCCATCCTCCCAATGTTTCCCAAACCGTGGGCTCCCGGGGAACCCTCTTTCTCACCAGCTGCCATCATGAGCGGCTCTGGGGAGCAGAACTGGACGCCCGGCGGCCAGCCCCCCGCCCCCGCCCCGGGTCCCCACCTGAGGTAGCCCCCATCGAACGTGACCAGGAGACCTTCCTGCCAGTAGATGGTCTGGTTCCTCTTCACTCGGAAGGTGCTGCAGCGGTTCCGCTGGCTCCCGGCGAAGCTGTAGATGGTGACCCTCCTGTGCCGGCTCTTGCTGTGCTTCTTCGTCTCGAACAGCTGCCACGACGGAAAGACCCTGCGTGAGGACCCCGAGCGCCTCGCCGGCCCCGGGCAGAGCGCCGCAGCCGGCAGCCGGGCCCCGTCGTGACTACCGATCACGGTCTCCCCCACCCCGTCCTCCCCCACAACGTGTGCGTGACGGGAAGGAGCCCCGGGGGATCCCTGCGAATGCGTGCCCGGGTTGTGGGCTCGAGCGAGGGTCTTCCCCCAGGGACTGCTCAAGTCTGTCCCTCCCTGATTTTTTTTTTGTTTGTTTTTTTACAGAGAGGAAGGGAGAGGGATAGAGAGTTAGAAACATCAATGAGAGAGAAACATCCATCAGCCGCCTCCTGCACACCCCCTACTGGGGATGTGCCTGCAACCAAGGTCCATGCCCTTAACCGGAATCGAACCTGGGACCCTTCAGTCCGCAGGCCGACGCTCTATCCACGGAGCCACACCAGTGAGGGCTGCCCCTCCCTGATTTTACAAGCAAAAATGTAGAGGAAGAAATGAGGGCAATACAGCCCGGCCGGCGCGGCTCAGCGGCTGAGTGTCAACCGATGAACCAGGAGGTCACGGTTCGATTCCCCGTCAGGGCACACACGCTTTCCCTCCTGGACTGAGACGCTGGGGAAAGAGTGGTTTTTTCTTTTTCTTTTTTAATTTTTAATAAAAATATATTTTTATTGATTTCAGAGAGGAAGGGAGAGGGAGAGGGAGAAACGTCAAGGATGAGAGAGAATCATGGATCGGCTGCCTCCCGCATGCCCCCTACTGGGGATCGAGCCCGCAATCCGGGCCTGTGCCCTGACACCGAACCGTGACCTCCCGGTTCCTAGGTCGACGCTCAACCACCGAGCCACGCTGGCCGGGAGGGAAAATGGTTTTTGGTCAAACCCTTCCAGCCAAGAGCATCGCTCCCCGTCGAGGAGGACACCACCGTGGCAGGTGCCTTACCTGGGCACCCCCCACCCCCCCCAACCCCCGTCCCCGCGAAGACACCACCACTACCTGGAGGTCCATTTCCGCCAGGCTGATGAGCATCCGCGCGATGAACCTTTGCCAGAAGCCGACGGGCACGAAGCTCATCTTGAACACCCTCTGGATGGTGTTGGCCGTGGGGTGCCGCATGCCGTGCGTGTCCAGGCCCGGCTTGGACGGGAGCAGATGCGGCAGGAGGTAGCTGAAACACACGGGAGGGCTCTGTGAGCCTTCATAGGGCCCCAGGTTCGATTCCCGGGGAGGGGCACGTACCCCGGTGGCAGGCTCGACCCCTGGCCCTGGTCCGGGCACGTGCCGGAGGCAACCTATGGATGTGTCTCTCTCACATCGATGTTTCTCTCTCTCTGTCTCTCCCCCTCCCTTCCGCTCTCTCTAAAAATGAAAAAAGTATCCCATTAATATAAATAAATAAATATGTAAATAAATAAATGGCACTGTGAATCTTCAGACCCAGTTCTGGGGGGGAGGGGAGGATCCCTAACCCCAGTAGAAAGGTGGCTTCTTTCTAAGGCCTTGGAATCTTATTTTTATTTTATTTTCGTATTTATTTATTTAAATATATTTTATGGATTTTTTACAGAGAGGAAGGGAGAGGGATAGAGAGTTAGAAACATCGATGAGAGAAACATCGATCAGCTGCCTCCTGCACACTCCCTACTGGGGATGTGCTCGCAACCAAGGTCCATGCCCTTGACCAGAATCGAACCTGGGACCCTTCAGTCCGCAGGCCGACGCTCTATCCACTGAGCCAAACCGGTTAGGGCTGGAATTGTATTTTTAGAAAGAGAGCAGTATATATGCTAGGAATAAATGCTCCAATGTTCCCCCAATGGCCGGTGTGGCTCTGTGGTTGAGCATCGACCCAGGAACCAGGAGGTCACAGTTTGATTCCCGGTCAGGATGCATACCCGGGTTGCGGGCTGGATCCCCAGTGAGGGGCGTGCAGGAGGCAGCCGATCCATGATTCTCTCTCATCGTGGATGTTTCTCTCTCTCTCCCTCTCCCTTCCTCTCTGACATCAATAAAAAGCAAACAAACACATATATTTTTAAAAGAATCCGTGCTCCAAGAGAACACAAAGATGGGCACGGTGAACGCATTTAGCGAGGTGGCCGAGACAGAGGCGAGACCGAGGCTGGCAAAGGACACGAAACCCTCCGTGGTCCCAAACGCGCCAGACAGAGCCCGTCGCCGCAGCTGCCCTGCACCCTGGGCCGGGGCGGCGGGACCCGCTCACAATGAACTTGGGACAGGGCCGAGGAAAAACAAACACAGCTGCACGGGGCCGGGGAGGTGGGGGGGGGTGTCGGGGGGACAATGCCGATATTGGGGTCAGAGCAGCGTCTCCTGGCTCCCCACGCTGTTTATTGCTCTTGGCGAATGGAGCCGGCAGGGCCGCCTTTCAAGTCAGAGGAGGCTGTTTGTGCAGAAGAGGGGCGTCGGGTGGGCGCGCTCCGCTCTGCATAAAAGCGCCGCATCACCGAGTCGCTCAGCTGTTCCTGGCTGTGGTCACTTGAAAACAGCTGGAATGGGAGGTCCCCCAAGAGTGGCCCCGAGGGGCAGGCTCTGGGCAGAGCCTTGGGCGTGTCCCCTTCCTTCTCTTTTCTTTCTTTCTTTCTTTCTTTCTTTCTTTCTTTCTTTCTTTCTTTCTTTCTTTCTTTCAATGCAATCTTCAGATCATATAAATTTGTTGATGATTGCTTTATTTTTTAACCTTTACCTATATATATATATTTTTCTCTTTCTTTCCTTTTTATTATTTTTTATATTATTCAAAAGTTTTTATTTTATATATTTTTAAAAATATTATTGATTTTTTTACAGAGAGGAAGGGGGAGGATAGAGAGCCAGAAACATCGATGAGAGAGAAACATCCATCTGCTGCTGCCTGCACCTCCCTACTGGGGATGTGCCCGCAACCAAGGTACATGCCCTTGACCGGAATCGAACCTGGGACCCTTGAGTCCGCAGGCCGACGCTCTATCCACTGAGCCACACCGGTTAGGGCTCAAAAGTTTTTATTGAGCCCTAGCCAGTTTTGCTCAGTGGACAGAGGTTCAGTCTGCAGACTGAAGGGTCCCGGGTTCAATGCCAGTCAAGGGCACGTACCTCGGTTGCAGGCTCCTCCCGGCCCGGGCCCTGGTCGGGCGGGGCATGAGCAGGAGGCAACCCATTGATTTGTTTCTCTCACATCGATATTTCTCTCTGTCTTTCCCTTTCTCTTCTACTCTCTCTAAAAGTCAATGGAAAAATACCCTCGGGTGAGGATTAAAAAAAAAAAGTTTTTTATTGATTTCAGAGAGTAAGGGAGAAGGAGAGAGAGAGAAACATCCATGATGAGAGAGAATCAAGGATCGGCTGCCTCCTGCACGCCCCCTACTGGGGATCAGGCCCCACAACCCAGGCATGTGCCCTGACTGCGGACCAAAGGGTCCTGGGTTCGATTCCGGGTCAAGGGCACGTACCTCGGTTACAGGCTCCTCCCGGCCCGGGCCCTGGTTCGGGCGCAAGCAGAAGGCAACCCATCGATGTGTCTCTCTCACATCCATGTTTCTCTCTCTCTCTCCCTCCCTCCCTTCCGCTCTCTCTAAAAATCAATGGGAAAATATCCTCCCCTGAGGATTCACCACAACAAAAAAAGACAGCCGTGCACGGAAAGAAACAGCCCGCCGAACAGGCCGGAGGGTCACCACGGCCCATCCCCGGGGAACCTGGTTCGAGCGCCCTGCAACCACGGCCCCCGACTCCTCCCCTCCCTCCTCCTCCTCCCTGGAGCCGCCGCCCAGCCCGGGGCTGCGGACGGACGGACGGACGGACGCACCTGTCGTTGGCCACGGGCAGGGCGATCTCGAACTTGGCCAGGAACTGGAAGTACTGCTCCTCGGTCTGCTGCGTGAAGCCGGTGCCACCAGCAGCAGGCGGAGGTCCTCGGCCCGGATCACCCGTTCTTGGCCACGGAGCGGGAGCCCTTGATGTGGAAGATGCGCTGCAGGCACTCGGACAGCCAGATGGGGTCCAGAAGTAGAGGTTCCGCAGGCCGTGGCTGGTGTCGGGGAAGTGCAGCAGCGCGCCCGTTTCGATGAGGAAGCTGATGGCTGCGCACGGGAGCGGGGAGGGGGGGGAAGGCATCAGACCGAGCGAAAAGGGAGTCGGGGGTGACACATTCCCCGAGGAAGCAGCCAAACACGTGGCCCTTCCAGCTGGCTGCCCCCTACAGGAGCCAACGTGCTGAAACGATTGATCCCGTTTTTCCCAGAGTCCGTCTTCTTTAATGTCAACTTACTTTTACTGACTTTAGAGAGGAAATGGGATAGAGAGAGAGAGAGAGAAACATCAATGATGGGAGAGAATCACGGATTGGCTGCCTCCTGCACGCCGCCCCTACTGGGGATCGAGCCCGCAACCGGGCATGTGCCCTGACCGGGAGTCAAACCCGGGACCTTTCAGTCCACGGGCTTATGGCTCTATCCGCTGAGGCAAACCGGCTAGGGCTGGATTCCATCTTTGCAAATTCATGCATTCATTAAAATTGATTGGTGGCCCGGCCGGCGTGGCTCAGTGGTTGAGCACTGACCCATGAACCAGGAGGTCACGGTTCGATTCCTGGTCAGGGGCACAAGCCTGGGTTGCAGGCCCGATCCCCAGTAGGGGGCGTGCAGGAGGCAACCGATCCATGATTCTCTCTCATCATTGATGTTTCTCTCTTTCTCCCTCTCCCTGCCCACAGCTACCCCTGCTCGCCCCCTCCCTGCCCGCGGCGCCCACCGGACTGCAGGTCCTCGTAGTCGCTGATGTCGTTGCCCGGCGTCTGCTCCACCAGCTGCTCCAGCTGCCTGTCCGTCAGGTACTGCACGTCGTCGCTCAGGCGTCGGCGCTGATGCTCCGCCAGCACGGCCTCCTGGAGGCTCAGGTAGCTCCTGGGCACCTGGGGCCGGGGGGGCAGGCCTGAGCCCTCCCGTCCCACGGGGCCCGGCCCAGCCCGCCCGCTGCCCTCCTGAGCCCTGAGCAGGTGGGTGCCTCACTGCCCAGCCCCCCCGCGCTCCCCCGGAATCTGCCGCACTGGGACCAGGAGCCTGCGGTACCCACCAGCCTCCCCACGAGCCGCTGGCAGCCGATGGTGCTGCCCACGTCCCTCATGTTGCACGTGACGTGGAAGATGAGCTGCCGCAGCCCCTCCTGGCCCTCCAGGCTCTTGCAGGAAATCTCGCTGTGAGAGCAAGAGACCCCCCCCACCCCTCTTTTTAAAAAATATATTTTGTATTGATTTCAGAGAGGAAGGGAGAGGGACAGAGAGAGAAACATCCATGATGAGAGAGAATCACGGATCGGCTGCCTCCTGCACGCCCCACACTGGGGATCGAGCCCGCAACCCGGGCATGTGCCCTGACCGGGAATCGAACCCTGACCTCCTGGGTCACAGTCCGATGCTCAACCCCTGAGCCACACTAGCCGGGCGGACCTCCCTCTCTGACAAGCATCGGGGCGTCTCTGATTTCCCGAGTGTTTTGTCCCCCAACGATGGGGAGTGGAGAGAAGGCGTGAGACACGCACACAGAGACGCTCCCTGGGGCTGTGCTTGGTGGAGAACATGGTGCGGAGAGCACCACGACAGCTCCCTCCCCTCTGTCTTCCCAACGCGCCCATTTCACAGAGGAGCAAGGTGAGGTGCAAGGAGCAGACTCAGGGCGAGCCCAGGTCTCCGTCGGCCCAGAGCTCGGGCTCCTGTGGTCACAGACCCCAGGGGACCGCTCTCGAGGACACGGGAGGGATTCTGCCTCCTGAGCCGGGAAGGGGTGTCCCCAGGCCACCTGGGCTCCCACGCTCACGGAACGCCACACAGAGGGAGGGAACCCCCCAAACCGCGCGTGCAGCCGTAGTCACGCAGGCTGTATTCTCGTCAGAGAAGGGTACTAAACTCGCTGAGCCTCAGTTTCATCATCTGCACAATGGGTACGACGTGAACCCTGCAGGGCGGATGTGAGAGTTCAAGGACAGGAGGCGGGAGAAGGCACAAGCCCACAGCCATGGCCCCACACGCACTGGCCCATCTTGCTCAACACCCAGTGGCCCCCCTCGCCCATCCCAGCCCCGTGGGGCCCCCCCCAGACCCCATGTGAGGACCAGGGGTGTGTTCTTAATCAGCGATTCATGAAGGTGGGCCCGGCCGGCGTGGCTCAGTGGTTGAGCGTCAACCTATGAACCAGGAGGTCACCGTTCGATTCCCGGTCAGGGCACAGGCCCGGGTTGTGGGCTCGATCCCCAGTAGGGGGCGTGCAGGAGGCAGCCGGTCCATGATTCTCTCTCATCATGGATGTTTCTCTCTCTGTCCCTCTCCCTTCCTCTCTGAAAGCAATACAAACGTCTTAAGACAAAAACCCAAATGGGATGGGCAGGCTGAGCGCTGGCCACAGGGCTGGTGGGGGGACCCAGCAAGCAGACCTCGCCCTGCCACACCCCTCGCTACTCCTCACCCTCCCTAGGCCCCTGTCTGCAACCCTTAAAGCCAGAAGACGCCCCAGAGGAGCCCAGCCCTTGGTTGGGCGCCCCCTGCAGGCGGACCCCAGGTACTGCAGGGAAGGTGGACAAGAGAGGGACCCGCCGCCACAGCCACCGGTGAGGTCAGAGCGCGCGACAGGAAGGCGGGGACACTCACTGCAGGTGTTTGAAGGTGATGTCCGGGAAGCCCGTGGCCCGGGACCCCGAGGGGGAGCGGCAGAGCGCCAGCACGTACGCCCGCAGCGTTGCGATCCTCTCCACGCGGAACTTGCTTTCGATCAAGTCCAGGTGCGTTCCCACCACCAGCACCACGGCGTTCGGGGCCTTGGCCTGCAACGGAGGGCCCCCCGGCCCCGGGTTGAGCTGAGCACCTGCCGCGGCGCCGGCACGGAGGAGGGGAGCCCCCTGCCAGGTGCGCAGGTGAGACCAGACACCTGTGGGCCCGAGCCTGTCCCTCACCCAGGGCCGCCTGGGCACTCCGGTCTGCAAACCCCTGGGGGCTGTCAGGCACTGGCTGAGGGGTGCATGGGGCCCCCCGTGACTCTCCCGGGGGCTGGGTTTCTGATCTCGGCAGACAGTGCAGCTGCATATGGGCCCTGTCACCTTTCCACTAGAGAGGGGAGTCCTGTCACCTTTTCCCCAATAGTGAGGGGCCTTTAAATGAAGGGAGAGGGCCCTGGCCAGTGTGGCTCAGTGGATAGAGTGTCAACCCGTGGACTGAAGGGTCCCGGGTTTGATTCCAGTCAAGGGCACGTACCTCGGCCGCGGGAGGCAATCCATCGATGTGTCTCTCTCACATCGATGTTTCTCTCTCTCTCTCCCTCCCTCCCTTCTACTTTCTCTAAAAAGAACCAATGGTTAGCCCTAACCGGTTTGGCTCAGTGGACAGAGCATTGGCCTGCGGACTGAAGGGTCCCAGGTTCGATTCCGGTCAAGGGCATGTACCTTGGTTGCGGGCACATCCCCAGTAAGGGGCGTGCAGGAGGCAGCTGATCGATGTTTCTCTCTCATCAATGTTCCTAACTCTCTATCCCTCTCCCTTCCTCTCTGTAAAAAATCAATAAAATATATTTTTAAAAAAATCAATGGAAAGATTTCCTTGGGTGAGGATTAACCAAAAACAAACAACTACGACAAAAAACAGTAAGTTTAAGTAAAAGGAAAGGCCAAGCGCCCTGGCGAGTTGGCTCCGTGGTTAGCGCGTCGGCCCACGCACCGGAGGGCTGTGGTTTGAATCCTGGTTAAGGGCACCCACCTAGGTTGCAGCTTTGAGGTCTGATGCCCTGGCCCCTGTCGGGGATCATGCTGGAGGCAACCAATGGATGTGTCTCTCTCACATCAATGTTTCTCTCTCTCCCTCCCTCCCTCCCTTCCACTCTCTCTCTAAAAATCAATGGGAAAAATATTCTCAGGTGAGGAGTAACAACAACAACAAAAGATGCCTAACGATTTCTTTTCTTTTCTTTTTTTTCTTCTTCTCTGTCCATGGGGGAGGGGGGACACCCTAGGGAAGCGGCCGGACCCCGGGATGTCCGAGGCCTGAGGCCTGACGGGCGGGGTCTCTCACCTCGATGTTGAGCAGCCAGAACTGCAGGCTGGCCACAGCCTCCTCGCCCAGCGCCAGGTTCCACACCACCACGTACAGGGCCTTGTCCGTGAAGAAGCACTGGTTGACCGTGGCCATGCTGGCCGGGCCGCCGATGTCCCACACGCTGAACTCGATGGACTCAACCTACTTGAGCAACAAGGCGGGGGCGGGGAGGGGCCTATGACACACCCGGGTCCCAGGCGGTCCCATCGAGACGGCCCATCGCTCGGAACGCTGTGTTTAGGGCCTAACCAAGGCCCGGCGGCCCGGCCGGCGTGGCTCAGTGGTTAGAGCACCGGCCCGCACACCAAGGGTCTCGGGTTCGATTCCCGGTCAAGGACACGTGCCTGGGTGTGGCAGGTTCAATCCCCGGCCCTGGTTCCGGGCATGTATGCAGGAGGCAGCCAATCGATGTGTCTCTCTCACATCGATGTTTCTCTCTCTCTCTCTCTCTCTCCCTCCCTTCCTTCCACTCTCTCTCTTAAAAAATTAATGGAGCCCTAACCGGTTTGGCTCAGTGGATAGAGCGTGGGCCTGCGGACTCAAGGGTCCCAGGTTCGATTCCGGTCAGGGGCATGTACCTTGGTTGCGGGCACATCCCCAGTAGGAGGTGTGCAGGAGGCAGCTGATGGATGTTTCTCTCTCATCGATGTTTCTAACTCTCCATCCCTCTCCCTTCCTCTCTGTAAAGAATCAATAAAATATGTTTAAAAGGAATTAATGGAGCCCTAGCCAGTTTGGCTCAGTGGATAGAGCACTGGCCTGCAGACTGAAGGGTCCTGGGTTCGATCCAGGTCAAGGGCATGTAACTCAGTTGCAGGCTGGATCCCCGGCCCTGGTTGGGGCAAGATCAATGGATGTGTCTCTCTCACATGGATGTTTCTCTCTCTGTCTCTCTCCCTTCCACTCTCTCTAAAAATCAGTGGAAAACAAAACTCTCAGGTGAAGATCAGCAAAAAAACAAAAACCAGCAAAAGGCACAACCCTGGAAAGCTTGGCCTGTCTGGCTGTTTGTGCTCAGAGACCGTAACCCAAGTGAGGGGAAGGGACCCGCGGGGGTGGGAGGGTAGAGGTGGGTTTAGGGGGGCCTCTATCCCCTGCTCACGGCGCAGGGGGCCGGGCCCTGAGCCCCGAGTCCGCCCGTGTCTGCGGAACATCGGGGGGCATGGTCCGGCCTCCATCCGGGCTGCAGACGGTTGGGAGGCATCCCGCTGCTGGGAGCCCCGGTGCTGATGTCACCCGGAGGCTCAACCTCCGTCTGAGTCTGAGCGAGGCCCAGGCCAAGGCGGAGGAGAGGGGCCTCCGGACTCAGTCACGTAGGTCAGAGGGCGGCGCCCCCCCAGGAGGCGGGGGACCGGTCCCCCCCCCCCCCCCCCGCGGGAAGGAGACAAAAGCCGCCTGTTGGGCTGCCAGGAAGGGCTGTGTACACGGGCCTTCTCTATCGCGCTGTGAGGTCAGCGTCTGGCCCGGCTGCGGTTTTCTGGAGCCGAGCGCCGTTCCCACGAAGCTGCCCGGGAAGGGGGGGACATGGGGGGGGGCGGCCCTGACCTGCCTTTGCAGAAAGAGGAATGCGGACAGCTGTTCTCCGCTGGCCGGAGGGCCGGGCTCCGTGACAGAGAGATGAGGGGGCTGTCCTTCCTTTCCTTCTTTTAATAGTTTGCCTTTTTTATTCTTCATTTCTGAAATATATTTTCTATTCATTTCAGAGAGGAAGGGAGAGGGAGAGAGAGGTAGATACATCCGTGATGAGAGAGAATCATGGATCTGCTGCCTCCTGCACGCCCCCCCACTGGGGATCGAGCCCACAACCCGAGCCTGAGCCCTTGACCGGGAATCGAACCCGGGACCCTTCAGTCCGCAGGCCGACGCTCTATCCACCGAGCCACACCAGCCGGGGCAAGAGTTTGCCTTTTTCGAAACAAAATTATTTTTATTGATTTCAGAGAGGAAGGGAGAGGGAGAGAGAGAAACATCCGTGGTGAGAGAGAATCGTGGATGTTTCCCTCCCTCTCTCCCTCTTCCTTCCTTTCTCTGTGAAATCAATAACAACATATCTAAAAAATATACATAGAAGCTCATCAAAGAGATATAACTGACAGCCAGGACTGAGAGCCAATGGCCCGGAGTCTCAACTTAGTTCTAACAGAGAAGCTACAAGGTCACATTTAAGAAATTCCTTGCTCTTGTCCGGCCGGCGTGGCTCCGAGGTTGAGCGGTGACCAATGAACCAGGAGGTCATGGTTGGATTCCCGGTCAGGGCACAGGCCCGGGTTGTGGGCTCCATCCCCAGTGGGGGGCGTGCAGGAGGCAACCGATCCATGATTCTCTCTCATCACTGATGCTTCTCTCTCTCTCTCTCTCCCTTCCTCTCTGACATCAATAAAAATATATTAAAAAAGAAAGGAAGAAAGAAATTCGCTGCGTCCAGCAGGAGCTGGGCGGAAACAGCACCCGGGGGGGGGGGGGGGGGGCGGGCCCTGCCCACGTCCTGGGCCGCAGACACAGGCCGGGGGCCGCCTGGGCGCTCTGCCGAGGAGGAGAGGTGCCCGGGGAAGCTGCCTCCCACCCCCCAGGGCCTCTGCACCCAGACCATCCCGGACCTTGGCTCTGGCGCCCGCGGGCCGCTGCAGCTCCCACTTGGAGGTCCGGATGGTGGCCTCGCCGTGCGCCAGCTGGGGGGCGCGCCCCGTCTGCAGGATCTCCAGCAGCGTGGACTTGCCCTGGCGCGGGGGCCCCACCACGATCATCTTCATCAGCTTGCACTTCTCCGCCTTCCGCAGCTGGGCGCGCAGGTAGGACAGCACGGCCTTGGGGCCTGGGCACAGAGCGCAGGGCAGTGAGGCTCAGGGGACAGGGCGCCGGCCCTCGAGCAGCAGGGTCCCCGGTTCGATTCCCAGTCAAGGGCACGCACCTCGGTTGCAGGCTCGATCCCCAGGCCCCCTCTCCCCGCCCCCGGTCGGGGGCCCGTGCAGGAGGCAACCAATCGGTGTGTCTCTCTCACATCCATGTTTCTCTCTCTCTGTCTCTCCCCTTCCCTTCCTCTCTCTCTGTTAATCAATGGAAGCCTTAGAGCGTCGGACCCTAAGTCTAACGCTAACCCTAATCCTCCTGCACGCCCTCTCCTGGGGATCGAGCCCACCACCCGGGCGTGTGCCCTTGACCAGGAATCGAACCGTGACCTCCGGGTTCATAGGTCGATGCTCAACCACTGAGCCACACCGGCCGGGCCCGACTTTTATTTATTTATTTGAAAGTATTACAGAGGTCCCTTTTATTGTTGTTATTGTTTTTTTCTCCCCATTCACCCCCTCCTCCCTGCACCCGCCCCTCCCTAGCCTTCCCCACACTCTTGTCCGTGTCCATGGGCTATGCATGTATGCACGTAAGTTCCCCCGTTAATCGCCACCTGCCCCGCCTTCCCGCACCCTCACCACCCCTCTGAGATCCTGAGATCCCGCAGGCTGCTGCAGGGGTTCTATGTCTCTGGGTCTATTTTGTCTCGTCGGCTAAATTCACCTTCTTTCCTGATCTCCGCGGGCACGTTGCTGATGTTCAGGTCTTCGATGTCCAGTTGCCAGAGGTTGCCCAGCTGCCCCAGCTCGGGAGGGAGCTCTCTTAGGCCAGGATTGCTGAGGACAGCACACGGGACACGCACACGCACACGCACATGCACACGCAGCAGCCGGTCAGCCTCGGAGGCCGGCAGGGGCCACCGAGAGCCTGCACCCCGAGCCCAACATCGTGGGCCCCTATTTCGAGCTTTCCACTGAAATCCTCACCCCAGAGCCTTTCTCCCTGGACAGTCAGGGGCGGCTCTTACGGGGCCTCCTCCCCCCACTTTCTCGTCTGGTCACCACCTTAAAGATGATCCATCACGCCCGGACGGCGGGGCTCAGTGGTTGAGCATCAACCTGGGAACCCGGAGGTCACGGTTCGATTCCCGGTCAGGGCACATGCCGGGGTTGCGGGCTCAGTTCCCAGTAGGCCGTGCCCGCAGGTGGATGAGGGACGGACGGATGGACGGACGGACGGACGGTCTGCCTCCCGGCTACGCACTTACTTGCCCAGGTAGAGCTCCGACAGGCTCCTCAGCAGGCACACCGAGGGCGGCACGGCGTCCAGCTGGTTGTCGTTGAGACAGAGGACCTCCAGGGACTCGCTGAGGAAGGCGGGGAAGTCCAGCGGGCACGCTGCGGGGACACGGAGAGCGGAGGGCGGTCTGAGGTGAACCGGGGGCCATCCCGGCGCGGGGGCCGCGTGGGCGGGGGACTGGCCCCACCTCAGAGAAAGACGCTCCTGTCGCCGACCTAGGATGCTCATCCAGCATTTCCTCCACCGGGGGGCCTTGGAGATGCGGCAAAGATGGGAGGACAAGGCCCTGGCCCAGTGGCCGGCAAACTCATGAGTCCACAGAGCCACATATCAACAGGACAACGACTGACATTTCTTTGGAGAGCCACATTTTTTAAACTTAAACTTCTTCTCACGCCACTTCTTCCAAATAGACTCGCCCAGGCCGTGGTATTTTGTGGAAGAGCCACACTCAAGGGGCCAAAGAGCCGCGTGTGGCTCGCGAGCGGAGGTTTGCTGACCACGGACCTAGCCGGTTGGCTCAGCGAATAGAGCATCAGCCCCAGGCTGAAGGGTCCCAGGTTAGATTTCAGTCAAGGGCACGTGCCCGGGTTTCGGGCTCGATCCCCAGTAGGGGGCGTGCAGGAGGCACTGATCCATGATTCTCTCTCATCATTGATGTTTCTCTCTCTCTCTCTCTCTCTCTCTCTCTCTCTCCCTTCCTCTGAAATCAATAAAACCATATTTATAACAAACAAACAAATAAGAAAACCCCACAAGCCAACTCTCCCCTATTTAAGCGAGTTCGTTCACCCGTTAATGATGCCATTAGCAGGACAGTCACATCCGACCTGCCTTTCCCGGGCCCGGAGCGGTGAGTGGAGCGAGGGCCTGGCTGGGGGCTGGGAACCCACACGGGTGGGAATCAGAGGGCCGGGTGTCGGCAGAATCTCCGAAGCGCCTTATCCCCCGTCCCGAGGCGGGGAGGGGCGGGGTGCCTGCCCCGGAGGGCCCCCCTTTCGCCTGGGTCTCTGCCAGACGAGCGAGAGGGAGGAGCCAGACCCTCTTGTTGGGCTGAAAGGATGCTCCCCAGCCCTTCATCTCAGCATCTCCCCCATTCTCCACCCCCCCCCCCCAACTCTGGCTTTTCCCACACACGGAGCTGCAGCGTCCATGGGGACAGGGTAACCTGGCCTCTGAGACTGCTCCGGGGGAGACGGTAGCGGAATACCCAACCCGGTGCCCGGAGAGCCGCCTGGTTAGCCGCGGTGTTGAGTGGGACGCCGGGCAGCGCCCCCTGGGGGAACAAGCGTGCAACCGACTTAGGAATGGCTTGGTACCGGACCACCCTGCTCCATAAGGAAATGCTCAAAAAGCCTTTTTTATTTTTATTTTTTAATTTAAAAAGAACGATCGCCCTAGCTGGTTTGGGTCCCTGGATACAGCGTCGACCCACGGAATGAAGGGTCCTGGGTTCGATTCCGGCCAAGGGCACATACTTCGGTGGCAGGCTCAATCCCTGGCCCCGGCTGGGGCGTGTGGGGGAGGCAACCAGTCGATGTGTCTCTCTCACATCGATGTTTCTCTCTGTCTCTCCCCTCCCTTCTACTCTCTCTAAAAATCAATGGAAAAAAATGCTCAAGTGAGTATGAAAAAAACACCCCCCGAAACCCTTTGTTTTTTAATCAATGAAAAAGAACGACCAACTTTAGCCTGCCCTCATTCACCCCGAAGCCCATCACAAAGAAGAAAGGGGTTGTGACTCCGGGGTTGAGCGTCCATCTACGCACCAGGAGGTCACGGTTCGATTCCCGGTCAGGGCACATGCCCGGGTTGTGGGCTCGATCCCCTGTAGGGCATGTGCAGGAGGCAGCCGGTCCATGATTCTCTCTCATCTCATCATTGATGTTTCTCTCTCACTCTCCCTCTCCTGTCCACTCTGAAATCAGTAAAATTATATATGGGCATATACATTTTTTAAGTCTTTTTTTTTTTTTTCTTCAGTGAAAAGAATGATCACCTCAGGAGCAGACGGAGGGAGGAGGTGCTGGGCGGCACCTGTCCTGGATCGCCCGGCCCGCCCGGCCGGCGGAGCACAGCTCGGGGCGTTTATGAACGGCAATTATGTATCCCTCAGTTATTTATGGCTCCGCGGGTCTGCGTGTTACCGGAAAACCGGCCGCTCCAAATTATTTTTGGACGAGGCCGCTGCGCAAATATGACTATTTGAATGCGCGTAAATGAGCTTGGAATGTTACTATCCTTCTGCAAACAAGTTATCTTTTACGGCTCATTCCTTCCCCAGGATCAACAGCCCCAGAGAATAACAGCACTGAGGGGAGAGGTGTGCTGTGTGCTTCTTTTTTTTTTTTTAACTTTGTTAATCCTCACCCGAGGCTATATTTCCATTGATTTTAGAGAGAGTGGAAGGGAGGGAGAGAGAGAGAGAGAGAGAGAGAGAGAGAGAAACGTCGCTGGGGGAGAGACACATGAACTGGTTGGCTCCCGCACACCCCCCACCCCCCACCAGGTTGAGCCTGCAACCGAGGTACGTGCCCTTGACCGGAATCGAACCCGGGACCCTTCAGTCCACAGGCTAATAATGTTCTATCCACTGAGCCAAACCGGTTAGGGTGGGTCTCTTTCTTTTCACCCCATGAGGGCTTCAACGTTCCAGATGTTTCCATCCCTCTCTCCCTCTCCCTTCCTCTCCTTGTCATCAATAAAAACATATTTTTTTAAAAAAATGCAAGGCTGGTTAATCTAAGAGACAGGTCCACACCTCCCCACCTCACCTGACAGAAGAGAATGAACAAGAACTGGTTTTCGAGAAACAGTCTCCGCTCAACTGGCCTTGTCACGCGACCAGCACTAACATCCTAGCAAAAAAGTCTGTTTCTGATGAGTTCGGGGGGGGGGGGGGGAAGACCCTAACTCCCTCTGGAATGTCAGCCCAGCCAGGATGCCCTAGGGGGGCGAGGGTGGCCGTGTTTGCATGTAGATTTCACAAGATCCCACAGTGTGGCTGTAAGAATGTCACGATGGCCCGGCCGGCGTGGCTCAGTGGTTGAGCGTCAACCTAGGAACCAGGAGGTCACGGTTGGATTCCCTGTCAGGGCACAGGCCCGGGTTGCGGGCTCCATCCCCAGTAGGGGGTGTGCAGGAGGCAGCCGATCCGTGATTCTCTCTCATCACGGATGTTTCTCTCTCTCCCCCTCTCCCTTCCTCTCTGAAGTCAATAGAAATGTTAACAAAAAAGAAAGACTAACATATTTAATGCACTACGGCAGTGCTCACAGGCAGCAGCCACCCACAAACAGCAGCTACAAGACTCATCCGGTTGTAAACAGCGGAGGGGTTTCAGGATAATTTCAGGCCTCACCTGTCCCACAAGCGATGGGTACTGTTCACCTCCAGGGTTTTCAGCCAAACGTGGACATCTCCGGCATTCCCACAGGGCAGTGCGGGAGGGGGGAGGGGGAGAAAGCAAGGTACCACCCGCCCAGCATCCTCATCCCCAGCATCCTCATCCCCAGCATCCTCATCCCCAGTACCACACACACACCTGTCTCAGTCCCCGACCGCTGGCGCCCTCTGGTGGTGAAGAAGGAAATGCGCTTTGTTTTCAGTCCATCTTCATTTCTGTGGGGAGGGGAGAAAAAAAGAAAAAAAAAAGGAGTCAAGATTTGAGGAAAGCAGGACAAAGCCCGTACTCTTTGGGCCGGGACGATCGGATGCCCGAGCATGCAGAGAGAAGGGAGGACATTCCACCGAGACTCCCAGGTCGGGCCCCCTGCGCCGGACGGGGGAGCGTCCCCAGGCACAGCCTGCGGATGAGGCCAGCTGTGGGCATGAGTCTTTGGGGCAAGAAACAGCTGGAGACGGTGACCTAACGCAGGTCTGACCCCGGGTTCCCATTTCCCAGCTTCTGCACCCCAGGCAGGTGTGATCCGCTTTTACGAAGGCGAATCTCGCCACGGATGCTCTCTCCGGGGGCGTACGTTCCGCTGAGCTTCCGTATATTTTCAAAAAGATGTTTTTATTTATTTAGTTTGAAACAGTGCCGGGCATATGCCCGACCAGGAATCAAACCGGTGGGCGACCTCCTGGTTCCCAGGTTAACGCTCAACCTCGGAGCGACACCAGCTGGGAGATTTTCACCTTTTTCTTCCATCTCTCTCACCTCCATGTTTCTCGCTCTCTCCTTCTCTCTCTGAAAATCATTCAATCTATACACATATTGCTTAGCAATTGGCAAAAACGTTTAAAACTTTTTGCCCCTTTATTCATTTTTATTAATTTATTTAAAAATATTCATTTTATTTATTCATTTATTTTAAAATAGGTTTTTATTGATTACAGAAACAGGAAGGGAGAGGGAGAGAGAGAGAGAGAAACATCAGTGATGAGAGAGAATCATGGACCGGCTGCCTCCTGAACGCCCCCTAGTGAAGATGGAGCCCACAACCCGGGCATGTGCCCTGACCGGGAATCGAACCGTGACCTCCTGGTTCATAGGCCGATGCTCAGCCACGGAGCCATGCCAGCCGGGCAAATGTCCGATGTTTAAGCCGCCGGCCTGGGTCACTTTGTGATGGCCACTAACCCAGGAAGCGAGACCTATTCTGAGGGACGGCTGGGCGGGGCCACACACGTCTCAGAACCCGCGGGACAGAGGCTCGCTTACTTGCCAAACTGGTTTCTGGAGAGATCCAGCGTCTTCAGCTGAGTGCAGGTCCACTTCTCGGGAGGCGGCACGGACACCAGCTGGTTGCCCTGCAACTTCAAGGACACCAGGGCCTGGGACAGAGAGGGAGGGAGGCGAAGGCGCCGTTACACGCCAAAGGGAGCCCGGCCGGCGTGGCTCCGTGGTTGAGCGTCAACTTAGGAACCAGGAGGTCAGGGCTGGATTCCCAGTCGGGGCACATGCCCGGGTTGTACCCTCCATCTCCACTAGGGGGCGTGCAGGAGGCAGCCGATCCATGATTCTCTCTCATCTCATCATTGATGTTTCTCTCTCTCTCCCTCTCCCTCCCTCTCTGAAATCAATAAAAATATGTATCTTTTTAAAAAATGCCAAAGGGAGGGAGAGCCGAAGAGAGAAGTCAGTTCCCCGGCCAAGGGCAGCCATAGGTCATGACAGACGTACCTTGGCCGAGATTCCATAGTGTGGGCTCGAGAGTGTCTTTTAAAAAAAATATATTTTATTGATTTCAGAGAGGAAGGGAGAGGGAGAGAGAGATAGAAACATCAATGATGAGAGAGAATCATGGATCGGCTGCCTCCTGCACGCCCCCTACTGGGGATGAAGCCCGCAACCCAGGCATGTGCCCTTGGCCGGAATCGAACCTGGGACCCTTCAGTCCGCAGGCCGACGCTCTATCCACTGAGGCAAACCATCTAGGGCTCGAGAATGTCTTAAGATTCGGGAAATTAGCCCGGCCAGGGATGGAGCCCGCAACCCGGGCATGTGCCCTGACCGGGAATCGAACCGTGACCTCCTGGTTCACAGGTTGACGCTCAACCATTGAGCCACGCCGGCCGGGGGACAGGAGTTGAGCTTCCCTTAACCCCCCGTGTCTCGGAGCCGCAGGAGAAGCGAACGGGGTGACGTTCCCCCCAGCACCGCGAGGGAGGCGCGGGGGCGCGCGGGGACTCACGTCCAGCTGGAAGAGGCCCAGGGGGACGTCTCGGAGTGCGTTTTCGGAGAAATCCACGTCCCTCAGGTGGTTCTTCCAGAACACGGCCATTCTGTCTGGCAGACACTCCAGGGCATTCTGGGACGCCTTGCAGCACTTCTAGCAGTTTGCCGAGAAAGAGAAAGACGTGAGTTAGCTATTCCCCCCCCCCCCCCCCGCCCTGGATTTGTAGAGAGAATGCGCAGTGGGAAGGGTGAGGGAGAGAGAGAGAGAGAGAGAGAGAGAGAGAGAGAGAGAGAGAGAGACATCGATGTGAGAGAGACACATCGATTGGTTGCCTCCCCCACCCACCCAGACTGGGGCTGAGGATCAATCGAACCTGCAACCCAGGCACCTTGACTGGGAAACACACATATGACCCTTGGGTGCGCGGGCCGTCGTTCTAACCATTGTACCACACTGGCCAGGGCTGAATTCGCTTTTTATTTTTATTATTATTATTTTTAAAATATATTTTATTGATTTTTTTACAGAGAGGAAGGGAGAGGGAGAGAGAGTTAGAAACATCGATGAGAGAGAAACATCGACCAGCTGCCTCCTGCACACCCCCCACCGAGGATATGCCCGCCACCAAGGTACATGCCCTTGACCGGAATTGAACCTGGGACCCTTGAGTCCGCAGGCCGACGCTCTATCCACTGAACCACACCGGTTAGGGCTGAATTCGCTTTTTAAACATGATGGTGCCTACGAGAAAGACGTTCCAAATTTGATTAAAAAAAAAAAATCAGACCTCTAGCCCTAGCCGGTTTGGCTTAGTGGATAGAGCGTTGGCCTGCTGAGAGAGGGTCCTGGGTTCGATTCCTGGTCAAGGGCACATCCTTCCATTGCAGGCTCGATCCCCGGCCCCGGTTGAGGCACGTGCAGGAGGCAACCAATCGCTGTGTCTCTCTCACATCGATGTTTCTCTCTCTCTGTCTCTCCCTCCCTCCCTTCCACTCTCTCTAAAAACCGGTGGGAAAACCTCCTCGGGTGAGGATTAAAAACAAAATAACAATAAGACCGTGGCTCTGTGACAAACGGGACTCAGTTCACCAAGAGGGGACAGACTGTGGTTGCCCCGTTTCCGCTTGGGGAAGGGACAGAGATGGGGTGTGTGTGTGTGTGGGGGGGGACTCCTGGCCCGTCTCCTCCCGCCCAGAACATCTGGCCCATTGTCCTTGGAGATAATGGGACCCTTCAGGCCGGGGCTCGGGAGAGCAGCCGGATTCCCACACGCAGATGTTTAAACTGGAAACGGCGGCGCTGCGGACGGAGAGTTTCCTGGCTCTGAATCCGCGGCGAGAAGAGTCTCTCTGCCGTTCCGTCCGCTTTAAGGAGCAAACTTCCCGAGAAACAGACACCATGTCTCGGGCAGTGAGACGACGGAGGCGGGTTGTTCCTTCTTTCTTTCTTTATTTCATTTTGTTAATCCTCGACCCGAGGATATGTTTCCCATTGGTTTTTAGAGAGAGTGGGAGGGCCTGTCCCGTGTGGCTCAGTGGTTGAGTGCCGACCTATGAACCAGGAGGTCGGGTTGTGGGCTCCATCCCCAGGAGGGGGCGGGCAGGAGGCAGCCGGTCCCTGATGCTCTCTCATCATTGCTGTTTCTATCTCCCCCTCTCCCTGTCCCTTCCTCTCTGAAATCAATAAAAATGTATTTATTTTTTTTTAAAAAAAGAGTGGAAGGAAAAGAGGGAGGAGGAGAGAGAGGGAAACATCGATGAGAGAGAGACACAGCCATTGGTTGCCTCCTGCACGCGCCCCCATCAGGGCCAGGGATGAACCTGCCACCCAGGTACGTGCCCTGGACTGGGAATCGAACCCGAGACCCTTTTGGTGGGAGTGCTGATACTCTAAAGACTGAGCAACACTGGCCAGGGCTCTGCTTTATTCTCAGTTCAGAGCCGTCTGAAAGGAACCGAGCCCCCCTTTCTTGGGGGAAGTCATCCGATGCCCCCTGTGCACGCTGTCACCATGGAAACGTCTGTGGGTCTGACGGTGCAAATCTCAAGCCCAGAGCCACACGGTCTGGCTTTCAGGTGAGTTACCTGCCTCAGACACTCAGTTGCTGGATGCTGAGTGACATTGTCTTTCTTTTCTTTTCTTTTTTTTTTAACCTATTTTTTATTGATTTCAGAGAGGAAGGGAGAGGGAGAGAGAGAGCAACATCAGTGATGAGAGAGAATCATGGATTGGCTGCCTCCTGCACGCCCCCCACTGGGAGCTGAGCCTGCAACACGTGCACGTGCCCTGACCGGGAATCAAACCAGTGACCTCCTGGCTCCTAGGTCGACGCTCCACAACGGGGCCACGCCGGCCGGGCCTGAGTGACATTTCTGGTGAGGGACACTCCAGAGGCCGCGCACGGAGCCCTCTGGCATTGCCGGTCTGATACTCACCAGCGGGCAGGCCCAGGCCTCTGGAAACACCTTGAGCTTATTCCGGGAGACGTTCAGGCAGTGGAGCGACTTGAAAGCATGAAGAAACATCGCCGGGAGTTCGGTCAGCTTATTATCGGAAATATCCAGTTCCTGCAGCTTCCGCAGGCCGATCCAGTTCGTGGCTGGGGGGGGGGGGGGGGGGGAGGACAAGGGTGCCTTGGTCAAAAGATCCCCCTCAGGAAGGAAAGGACCGATCGAGCCCGGTGATGGGGGGGTGGGGGTGGGGCGGGACATACCACTTTCCTCTTCAAACAGTTTCTCTAAGTAGTTTTTCGAGGCCGTCAGCTTCTGCAGCTTGGAGAGGTGCAGGAGCCCCGGCGGGAGGTGGGCCAGCTTGTTGCTGGAGATGTCGACTTCCAGGAGCCTGAGGCGGGGAAGAGGGAGGTGAAGGCGTCGGAAGGAAGAGGGAAAACGCTCCTGTTCGCTGTCCCTGAAGACACGGAGGCGCGCCCTTTCTCCTTCTGCTGGCGCGAGGCTCAAAGAGTGGGTGCATGCAAAATGCAGCAGGAGCCCGGCCGGCGTGGCTCCGTGGCTGAGCGTCGACCTAGGAACCAGGAGGTCACCGGTTCGGTTCCCGGTCAGGGCACATGCCTGGGTTGTGGGCTCCATCCCCAGTGTGGGGTGTGCAGGAGGCAGCTGATCCATGATTCTCTCTCATCATTGATGTTTCTATCTCTCTCTCTCTCTCTCCCCCCCCCCTTCTGCGCTGATACTAATAAAAATATTAGTATTAACTGGTGTGGCTCAGTAGATAGAGCATTGGCCTGCGGACTCAAGGGTCCCAGGTTCGATTCCAGTCAAGGGCATGTACCTTGGTTGCGGGCACATCCCCAGTAGGAGGTGTGCAGGAGGCAGCCGATGGATGTTTCTCTCTCATCGATGTTTTTAACTCTCTATCCCTCTCCCTTCCTCTCTGTAAAAAATCAATAAAGTATATTACAAGAAAAAACAAAAGCCGAGGCCTCTGGGCCTTGCTCTCATTCCCGCAGGACCCAGACTGGGCATCGAGGGCAAGCAGGTGGGCAAGGCTGCCAGTGAGCTGTGTAAATGGGGGGCACACACACCACCCACCTCTGCATTCACCTTGTGCATTCTCTCATTTTAGTTGACTTTTTTTTTTTTTTTTTAGAGAGAGAGAGAGAGGAAGGGAGAGGGAGAGGGAGACAGAAACACGGGTGAGAGAGAAATCTCATCCATCGGCCGCCTCCTGCACGCCCCCTACTGGGGATCGAGCCTGAAATCGGGGCATGCGCCCTGACTGGGAATCGAACCCATGACCTCTGGGTGCCTGGGACGATTCTCAACCAACCGAGTCACACCGGCCAGGGCTGAACATTTGTTTGAAAACCACAGACTACAGCCCTGGCTGCTTTGGCTCAGTGGGCAGAGCGTCGGCCTGCGGACTGAAGGGTCCTGGGTTCGATTCCGGTCAAAGGCACATGCCAGGGTTTCGTACTCGGTCCCCAGCAGGGGGCATGCCGATCCATGATTCTCTCTCATCACGGATGTCTCTCCCTCTCTCTCTCTCTCTCCCTCTCCCTTCCTCTCTGAAATCAATAAAAATATACACTGAGTGGCCAGATTATGATGATCTCTGAACGCATAATAATCTGGCCACTCAGTGTATATCCTATAGAATAAAAGGCTAATATGCAAATTGTCCCCTCGACCAGGAGTTCGACCAGCAGGCAGGCCGGCCAACCGCCCATGTCCCCTCCCCCTGGCCAGGCTGGCCGGACCCCACCCATGCACGAATTCATGCACCAGGCCTCTAATATATACATATATATATACACTGAGTGGCCAGATTATTATGCGTTCAGAGATCACCATCATCTGGCCACTCAGTGTATTTTAAAAATAAACATACAGCCAGGGACCACAGGCAGTAGAAGTTGGTGCCAGCAACTGGGGTGTAGACCCCCGCCCCGGCTCACACCCCGCACACCGGCCGCGAGGGAGCCCACCTGGAGCAGATGATTTCGTCGGAGGACTGCACGCCGGGCAGCTCGCCCAGGTGGTTGTCCGAGAGGTTCAGCTTCCGCAGGTTGATGAGCCCCCAGGGCACGACGGACGGGAGGGAGGCCAGGCAGTTGGCGGAGAGGTCGAGCTCGGTGATCTGGCAGGAGATGTCGATGAGCCAGTCGATGTCCACCCAGGGCAGCTTGAGGTGGGCCCACTTCACACGGAGAGGCTGGGCGCGTCGGAGAGGGAGAGAGACAGGCATCAGGGCCTCCCGGGAGGGACAGTGTCCCCGGCGGGCTGACGGCGGGGTGAGGAGACCCCCGTCCGCGGCCATGAGTTGGCTGTTCAACATCGGCTGCGGTGCCCTAACCGGTGTGGCTCAGTGGATAGAGCGTCGGCCTGCGGACTGAGGGGTCCCAGGTTCGATTCCGGTCAAGGGCATGTACCTTGGTTGCGGGCACATCCCCAGTAGGAGGTGTGCAGGAGGCAGCTGATTGATGTTTCTCTCTCATCGATGTTTCTAACTCTCTCTCCCTCTCCCTTCCTCTCTGTAAAAAATCAATAGACTATATTAAAAAAAAAAAAAAGAAAAATCGGCTGCAGTGGCGCACTTCCCTATCTGGCCACTAGGTGGCGGTGCGTGTCTTGTCTGCAACTCCTTAGCTAAGTAATCTGACTCAGAACGCCCCGTCTTTGACACCCTCTCAAAGCTAAGAACCAGGAGGTCCCGGTTCGATTCCCGGTCAGGGCACACGCCCGGGTTGCGGGCTCGATCCCCAGTGTGGGGCGTGCAGGAGGCAGCGGATCAATCGAGGATTCTCCCTCATCATTGATGTTTCTATCCCTCTCTCCCTCTCCCCTCCTCTCTGACATCCATAAAAATATATAAAAATATATTTAAAAAAACACACACACGCTATAACCTCAGTAGACCGTGGAGATCAACGGGGGGGTTTCTCTGCAGTCCCCTGTCTGCTGTCCGAGGAAGGTTCTAGAAGCCCGAGAACCAGGCGATGGGAGGCACGGAGACACGCAGGAGGGCTCTGGGCTCCACCGGCCTGTCTCCACAGAGGCAGTAGGATGACACGAAAAAAAACACCACCTCGCCTTGGCCAGTGTGGCCCAGTGGATAGAGCATCGGACCTACTGTGCGCCGAAGGGCCGCAGGTTCAATTCCCGGTTAAGGACACGTACCTGGGTTGCAGCTTTGGTCGGAGCGTGTGAGGGAGGCAACGGATAGATGTGTCTCTCTCACATCAATGTCTCTCTCTCTCTCTCTCTCTCTCTCTCTGTCTCCCCACCCTCCCTCCCTTCCACTTTCTCTAAAAAGAATCAGAAGAAAAAAAAAGCCCTGGCTAGTGTTGCTCAGTGGATAGAGCACCAGCCCTCACACTGAACGGTGGCGGGTTCGATTCCCCATCAAGGGCACGCACCTGGGTTGCAGGTTCGACCCCTGGCCCCGGTGGGGCGTGTGAGGGAGGCAACCAATTCTTGTGTCTCTCTCACAAAGATGTGTCTCTCTCTCTCTCTCTCTCTCTCCTCATTCCCTTCCGCTCTCTCTAAAAACCAATGGGGAAAAAAAATCCTTGGGTGAGAATCACACACACACACACACACACACACACACACACACACACACACAAGAACCAGACAACTACTTCAGCAAGGTCAGTGCCAGTCGAGTCAAGGGCGTTTTCCAGCCTTGTACCTACACGGGGGCAAAGCACCCTTCTCATGCCTTGCCCTTGCCTAACATTCCGAACCCCAAATGCCGCTTCCACCCCCCCCCCCCCCCCCCGGGCACCTGGAGAGGCAGGCACACCTACCTCCGGCTCCTGACTCATTGCTGGACCCTGTGGACTGAGCCCTCCCTCTGCCGGCCGCTCAGAAGGACTGTGCTGTCCCAGGTTCGAGACCCGGGCAGCCGGACACGCCCACCGCAGGGCGCCCGCCTTCGGAAAGTCACTGAACAGTAAGGGAAAAGCCCCAGGTGATCTGGGGAAGCCCGGGGCCCTTCTGACAGCAGCCGCACCTCAGTTTCATTTTCCCTTCGGAGTCTACGCCTAAGGGCCGGGGAGAGGGAAGCCACGCCCTCTTTCTGTGTCTGATCACAGATGTAGATGCCAACTACTTCCATTCTTTTTAAAAAATATATATTTGTATTGATCTCAGAGAGGAAGGGAGAGGGACAGAGAGAGAGAAACATCCATGATGAGAGAGAATCATCGATCGGCTGCCTCCTGCACGCCCTCTACTGGGGATCGAGCCCGCAACCCGGGCATGTGCCCTGACCGGGAATCGAACCGAAATCGCCTGGTTCCTAGGTGGTGGCTCAACCGCTGAGCCACGCCGGCCAGGCAAAATGTCATCTTTAACAATACAAATTCGAATGAAACTTCCCGGATAAGACGGAAAGTTCCCCGAGTCGTTTTGTCAAACTCACGTAGCCTTAGGCAAAGTCTCAGAAACAACACAAAACTGTAGATCGGTTCAGCTATACGTTATCGATGCAAAAACTGTCAATAAAATACCAATGGGCCCAATCCAACAGTAAAAAAGCCAATTAGCATGTATTACAGACACGAGAGAGCCAACATCTGTCACCTTCATTCATCCCATGAACAAGCAAAGCAGAAAACCGCCAGAAATCTAGGACTAGCCGCCCACGTGGGGTCTGACAGCAGCCTGCAAACTTCCCTAATAAAAGCTCTGAGCGAAAAGAAATAACCTGGAAAGCACCTGCGTCTAACGACACTCTATAATTTTCCAGAAAATCTACAGCACACGCCCGTAACGTGCCGAAGCCAGGACCTTTAAAATCAGGAACAAGACAGACAGATGTACCAATAGGATGAGTCCGCTTTTGACCTGTCTGGTTATTCCCAGTAAGACCTGAACTAAAGTAAGGCGTATACATATGAGACGAGACAAACCGGTTTGCAATTTGCAGATGACTGGATCCGATACCTAAAAACCTCCAGGAACGCTTCTAAAAACTATTAGATCCAATAAGAGAAGCCTGGCCGGTGTGGCTCAGTGGTTGGGCGCCGACCTAGGAACCAGGAGGTCACGGTTTGAATCCCGATTAGGGCACATGCCCGGGTTGCGGGCTTGATCCCCAGTAGGGGGCGTGCAGGAGGCAGCTGATGAATGATTCCCACCATTGATATGTCTATATCTCTCCCGCTCCCTTCCTCTCTGAAATGAATAAAAATAAACTATTTTTAAAAAGCAACCAACCAAACAAGAAACGAAAGAACTTCTCTCCAGTCACATCAGGGCGGAAAAGGGAAAAATAAAGAATTCTGTATTGCCATTCAAATAGTGCCTAAATCAATCAAGAAGACACAAATGAGCAAGACAGGCCCAGGGCCCTTATGGAGAAAACGACGCAATGTCATTAAAGGACAGAAATGAGCATCGATCGAGTCGCCGCGGGCAATGCACAAAATGGAAGAACAAATATTTAGCAGCCGTCAAGATAGTGTTGAAAAAAATCCAATAACAACTAGAAAACTGGCATGAACCGATGAATAGGCCAGGGGATCAGTACACAGGCCTCACGAGGCACACAGGGGTATCGTGGGGAAAGTGACGATGGTGACATTTCCATTCAGAGGGAAAAGAAAGCTTCATGGTACCCATTGTGCTGGAATCACTGCCCATCTATCTCGAAGAGAGAGCCAGATTGGCTGCCTCCTGCACGCCCCCCACTGGGGATCGAGCCTGAAACCCGGGCATGCGCCCTGACTGGGAATCGAACCAGCGACCTCTTGGTTCATGGGTCGATGCTCAACCACTGAGCTATGCTGGCCGGGTTATATTCCGTCTTCTTCTTTATTTTTAAAAAAATATATTTTATTGATTTTTTACAGAGAGGAAGGGAGAGGGAGAGAGAGTTTAGAAACATCGATGAGAGAGAAACATCGATGAGCTGCCTCCTGCACACCCCATACTGGGGATGTGCCCACAACCAAGGTACATGCCCTTGACCGGAATCGAACCCGGGACCTTTCAGTCCGCAGGCCGACGCTCTATCCACTGAACCACACCAGTTAGGGCTCTTTTCTATTTTTTAAAAAATATATTTTTATTGATTTCAGAGAGGAAAGGAGAGGGAGAGAGAGAGAGAGAGAGAAACATCAGTGAGGAGAGAGAATCATGGATCAGCCGTCTCCTGCACGTCCCCTAATGGGGATTGAGCTTGTAACCCAGGCATGTGCCCTGACGGGGAATCGAACCGTGACCTCCTGGTTCCTAGGTTGATGTTTAACCACTGACCCACACCGGCCGGGCTCTATCCCGTCTTCTCTATCGGCTTATCCACGGGCAGGGACGACTCACCACTTTCCCTGAGCAGCTGCTGGGCAGGGCGCTCGCCTCGATGAAGTACCTCCGCAGCAGGTGTTTGCTGGGGTCGGGGCTGTCCAGTAAGATGTAGGAGCAGAAGAAAGCCCCGTGGCGAAGCAGGAATATGGCGATGTCTTCATTCCCTGGGTGGGAGGGGCAGACGGGGGACACTCAGGCCGTCTCAGACGCCGCACCCATCCCGAACAACCACCCGTGGCCAGGAGGGGGCGCTGAGGCACACAGCCACGGAACACGAAACATGTTCAACGTGTGCTGGGTCAACGTCTCTGTGCCCTCCCGGGTCCGTCGATCCGCGTGAATGTGTCAGGGACTCTGCCCTGAGCAGGACCGCCTGCAACGGTCCCATTGGCCACAGCCGGCCCCTGTCCCTGAAACCCCCTGACGGGGTGATGCTGGGCTGGCATAAGGGAGGATGCAGACATTTGGAAAAAGAAATGGCCCAGCCGTGGCGGCTCAGTGGTTGAGCAGCAACCTAGGAACCAGGAGGTCACTGGTTTGATGCCCCGGTTGTACGCTCGATCCCCAGCAGGGGGCGTGCAGGAGGCAGCTGATCAGTGATTCTCTCTCTTCCTTAATCTCTCTCTCCCTCTCCCTTCCTCTCTGAAATCAATAAAAACACGTTAAACAAACAGAAAAACAAATAGCAGGAGTTGCGATGTCTCCACGGAGCAGGTAGCTGACAGGCGGGGGTAAGGGTAGAGACACTGTCTCAGATCTGAAAACCATGCCAGTTCCCGCGGGCGGGACTGCACGGGGGCCTCACCTGCCTTGATGGCCGCATACAGGGGTAAGCGCACGATGACGGGGAACTCGTTCTTCCTGACGGCGTAGCTCTCGGGGTCGGCCCCATAGGTCAGGACCAGGAGTTTCACCAGCCCCAGGTGGCCTCGCTGGCAAGCCAGGGCCAGCATCCAGTTCAGCAGTCGCTGGAGGCTGCAGGGACCTGGCGGGAGACGGAAGGGCAGAGGGACAGTGGCCCCAAAGGGCACTGGTGGCTCCTACTCAGACCGCCCCCTTGGACCATCAGTGAAACCCAGCGGTCCTGTTCCAGACGGAATTCGCTTCTGCCACGTTGATCGTGTTTTCTGGAACAGTCCCTCTCGAATTTGCATATTATTATAATAAACCCACCCACTCATCCCAGAATGCCAAGTGAGGAAAGGCAGCATTCAGAACATTAGATACTGTGCCAGGCGGGTGTGGCTCAGTGGTTGAGCATCGGACCCACGTGTGGGGGCCCTTGTAAGCAAAGGGTAATGTGTGGCTACACTGGTACACGTCCTTGAAGCCTGCCCTACACCCCCCAAAATACCCTAATTTTCAATGACCACTGGTATGGCAACGCCTCAGCCTATAATTGCAGCGATGCCTGGACTTGTACGGTATGGCAGATCCGAGGCCGCCATGGGAAACTAAAGGAGACCGGAGCACCCCGAGTCTACCAGAAGAAAAAACTGCTTGCGACTAAAAAAGCAACATCACGTGGCACCTCCAAAACAGGTACCATGATTCAGTGATAAAAGGAACTGAGCTCTGGAGGAGACTTTGGTGAGTCGTAATGTATCAATATGGGTTCAACCACTGGAACAAACGTAGCACATTCATACAAACTGTAAATAAGGGGGATCTGCGGGGAGAGCGGGATATGGGAATTCTCCATTAGATTTTATAAAAAGGGAACATAGATTCCTACAGTGTAAGCACGGGAGCTCAAGATGGGTAAACGTGAGAAGGAATAAGCATTTTGGGGTGCAGCCTCCCCGCAATGCCTGTCTGACACCTAAAGAAGAGGGTCCCCTGAGTGGGACTTGCCTCGGAAAGACTCGAGCAATTCCTGCACGACATCCGTGTGCCCGAAGTGCGCCGCCACCACCGCGGGGTTGTCGTCCGTGGGCTCCGTCGGCAGCTCCACCTGCCTCTCGGTGAGAAGATACCGGACGGTCTCCAGGTCCCCATAAGCCGCTGCGATGCTCAGGAGCTGGCCCTGGTCAGAGCAAACAGCAACGGGACCTCAGGGAGGGCGGCGCTGCTGGAAATCGCCAAGAGGATCTGCTCTGCGTGCTTTAGGAAGCCCACGGGTAAGGCTAGAGCCAAGCTGTGTGGGAGGGCGCCCCCTCCTGGCCACATGCAGCTGTGGAGGACTTGAAATGTGGCCCGCGCAAAACCAGAGGTGCCAAGGGTGGGAAGGCACACGTGATTTCCAAGACATGGTCCAAGAAAAGGCAAAGGAGTTCATCAATAATTGTTATGTTAATGCTAGAGGCCCGATGCACGAAGATTCGTTCAAGAATGGGCCTTCCTTCCCCTGGCTGCTGGCACCGCCTTCACTATGGCCAAGGCGCCTTTCTGCCTTCCCACATTGTCCAGAGGCCCGGAGCGGCTGGGGTGGTGCGGAACGCCTGCGTTGTCGCCATGGCAATAATGCAAGCGTCCCGCCTGCCCCCAGCCACTCGGCCCCTGTATGTGCAAATTAACCCACCAGCTTTGTTGGGTTAATTTGCATACTCACTCCTGATTGGCTGGTGGGCGTCGCGAAGGTACAGTCAATTTGCATCTTACTCTTTTATTAGTACAGATGAATTACCTTTAAAATGATGATCTTTTTTTTTTTTAAATCCTCACTCGAAGATATTTTTTAAAAATATGCCACAGCTGGTTTGGCTCAGTGGATAGAGCGTCGGCCTGCAGACCGAAGGGTCCCAGGTTCGATTCCGGTCAAGGGCACGTACCTCGGTTGCTGGATCCTCCCCGGGCGGGGCCCAGGTCGGGGCGCGTGCAGGAGGCAACCCATCGATGTGTCTCTCTCACATCGATGTTCCTCTCTGTCTCTGCCTCTCTCTCCCACTCTCTCTAAAAATCAATGGGAAAATATTGTCGGGTGAAGATGAACCCCTCCAAAAAAATTAATTCCAACAGCATAAACAAGTATAAAATGAGGACCACCAGCCCCCCGCCCACACCTCTACCTCCCACACCCTTCTGGAAAGAAAGCCACGCTAGTCCGGCCCCACTGGCTCAGTGGTCGATCTTCGCGACCTCTGAACCAGGAGGTCACGGTTCGATTCCCAGTCAGGGCATATGCCCGGGCTGTGGGCTCCATCCCCAGTGGGGGGGCGTGCAGGAGGCAGCTGGTCCATGATTCTCTCTCATCATGGCTGTTTCTCTCTCTCTCCCTCTCCCTTCCTCTCTGAAATGAATAAAAATATATATTTTTTAAAAAACTACACCAGCCCTAGCATGTTTAGCTCAGTGGACAGAGCATCGGCCTGCGGACTGAAGGGTCCCAGGTTCGATTCCAGCCGGGGGCACAGGCCTGGGTTGTGGGCTCGGTCCCCAGCAGGGGGCGTGCAGGAGGCCGCCGATCCATGATTCTCTCATCATGGATGTTTCTCTCTCTCCCTCTCCCTCTCCCTTCCTCTCTGAAATCAATAAAACATATTAAAAATAAAAAATAAAAAACCCACACCAGTAGTTTGATGTTAGTATCTATAACGTGTATCTATAATCTGAGCAGCAGCCTTCGTCCACGCTGGGCGCGCCGTGCTGGCCGGAGGGTCCGGCATGGACCTTACCTTTTCCCGCTGGGAGGCACACTCATCACAGGCGTCCCTGAGCAGGCGGCGGGCTCTGCCGGGGTCTCCCCGCTTGTACGCGGCGTGAATGTCTTCCGTCCCGGGACACCGCCCAGTGGGGTCGCCGTCCGGTGTGGCCAGCTTGCTGCCCATGTCCCCAGCACCTGGGTGGAGGAAGGCACACTCGGCATTACCATCCCTGCTAGCTCATAGGAATCATTAGAAAGGTTTTTGGTTTTTTTAAAAAATATATTTTTATTGGTCTCAGAGAGGAAGGGAGAGAGAGAGAGAGAAACATCCATGATGAGAGAGAATCATGGATCGGCGGCCTTCTGCACGCCCCCTCCTGGGGATCCAGCCCGCAACCTGGGCATGTGCCCTGACCGGGAATCGAACCCTGACCTCCTGGTTCCTAGGTCGATGCTCAACCCCTGAGCCACGCCGGCTGGGCTCCATCTATATATGTATACATAGAACATTTAATTCTCTCATCCTCACCAAAGAAAACGTGAGTAAACGCTGCCAGTCGATTCAAAATCTGTGGCATTGCCTGTACACCCTACCAAAGACACCCAGATCTTACGTGCACACCCATCACGTTTTAAAAATCACCGTCACCTCCATCCACAGGGCAGCAGGAAGCAAAAATATATCTACCGCCCTGGCCGGTGTGGCTCAGTGGAGAGAGCGTCGTCCTGCAAGACCAAAGGGTCCCGGGTTCGATTCTGGTCAAAGGCACGTACCTCGGTGGCAGGCTCCTCCCCAGCCCAGGGTCCTGGTCGGGGCACGTGCAGGAGGCAACCTATGGATGTGTTTCTCTCACATCGATGTTTCTCTCTGTCTTTCCCTCTCTCTCGTCCACGCCCTCCAAAAATCAACGGAAAAATACCCTCGGGCGAGGATTAACGAAAATAATAATAAAAAAATAAAATAGCCGAAACCGGTTTGGCTCAGTGGATAGAGCATCGGCCTTCAGACTGAAAGGTCCCAGGTTCGATTCCGGTCAAGGGCATGTACCTTGGTTGCGGGCACATCCCTAGTAGGGGGTGTGCAAGAGGCAGCTGATCAATGTTTCTCTCCCATCGATGTTTCTAACTCTCTATCCCTCTCCCTTCCTCTCTGTAAAAGATCAATAAAATATATTTAAAAAATAAAATAAAATAAAATAAAATAAAATAAAATAAAATAAACATCTATCTATCCACGCACAGCTCACCGCAGAACACACACAAGTCACCCCTAGGATGCGACTGACCTGGTCATAATTGTTTAACGACCTTCCCGGGATGTCCTCCGGAGAGTCCCCATGTGGCCGAGGCCGAAGGGGTGGGGTGGGGGGTCGGGGGCCGGAGCCTGCAGCCAGGTCACACCCTCCTGGGCCCGTGGGGTTCGCCCCCCGCAGCCCCGACTGGACAGGCTTCCTCTTGGGGGGATGCTGCCGCCTTAGCCAACTCTGGCTCCGGAGGCTCAGCCTGCACAGCAGAGTCACCTCTGGGTCGGATTACGGTGAAACCCAACCCTTCCTTCCTCCGGGGAAGATGCTCAGGCTGTGGAGGGCGGCGTGACCCCCAGGGTGACCCTCGCGGTCACTCCTCCCCGGCTCCAGATGGCGGGGGCCCGGCCCCACCCCGCGGGGCCCCTCGGACCCCGGGCATCGGGGGAGCATTTGGCAGTGGCCTTCACCGGGGACCTGGCTCCCTCACACACAGCAGTCACGTCACACCCAGGCCAGCCCAGCCTCGCCGCCCAGACAGACAGCCTGTCTGTGGGTCTCCCCACCTGGCCCCGGGACGCCACGTCAAGGGCGGATGGACGGCGCTCCCGGGTGGGCATGAGGAGGCTGACAGCGGTGAGTGCGCGAGACACACAGCTGGTTCTCGGCTCATTATTTATTTACGAGGGACTGTCTTCCGGGCTGCGGTGGGAACCTCCTTTCCCCGGCCCTGGGGACGGGAACCCATCACGCCGGGCGACAGCACAGAGAGCCGCTCTTTCCTCTGGAGATCAAAGGTACAATCAGGACCGGCCCGCGTGGCTCAGTGGTTGAGCATCGACCTGTGACCCAGGAGGTCAGGGTTCGATTCCCCGTCAGGGCACATGCCTGGGGTGTGGGCTCGATCCCCAGTGTGGGGCGTGCAGGAGGCAGCCGATCCATGATTCTCTCTCTTCCTTCCTCTCTGAAATCAATAACAATTTATTGTATATAAAAATATACACTGAGTGGCCAGGTTATGATGATCTCTGAACGTATAATAATCTGGCCACTTAGTGTGTGTGTGATATATATATTATACACACACACACTGAGTGGCCAGATTATTATATATATACATTAGAGACCCGGTGCATGAATTCGTGCATGGGTGGGGTTCGGCCAGCCTGGCCAGGGGGAGAGGACATGGGCGGTTGGCCGGCCTGCCTGCTGGTCAAACTCCTGGTGGAGGGGACAATTTAAATATTAGCCTTTTATTATATAGGATATACACTGAGTGGCCAGGTTATTATTCATTCAGAGATCATCATAATCTGGCCACTCATTGTGTGTGTGTGTGTGTGTGTGTGTGTGTGTATACTTTCCAGCTTATGCAAGCAATATTTCTAACTGAATTCAACTCGCTATTAGCAAAGCTGGGCACAAGGGAAGGAAGACACAATCGCTATGCAGAGGGACATTTAGAGCGAGACACCAATATATTTTTTAATATATGTTTTTAATTGATTCCAGAGAGGAAGGGAGAGGGACAGAGAGAGAGAGAGAGAGAGAGAGAGCGAGAGAGAGAGAGACATCCAGATGAGAGAGAATCACGGATTCTTTTACCGAGAACAGTGAACTGCGCCGGAACCCAGGGTGACGGAAATGCTGGCCTGTGACCCTGGCTGTCGGCTGCCTCCCTCAGGACGGCCCACGGGCACAGACCCTCCTGCTCCGTGAGGACAAACATGCCTCAGGCCCCGCTGGGTCCTGCTTTCCGAGAACAGCTCCACGCGGGTCCCACGCCCCACGTCCGCACCACCTGCCCTGGGGCCTGGCCGCTGCGGCCCACAGGCGGTGGGGTTCATGTCAGGTCAACCGCTAGGCTGCCTCCGGACAGGACCCTGGGGCTTTCCAACTCCTACCAGCACCCGAGGTCTGTGACCTGACCGGGAATCGAACCCACAACCTCCGGGTGCGGGGGAAGTTAGATGAAAGTAGATGCAACCAATGTCACACATGCTGAGACACGCCGAACCTCCCTTACTACACACGAGAAACGCATAGGAAACCGTGCGAAACACCCTTTGTAACGGAATTTCACTGATTTTTATTTCCCCATTGATTTGTAGGGAGAGAGGGAGAGGCAGAGAGAAACATCGACGTGAGAGAAACACATCCATCGGCTGCCCCCTGCACGCGCCCCGACCAGGGCCCCGGCAGGGGAGGAACCTGCCACCGAGGTACGTGCCCTTGACCAGAATCGAACCCAGGACACCCTTCCGTCTGCAGGCTGACGCGCTATCCACTGAGCCACACTGGCCAGGGCTATTTTTTTTTTTAAGAAATAGTCCAGGCAAACCCCCAAGGCAGCCCACCGCAGCCTCCCTCCCTCCCCTCGCTGCGGGCTGCAGGGACCGGGCCGCGTTCCCAGACAGCGGCGGGGAATCCCAACAGAAGATCAGCACCCAGGCGCGTTCCCCCAGCTTTTGAGGAAGATGAATGCCGTAAAGGAGAAATGCCCACCTCACCCACAGAGCCTGCAGGCTGGGCAGGCACCGGAGCGGCAGGAAGAGAGTTCTCCCCGCCCCCCCCCGCCCGCCCGCCAACCGCCTCCTCCCCCCGCAGAAAGCAAAACGGAATCGAGTTTCCAGCTTATGGAGCCAAGGACCCGGGACCCCTGAGAGCAGCACCCCCCGGGGCCGGGGGAGATGGGGCAGGTCTTGGGCCTCAGAGTCCCCAAGGGGAAGTGGGCAGTGACCAGAGATAAAGCGAGGCCGGGTCTTATCAGATCGGAGAGCCGGCATTTCCTCTTTTTTTTTTGTTTTGTTAATTCTCACCCGAGCATATTTTCCCCATTTTTAATTTTTAAAAAATATATTTTATTGATTTTTTACAGAGAGGAAGGGAGAGGAATAGAGAGTTAGAAATATCGATGAGAGAGAAACATCGATCAGCTGCCTCCTGCACACCCCCTACTGGGGATGTGCCCACAACCAAGGTACATGCCCTTGACCGGAATCGAACCTGGGACCCTTCAGTCCGCAGGCCGACGCTCTATCCACTGAGCCAAACTGGCTAGGGCTCCATTGATTTTTTTTTTTAGAGAGAGTGGAAGGGAGGGGGGGGAGAGAGAGAAAAACATCAATGTGCGAGAGACACATGGACTGCCTGGCTCCCACACGCTGCCCAACTGGGGGCGGGGATCGAACCTGCAACCGAGGTACATGCCCTTGGCCGGGACCTGAACCCGGGACCCTTCAGTCCTCAGGCCGATGCTCTCACCACTGACCCAAACTGGCCAGGGCAAGAAGTTATTATTATTTTTTAAAATATATATGTTATTGATTTTTTTACAGAGAGGAAGGGAGAGGGATAGAGAGTTAGAAACATCGATGAGAGAGAAACATCCATCCGCTGCCTCCTGCACACCCCCTACTGGGGATGTGCCCGCAACCAAGGTTCATGCCCTTGACCGGAATCGAACCCGGGACCCTTCAGTCCGCAGGCCGACGCTCTATCCACTGAGCCAAACCAGCTAGGGCAAGAAGTTTTTATTATTTTAAAATATATTTTTATTGATTTCAGAGAGGCAGGGAGAGGGAGAGAGAGAGATAGAAACATCAATGATGAGAGAGAACCATTGATCGGCTGCCTCCTGCGTGCCCCCTACTGGGGATCTAGCCCGCAACTCGGGCATGTGTCCTTGATTGGAATCGAACCCAGGCCCCTTCAGACCGCAGGCTGATGCTCTATCCACTGACCCGAACAGCCAGGGCAAGAATTGTTTTTTAAAAAAACACAGATTTGAACAAGCCAAAGGAACAAGAAAAGGACATTGGGACTTGCAGACCTTCTAGAATGTTCCTTGTCCTTCTGTGGTCCATGCTGTGTCCGGGGGAGGGGAGGACCATGCTCCCAGCGGCGGGAAGCTGGCGTCAGGACCCCTCACAGAGCGGAGGCGGGCGGGAGCCACCCTGGTGATGTCCGTCCGTCCCTCTGTCCGTCCGAGCACCCCTCACCCTCCATGCCCAGAAGTCTGCTCCCCGGGGGGTCTGGGCCTGAAGGCTCTCGGTTTCCCCCCTTCTCCTCTTTCCAGGCAGCCTCCCCCGCTGGCCGGACGGGTTTGTCCACTCCCACGTGTCAGATGGACCAGGAATGTGTCACGGCCTGTTTGTCTGGATGGAGTGCCCTGCAGGCCTGGCCCAGGGCTCAGGCGAGGGCACAGCCCTAACAACCTCCACGCCTTCCTTCCCGGGAGACGAGCGTGAGGCCGAAACACAGGACAGACACACACACACCAGCTGGGCGCCACCGGGCAGCCGGCAGGGCACGCGCTCACACATCCCCGGCCTTTGGGAGGGTGAACCGTGCTACACAGTCACAGTGGGGGGGGGGGGGTAGGGGTTGTACAGGTCAAAGCAGGGAGCAGTGGCCCTGGCCGATGTGGCTCAATGAATAGAGTATCAGCCTGCGGACTGAAGGGTTCCAGGTTCGATTCCCGGTCGGGGCACATGCCTGGGTTGTGGGCTCGATCCCCAGTCGGGGGCGTGCAGGAGGCAGCCCATCGATGATGCTCTCTCATCATTGATGCTCCTCTCTCTCTCCCTCTCCCTTCCTCTCTGAAATCAATTTAAAAAATATTAAAAATATTAAAAACAAACAAAGAAAAACAAGTAGCAGTGTGAAGAAAACCACCTACCCTGCACGCGCGCGCGCACACACACACATCACCAAAACACCCCAAAGTAAAACTGTGTTTCATTCCAGTTTAGATATTTTTCTAAACTCCACCTGGAAGGATTCTTTTGTCTCTCTGTTTCTCCCCTCCCCTTCCACTCTCTCTAAAAATCAATGGAAAAATATCCTCAGGTGAGGATTCACCAAAAAAAACCCAAAACGGTATGTCAACATCATTTCCAAAGCATGGCGACCTCCAAGTGTTTTTATTATTATTATTATTTAAAAACTAGAGGCCCAGTGCATGAAATTCGTGCATGGGTAGGGTCCCTAGGCTTGGCCGGTGATCAGGGCCGATCGGGGCCTTCTGGCTGCTGGCCAGGGCCTTCCTTCATTCCGTGCAGCCCCCTGGTGGTCAGCGCACATCATAGCGAGCGATCGAACTCCCGGTCTTCCGGTCGAACTCCCAAGGGGACAATTTGCATATTAGGCTTTTATATATATAGATATTTAAAATACATTTTCATTGATTTTCAGAGAGAGAGAAAGGGAGAGAGATAGGAACACCAATGAGAGAGAAGCATCATTGATAGGCTGCCTCCTGCATGCCCCCTACTGGGGATGGAGCCCCCAACCTGGGCATGTGCCCTGAATAAGAATCGAACCGTGACCTCCTGGTTCATAGGTCAACGCTCCACCACTGAGCCACGCCGGCTGGGGCTAATTTTTAGAATTTAAGTGAGAACCCCCAGATACATTTTATAATAAACAATTCACCCCATCACAGCCATGCTAGATCTTTCCGTGCTCTCACGTGGCCTGGGCTCCCCCTGGGACACGCGTGGCAGGTTCAACCAGTCCCGTCCTTACCATTGTGCGTGTCCATGGCGCGTTCTGGACTCACGGCTGACCCCTCCGGCCCCACACACCAGTACATGCTGGGCGGTCGCCCCGACATGCCAGCCATCAACCCTCGGGGTGGCGGCTCCCCCAAGTCCGCGTTGGCCGTGGTCACCGCTGCGGCTGCCCGAGGCGGGGTCGAAGGCACGGACGCTCGGTCATGGCTGAGCAGAAGGTCGTCTCGCTCTGGTGGTAAAAAAAAAACCATCATAAAATCAGAAAGCTTTTCTTTTTTTAAAATATATTTATTTATTATTATTTTTTTTTAGTTTTTGGGTTTTGTTTTTTGTTTTTTTTGTTAATCCTCACCCGAGGATATCTTTCCGTTGATTTATAGAGAGAGTAGAGGGTAGGGGGAGAGACACAGCGAGAGAAACATTGATGTGAGAGAGACACATCGATTGGTTACCTCCTGCACGCACCCCGACCAGGGCCGGGGAGCCCTTGACCGGAATCGAACCTGGGACCCTTCAGACTGTGGGCCAACACTCTACCCACTGAGCCAAACGGCCTAGGGCTAAAGTATATTTTTATTGATTTCAAAGAGGAAGAGAGAGGATGAGAGGGAGAGAAACATCAGTGATTTAGCAACCGTCCTCAGAAACGGAGAGAGATATTGCGCAGCTAAAAAAAAAAACATATAAAAAAATGAAGGTCATGCAAATGATGCGTGAAGGTCAAAGGCGTGGATGCATCTGTGTCCCGTGCCAGCAGCGTAACCTCAAGGCGAAACTTACAACGGCCTCCGTTTGCTCATCCTCCTCCCGGGCAAGCTCGCCGGGCTGCTGTGAGGTTTTAAGATTCCTGCAACAGGGCCAGCTCGGCCGGCTCCCCGGCGAGAGGTTCTAGAACGGCCCCTGAGCCAAATGGGCCTGAGATGGGGACAGGGAGGAGAAGCACAACAGAACCTCCGTTTGAGCCACAAGGTTGCTGGTTCGATTCCCGGTCAAGGGCACGTGCCCGGGGTTGCAGACTCCAGCCCCAGTAGGGGGCGTGCAGGAGGCAGCTGACCCATGATTCTTTCATCGTGGATGTTTCTCTCTCTTTCTCCCCCTCTCCTTTCCTCTCTGAAATCAATAAAAATATATTAAAAAAAAAAAAAAACAAAAAAAACCACGGCTCCAGCCCTAGCTGGTTTGGCTCAGTGGATAGAGCATCGGCCCTTGGACCGAAGGATCCCGGGTTGGATTCCCTGGTCGGGATGCGTGCGGGAGGCAGCCCATCAATGTGTTTCTCTCACATCGATGTTTCTCTCTCTCTCTCTGTCTCTCCCCATCCCTTCCACTCTCTCTAAAAATGAATGGGAAAATATCCTCGGGTGAGGATGAACAGAAAATACACACAAAACAAAGAAAACCAAGCCTCCCGTAACATTGAGAAATCAAAGAGGAACCTGTTGCTCTCTGCTCCTGCCAGCGGTCGGCAACCTCATGAGTCCACAGAGCCAAATACCAACAGCACAACGATTGACATTTCTTTGGGGAGCCACATTTTTTTAAACGTAAACTTCTTCTAACGCCACTTCTTCAACACAGACTCGCCCAGGCCGTGGTATTTTGTGGGAGAGCCACACTCAAGGGGCCAAGGAGCCGCCTGTGGCTCGCGAGCCGCGGTTTGCCGGCCACGGTCCTAACCTGTTAAAATCCCACCCATTTCCAAACCCCAAATGCTGGCGGACGCCCCTTCTGAAAAGAGAAGTGTCTTCCCCTCCGATGTGTTGAAGTTTTTTTTGTGTTTTTTTTTTTTTTAACCTTTAAAATATTTCAGGCCACCCCTCACCCAGCACATTCTGTTCCTCTTTCCATTTTCAGTTTCCTTCTGAAAATCACTTCACCAGGGGAGGTTGTGTGCCCCGGAGGGAGCAGCTTTTCAATGAGGGTCTGTGTTTTGGGCGAGATGCTAAGGTAGGAGTTTTAAGAGGAGGTCACTCCGCGGGGCTCAAGCGCCCTGCCACGGCCTTTGGGGTTGGGACCCAGGCCACAGGTCGTGGCTGGAAAGGACACATTTTTCTTTTCCTTCTGGTACAGACACCCTAACGAGGGCGTCCTGGGGTTTCCTGCCAAAATCATTCCTTTCACACTTTTGAAAACCACACCAATTTTCTTTGGCCAACTCTCCCTAAGGAAGAAACCGGAGTACTTAATGAAAAAGGACTTTAAAAAGGAAGCTGAGCCCTGGCCGGTTTGGCTCAGTGGATAGAGCGCCGGGCCTGAGGTCTGAAGGGTCCCGGGTTCGATTCCTGGTCAAGGGCACATGCCTGAGTTGCGGGCTCCATCCCCAGTTGGGGGCGTGCAGGAGGCAGCCGATCCATGATTCTCTTTCCTCATGGATGTTTCTCTTTCTTTTCCTCCCCCTTCCTGTCTGAAATCAATAAATTTTTTTGAAAAATCAGTTGGAAGACACTTGGAAGTTAAGCACGTTGCAAATGCTAATGTCACCCAGATATTTTTTAAAAATATATTTTTTAAAATTTATATTAAAAAAAAAAAGAGTGGAACAGATCGAGTAGGAACACAGCAGAGACCCTCAGATGGACACAGAAAGAGGGAGAGAGAGGCTGGGTTTAGAGGGGGTGCTGGCCCTGTGGAGTTGAGGGGTGGGTGGGGAGCGAGGCCACGGGATGGAGATGGGCCAGGGGGGCTGGGGGCCATGGCCAGACCAGCTGGGGGTGTGAAGGGAAGGCCTCCAGGATTTCATGCCACTCACAAGGAGAAACGACGGAAGGGTCCCAAGCTGACGAGCAGGACTATCTGATGTATCTATTTTTTAAAAATATATATTTTATTGATTTTTTTTTACAGAGAGGAAGGGAGAGGGATGAGAGAGAAACATCGATCAGCTGCCTCCTGCACACCCCCTACTGGGGATGTGCCCGCAACCAAGGTACATGCCCTTGACCAGAATCGAACCCGGGACCCTTGAGTCCACAGGCTGACGCTCTATCCACTGAGCCAAACCGGTCAGGGCTGATGTATCTATTGTGTGTGTGTGTGTGTGTGTGTGTGTGTGTGTGTGTGTAGAGTTAATCCTCACCAAAGGATATTTTTCCATTGATTAATAGAGTAAATGGGAGGGGGGTGGAGAGAGAGAGAGAGAGAGAGAGAGAGAGAGAGCGAGAGCGAGAGCGAGAGCGAGAGCGAGAGAGAGAGAAAGAAACATCAATGTGAGAGAGACACATCAATTGGTTGCCTCCTTCATGCCCCCCGACCAGGAGGAAACCTGCAACCAAGGTACGTGGCCTTGACTGGAATCGAACCTGGGACCCATCAGTCCTCAGGCCGACACTACCCACTGAGCAACACTGGCTAGGGCTGATTTACCTATTTTTATTATTAAAATTTTTTAAAAATTGATTTGAGAGAGAGAGAGAGAGAGTGAGCCATCAATGATGAGAGAATCATGGATCGGCTGCCTCCTGCACACCCGCTACTGGGGATCGAACTCACAACCCGGGCATGTGCCCTGACCGGGAATCCAACCCTGACCTCCTGGTTCCTAGGTGGACGCTCAACCACGGTGCCCCGCCGGCCGCGCTGTTTTTGCGTTCTGACTTCTTCTAAATTGTTGTTTTTCAAGGACAGTTTGCATTCAACATTATTTTGTATTGACTTCAGGGCTATGTTTTCCATTTCACTTCTTGATTCTTCCAGGACACAAGCAAAGAGAAGTCAGGTTACAGAAGGCACCGGATGCTAACAGGGTCCCACACTGTGCCTGTTCTAATCCCCCTTATCATGTCCAGGGCACTCTGAGAGGAAGAGGGGCGAACCGGAGAAGCAGGGTATTTGGGGCGAGGCACCTGTACCTCTACCTCTGTCACCTGCGTGGGGACGTGTTTGTGAGAAAAAAAACATCTGTGAAGGGGCAGGTTGTCCCCCATCCCCAGTCTCTCTCTCATTCCCACGCCCAGGAGTCCCCCAGTTCTCCATCACCATCTCCCTCTGATCCCCAGAGGCCCCCCAATTCTCCATCACTCTCTCTCTCTGACACCTGCAGCCTAACCTGGCTCCCCCTGTGCGGACAGCACTCACCTCTCGCAGGGAAGGTCGCTGGCAGAGTCCCCCTAGAGAGGGCTGTTTGTAGGGACCAGAGACTCCCCGCTTGGGCACGCAGCAGGCCTCAGACTTTGGGGGTGCAGGTGTGCTGGGCCCTCCTGCATCACCAGGCCGCCCCCTGGGCCGAGAGGGACTCCTAGGGGTCCCTTCGCCACACGCAGGCACTTACACTCACATGCACACGCGCGCTCACATCCACACTCACTCCGTGCACGTGCACGCCCACACTCACATGCACACGCGCGCTCACACTCACACTCACTCCAAGCACACGCGCGCTCACAGGGGCGCGCTCCAAGTTGAAGGAAGGGTTTTGCGCCAAAAGCTGTGTTTTCCTACTTTGGTTCCTGCCTCTGCTCCCCACCGCTCCGCACCGTCCCGCGCACGCACGGGGCTTTTGGGATGCGCTCCAGGGCCCCGCACGCCGCCCACCCGCCCCCCGGGCTGCCTGGGGTCTGAGCGGGGTGGAGGGGGGGAGGCCGTGAGGCTGGAGTTGCCCTGCGCCCTCGGCGGCCCCCAGGAGCGCGGGCCTGAGCCGCCGGGCCCAGGGCTCCACGCGGACCGGCCGGAGGGGCGCAGCGTGCGGGGCGCGGGGCGCGTGGCACGGGCCGGGGCAGCGCTTACCTGGGGCTCCGGCGGCGGCGGCGGCGGCGGGGCTGGGCGCCAGGGCCAGGCGGACACCCGCGGGCCGGGGCCTGGCGGTGCCACTGCCCTCCGCCCCCTGCGCTCCGGCCGCGCGCGGGGGCCGGGCCGGGCCAGACGCACTTCCTCAATCCTGAGGCCGCCGCGGGCGGGGACGGCGGGGGCCGGGGAGGCGGGCGCGCAGGCGGCGCGTAGGGCGCGCAGGGCCGGGAGTGGCCGCGGCTGATCCGGAACCCGCCTCACGCGCCCCTTCTACTCCGGGAATTTGCTAGTTTAATGATGGCTGTACACCAAGGTGTCACTATTGGGTGGATCGTTGTATTTTATCTTTTTAAAAAAGATTTATCTTATGATGATACATCTCTTAAAGATGTATTTTTTTTATTGACTTCACAGAGGAAGGGAGAGGGAGAAAGAGAGACACATCCATGATGAGAGAGAATCATGGATTGGTTGCCTCCTGCACGCCCCACACTTGGGGACCCGGGATGTGCCCTGGGGCGGGAATCGAACCTGGGACCCTTCAGTCTGCAGGCCGGCGCTCTGTCCACTGAGCCACACCGGCTAGAGAGTGGCGAGCTATTTTAAATTGGGGTTCCTGCCCTGGCCGGTGTGGCTCAGTTGGTTGGGCATGTCCTGAGCACCAAAGGTTGCCAGTTCAATTCCCGGCCAGCCGGGTTGCAGGCTCGATCCCTCCCATCGATGTTTCTTTCTCTCTAAAAATCAATTTAAAAATACTTAAAAAACACACACAAATAAATTGCTGTTCTTTGAGGGGGTGGGTGGTGGTGTAGATAAAACATAGAGGGATGTCGGCAATTTACGATGCATGTTTCCACCGAAGAGAAGTGTGTCCATCACACCACTGAGGCCATGACGCGAACGCACCTCCTAAAGACGCACGTTCGCGCCACGGGCGGGCATCCGGTTCGGGGCTCCAGGTGCCCACGGGGGAAAGAGAAGCCGGCTCGGGGAGGGGAAGAAGAATGGTGATGGTTTTCCACCCTGGCATTCCCTGGGGCATTCCCAAGATGTAGCGCCAGGCACAGACAAATCGCCACCTCCCTCACTGTCATGTCACAAAAGCCGGGCATCCCCAGGTCCCCCGCCCTCCCCCCCCCCCACGTCCCTTCTCCCTCCCTCCAGCGCCGTACGACCTCGCCGACACCCCCCCCCCCCCGCTCCCTCCTGGCGGGCAAGGGGACCAGGGGGGCAGCTTGGCTTCGCTCCCAAGCGGCTGCCCCTCCAGCTCTCCAGCCACGGGACGCCCTTCCAGAAGGAGGGGTGCAGCTTTGCAATCCCGTCCCGCCACGGCGGTCCTCATTCCAGCTTGCAAGCAAATAAACAACAGACAAAAGCCACCGGCAGTAGGATTCCCGGGGCAGAGTCCCTAATGGCAGGGCGTGGCGGCCACGGTACGGAGGGAGCCCCCCCCCACCCCCCCAACCACGGTGCGGCGCCTTCAGGGCGTGCGGCTGCGCCATCTAGCGGCGCCTCGAGGAAGTGCACGCCAGTGCAGTGCCTGGGCAGACAGGAGCAGACGTGGCCACTGGGGATGGGAGCAGCTCAACTTTCATTCATTCATTCGTTCATTCATTCATTCTTTCTTTCTTTCTTTAATGTATTTAATTAATTAATTTATCCATCTGTTTACCTATCTATCCATCTATCTACTTAAAATATATTTTTTATTGATTTTAGAGAGGAAGGGAGAGGGAGAGAGAGACACACATCAATGATGAGAGAGAGGATCATGGATCAGCTGCCTCCTGCGTACACCCTACTGGGGATGGAGCCCATAATCCGGGCATGTGCCCTGACTGGGAATCGAACGGTGACGTCCTGGTTCATGGGTACAGATGCTACAACACTGAGCTACACTGGCCGGTCTGGACTAAGTGGTACTCCCCAAAATGCCCCACTCAGGCTAAATTCAGGGGAGCAACTGTAATCTTGTTCTCAAGTTACTTTGTTTTCCTTCATCCTCACCCGAAGACATTTTTTCATTGGTTTTCAGAGAGAGTGGAAGGGAGGAGGAGGAGAGACAGAGAGAGAGAAACATTGATGTGAGAGAGACACATCGAATGGTTACCTCCCCCTTCCCCCATGCATGTTTCCACCTAATAGAAGTATGTCCAACCGGGTTGGGAATCGAACTTGCAACCCAGGTACATACCCTTGACCGGGAATTGAACCTGCGACCCTTCAGTCCACGGGGCTGACACTCTAACCACTTAGCTAAACTGGCTAGTTTGTGATTGATTCTATTTTATCATAAGCCGTTTTGTACCGAAGGTCTAAGAAAGAGAAAGGTCAGCCGTAACATAAAGTGGATTTGGTCCTTAAAAAAAAAAACCACAACAACACATGGCATTTCTCAAATATCCAACTGTGTTTTATTGTTGTTGCGTTGTTAACACATTCTGCAGTTAGGATCAGAATTCCCAGGCCAATAGATTTTTCTTTTAAAACCGTACCACAGGAGTAAACCTTCGAAGGAGTGAAATCTAAGCCTATATAGATTTCCATTTCTACATACAGTATATTACAGAAGGTTAAATATACCACCTCTGCTTACTTACAACTATAAAAAGATACATTAACGATATCCATTATAAATAATGTCCCACTTCATATTAAAGGCGTTATTATTGTACAGTGACAGAATGAGAACCCTCTAACGTATTCCTATCAAGGTTAGTGTCTATAATTACTTAAGATAAAATCCTGAAAATTCAGTGTATGAGTTAAGTCCTGATTTCACAAGTTACCGACAGTGTAAGTGGTAAGAACTAACCGGTGCTGAGGAGACAGTGAATGGTGGATTACATATTTCTGGGGGGGGAAAAAAATGATAACCCTGGCCCAGCCAGCGTGGCTCAGTGGTTGAGCGCCGACCTAGGAACCAGGAGGTCACGGTTCTATTCCCCGTCGGGGCACATGCCCGGGTTTACCCTCGATCCCCAGGTGGGGGCGTGCAGGAGGCAGCCGATCCATGATTCTCTCTCATCGTTGGTGTTTCTCTCTCTCTCTCCCTTCCTCTCTGAAATAAAAAAAAATAAAATAAAAATAGGACTCTACAAAACCAGGGCTATGTTAGAACAGCAGCCTCTGGAGCGGTGTATGCTTTGCACGTCTAAACTGGGGGAAAGGAAAAACGGTACAGGATGCTCAGCCACTAATCCAAGAGATGGACACCCATCCTTTGTCGAAGTGAGAGATGGCCCTGCTTGGGGACATGCGGGACTTATTGACCCTCGGATTTGCTCCGCTGTTGTAAGCGTCAGGACAATGGACCGGTCACAGGGACCGTGGTCTTTGGGCTGCTGATTGGGTCCTATTCCAAAGGCAGGATCGTTTGAAGCTGAGTCCCAAGGTCAAGGTCAAAATGTAGTCCCGGAAGACTTACGCCCCTTCACACCCAAGACCTTCAGTAACCGTGCAGGGGACCTGCTTCCCAATAGCGCCCCCTTGTGGATCCTTGCAATTCTGTTTGTTTGGGTGTTTTTTTTGTTTGTTTGTTTGTTTTTTTAACTTAGTGCTATTCCTTTCCATATAAAAGGTAGGAGGGGCTTGCAAATGGGAGGGACAGGTAAACGGGAGGGACCCCCCAGGCACAGGGCCAGGTTTCTAGAACACTCAGGGACGCTTCTTCCTGGAGTCGAGTCAGCAAAGCATTTTGAAGCGGCTGCTGGAGACTTCGCACGCCACTTCCTGTTGGCCACGCCCTGAGCCGCCTCACGGTCCCCCGGGGACCCGGTTGAAAAGGGGAGCAGGTGCCCAAGCCCGTGTGGCTCAGTGGATAGAGCACCGGCCTGCGGGCCGAAGGGTCCCGGGTTCGATTCCTGTCCAGGGCACGTATCTCGGTGGCAGGCTCCTCCCCCGCCCGGGCACCTGCAGGAGGCAACCCATGGATGTGTTTCAACCCATCGATGTTCCTCTCTGTCTTCCCCGCTCTCTTCCACTCTCTCTAAAAATCAATGGGAAAATATCCTCCGGGGAAGGATTAAAAAAATTAAAAAAAAAAAAGAAAGAAAGCAAAGCTCCACAGCGCCACCTCCAGGCAGAGCTGCAGTTTTACCCCCCAACCTGCGGGTCAGTGGGACAGGATTGAGGAGGAAAAGGACCGTCTTTCCCGTCCAGGGGAGGTCAGGTGTTCAGGAGGAAGAGGGCCAGGGGTCAGCGAGGTCAGTCTGCCGGGGCAGGTGTGATGGACGGGCCACATTCAGATGTCGGAGGAAAGAGCCCAGCCACCCCCTCAGGGGTCCTTGTCGTCCAGTTTGATGGTGACCGTCTTCACTTCGGTATATTCCGACAGCGCGTATTCACCTCTGCAGTCACAGGAGAGAGAGAGGAGTGTGTAAAATGGAGAGAGAGAGAGAGAGAGAGAGAGAGAGAGAGAGAGAGAGAGAGAGAGAAACATCTATGATGAGAGAGGATCATGGACCAGTTGCCTCCTGCATGCCCCCTACTGGGGATCGAGCCCGCAACCCGGGCCTGTGCCCCGACCCGGAATCGGCCCTTTGGGGTTAGCTCGGCTTTTGTGAGGCTATGCTCTCTGGTTAAAGCGTCGGCCCCCAGACTGAAGGGTCCCAGGTTCGATTCCTAGTCAAGGGCGCGTACCTGGGTTGCAAGCTCGATCCCCGGCCCTGGTCAGGGTACGTGCAGGAGGCAACCCATAGAGGTGTCTCTCTCACATCAATGTTTCTCTCTCTGTCTCTCCTCCTCCCTTCCACTCTCTCTAAAAAAAATAAATAAATAAATAAATCCATGGGGGTTGGGGGGGAAAAATCAATGGAAAAATATCCCTGGGTGAGGATTAACAACAACAACAAAATAAAAAATAAATTTAAAAAGCACCTTGAAGAAAGAGAAATTACAGGCTTCTTCTTAAGGCCAGCCTAGGCACAGGCCCCGGAGGGCCCGTGGGTGGGCGGCAAATTGCCAGCCCAGCCCGGGCGACGGGGCTGGGGAAAACCATGGAATTCACCGAGCCGTGTGCCAGAGGGGAAAAGGGGAACTTCTGGCAACATGAAGACATTCACTGGAGACAGCGGAACGCGGAAATCGGTTTACAAGCCCGGGTCCAGGCTCCTTGTGAGTTATGGCCGAGGACTTAATCAAAAGCCTTGGGAAATATACAGCAAGGGCCCAAAACACAGACATGCAGCCCAGCCCGCGTGGCTCAGGGGTTGAGCATCGACCTAGGAACCAGGAGGTCACGGTTCGATTCCCGGTCAGGGCACATGCCGGGTTGTGCCCTTGACCCCCAGTAGGAAGCCGATCCATGATTCTCATAATTAATGTTTTTCCCTCCCTCTCCCTCTCCCTACCTCTCTGAAATCAATTAAAAAATATAATTTTAACATTCCTATCTAATAAAAGAGTAATATGCAAATTGATCATCACTCCAACACACAAGATGGCTGCCCCCATGTGGTCAAAGATCCTGCCCCCATGTGGACACAAGATGGCCAGCAGGGGAGGGCAGTTGTGGGGGATCCAGGCCTGCAAGGGAGGGCAGTTGTGGGCGATCAGGCCAGGAGGGAAGGGCAGTTGGGAGGGACCAGGCCTGCAGGGGAGGGCAGTTAGGTACAAACAGGCTGGCAGGGGAGCAGTTAGGCATCAATCAGGCTGGCAGGGGAGTGGTTAGGGGGTGATCAGGCTGGCAGGCAGAAGCAGTTAGGGGCAATCAGGAAGGCAGGCAGGGGAGCAGTTGGGAGCCAGCAGTCCTGGATTGTGAGAGGGATGTCCGACTGCCCTCGAGGGGTCCCAGATTGGAGCGGGTGCAGGCTGGGCTGAGGGACATACCCCCCCCCATGCACGAATTTCATGCACCGGGCCTCTGGTAAATAAATAATAACGGACCCACATGACCAGCTGGACAGGCAGGAACAGGCGTGGAGGGACGGGTGCACTTACAATTCTCTGCCGTTCCCCGACATTTTGAAGCCGCCGAACGGAGCCTGCGCGTAGATGGCGTTGTAGCAGTTGATCCTGGAGAGAGAAGGAGACGAAGCCCACGGTTACCGGCGGGGACCCCCCTGGCTTTTGCACGCCCCGGCTGTGAGTTTTAATCACGGACACCATGTGCTTTCAATGTCTGCCTTCTAGGCTACCCAGCTGAAACGGAGATTTGAATATTCCTAGCACAAAGCTTTTCTCTTATTTTTTTTCAACAATTCAGGAAATGAATAAACATTAAAAGAAATAAAAATAAAAAATAAAAAGATTTCAGAGAATGCTGTGTGACCCTGGGCAGGTCACTGCACCTCTCTGAGCCTACATGCTCTCAGGCACGAACTGGAGACGATAATGGTACCCATTTCACAGACGGCGGTCGCGAGGACCCAGCAAAGTAAAGGCAGTGCTTGGCCCGTAAGATATGACTGCGATTCCATGAGTCACGAAGCCGGCCAGCTGCCCGGGACCCCGAAACACCCCCCCCAACCCCCCAACACTCACCAGACGGTGCCCGACTCCAAGGCGGACGCCAGCTTCAGGGCTTTGTCCAAGTTTTTCGTGAACACAGCCGCCGTGAGCCCATACTCCAGGCTGTTGGCTCTTCTGATCACTTCTTCCATCGTTTTGAACTTCAGGATCGGCTGCACCGGCCCAAAGATCTAGAAATCGATCGCAGGGATGGCGGTGAGCACCCGGCCGGCGTGGCTCCGTGGTTGAGTGCCCAGCTCTGAACCAGGAGGTCACGGTTCGATTCCCGGTCAGGGCACAGGCCCGTGTTGCACCCTCGAGCCCCAGTAGGGGGCGTGCAGGAGGCAGCCGATCTGTGACTCCCTCCCATCATGGATGTTTCTCTCTCTCTCTCTCCACCCCTCCCTTCCTCTCTGAAATCAATAAATAAATATATTTAAAAAAGAAAAGCACCCCTCCCCCCCCCGCCTCACAAGATATCTGGGGTCGCTGAGCCCCAGAGAGGACCCCCAGCAGTCCCTCCCCTCAGCTCAGCGCCAGGCCCCTGGGCTGAGGCGTTTCCCGCAGCCCCCGGCACCTCCTCTCTGGCGATCCGCATGGTGTCCGTGACCTCCGAGAAGACGGTGGGCTTGATGAAGAGGCCCCTGTCTTCCATGGCCGCGCCCCCACACTCCAGCTTGGCCCCCTCCTTCTTGCCGCTCTCGATGAGCGCGAGGATTTTGTCGAACTGGCTTTGGTCAATCTGCAAAGCACAACAGGAAGAAAAGCCAGGAGTTTTTTGTTGTTTTTAAATATATTTGTATTGATGTCAGAGAGCAGAGAGAGGGAGAGAGAGAGAAACATCCATGAGGAGAGAGAATCACGGATGGGCTGCCTCCTGCACGCCCCCTACTGGGGATGAGCCCACAACCCAGGCATGTGCCCTGATCGGGAATTGAACCGTGACCTCCTGGTTCATAGGTCGATGCTCAACCACGGAGCCACGCCGGCTGGGCAAAGCTTTTCACTTTATAGGAAAGGAATGACAAGGGGACAAGGAAGGAAAGGAGAATGATGGCATAGAGGAGGCAGAATCCAGAAACAAATCATAAAACAACAAATCCACACCAGAAAACACCAATAAACTTGAGTATGTTAAAAAAAAAAAAAAAAAGCGCCCTAATTTGGCTCAGTGGATAGAGCGTCGGCCTGCGGACTCAAGGGTCCCAGGTTTGAGTCCAGTCAAGGGCATGTACCTTGGTTGCGGGCACATCCCCAGGTTGGGGGTGTGCAGGAGGCAGCTGATCAATGTTTCTAACTCTCCCTCTCCCTTCCTCTCTGTAAAAAATCAATAAAATATATTTTAAAAAAAAGAAAAAGCAACAACATCCCATGCGAAGTCAAAGGGCAAAATGAACTGGAGAAATTCAACAAGTCAGATCTCAGAGACAGAGCCGATCTTTCTAGGCCACAAAGCGTTCGTCCTCGCAGGAAGGGAAATGGTGGGCGACGCCACAGCGTGTTCCGCTCGCACCGCTGACAGAAGAGGGAACGCCAGCGGCTTGTGCACACTGGATACGGCGTTCTGCCTCGCTCACGATGAGAGATACCCGCACATTAAAGGCAGGCGAGATGCCAGGCAAGATGCCACGTGTAGCTATCGGATGGGCGCAAGGCCAAAGCCTGCTAATGAGGCTGCAGGTTGGTAGGAGCAGGAGTGGAGACATCCTCTTTGGAGGGGTTTTGGCAATGCGTGCAGAATGATAAAGGCGGCCCGGCCGGTGAGCTCAGTGGTTGAGCATCGACCCATGAACCAAGAGGGCACAGTTCGATTCCCGGTCAGGGCACACGCCCATGTTGCGGGCTCCATCCCCAGCAGGGGGCGTGCAGGAGGCAGCCGATTCATGATTCTCTCAAATCATGGATGCTTTTCCCTCTCTCTTTCTCCCTCTCTGAAATCAATAAAAAGTATATTTAAAAAATAAAATACTGGGGGGAAGGGGGAGGGGGCAAATTGGAGATATCTGTAATACTACCAACAATAAAAAAACAAAAAACAAAAAGTAAATAAAATAAAATATGCACAAAAATTTTTAAAAAGCCCCTTAAAAAAAAAAAAAGTCAAGCCTGGACAATCCCCAGTAGGGGGCGTGCAGGAGGCAGCCAATCAATGATTCTGTCTCATCATTGATGTTTCCCTCTCTCTCCCCTCCTCTCTGAAATCCGTAAAAATATGTTTAAAACAAATAAAATAATAACAACGTATTGGGTGCCTTGAAATTTTCAAAAGAGCCTTCGATGACTCCCATTTTCCAGTCGGGGCAACTGAGGTCTGGAGGGAGCTTGCGACGTTCATAACGTCCCGTGTGGAGACACCCGCATGCCCGGACCCCCAGCCTCCCGGGTAAACACGCGGCGCCCATGCGGTGGGCAGGGGAGGCCGGCTTCAATCATGCATGGGACGGCCAGGCGGCCCGCTTCAATCTTTACCCACGCCCGGCCCGGCCTGCGTCACCAGTGAGACAGCCATACAGGATGTGCCCGTTAACGAGGCTGTAAAACCCGGTGGTCACGGCCATTTTCACCCTGTCCTTGGCTGCCCCCACCAGGCCCCACCCCGGAGCTCTCCGCACTGGGGTTCTGTGGCTTCTTTTTCTTTTTTCTTTTATTTATTTAAATATATTTTATTGATTTTTTTTACAGAGAGGAAGGGAGAGGGATAGAGAGTTAGAAACATCGATGAGAGAGACACATCGATCAGTTGCCTCCTGCACACTCCCTACTGGGGATGTGCCCGCAACCAAGGTACATGCCCTTGACCGGAATCGAACCCGGGACCTTTCAGTCCGCAGGCCGACGCTCTATCCACTGAGCCACACCGGTTAGGGCTTATTTATTTATTTTAAATATGTTTTTATTGATTTCAGAGAGGAAGGGAGAGGGAGAGAGAGAGAGAGAAACATCCACGATGAGAGAGAATCATGCATCAGCTGCTTCCTACACGCCCCACACTGGGGACGGAGCCTGCAACCCGGGCATGTGACCTGACCGGGAATCGAACCGTGACCTCCTGGTTCGTAGGCCGATGCTCGACCCTTGAGCCACGCCGGCCGGGCTGTAATACCCTCAACAATAAAGATTTAATTTACAAAACCACACATTCGGTGGGAGGGCACCTCAGCACCCCTCAGGCTCCAGGAGGGACCCGGGGTCACCCAGCACAGAGCAGCCACACCGGGGGCCAGAGGGGCGGCCCACCCGCAGGTTACCTGGGGCCCGTGTTCCGTTCTGGCGTCGAAGGGGTCCCCGACGGGCCGCTTCCTGGCGCGCTCCACGCTCCTCCTGACGAACTCGGGGTACACCTGCTCCTCCACGAACACCCTGGAGGCAGCCGTGCAGCACTGGCCTTGGTTGAAGAATATTCCCTGGTGGGCGCACTCCACGGCCAGGTCCACTGGAGGGCGAGGCGGCACGGCGGTGAGGGGGGCGTGCGGGGGGGGGGGGGGCAGAGGAAGCAATGAAGCCGTTAGGGCAGGACTGGCCACAGCTACAGCTCTACCCACACAAGGAAACAGGCTCCCGGGCTTTGGAAATTAATTTCCTTCCCAGCGTTTCCCAATCGCACGGAGGATGGGACACCGTTTGGGGTCCCGACGGCAGGACGTGTCAGTGTGTTTATGACGCGGATAAGCGCAGAGAACGGTCCCAGGCCCCGTTTCACTTGCTCAGGGACCCCTTCTCCTTCCCTTTTTAAAAAAGATATCTTTATTGATTTCAGAGAGGAAGGCAGAGGGAGACAGACACAGAGACAGAAATATCTATGATGAGAGTCATGGATCGGTTGCCCCCTGCACGCCCCCTCCTGGGGATGGAGCCCGCAATCTGGGCATTCTCCTTCTCCAACAGAAGGGTCCTATTAGGGAGCAGAACCCCATGCGGGACTTGGGAGAGTTAGGGAGGAGAGAAAGCCTGGGCCCTGCCTGGCAGGGTCTGACCCTGAGCTGCAGAGCTGAGCTGGCCTTGAATTAAAACCAGGGACTGGTCCGACCGGCGTGGCTCCGTGGTTGAGCGTCCACCTAGGAACCAGGAGGTCACGGTTCGATTCCCGGTCAGCGCCCATGCCCGGGTTGCGGGCTCGATCCCCAGGAGGGGGCGTGCAGGAGGCAGCCCATCCATGATTCGCTCTCCTCATGGATGTTTCTCTCTCCCTCTCCCTCTCTGAAATCAATAATATATATATATATATTTTTTTTAAAAAGCCCTTCATCCAAAACAACTCATTCATTTCCTGCCGGGAGCCGGGGTGGGGGCCGCCGTGGCGGGGAACGGCGGCGTGTTCTCGTTGATAGCATGCCTGGGATGCCAGCTGCGTCAGGATTTAATTTTGTGGCCTGGCCCTGCCCACAGGAAGAGGAGATGGCGATGTAGGGTGTTTACGATCCTCGTCCGACCAACCGTCCAACAGGAGTCTTGTGTTTTCATTGTCATTCTCTTCCCCGGGAGGGAAAGAGGGGGGAGCTGCGGGGCAGATGGGGTACCCAGCCATGGCGGCACTCAGCCAAATGGGAGTCCTGGCTCTTTAAGACGGGCGTTTGGAGCTCTGGGTGTGGGTCACCGTGGGCCACACCCACGTGGCTCCCGAAACCATTAGCAACGCTGATGATGCTCCCACAAGGGAACACCCACTCGGGAACACCATAAACAGTTCATTTCCACAGGCCTCTCTCCCAGGGCAAGCCAGCTTCCAGGAGAGGACCGTGCTATCAGTCATTTACACCTTAGTGAGAAATAGCGGGTTTGTCTCAGGGCTATTTGCAATTCCAGCCTTTATCTGCATGCGCAATGGAAGGCTTTGTTCCTCAAGAAAGGAATTTCTGGCCCTAATGGGCAGGTGGGGAGGCTGTTCTTTGCAAGACATAAATATGACCCCAAGCAGCAGGGAGGGCAGAACGATGAATGCCTAGGAGTGGGACACACCTGGCCTGTTCCTCCTCCTCTGACCCCAGCCCCCTTCCCACTCTGGGGCCGGAGCGTCTGGAGAGGAAACTGGCCTTGCTCTCATGGCTCCCACTCCACGGGGATGGGAAGGTCAACTTGACCTTGGAGGGCAGAATCAGGCAGCCCCCTGGCGACCACCTGGACATGCCTCCCTCCCTTGGAGCTTTTTTTTAAAAAAAAATATTTTTATTGATTTCATAGAGGAAGGGAGAGTGAGCGAGACATCCATGATGAAAGAGAATCATGGATCGGCTGCCTCCTGCACGCCCCCTGCTGGGGATCGAGCCCACAACCTGGGCATGTGCCCTTGACCGGGAATCCAACCTTGACCTCCTGGTTTATAGGTTGATACTCAACCACTGAGCCACACTGGCTGGGCATCCAATGGAACTTGTGTTTCATCTCCCTCTGTTTAGGCGAGCAGGGCCCAAGGTGGAAAAGCACCCCACTGTGTGTGATTCTGTGTGTGCCTATGTAAGCGTGCGTGTGTGTGCCTGTGTGTGTCTGTGCCTGTGTGTGTATATGCCTGTGTGTGTGCACGCGCACGTGTGTATACATGTGTGTGCATGTGTGTGTATGCCTATGTGTGTGTGCATGTGTGTGTGCCTGTGTGTGCCTCTGTGTGTGTGTGTGTGTGTGTGTGTGCGCGTGTGCATGTGCGTGTGTTCCCCTAGGTTCTGAGTTTGGTGCAGGAAGCCTGGAGACCCCCCCGAGCCCCCTAACGTGCAGGGAGAGACTCACGGTCGGCGTCGGCACACACGATGCAGGGGTTCTTCCCCCCAAGTTCCAGCGTCACCCTCTTCAGGTTGCTCCGTGACGCGGCCTCTTTCACCAGCTTGCCAACCTTCGGGATGGAAAAACAAAAACGGAACACAAACCCGACCCGGACTGAACCTTGGACGTGGCCGGATGTGGCCCAAGTACACATGCGTTTCCCTCCCTCGGCCGCTCCCAGCACCCTGAGACGCTGGCCTGGCCGGAACCCCTGGCCAGCTGCTCCCCCCACAGGGCGGAGCTGGAGCCTGAGGCCCAGCGATTCAAACCCCCCTTCTTTCCCCCCCCCCACACACACACAGCCGGCAGGGGAGGAGCCACCGCCCTGTCCCGTGGCCGCCCCTCTGAGAAGGGCTCCCGGGGCATGGGGGCAGCTGCCTACCCCTCGATAGGGATGGAGATCCTTCTATCAGACGCTTTGGTATAAGCTGAGGGAGCCCCTTAGAACTAGGGAATTCGGGGGGCTGCTCTTCAGGATGAGGGTCAGTTCTATGGATGCAGAAACTTGGAGGGAAGGCAGGGAGAGCGGGTGGGTGGGAGGTGATCAACCAAAGACCTTGTGTGCAGCCCGGCCGGTGTGGCTCAGTAATTGAGCGTCAACTTAGGAACCAGGAGGTCCGGGTTCGGTCCCCGTCAAGGGCACGTACCTCGGTTGCAGGCTCCATCCCCGGCCCCGGTCAGGGCCCGTGAGGGAGGCAACCCATCGATGTGTCTCTCTCACATCGATGTTTCTCTCTCTGTCTCTCCCCCTCCCTTCCGCTCTCTCTGGAAACCAATGGGAAAATATCCTCGGGGGAGGATTGAAAACAACAAAAAAAATGAGGCGGGGCTGGGTCTGTTCCCCCAAATGAGGTGTGAGTGCGTTTTATTTTATTTTAATTAAACAATTATTTTATTGATGAGAGAGAATCATTGATCAAATGCCTATTGGGGATGGAGCCGGAAACCCGGGCTTGTGCCCTGACTGGGACTCTTGGCTCCTGGGTCGGCGCTCAGCCACGGAGCCACGCCGGCTGGGCTGTTATTTACTGTTTAGCCTTAACCACGACCTTGCTTGTCCTACTTTTATCTCCTCGAGCCATGCTTCCTGCCAGGGCTCCTGGGTCCCATTCAGGATCTATTCCGTTTGGAAACTGGCCCAGTGACTTCCGAAGACGGACGGCTCGCGCACTAAAGACGCGGTCCGGGTTCGACGGAACACAGGTCCCAGGCCGGCCTCTCCCAGGAAGAGGGCCCCGGTCCCCGGCCCTCCGCCCACGGCCCGCCAGGGGGCTACCTCGATGGAGCCGGTGAACGCGATCTTGCTGATCCGAGGGTGGGCGGACATGGCGGCTCCCACGGTGGGTCCGAACCCGGGCACGATGTTCACCACGCCCGGAGGGAAGCCGACCTGGGAGGACACCGAGAGGGCACTGAAGGACGGGAAGGGACCGGCGTCCACCATGGTGCCCACGCGTGGGCCCAGAGGGTCCTGGCTGAGTGATGGCCCCCGGCAGAGGGGATGCCCACTGTGAAGTCACCCATCCACCCTAGGACCCAAACCCGGTCGGCCAGGGGCCGGGGTGGGGTGCACACGCCTCCTTCCGGGCAGCATTTTCCACCCTGAAAAGGCCTCTGAGCAAAAAGAGTGGTGGCCTGCCCGGCCAGCGTGGCTCAGGGGTTGAGCGTCGACCTATGAGCCAGGAGGTCACGGTTCGATCCCCGGTCAGGGCACAGGCCCGGGTTGCAGGCTCGATCCCCAGTGTGGGGCGTGCAGGAGGCAGCCGATCCATGATTCTCTCTCATCATTGATGTTTCTCCCTCTCCCTCTCCCTTCTTCTCTGACATCAATAACAATATATATATATATATATATTTATTTTTAAAAAGGTCATGCATCTGATCCTATTAGCTCGGCGGAAGTGACACGAGGGGCCCTTCTCTCCCTTTGCAACATAGACGCTGGGGACAGAGTGACTGAGCCGTGTTGCCTGGGGAGTTGGGAGGGAGGGGTCCCTTGGGGCTGCTGGTTTCCCTGAATGGTGGTTGCCTGGGGAGCGAATGATCGTGGGTGAGCCTGGCTGGGGGACAGCTACTTAGGGGAGCTGCCCAGATGACCCCACCAATGCCAGGCCCGAAGAACCTCTGAGTGTTGAGTTCCCTCCCAGGTGACTCTTCTGCAAATTCTTTAGCGAAAACGCCTGCTCCTAAAGTAGGTTTGAGCCCATAATGCCAGTTACATCGTCTCATGCAGGTCAGTGGGAGGAGCAGAATTGTTTCTGGCAGGTCAGTGGGAGGAGCGGAATTGCTTCTGGCAGGTCAGTGGGAGGAGCGGAATTGCTTCTCCCGGGTCAGTGACCACTGGCAGGAGGGAGAACGAAGGGGCTCTTGCCAAGTGAAACGGGCGTCATCCCCTTCCCACTCGCAGTGAGCCGGCTCTGCGGTCACGCACAGCCCAGCCCGGCCGGGCAGCTTTATCTCGCGCCGGCGGCCTGCTCCCTGGGAGTGGGGATGTTACCGAGAACACATGATATTTCCCTTTTGGACGTCTCACCTCTTTGATCAGAGAGCCGAGGTAGAGGGCGGTGAGGGGCGTCTGTTCGGCCGGCTTGACGACGATGGTGTTGCCACAGCACAGCGCCGGCGCCAGCTTCCACACCAGCATCATCAGAGGGAAGTTCCACTGCAACAGGGCACAAGGGGACGTGGGGGATCATAGAGGGCACTTGCTTTGGGGCGTAACGGGTAACATAGGAGTTTGCAATGATCAGAATTGCATCCCAGCCTGGTGCTTCCTACATGAATTCTGGGGAAGGCCAAGAGTTATTCTTTGGTAGAAGAGATTCTACTGTGCGTGCACTACCTCCTCCCCTTCGAGGTTTACGTACAATGACATCAGCACCTTAAAGGCTCTGAGAAGTCCTGTAGGAGTTTTGGGCTTGATCCCCAGTGTGGGGCTTGCAGGAGGCAGCCAATCAGTGATTCTCTCTCATCATTGGTGTTTCTCTCTCTACCCCTCTCCCTTCCTCTCTGAAATCAATAAAAATATATTTTAAAGAAACAACAACAAAAAAAACACCCCAAAACCCAAAACCTTGGTTCTAATGGGCCCATGAGAGCAGCGGGGGGAACCCTGTACTTACAGGAATGATGGCCCCACACACACCTATGGGCTCGTGCCGGGTGAAACACACAACGTTGTCATCTGCATGAGAGGGAACACGGGGGAGGGGAAGACACATGAATCCAGATGAAGAATTTCAAGGAGGGCCCTGACTGGTTTGGCTCAGTGGATAGAGCGTCGGCCTGCGGACTGAAGGGTCCCAGGTTCGATTCCGGTCAAGGGCATGTACCTTGGTGGCAGGCACATCCCCATTGAGGGGGGGTGTGCAAGAGGCAGCTGATCGATGTTTCTATCCCATCAATGTTTCTAACTCTCTATCCTTCTCCCTTCCTCTCTGTAAAAAATCAATAAAATATATATATAAAAAAAAAGAATTTCAAGGAGGAACAAGACAGGGCACAAAGGTGTCTGCTCTGAGTCTGGCCTATTACACAGAGAGGCGGTGTTACACTCAATTCCAAAAGCAAAATTCCTGCCCGGCCTGTGTGGCTCAGGGGTTAAGTGCTGACCTACGAACCAGGAGGTCACGGTTCGATTCCCGGTCAAGGGCACATGCCTGGGTCGCGGGCTCCATCCCCAGTAGGGGGCGTGCAGGAGGCAGTCGATCCAGGATTCTCTCTCCTCATGGATGTCTCTCTCTCTCTCTCTCTCTCTCTCTCTCTCTCTCTCTCTCTCCCTTCCTCCCTCCCTCTCCCTTCCTCCCTGAAATCCATAAAAAAATTTTTTTTTTAAAAAAAAGCAAAATTCCTTAGCAGAAGGAGGGGCACAGTGCCATCTCTTCTGGGGGGACAGGGGAAATGGCCAGAGGCCAGCAGAGGAAGGGAAAGCCAGGGTCCCCCCCAAAGACTCCATTGGAGGCTCGGCACCCCGTGTCGGCTCACCTGTGGGGATGGTCCGGCCCTGGATTTTGTCTGCCCACCCGGCAAAGTACCGGAGGGTTTTGATGCAGCCCTCCAGGTCGATGAAGAAGGCGTGAAGGAACGGCTTCCCCGTGTCCATCGTCTCCAGGGTCTGCAAGGACAAGACATGAGCCTCAGACATCCTTCTTTTTACCTGCCAGGGGGTTAGGAACAGCGGGTGGGCCATAGGGGGTGGGGTGGGGTAGGGGGGCAGGGACCCCACTGACCACCGGGGGGCAGCTCCTGCATTGAGTGTCTGCCCCCTGGTGGTCAGTGCACATCATAGCAACCAGTCGTTCGGCTGGTCGGTCGATTTGCATATTAGCCTTTTATTATATAGGATTTAAAAAATATTTTTATTTATAGTATTTGTTTATTTATTTATTTTTTTAATCCTCACCAAAGGATATTTTTTCCATTGATTTTTAGAGAGAGTGGAAGGGAGAGGGAGAGACAGAGAGAAACACGGATGTGAGAGAGACACATCTATCGGATGCCTCTCGCATGCCCCCGGCCAGGGCCAGAAGCCTGAAACCCAGGCATGTGCCTTTGACCGGAATCGAACCCGGGACCCTTCAGTCTGTAGGCTGACGCTCTATCCACTGAGCCAAACTGGCTAGGGCTCCTTTTCTTCTTTCTTCTTTTTAAAAAAAATATGTTTTTATTGCCCGACCAGCAAGGCTTGGTGGTGGAGCGTCAACCTATGAACCAGGAGGTCATGGTTTGATTCTTAATCAGGGCACATGCCTGGGCTGTGGGCTCGATCCCCAGTAGAAGGCGTGCAGGAGGCAGCCGATCCATGATTCTCTCTCCTTTTTTTTTTTTTTTAAATATATTTTATTGATTTTTCACAGAGAGAAAGGGAGACGGATAGAGAGCCAGAAACATCGATGAGAGAGATACATCGATCAGCTGCCTCCTGCACACCCCCCACCGGGGATGTGCCCGCAACCAAGGTACATGCCCTTGACCGGAATCAAACCTGGGACCTTTCAGCCCGCAAGCCGACGCTCTGAGCCAAACCGGTTTCGGCTCTCTCTCCTCATTGATGTTTTTCTCTCTCTCCCTTCCTCTCTGAAAAATATATTTTAAAAAATGTTTTTATTTATTGCAGAGAGAGGAAGGAAGAGGGAAAGAGTGAGAAAAACATCAACGTGAAAGAGAAATGTCGATCAGCTGCCTCCTGCACGCCCCCTACTGGGGACAGAGCCCACAACTCAGGCCTGGGCCCTGACTGGGAATCGAACCGTCGCCCTTCTGGTTCATGGAATGATGCTCAACTCACTGAGCCACACCGGCCGGGCCGTATCAGGATGCATGTATCTTAAAACCCCTAAAGCTGAGGGGTCGGCCAGCGCATGGGGACGTGTCCCCATAGAGGACAGTGGACACGAGGCTGGTCTGAAGCCTCGCTAAGGCACCTGGGTATTTTGTCTCCTCTCTGGAGACAGGTGCCTCCGCCGTGTGACCCGGCCCCGTGGGTCCCTGCCTCTTCGGAAGCTCTCGGAAGGTTAGGTGGAGAGAGCGGGTGGCTGGAGAGAGGGCTGGCTTCCTCTAACAAGACAGAGAGGGAGGCCCTAGCCGGTGTGGCTCAGTGGATAGAGCGTCGGCCTGAGGACCGAAGGGTCCGGGGTTAGATTCCCGTCAAGGGCATGTACCTCAGTCGCAGGCTCCTCCCCGGCCCGGGCCCTTGGTCGGGGCGCCTGCAGGAGGCAACCGATCAGTGTGTCTCTCTCTCATCGATGCTTCTCTGTCTTTCGCTCTCGCTAAAAATCAATGGAATAAATAAGAGAGAGAGAGAGAGAGAGAGAGAGAGAGAGAGAGAGAGAGAGAGAGAGGGGCCACAGTGTCCTCCTTCGTGGCCCAGCCGACCGACCGGCACGTAGAGGAAAGAGTGACGGGCGGAGCCCAGAGGGCCGGGCCACCGGCACAAAGACACAATGGCCCTCGCTGGGCTGCCAGGCCGGACGCTCCGGGGAAGGGAGCGGGCTCGCCCTGGCCTCGGCGCTGAGGGGAGGCCATTCTGGGGGGCGATCGCGGCTCCTCAATGGCGGGGATTCTTTTCCATTTCCGGCCGGGGTCTCTGAGGTCCCCTTTGTCCCTCAGACAAGCAGCCCCCGCGGAGCCCAGGCCCGACCCTGCCCGCCCTCCGGCTCCGCAGGAAGTGGCCGCCCGGACGCATACCCCGGGCTGCAGTCTCCTTTTAGAGCCGCTGCGGCGGGGGGAGGAGGAGGAGGAGGAGGATTTATTCAGGAAGAGAGGCCGGCGTGGCTCCGTGGTTGAGCATCGACCTAGGGCCGCGGTCGGCAAACCGCGGCTCGCGAGCCACAGGCGGCTCTTTGGCCCCTGGAGGGTGGCTCTCCCACAAAATACCACGGCCTGGGCGAGTCTGTGTTGAAGAAGTGGCGTTAGAAGAAGTTTACGTTTAAAAAATGTGGCTCTCCGAAGAAATTTCAGTCGTCGTGCTGTTGATATTTGGCTCTGTGGACTCATGAGTTTGCCGACCACGGAGCTAGGAACCAGGAGGTCACGGGTCGATTCCCGGCCCGGGTTGTGGGCTCCTTCCCCCGTGCGGGGCGTGCAGGAGGCAGGCGATCCATGATTCTCTCTCATCATGGATGTTTCTATCTCTCTCTCCTTCTCCCTTCCTCTCTGTAATCAATAAAAATATACTTAAAACACACACACACAAAAAACAACCTGTATTTGCACCCTGGCTTAGTTTGCTCAGTGGTTAGAGCGTCAGCCCACAGACCGAAGGGTCTCGGGTTTGATTCCCGGTCACGGGCACGTGCCTGGGTTGTGAGCTCGTGCCCCGTCCCCCATCAGAGCGCATGCGGGAGGCAACCAGTCCATGTGTGTCTCTCACATCGATGTTTCTCTCTCCCCCGCCCTCCCTGCCACTCTCTCTAAAGATCAATGGGAAAACACATGTCCTCGGGGGAGAGGATTAACAGCAACAACAGCAAAGACAGGAGAACCGTGTTTGCCAACCGCGTCCTGTCGCTTTCATGATGTGGCCAAGCGCGGGTGCTTATGATCCCGTGGGCATCGAGGTCTCCATCACAACCCAGTCCTGCCAGACATTGGGGGGGGGGGGAATCTCCGGGGGGGACGGTGGCCCTGCGGTCCCCGCTCCCCACGATGACACTTGAGGACAGGACGGGGAGGGGTGCCCGGGGCTCCGAGGCCGCACACACATTGCAGACGGATGAGCTCACCACTCGCCATGGGGGCAACAGAAACGTGTTTGAGGAAGCCAGTTTGGCAGCTGAGCCCCGAGACGGGGCCCTCTTTGCAGGAAGCACCCAGAGGCTCCTGGGAGAGCCACGCTGACCCTGACCCGGGAGGGAGCTGCCCTCGCTCGCTCGGATGCTCGGATGCGGGGCCAGCAGGCCGGACGGGCCGGCCAGGGAGGGAGGAAGGAGAGCTCAGGTGTCCAGGCAACGCACGCAAGAGTCCCTCCTCCCTCCGTTCCCAGGACACCGCCAGCGGCAAGAGCAGTTGCCGTGTCCTGGCCGCGTGTGGAATGGCCTGCTCGGTCCTCCATCAGATCAAGAAAGGAAAGAACCGCCCAGCCGCCGTGGCTCAGGGGTTGAGCGTCGACCTAGGAGCCAGGAGGTCACGGTTCGATTCCCGGTCAGGGCACATGCCTGGGTTGCAGGTTCCATGCCCAGTTGGGGGCGTGCAGGAGGCAGCCGATCCATGATTCTCTCTCATCATGGATGTTTCTCTCTCCCTCTCCCTTATTCTCTGAAATCAATAAAAAAAAATAAAAAATAAGAAAGCTGAGGTGCCCCTTGTGGGCGTGTACTCACGGCCAGGACGGCGCGGTCCCTCTCCACCAGGTCGGCCAGCTGGTGCAGCAGGCGGCCTCGGTTCAGGGCATCCAGCCGGCGCCACGGCGAGCCCCTCTGGAAGGCGGCGTGTGCGGCCTCCACGGCCTTGTCCACATCAGGCTGAGTGGCCAAAATGAGAGAGCGTGTCAGCTTGCAATGACACTGCGGTTCGGGACAGAGAGCAGCAGGGACCTGCGTCCCACATGTGACCGACGAGGGAGGGGGTGGCTGGGGGCTTCACGTGACAGCTTTCTTTTTTACATCTTCGGTCTTTCTCTTTCCTTTTTTTTTTTTAAAACGATAATCTTTAAAAAAAAAACACCTATCTACCTAATCAAAGAGTAACATGCTAATTGACCGTACCTTTGTGATGCCCACCAGCCAATCAGGAGTGAGCATGCAAATTAACCCAACAAAGATGGTGGGTTAATTTGCATACGCAGGCACCGAGCGGCCGGGGCCGGGGTAGGATGCTTGCGTCGTCGCCATGGGGATGACGCAGGCGTTCCACACCACCCCAGCTGCTTGGGGCCTCTGGGCATTGTGGGAAGGCAGAAAAGAAATCTGGCAATTGCATGACATTATTACCGCTTTGCGACTTGGTGAGCAAGTCTTTTTCCTTCAAGTTTTTTCTTTTTTTTTTCTTAAATGTCTCCTGCCAAAATGCTGTCTTTGGTGAAACACAGCAGCCGGCAATGCTTCGGGGAAAGATCCCTGAATGCCCGCAGGTTGGAATTGGGAATCAAAACCTTCCCTCTCGCCATGTGAGGAGGATGCAGTCATCCCCCGAGATGCGGAAACGGCCATCGAAGGTGAGCAGCTTTCTGCAGCCCATGGTCCCTCATGGACCCCATCCTGGGCCCTGCGCCTGAGAAGCAGCGAACCCAGGTCCTACCTGAGAGGGGACCAGCCCCATCTCACACCTGAGCCAACCCCCCTCCTCATCCTTCCGCCTCCGGAACTGAGTTACCTGGGGTTGGGTAGGGCACACCCACCTTATCTCCTTCCTCCACCTCGCAGATTTGTTCCAGCGTTGAAGGGTTACATGTGGCAAACTTTTTCCCGCTCGTGGACTCGTGCCATTCGTTGTTGATGAACATCTACCCAAGAAAGGAAGTTGTCAGGCATTAGGCTTACAGCACAATCATCTAAGGACAGGGCAAAGTTTTTATATCTTTCTTTATTTTTTTTTCCCCCAAAGAATTGTTTACCCACCTTCAGAGAGAGAGAGAGGTAGGGAGAGAAACATTGATGTGAGAGGGCAACATGGATCGGCTGCCTCCTGCATGCCCGGTACTGGGGATCGTGCCCACAACCCAGGCACCTGCCCTGACCGGGAATCGAACCGGTGACCCCCTGGTGCACGGGACGATGCCCAACCAACTGAGCCACACTGTCTCATGTTCAGAGAATAACTTTTGTCATAATAAAGCAAAAAATATTCAAAAATAATTCTAAAATCTTCTCTCTTTTTTTTTGTTAAGCAACAGCACGGATCACAGAGGAATAGCTGAGTTATATCTATATATATAAAAGCCTAAGCAACCGTCTGACCATTTGACCAGTAGCTATGACATGCACTGACCACCAGGGGGCAGACGCTCAACGCACAGGCATGGAAACATGGAACAGACTGATGAATCTCAGAGGAAAGGGGGGAGGGAGAAAGGCAGGAGGAGATTAACCAAAGACCTTATATGCATACTAGAGGCCCCATGCACGGATTTGTGCACTGGTGGGGTCCCTCGGCCTGGTCTGTGGGGATCAGGCCTAAACCAGCAGTCCGACACCCCACAGGGGGGGTCCCGGATTGCCAGTTTGGCTCAGTGGAGAGAGCATCGGCCTGCGGACCAGAGGGTCCCGGGTTCGATTCTGATCAAGGGCACGGACCTCGGTGGCAGGCTCCTCCCCGGCCTGGGCCCTGGTCAGGGCGCGTGCAGGAGGCAACCCATCCATGTGTTTCTCTTACCTCGATGTCTCTCTCTGTCTTTCCCTCTCTCTCTAAAGATCAATGGAAGAATATCCTCGAGTGAAGATTAAAAAAAAAAAAAAAGACAGAGGCCGGCTCTGACTGGGCAGGAGGGCAGAGCCCCCCACCGCCCCCCCACGCCCCCACGCGGTGTGGGATCCAGAGTGTGCCCTTCCGACTTTTGGGAGCGCAGCACCAGGCCCCCAGGGAAACCCGCCCTCGGACGGAGGGCCGGGGGCCGGGCTTCAATTACAGGCTTATTCTTCCAGCTGAAACCGAATCCGAGCGTTGACTTTCGCCATCCAGCCTGGCCCTCGCCGGGGAGCAGCAGCGAGAAATTAATCAGCGGGCAGGGAGGCGCTGGCCCGGGCAGGGGAGGGCAGCCAGCGGGAATTTCGTGGCTCAGATAATAGAGGCCGCCAGCGAAAACTGCTGAATCCGGAGCCTGCCTCGTATCAGTTCCGAGGGGGCGGGCGGAAAGTGAGAAGGTGGCAGGAGAGAACATAAATAAAGGGGAGGGAGCGATCGGGTGTCTGTCAGACTTCCCCTCCACGCATGTTCCTACACCCCCCCCCCCCCCCAGAAATCACCTGGTCGGTCATGACATTGATCTGTGAGTCCTCTCTAACCTGCAACTTCTTGTTTTTTAAAAAAATATATTCCTTATTGATTTCAGAGAGGAAGGGAGAAGAAGAGAGAGAGAGATAGAAACAACAATAAGGAGAGAGAATCACGAATCGGCTGCCTCCTGCACGCCCTCTACTGGGGATGGAGCCCGCAACCCGGGCCTGTGCCCTGACCGGGGAATCGAACCGTGACCTCTTGGGTCATAGGTCGATGCTCAAACACTGAGCCTCGCCAGACGGGCCTCTAGCCAGCAACTTAAAAAAATAAAATAAAATGCAGACGGCTCAGCTGCAGCCGTATTTTTCCCATCGTGATGTTTCTAATTTACAACGTTTTTTTCTTTGGACTCCACTTGCAAGGGGTTTCCACTGTGGATTCTGGAGGAAGACAAAGACACAGATGAAGAGGGGCCGGGCGGCGTGGCCTGCCCGCGGTTCCGCTCGCTGCCTTGTTTCTCTTTTTCTTTAATTTTTTTTATTGGTGGCTCATCCTCACCGGAGGGTGTTTTTTTCTTTTTTTTCTCCATTGATTTTTAAATATATTTTATTGATTTTTTACAGAGAGGAAGAGAGAGGGATAGAGAGCTAGAAACATCGATGAGAGAGAAACATCCATCAGCTGCCTCCTGCACACCCCCCACTGGGGATGTGCCCGCAACCAAGGTACATGCCCTTGACCGGAATCGAACCCGGGACCCTTGAGTCCGCAGGCCGACGCTCTATCCACTGAGCCAAACCGGTTTTGGCTCTCCATTGATTTTTAGAGAGCGTGGAAGGGAGCGGGAGAGACACAGAGAGAGAAACAGCGCTGGGAGAGACACCCCGACCGGTTGCCTCCTGCACGCACCCATCGAACCTGGGGTCGCGGTCCAGCCTGCATCCCGCCCGCCGCTCAGTGTCAGCTCAGTTTAAGCTTCTGTAAGACTTGTCTCACACCCAGGGGGAGGGATTCTTCCCCAGGCCCGCTATTCTGATTTGGGGTTCAAAAACGATACAGCTGGCGCCCTGGCCGGGCTGCTCAGTGGTTAGACCGCCAGCCCGCAGACGGAAGGGTCCCAGGTTCGATTCCTGGTCAAGGGCACGGACCCGGGTTGCAGTAATCTCCGATTCCGGTATTGCGCGAGGGGGGAAACCAATGGATGTGTCTCTCCCACATCGATGTTTCTCTCTCTGCCTCTCCCCCCTCCCTCCCTCCCTCCCCCCCTCCCTCTCTCTTTTTTTTAAAGGTAAGCAGCTTTCTTTTTTTATTTTTCAAATATATTTTTATTGATTTTTTTTACAGAGAGGAAGGGAGAGGGATATAGTGTTAGAAACATCGATGAGAGAGAAACATCGATCAGCTGCCTCCTGCACACCCCCCACTGGGGATGTGCCCGCAACCAAGGTACATGCCCTTGACCGGAATCGAACCTGGGACCCTTCAGTCCGCAGGCCGACGCTCCATCCACTGAGCCAAGCCGGCCAGGGCGCTAGCTGCATCGTTCAGAACCCCAAATCAGAAGAGTGGGCTTGGACTTCGCCCTGGGAAATGCCACCCTCCAGGCCCGGGCTCAGGCCCACCGTCTCTGGCGCACCCTCCACGAGCGAGAAGTGCCAAGAATCCGATTTGAAAAATAACAGACCGTTGCCAGTTCATACGCTCCCCCCCCCCCACCCCCATCTCAAAGGCCTGCCTGGGGCCTCGAGGGCGTCCACGCAGGAGTTCTGCTTCCCCGCCTCTTTCTTGGGCTCTGCCGGCTGCCTCTCCGGCCAGAGGCTCCGCAGGCCTGGCTCCCCCGGCCGCCCACCCTCAGCCACACCGCACCGGCTGCTGGGCTCCACAGATGCTGGGGGGAGGCCTTTGCAGAGGTGGGAGCTTGCAGAGGCCCTGCCCTCCACAGGGAAGGTGGTACTGGAACCTGGGAACCCCTGGGGAGCCCGCCTCTCCGTTCCCCTCCATCTCTCTCTCTCCTTTTAAATATTTTTTATTGAAGGGAGAGGAAGAGAGAGAGAGAAACAACCGTGATGAGAGAGAATCACGGATCGGCTGCCTCCTGCACGCTCCACACTGGGGATCGAGCCCGCAACCGGGGCCTGTGCCCTGACCGAGAGTGGAACCGTGACCTCCTGGTTCATAGGTCGACGCTCAACCACCGAGCCATGCCGGCCGGCTAAGATGCTGCCTTCTATACGCTGGATGGACTTGCAGAGAAAGACAGAACCTTTCCATATGTAGTTGCATCCCTGATGGGACCCCCCCGCTCGTATATGTAATTTCTAGATCTCTAGATTGTTTTGATGAAAACCCTATAAAAGAAAAATAAAATAAAAACACCATCACCACTACCAACGGGTGGGCGCGCCCACACAATCCGTGCTGGGATTTTCACCCCGAAGCTGATCCTGAGAAGGAAACTACATTGAACACGACCCCCAGCACGGCCCACGTGGCTCAGTGGTTGAGCATGGACCCGTGAACCAGTCTGATTCCCGGTCGGGGCACAGGCCCGGGTGGCGAGCTTGATCCCCCGTGTGGGGCGTGCAGGAGGCAGCCGATCCGTGATTCTCTCTCATCACGGATGTTTCCATCTCTCTCTCCCTCGCCCTTCCTCTCAGAAATCAATAAAAATGTATTTAAACAACAACAACAACAACAACAGAACAGACCCCGGCATTGATTGGTGCGGCGCCTCTGTGCAGGACAGAGCCCCCCCCTTGGAACACGGTTCATGCCAATGTCATGGGCGCGGAGGCCCAGCCGACAGGAAGTGCCCGGAGACCCAGCTCCGAAGGCCAGGCTCGGAGGCCCTGCAGCGTCCCCCGCCCGACGCAGACGGGCTGAGAGGCGTAATTGCTACTTTGGAAAACGAAATGGATGGGGGAATTTTCTCAGGGCTGCGTCAGCTGGCCTCGGGGGCTGCGGATAAGGGGGGATGATAAAGGAGACCTAGGGGGACGCCCAAATCAAGCCAACTGCACTCTGGGTCCGAGCCCCTTCATAGGCCCCCCGGCCCCCGCCCAGGCCTCCACACAGCCTCATCGCCTCTGGGGACGCGCTCCGTCCAGGCCGCTGGGCTCCTGGCCGCGCTCAGCCCGGCTCCAGGCCTCCCCATCTCCCTTGCTGCCCCGGGCAGGTCATCTCACTGCTTAGCTGACACCCCAGCCGCCCCACCGGCTGCCTCCCCAAAAGGCAGAGCGCCTCGGGACTGCGGGATGATGGGGCCCTGATCCCCCCGACTCCCCAGGCCCAGATCTGAGTCTGGCGTGCACCAGGCCCTCGGGGCTCCTGAGCCATTTCTCCGACGAGCCTCTTCCCACTTCCCCTCGCTGCTCGACTGGCCAGCCAGGTGCAAGCCAAGCACAGAGCTGCCTGAGGCTTCTCCTTCGCTCCCGTGGCAGCTTTCCAGAAGAGCCCGAGACCTCAGACCTCTCTCTCTCTCTCTCTCTCTCTCTTAAAAAATTAATCCTCCTCCGAGGATATTTTTTCCATTGATTTTTTTTGAGAGAGGGGAAGAGAGAGACAGAGACAGAGAGAAACATCGATGTGAGAGAGACATATGGATGAGTTGCCTCCTGCACACGCCCCGACCAAGGCCCCGGGCCCGGGAGGAGCCTGCCACCGAGGTACCTGGCCTTGACCGGAATCCAACCCGGGACCCTTCCGTCTGCAGGCGGAAGGCTCTATCCACTGAGCCACACCGGCCAGGGCTCAGACCTTCTCTTCGCGTTCGCGGGCACCCTCTGCCCCTCCCGAAGGCCCACCGGTTCAGGCCGCAAAGCCGGCAGCAGAGTCTGCGGGGAGCCCAGCGCCCTCGGAGCCGGGCGCCCTCCCTTGCCCGGTTTTGAGGTTGAAAGTTTGAAAGCGCCGAAGCTGGCCGGTTTGGCTCAGTGGCTAGAGTGCCGGCCTGAAAGGTCGCAGGTTCGATTCCCGGTTCAGGGCATGTAGCCGAGCCGGGTTACAGACTCCATCCCCAGGCTGGGGCGTGCAGGAGGCAGCCCATCCATGATTCTCTCTCACCATGGAAGTTTCTATCGCCCTCCCTCTCCCCAATCCATAATGACATATTCTTTAAAAAAAAGAAAAAAAAGTTTGAAAGCGCTGAGCGTTGCTGCCCAACAGCCAAGCCCATCATCCGGGGGTGGGAACCGCGGGGTGCCCCTCGGGGTGCGCGGTGGACGCGTGCGCGCGCGCGGGACCCAGACTCCCGCCTCGGAAGCCCTGCGCCCGGCCGGCCCGGCCCAGGCGGGGACCCCGGCTGCGGTGCCGAGCGCCGGGGAATTCAGCGGAGAGCGGCTGCCCGCAGCGCCCGGCGCCCTCGGAGGGGACGGAGCAGCGGGGGTGGTCCCGGCCCGCCCGCTCCTCCCAGGCCGGGTGTCCCGAGCGCGCGCGGCCCGGCTGCCGTCGGATGGGCTGGGCGCCCGCTCACCTTGGTGAACTTGACCTCCAGGTTGCGGATGGGGCGCGGCAGGGCCGGCGGCTTCTTGTCGGGCGGCCCGTTCTCCACGGCCCCGTTGGCGGTGGCCATGGCTCCCCCGCGCGCTCCTCCGGCCCCCGGCGCCCGCCCGAGTCCGCACCGAGGGCTCCGTCCGGGGCGCTGCGCAGTCTGTTCGTGGGGTGACAGCTCGGCCGGCTTTATGGAGAGCCCCACGCCTCCCACCCGCGGGGGCCGTCTAATTGGCTGCAGGATGGGAAGGAGGGAGGGCCTGAGGGAGGGGAGGGGGCTGGCCCGCTTCACCCCACCCCGCCCGCCGCCCCGGAGGGAGCCGGGCCACTCAGCCGCCAGCTCCCCCGCCCAGGCGGCTGCGCTGGAGGGAGCTCCCCGAAGCGCCACCGGATCCCGAAAGTCCCCGGGCGCGGGCAGCGGGCCAGGGCAGACCGCAGCGCCCGGCTGGCTCCCCGAAGTCGGCCGGATGCGCCCGCGGCACCTGCGCCCCCTGCCCGCCGCCGCCGCCGCGCGCACTTGGCCAACTTGGGTCCCGGCGCCGCGCTCGAGCCGTGCGCGCCCGGCCGCCCGGGGGGCCCGCTCCGCGCCCGTCCGGGATCCGCACGCGGGGACGGCGGGCTGGCTGGCCAGGAGTTCCCCCGGGGCCCGGGGGCCTTCGCGCGCCAAGAGGGCAAAAGGCGGAGGAAAAGCGACCGGAGCCTTTGACCTTCAGAGGGTGACACGGCCCTGCAGCCCGGGGCCGCGCCGGGAGGCAATGTTAGACCGCATTTATTATTATTATTTTTTTTAATGAAAAAAGAGATGCGCTGGCCGGGAATCCAACCGCGACCTCCTGGTTCCTAGGGCGATGCTCAACCACGGAGCCACACGGGCCGGGCGGTGGGCATTTTTGAAAGCGCCACAGGAGAGGGGCAGGGCGTGGCTCTGCTTCCCTCACTTAAAAAAAAGAAAAAAGAAAAAAAAAAAGAAAGAGGTGCCCCAGCAATGCAGCGATGCACCCCAGCTCCCATCTGAGACAGGAAGCCCGTCTCATACATGTCCTCCCTCCAGTTTTTGGGACAATGGCATGGGGCCTGACCTCGGGGACAAAGCCATGCTCAGCCCCTCAGTCCGGCTCCTTCCGGGAGTAATTGCAAGTGATGGGGTGCTCCTTGCTGTCCGAGGCTCCTCCTGTTTGTTTTGGGGGGCTCAGTGCCCATCTCTGCCCCCCCCGCCCATCTCTCCTTTCCCCGCTGCTGGGTGCTCTGGGTAGAGGAGGGAGCTTAAAAGCTTTTGCAAACCCTTCATCAGACCCCCGCCCTCTGGCCCAGTGACAGGGTCCTGAGCTGCTATGGGTGATAGGTGGGCCCGGCCCGCTTGGCTCAGGGGGTGAGCGTCCACCTAGGAACCAGGAGGTCACGGTTCGATTCCTGGTCAGGGCACATGCCTGTGTTGCGGCCTGCATCCCCCTGTAGGGGGCGTGCAGGAGGCAGCCGATCCATGATTCTCTCTCATCATGGATGTTTCTCTCCCTCTCCCCTCCTCTCTGAAATCAATACAAATATATATTTTTGAAAAATATCTGAACATGTGTAGAGGAAGCTGTTCATGAATTAACTTCCGGATGGATGGAGGGGAGGAGGCAGGCAGGGCGGGGTCTCCAGGAGTCTGTTCGCCCCGAGGGGGTGGACAGCCGCTGGCCACTGGCTCACCAGGAAGGTCAGGGATGCAGGTGGCCTCCCTTCGTCCCCGGACACCAGAGGACCGGCCTGGTTCCGGGCTTGTCGAGACCAGCAGCGACCTCTGCTCCCGCCTGGCCCCGCGGTGGGAGGGATGCAAGAGGCGCTTCTGCCCATTTTCCAGGTGAGTAAGCAGAGGCGTGTGGGCACCTGCCCCAGACACCACCCGCGAGGGGAGGAACCTAGGCCCGACAGACGCGTGGGGGTGGGCGGCGCAGGGCGCGGCGCAGGGGCGTCTCTTGCCTCCCTCTGCACCCCTCTTTCACCGCGGGGAGCCCCCTGTCCTGCAGCCCCAGGTCAAGGGGGCAGGGCCGAGCCCAGCGAAGGTGCCGGTACAAAATGTTAGCAGCGTCCCTCCACGCTGCACCTTTAAAAAAATAAAATGAACCCCAGGTGAACTCTCTTTATATTTTTTTATTTAAAGTTGCTTTTATTGATTTTAGAGAGAGAGCAAGGGAGAGGGAGAGATAGAAACCTCAATGATGAGAGAGAATCATGGATGGGCTGCCTCCTGCACGCCCCCTACTGGGGATCGAGCCTGCAACCCTGGCGTGGGCCCTGACCGGGAATCGAACCTGTGACCTCCTGGTTCCTAGGTCGATGCTCAACCCCTGAGCCCCACCGGCAGGGCCAGACTTTCCATTTTGAAGCTCCCTAAATGTAACACGCCCCCCTCCCCCTTCTCCAGACCATCACCGGACTTTCTCAGTGATGCGAGAAGGTGTTGGCAAACTCTCCAACCCTCTTCAAAATCCACGGGTCCTGGGGTTTGAGTTCAATGTACTCGGGACAAAATGCACTTCCTGGTTAGAAGGGAAGTCCTTTTCGGGGCCGAGAAAAGAGTTCCAGAAGATTCTTTTGGACACAAAGTGGCTCTCGCTAAACAGATTGTGCTGAGGGGAGCCGAAGGGAATCAGAAACATACAGATTCCATTTCCCTGGGAATCCACAAGGGTACCGAGAACGTGTCGGCGGGGAAGGGGGCGTGGCAAGATAGCCACTGCCAAACCCCAAATATTTGAAAGCAAATTTGAGTGTGTTCGTCTGGAGAATCACTTTTGGGCCTGGCCATCCACCCCAGCCCCACAGAGACAAGACCTCCCTCTGCCTCCTAGCCGGACGCCTTGTAAAGGAGTGTCCATTATCGAATAATCTCCGTTGGACGTTTGCCCCGATTCCAAGCCTGGGGTGGACACGGGGTGGGGAGTGGAGAAGCTGTTAAGATCTGTGTTCTCCTGGGACAGCCTGGTGTGTGTGTGTGTGTGTGTGTGTGTGTGTGTGTGTGGCTTTTGTATGTCGTGGTGCCTCTGTGGGGTCAGAGTCACCCAAACAGTCCTCTTGAGGGTCCCCTGGCATCAGAAAGACTCTATACATCACACGTTTTATCATACATGGAGGCATAACAGATGGGATGCCAACTTATGTCCATTTTCATCCAGTTTTTAAAAATATATATTGTTATTGATTTCAGAGAGAAAGGGAGTGGGGGAGAGAGAAACATCCATGACGAGAGAGAATCATGGATCGGCTGCCTCCCGCACGCCCCCCCCCCCCTGGGGATCAAGCCTGCAACCCGGGCATGAGCCCTGACCGGGAATCGAACCGTGACCTCCTGGTTCCTAGGTCCATGCTCCACCATGGAGCCAGGCCAGCTGGGCTTATATAATTTTTTTTTGATCTGGCATTAGGGTGACCTTAAAACAACCACCCACCCACAAGGGAATAGATTAATTAGTTACCTATATAGCATTTTCAAATCTATAGTGCTTTTTATTTTGAGCATGCTTGGAAGCATTGAGTTTGTAATCTATCCCATATTACTTATATATTATATTATTTATATATTATATTACTTATACATAACATAATATAATATTACATTAGTTATATATTCTAGTCTGTTTTATTCTATTCTATTCTGTTCTGTTCTATTCTATTCTATCATCAAACATCGTTGATCAATTTAAAGGCAATGGATTGGACAAGGTGGGCTTTTCGCCGGTCATTTTAAAGAAGCATCAATATCAGGAACACAACCCAGAATCACAGACTGTGCGTGGTCCCCACGTGCGTCTTATAGATCCCACGGACCCCTCAGATCCTCTGAATTTCAGCCCACCCTCGACCCCAGGCAGCACCAGCCCTTGCACCTGCTTGCAAAGCCCAGGGATCCATCCCGCTGCACTTCTCCGGTTGGCCACGAGGTGTCGCAAGACCAAATTGAGTAGGAAATGGCCTGGGAAGTTGGTTCCCAGGTGAGAAGCAGGAATTCCCCCAGGACAGTCAGGGGCGTTGCACAAGCTCCTTGGCATCAGAACCGCCCCCACTCCCACTGGGTCACAGACACAGAGCCAGCGCTACCTGGTACCCGTGCCCAGGCTAGCCCGCAAAGCCCACTAGCTGCTTCTTCTTCTTCTTTTTTAATTAATATTTTGATTGGTTTCAGAGAGGAAGGGAGAGGGAGAGAGAGATAGAAACATCCATGAGGAGAGAGAATCATGGATCGGCTGCCTCGGGCACGTCCCCTCCTGGAGATCAAGCTTGCAACCCGGGCATGGGCCCTGACAGGGAATCGAACTTGACCTCCTGGTCTATCGGTCGACGCTCCGCCGCGGAGCCACGCCGGCCGGGCTGTATTTCCAACTCGCATGAAAGGTCTGGGCTGCTGTCCAGTCTCGGGCAAGCCGCTTACTGTGTCTCCTTTGCACGGTGAGCTGAAACTCCCTAAACACGCGTCCACGCCGTCGCGATCGGGGTCTGATTCCCGTCTCCGCGGAGGCAGGACACGGCTTTAACAGGCAACAGCCGAACCCCGCATTAAATCACTTTGTAAAGTTTCATCTCGCCGGGCCGGAGCCAAGGGATTCTTGGGCTGCGTTTGTGCGTCCACCCTTCCCTTAGATCGTTAAGGAGAAACACACGGCGAGGAATGCCTGGCGGCTGACCTCACCCTTGCCAGCGTCCAAGAGTGAGCTGAGCGAGCGGGCCCTTGGGTGGCCGGCCCCTTCGGGATGGCTTCATTGTCAAAGTATTTTCTGAGTGCCCACCGTGCACAGCGGGCTGCAAAATGGGGGGTGGGCGAGGGGAAGAGGGGGGCGGAGGAGGAGGTGGGACGGCTGCAGAGAGACAGGCCAACCCCACCCTGCAAGGTAGCAGGTGCTTCTACCCTTGTTATAAGCAACACGTTGCCTGAGACGTCACCTCGTGTCTACTTCATTTCCCCCCGCAAAACCCTTCCCCCCGCCCGGCCGGCCGGGGTGGCTCAGTGATGGAGCATCGACTGGTGGATAATCCTCACCTGAAGATATTTTTCCATTTATCTATTTGTTTATTTCTAATATATTTTTTATTGATTTCACAAGGGAAGGGAGAGGGAGAGAGAGAAACACCCATGATGAGAGAGAATCATGGATCGGCTGCCTCCTGCACGCCCCCTACTGGGGATCGAGCCTGCAACCCGGGCGTGTGCCCTGACCGGGAATCGAACCGTGACCTCCCGGTTCCTAGGTCGATGCTCAACCACGGAGCCACGCCGGCCGGGCCATTGATTTTTTTTTTTTTAGAGAGAGTGGAAGGGAGAGGGAGAGACAGAGAGAAACATCAAAGTGAGAGAGACACATCGATGGGTGGTCTCCTGCATGAACCCCTATCGGGGCTGGGGAGCCTGCAAGCAAGGTATGTGCCCTTGACCAGAATCAAACCCAAGAACCCCCAGTCCGAGGGCCAACGCTCTATCCACTGAGCCACACCGGCCAGGGCAGGTTTCCCCCATTTCTCACCTTGTGCTGGCTCTGCGCCTGCCCCAGGCCCCCCTCTGCCCACCTCCCCACCTCGGGGCTCCCCTGGCCCATTCTCTCCCCACATTGATGCTTCAGGACGCCAAGTAGGGCGCCAGAGATAAGGGGCGAGGCGGGGGGGCATCGGATGGGTGTGAAAGGAATTTCCTTCTCGTCTCAGCCATTTCTGGGAAACCGGCCCGCGCCCTTGGGACCGGGCGATGGTTAGGAGGGAGCGGTTGGGTAAGCGGCCCGGCGCCTTGGCAGGGAGCTTGCTTTGGGGGCCCGCTCTCTGTCCTCATCCAGGGCCCCCCGGCCCCCGGAGCCTCTTCCCCGGCTTTCAGCAGCCTGGCTTCTGCCCAGACCCAGGGGTGCCTGTGGCCTCCCCCGGAGATGCCCCGGCCGCCAGGGTCCCGTGTCGCAAGCCGGCCTCCTTCCTAAGATGGGAAGACAGTCTCCCCGGGCCGCGTGGCCAGTGTGGGAACAGAGCCTGGGGGAGAGCCTGCTTCTGGGGGGGCGGGGGGGGGGGGCTCGGGCACAGCAGCCCGGCTCTGCACAGGGTGGTGGCCGTGCTTGGGGCTGGCGGGCGGAGGGGAGGGCAGAGACAATGGCTGCATTGTGTCTCTCCCAGGAAGCGGGCTCCGGGTCGCTTTCGGGGGGAAATTGACTCGGCCCCGTTCGGATGCAACAGCTCGATGCATGGGTGAGGCCCGGCTGGGCCTGGGGCGGCCGCCCCGCCCAGCTCGTTAGCGGCAATGCCCGCAGGGACCGGCCATGCCAGGGGAGCTCCGTGCCCTCATTCCTGAGCTTAGGGAGTTGGCACAACAATGCATCTTATCATTGTTATTACTTTTATTTTAAAATATATTTTTATTGATTTCAGAGAGGAAGGGAGAGGGAGAGAGAGATAGAAACACCAATGATGAGAGAGAATCATTGATCAGCTGCCTCCTGCGCACCCCCTGCTGGGGACCGAGCCCGCAACCCAGGCATGTGCCTTTGACCGGAATCGAACCTGGGACCCTTCAGTCCACAGGCCAGCGCTCTATCCACTGAGCCAAACCAGCCAGGGCTGTTATTACTTTTTTAAGTGATAGCAGAGAAGAAGGGAGAAGAGGGAGAGAAAGAGAGAGAAACATCCACGAGGAGAGAGAATCATGGATCGGCTGCCTCCTGCACGCCCCCGACGGGGGATCGAGCCCACAACCCGGGCATGTGCCCTGACCGGGAATCGAACCGTGACCTCCTGGTTCCTAGGTCGACGCTCCAGCGCTGAGCCAAGGCGGCCGGGCACAACAGTGCGTCTGAGAGCAGAAGGTGTCTGTGGAGGAACTGCGCTGGGATGGGGCGCCCTGAGCTCTGAGCGGGGCCCCTGGGCTGGGACGGACGGGGCTGCAGAAAAAGGTGTGGCATAGCCCTGGCCGGTGTGGCTCAGTGGATAGAGAGCCGGCCTGCGGACCGAAGGGTCCCGGGTTCGATTCTGGCCAAGGGCACGTACCTCGGTGGCAGACCCCCTCCCCGGCCCGGGCCCTGGTTGGGGCACGTGCAGGAGGCAGCCCATGGTTGTGTCTCTCTCACATCGCTGTGTCTCTCTGTCTTTCCCTCTCTCTCCCACTCTCCCTAAAAAGCAATGGAGAAATATCCTTGGGGGAGGGTTTAAAACAAAAACAAAACAAAAAAAAAACGGTGGCCTGAGCCGGGATGGCATCTGGGAGCTGGGCTTTGGGCACCGGGTCCCATGCCGGTGGATCGGGTTGAACACACGCCCACCGACGGGGGCTTTGGTTCTGCGAGGGCACAAGGGCCCAGGGCCCGGGCACCCCTTTCCTCCCCGCCGCCTCTCATCACTCTCCCCGTTGACCTTGAATTAGGACACGGGCGTCCACAGGCTCATTACTCACGCCCGCAGTTTTCCGACACTTCTTAACGAGGAGGCTGCGGCTCTGCGGGGGCTGGGAGGGCGAGGGGGCCGCGGAGGGGCCGGGAGGGGCCGCCACAGGGCGTGCGGACAAGGGCAGGACCCGCGGAGTCGGAAGTGGGAAACCACACGGATCCTGGGGGACGGATGGGGAAGGAAAGGAAAGAGAACGGATCTTAACGGGCCTTTGTGTGCTGGGCGGCCACGTAGGAATTCTCCCCCCACCCTGCCCCCCCGCCCCTCGCATCCTCGGAGGTTCCAGAAAAGAAAGCAAAAGGGTCAGTCCGTGTCGACGTGCACCTTGGGAGCTGGGTCCCGCCCGCAGCCAGCACCTCCCGCTCCTCTGACTCGGGGGCAAGCTCTCCCCATCCATCCACCGGGGAGCAAGTCACAGGAGCCGCGGCACAGTGCCCAGCCCGCCATCCCGCTCCGGGAGGAGGCTCGAGGCGACCCACAGGAAGGGTGGGATCCCCCCGACGTCGAGGAACATCTTGGCTTTCCTGGGGCCCCCAAAGTGGGACGAGATGGAGGTGGCGGAATGGGAGATGCCTGCGTATCCCGTGTTAGTCAGTATAGGTCTGGTTCTGCTGCAGTAACCAACACCCGAAACGTAGGCGCTTCAAACCCACAGAGATGCCCGGCCAGCGTGGCTCGGTGCTTGAGCATTGACCTGTGAACCAGGAGGTCACTGTTCGACTCCTGGTCAGGGCACATGCCCGGGTTGCGGACTCCATCTCCAATGGGGGGTGGGGGGGGTGCAGGAGGCAGCCGATCCATGATTCTCTCTCATCATCGATGTTTCTCTTTCTCCCTCTTCCTTCCTCTTTGAAATCAATAAAGAAATATTTTTTAAAAGGAGACTTTAGCCCTAGCTGGTTTTGCTCAGTGGATAGAGCATCAGCCTGCGGACCGAAGGGTCTCGGGTTCGATTCCCGGTCAGGGCACCTACCTGGGTTGTGGGCTCGATCCCCAGGTCGGGGTGCGCAGGAGGCAGCCGATCCATGATTCTCTCTCACTCATCATTGCTGTTTCTCTCTCTCTCTTCCTCTCGGAAATCAGTAAAGAATATAAAGTAAAACAACATGGGCCGGGGTGCTATTATTTATTTCCTGCCCAGGGTTCTGCTTCCAGGCGCCTGGTGCGATTTTTCACCCGTCTAAGCCGGTGTCACGAGCAGGACACACCTCGGACGCTTTATCCTGCCTCCAAGCACGTTGGCTTCGTCCCTGGGTTAGAAGGATGTTCACTCTCACGGGACGCCGAGAGGGCCGGGCACAGACGGTCACGAGGCCGTGCCCTTTGAAATCGAACCTGCGGCTCTGCGTTCCCAGCGAGCCCACGTCGGGCGGCCGGCCTCGCTTGCTCGGTTTCCAGATCCGGTGTCACCGAGCTTGGCGGCCGGGCGACGCGGACTCCCTTCGGAGGGGGCCGGGTCCCTGGGCTTGTGGGCGGGACGTGGATGGGACAAGGACGATGAGAGATCGGCTTCGCGATGCGCGGTCCCCGTGCCCACGGAAGGCATGTGCTCTGCGCTGGGTGGACGGCTGGGAGGTGGGACCCCCAGACACAAAGACAAGCCCCTCTCGTTTCTTGGGGTTTTGTTACTAGAACTCTTACACGAAGTCCCGGTGCCTAGACCGGGTCACACAAGCCACAAACCCCAAGAAAAATGAACCTTAGGGACTGGAACTCCCTACACCATGTTTAAAAAATGGAGTGCTTGGCCCTGGCCGGTGTGGCTCCGTGGCTAGAGCGCCGGGCCTGCGGACCGAAGGGTCCCGGGTTCGATTCCGGTCAAGGACACGTACCTCGGTTGCCGGCTCCGACCAGGCCCGGGCCCATCGATGTGTTTCTCTCACATCGATGTCTCTCTCTGTCTCCCCCTCTCTCTTCCACTCTCCCTAAAAACCAATAGGAAAATATCCTCGGGTGAGGATTAATAGCAACACAAACAAACAAACATTTGAGTGTTTTATATTTAATTTTATGTTTATAGCTCTCAGAGGAAAACATATATGACGTCTGTTATGTTTACCACGCGGTGCAGAAATCCCTTCGGCAAATATGTGATGAGGCGTTTTAAAATATAGGACCCGTTTATTTAGGGCCCACGCCCACGCGTTGGCTTTTATTTATCCCCAAGATTGGCACGGTGACTCTCCTGGTCCTTTCTTTGGTTTCCTGCTAAAATATAGAATTAGGAAGATTTTTCATGTACCGCATCGCCCTGAGGAGATGAACCAGGAGGTCCCCGGTTCGATTCCCGGTCAGGCCACTTACCCAGGTTGTGGGCCCCATCCCTGGAGGGGGCATGCAGGAGGCAGCCAATGGATGAAGTTTCTTTCTCATTATTGGTGTTTCTCTCTCCCTCCCTCTCTCTAAAAAAAGAAAAAAAAATCAATAAAAAATGTATTTTTATTGACTTCAGAGAGGAAGGGAGATAGACACATCCATGATGAGAGAGGATCAGGGATCAGCTGCCTCCTGCACGCCCCCTCCTGGGGATGGAGCCTGCAACCCGGGCGTGTGCCCTGACTGACAGGGAATCGAGCCGGTGACCTCCTGGTTCCTGGGTCGAAGCTCCACCACTGAGCCACCGCGGCCGGGCCATCCTTCCCGTGTAGATGCACGGTTCCCTCTGCACGTGGCTTCTGCCCTCTGCAAGGTCTGATGAACTTGGGCCCCAGGGAGCCAGAGCCAGGAGGACGCTCTGGGCGGGCGGGCCCTCCACAGGCAGGGGTGTGATTGGGTCCGGGGAGCTCCCCCCCCCGCCCCAACCCCCCTCTTGGATAACGTGTTCCAGGTGCTGATCCTCAAAACAAAGGCCCTTTTCTCCTCGGCCTGAGAAGGAAGAGTCCTCGGCGGCCGCACGCGGCTTTTCCGAGAGGGTCCGATTTGGTTACAGTACGATCTGCTGTTTCTCAGGGAGAACCGGCCGAGGTGCCCGTAATTTGATTCGCAGAGTAACTGGGAAAACTCAAAGCGGGGTGGGGGGGGGGGAGGAAGTGGGGGGGCTGGGGGATGGGGGGAGGGAGGCCCAGCTCGTTCATGCAGCGCTCAGCCCTCTGAGAACCGCAGACAACAGGCTGCCGGCCGCAGCCACCTCCGAGGTCAAGGTCACCAGCAAGTTTTGCTGGCGCTGCTCTAAGGATAACACCCCAGACAGTTTCCATGCCCCACATGATTCCGTCCGAGTTCCTCTTCCTAATGGCTGTCAGTGTGTGCGACGCTGAAGCCAGAACAAATAGGTCCGCGGGGGAGCACGAAGGCCATCAGGGAAGGGTGTTGGAAATCGATGGCTCCACGTTTACTGGGGAGGGCCATAGAACTGGGGACTTGGAGAACATAATTGCATAAAAGTGCCGACAGGTTTTGCCTAAACATATTGTATTAATTCATATCTCTCCAGCGATTTTTGAATTTATAGCACTACTGTATCAACTAAATGAACCTATACATTACTACCGATTAATAAGGATTTATATTATAGCACTACTATATCAATGAAATAAATCTATGTTAATGCACATTAATAAAGATTTATATTATAGCACTACTCTATCAACTAAATAAATCTATGTTAATGCACATTAATAAAGATTTATATTATCGCACTATTATATCAACTAAATAAATCTATAAGTAACTAGGCATTAATAAAGATTTATATGATAGCACTACTATGCCAATGAAATGAATCTATGTTAATGCACATTAATAAGGATTTATATTATAGCACTACTAGATCAACTAAATAAATCTATAAGTTACTACACATTAATAAAGATTTATGTTATTGCACTATTATATCAACTAAATAAATCTATAAGTACCCAGGCATTAATAAAGATTTATATGATAGCACTACTATATCAATGAAATAAATTTATAAGTTACTGCACATTAGTAAAGATTTATATTATAGCACTACTCTATCAACTAAATAAATCTGTAAGTAACTAGGCATTAACAAAGATTTGTAAGAATGAAATGTATATAATTGGATACTCAGCCGGCAATGGGTAGGAATGGCTGTTAATCTAATTTATCAGAAGAAGATTTATTGGAGATCAAGAGCATTAAGAAACGCATACAGCCCGGTCGGCGTGGCTCAGGGGTTGAGTGTCCATCCATGAACCAGGAGGTCGCGGTTCCATTCCCGGTCAGGGCACATGCCCGGGTTGCAGGCTCCATCACCAGTAGGGGGCGTGTAGGAGCAACCGATCCATGATTCTCTCTCGTCATTGCTGTTTCTCTCTCTCTCCCTCTCCTTTCCTCTCTGAAATCAATAAATATATATTCAAAAGAAAAAGAAAAAAAGAAAAGAAAAAGCATGCATTTAGCCAGAGAACATCAACCATCAGATGCGGGCGCCTCTGTGAAGAAACCCCAGTACCTACACAGCAGGGTTCATCGAGGGCCCCGTTTTGGATGGATACCACCTGTCGGTTGTGTCTACGCAGCACAGGTTCAGCGTGAGATGCCTGGGGACCCGGAGGTCAGGGCCAGGGACACACCGCTCTCTGCATCACATACAAACTCCACGCTCCCACGCGTGCTGCTCAGGCGGCGCAACCACACACGGGACACGATCATCGTCCCCGAGTTACGTGTCTCCGAGAAGCGCGCAGGCCGCTATGACCCTGGGAACCTGGTGAATCCGCTTAACTAGGCTTCCTCACCGCCACCCGCCTGCTGCCAGGGGTGCTGCCCAGTTTCTGGAATGGCGTCTCAGGGGGCTTTTAATTTGAAAGGGCAGCCGGGGGAGAATCAGGTTGCTCATTTCCCTAGACACACACACACACACACACACACACACACACACACACACTGAGTGGCCAGATTATTATGATCTCTGAACGCATAATAATCTGACCACTCAATGTGTGTGTATATATATTAGAGGCCCGGTGCATGAATTCGTGCATGGGTGGGGTCCAGCCAGCCTGGCCAGGGGGAGGGGACATGGGCAGTTGGCCTGCCTGCCTGCTGGTCGAACTCCTGGTTGAGGGGACAATTTGCATATTAGCCTTTTATTATATAGGATATACACTGAGTGGCCAGATTATTATGCGTTCAGAGATCATAATAATCTGGCCACTCAGTGTGTGTGTGTGTGTGTGTGTATATATACTATATTTATAGCCAAGTACATCATTAGAAGAGGTAAGAGTTGGCCATTGTTACAGTGAAGGCATAACCTACACACACAGACAAGCGCAGAGAGCAGGTGGGCGGCCTCCCTTTGCTGGGGAAGGCGGGTGAGGCTCTTTGCGAATTCCTAGAATAGTCACACCCACACACATTGGGCAACCATGACTCGTCAGAGGAGGAGGGGGAGGACCCGACGGGGAATCCAGGACAGCGAGAGACACGGTTGATGGTGCAACTGCACTTTCTTCTTCTCCATGAATGAATTACCTTTTTAATTTAAAAAATTAAACAAATCCAGCCCGGCTGGCGTGGCTCCATGGTCGAGCTTCAACCTATGAACCAGGAGGTCACAATTCGATTCCAGGTCGGGGCACATGCCCGGGTTGCAGGCTCGATACCCAGTAGGGGGCGCGCAGGAGGCAGCCGATCCAGGTTGCTCTCTCATCATGGATGTTTCTCTCTCTCTCTCTCTCTCTCTCTCTCTCTCTCTCTCTCTCTCTCTCCTCTCCCTTCCTCTCTGAAATCGATAAAACGATATCAAAAATAAATGAATAAATCTAGGATGAAGCCAGTCACATGCGGGCCGCTCTCCTGCGTGGCTCTGAGGAATTCCACGTGCCCACCGCGCTCCTGCCTGAGCGCCGAGGCCTGGGCCATCCGGAACGGGGGAGTGTGCTGTGGGGCCAGGTCCCGTGCTGCTGAGAGACCCCAGCCCACAGTCCCTTTCTTCCACCGTGTCCCTTCAGGGAAGCTTGCAAATGGCTCTGATCCAGGCAGACAAAGCCCTCGCTCATTCCCGGGATCTCTGAGCGTCCTACATAGGAGCGGTAAGAATTGGCGAAAATTCCCCGAGATAAAGCGGCCCCCGGGACTTCAAAGTGCCCGGTGCCCAGGCTGTGGGCGGCAGGTGTGCGACAGGCCTGACAGGCCAGATGGATGGCGGAGATAAGACAGGAAGTCACGGTCTCCTCCCGGGACTTGGCGCTGCGTTTGCTGCGAGGTTAGGGTTATCTGGGGTGGTGTGAGCACCTTTGGTTTTTCCCTTCGAACCCAGGAAATCAAAGGCCTGGATTCCAGAGAGAACCACTAGTGTGGCCCAGTGGATAGAGTTCCAGCCTGTGGACCAAAGGGTCCCGGGTTGGATTCCGGTCAAGGGCACGGACCTCAGTGGCAGGCTCCTCCCCGGCCCTGGCCCTGGTCGGGGCACGTGCAGGAGGCAACCCATCTATGTGTTTCTCTCACATCGATGTTTCTCTCTGTCTCTGCCTCTCTCTCCCACTCTCTAAAAATGAATGGAGCGCTGACTGGTGTGGGTCAGTGGATAGAGCGTCGGCCTGAGGACTGAAGGGTCCCAGGTTCGATTCCGGTCAAGGGCATGTACCCTGGTTGCGGGCACATCCCCGATGGGGGGTGTGCAGGAGGCAGCTGATAGATGTTTCTCTCTCATCGATGTTTCTAACTCTCTATCCCTCTCCCTTCCTCTCTGTAAAAAATCAATTAAAAAAATATAAAAATCAATGGAAAAATATCCTCGGGTGAGAATTCACAAGAAAAAAAAAAAAAGCCTTTAAACCCAGGGGAAGCTCAATGCCTCTTTTGAGCCCAGTTTCCTGAATTCTGGGCTTGCACATGCCTATTTTCTACTTTGGGGCTAAATTCTTTAAAAAATATATTTTTATTGATGTCAGAGAGGAAGGGAGAGGGGGAGAGAGAGAGAGAAACATCCATGATGAGAGAGAATCATGGATCGGCTGCCTCCTGCACGCCCCCCACTGGGGATAAAGCCCACAACCCGGGCATGTGCCCTTGGCAGAAATGGAACCGTGACCCCCTGGTTCCTAGGTGGACGCTCAGCCACTGAGCCCCGCCGGCCAGGCCCGCCCCCTTATCTTTTCTATGTCCAGAGTCTCTTGGATGATCCTACCCTCCGAGCCGCCTCCCTGCTCTGCTCGGCGTCTCCGGGGGAGGGCGTTGCTTCTGATCGTAAAGAAACGTGACGTCGAAAACCGAAAACCGACGTGGCTTTGCTGGCCGTGCACCCACAACCTATAAACCCTGAGCGCTCCCTTAGGTAATGGGGTTTGACGGCTCCCCCACACTCCCCCTCGATGACGCAATGGGGGGAGAGATGATGCAGCTCCGGAGGGATTCGCGGGGCTCCACTCCCCGCAGCCCCGGCCCTTTCCACCCTCGACCTGGTGGCGTGGTGGGTCTCCCCGCGCTGTTTCCCTTGGCCGGTGGCTGGCCCCGCAGCGGCCCCGCCAGCCCCTGGGTGTGCATTCTTTCCGGACACACATCATCGGGTCCCGAGCACCCCGGGGAGCTCCCCTCTCCCCCCTCTCCCTCCCCACCGGTGTGCGTTGGGTTAGGTTATAAGGGGACGTGGCCAATGTGTTTTGGATTACATGCGATCACGGCAGCCACCCCAGTTCCGGGGGGGCGGAGGGGGTGTCCATGAAGGCCCCTAAGATGCCCGGAGCCGGCTGGAAGGAACGGCTGGGTCCTCCCCGTCCCTCAGCCTCAAGGTCAGGATGGAGCGTCTGACCTGCTGGGTCACCCCTTGTACGTGGCCTTGGGGGTCTCCTCTCTCTCTTCCTTCCTTCCTTCCTTCCTTCCTTCCTTCCTTCCTTCCTTCCTTCCTTCCTTCCTTTCTTTCTTTCTTTCTTTCTTTCTTTCTTTCTTTCTTTCTTTCTTTCTTTCCTCTCTCTCTCCCTCCCTCCCTTCCTTCTTTTTTTTTTTTTCGCTAATCCTCACCCAAGGCTATTTTTTTCCCATTGATTTTTAGAGAGAGAGGAAGAGAGAGGGAAAGAGAGAGAGAAGCATCGATGTGAGAGAGACACATCGATGAGTTGCCTCCTGCACGCACCGTGACCAGGGCCCGGGCCTGGTAGGAGCCTGCCACCGAGGTATGTGCCCTTGACCAGAATTGAACCCGGAACCCTTTGGTCTGCAGGCCGATGCTCTATCCACTGAGCCACACCGGCCAGGGCTGTTTCTCTCTAGCCACAGCTTCCTCTCCTTAGAGCCGACACAGCTGTGTATAGATCTTAGGGCAGCTTGTTCCATTCAGGATAAGGTCCCCCATGCCTGACTTCAGTGCTATAGAGTAATTATTATTATTATTATTATTATTATTAGTTAATCCTCACCCGAGGATATTTTTCCATTGGTTTTTATTTTATTTTATTTATTTTCTAATATATATTTTATTGATTTCAGAGGAAGAGAGAGGGAGAGAGATAGAAACATCCATGATGAGAGAGATTCATGGACCGGCTGCCTCCTGCACGCCCCACACTGGCGATTGAGCCCACGACCCGGGCCTGTGCCCTGACCAGGCATCGAACCCTGACCTCCTTCCTGGTTCATAGGTCGACGTCCAACCACGGAGCCACGCCGGCCGGGCACGTGTGTGCATTTAAAACTAATATTTGTTTCCTCATTTTCCCCGTGAGCTACAGGGCAGACACATCCACATGCATCTTCTCATTTTAGGTAAGAAAAAACCGTCTTCCATTTATGGAGAGGAACGTGAATATAAAATGGGGGGAAATCCATGTTCATGTTGGTCAACAGTTAGAACCCTTGGCGTCCCCCGACCTGCATGAAGGCTGTGGGGTCCCCACAAGGCCTGTGGCCGAGTCCCCCGTGGGAGACTGGCCGGCAGCGTCTCTGAACAGAGGGGCCCCTGAGCGTAGACGGGTGAGTGAGCCCGGGAAGCAGGCCGATCGGGTTTTGTCCATCAAGTGGCGTGTCCAAGGCCTGGGTTCCAGAGAGAACCACGGGAGGCAGGTCCACGCTCCAGGGGCCCTAAGGCGTGGGGGCGGCGTCTCAGGCAGAGGCCGTGAAGGGGGCGGGGCAGGGAAGCGGGTTGGGGAAGGAGAGGCCCCTTTCATTTACTTTCCCAGGGAAAGCGCGGGCGGATAGGGTTACCACCATCACAGAGCTCCGGCTGATGTCATAGCGAGAACAGAGGGCCTGGGGGGCGGGCAGGGCGCTCACCCGGGCTCCTGGCCACCTAGGGACTTTGCAGTCCCCCCTCACCCCCCACCCCCGCCTCTGAGAGGACCGTGGCTCTGTGCGACCAGGAGCAGGGCCGCACGGTGAGCTGGTGGGCACAGGAGCCCCTGGGAGTATCAGTTCCCACACCTGTACCTGGGGGCGGGGGTGGGGATAGACTAGCGCCTGCCTGGCGTGAAAATCCTATAAACACGGGCACAGTTTATGTGCACGCTAACAGTCGGTGTGCACGCTAACAATCTGCGTGCATGCCAACAGCCTGTGTGCATGCCAACAGTCTCTGTGCACACTAAAGTCTGTGTGCACACTAACAATTTGTGTGCATGCCAACAGTCTGTGTGCATGGTAACAGTCTGTGTGCATTCTAATAGCCTGTGTGCACGCTAACAGTCTGTGTGCATTCTAATAGCCTGTGTGCACTCTAACAGTCTGTGTGCACGCTAACAGTCTGTGTGCACGCTAACAGTCTGTGTGCATGCTAACAGTCTGTGTGCATGCTAATAGCCTGTGTGCACCTTAACAGTCGGTGTGCATGCTAATAGCCTGTGTGCACGCTATAGCCTGTGTGCACTCTAACAGTGTGCATACTAATAGCCTGTGTGCACGCTAACAGTCTGTGTGCATGCTAATAGCCTGTGTGCACGCTAACAGTCTGTGTGCATGCTAATAGCCTGTGTGCACGCTAACAGTCTGTGTGCATGCTAATAGTCTGTGTGCATGCTAATAGCCTGTGTGCACGCTAACAGTCTGTGTGCATGCTAATAGCCTGTGTGCACTCTAACAGTCTGTGTGCATGCTAACAGTCTGTGTGCATGCTAATAGCCTGTGTGCACTCTAACAGTCTGTGTGCATGCTAACAGTCGGTGTGCATGCTAATAGCCTGTGTGCACTCTAACAGTCTGTGTGCATGCTAACAGTCTGTGTGCATGCTAATAGCCTGTGTGCACTCTAACAGTCTGTGTGCATGCTAACAGTCGGTGTGCATGCTAATAGCCTGTGTGCACGCTAACAGTCGGTGTGCACGCTAACAGTCGGTGTGCATTCCTGCTCATTGTTCAACAAACACTGAGACTGACTGCCTGTGCGCTCCCACCCTCTTTGCCTCGGTGGGGAGCATTCTCCGGCTGCTCGGAGCCTTTCCCCTGGAATCCGATGCTCTGAGCCTCAGCTTTGATACTGTTTCCTCGCAGATCCCATCGCTAAGCAGCCGGCACTCAGGGGTTGTCCACATTCATGCTCCTTCCTGCTGCGTCTCGAACCCTGCACACCGCGCCCCCTGAGCTCCAATGTGCCGTCAAAGCGATCACATCTTTAAAGAGCAAGTTCGTGTCTGACATCGGCTTGTGCGCCGGCTTCTAAAACGTGGATCGCCGAGACGAGGCGTTATTTATTCGCCCCGCATTCACAATTTGTGACCCAACTTCCTTCTTTCAAATGGAGGCATGGGGCTTAGGACAGGCTAGAAATATTTCCCTGGGAAGTTCTACAATTCTCTTTCTCTCTCTCTTTTTCTTTTTTTTAAAATGTTTTTTTAATTGATGTCAGAGAGGAAGGGGGAGAGAGAGAGAGAGAGAGAGAGAGAGAGAGAGAGAGAGAGAGAGAGGCATCTATGATGAGAGAGAATCATGGATCAGCTGCCTCCTGCACGCCCCCTACTGAAGATTGAGCCCGCAACCCGGGCCTGTGCCCTGACCGGGAATCGAACCCTGACCTCCTGGTTCATAGGTTGACGCTCAACCACTGAGCCACGCCGGCCGGGCACACACAGGAGTTGCCACGCATCCCCCCTGCATGTGCCCCCTACCAGGTGGGGTCCTGTTCTGCCAGCCACCTCTGCTGTGGTCCTGGCCAGGATGGAAGAAGGGGTCGCACCCTGACCTGGGTCCCAGGCGGCCAGGGGGCTCGTAGTCTTGCCGCCATGGCCCGAGGCGACCCTCGGAAGACCACAGTCAGAGACCAGGGCCTCTCCCAGGGTCTGGCGGCCCGGGTTGAGCCGGGCCATCTGAGTGCACGTCCTATGTCATTACCCCATCAAATTATCCCCATGCCGGCCGGGCCTGGGGCTGGGGCTCACGTTCCCGTCGCTGGCAGCCCTGCAGTCTCACATGGGTGATTACAAAGGGAGCCCGAGGTTGCCGAGGAGACACGCTGCCCACAAAGTGTGGGAACCACTTATCCCCCCAAAATGAAGGGGGAGGGGGGTGGGACCTCAGGCATCAGTGATGGCACGTGATTGGCCCTGAACCCACTTTCTTCCCTTTTTTTCCCCCCCTTCTTTTTGGAATTTTATCTTGAACTGAACAGGAGCACGTCCATGGGCCACGTCAGTGAGTAGGATTAAGAAGCAATGGGGCCCTGGCTGGGTGGCTCAGTGGTTGAGCATCAACCTATGAACCAGGAGGTCACGGTTCGATTCCCGGTCAGGGCACCTGTGGGAGGCGACCGACGGATGCTGCTCTCTCGCATTGATGTTTCTCTCTTTCTCTCTCTCAAAAAAATTCAATTATATATACATACACACATATATAAACCAATGGGAACATTTTCACCAAAATGAGGGGCTTTCCCTTGCAGAGGCAAGAGGAAAATTCCAGAACTGAAGGAGAGACTGAGGGGATGGCTAGAGATCCTTCTAGACTTTTTTGTTGTTGTTAATCCTCACCGGAGGATATTTTCCCCATTGATTTCTAGAGAGAGTGGGAGGGAGGGAGGGAGGGGGAGAGGGAGAGAGAGAGAGAGGGAGAGAGAAACATGGAATACCACAGGTCACCTAGCTCCTTCGAGGCGGCCAGGGACCCCAGAGGGTCCCTCCCTCCCTCCCTCCCTCCCCCTTTCCCTCCTCCCTTCCTCTTTCCCTCCCTCCTCCCTTTCTCCCTCCCTCTGTCTCCAGTTGGGCCTGCTGACGTCAGCGAGGGTTGTCCTGCCTAAGTGGCCTTGGCCTCGGGTCTGGAAAGCGTCCCTGCGGGCGGGCGGGCGGGCGGGCGGGCGGGCGGGCGGCGTGGGCTGGAGGCTGAGGCCTCAGTAATTGGGCCGTCGGAGCCCAAACGCCCGTTTCCAAAACCAGAGGGATGGCTGCGTGTCCTGAGCTATCATCTCAGCCCCACGGCAAAGAGATGCCTCTCTCAGCACCGTGAGGGCTCCCCGGCCTCTAATCACACCCAGGGGGGCGGCCGGCAGGGAGGAAGCCAGGCCCCGGAAGGAGTGTGGACCCCACAGACTTTCCTCCTCAGTAAGGGACGTGTAACGAAGCATTCTGCAATGACTTTTAAAAAAAAAAATAAATATTTTTATTGATGTCAGAGAGGAAGGGAGAGGGAGAGAGAGATGGAAACATCCATGACGAGAGAGAATCATGGATCGGCTGCCTCCTGCACGCCCCCCACTGGGGATGGAGCCCACAACCCGGGCCTGTGCCCTTGACCGGAATCGAACCCGGAACCCTTCAGTTCACAGGCCGCTGCTCTATCCACTGAGCCACACCAGCCAGGGCTGCAATGACTTTTTAAATTTGTTTTCTTTCTTTAAAAAATGTCTGGCCGATTGGTGAACATTTCGTATTATATAATGGCTTTTAGAGATTTGAAACTTTTATCTATCTAGCATCTATCTACCTATCTACCTACCTACCTATCTACCTACCTATCACCTATCATCCATCTATTATCTATCATCTATCTATCAACCAATCATCCATCTATGTACCTACCTGTCTACCACCTATCTCTTAGACCAGTGGTCGGCAAACTGAGGCTCGCGAGCCACATGCGGCTCTTTGGCCCCTTGAGTGTGGCTCTTCCACAAAATACCACGTGCGGGCGCACACGTACAGTGCGATTGAAACTTTGTGGCCCACGCACAGAAGTTGGTTTTCAGCTCTCAAAAGAAATTTCAATCATTGTACTGTTGATATTTGGCTCTGTTGACTAATGAGTTTGCCGACCACGGTCTTAGACTTTTATGTTATCATATCTAATGACTTGAAATGTATATATATATTTTTAATTCTTTAATTTATATACAATAAAATTAACGCTTTTTGGCGATCAGTTCTGTGAGTTTTTACATATGCATAGATTCTATTTTTAAATATATCTTTTTATTGATTTCAGAGAGGAAGGGAGGGGGAGAGAGAGAGAGAGAGAGAGAAACATCCATGATGAGAGAGAATCACAGATCGGCTGCCTCCTGCACACCCCCTACTGGGGATGGAGCCAGCAACCCGGACATGTGCCCTGACCAGGAATCGAACCGGCAACCTTTCTGTGGACGGGACGATATTCAACCACTGAGCCACACTGGCCGGGCAATAAACATACGTTAACAGCAACAACAAAAAGATTGCCCTGGCTGGTTTGGCTCAGTGGATAGAGCATCGGCCTGCAGACTGAAGGGTCCCAGGCTCGATTCCGATCAAGGGCATGTACCTGGGTTGCGGGCACATCCCCAGTGGGGGGTGTGCAGGAGGCAGCTGATCGATGTTTCTCTCTCATCGATGTTTCTAACTCTCTATCCCTCTCCCTTCCTCTCTGTAAAAAATCAATAAAAAAAATATATATATTTTTAAAAAAGATTGTCCAGTTGGACCCCCATCCAGTGCAGGACCCCCCTCTCCCATAACGCTATTGTACCCCCACCCCTCCACCAACTAGGCCAGCCCCTGCTCTCCCCGCTTCCTGGGGGCGGGGGTGGGGGGACTCTCGGGTTTTTCCCAGCCGAGGAATGGAGGCCTGGCTGCCCAAGGTCGCGGGGTTCAGAAGGGACCCCAAGCTCGCTGCAGCCTGGAGAGCAGCGAGCACAGAGGCGCTGCCGGGGCCAGCTGGGCCCCCGCCCCGCAGAGCAGCCTCAGAGGCCATCGCGCAGGCCTGCGGGCTGTCGACGCCAAACATCTGGAGCTCTGGGCAGGCCCCCAGGACGCCAGGGCGCCGTGCTTCCCACCTGGACGTCTGCCCTCGTGTAAGCCCAGCGCTGACCCCGGAGACGGAGCACCTGGCGGGGTGCAGCCCACTTCCTGGGGGGGGGGGAGGGGGGAAGGAGGGGAGGCAGAGGCTATCCGGCCTGTTCCAGGTCTTTTAGGCTTCGGGGTTACCCTGACAGCCCCGTGGCGGCTGCTGGGCACAGTGTCCTTGCCTTTCTCCTGGGTCATCAGCGACAGGGCAGCTGCTGGTGGACGTGCCTGGGGTCTGAGAGGAGAAAGCAGAGCGCCTTGCTTGTGTGCATGAAGGAGGAAACCCACTTCGCTTTTTAAATTATGTATATATATATTTTAAACAAGAGCATTTGCGGGAAGTTTTATTTAAAAAATATATATATTTTATTGATTTTTTTACAGAGAGGAAGGGAGAGGGATAGAGAGTTAGAAACATCGATGGGAGAGAAACATCCATCAGCTGCCTCCTGCGCACCCCCTACTGGGGATGTGCCCGCAACCAAGGCACATGCCCTTGACAGGAATCGAACCCGGGACCCTTCAGTCCGCAGGCCGACGCTCTAGCCGCTGAGTCACACCAGCTGGGTCAGAAATCCACATCTTTCCACTCGGACTCTCTTCCCACGGACAATAAACGGAAGGGTTAATATGGAGGGTCTGACTCCCAGAGATCCGTGTGTGTGTGTGTGTGTGTGTGTGTGTGTGTGTGTGTGTGTAGTTACTGCTTTAAGCAGCAGCAAAACTATGCCAACCCCCCATTTCTTTTAGGCAACAGAGTGTAATTAATTATTAATGACTATTATTTTCTTTAGAAAGAGAAGAAGGGAGCCCGGCCAGCGTGGCTCAGTGGTTGAGCGTCGACCTATGAACCAGGAGGTCACGGTTCGATTCCCGGTCAGGGCACAGGCCCTGGGTTGCGGGCTCCAGCCCCAGTGGGGGGCGTGCAGGAGGCAGCCAATCCACGATTCTCTCTCATCACTGATGTTTCTCTCTCTCTCCCCCTCTCCCTCTCCCTTCCTCGCTGAAGTCCATAAAAATATATTAAAAAGGAAATGTTTGGAGTCTCAGGGACTTCACTATAGAGCAAACCCCCTCCCTCCCCCCAGTTTCCTTCTCAGGTGCGTGCAGACCCCCACTTCCCAGTCTGGGCGGGCCAGACACTGAGGGCAGCGCCCCCCGGGAAGCGAGTCAGTCTCCAAATGGGGTTTTTATGCGCCCCGCGCGGCCTAGCGCACCGGGGGCTGCAGGAGAGGAAGTGGAGAGGGTTTGCTTCTTGGAGAGACCAGGCATCTCCGAGTTTGTTTTTATGATTTTCCTCTTTTTTAATTCAATTAGCTGGGGAGCGGGGTTGGGTCGGCAGCTGCACGGTTTGTGAGTCACTTGAATTCCCAGCTCTGCACTGCCTGACGGAGGCAAGGAATGTTGAACGTTTCAGAGCTGCATGATTATTGTTTATCATCATCATCATCATTATTATTAATTTTTTTTAGATCTGGCCCTGGAACAGATGGCTCTGTACCATCCAGGTTTGAACAGTAGGCCCCGAGGTCTGTCAATAAGAAGGCAGTTTGAGGTGTCCTAGACTGGGAGGATTTAAAGCGAAATGAAGGGCCCGAGGCCGGTGTGGCTCAGTGGATAGAGCGTCAGCCTGGGAACCGAAGGGTCCCGGGTTCGAGGCCTGGTCAAGGGCACGTACTTCGGTTTGCAGGCTCAATCCCCGGCCCTGGTTGGGGCGTGTGCAGGAGGCCACTAATCCATGTGTCTCTCTCACATCCATGTTTCTCTCTCTGTCTCTCACCTCGCTGCCATCCCTACCACGCTCTCTAAAAATCAATGGGAGCCCTAACCAGTGTGGCTCAGTGGATAGAGCGTCGGCCTGCGGACTGAAGGGTCCCAGGTTCGATTCCGGACAAGGGCATGTACCTTGGTTGCAGGCACATCCCCAGTGGGGTGTGTGCAGGAGGCAGCTGATCGATGTTTCTCTCTCATCGATGTTTCTCTCTCTCCCTCTCCCTTCCTCTCTGTAAAAAATTAATAAAATATATTTAAAAAAAATCCATGGGAAACTGTCTTTGCGTGAGGATTCACAGAAATAAAAAATAAACCGACCTGGGCCCTCTGTTCTGGCCACAGGGACAAATATTTAAATGGAGACTGTTCTGGAGCATTCCAAGAGCTGCCGTGAATGCGGACTGCGCTTTTCTGGGTCCATACCTCCACACGGCGGATGTGAGCTGCGTATGGAGCGCCTGCCGTGTGTGAGGCAGGCGGATGCGTCAGACAGGAACCCACATGCTGGGGAACTCGATACGTGATTCATAACCAGCGCTCCCAGGGTGCGGAGGGGCGAGCCCCTGCGTTGCAGCATTTGGCCAATGCCTGTGGTGTAAACACTCCTGCCAACTAGACATCACTGCGCTGGGAATTGGGAGGAGAGTGGCCGCGGCACGTGCTACATGGTGTTTCCACCCCATAAGCCCGGCATAGATGATACATAGACATAAATTCATACAATCATAAAACAGGGTAAATTAATCAGGAAGTGACGAGTCGGAGGAGGGGTGTTTTTTAAAAGAATATATATGTTTTGATTTCAGAGAGAGGAAGGGAGACGGAGAGGGAGAGAGAAACATCCATGATGAGAGAGAATCATGGATCGGCTGCCTCCCGCATGGCCCCTACTGATGATGGAGCCCGTAGCCCGGGCATGTGCCCTTGACAGGGAATCGAACTGTGACCTCCTGGTTCATAGGTCGACACTCAACCATTGAGCCACACCGACTGGGCAAGTCTGATGAGTCTTTTTTATTTTAATATATTTTATTGATTTTTACAGAGAGAAAGGGAGAGGGATAGAGTTCGAAACATAGATGAGAGAGAAACATGGATCAGCTGCCTCCTGCACACCCCCCACTGGGGATATGCCCACAACCAAGGTACATGCCCTTGACAGGAATCGAACCTGGGACCTTTGAGTCCGCAGGCCGACGCTCTATCCACTGAGCCACACCGGTTAGGGCCTGATTAGTCCTGAGTATCCCCTGGGTTTGGGCCACTTCCTGGTTGCCGGGTCAGCTGGCCTTGGAGCCCGTTGCTGAGCCTCAGACCAGCCTGGCTCCCTCCCTGGGGGCACGCCCACCATCACTCCACCCGGGAGGCCGGCCGGCCACGGGAGAAGGCCGGAAGGCGTGGGGCCGGCAGCAGGGGAGTCCTTCGCACCCCGGACTGGCCTCTGACGGACTGGGCGGGCCCTTCTGGCAGCCCCCGATGGTCAGGCCGTGTGGGGGTGGCCGTGGGCCGGGCGGCTGCGGGCCCTCCCAGGAGGGCGATGCTGTCATGGACTTGGCCGGGCGGCCCGGGCCCAGATGCTGACCTCACGCCTGCGTGCTGGACGCGTCCGGACCAAAACAACGAGCAAGACCGACGACAGGGCAGAAGAGATCAGAAAGGGGTGGGATCCCCTCACACCCCTGCATTCCAGGCGGGGGGTCCCCTCCTCCCTGAGCCCCCCAATGATCACAGTCCTTTTCTGGGTGTCTAAGAAAATATAAGCCAGCCCGGCCGGCGTGGCTCAGTGGTTGAGCGTTGACCTAAGACCCAGAAGGTCACGGTTCCAGTCCCGGTCAGGGCACCTGCCCAGGTTGTGGGCTCCATCCCCAGGAGGGGGCGTGCAGGAGGCAGCCGATCCATGATTCTCTCTCATCATGGATGTTTCTATCCCTCCCTCTCCCTTCCTCTCTGAAATCAATAAAAATGTATATTTTTTTGTTTTTTAAAGAATCTAGGCATATGTAAAAACTCACAAAGATCTCCTGACCTCCTGGTTCACGGGTCGATGCTCAACCACTGAGCCACGCCAGCCGGGCTACTGCACTTTGAAAGGGGGATTTCTCAGGTCTCCAGGGAGGGGTGGGCTGGGCCTCGGGCCCGTGCCCTGGGAGAGGGGAGGCCGAGGCCGGGGGGCCGGTCCGTCCCTGTCCACTCTCACGCTCCCGGTCCGCAGGGCGGCCTGCGCGGAGCCTGAGTGGCGAGGCCCTGCCTGAGTGGCCGAGAGCACAGGCCGCGTGGTTGGTACGTGGGGGGACGTGGGGCGGGAAGGGGCCGTGCTGGTGGGCTCCCTGCCCGGGCACACGGGGCCCCAGGCCGGAGCCAGGCCGCCCGCTGTCTGCCTCCCAGATGGGGAACGCCCAGACCGCGGGATCCTCTTCATTCCCGCCTCCTTCTTTTAAATCCTCACCTGAGGGTATTTTCCCATGGACGTTTGGAGAGAGTGGGAGGAAGAGAGAGAGAGAGAGAGAGAAAGACAGGAACATCGATGTGAGAGAGACACATGGATGGGTTGCCTCCTGCACGGGCTCCCCCCCAGACCAGGGCTGGGGATCGGGCCTGCCACCCAGGTACACGCCCTTGACCAGAGGTGAACTCGGGGCCTCGAACCCGGGGCCTCTCAGTCTGCAGGCCGACGCACTTTCCACTGAGCCACACCGGCTAGGGCTCCGCCTCCTCTTAATCTGCTAATATCACACGTCTCCCTACGTGCGCCGGGCTCCCCTCTCGCCTGCTCTAGGGCTGTCTTGGGCTGTGTGTCTCTCGCTGTCTCTGTGTCTCTTTTCCTCTCTCTGTTTCCCTCTGTGACCGTGTCCCCCACGCTTCTCTCTCTCTCCCCTCCCTCCTCCTCTCTCTCTCTCTCTGCCTCTCTCTCATCACCCCGCCCCGTCTCCCCAGGACAGCTGCGAAGAGTTAGGCTCGGCCGCGCGTGTCCCCAGTGGCACGGAATGATTTAGTGTCCGTGGGAGAGCGGGCAGGGTTTCTTCCTTATTCGCCCAACAGCACACGTCCGGGGGCTCCCGGGGGGCGCACCCTCCTTTCGCAGTCTCCCCTCCCACCTGAGTCGGACGGTGCGTTTTTACTTTTGGAACAGCTCGGCTCCCACCTGCTCTTTCCCCTGATGGTGCTAATGGGAACCCCCCCGACCCACGCCGCCCCCTCCCCCCCGGCCCCCAGATCAAGGGGCCGATTGGGAGGCTCAGAGAGGACCCGCCAGCAATGGGCAGGGCCCATGGGTTACGCCCCAGCCCCAGTGACCGCTGGTCTCTGCCCAGCCTTCCGACCGCACCTTCCTATTTATTTGTTTTTGTTTATTTTTTTAAAATACAATTTTATTTATCTCAGAGAGGGAGGGAGAGGGAGAGAGAGAGAGAAACATCCATGACGAGAGAGAATCATGGATCGGCTGCCTCCTGCACGCCCCCTACTGGGGACCGAGCCCGCAACCCGGGCATGTGCCTTGACTGGGAATCGATCCTTGACCTCCTGGCTCCTAGGTTGATGCTCAACCACTGAGCCACGACCCCCCTTTTTTTTAGCCACCTACTGTGGTATCGTGAAAGAAAGAGCAACTTCTTTTTTTTAAAAAAAAAATATATATTTTTTTTATTTATTTTTTACAGAGAGGAATGGAGAGGGAGAGAGAGTTAGAAACATCGATGAGAGAGAAACATCCATCAGCTGCCTCCTGCACACTCCCTACTGGGGATGTGCCCGCAACCAAGGTACATGCCCTTGACCGGAATCGAACCTGGGACCCTTCAGTCCGCAGACCGACGCTCTATCCACTGAGCAACACCGGCCAGGGCAAGAGCAACTTCTTAATGGAAAAAAGCTGAGAGGGCGGGGGGGCGCTGGGAGCACCTCCAGGCTTACATAAGCCACATTCCTGCCGCGGAAACATCTTGGCAAACCAGAGACGGAGGCCCAGCCATCCCACACTGCTGGCCGGGACCAAACCCGGGATCATATATATATATACATATATATGTACTTTTTTCCCCCCAAAATCCTGTTGATGGTAACATTTTCCTGTCCAGAAACAAGTCATTCGTTTGGACGAAGGGATCCAAATACATCTGCTCAGCTCCCCAAAGCGGTGGTGGAAAATATTACCCAGAGAAAACCGGAGGAGGACGAGTGGAGAGGCGGGATTTCTCAGGAGTGGGACGCAGAGGCATGGCACAGGCGTCCCACAAAGTGCCTCTCAGTGCAACACTGCAAACCCCGAGCCAAAGGAAACCATCCTCATTCGGCAAATGCCAACCAGAGAGTCCAAAAGGTCAATTTTAATGAATTATTAATCCTTTTGTAACATGTATATTTTTATTGATTCCAGAGAGAGGAAGGGAGAGGGAGAGAGAGAGAGAGAGAGAGAGAGAGAGAGAGAGAGAGAAACATCCATGATGAGAGAGAGTCAGGGATCGGCTGCCTCCTGCACGCCCCCTACTGGGGATCGAGCTGCAACCGGGGCCTGTGCCCTGACCAGGAATCCAACCGTGACCTCCTGGTTCATCATAGGTGGACGCTCAACCACTGCGCCATGCAGGCTGGGCAAAACCTTTACATTTTTTAAGTCTAACTCCTGCAGGGACATGATATTGAACTATGCAATGAGTAGTTTGGGGACCCGAACTGTTCTGTGATATGTGCACCCCAAAATATTCAGGCAGATGTTTGTGCCCAAGGAAAGAGAGGGCTTAGCGAATACTTCCTATCTCACCACATATAATCAATGATATTGTAATTCCAAGATGATGGAAGGCAAGCTGCGAGGAAGAATTAACTCTTCTTTCTCGGTGTTTGCAACCTAAAAACAAAGTCATATCCCGATAAAAACCAATATTCATAGTTTCTGAACCACAAACAATATTAGTATTTTTCCCCCCTTCAAGTTCCTGCAGGTCATCATCCACGAGAAACGGCCCCTTTTCTTCAAAAAGTCGGAACGGACCAATTATGCAGAAGCCATAGAGAAAGTCGTTAGAGCCCCCCAGTACCCCCAAAGAGCATGAAACCCTAATGGTTTCCTGGGGGAATGATAGCAAACCTTAAAATCAGACAATACCAGTGTTAGCGACATAAGCTATTCTGTAACACACAGAGAGAAAACTTCCCATTATTGATGAAGCCGAGACTTTCACCCCTTTGAAAATTTGACAAAGGTTGTACAAAACATTAAAACTAGAGACCCATCTCCCTCGTTCCTACTGATATGAAAATGTTCAAGAAAAATGTTGCCCAATGGAATCGAACAACCGACGAAAGAGAACGCGCTGCGAGCAAACAGCGTTTGTGGCCGGAATGCAGTGTGGTTCCGTTCTGAAAACACAGCAATACGATTCCGCATGTTACCAGAGCGAAGGGTAAACGTCACACAATCGTTGGAGAAGTGCGGCTCTCGTTTGCGCTAAAAATCCTTTTTCATTGAAACTAGAACCAAGACAAAGATGCCCACCATCACCTAAATGGTATCAAGTTGTGTTGGAAGTATGAGGCAAAGCAACCAAACAAGGAAATCATTGCAAACAAAAGAATTTTTTGGGGAAAGGAAATAGCAAAAAAAGCTACCTCTGTGCAAACAAGATGATCATATATTGGAAAAGCTGCCCAAAATTGACGTGACAAGGAACACACACCATCACAGAATTCAGTACAGTTGCAGGTTATACAAATCAACACGCAAGAGCTAGGGGCCTACAGTTCTATGAGGAAACAAGGAAAAAAACCTCATCCAAAAGAGGGAGAAAAAGCAAATCGTGGGTGTGAACTTAGTGAGACATAACCCAAGTCTATTCCAGGAAAAAGACGAAACTTCTGTAAAAGACACAGAGGTATATGCGAGAAAGGGAGAGATATATACCATGTTCATGGATACCAAGAAATGGGTCCTGGAGCAACTGGGTATAATTTTTTAGACCCTCCCCAACGAAAGTGTCAGGAAAAAAAAGGCAAACAACTCCTTAAAATTTGGACAAAAGGCAGGAACAGACCTAAGAGACTATCGGCGTGGCAACACGCACCTGAAAATACAGTTCGCACAATCAGCCGTGAGAGAAATGCGGGTGAAAGCCCCATGAAGCTGTCACTGCCCGTGTTCACAGAGTTTCAGATTCTTTGCGTCCGGAGACACAGGGAAGGAGCGCTGGTTACAATCTCCAGTGGTCAGACGGCTTTTCCGTGTGTAAGGCCGCGCTTGCCTGCTGCCCTAAGACAATCCCCCCAAAACTTGGGAGAGCTGGCGGCCTTAGGTCCTATTCCCCCAGGCAACTAACTGCAGGCTGGCGCTGGGGAAACCAACGCCCCCTTCAGGTAGGGAGGCGATCCTGCAAGCGAGGTCCCCAACCAGCAGCATCCGTGGCACCTGGGCACTTGTTAGAACTTTCCTTGTTTTGAGGCAGACCATTCAGAGACCCAATTTCCCACTTCTTCGTACGTTCTGAAGGGCTGCTCAGACAGTGCGTGTGCCATGGATCAGAACAAGTGGTCATCTGAAGGAGCGAGGTGTGGTGAATGCGGCGGGTGGGTTAATACCTCCCAGGCAGGATCTTTTAACGTGTCTTGAACTGGTGTTGAAGTGTGTGATGGTGCGTCATCATGAAGCAAAATTACTTTGCCGTGCCTTCTGGCCCATTCTGTTCGTGGTTCAAATTGATTCTTTGTTGTCGGTAGCGATCAGTATTAACGGTTTCACCTCGTTTTAGAAGCTCATAAAACACCACACCTTCCTGATCCCACCAAACGCAGAGCATTGTCTTCTTTCCGAAGCGATTTGGCCTTGCAGTCGATGTTGATGGTTGACCTGGATCAACCCGTGATTTTGTGCGTTGGGATTCTCAAAATAAATCCGCTTTCCATCGCCAGTCACAATTCGATGAGAAAAAGACTTTCTTTCGTGCCGTTGAAGCAACATTTTACTGATGACTTTTCGGTTTTCCATTTGTCTTTTGTTCAGTTGATGGGGCACCCGTTTTC